>NC_137587.1:39826804-41026804 GCF_963210335.1 Falco punctatus | reverse complement strand
TTCTTGAATTTATCATAATTTAAAATTAATGTCATGCCATTATGTTTTATCTCTGATTCATTTGCAAGAAATTATTTGTAAGTATCTGGCATATGAAATGCAAGAGCCTTGGGACACAGGAATATTGTGCTTTTGGTCCCTGTATGTTTTTGTTAAGAATGAAGTATCTGATAAAGGGCAAAGGGTTATTTGGTGGTACCTGTCTCAGTCAGGAAGTTTCAGCAAAGCCCCATGAACTTAAATGTTTGCAGAGAATGAATACTTAGGGAAAGCAGTTCAGAAATCCCAGCAGACCTTTTGCAATGCTCGCCCAGACCTATTTTACTATTCTGTTTGGAATTCCCCAGTTTCTGCAAAAGCCAAACCTGTTGCAAGGGAATTCACTATTCATGCAGAGAATGTAGCATGCTGTCCTTCCACCTCGCATTGTTCATGTGCAGTGCTCTGGCATAACAGCTATTTCTGTATCTCTGCAAATCTACACTGTTACTCTGGAATTATTGCTACTTCCACCATATCCACATGCTATCCATTATTGAAGCAATGTTTAAATGTACTGTGACATAAGGAGAACATTATCCCTTCTTCATTGTTGTCCAGTGAACTTTCATGCTACTTATTAATTCATAAAGATGGCAAAATAATTCCATTTTACATACATGTATTTAAATTCACTTTATACCTCCTATTATATATTCATCCTTTTCCCAGAGAGGAGAGCTGTCATTCCTTTGCAGAAGCTACCAGGAAAATGTGGCTTATGAAGTTTAATGATATTGTCAGGAAAATCTGAATTTAGGCTTTTTAGTTTGGTTTTCTAAATGTGAAATAGTTTTGCTGATCTATGTTTAATCCTTTGGCCTTGAGAATGGGAAATAAAATTGTCTTTTCTCAGACACTCTACGTCAGCATCCAAATCAGGACTTTTTCATTGTGTGCAGAGAGGGGGAGCGAGGATACATGATATTCAAGTACTGAGAGCTGGAATCTGTTTTTTAGAGAGAAACCCATTTCCACAAAATCAGTGGCTTTATCTGGGTTCTGTATTTTTTTTCTTCTTTTTCCCCATTTTGCATCTGTATGCATGAGATACCAAGTTTTAGGGATGACTGATGTTAAGTTCCTAATGAGGTGGCTCCAGGGTGTGGATTTTCATTACATATTTTGCTGATTTGAGGATGGAAGCTTGCTTGCTTGACCTTGCTTATGGTATCTTCCATAAGATACATACATGTGATCCATCCCTTACTCTTCCCTCTGTGACCTGTGTGAGGGGATATGCTGGGGCAGGGCCAGCCCCCCCCCCCCCCCCCCCCAGTACTCAAGCCATCACTGCTTTTGTGTGTAGCTCTTCTGATGTCCTAATCTAGCTGATGTCCTAAAATGCCCCACAAAACCATTTCCCCTGCTCATTTCACCAGCAAACACAACTCTGACCACTTTCCAGGCAACACTTCTAGCGCATCATTTCCTGATCTAATTCTTCTAATTACCCTAGAGGCCCATAATAACATTTAAAAATCAGAGTGCTGCTTCACTGTCCAAAGCATTTCTCTACCCAGTGCTCATACTGGCTCTCACCAGAGCCCTGCTCATATTTTTTCTTTGCTTTCCCCCTCCTGCAGCCTTGCACTGACATTTCTGCCTTCCACACCAGTATTTTATGTCCTTCATTTATCTTTTTGTTGTTTTTTTCCCTCCCTTGGACAGTACTAATGCGCTTCTAGTTCATCAGCCCTTTGCACATGCAGCACTGGTAGCATTGCTGCAATAAGCAGTCACGGTCTTTCCCCGCTCCATCACTTTTGCAAGTGCTGTAGGGTTGCATTTCCTCAGGACTGGGGCAGCTGCTTTCTTACCTGCCCCTGTCCAGGCTATCCCCCTTTCCTCTGCAACCTCAGCCGAGATTTTTCCATATTAGCAGCCGACTTCCCAGCCCAAGTATAATCTAGAAGTTGGTGAGCATCATCCCCCTTAAATACACTTAAATACAATTTTAAGAACTGCACAAACTCTTAGAAGAAGTTACTGTGACTGACTTAACGGGTGTAAGGTGTGTTCTGCTTGAATTTTACAGGTTAAGTAATTAGTAGCCCTCCAGAAGAGGTTTGCAGAGAGCATTTTGGTACCCAGGTGTCTTGCATCTAGGGAGCAGGCGGTTGTGGCTATTGCATCCAGTGGTGTATTAGTGATCCGTTGCTGTTTTCCAGGGAAAGCTGGGGTTGCCATGACAATTGTGTGTCGGTCGAGCCAGTACGTGCATGGCCACAGTATCCGCACACCTCCACCACTAATGTGTTTATCCTCCCGGCCTCCCTGTGCAGTGGTGGGGGGGCAGTGGTGGGGGAGGCAAAGATGTCTGTGCTGAGATGCTTGAAGCAGCTCTCCAGCACGGTGCAGAGGGGTGAGCAGCTCAGGGCCTGCTGGGTACTCCCTTCCCCAAACAAAATTACGGATTTTTGGCAACAGGGGCTGGGGAGAGGAGCTTGGTCTGAGGTAAGTTATTCTGCACCTTCTCGTACCCACCTGGTTTGGGCTGGCGGGAGGAGTGCAGGGTACAGGAGCAGAGGAGCCAGCAGAAATGCTGCAAACCACAGCTCATTTGCCAGCACCCCTGGCTGTTTATGAGAATCCCAACCTGAATCAAGGGCTTGTGGCACTGCTGCAAATGAAACCTCGGTCTCCTGAGCCTGTGTCTGCAGGCTGTTGGTTTAATTTGCAGTCACATTTGCACAATTTGTAGTTGCGTTTTGCACTTGGATAGAGCATCCCAGCCCTTGAATTGGCACCTGGAACTTCCAGTCTTGGGCCTGATCCCAGCAGAGAAGGAGCGAGGGGTGGCCCTTGGAAGCTGGAAGCAAGGCTTTAGGTATTTCTGTGGGCATATCTTTGCTGGGGCTGCACCAGAGCTGCCTCAGCCCAGGACCTGGATGTGTGGAGGAGCAAAGGGCAGGACTTGACCGGGAAGGACCTGCCCAGTGCTGCTGTGTGGCAGAGCTGCGTTGGTGTGGTGCTTTGCCTGGGCTCGCAGCAGGGCTGCCCACCTGGGGCATGGCTCCCTCTGCACCACTGTGCCATGTACCTGCGTGCTTGTACTGGCATGGTCCCAGCTCACACTCTTATTTCTGCCTCTTACTGCCTCCTCCTCCTCTCAGCAAAGCAGCTCAGAGAGGCTGTGCCTGCCCTGCACCCTGCAGGGTGTTAGCAGTGCAGGAGGAGAGCCAGTGAGAGCTGCTCCAGGGCCACCTCCTCTGCTCCCAGCACAGGACCTTGCCCCGGCAGAGACAAGGTCCCTGGTGCCTTGTGGCACACCCATGTGGCAAAGTCCAGGCTTTGTTTCCCCAGCTCAGGCACTGGCCTTCAGACCTTGCTTCGAGAATTTACTAAAAACATGTCATCTTCATCTCTTCTGGGCATGCTTGGCTAAAGAGGAGGCTCCTCTGCCCCCCAGCATCCTTGCACAGCACCAGGCAGGATTTCACCATTTCTAAGAGCAATGCAATCCCAATTCATCTTTACAATCTTACTTGATCTCTCCTGGTCCAAGAACGACAGCCAGTAGCACCAGCCTGCAAGTTGTGTTGCAAAAATGAGCAAGGCTCCCTTACTAGACCAGCAGATGTTGTGCTGGGTGCTGCAGAAATGAAGCTTAAAAAGCAGATGATGCCCCAAATTTAAATAGACCAAGCAGACCCAGAGCTCTAAGAGAGATGATTCCCAAGGTCACATAGGAAGCCTGTGGCAGATGTGAGGACTGAACACAGATCTCCTGAGGCCCAGCCATGCTGTGGTCTCAGAACTGTCTTCTCTTTTGTCTTCCAGTCCATTAGGAAGATCAGTTAATGAAATGGAATTAATAATGCCAGCTGCAGCACCAGCAATGCTGTAATAGAGAAAAATTTAGTAGTGCAGACTTGAAAATAGGGATAAGCTGCAAGTGTTGAAAGAGCCCTCTGCAATGGAGGAATGCAGTAGGTCAGCCAGTTTTAGGGTCTCATCAGCTTTACTTATCAAATCTTAAAGGTGGAATGAAGATGTACCAACTACCTCTCCCACTGGAGAGAAACACCCAATTCTAAGGTTCCCAGCAAAGAGGCAAGCCCTGAAAAAAAGTAGTCCCACTGGAGAGAATCAAAAGACTTTTCTAGGTCAATGGCAGGAATAGAGCCTTCATTTCTGTGATCCTCACAGTTCAAAAATAACATTAAAGAAACAAGAGAAATTATCTACTGCTGAACAGCCAGGAGTAAATCAAAACTGATTCTTATGTGTTACACTTGCTGTTGCCCGCAGTAGTTGGTGAGCTCAGATGGCTCTGCAGAAGTGCTGGCCACCTCTGGGATGGCTGGTGAAGAGGATCAGTGACAGGTTTGCTGAGGGACTGCACATCGGCAGTTCAAAAACCAAAATGGGAAACTGATTCTTAACAATCTAAGGGCTTCCCCTCAAAAGGCTCATTTATTAGGATTCAAGGAAAGGCCACCTCATTCCCAGTGAGGGAAGCAAATGTATCCCACTGATTCTTTCACCCGCTCATTTGACTCATGTCACATGGTTGTTGCTGAAGACCATATGATAATCTCAGACTTTGAGCAAAAATGGGCATGAAGAACAGTTCTGCTGAGCAGAAAGTGAAACAGAGGTAGCAGAGCAGAAGCTTAGAAACACATCTTAAAACCTACTTCTTGTCCTTCTGAACTACCCAAATATTTTGACTGATTATTGAAAAAATCCCTCATAAATCCAGGCATTTCAAGACTTCTACAAGAACTCACAGGGAAGCTGGAACATTATGTGGCATGCTGGGACACAGGGTTTCTTTTGTTATGAGTATTTAGCTCCAGACTTAAATTGTACCAGTTTAAGACCGTATTGTCTTTTTTACCAGCTTATTGATTCCTTTTGTGGTCTAAAGACCTAAGGAAAAAAGTAATTAATCACTGCGTTACATCTCCTAAGAGAAAATACCAAAGACCTGGGGCAAAAGACAGCAAGCAAGGACAGAGCTGTCTATGTACCACCTATACTGTGAACAGTGATGGATGTGAAATAGCCGTCAGCATCTCCCAGCTCATAGCCTTTTCACCTGAGCTGCCTCTTAAGTGATTCTGCAGCCCTGAAAATTTGCAAGAATGAGTGCAAGACAGTGGGAAGGATGAGAGCAGGGACAGGACCTGGCCCATCCCTCTGCTATTGACAGCCTCCTCACGAAAATGTAATTGTTGGCTGCCCTTGGCGTGGAGTACTCAGGCAAAAATTCCCCATTGCTCTTTAGAGCTTGGAGACATATTAAAACAACTTTTAAAATAGCATCCCCTCTATTTTTGTTGCTAATGCTAAGAACAAATTAGCTTAGAAGAAAAACCCAGTGATCTCCCTTAATGCTATTGTTCTCCTAAAGTGCTAAATGTCAGGATCTTACAGCACCATGCTGCAGATCTGGCGCTGCCCTCAATGTGTCCCACAATGCATTGACGAGGACTGATGCAGAGCGCTGTTCTGAAAAATATACTCACTCCAAAGTGTCTTCAAAGTCACTGCACTTAGAGCAGAACTGGTGATGGCTTCAGCTCTATCTTTGAATTTGTTATTAAATATTCTTTGAAACCAATGCTGATTTCCACCCTGCCTTCCAGCCCTGCCCTTACGAACCTCCTTCAGGTACATCCCTGAAGTTTAGGGCCATGTGTGGTCTTTCCCGTGGTAGAACAGTGGGTACCGCTGAGCTCTTATGGACCATTATGTCAATTCAAATTTATTTACCTAAAAAGCCTTGCTAACTGTTGGCGCCAGAGCTCATCAGTGGTGCACAGGCAGGCTGGGTCACCATGGAAGTGGGAGGGCTTTTGGAGGGGAGCAAGGCACGACTGGGGAGTTAGTCCTGATGCAGGGCTTGTTGTGTCCCTGGGAGCACAACACTGGTGGCCCACACACCATGGCAGGGTGCCTGTGTCCTTTGCTGAGCTGTAACCTGCACCTCGTCCGGCAATCCCTGCTGAGGTTGGAGGGGTGGAAAGGAATGAGGGAGACAGCAATACCCTACTGATGTTCTTGGCCAGAGGTTTCCCTCAATGGGAGGTTAGGATGGGCTGAAAGCAAGCAGGTAACTTTTTTTACTGAGTCTTTGCCCCACACAGCCTACGTACGTGGGTCATTATCTCCAGCAGAGCTACTTAACAGGCAAATACTGAAGAGCCCACTTGGCTTGTGGCAGTGCCATCAACACTGAGCTTTAGGTGACCTTACTAAAACATCTTAAGATCTATAATAACTTCAGTAACATTCTGCGGCAGAAGGAGGCTTCTCATGGACACTGCTCTGAAGGAAAGGGAAGCAAATTCCACTTACTGCTTTTAATCCTGCTTCTATTCATCATCACAGGAAAACTTTCCAATGCTGCAGTGTCCCGCGGTTGATGCCAAGATCTCTGACCTGTGCATGTCTCACCCTTTTGAGATCCAGGCAATGCTATGCTTATTTGTGCCTTCCAGCCTGCTCAGTAAATGTTTAGTTGGTGGTCCTGGTTTAGTTCTGTTCCAGAGAAGTAGTTCTCACCCTCAGTCTGTTGATGACCAACTGCTTCATCCTAATTCTGGCTTAGTAATTACTGTACGAATAATTAAAATTCTCATTGTAGAAGTGCATTTTTTATCAATTGCCATTTTAGTCATGGATCCACCCAGTGCTGATTGGGATTTTGTTAGACTTTTTGTGAATGTCTGTGTAGACACACATACAGTGTTAATGCCAAGCACTGCCTCTGTCCATCACCTGACTTGGTTCCTGGGATAAGTGAGTGCACGCTGGAAGACGTTCTTAGCTTATTTGCATTTTCTAAGTATGTTCAACTCACAGTTCCAGTTCAGTTCTGTTTCTGACACAAATGTATTGTTCTTGTTACTGGTGGTAAAGTGATGGGGTCTGGTGCCCATGAATTAAAATAGCTCTGGAAGTAGCATGGGACAGTCCAGTCACATGGGCCAGGCCTGAAGAGACACTCTCCAAAGGGAAGGAAGAGTTTAAGCAGAAAAACTGATGGTATGGTTCATTTTGGTAGCCTGGGGAAGGAGCTGGAGACCTGAAGTCTGGGGCAAGAAAGATCCTTACCAACAGTGAAAGAAAGGAGAAACCATCACTGTTCATACAATGTTGAGATGTTCAGCGTACAGGGACAACTCTTCTGTTCAAAGGGAACTTGTCTTTTATACCTGACTGAGAAATGTGGGTTACAGTGAGACTAAGCAGAGATTTTGTGTCTTCCCAATGCTGTGTTGCTGGTGGTACATGCCCAATAGCCATGAGTTTAACTGGTGCGCTAAGATAAAGGTCTCTTTGGCTTTTTTTCAGGGACTCCAGGATTTATGAGTTTCATGTGAATGATGGCTCTGTTTTATATACCCTGCTTGTAAATACCTTGTATTATGGATTGGTGCTGGGAACCCTATCACAGAGCTGCAAACAGCGTGCAGGGCAAAAAGTATCAATTGGGATATTTTCTGCTCTTGCAAAAGTTCTAAACCAATCAGTCCGTGATGAGAAATCATCCCTTGCCACCCAGTTTCCTGCTTTTTTTGACAAAGTCAGGAAGAACACAAAATCAAGACTTGTAACGTTATTTGTAGATTATTTAATCTTAATATATGCAATGACAATTGAAGCCAGTTCCGTACCAATTAATTGTTTCCCTGTTAGGGGACTGAAGATGCTGGATTCAAGCCTAAGCAAGTCTTTGGGGGAATTTCAGAGATGGTTGTGAAACATGAACAATAGCTGTTGACCTCCGTAATCCCAGCAGAGTTTTTTAGGTAAAGGTTAAGATCACACTGTGGTGAATCTCTCCTTAAATTTTGACTTTCATCTGTGAGATGAGTTACCTGAGGGAAGGATAAATGACCTGCCGCTGCTGGTTGGAGGAGATCTCTGTTAACTCAGGTGTTAAAGACCGTTTGGTTTTGGAGCCAAAAAACCAGAGAGATTCAAGCTCTGTTCCCCATGCTGAAGTGTACATGTACATATAGAAACTCAGTATAGCATGGCTGAAGTAAAATTGTTTCATAAACTAGCATTATCTAAAAGATTAAACGCAACCTCAGACCTGAGAGATTTCCCAGCTGGGATCATTTTGCCAGCGATGACTGGACCAAGTCTGATACGCTGTATCTCAAGTCACTCTTCAGTGAAATGGGGTGACTTTTGGAGGAGTTTCTTTGTGATTAATAGCCACCCCAAAATCTGAAAAGGCAGGCAGATGGGGTAGATGTAAAGCATTTTCTTTCCCGGTATTTGCCAAGTACGGCCATTGCTTAGTTATGATGTCTCTGAGATGCTACTTATAGTAATTTACTGATGGGGAAACTGAGGCAGGGGCAGTGTCTTACTGGGGGAGGAGTGTCAAGGGTGGTGTTAAAAGTCAGCTATTAGTGGGCTCACAGCTGCTACAGAGAGCATACTGTTTTTCACATAGTCCCGCATACCTGCACTCTTACAGCTCGGATCCTGGTTTATACAGCATTTTGAGCAGGGAGAGGAAGCAGCACTCATACCCACACACCCTAACCTGGGTGCAGCTTGCGGTGCTCGGCATCCTGGTGTAGCAGGGCTTGGCATGAGGGGCTGGGGGCCATGCAGGTCTCCCCATGCCTGTGGGTGCTTGTGTTTGCAGGAGTAGAAGGGGGGTCCCTGGTGGTGTGGGTACTCTGCTATTTTGTTCTGTTTCTGGAATAGTTTTGGGAAAAAAAATAGCAAAATGTGGGTTGCTCTGTTGGGGTTGGATCCTGACTTTGGTTTTCTCCTGACTGCTCCCCAACCTCACCCAGCTGGGCAGAGGAGAGGGGGGTATCAAAACCTGGAGGGGTTGGGCAAAATTTGTCCCTTGCAAAAAAAAAAAAAAAAAAAAAAAAAAAAGGAAAAAAAAAGAAAACACCAGATTTCATCACTGTCAAGAAATTTCTGGAACGTGAATAGTCACAGCCATGCAGCCACATAGGAAACACTGCTCACCCCCCCACCCCCCCCCTCCACCCACACCCAATTTGTTTTTATTTCTTTGCCATCAGGTTGCCTTAACCATTTCCATGGCTTAGGAGGCTAAGCCGCCGAGCGCAAGCTTTTGATTTGAAAGGGGACTGCATCCCCTTTTGAAAGGAGCCTGCTCCCTAGGGCAACCACATCACACTGCTGATTTGCTGCAGTGGAGACCGCAGCGCGTACAATATGCCCTCCCCCCTCCGCCTGTGCTGCTTACAGCATCAGTCCGGAGCCGAGCAGGGAGACGGGAGCGATACCCGCTAACCCACCCATGCTCGGGAATGCCTGACTGGTAACGCAGTGCCTCCGACGAAAGGACCGGCCATTCCTCAGCTCTCCGAGATGCAAGCCAGTGCCGATTCCACCAAGATGGACTGTCTTTGGAGCAACTGGAAATGTCAGGGTATTATATCTATTCTAGTGTTGCATGCTAGAAGGACTGCATGTCAGAGGAGGCAAAGGCAGGATCCATCCATTTTTGCATTGTTCACCTGTGGGCCTTTGCATGCTGTTTTCTTTCCCTCCCCGTGAAGCTTTTCGTGGGGGGTAATTTAAGAAAGAAAGATAAAAAGCCCTTAATTCTGTTCTTTGACTATATTTCTCCCGTCCCCAGCTGTCTCACCCCGAAAGCATCCAGGATACAGGACCTTCCTTCCCACCTTACAGCTCATTCCCAAAGCATCCACCCTTGCTGTTAGCCGTGTCATTTCTCATCCCCGACTCTCTCCGCCGGGCTGCCGCTGGCATGATTTCATACCTTTGGGGCTTTAGGAAAGCCGGGCGATGGTGAATTTGTGCCTGCTCGGGCTCGCGAGGGTTCGAGGCGGTTGTGTTGGGTGGCTGGGTGCATCCTGCCCACGGACACACCCATAGCGAGGGCTTAGCCTAGCGTTGACACAAAGAAAACGCAGCTTCGGCAAGAAGTGCAATAGCACCGAGGCGGCCGCGGTATTGCCACACACGTCGTAATTTGCTGTAGGATTGCTTTAAAAAAAATACTGAATCCTTTCGTTGTGCTTTCAAGCACTCTGCTGAACTGTTCGGGGGCAAAATACTGCGATGATGTCTTGTGGCCGAGTAGGTGAGGGGAACAATAGCTTCTCCCTTTTGGGCTTATTTTCAGCTTATTTTGAGCAGGTTGGTGTCTGTGCTGGGTGGGGCTGGCTACCTTCCCGGGTGCCTTGGACAGCTTTTCAGCCATTTTTAGTCAGCTTCACACTTCCCAGCCAGCATCCAGCCTTTGTTTTGATAAAAGACAGTCTCTGTGACGCTGCTCGGTGGGCAGATTAGAGGGAGAAAAGCTAGCGGCTGATCCTGCCAGGCAGGCTGCTGTCTGCTTTGGGCAGGCTTTGTTTGAATGTATTTTTTAATTTTAAGGTGCATGTTTACACTGAATAGACAGTACATGATGTCAGTGCTCACAACAGGGTCTCTGAGAGAGAGATTACTCCATAGCATTATCTCATTGAAGAGTCCAGGATGCGTGCAGACTTAGTTTCATAAACGCAGCTCTATGTAACAGGAGCCAGAAAACCTTCCTAAAGTGGTTTTTTTTTGGGAGGGGGAGATCTTTCAGACAGCCACTTGTCTCTAGAGAGCTTTGTATTTTTGCAGTCTTAATTCAGCACCGAACTGCATTTACGGTTTGAGGGCTTTTTTAAGGCAGATGAGTAGCTGGAAAGTAAACATGCACCTGTTAAATGCCAGCCTCCAGCAGCTCAGGCTTTCCATGCCTTGATCCAGGGCTAGGGTTTTCCATAGGATTGCACGATTTGTAAAGGCTATATGGGAGAGCCACAGACAAACTTCAGGGTCTTTTCATCTGAGCTTTGCAGATAAACTTCCTTGTTAGGTGGGGTTTGGGTTTTTTGATTGTTTTGTTTCCAAAAAGGCTCAATGTTCTGCTGATCCTTAAAAAATCATTAATTTGCTGAGTCAGATTGGTGAGCCACCTGTATTTCAAGGCAAACTAAATATTTTTCATCTTTATCAGAAAAAATATTCTTTCGTAAATTATTAAGAGGGGAATAACAAAGGACATGCTTCTATTGTTTAATTAATGATTTATAATGATAGCGGGATTTCTCTCCTTCTGTGCTTTCCTTTTTGAAACTGAGGTAGATTTACTGAAAATGAAATGATACAATGTGTCCTATGCTGACTTGAAAAAAAAAAGCAGATCTGAAAAAAATCAACACAGCTAAAATAAATCACTTGCCTCACTTCCACATCATTTGCATATCTTTTTCTTTTTCTTGGGTGGTGCTTTATGATTCAGAAATGGTCCTGCAGAAAAAAACATGGAATAGTCATAGAATATTATTTCTGTCGGCAAAATTCTTTGATCAGTCCCAGATAAAATAGAAGAAATTGAAAATTCATAGGAATGAAAACTAAAGACTGGATTCATTGATTCTTTTAGTATCTATTATTCATGTAGTCTCTGTCTCAACCCAGAATATCAGTTTGTGAAAACCTGGAGTTGTATAATTTTGCCAGCTTCGTTATCAATGGAATGATGGTTTCTTTCTGAAAACTCTGGAATATGTCTGTGAATGTAACAGATGCAGACACAAACCTCAGTAAATACAGAGCATATTTTTACTGAAATAATGGAGAGAGAACATTGAGTTTAACCCAAGTTTTAATTAACAAACAGCCAGGACTGAACTAGCTGTATCATTGCTTTGCACTTACAGTACTTATACTTGGTGTAAAATTGGGCGGGGATGTTGAGAAGGTGCAGGGCCGCTTGGTGAAGCTTTGGCTTTGCACCACTAAATGAGTGTATTGTTGTTTTCCTTGCAGTGAAGCAACTGATGCTTGCAACATTTAAAATATTGCAATATGTTTTACCTGACCATCGTGCAGGTACAGCATAATTGTACCAGTGGTAGATCATGATACAGCCCCTTGGGGGAGCAGCAGAGGAATCCACTGCTGCTGGGCATATGCTTCGCTCAAAATGTTATCATAGGTGGCTTCGAGGAGTTGCAGCCCACTTTCACACACAAGTCATCTTTCACACTGGAAGGTGATGCATTTGAAGTAGGCTGGGATGTAGCCATGCATAATGCATGAGCATTCAGAGAAACATCTCCGACTGGGCGTGCTGGTTGCTGTGGGCCTTCCTGTAACAACCTATAGCCAATGCCAGCTGCGTGACACAGCACGGTGCTCAGCTCCCAGAGGGAAGCTGCTGGATGAAGTGTGCCTCCAGAAGCAGGCCTCTACACCTTCCCCAGGGACTCGGCCCAGCTCGGCAGGACTCACCCTCGTGCCTTGCTGGAGAGGTTTCTCTGGATTAGGAAGATCTTTGCACTACAGCTTGGCGGAGCTGTTTGGTGTCAGTACACTGGTCTCCGTGAATATTCCCTCTTCCACTGTTTTTCTTCACACCAGCTCTTGGGTGGTCATAAGTGACATGCTTGTTCCTGCAGCTTCAGCCTCCTGCAAGACTTATTAAAAAAGAAAATCTGAAAGATCCAAAGAAAAAGGCCTGTGAACCTTTCATAGAAATCGTCCTAAATATTATCCACATTATAATTAAAACTAAATGTGGAAAAGGACTGCAGACTTCATCTAATCCATCTAGCTGACATAATTCTGCTGGGACTGGAGTTATTGAGTAGCATTTTCCTGGCAGCTGTTCCCAGAGAACCAGCTTTCTTGCTTGCTTGATATATCAGTTGGTTTCCAAAGGGTGCTGAGAAGCTGCACCAACAGTTCATGGCAGCGTTCCCCACTTTAGGACTGGTAAAGAAGTTCAATGGCAATAATATGGATGCATGCTATTTATCTATAATCTTATTGACAGTTCTGAAGTCTGTCTAATTACAGCTATTAGCATTAGAGTATTACTTCAGACACTTGGTAACTTCAGTGCTTTTCTGAAAATACTGTGAGCTGAACTCGCAGCTGGGATCCACTTGTCTTTCTTAAATGAGCTCTCCCTCTTTTCAGCACCTAAAAATCTGTCCTAGTAGTTGGTTCTTACGTTGAGCCTTGGTAGAGCTAAAATCTTGGAATGAAGTCATCATCTGATCTAACAATTTAGCTAATAGTTTCACAAAACTACACTAACTTATGAGGAATTGATTTCCTAATTTTACAGTTGAATTCCTGTGAAATTGGAATGAAATTTGTCAAGATTTTTTTCTACTTTCGTATTTACTTTCATTTTTTTGTCAGTGCTGCAGAAATCTTATCAGTCCTTCTTCAAGCACCTTCCTGTTGATGGCAATACGACCACAAGTTCAAGAGCTTAAAGTCAGAGGACAAACTCATTTAGATGAGCTTCGCACTGTTCAACTTCCAGCCATCCCAACACACACCTTGATCTAGGTTATATCAAAAAATCAGTGAGATTTCAATAGCTCTGCCAAAATGTGCTCTGCACACCAGCTGTGCCATGTCTATATGGGTTTTTTTCCCCCTTTTTTTGAGAATAAATGGACAATATGCTTGTATTGCCAGCACAAGGAGAAAATTCCCCAAAAGTAAGGTTATTTTAAGATACTACCTGAGGAGTAATTTAAACTCTCGCAAGTAGGCAATGATGGGCAATAGCTGAAGGCAGCATTGGAGGCCTGCTTTTGCTTTCATGAGGTCTCTGGGAAGTGAGTTTTGATGAGGCTTTTTTGATATCAGAAGGGATACTCTTTCCACATCATATTTAATTCTCACAAATAACGTAGGTCTGACCCATTAATTTTGAAAATCTACAGCTTTTCAAATGTTTGGGTAGAGTTAGGAAGGGGCCACTTCTGTTATTTAGGTGCAGGAGCATCTTGGGAAAATCTTAACATTTCCATAGCATTAAGTGCTTTCAGGGACTCTGCTTGGTCTCCCTGATTTCTGCTCACTGGAGGTGAGTGCAATAACACCCTCTGCAGAAACTGGCCAAGGCAGGTAGTGATATGGTTTGAAGAGCAGGAGGTGTGTGGAAGAGGCTTTCTCCTGCTGCTGTGTTAAATCCTGGTCTTAAAGCGTCTTTCATGTGAAAACGGTGTTAACAATAACAGCAAAAACGTCATGAATGATGGTGATAATAATGTGAAATAATACTACAATAGACTTGTGTGTGGCACAGCTGCAGGTCTGATTTTTTATTGCCAATCCTTCTGAGTCTACCCAGACCCACTCTGGTGCCTCACAGAAGGCAGTCAGTCAATACTTTTTTTGCTCAAATCTTGATCTCGTGGGTAGAGCAGGATATAACATGGAGGGCATCCTCTGTCAAGACTTCCCTTCTCCCTGGTCCTGTTCCTGCTCCAGGTCTCCTCTCATCAGAGTTCGGGGACAAAGAAGATCTGAACTTTCAAGTTGGGTCTTGGGGCAGGTGAATGATAAAGATACAAAGCTGAACTAAGGACAGGAAGTTAATAGGCAAAGAGTTTACAAGAGGTAGAAGTATGGAGCAGATCCCTCAAGGTTGGAGATAAAGAATAAGGAGAGATGCCTCATGAAAAAAACACAGAGATTCTGTCCTGACTCTGCTGTTAATCACAGCTGTTACCTGAAAGCACCAGACTGCTCATTAAATGGTGTAACCACCTGTATTACATTTGAATCAGCTGTGTTGTGAGGAGGGGAGCAATGACCACATTGGATTCCTCACTGGAGAGAAGAGGGAAAGCCTGGTCCTACAGCCTGTGGTTAAAGCTGCAAACTGGAATTTCTTTGAGTGTGAGCAATATTTACTTCTATTCAAAACCTTTGTGCATTTGTTGTAAAGTATTGTTGCAACAATGCTATAAACAGGATTGCTCTTCTTAAATTACATTTCCTGATCATTTCACTTTCAGTAGGTCTGAGAAATGCCTTATGAAATAATTTATATTCATGAATCATGATATTACACTGTATACGGAATTGAAGGCTGTGTGTAGACAGGCTTTTCTCTCTTCTTATTAATACTAATATTACATGGGGAATGAAGCTGTAAACCCCATTGATTTTACCTTCTAAGGAGGCCCAATAGGACCTCCATTGTGGGGAGGGCAGCTTGATCACATCCAGTGGTGTTATTAATATGCTGAAGAGCATAAAACCTTGTATTCAATCATCAAGGCCCATGGGCCTCATTTGAAGGCTGGGTACGAGGGGTCTGCACACACTTCTTATGCTAACTTCCATGTAAATGCTGCTTGATGCATGTTCATTTTTCATACAGTTGTTGCAGTAGAGGAAAAACTTGCAAAGTCAGGAGAGAGCAGAGGTTTTCAGAGGAAGGGAGGGAGAAGCTGTGGAAGATGTGAAGTGTCCAGTCTGTGCTCAGTTGATCGTCATTAATTTTCATCTTAAAATACTTGTTTTGTGACATGGAGTGCAGAGATCCCTGTTTCTCTTACAAAAGTATTTTTCAAAAACATAACCACGCAGGAGTCTGAAGGAGTGAGGACATTTTAGCTACAAGTTGGTTTGATTCCTCTGTTCTCCCTTTGGTGTCCCTGCTCAGGAGCCTTGGGCTGCAGCTGCCCCACACCATGGTGCTTCTGGAGACCATATAAACCACCAGAACCCAGCCTTCATGTTTCCACCACGTCCCAAAGAGAATGGATTCAGGAGCATCACTATGTAGTCCGTCTTGGCCATCTCAAGTCTTTCACCCTTTGCCTCCTGCACTGCCCTTTCCAGCCCCCAGGCCTGTTTTCTGGCTTTTCTGATGCAAATATTGAGGAGCAGAAACATTTTCTGCTGAAAGCCATGATGAGAGCTGGGAGAGCTATTCAGGTGCTGTACTTGGGAGCAGTTCCTTGTGGCGCAAGCTGTGGCATCGCATGCTTGCTGCTGTTACACTTGTGAGGTTACTTCTAGCTTGCCTTGCAAACATGGGTGCTTAACAGCTACTAATATTAACAAGTTGTTGCTTGTATCGTAGAGGTTACCTTTGTGTATGGTTTGTCTGGGGACTGGCCCCAAATGGGCCACACGTTAGTTTTACGAGATGAAGTTATACCATAAAGTATAGCTGATACACTGATTTGACACCCTTGAAAACTTTTTCTTTCAAATAAAAGCCTACTTGAGTAATGCTGTCAATTAAAAAACATGGGCAGGCGATACTTTCAGATAAATAGCTCATCAGACATGCTTCTCCAGAAAATTCTTCAAAGGCAGTCACAGGGACCTGCAGCACTGCTGTCTTAGAGATGGCTGGCAAGTGCTACTTAATAATACAAATACTTTTGAGTCTGAGGCAGTTCTGGCAAACCCCAGAGTCCTTTTATATCTCCACAAATGAGCCAGAGCTCCGGTGTGTTGTACTGGAAAGAGTGCAAAGTGACCGACGCTGCTTCCCTCCATCCAGAAGGCTAAAAGGGAGATCATGGAAAGCTACAGCTGAACAGCTTCTGCATGTTAATGGGCATGGTCAGGATTTTACAGTTGGGATTTTCAAAATGGAAGGAACCCAAACTTCATTGAAGGTGAGGCTGGTTTCAGTGCCTGTTTTCCAAACCCTGTTTGCAAATCCTAGCTGCAGACTTTAGGTGGTTTGAAGTTGGCATTTTGGCTCTCAGAAACGTGTCTTGCTTAGCCAGGCAGATTGACCCACTGTCCAATTGCATGCACGTCACATATCAACCGGCTCAATTGGCACCAGGCTCCGGCTTCATGCATATTCAGCGTGCATTGCTCAGAATCGTGCCATTGTGGTTGGGTCTGGGCAGTGCTGTGCACGCGTGCACACACACACACACACTGTCTACAACACACCCAGCACTTGCAGGACCCTTCACCGTACTAGGACCTTTTATTCTTACCCTAGGGATTGACCAAAGCACTTAATTGTTATGTCGTTAACTCCCGGTGTGGGGGATCCCCTCTCTGTTAGTTTCTCTGGGTAGCGCAGTACCCAGGTAACCGCCAGACTCCGCGCCTGTCTCAGCCCAGCCCAGCATGGGGCCAGCGCCTGCTGGCAGTGGCCCTGCAGGGAAGCGTGTGTGTGAAGGTGCGCAGCTCCAGCTCAGCTCCTGGTCCCACCATCCTCATACTGCATCCCCATGTGCTGGGGAGGCTGGTCTAAGCCTGGATGATTGCCGCTTCAGTGTGCAAAGGAAGGGGCACAGGCGTGGGCAGGCAGCTACCCTTCATCTGAGACTCGGGCCACCTCTTACCTTCTGCGAGCTGTTGAAGGGCAGTAAACCCGTGGGGTCAGAAGTGTTTGAGGTGTTTGCTACCTTAATCGGTTTTATATGAATATAGGATGAGATGAAACTCAAAGCAGACATATAAATGTGGTGGACAACCTCATCTTTCATTCCTGGTGAGAATTTTAAAAAGGGTGTGGAGGGGGTTGATACACCCAGTTCTGGGTTCACCTGATGGTGAAGGAGCACATTTCTCATTTCTTTGCCCCTTGGTATCTATTAACGCCACCAGACACTGATGTAACAGGTATTTTTGCTCTGGTTAAATGGTTACAGGAGAAAATGGCGCCCTGAGGAAGCCAGGCAAAGGATCCCAGCTAGGGGGTTCTGCACCCAGCACACCTCTGCCTGCTTTTAGGGAGATTTGTTTAGGTAGGGAAATGTTTGACAGAAATATGTTTGACCACTGTCTCTCTAAGGAAGCATTTCTTTACCAAGAGGGTGGTCAAACACTGGAACAGGCTTCCTAGAGATGTGGTTGATGCCGCAAGCCTGTCAGTGTTTAAGAGGCATTTGGATAATGTCTTTAATAATGTGTTTTAACTTATGGTCAGCCCTGAGTTGGTCAGGGAGCTGGACTAGGGGATCGTTGTAGGTCCCTTCCAACTGAAATAGTCTATTCCTATTCTATTCTATTCTGATAACGTAAAAAGCCTTTGAAGTGACTGAAGAAGCAAACAAGGCTCTGACATGTAGCTCAGGTGTTTTCAGCAGCTTCTAAATTTCAGGAGAACTGATACAGCTCAAATCCCTGAGGCCTGTCAGCAAAAATAGTGCTTTCTCCAGGGAAGCGCATGGACCATGGCTGGACCCCACAAGTCTCCACTGATTTCTGGCTCTGAACTCTCGTTCTCCCCCTTCCCTGCCCAAGGAGCCGTGAGGTTCACCTCCCTCCTGCACCGCCTTTTGCAGGGAGAGGAGGAGGAATGGCAGGGGAGCCCCAAATCCCACCTGAACGGCTGGACATGGCAGCAGTGCTGCAGCTCCCTGTCCCTGCGGGGGAAATGAGGAGAAGACAGGTTTGGTTTCTGCCCTTGAAAATCCAAACCGACCTAGTGCAGGCTGTGGGTTGGGGCTTGTGTTCCTAGGCTGGACCTGGGCACCGGGACAGCCATGTAAAAATCATTCAACTGATATCTCCTGCCTCTGTGCTGAGATTTTCCATCGAGCAGTTGGCACATATTTTTTTCCACGCACACGGGAATATTTGCTTCAGGTCTAAAAGACACAGGATCCCTCTCTCCCAGGTCTCATTTGGCTGGCGAAAGAGGCCAGATGCCTTTTCATCTCCTCTCTCATGCATGCACATATCCCCCAAACTGTGTCATTTGGCCTCTGTCCATCTTGCTTTGAGTTGTAGCAAGCCTTTCCTTACTTGATAGAGCTTAGTAAATATCCCAGTCATTTCATGGCAGAAAGGGGCAAGTTTCAGGATATATGCAGACCTGGTCAAGCCTGTCTTGATTCATTCAACATCTTCCTTGTTGAGGGGAATGAGAAAATGCAGATTGGCATCTCTCTGCATGAGAATACAGCCCACTTCCAGTCTGCAGGAATATGAGGTGTGGCAGATCGTCGAAAGAGAGGGGACTTAATTGCTCATTTTGGGTCTTATCATCAATTTGGATTGACTCAGGAAACTCTATTGAAGGGAGCTTCTGTATTTTTTTTTGCTCACATCTCATTTGTTTGACTGTCTACTGCCTGTGTCTCAAGTAGTGTTTTCCCCTGGTACATGGCCTTTTTCTTTCATCAGCAGATGATGTACCACTTACAGCATCCCGAGCAAGCTCACCTGTGCTTATTTCATTTAGTGTGAAGGTATTGTACAATATAAAATCTGAGTGTCTCAAAAGTGAGATTTGCATACATTTCCAACACTGTCCTCTAAGAGAGGAATTTTTAGGCACAAAAATGATTGGGCTGTGAATACCTCCTGCCCAAATGTTCACTGTTGAAAGCACCCCAGTTGCTGTACTGTGCTGCAGAATTTTGCAGTGCCTTGACTGAAAAAGAGTATGAAAAATGGTAAAAACTGCACACTTGTGTTCCAAATGCTATCTTGTAAGGATGTTTTGCAAGTCACATACTCCAGCACCTAACACTGTAAGCAATTTGTGGAGCTTCAGCTGCCTGCATCAATACCACTGCGTCGGCTGCTAAAATCCCCAGTATAGGTGCATGCTGTGACTGTGCTGTAACTGCATTTTGGAGCATTCCTTAGTCCATGCCTCTGGTTTCTGCAGGAAGAGACTTGGGCATGTATCTGGAAAGACTCTGGCCTGGTCCTTGGTTTGTAAAATCAGCACCCAGGACCCCAGCACATGCCACTAAGGTCCCCTGTCCTTTGGCTTCTGTGCAGCCCGTAGATCTGTTAATGCGTGCTCATGATCACAGATCCAGTGCTGAATGCTGGCACTTAAAAATATGAGAGAGTTATTATATTGTATATAGGATGGAGAATACAGTAGGATGTGAATGTTCCATGAAGAGAAAAGAGCTCAGTAATACAATAGCAATTTTTGCGTTCAAGCCCATAACTTTGAGGAGCAATGCTAATACGTGTAATAGTAATGAGTAATATAGCTCATAGACTCAAGGCAAACATGCTGTGGTGACTCACAATTTTTGGAGGTTAGATGATAAGAACTACTAGGCTGGGTTGATTTTGTTCCTTTTAGTATTTGTGAAAAATTTTTTTTGACAGATTGCACTTTTCCTGAATTTACTCTTTGTTCAGAATGATTTGACAAGTGGCATCTATGAAATCTGTTTGGCTGATGGTGCGTTCAAGCTGTTCATGTGGACTTGTGCAGTGGATGAAATTAAAGCTGTTTTGTTTAGATTGTCATGAGCACGTTCTTTGAGTGGATGAAGAGTCATCTCAGAAACAGGTTATTGGTGTAAAGAAATTAAATTCACCTTTGTGGACTGGATATTCAGTGATATTTCATAAGATTTTGCTTTTGTGGTGGTTGTTCCTGATGGTAAGATTGTTTGGTGGAGGTGTTGGAATGAACTATACAAACTGAATGAAAAACACTGTCAAAATTAACTGCTTTACAAATGTAAAAATATATTGGTTGAAAATGGTTTTCTTTACTTGTGTTGTTCTAACTAACACCTCCCGTGGATCTAGACAAGGAGTTATCTAACAAGCAGAAAGGTTTTTTTGGTTTTTTTTAATATTTCTGAGACAGTTGGATTTGAATAGCAGAAGGGATTTATTCTGTATTTCAAGGCCCCATGTGAAAAATGGTTTCCTACCCATGTAACTATTAAGCAGTGATAAAACCAGGAGGTTTTTTCCCTTCTCAAAACTTAGGAAATAACAAAGTCATATTGTCAAAAGTTTGAATGAGAAAGTGGTTTTATTGTGGCTAACTCCAAACTTTCACATTCATTTGTCGACAACCAAAACGAAAATGCTTTGATCAAGCATTTGGCATTTGGATATGTGACAAAAAACGGATCCAGTTTCCAGAGTAAGTAAATGCAAGCTAGGTTGAAACCTTCCATATGACCCTAGCAACAACACAAACCCCAGCTTGCATTTGCCTTGCTGCTGCAAGAGACCCACTGTGCTGTGGTCGGAGATACTTGTCCATCTCATCTAAGCCAGACACAGACGCATTGAAATACAAGGATTTCAAGTAGGTCATCAGTTGTAACTTCCTCAGTGCATCGCTGCAGCCTCCTCACTGATCCTGTTGATGCTAACGTGAGCTCACTCCTTTTACCCTCCTGCAAGGACTCTTGAGCATCACAGTGGCCATGGTGGCCATCCTCAATGCCCTTCCAACTCCTGCCCTTAACATGTTGGTCTTCTCTCCCCAGCTATCGACCTGTTGTACTGGCGTGACATCAAGCAGACAGGGATTGTGTTTGGCAGCCTCCTCTTGCTGCTCTTCTCCCTGACCCAGTTCAGTGTCGTCAGTGTCGTGGCCTATCTGGCCCTCGCCGGCCTCTCGGCCACCATTAGCTTCAGAATCTACAAATCAGTCCTACAGGCTGTGCAGAAGACGGACGAGGGCCACCCCTTCAAGTGAGTACTTTGCAGTCGTGGCCAGGGGCTACTTATCTTGCAAAGGATGCAATCCCAGTGGCAATTGATGTTTCTTTAGCTGTCGCTCTTGATACTGAATAAGATTCTTGTCTTGCTTATAGCTGGGGAAATAATTTTTTCTGTTGTCCAGTCTCTCAAGAGCTGCAAGGCTGTATTGGCTCAGGTCCTGGTAGGAAAAAAAACAGGACAAAATGCATCATCCTCTGAGACACGGGAATTTTTTTCCTGAAATTCAAAAGATCTAGAAAAATTTAAGCAGAGAAAAAGAGTTTAATTAGAGCTAATGATAATACCATATCTCTGCAAGCAGGAAGAATATTGTTTCTGGACACACTCTATTTGGCATAGAGGGAAACTGTATCTTTTCTCCTGCACTGCTTGGCTGTGGTGTGTCAATCCATTAGGTGATGGTGCCAGTGCCGGTGCCCTCCCCACCCTCCACAGGGTCTGGGTGGTTTGTTCCAGGAGAGCACACACACTGAAAAAAAGTCTCTTTGGGGTGCTGCTTCTGTTTCACTTGGGTCAGTTCTGAGATGCAACTTATGCCGTGGGTGTAGCTCAGAGGAAGGTGCAGGACAGGCAGAAGGATGGGGGAGTGAGAAGTGGGCACTGCTGCCAAAGGTGACACAATGCCAGACAGCAGCTTTTTTTCCTCCAGAGGCTGTCAGCTGGAAGAGATGTCCTCTTCTGTGGCAGCAGCATTGCACAGAAGTTTGTGAGGAAACCCTCCCAGCTAGGATTTGCATCCCCCTTGGGTGGAGTAAAGAGAGAGATCCCATCAAGATCAGGTTCTGCGTGGGGAGGGAGCAAGGCTGGAGGCAAACAGCCTCAGTGCAGCTCACAATTGTCCAGGGGGACTGGTCATGAAAGATGAAGACAGTGTGCTGGTGCTGGTGGCTCTGTGCCTGCAGGAAGGGGGACACTTTGCTCCAGTGCAAAGGGATGAGGTGTGGGGAGGAGGGAGTGATGGGGTAGACAGGCAGGAGTATGGACAGTGGGTGAACCTGCCTGGGTTTGTAACTGGACCTGTGTTTCTGGCAGAGCCTACTTGGAGATGGAAATGAATCTCTCACAGGACCAGATTCAGAAATACACAGACTGTCTCCAGCTATACGTCAACAGCACAGTCAAAGAGCTGAGGAGACTCTTTCTCGTTCAGGACCTTGTGGATTCTTTAAAAGTAGGATTCCTTTAAATATTTTTAACCCCTCTCTAGAGGATCAATCTACATTTCAAAGTGCTGTTTCCCATGTTGACACTGTTGTCATAAAACCTAGCTTTGCGTAGCTCCAAATACAAAAGTTGCTCTCATTTTTGATTTCCAAACTAATTCCTTCCAGCAGTTTAGAGATTTGGCAATCTGCATTTGAATTTATTGACACGTAATACAGCAGTTATAAAAGTTGCAGGACCAGTTTAGCTCCACTGCAGTTTTAGAAGCATCTCTGTGCTACGCTATTGCTTTGCCACGAGATGGTTTGTTCTCCTCTCCCCTCTAATACCTCTGTTAACCTGGATTTCCTCTAATGGTGGCATTTCCTGCTATGGAGGAAGGTCTTCTTTCCCTCCCTGCTGAGACAGTTATTTTTTTTTCAGCCTTACACCCAAGCAGGTGTTCTTCAGAGCAAAGGGAAGATCATTAAGAGAGCAGGCATGGGTTAGGCTCCTAAATTACTAAAGGTATTTAGGAAAATGTATCCATCTGCCAGCCTCAAGAGTTTTCAGTCGCAGGGATTATCACTGTGGGATGACCCTTACGATCAGCAAAACTGGATGCAGAAATCTGCTATGCGATGCTCAATGCAGAATCCTAAATGTATGCAATTAAGCCCTAAATATACGTGAAAGCTTAGCTAAGAGGGTGAGAAGCAG
Source organism: Falco punctatus (assembly GCF_963210335.1). Classification (NCBI taxonomy): domain Eukaryota; kingdom Metazoa; phylum Chordata; class Aves; order Falconiformes; family Falconidae; genus Falco; species Falco punctatus. The sequence goes on along the minus strand of NC_137587.1, from coordinate 41,003,686 downwards.
AAGTGGAGAATGGGGTTTAGACACCCAGAAAAAGTACCTAGTTTTTGCTATGCCTTACTTAACAACGGCCCTTACACATTACAAAAGGCTAATGTGCTGTATGTTAGCTAGTTAAGTGAACTGATTTCTTATGCTGACACTGGGGGTGATGTAATGATCCATCTTTAATTTAGTTTGCAGTACTAATGTGGCTGCTGACTTATGTGGGAGCCCTCTTCAATGGCCTGACTCTTCTGATAATGGGTAAAAATCAACATTTCTTTTAAAATCTGCTTTTAACTTTAACTCTCTCATGATTTCTACATGGAGAAAACAGCCTATCCTTAGTGTGCCTTCCCCACAGTTAAACCGTCAACTTTTATTTGCCTTTCCAGTGAATATTCATTATTCTTATTATGTTGTCCCTCCTGCTAGAGCTAATTTGTGTTTTATGGTTTTGCAGCTACTAGTCCCAGAACAATGGGAAATTCCATATTTGGGAAGTTTGAGCAAAGTTCATTTTTAATACAAAGATCCCTGGTGGATCAGCTGACCAAGTGGCATGATATGTGTTTGTCGCTGAAGTAGGTCTCTTCTCTGGAGGAATCTGATCTGCAGGAATCTAACAGTGTGCTCTTTTTCTCCTCAGCTGTGGTGTCTATGTTTACTCTCCCCGTTGTATATGACAAGTACCAGGTAAGCCTGTCTGCACGGTGTAGTTCGGGTGCCTGGGTGGTTCTGCCTTGTTGATGCCTGATTGACTTGATCTCCTTTTGCTCTTTGCAGGCACAGATTGATCAATACTTGGGACTTGTGCGGACCCACATAAACACTGTTGTGGCAAAGTGAGTTCAGCAGCAGGCTTGACCAGAAGTCTTGTCGTGAGGTTGCGGTGCACTGGGGGTGGCTAAGATCTGGATGGTCCTGGGGACAATGTGCCCTGTGAATGATGTCCCTCCCAGCTCCTGGCATGCAACAGGCTGCGGGAGGGGGCAGATCCCTGGAGACAGACAGGCCTTCTCAGCTGAGTGTAGGCTAAGGCAGAGTTGTGACCCTGCGTCCTTCTCACCTCTCTCCTGCTGTTTGGGGAAGCTGTGGACGGAGCAGCCCGAGCAGGGACTGATGCCCATACTTTTATCTGTTTACAAACAGGAAGGAATGTGTTAAATCCCTTCCCCACCGACCACTCCAAGCCTGGGTTTTTGCATTCAGGGACTCTGTCCTTTAGAGTTAATAATACCATTAACAAACAAAGTGGGAATTAGAACACCACCCTGTTACAGAAAGAAAATACCTGGAAGCACCATGATCTTGAGTATTTCAAACCACCATGAAATGGACGGAAGACCTGGATGAAATTTTTGATGCAGTCTGCCCTAGTTCCTAATGTGTTGCCTGTATCAAAAGCTTCTGTGGGATCCCTAAGGACGCAGTGAGGGTCTAAGCATAGTTCTTGAAACTTGAGAATTACTGAAGCAGCATGGCTGGTCTGGAAGGTAGATCCATACATCTCAGCAGTTTGTATCTGTGGCTTTGCTAAAGTTGGCTGAATATCAGGTGTCCAATGGAAGGTTACAAAACGGTGAGGTACAGAGAGCAAGTGACCCACGAAGAGATACTGAGGAAACCGGGCTTGTTTAGCCTGGCAAGGAGGGAGCTAAGGAGCGATTTCATAGCAGCCTGTAAGTACTTGATGGGAAGTTACAAGATGATAGATCCAAACTCTTCTCAGTAGTGGGGGTTATAACAAGGAGCACAACATAAATCCAGTTTAGGAGGCTGATGCTGGACATGAGGAGAAACTTTCACTAGGAGATTAGAACAGCACTGGAGCAGGCTACACAGGAAGGTGCCAGAACCTTTTTCCTTGCAGGTTTTCAAGATGCAGCAAGGTAAAGCCATGACCAACCTGATTTAGCATTGGTGATAGTCCTGCCTTACGTAGGAAGCTGATTCAAAGACTTCCAGGGGTCCTTTCCAGCCAATGTTTCTGTGATTCTTCAAAACCCTTAGCCTTGGGCAGGACTAAAAGTTCACACTCAAAATTCTTTGTTTAAACCTCATTCCGGGCTTCCAGTAGACAGCAGACCATGGTGGAATAATGAAGCGGGGGAGACTATCACTGAGCGTATCCCACGGTTACATGAACCACTGAAAACAGGGCCATTTACACCTGGGGGCCCCTAAGAACACATAGATGGGCGTCACCTCTTTTTCTTGTTAGACTTTAGTCCATCTGTTGCAACAACACACTGGATGCAAGCTAGAGATTACCCCTGGGTAAGACTCAAGTGGGGATCCACTGGAATGGAGTAGTTGCCTCACCATGTAATCCTTCTTTCTTATTTTTTCACTTCTTTATTTCTAGGATTCAAGCTAAAATCCCAGGTGCTAAGAGAAAGGCAGAGTAAAGCAGACATCAAGAATTCAACGACTACAGTAGTGAATAATGGGGGAATCTGGAGTGAAACAGCTCTGTTCTTACACTTTACTGCAAATTTATCGTTCTTTTTTTTCGCGACACCATAATCTTAGAAACATAAAACTCGGAAGCAGTGCTTTTCCCCTGCTGCTTCTGCACTTAGAATATTTGCAATCACTTGTGTCAAGCACTAAAGTATAGTAAAGAGAAAAGTGTACTAGATGTGTTTTTTTGTGTTGCTTATAAAGTGCATGATGGTGAGAGCCTAAATAATATTGACCTTTTTATTTTATTTTTTTAGTGTTTTTCCTTCTTCTATTGGCATTGCTTCTATAACTTTTAATGTTACATGTGGCTAGGGGCTTTCCTGCTTAGCGCACTGATGCAATAGTTAAAATTGCTTCTACGTCACTGGGTTGCTGGTTGGATTCATCTTTATTAACTATATAGAATTGTAGACTGATGTTTTAGTGTTTTCCAGCACAAATAAAATGAACAGTAATCGGTACTTATGGTAATCAGTTTTGTATAACTCAAAAAAATGAAAACAAAACCCAGTGCTTTTGTCGTAAAGGATTGACAGGCTGACTTACATGTATGGTAACTGGAAAGTTCCAGCATGTTAAATTTATTACAATTTGTATTACATTCTCTGTAGTTCCTAATGGACTTAATTATAGACTCTGAATATTTGCACTTATGTACTTGATACCGAATGCAGAAATAAATGTTACTAAATGTAAAAAGTTCTTCCTCTTGTTGCCACTGGGATTATCTTGACATTTGCACACCGGACACATACTATGCAAAAAGAAGCATCTTCTCTCTCTTTCTCCCCTTGAGATCCTCACACACTTTGCCCTTACAAAGTGGTGCAGTCCAACAAGATCATCTGTAGCCTATCTATCAGTTTCACATCTTGGGTGAGTATGGCAGTAAAAGAAGGATCTTAGCACATCGATTGATGTTCTTTGGTGGGGGTGTTAGCAAATTACAGGAACACGAATAATTGTCTCTTCCGCCATTTGTTGCATGTTGTGCAAATCATAAGCAACACACTATGTGAGGGGTCAGCACAGCACAAAGGACTTTTCAGTTTCCTTATCAACATGTTACTCTCTCATCCATTTGCTTTAAACTGTGGGATCAATACTGAATCCGGAGGCTGGGAACTGAAATAAACATTTGCTCTTGTTCAAAGGTGAAGGTTATTAAAAATTGGCATTTGGTGTTTGAGAACCAACAGACAAGAGAAACAGCTGTTGAACGTTATCTGAAGTGCTTCAAAACTAACAATTGGTTAAGTGCTGAATGATTTGCCCATTTGTGGGACATACCTGTGGGATACCTTTTTTTTTTTTTTTGTATAAAAATGTGAACATCGAAACATTTTCAGCAAAATTGCAGGTTTTTCTCCTTTTCTATCACAAAAGTTTTTGTGCGGAAACTATTTTTTTCTACTTTAAAAACTTATGCCAACTTTTTTAATTGAAATCTTCCTTTGTATGCATTCATTTAATTTACCTTTGTCTCAGTTGCACATGGATGTGGTGACATCTGTGCTAGGTCAGGCTGCAGTTCTGTTTGTGTATAAATGTAGAACTCAAATGTACATGGGGAGTTGGTAGAAACATTGGTATGGCTGTGGGCTGGTTAACTCTTGTGATGAGTCTCAAACACCCCTATTTTCATTTAAGGTTTATATTTAAATATTATTCTTTGCTCTTATTTAAAAATACTGACTGTCCTATAGGTAGATACAAACATTTTTTCCCAATGAAAAACTGAATGGCTCAAAGTGATGAATGTTACTTTTGATCAAATGCAGTATGTTTGGTTTAGCATGTGTAGTTTGCAGCCAGAAGTTAAAATTCAACCTCGGCCCCCAGCTTTAACTGCCTCTTAGACTTTCCTACCAGTGCATTCAGATAGCCAGTGTCTGCCCTGTATCTCTGAGGAAAACAGTACAGCCTGTACAAGTATCCTTGAGGGTGAAGACTGATCTTCAGAATTCTTATTACTTATAAGGTGAGTACGTGGGTCCAACATGCTAATTTTGAAAATGAGCACAATTAATGGCCCATCCCACTGGTCCCATAAATGTGTTCTTTCCAGCACCACCAATGCAGTTAGATCCAAGACTAGCCTAATGCAGTGCCAAAATCTGAGCACAATTTGAAGGCTACGTCACCTGTGTGTTTGGAAATCAAACAAAATAAAACCTTCTGGCGGAGTTCCAAATATTAAGAGCCTAAATCAGTAAGAGACCAAGAACCTCATTCTTGACTCCCTCTCTCAAAACCCACAGCCCTCCACTGCAGGCCCTCATCACCCTGACTGTACTCCTCCTGCACATGCACCTCCCAAACCTATACCTTTTACTTCTATCTTTTCTCATGTCCCACCTTTCCAATAACCCAACTCCAAAACTTCCTTGCAGCCACCCTGACTTTCCATATATTTGGCAGTAACAGCCTGCAAGTGGGCAAGTGCTGCTGAGCAGCTGGGGTGGGTTAATGTGGTGGATGGAACCAATTTTGCCAGAAACAGAGGACTTTAGCCCGGGCTTGGATTGCTTCTGCTGTCCATGGCCACTATTACTGGGATCACAGCAGTGCTTTTTGTGATAATTTTGAAGATGGAAGCTTGGAGAAAGCCATTGTGCCCGAAGCTCCCATAAGGCTTGTTTGCAAACCTCTGCTAACTCATGGTCCTACTATACAGCTTGCAGAACCTTGTGACACCTTTAGTGCTCCCTGATGTCCCATTCCTAAAACAACACTGTGGGAGGGACTTCATCTTTTTTGGTTTTCAAACAAGTGATGGAAAAAAACCCCACAAAACTCTATTTTTCAAAATATTTTAGTGTGATTACAGTAGGTGGCTGAAGACACCCCAATAACACACATTTGCGAGCTGAGCTGTGCTCTGAGGTACACAGGCTGTAAAGCGCTTTTGTTTCTGATGTTTGTGTTCAAAGTGAAAAGCAGCCATAGACAAGCTTGAATAGTAAAACCAGCAAATGTGTGAGTGTTTCTAGGCAGGTGAAACCTGGGAAGCAGCTCACACTGCCTGGGTAAAATGCAGGGCAGGGCATTAAACCATTCTTTCCTTTTTAAAATGTTCCTTGCCAAAGGAACCTGGCCATCCCGTCACTAGTGCTTCAGGAGTCAGCTTGTCCTTCTGGTTCAAACGCTGATTTAACAAGATATGCAAATGTGTGGGTGTTTTAAAGACCCACCTAACCAAGTGAGGTTGTTCAGGTGTTTGGAGTTAGGTGTGTGCTAAATACCTTGCCCAAGCAGCATCTCTTACCCTCAGTCTCCAGGTAGCCTGAGATGCTGATACTCCCTTTCTGGAGAGGAAGCTGAGAGGTTTCTAAGGTGGATATCTCAGCTGGGAGGCTTGTTTAGATGCAAGAACAGGTCTGGACCAGGCCTTTCCATGGCTGGGAGCTGGCTGGCTGACGTAAAGAAGATGGCTGTGTTTTGATCTGCTCAATATAGTGCTTTTGAGGAAGATAACAGGTCTACTTGCTGAGCTTACCTTGGAAAGCCAGCCCAGATGACTGTGCTAATTTGTACTGAAACCAGTTTAACTCTGACTTGAGGATATGAAATCAGGAGTGGTGTGCTGATGGGAGAAAAAAAAATTGTTAGAACATCTACAAATGTGTCTTTTTTTTTTTTTTAGGCTTTATGACTTTAAAATACCTTCTCCATGGTTTCACCTGTACCTTCCAGAAACTTTGTAAGCCTTCTTCTAAGCTACTACCTGTTAAGGACAGGTTCAATAGTTACTGAAGAGCTCTGTCAGTACTTTATGTCACTTGAATGTCTGTCAATGTACCTTGAAATGAATACTCCATTGGTAGTTTGATGTGAATACTCTGTAATGTTGGTTTTGATTCCCTGCTTCTTGGTGCCTCAGCAGTATTCCATTCTTCTTCTAGCCTCTGTATTTGCCTCTGAGCTGTTTTTGATCTCTTTTATGCTTCCTCTGCTCTTTAATATTAATCTAGTGAGAGTAGAATCATAAAAATCATCAGTGTTAGGAAAGCCCTGGAACTGGGAAGAGATAAGAATGATATAATATTCTGTGAGCAGCTAATCCAGTTAAAGAAGGTCTGTCTGCTTCCCCATAGCTTTTTGTTATCTCCCTGCACATTTTTCACACGGCAGCTGGCTCCCGTCCCTGTCCTGGTGGGTTACAAGTCAGTCAGCTGTAAGCTTAGAGCAGCTTTTCCTTCTCCATATGGGCCCAGGGAAATACGTGGCGAGCCCACGCGTTTGCCCAGTGCAGCTTTGGAAACACAAAGTGTGATGTATTTCTTCCTGGCTCTTGATATATTCTTTTTCTCAGGCACAGAATTTAATGCTGCTCCATCAGTGAACCTGCACGCAAGCTTCCTGGGATGCCAGGAATCGGTGGAGTGAGGCTGCTGGCATGAAGGAGCCTGGTAAGACTGGCTGGCACATGCAGCCGCTGTGGGGCATACGGTATTTGGATAAGGGTGAGACATGTCCACTGATAAGAGTCGATAGCTGCAGTGCCTGAAAATGGAAGGAGAAATGGTCTCTATTCATTCCTGCCAGGCTTTCTTGCTGCTCGGTGCCTTTAAAGGAAAGAGTGGCAAACCCTTGCTTTCTGTCACGGTAAGGGAAAGGTACCGAGAGTGGAAAATCCTTCTCCACAAATGGGAGTTGACTGTAAGTAGGTACAGGGGCTTGACCTGCTTCTCTCTTACCTGAACTGTTTATTTCCTTTGGTGTTTGCTCTTAAGTGAACAGTCAGCTCACCATCTGTCGGTGCTCACCTCTGGTCAGCATCTAATCTAAGTAACTACAGGCTAGCAAGTCAGATGCCTGTGACTTGCCACTTCTGCAAATCTACTTACTTCTTTGGGTGGGTAGCTGTTAACGGGGGAGGATGAGCTCTGTAGAACCAGAAAGGGCACCTGACCGCTCCTGAACCTGGGGCAAGCCTAGTTATCTTCACCACCTCTGTAGGTCCCCTAGAAAGTGCTAAATCTACAAGTATGCCAGATTTATAATCTGGGGCACGCCACTGTGTGTGTGCAAGGCAAAGTAAATTTCCATGGGCAGGCAGGTACACAGGTAGGCTGCTCTGTCTGTCTGGCGAGCCCCTGTTGACTGGGCTGTACCCATCTCTGTGTTGCCAGTGTTCTCATCTTCCCTTTGCTCCTGCTCTGCCTCAGCCAAGATGCTGGGAAATGCTGAAGAGGCCAGGATCGAAATAAGAGGATGGGATAAAGCTCCAGGAGTCGTCTAAGAAAACCAAAAGACAAAGTAGTCCTGTAGTGACATGCTTTCATTGCTTTTCCTTGCTGTCTGCCCCTTAGCTAGAAAGTCGGACTCATTTCTCATGTTCATTGAATATTGAAATGATAACGCTGCATTTTATGCCTCTTCAGGGCTCTTTTTTTTGTTTAAGTTGAAAAAACAGTGAAGCTAATAGTCATTCACAGTAGGGCCCCTCTGCATATATTTCCCTTTCTGAGGGAGCTCTAAAGAGGGTATTAGTTGCCTTTTTACTTCTTTTGAACAGTCCTCTAATTTAGCTAAAGTGATGTAAAGTAGCCCAGACCAGTCAAAAAAATGTCTTGTAACAATTTATAGATGGGGGGGCGGGGGAGGGGAGGGGGAGTGACACCCAGGCAGCGGAGTGACTTGAATAGCAGATGTCTTTACACAAAATATTCTTCATTTGCCAAGTTAGGCATGAGGCCTAATTTCATTTCTCCTGATTCCACAGATGCTTGCTTGGAGAAACCACCATCCACACAATTATTAGCTTGTTAACTGAGTGAGAATGTATTGCCTTTCACACAGGCTGAACATAATTACTGAACTGCTACCAGCAGAACTGCAGCTTAACTTGTCAGTTATCAGCAAATCTGCAGCACTTAATTAGGAAGAGGTGGGGCTGTAACCTTAGAAGAACCCATTTGAGGAAGCACTTCTTCTATTCCTTCTACTTGGAAAGTTTGAAGTCCTGGATACCTTCCTCACCTGTCTCTCCCCTCAAAAAGTAGAGAGTTTACAACTTTTTCAGCTGAAATACAGAGATGTGACGAACTACAGAGAGCAAAACTATCAAAAAGTATACTCGAAGTTTTCACATCAGCTTAAAAAAGCCATAGGGAGTATAAACTTCTGATACTACTAGTGTCACTTTTGGACACCAGACTTTCAGAAATAAGCGTAAATTTTCATTCTGACATTGAGATGTAACCAAAAATCTCTCTTAGTCTCAAGTGTTTTATCTCGCCTACTTTCCCAACAGCAATCACAAGTCTATGACTCACATACTATACCAATAGCGCAAATGAAAAGAAAACATTTTTCCGACTGCCATTTAGCCAAAGGTACTCCTACAGCTCTCCAGTCACAAGAGACTTGAGTAAGTCTGCCTTCTACAGTGAAATGCTGGGCTCTCTGTTATGCAGGGTGAGCTATAGTATCATAACTTGAGCTTTGCAAAAAAATCAGACCAAGGAGCTGCTATGGAGTTGTATACCTGGAGTCTCTGATATGGTGCCATGAGAGAAATTATGAGTGAAGCTGATAAAATTTTGATTAGCAGAAGATTCTAAGGAGGTCTTCGGGAGCAGATGGTAATTGGTAGCATTAAGGAGAGGTCAATACTGAAGTTTCCCAAATATCAGCCATATTTCAACTTTTCATACATAAAACAAAAATAAATAAAATACCCCAGATGCAGAGGATGCTAATGAGCTTTGCTAAAGATGCAAAGTGGTGAAATATTGGGAGGAGACTATTGGGATGCCATATGGAAGAAACTGGATCATCTCGAAGCCCATGAGCAATAAAAATTGGATGATATTTTGTATTACAAATGCAAGTTCTGTTCTCGACTGATAACTGAGAATTCTCTTGTTGGCTAGAAGGTTGCTGGTTAGAAACAAATTTTGACGAGAAAACCCTGGTCAAACAATATGAAAGTGCTTAGTGGGGCAGAGAAGTGCTATTAGGAGTATCTGAGGGAATGTAGGGGCCGTTACAGGAAGGGAGACTGGCCAGAAGAGTTTGGCTTTGTTACTCTAGCTAAATGAAGGCTGGGAAGTGGGGATATAGTTGCTCCTTACATGTACGCTGGGGGTAAACACCAGGAAGGCTAAAAGCTGTTTAAGCTCGTGCTTAATTAAGCTGCTTAATGATGACACAGGGAAAAAAAAATTCCATTCCGTGGTTTTGGTTTGGAAATTAAAATTTATTATTGGTCAGGGAAATTAGCACTAGCTTGCAGATAGGAGTTGGAAACAAGCACTGTGAATCTCAGAGTCATTCAAGGTAGGAAATAGATTACATACAATGCTAATTGCCTTGTTGATAAAATTACATAGATGGCAATTCCCCATGTGGCTCTTTTTGTGTGCTGATAGTGAGTTTACAATGAGTTTACAAGAGGTGGTTGAAGGTAATCACATACATTCCACTCCCTGCTGCCCCCACCCCTGGCCAGTAAAGTCAGAGTAGCTCTCCAGATCGTATGAACTAAAATTTGGCTCATTCTTTTTGGGAAGGAAAGATTGCCCTTGTCATTGATTATTAGCTATTAATCTTTGTGATCCCAAGAAAGGTATTCCAGGCTCAGCAAAGACATCTAGGCACCAGTGAGGCCATCATTAGGCTTGTGACAGAATTTTAAAGTCTTGTCAATTCTTGTGAATGCAGGTGGACCTTCATCCCTCCTCTTGTTTCATGGGAGTTAGGATGATGTTATAAAGACTGGTCCATGTCTTCCTCTGTGAATCCTGTTTGCTGTGACATAGTTTTGTACGCAGGGAAAAGGGTAACCAGGTTAGATTCAGGTTGTGATGGATAAGTTAATAAAAGAGTGCAAACAAACGAGAAGTTGTTTTTTTTCTGGCATAAGTAAATAGAGGAGAAAAAATCTACTGGAATCACCTTCTTAGTTTTTACTCTAATACATTAGTCAAGAAGCAGATGATTTATGAGAGATGTAAATTTTCATTCACATTGAACGTGCATTTGCTTTATCCATGTTCAGACTGTGAGTTGTAGTAAAAGGAAGGAGGGAGCAGATCCTCCTACACAAAATTACCCCTGCTTACTCAGACCTAATACCCTGGTAGCTCTTGTAAGCTGGTGCTGCATTGCCCAGATACTCTCACAGAAAGCTGGGCAGGTATTTAACTTTCCCCGTTTGGTGATCAATGCAGTAGCTAAATTTTTCAGATACAGGGCAGCAAGAAATTTCTAGAAGTCTGGAGCTAGAAATCAAAGTACTTCTTCGCTTAAATATCCTGCAGCAGTTATAAAACCATCCCAGTTTATGGTCTACATGTCTGTACCATATTTACCACCCTCAACTTTGGCAGGAGTTTGAAAGCAACATCTGGAGATAAGGTCTTACAGGACTTGCGCACACAGCCTGATGGCAATTGGAAAGGCGGTCTCTAGGAGAGGACGTTGCTCTGCAGAGGACCTTTTGTGTAAGAGCCACTAAAAATTTCCTGTTAAGTGTTAAAGAGCTTGAAGTCCTTTGCAACTCTGCAGAAGTATTTTAAGTCCTACTGAAGCCCTGTCTTGACATACCCGATTGAAAAAGTTACAATTTCACATCAGAAGTCCTGATTTTGAGGGTGTTTTTGCAGGGGGGAAAATGGTTATATTTCTTAAGGAAAAAGGAAAATTACTATTATTTTTCCATTAAAATCTGTAATTCCACTGATCCATTTCTACAAAGCTATCTGTTCCACTACAACAGTGGGACCACAATATTTCAAAAAAAACCCAGGAAGAATGGGTAGATTTTCTACCTAGAAATGCTTAATTGCTTGTAAAGGAGACAACCTATAGTTTTTCCTCAAGTATAATTTCCAGTTGAGGGGCTAAGCTCACCAAGAGAATTGAGAAGTTGCCCCCAGTACTTTGGTATTATAGAAATCAATTTATTTACTTGGGCCACACGTGGCTGGATTTCAGTCAGGTACAAAACTGCCTGTGCTGTGCAATTGCTGAGTTCGTTGAGGTCTGACTCCTGCTTAAGACTTTAAAAGATTTTCAGAAAAAAAAAAGGGCCCTTCTGTTCTTCCTAGCAAAGCTTTATCTTGTGGTTACCAAATAGGCTGTCATGCAAAGAACAGATGAGTATTTTTTTATTTTTTAAAGCCAGATAGGATAGGTCTGCTACTTGTCCGGGTCTATGAGCAGGTCTTCTACTAGTCCAGGGATTACTATGTTCACCCAGATAATGGTATACTGTCTGCAGTGAAATGAAGACATGGATCCATCTATTTTGGGGATTAACTGGAGATACTTTTTGTATCCAAACTGCAGAAGAGCATTACCACATTCTGAAAGGCAAGGGTCACTGATTGCTCCCATCTCCTGCAAGCATCAGGATGAGGGGAGGATGCTCATCTCACTTGGGATCGGGCCCTGTGTGAGTACCCAACATACACGATGAACAGCAGATAATCTAACACGTGACTGTTCTTGGCGCAGTTCAATTTCCAAAGCAATTTCTTGGAGTGCTGGAGGTGAAGGATGGCACCACCTTTGCTGATTGTCCCTTGCTGAGCCATAAATCGATGTTGATTGTGAATGGAGGAGGTCTCCAGTAATAGCTTGGCAAGGTGGCAGCAGCCGTAAATATGTAGGAAAGAAAGGGGCCATCTCCCAACAAGCTGGTTATCTCCAGAGGAAAGTTGCAGCACTTTTTATTAGACTTTTTTAGATAATTAAAAGAGGTGATATTATCTTGATGACTATTGGTCTCTGTGAGCTTAGTTCACATGGAAGAAATCAGCAGTGCCACCTGATATTCCCTCATACGATCACCATATTATATTCAATTTTGAATAAAGGATATTTGTTCTTAGAGCCCCTGTTTTAATGGTGATAACTGTAAACCACAGATGGCTGCATTTAAAAAGGTCCATGGGAAAGTTTCAAAATACAACTCGCCTGCAGGCTTGGAAAAGCAAAAAAAAAAGAATCTAAGCTTCATTATTAATATTTTTAAATCTTGCATGTTTCAAAAGGTTGGGATGCCAGCACAGTCTCCAAGGCCAGAAATATCCCAGTTTAACTACTAGGACCTAAAAGTACTGTATGCACTGTGTTTTGTGAGAAGACCCTTTCATGTTGGCCAAGACTCTTCTAGGTTTATTGTGATATTTTGATCTAATCTTGACGTGATGCGCAGTCCGTGACAGAGGAAAGCCTCAAACCAGGAGCACAGAGGAAACAACGAGGAAAGTTCCTGATCAGTAATCCACTCCCCAAAATAACTTCCACAAGGAACAACCACCTGGCCGTTGTCCCCATGGATGTGATGTGGGGGAGGCGGTGAGGTCATCTCCTGCCCAAGGCCTCCCCTGGATGCCTGTCCACATCACAACCTCCTCATCGGCACCTCTGGGAGGCTGGTTTGGGGTGGGGGGGGGGCGGGGGCTGCATCCCCATAACCCTGGGAGTTATGTTGGGGACAGACCCTGCCTGAGCCCCCAGGAGGTCTGTCCCTCTGCTCCTGGGGTGAGCACAGCCCTGGGCCCTCAGGGCCTGGTTGCTCAGAAACAACAAAGCCTGGTCTGGCCACCATTGAGGCCTGGTCCATCCGCCGTGGCACTTCTGTCCTCTGCGGTGGCGCTGGCTGCCCTCAGCCACCTGCCTGGGGGCGGCGGGGGGGGTCTCCTGCTGGGGCGTGGGGGCGAGGGCTGGGCTCCCAAGGGACAGTGTCCTTCAGCCCAGGGCAGGCAGAAGCAGGAGAAGATCCAAACCTTGTATTGTACATATATTTTCTTCTGTGAGAATGTGCAGAGCCAGGGCTTAGTAGGGAAAATGGCTATTATTTTGTTTTACCTTTTTTTGCCCTTTTAAATATCTGCCTGAGAAAATATGGCTAACGTTATCCCTGTGGCTGCAGTGGCCATGGACTGGCCTTTCCTGTTAACCTGGGGTTAATGTAGAAGACATAAAATCCAAAGGGAAGAGTCACTGCAAGTATTTGGTGGGGAAGGACCATTTGTAGGCCATGTGTTTCTAAATGAGGTGGCTGCCATGGTTATTAATGTATTTCCTCTGTGTCTTTTTGGTTTTGCTATTACATATGGGGCCATCTGGTTCCTCTGTGGGACTCCCAAGACTTTTTGGCAAGCACGTATGTGAAGATGTCTGGGGTTTTTCCTCTTCAACCCTTTCTACTACATCTTATTTCTGGAAACACTGCTTAAAGAAGAGTTTTCATGGACACCTGCAGTCTCTACCTGGAACACAAACCTCCTCGCTATCACCAGTGCTGACATTGTAGGGCAACGTTGAGAAAAATCCTTCTTCAGCTACAAGTCTGATGGCACATTAAGAAAGCAAATGCACTTTGCATGGTGGTTCAGGTGCTGTGGCAGGTGGTGCGAGACAGATGCTCATGGTCCCCCTCAGCCTCTGAAGTGAGCATGTGGCATGGCATCTGAAGGCAGAAGGAAATTTCAAGCATGCCCAAAGCACAAATTCATTCCTTGCAGTCTTGAGAGGTTAAAAGCCCTTGAATTGTCTTGAATGTTAATTTTTTGTCTTCTGCCGTATCAGACAAGAACCTGCTTACGAAGCTGTTGGGCCTTCTTGGAAGATAAATGTGACCTATAGAATCACATTTATCACGGTGTCTCTTGTAAGAAATACAGCCTGCTTTCAGGGTACCTGGATGGATTACAGAGATGCAAAACTAGAATAATTCAGTAATCAGCAGCTTGGTGCAAAGGCCTTCATGAAGGAGATGAAGCAATTACTAAAAACAGAATAAATTTGCTTTAGAAGGAAAGATTAATCATCATACAAGGGAAGGATTGGTTCAAGCATAAGCAAGGAAATTGCACTATGAGTAATCAAGTTAGCCAGAGAAAAAGCACCAAATAAGTACCAGGAAATATATTTCAAACAAGTTTTACCTGGCTCTAAAATAGTCCTCTTTGAGAGGTAGGGGCAGACATGTATTATAGCTGACCAGTCTCAAGGGATGGACTCCACACTGGGGTACACTGCCTCTGGTTATCGTTTCAAACTTTCCAATTTCAGAACATTCAAACCTTTCCATCGCTGTCAAATCTGTTTAATGGTAATGGAAAGTTATTCTTGTCTAACAAAACTGGTTTCCTATAAATAGGGAGGATTGGGCACAGCTGGTGGTTATGGATGTATATCACAAAATATTTGCTTCTGGAGGCCTCAGCTGTCAGGCTAAGGACTGTATGTGACGAGAGCCTGAGCTTCCCTGCTGCCTTTTGGGTTGGTTGCAGGGCATTATCTCAACAGCTTGGTTTCAAAGGCTGTACAATTACAATGTCCCTCAAACAGCTTGTAACCTAGAGATCAGAAAAAGGCATACACAGAGGAGACAAATGGCTTGGGGTGACATAAGCTGTATTAGGAGATCTAAGATGATGTGGAAATACTTCACAAGTAAATGTCTGTGGTCTCAGTACTCTGCCCTCCCAGCCACTGTCAGGATGCAGTTCATCCTCTGCCAAAGGAGCCAGGGGCATTGAGAAGGGCTATCAGGTGGGACAAAGCAGTGACTATAGTTTTTGAGAATGTGGTATGCAAGTAATGCTCTGCTGTGCAGGGAGGATGAGCTGATGCTGTTCTGAAGCCAGAAGTTTATGCCTGTGGCACTGAATGAGAGAGGTAGGAGGGATGGCAAATGGATAGCTGACATTCTCTGCGTATCACCTTGATTTTTATGCCACTTTTAAAAGGCTTAAAGGTTTAATTGGAAGAGTTTTGGCAGTGAAGCAGGTGAATTTCAGAGCAGCATGTATGAAAAAATGGCAAGACTTCTCAGAGGGATTTTCTTTCATTTTTTAAATAAAACCTCTGTATTTGGGGAACCTATACTTCACTAATGTTAGTTTACACTTGGCATTTAATTTTCATTTAATAACAGGCATAGAAGGATATTGAATATATCTGAATGTTTTACCTCAGCTTTTTCCTGAAGGAGATGTTTCATCTAAGAAATATAGATTTTGAGAGAGGAAATGTAAATAGGAAAGAGGAGAGAAAATCAAACCGATATAAAGAAATCAAGAGGGGGTCTGGAAAAGGGAAGACCTAAAGGACTGGAAAAAAGGCTTCACAAGCAGAACTTGGATTTTAACATGGGTTTAATTTATGCACAATATGCCTTAAATTGTTGTTCCTGAGAAAAATTGCTCATAGTTCTGTTGATTTTAAGGTGGTAAAAAGACTGTGATTCCAAACTGCTATGATTAGAAAGAACTGTCTGAAATTACTACTAATTGGTGAAGCTGGGGCAAGTTCTGCTCTTATGCCACCCACTGTGCTGTTTGCTGCATACATAGGCTTGTTTTCTGACGTCTCTCTTGATGATGGTTCACAGCAAATGCCATACTGGCAGGTGAGCATCATCATCAGGCCTGAAGATGAACAGGTAGGGCAGAAGTAGTAGCTGCTCCTGGCCTTTGCTCCCACCAACTCTGGATAAAGATCCTAGTTAAATGGGACAGCTGCTAGTTTCCAAAGAAGTTAGCAGGTCAAATTAAAAACAGAGCTCTCAGCTGGCTGAGTGCCTTGTCTTCACTACAAATTTACTTATGCTTGGATTACGAATTTTCTTTTTCCCCCTCCTATAAGGATTTAGTCTCTGTTACAAAATCAGGGTATAAAAAATTTTCATGCTACTGTTAACAGGTACAATAATCTTTTGGATGAATTCAAATCCTTGCAATTATTATTCCAGCTCAAGCTAAATTAATTTTTACAATACAAAGAGTAACTTCTGGAGTAGCGTAAATCTGACTTCAGGCTTTGATGAATCCGGATTAGTATTTTTGGTTGGAAAGAGACATAATGAAGCTGTGACTGCTTGGAAAAACTCTAAAGATTAGCTACACCCTGCTTAAAGGGAAATTATTTTGATCCACAGCTTTTACTTCAGTTTAATAACCTCTGTAAATTTCTCTCAATGATTCTTTTAAAAGATTGATTCTGCAGAATTGAAGTTGGAATAATTTTATGACTGTAAATTTTACCAGGTTCTGTGGACTTCCTCTGCCACTGGTGCATCTGCCTTTTCTGTGCACCAAGAGGAGGAGGAGCATGAAAGATGCTAACCTACTTTAGAATAATGGAAAACATATTTAGCAAATAATTAAAAATAAAACCTTCCCTTCAGAATAATTCTTGCAGAACAATATTTGAAGCTTAAAAACTGTATGTTCTAATTTCACTGTATTTTTCATTTAGAAAAACTTTAAAAATGAAGACTGCATTCAGTGGAGAAATTGTGCAGTGTCTTGAAGATACTATTGCTGCTATTAAGAAATTGGTAAGAAAAATCCAATATTTAGTTTCAAATACTTGGAAAAGAGTTGGTAACCATGAAATAATTTTATGGTTGTACTATTAGAACTGTTCTCTTGTGTGAGTTATATTCTGTCTTAAGAGAGAGAGGGGCAGTTTGGAGTGAAGCTGGTGGGTGCTGGCAGGCACTTTGCTGCCTGCAGAAGTCTGGCTATAATAAAGCAAACCAACCTGACTAATAGAGATCACACAGCTGATCCAAGCCCTAGCTCACCTGCTGGTGTTTTAATGGGGGAACAGTAGATGCCATTTATACTAGAGGCTAGTGATATTTGAGGCATGCCTAGACTTCTGTCAAAGTAAAAAGGGGAAGGGTCTTATGCTCAGCAGAAAAAAATTGGGACTCAGGGTTGAAGTTTTGTTCAACCATAACTCTATGGTGTCGTCATGGTTTGCTTTTGTGCAAGAGGTGTAAGCTCTGAACCTACAGCAATTTAGTAGGATCATCACAAAAATCACTTGATGGCAAAGGTCTGCTCGTGTAGAGCTTTTTATGTTCTAAGAGCCTTAATGCTGTTGGTGCAAGAGAGAAAAATAACGCTTCCCTCAGGGCTGCTGTGAGGATACAGCCACTAACATTAGCGCATTCTGCAGGTGGTACAGAGTTCAGCAGGTAGGTGGTTTGCCCTACGACTAGGTGCAAAGGGTTTTTTTTAAACAGCCTGTCTTTCCTTGAAACAGTTGCATTGCATGTGTAAGAGATCTTACAGCAGTTGGGAGCTGAGGATGTAGCTATGTAACTAACTTTTGCTGTAAGACCTCTGAAGCCATTAAAGCCAGAATGGCTTCAAGCAGAAGGTATTTTAAAGGTATCTCTATAATGCGTTTGTCTAGGTAGGTGTAAATCCTGTAAAACTTTCATTTCTCCTTCAGCAGGCCTCTAAATCATCGATTTCAGACCAGCTCTGCATTAGTCTATGAGTGTTTTATGTAAAAAGCTGTTTTCTTTTTCACTGCTTCAGCTAATTGAGGATGTAACTCATATGAAATTAAAACCTTTTACACATTTATTTTGCATTTCGAAGTATTTCATCTTCACAAGGAAATGAGAGTTATTTATATATGTGCATATAGAATTCGCTCTGTAGACAGTAAAATTCAACAGTATCTATTCTCACAGTGTCTCAGCTGGTGATTGTAACTGCTAGCAAAACTGAAGGAGAAAGATAGGACTGGTTTTCTGCATAAGCTGTGACACCAAAGTCAACATCCATTTAATAACTGACTTAGTTTCCCAGATATGCAGAGCTTTATCAACCCACCTACAATTCTCATACAAATTTGAGGGCTCAGTTGTTTGAGAGCTTCTCTATCTGTTTTCTTTTGCTCCCCCATCACTCCAAAAGTGACCCTTCTCATACCATTAACCATGAACCAGATGATTTTCTATTGTGCCTCAAGGCCAGCTAGAGCCCTTCCTTCTTCAGTATCGCTTCAGGCCACCAGGAAATGAGGCTCTTATGTTGCTTAAGTAACACCTTCACACACAACTGCAGAAGCTGACAGCTAAGATCTTCCCTGCCAGCACAGCTCTTGTAGCAGAGATTTAGGCAACAGCTTCCTGAAGATTCTCAACAGTCAGAAACCAGCAGTTCCTGGAGATATCTAGGTTTGTGTAAGACAAGTTACTTGTTATTTTGAAGAGTAAAAGAAAGAGAGCAAGTATGAGCAAGGGGAATGATCTATCTAGGCATGCAAAATATCCATTATCAACTAACTAAAAAAAAAAAAAAAAGAATGTTCTCTCAAGGAAGAAGTGTTTTTTCATCTGTTCTAGTACTTTGTTCTCACTTGTGTATTTAATTGTCAGGAAGAAATTCGAAGGCATACCCATGGATGCCTAGAAGAGGAGACTAAAAAACCAGCAAGCTTTACTTCAGAACGCAGAATTTTCCAGGAGAGATTATTGCAGAGATGACAGGTAGTACTGACTTAATCAGCTCTGAAAAAACAAGAGAATTGAATTTTCTATGCATTTAAATAATTTGAAGTATTCTATAAAAGAAATCTTGCTGCTAAAGGTAAACCAGTTTCAGTAACAACTCATTAATGAAAGATGTGTTTGCTGATGCATGATACTGTGAAGGATTATTCTCTCATGTAAGAGTGTAAATGAGCGATATCTTCACTGAAGACCATACACAAGCATTACAGGAATGACAGGAGAACTACAGCTTTTAGTTCTGGTCCCAGCCATGCCACAGCCTTTCTCTGATACTTCAAGAAGGAGCACTGGAGTGCTCTGTGCTGCGAGTCCCCTTGTTGTGAAGTAGTGTTAACAACGCTTATGTGATGTGACATTGCATTTGGTCAGAGGAACCCCACCCAAAAGTTTGTCAACTGTCTCTTTTAGATGGTGAAGAGGAAGAGGCACTTCTAGGCACGATCTGTCTCATCCTAGAACAGATGTTTAAAGCAAGTCAGAAACATTACGAGCTGGAAGTGCCTCTCTCTCTCCACTGGCTATGAAGGGAGACTAAAGCCTTAGCCCAAATGTAGACCTAGATGAAAATAAAGTTTGAGCTCTATTTCTCCTTTTTCCTCAGGTATGGCTTGACTTTTAAGATGCCTGAGGTGCATTCTGCTACCGCCCTTCTATTTGCACTGCAGTCGCAAAGCAGAGCGGTCAGGCAGTTATCTAGCTGAATGTTAGGATTTCTTCTTTTTGTGAGAAGCAAGGGCGTTGGAATTCTTCATCTGGCTAACTATGAGGCTGCATGATTGTTAGTGGTGGCACAGGAGGGAGCACGGCAATAGGGCAGGGTGGCCTTTTGGAGTACTGTGGAGTTAGGTGAGCTTAGGTTTATCATGAAACAGCAACCAGAGCTTTTATAGTGTTTCCACACACACACACCCAGCTACATTCTATGTTTGTTGATTACTTTCTTATAGCCAGTTTCTGCCTTTACCTTCTCTCTGCCTATAGCACGTGGTTGCTGCACAGCCAGTTGTTTATACTAGCTGCTCCCATTCTGCACTAAGTGTTTTTGCATGGGTGGATGTGCACTAATGTGACTTACCTCAGAAGCTGAAAAGATGCTGTAGTACAACGCCCCTGCACAGAGGAGCTTTATCCACAGTGCCTCTTCGTGTAGGCTCTTCACTTTCACGCAGTGGTGGCTCTTCTGGAAGAAATGATATTGAATTGCAAGCCAGGTGATCCTGCTCCTTGTCCCTGGCAGCCAGAGCTGGTTGCGCAGGAGACTTTTTCTGGGGAAAGGGGTGATTTTTATCGGTTCGCTATATGTCTAGAGAATTTCTTAGACAGTACAAAAAAGAGCAGTCATTCTGTGAGTACACAGCAGGCTGCTTCTCGTTGATAAATGGTGGTAAATCAGGGGAAATGTGTTAAGACTAAGCTACTGAAATAAAGTATGTGATTTCTGAGAAGTTAGTATCTTAGAATCACAGCTATCCCTTACCAGGTGACAGTATCAATAGCAGTCAACTAAAGATTATGGATCAATCCCTTAATGCATTATCTCATATATACCTTTTTGTAGCTAAGAGGCTTCTGTATGTTTTGCATTTATTTTTTAGCTCTTATTACTGCTGCATGTGAATCTAGTGCAAAGATAAATCAGCTGCTGTCTGCATTGAAAAGCATTGCTTATGAAATTGAATTACTGGCTGAGAAGCAAACCCTTTGTGAAAGACAGAACACTGTGCTGCGGTATGCGTTCATTTGAACATGGAAAACCATACCGGCAAGATGCTTAAGAAGAACTGAAATTTTATCAAAACGTGGAGAGTAGTGCTTGGCCCTCACCCCTGCAGCTAGCTGCAAATGTTCCTAGGCAACTCTTTTCTGCAGGAACAAGTGTGATTTTTAAGATCTTGTTTCTTGAACAGCAGAGCCTGCCTGCTGCTGCCTGCCCTCTGCCGTCCTGATAAAATTGCTTACAGAAAACCGTCTGCAGCTTTGCTTCTCACACTGGCAGGGAGAGTTTTCTCTTTCAACAATTCGCGTTAAGGAACTACTACAGACAAAAATCACAATTTTCAGTTAAAAAGAGAACTGTGGAAGGAACTCTGATTCAGTAACTGTGCTAGAGATCCATCTTTCTCTTCAAGAGTTACCCTAAGAGGATACAGGATCTTGGGAGATATTTGTTTTTTCCCTGCCAGATTTCATGTTACTGCCACCTTCTGCCATGCTGCTAGAGTTGTTCAAAAATAAACCACAACGCATTTTCTTAGGGAAAGCCTGCTGTCTTTGTTCTTTCAGTGCTTGCAAGCAGCCCTTCCATTTTTAATGAAACTTGTGGAAAATAATCACATCAGAAAAAGTAAAACTTGTGAAAAAGTTATAACACAAATAACTGAAAGCCCTTTCATTGGAATGCAAGGCCTTAGATGGTCTTCATCACAGGTGCTGGCGCATGTCATGCATTATAGTATGTATAGTGCTGTAGTAGACTGAGTTGCTAATGTATGGGTAGGCAAGTATTCATTTCAATGACCAACAGAACCAAGTCTTTGATCTGAATGAATAGTAGGAAATACCATCTTTTTTTTTTTTTCAGTGAAGAACAAGAATACTTGCAGAGACGCTATAATGAAAGAGTAGACTTGCTGAATGAAAGGATGGCAACAAAAGTTAACACAAATGCTCTCTTAATTGAAACTTGTAATAAAACAAAGATACAGAAAGAGACATAATCAGGGCGAAAGCAGCATTAGCAGAATTGGAAGAAAAAACAGCTGAAAAAATGAGTAAACTCGAGAAAGAGAAAGAAGAATACGATAAAAAGGTAAAGGTTTTGAAATGTACTTCACGGTTTTACAGATAGTTATACAGTGCCAAAAATGAAATTACCTTAGAAATTATTCCAGATATATCTTGCTTTCTTATAAGCAGCTAACATATGTCTCCACGGCAGCAGAAACAGAAAAGTGACTGTCTTGACATTGATGCACACATGCTGTTTTGACTTCTGCGCTTATGTGTGTGTGGTATGTATGCATATATGTCCACACATACAAACATGCACGCATCAAAATTGCATAGTGTATGAAATTTGTTTTCTAGCAGCACATCTCAGAACGTCATGTCTGTATTTGTGCTTCTTACTGACTGTGGGACAAATAGTTATGCACTGGGAATTCAACCCCTCCAGGCAAACTGCTTAAAATAAAGGTACCTATGTTTTCCAGCAGGCTCTGGGATAAGGTTTTACAGTTTTTTATATTCTGCCCTATTATATCTATAGCCATTGTGTATATTTGATATCCCTTCTGAGCAATAACATAAAAACAGATGATCAGAATAAAAGAAAACTTTAGAGTAGAAAATATGGTTTAATCAAGTTCCTACACTGGTATAAAATCACATGAAATTTTGACAGATCAGTTCCTAATTTGCATGTTATATTAATTAATTATTGTTTCTTTTTCTTATAGAATTTTGTTGTTTGGCACATCACTGTGGCTTTTGCAGAAATTTATTTTCTTCCAGTGCAAATTTTGTGCTTATTTTATTTTGGAAGGCTTCAGATGTTTTAGTTTTATTTTTTAAACAAGGCACAGTACATTGCCCAATTAATTGTATTACTTTTAATGTAGAAGACAGAGATGGACAAAATCCTTGATACTCAGGAGGCAAAAACTTCCAAGAAAAAGCATGAATTTGGGAACTTACATACAAAAATTTTGGACCTACAGCATTTGATAAGTCTGAATTCAATGGTAAGTTATATACAAAATTGTTTTGGGTCATTAGTGCAAAGATCAAAATTCAATTTCGTAATTGATCAAAGTAAGGGCAATTTACAGAGAAATGCAGTCCCTACCTTTGAAGAAGAAAAATAAGCTTGCATGATGTCTAATTGACTGACATTACTAACTGTTAGTTCCTCAGTTATAAAGTCGCTTTAAAAAATAGAAGGCCCATATAGACTGTTTTTACCAGCTTAATGGAACAGTTGGCTACTCTGTGCTGGTCAATCTATTTATCAGGACTTTGTTGTAGGGAATATTAAAAAAGGTCAGTGAGACTGGGCTTGGATCCCAGTCCTGCACATGCTTCTGGTGGAACCAGTTGGAGGGGTAGTTGAAAAAGAGAAAAGATGATCAATAGATATTTAGTATATCCAAACTGTGACATAAAGGGAAGAAACATAGAAGACCGTTCAGATATTATGAAAGTGTTTGTACTGGAAAAGTGTTGTAGAAACTAAAAACAGAAAGGAGACTGTATTATGCTCCACTGCCTGGGAATGCATTCAGCAGTCTAAGTAACTCCACGCTGGTGAACGTGACAGTTTTAAGGAGGCTCAGAATCTGGAAAGTCAAAGGTAAAAGACAACCAGGCTTTCCCTGTCTGCCACCTATCTGATACTGGCTTCCAGTTCAACCCTGCCCAGTCCAAAACCCCACTGTTGCTTTCCCCTCTTACTCTCATTAAGATGTCATTCTAAAATCTTATTCTTTTGGTGACTAAGATTATTTTTTCTGAGTTCCAGTCTCCATTTTCTAATAGACAAGCATGCCTTCTTGCTTTTGTAACCGTGTTGTCTTTTATCCTTTTCATAGTTTACAAACACTAGGGTTTTATGAATGTGAAATCTTGTCCCTCTCAGCCTTCCAGTTTGCTAAGCTAAATTAAACTAACTATTTGGTCCAGACTTAAACTAACTAATTTTAGGCACTTAAATGAGACTATCATCTTAAGACTCCTCCTCCATGTTCAGTAAAAACAAAGCAGCACTTCAAAAGGTTTTAATGTCTTTTTTTGCATTTCCTAGATTTTGTCAGCATCCCAGACTCCTACTGAACCGCTTTGATTGTAATCCTGAAGTTACAGGAGATAGGTCTGAGTCTTCCAATCTCTTAACTTAGGCTTTCAGTGCCTCTGGGAATGCTGTGTCTCCCTTATCTGTTTTTCTCCCTGTTTCAACTTATTTCTGCTTCTGTATCTGTCACCAGAGTAATACTTCAGTAGAAATTACTGTACTTAGCAAAGCAGAGAAAACTCTTTTTCTCAGCGGAGGAGAATGTAAACAGAAAAGTGGATGAAAGAATAGAGGCTGGTAAAAAAAGGCATGCTGAACTACTTGTGGAGGTATGTTAAACAGCAATTATTATAACCCGTTATATCCAGTGCTACAATATGTTCATGCTGTACATAATCAGAGTAAATTGGTACCTAAGTAACCTACCTCCAAGGGCCAGTTCTTGTAAGTTATTAAACATGTTATCAGGTCTAAAGTTCATAAATAGCTGAATCTCCATTCTTGGAGATATTCAAAAATTATTCAGACATGGTCCTGGGCAACTGGCTTTAAGTGACCCTACTTGAGCAGGAGGGCTGGACCTCTAGAGGCCCCTTCCAACCTCAACCATTCTATGAGTCTGTGATTTGACCTTAACTCCTGTTAATAACAATTTTAAAGCAATTATTTATCTTGGAAGATGTGTTTTGAATGCTGATTGCTCTCATTTTGCTCTAAATGCTTATTTCTGAGTGGTCCATATAGTATATATTTCAGAAATTACTCACTGACTTTCATTTTGCTTTCCATTAAGGGATGGAAAACCTTGAGAAAGAGCTTTTTCAGTCTGAAAACCAAGTCAAAGTCCTGAGTCAAGAAGCAAGTAATAGGGAAAATGATTACAAGAATTATAATGAGTATTTTGCTAAGAAAATAAAATGTCTGGAGGTAAGTTTTGTTGTTCTTTTATTAACCTTGGGAAGATTTCTAACGGATGAATTAGTGATATTTGTTGTACCTCATTATGGCTATGCTCATTGGAGCTATGCTTAAATGTGATCTATCTGTCAGTAATCGTTTCAAGAAAATTCTCTGCTTTTCAGGTTGGTGGGTTTTGGGGGTTTGGTGTTTTTTTTTAATGCTCAAAAAGACTTAAGACCCTCAGTTTGAGACACTGGAATCAGTACACAACCATATATGTACATGTACATACATATCCGTGTATATACGAGTGTCTATGTGATAAGAATGCAGCGAAGGTGCTTCTCAGAAAGGATGCTTCCCATTTTAAAGTAAAAATATGTGCAGGACCAGATTCAGTCCTGAGATATGTTCTGTTTAGCCTTGCAGTGAGCCTCCCAATGTCTAACCTGTTAATGTAGAATGTTTCATCATTTTGGGGTAAACAGGCCAACGTTCATGGAGATATGACAGCTTGATTTTAGACACTGGTCAGTCTCCTCTGTATTACTGTGTTGTAAATCTATTGAAGTGACTTATGGTGTGCAAGACATAACCCAAGGCTACATAGTGTCAGTGTTCTTTAAAACACTGATGAGCTTTCTTTCCCAAAGAAAGCAGGACAATGAAATGCTGAATATGAACTATGCAGAGCTTTCAAAGATTTTGAGTGCTTCTCCAGTGTTTGGTATATAGCATGTGCTCTGTCCCCAGGGAAACTGTCTGACCCTTGGTCAACAGTCTGATTTGAGGTAGGATAAATCAGATGCCAGGAGTGTAGAAAATACCCTCTTTGTATGTCTGACCTTAGAAAGGCAGATTTACAGAAGGCATTGAGGATCTTTCTCATTTTGCTGGTGGACAGGTTATGCTCCAGTATCATGCAAGAGAGTTATAGCCATGTAACTGCCCAAGCTTCCCTAAAAATCAGGGCTGAGACTGTGACTGCTAAGTAACCAGTTGTGCTGGATTCATTCTCATATTCTTTCTGGCAGCTAAACTATGCAGTATATACAAAAGAGATGCTAAATATACCTTTATACTCTCTCTGTTTTTTCTTTAATATGATCCATACTAGAAGAGTTTTTCCCTCATCTGATATAATGCTGACGAAACTGTTATCAGAGGTTGCCCTTTGTGGCCTGACCTGGACAGAGCCAGGTTGAAAAAGTTATTCTGTTTATTTTCATTCAGTGACACACTTTAACTATTTCTCCTTTTTTAATTGTTTTCCTACTTTGCTTTCATTACCTACCTTTTTGATGAAACAATTGCTTTGTTTTCTTCCCCATTTTTCTGTTGGAGCTTTCAGCATTTTCTCGTACTTGCTCTCACTTACGTTCATCTACAAAATGATTCTGTCTGAATGCTGTCTCATGGAGGTGATCTGTGTAAGGGGAATAAATTCCTAAGAGTCATGTCAGATCAGGTTCATTCTGCCCTGTTTCGAGCATCATGTTGATGGATGATATCAAAGGAGTCTGTAGAAATGAGACTCAGATCACCTTTCTTTCTCTGCCTTCTTCACGTACCTGTTTCTGCCGAGGGAGCCATTTCATCTGTTCTCCATATTTTCCAGTTTTCTCATTCTTTTTGCTCAAGCTTCTGCTACAGTCCTAAAGAAAAAAAAAAAAAAGAAAAAAAAAAAAAAAAAAAGACTACAGCTCATGAGCATACCCAAATATCTATACTTTGAGGTTTTCTGATATTTCTAGTCATTAATCACAGAAGTGGATACGACTTACCTGACTTCAGAGTCCCAGAGCGAACAAAAACATGTAATGCAACATTTGATGTTAATCTCCTGTAAATAAGTGAGTTCAGAGTCCTGGTGTTACTTCATATCTTGGGCTCAGTATCATTTATTTGGCTTTATTTCCTGGGCATCGTCTTGTCTTTCTCTTAATATTGTTCTTCAAGTCTCCCAGCCCACATGGGTTGTTCCTGTTCTCCCTTTCTGTGTTTTTTACCTGTTGCAGCAAAAGAGAAGAGATGTTTTTGTCCACTGAAAAGTCATTTAACTCGTGCCTTGTGTTTCTTTGACGCTAACCAAGATGAGATTCCACTATGCTGAGAGATGCACACATGTAGAATTAGACTTTTTTTGAGCTCTAAAACCAAAGGTCAGATTTCATAAAGCTAAGGAATGAGACAGAGAAAGATTAAAATGTACAGATTTGTAAAGGTATTTAGGTGATGATCTGCTTAGTCTTTAAGAGCTAATAGTTGCTCTTCCCCGTGTTGATGTTCCAGAGTGCAAAGATTCCCAGGCTGGTAAGTCTGTGCAGCCCTTTTAGAGAGGGATGCACAGCTTGGATCCAGGAGCATTGTAGTTACATTTGTGTTAAACAAATACTAGTATGGTTGAAAAAATATGCTTAGGAGCAACAATATGAGATGGGTCAAGCCACAGAATGACATGCTGATAGGAAAGGACGTGTGGAATAATGTGAAAGCACTCCATATTTGTGGTAAGACAAAGAAATGTTTGTTTTGCCTCACTGATGGGTCAGTAGAATCAAATGCCTAATGTATTAATGCCATCAGAGAAGTAACACCTTGGGCAAGGACAGGGAAGGAACCAGTTAGCAAACATACCTAGAAAACTCAAAGCCTTCAGACCATCTGAGTCTAATGAATTCCTTCAGGTATTTAAGTGCCTGGAGACATTTCAGAGCTATTCATGATTATATTTAAGTGCACATCAAGAATAGGTGAGTGAATCTCAAATCGACTTCAGTTCCCAAAATAGCCATATAGGGCAAGACACAATGGTGGTCCTACCAGGATCTTGTCTTCTGCAGTGATCAATAGTCCTGCTTGGAGAAGTAATGTGAGAACAGTCAATGTCCATGACAAATGAAATCTCAGGAACTTCTTTGGATGGAGATGCTATATGCATTTAATAGCTTTATGGAATTTTATGCTATGCTGGATCTTCAGTGCAATATTCTTCTATCACCGATTGATTCTTTTAGCTCACATATATACATTTATCCTCCATAACAACCTATAACATTATTTATTTAATAAGGAAAATAATCTTCTTTTGTTTTAAACCTGTGGTCTCAAAAGTTTATTGGCATCCTGCAGCTCTTGCGTTATGAGAAACAGTGAATAATTGTTGTCTTCTCATCTTCTCCAGCAAAGGTGTGTGATTTTTACACACCTTTATTGTATGTCACTTCAATTGTCTCTTTGCCAGGCTGAAGAATCCCAGGTACAAAAAAACATTTGGAAAAAATCATCCTAGGTAATAGTTACCTGTGCTTTACTGACAAAATAGAATAATGGTCCCTGTTAGTTTGCAGGAAGTCTGCTTCTGCATACTGGAATTAATCTATTTTTTCCTGAATGACTCAGGTAATAGGATAGAGCGAATGCCTATCATAGCTGCAGATGACTAACACGGTAAGAGTGGGAGCACCCTGTGCGGGGCAGAACTGGAGTTCAGAATTATTTTGGCAAGTTGGAGAAGTAATTTGGGAGCAGGGGAAAGGTCATAATAATAATAAAAAAACCCACATTTTTGTGTTTAGGTAGAAACAGTTGTCTGTTCATCATAAGGAAGATATTTAGGCAGTGATAAATAGATCTATAGCTGAAAAGGTGAACATAAGTCAATAAAGATTAGTAGTAATGAAGAAGACAACTGTTCAACCAGTCTGGGGAGATAGTCTGGCAAGGCTTACGGTGCATGTTCTTTATTCTAGCTGGTTTTGATAGGACACAGCTGGAGTTTGTGATCACTTCATTTAAAGGAGGCTGTAGATTATTTAGAGATCCAAGAGGAGTTCAGTAAAGATTACCAAAAAAAGGTTAAAGAAATATGCATCTTTTCCATTTAAAACAGGTCAATCTAAGAGAAGATAAGGCAGTAACTACCAAATAAATAAGAATTCATAGCAACCTGATAAGTTTTTCTCTTTGCCCACCTGTTGAGACAAATAACAGGTTAACAGAACAGATTTAAGAAAAAAATAGGCCCTAAGAAAGCATTGACAGCACAAAGAGTAAAACCCTGGAATCGGTTGTCTGAGACACGGTATTTCTACCACTAGGGTTTTTAAGGACAAATCAAACATCTGGCATGTACTTAGGTCTAATTGATTCTGCTGTAGAGCAGAGAGATGGACTAAGATGATCTCTTGGGATCACTTCCAGCATTCTTTTCTCTCTTTGGTTTTTTTTTTTCTTCCCTCTGGATATGTTGAATTATTAATGTATTAAATGCTTCTCATATAGATTATTGATTAATATTTTGTTTCATTCAAGAATAACATCAAAACTGCAACTGAAGATCTACTTTAAAAAGAACAATAATTAAACATAAGCAGGCTAACCTTGGAAGAAACCCAGAGAGAAACAGAAGAGAAATATAAAAAATATGAAGAACTGAGGAAATTATTGTTGGGTAAGTATTAAGTAGCTCCACTGTATAGTGGGGCTTTCTCTTGTTGTTTCCAAAAATGGAGTGCCATACCCCGTTGTCTGCCTATGGCTTAGGTGAACTATGAGACACGTATAAATCAAGCTCTTTGCAACAACTGTAATCTATAGACACGGGCATAACACATATATAAAGCATTTTGTAAAAAATGCCTAACCAGTTAAACAGGTCACTTACTGGTACAACCTAGTTTTATTTATAACAGCTTAACTCTAATGTTCAGTCATTACGCTACCTAAAAACCCTTTCTCTGCTTTGCAGAAAAGAAAGATCAAGAGGTAAAAGTCAAAAGAGCCATTCAGCAGTCAGGCAGAACTACTGAGAAGCTCAAGGAGAACATGGAAATAACTTAGAACTTCCTTCTGCAGTTTCCACCATTGTGGAACACAGTGAACTGCAGATTCAAGTTAGCGAGTATATTGGAGCTTGACAGTGTTCCTTTTCAGTATGATGTTCTCCCTGTTCGTTTCTTTGTCTCACAGAGAACTAGTTGTGGAACATGATGTAACATAAACAGCACAAGGCAAACCTGGCCTTTTAAATGAATGTGTGGGGCTGTGTTTAATTTGGAAGGAAACAAAGAGGAATACCCGAGGGCAAAACACCTCCCTGAGGAATAATCGATATCACGTATCTGCTGCATTCTGTCGGGGGTTGTAGAAAAAGGCCTTCCTGCCACGTGAAGGGGGCTGAGATGAACGTGCGATGCAGAATAGGCCTGTGCAGTTTGGCATATAGGCTTTTGAAAATATTCTGTACACCTTTTGGTCCCTAGGCTATCAGCATAGTAGAATATCCTTCCCTGTAGAACACATGAAGTAAAAGTGTTTTGCACAGTTTGCTGCCTGCAAGCACCGAGCTCTACTGCTGCAAGGGCAGCTGCCTGAATCTGCCCACGCTAGTGCCGCAGGTGCTAGGTACCAGCTACTCTGCAGCGTTACCCAATTATACCTTATGGAAACAAAGGCTTGTTTTGGGAAGAAAGCTCTTGATTAGGCTACAAAGATACTTCCCCTTATGTTCAATGCACTAGCAGAAGCCAAGAAGCTCTGATTTTGCTGATGCCTGTATTGTACAAATGCTTTTTATGGCGCCTGACCTGGGCTGTCTTCATGCATTTCAGCCAAACATGGGACAGTACAAGCTGGGTACTCATACAGCTGATCCCATGGAATGAGCCCATCCTGTTCTGGGGAGCGAGTGAGGAAGGGTTTCCTTGTTTGCGCGTGACGTGTGCTGCTCTGGCTGTTCTCAGCATCCTCATCCATTTCATTTGGTAGCACAGACATAGCTGGCTTGTGTTGGTTTTGGCAACTGTTAAAATTTGTTCAACAAGATGAAATGGATGCTGTTGCTGAAAGACAGCATGTCCAGAGAAATACATTAACCTTTGTATTTCCATAAGCTAAAACTCAGTTTATTCTTTTAGAAACAGTGAAACTGTTTGGAAATCATTTCGAAAACTGTGGCAAGTATTAATTTGTAATTCTTTTTCACAGTGCAATGTGCAGATAAAAGAAGGTATTTTTGCAATGAATTCTGAAGCAGAAAACGACAAGAAGCAACAGGCAAAATCCTGAATGACCTAACAAAGCTTCATGGTAACATGTTAATAACTACTCCAAAACAAAAAAAAGTTACTTTTTTAAAAAAACATCTTTCAGTCCTTATGATTTTTTGGCACAGCAATCCACCACATTTTAACTGTTAACTCTGTTGTAGATCTTCTGAAGGGATGGTCAGAGGAGAGCTTTCCTCAAAAGGTGAATTTTAATTTTCTATTGTGCTTGTTTGCATAAATGTAGTTCACTTACCATGTAAAAAATAAAATTGCATTTTGCAAATAAGGCACTACAATCCTTGAAGTCACATGGGTTAAGGTAATAATCATGTATTTTCCAGCATTGTATAAAGTCATGGCTATATAAATAATTTTTCTTGTTCCTTTTGCTGGTCTTATATTCAAGCCTTTCTTAAACCTCTACCTAATAATATTCTTGCTGTTCTAAATTGAGCTTATCAGCCTTGTAATATTTTTCCAGTGGAAGATGGCCTTCACTTTGAACAGGAATTAAACCAAACTATCGTGTAAGAAATTTTTACACCAGTTATTTCAGTAGAAAGGCAAACTTTGCCTTTTTTATGCAATGATTGTGCAATTAATGAAAAACTTCCTGCAGAGCTACAGCTCTGGCAGCCAGTCAAGCTGTGGGAAACAAGATAAAACAAGTTTCTTAACATTTTGTGAGGGTTTTTTGTTTTCCTTTTAAGAAAAAAAAATTCTACTTCTTTACAGGAATTTCTGGAGAATGAGCAGGAAATACTGAATGCAGTGATAGCTCTAACAACAAAAATTCGACAACGAGAGGAAAAGATTGGGGATATTAATAGCAGGCTACAACATAATCTGGAAGGTTTGTATTCTCTGTTTGCGAAAAAATCTAGAATGGATAAGATACACTAAACATTTTCTGTTTTTTAAATCCCAGAGTATGCTAATGCTTTAGCAGTTTGTGATAAAACAGAAGTAGTACAGCTGTGCTGTACCTGATCACCCTGCTGAAGATCGAGACCTAGTGGTACATTTATTAGAAGAACTAGGAATGCTTTATAACACAGCCAGGATATTACCATCTTTAACTTCCACTTTCTAAAGTGTTGTGATAACAGCGAGGAAGATGTAAAATAGCCTGAGCATTGCTGATCTTTCCAGAAATATGTGCTTTTCCACAAAGGATAAATAAAACTAACAGTCCCCCAACTCCTGCAGCTTGTGGTTGCATGGTTATTGCTGTGGGGACGATATGGTTAGTTAATGTTTATGTAAAATTAGAATTTTACATGTAGGCGATTTGTACTGCTGTTTCCATTCAAACAAACAACATTCTATACTCTTGTCTTGGGGAGGGGTGATATTACACAGGGGCCCTAGGCACATACAGATTACTTGTTTCAAAGCTTCCTTTTAACTCAAACCCTATAGGTATCTGCTTTACTTGTTGGTTCGCAGAGATCTCATTTGTAGTCACAGGTCTGCTCACTGTTTGACAATTGTCTTGTTATAAAATGTTGGTTTTATACAGATTAAAGCTGAAAAGCTATGGCATACGGCTACTTGGAAATCATTGGGTTTGGGTGACATGACAAGAAACCAGGAAGAGGAATGGTGAATTTACAGAGGAAGGGAATGTCCCTGGAAAGAAGTCAGGCAGAGAGGGTAAGGATGGTGAACATACAGCAGAAGCGAATTCTGCTTCATCGGAAAACCAGCGCCCGTTATTATTTTCTGTGTGACATGCAGGGTGGGTTTCTTCACAAGGGTCTCACATGAAAACATTGCTTTGTCATTCCAAACCACATGTCTTTATCTAGCTGCACCTACCTAACTCTTTGGCTGCTGTTACTTTTTTTTTTTTTTTTTTTAATGCTAATGAGAGGATGATAAAAATACTTTATTAATTTGTATTTTACATTCCAGGTTTTGCTGAAGGCTAAAGCACTGGAGCCCAGCAGGAAGGTCAGTGTTTGGGTATGCCATGCAAGGTCCATGGGGTGCACTGCCTTCCTATAAGCTCTGCTTGTAGTAGTCCCTCATTCTGCAGCCTTCAAAATTAACACAGGATTTGCTAGACTTAGCAAAAGGTGTACTCTTTACTACAGCTAATGTTACCTGGTGGTGGTTGTTACTTTTGTTTTAAAAACAAGATAATAGCCCAACATTTAAACCCAATACATATACTCCATACATGGAAATGCACATAAAATACACAGCCCTTAGTACCGCGCCTTTGAAAATCCTTTTTTTTTTTTTTTTCTCACACGCCCACCATGCCTGTACTGATGTGACAGCTGGGCACGTGTAGACACAAAACTGTGTTTAGGGCATCTTAAAGAAAAAATACGCCTATGGTACAGTCAGTTATGGAAATGGTATTTTATCATGAGTTTTAAAACCATAGTTTTAGAGCTGTCCTCTAGATTATTGTGTCTGCAAATAACATATTGTACATAGCAGTATAGACAGCATTTGATTTCCTTAGGAAGATCAATTATTTCCTTAATCCCTAAATAAAACCTTAATTCTGCATGTAAGACCTAGCAGGTGATTTTGAGAAGCAGTGAACCTGTCAACTGGCATTTCACAGTTAAAAAAAAAAAAACAAACAAACCAGGAAAGGTGTATCATGTGACCAAATCAAACCTTCTGTGGAGAAAGGGGAGAGCGACATCTCGAGGCAGCCTGGTTCAGGTGACACCCCTCAAAGCCCCCGAGCTGCTGGCAGGGGCAATGTTTAGCAGTAACAGAATAACAAAGCCATTACTGTCACGCTTAAATGTAGAAATACACGCTGTTATTTGCACTGCTACAGCCAATGATCCATACCGCAGGAAGAGTTTGAGCTGAGATCTTTCTATTACTCTTCCCTCAGTGGCCAGACCTTCAGCACTGCTCTGCATGCAGCTTCTTCTAGACCCTCCGTAACACTACTGGTGATGAATACACAGGATACATACTTTGGGTATCTTCCTATACAATACAGAGACTAGAGTCTGCCAGTGGATATTTGGCTTCAAGAAGGCCAAAAGCTCACTTGTGAACAGCCTCAGAATTTTTAGCAATTTTTATCAAGGTGTTCACATAGAGATTTTGATGAATGTAGAGCAGAGATAACAGTATCTATCTCTTTAAGGAGATAAAGAATCTCCAGTTCTCTTTTATTAAGTCTGTGATGGTTTTGCACGTCAGTCATTCTACTAGTTCCTATCAATGATACCTTGCAAAGGGCTGTTCCTCTCAGCTCTGCTGTTGCTGCTGTAGTATGGGTATTGCCATGGCCACACAGGGAGAGGCGTGAGCTGTTGGTCCTGCTGATAAAACGGATAAAACAGGCATAAAGCATCCTCACAGGACGTGCTGAAAGGTGCAGAGATGGCTTCACCCACTGTACTTAAGCGATTCATCACATCCTTACCCCCACAGCAAGTGGTTTGCTGGCAACTACCAGGAAAAGAAAATCTTTAGAAATATATAGAAAATTGATTTAGTAGGAAAGATACTACTGTTTAATCATCTCCAGGAAGATGTCTCCATACATGAAGCCAGCAGAGCATAAACTATACTTTATAGAGAACTCTACAATGCATTTCCTTTCCTTCTACCTAGGACTCAGACTAAAGCATCATGAGAAATCATGCTCAACATGTTTTATTTTTTGATGGAAGGAAGACAAATGTCTTTTTCCACTTGTGGCAGCTAGAACAGGGTATGTGATGAAAAAACCAGCCTCTATGGTATATTTCTGCTCTAATTGTGTTTTTGAAAGTCTATCAAAAACCAGGCTCTATTGTTTTATTCCTAATACAATATTTTAGGTGTTTGAAATAAATACATACAAGCAAACCACTGTACTAGAATGTATCACAAGCTTTTTATACAGATTCACAGTGATAAATAGATACAAAGACATTCCCTTTGATCTATTCCAGATACTTACGAAGAATACAAAGTGCAGCTTTTTAATATTATACAGTCTCACTCAGAGGTGTTTCACCTTAGAAGTCTTGTACATAAATAACTTCTTTTAAAACAGAAGTTTCCAAAGCATAACAAGCACTAAAATTGCTTAATCCAGACCATTAGGACAGCATTGTTGGCACAGGCTCCTTTTAATGTCCATTTCCACCTTCTGAGAGTATGCGCGATGGCTCAGTGTACTTCGCTGTCAGTAAGTAGAAAAGGGCAGGTGCAGGTACCAAGGCAAGCAGTGGCAGGTCCTGCTCAAGCTTATCCAGTTTGGAAATGGAGATGATTCCATAGGCATGAAGTAACCAGTGACTGAAGAGGACGACAAGCCTTTTCTTCCTGACAAGAAGATCCTTGAAAGACTTGCAAAATAAACACAGTACCCTGTTAGCATTCAGCCTGTTACCTAGTGCCCGATGTTTAAGAGACACTAGAGGTAGCACACAAAGACTAGGAAGCCTCCTGGGTTTAAGCCTTTCCAGCATGTAACACAGTTTCTCAGTGCACCACAAGAGAGAAGTCTCGCAGGAGCTTCCTCCAGCTAGGAGAAGTTGTAAAGGAAGAGGCTTAAATGCAGAATACACTGCTAAGAAAAGGCAAGAGACAAAGCGGTCTCTGCTCATTCAAGTATTTTATATTACAAGTTTGAACAGAGGGAACATGTTTACCTACCTCCACTTCAGAAGCAGACATGTACACAGCCAGTGTAACCAAAGACAACACCAGTATGATGTATGGAAAGGCATAATCTAAAGGCAAACATCGAACACATTAGCAGGAAAAAGAATGCATGATACACATTTCAGCAGAGTTTTTCCACATATAACCATGGGTGTGAGGTAAACTAAGCTACTATAGCCCAGCTCTTATCATCCCAAACATGCACAGCAGTAAGGGTCACCCACGCACAGCTATTTAACACTTCTCTCTTAGGTTTTCAAACTTCTTCTAGGTGGAGTTACTGTACACTTAAATCACTTGAGGAAAGTAGTCAGGCTGAGTGGAATTTGTGGCACTTGTCCCCTTCATGTGACAAATATGCTGGAACTAAACAAAAACCAGCATCTCCCCAAACCTGTACTTTAATCCATCTCTGAAATCAGGCAAACTCTACCTTAGCAGAAAGTAGAACAGACTCCCTCTGAAGTAATTTCCTCTCATCCCGCCTCTGTGCCCTTTCTGGGAAAGGGACAGTCTCTAGCAGCACTGGCAGAGGCAAAGCAGTGTTAGTCAGGAGCCTGGTTAGGCCAGGGCTGCGAATGAGCAACCTTTTCAGGTGAGACCCCTCGCAATAACCTTAAATAATGTCCTTATTCTCAAAGCGAGTAACATGTCCCTTCCCTCCCGTAAGTCACTTATTAGTGTGTGCTTATAGGTATGTTTATTAGCGTTGTTAGAACTCACAGAGCAGGCCTCCGCCAACAGCCTGAAGCACGGTGAGGATAGGGAAGAAGTAGAGTGCTGCATAAACGCTTTTAAATCGATCAGACTTTCCTAAACCACAGGCAATTTTCTTAACTAGAAGAGGCCGAAGTAGCATCATTAACACAAGACAGAAGGCGTAATATATGAACACAATGGTGTACCTGGAAAAAAAAAAAAAAAAAAGGAAAACCAAAAAATCCTTAAAATTTGCAATTTTGCCCTGCATACTCAATTCAGAACCAGGGAATTTGGGGTTATAGTCATCAAGTCTAAAGAATTTACAAATGATGTAAACACAGAATGATGGGCTCAGTTTTCCTAGAGGAAATGGTCAAGATGCAGCAATGGGAGAAAAAAGAAAAAAAAAAAAGTAGTCTTATGCTTCATAGCTAAATAGCCTGGACTATGCCACCTTCTTGGGCAACTCAGAAAGTGATTAGGTGTTGCTAAGTGTTTCATGCATAAAACAACTCAATGCCTGAAAGACTTCACGGGATTGATACTCATTGGTCTGAGTTATACCTGAACTGTTTTTGCAGCTTTGAGAAGAGGCACAGCCAGAAACACACTTGTGCAAAAGGAAGGGGCAGACAGGAGTACAAAAGCCTTTACACTCACAGGGGGTAGACCGCTTCATGGGTGCAGTGCACTGTGGTGATGTAGTCAGGACTTGGGTTGTAAAGCATCGTGTACCAATCCGAAAGCTTCTTCACCTTGCAGGAGCGGATACGCAGAGAGCCGACAGGGTCGCTGACAAGCAGGGTAACAATTGCTGCAATGCTGCACTCAAACAAGGCGGTGACATGCTGCAACAACGCGCTGGAACTGTGGAAGGAGAAAGATTTACTACTATTTTGCTGACACTATAGGAAATCCAAATGCCCACTGAAAAGTGGAGAGCCATGCAGTACAGAACCTTTACAGAGTTAATAATCACTGTGACCAAGGTTATGACAACTCTGCTTGAATAAAAAGTATTTGAAGCTGAATGTGAAAACTCATTTACTATCTCAGATGATGTAGTGTGTAAAATTTGATTGAACAACATTCCAGCTTCTTAAATGAAAGCTTGCTGTAGCATAAACATCCTGTCAGGTGAGGGACAACACCACTCAGGCTGTTGCAGTTTCAAAGAAAGCAGCAGTGATGATAAGACACCACACATCTCAGAAGGGATAATGTTACGTATGATATAAACAAAATTTTCAAAGCTGCAAGTCCTTGTTAAAGACAGTATACATTAATATATTAAACTCTCTCTGTCCTCTATGTTTTCAGTGTTTAGTACACTCCAGAGTCAGTGCTTCTTAACAGTTCCAGTCTAACACCTAATGGCTACATGCAGCTCTGGTTTCAAACCCCTTTTTACAGAACTTCCTTGATGCACCATGCTGACATAAAGGTTACATCAGCTATGCTGTCAGGACCCAAACCCCATATACATATTCCTGAAGAGAAAACTCAAACCCATTCTCTCATTGCAGGTGCGTAGCACTAGTGACTGGGGCCTCTCTGCAGGTGTTAAGTCTGGCCTGGGAGAGAGGGGATGACACAAGGCACTGCTCCTGCCTGCTACTGGGGAACTGAATCCAGCCCAAATTGCCTGATGGGCTGGGCACCACCGTGTTAAAGAGATACAGACCATGCCCTGAGAGTAGTGCTTGGCAAGAAGAACCTGCAAGACTCTTAAGATTTGTAACTAAACCATGCCCCCCCACCCCCCAACCCCAGCTGCCCAAAGCTTATGTGCTACTGTATCAGCTCAACCAACTGCATAAAGTGCTGGACAGTTCAATTCAGCATCTCAGATTGATCACTCAGGAGATCTGGATACAAGATTTCCATTTTTAAATAACTTATCTGAAGAAGGGGTATACACACCTCTTTTTTCCTGAGTACCATTCAATAAAGAACCAGTGTAAAACCAGGGGAAGCATGGCCATGAAGCCAAGGTACAGCCAGTCATAGCGGTCCGGAGATCCCATACATTCCCTGCAAATTTTGTTGTCATCAGTTCTTTGACCTCTAGGACATACCTACAAAAAGGAGAGACAAAGCATCTGAGTACCAATAACAAGTCACTGCAGTTCCTGGAAAAACAGCTTGAAGTAGTACTGGGGCAAGAAACGCATCAGATTTTTTAAGATATGAAACATTGACCTCAGCAACTTCTGAGCGTACAGCTTGCTCCCTCTGGCTCTTGCTTTTTAATATAAACAAATGTAAAACATGTTTAAAAGGCTTCAGCCAAGACTTTGTTTTCCTCACCCGCTGTCACACCTCCTCCCTTTCATCGCTAACCTCACCCATCAGGCAGCTCACTGCCACTGCCCCCAAGAGTATCTTGCTCCCCATACATCCCAGCCTCCCTGGATCTTGCTCTCCCTTAATACTCCAAAGAAGTCAGTGGGCAGAGTGATTCCAGCACAGCTCTCCACACTATCCTGTTCTCTTCTAGCCTTCACTGCCCCTCCGCTCAGCTCATTTCACTGAGCAGCTCCTGCTTTTGGTAAGGGAGCTCCGGCCACCCTTTGGAGCCCTCATCCTCACGTGATCCCCAAGGCATCTCGGAGCTGGGCTTCGGCGCTGCTTACCGGGAGGGACCGGGGCCATGCCCCCTCCCCAGGCCGAGCCTTGCCCGCGCCGCACTTACCCCGCAGTCCCCGTAGGTCTCCACGGAGCCGTTGACCGACAGGACGGTCCTGCCGCAGTACAGCCCGAGGCAGGCGGGCTGGATGTCCACAGCTGCGGAGAGAGCGCAGCCCACATTACCGTGGCGCTCCGAGACGCCCCGGGCCGGCCCGCCCCGCCTCGCCAACCGCGGCTCCCCCGCAGCCGAGAGGCCCCGGTCGCCGCCCCCGGCCCGCTCCAGCCGCTGGTAACCCCCGCATCTCCGTCCCCATCCCTACTCCCAGCCCGGTACCGCCAGGCTCGGTGCCCCCGGCCCGCCCCGTCCTACCGGAGCGGAACATCCCGGTAACCCAGCCCCAGCCCCTCCGGCTCCCCCGAACTACATCCGGACGCGTCACCTCCGCTTCCGGCGCGACTCGCCCAGCGGCGCGGGCGTGGGCAGGCGCGAGGGCGGGCTCGCAGTGCCCGTGAGCGCGGCCATAGGCGGGGCCGGGGTGCTCCGCCCCGGGGGCGTGTCCCGCCTGCGCCCGGCCCCGCCTGCGCCCGGCCCCGCCTGCGCCCGGCCCCGCCTGCGCCCGCCTCGCCGGGCCGAGGGCGATGGCGGCGGAGGGCGGCGGCGGCGACGGAGGTGACGGCGGCCGTGGGGGGCGGCGGCTGCCGCCGCACTCGCCCTCGGGCCTGGTGCTGCAGACGGTGGAGATGCACACGGGCGGCGAGCCGCTGCGCATCATCCCGCGGCTGGAGGCGGCGGAGGCGGTGGCGGCGGGGGGGCTGTCGCTCCTGTCGCTGCGGCGGGAGGTGGCGTCCACGCAGGACCACGTGCGGCGGGCCCTGGTGCACGAGCCGCGGGGCCACGCTGGCATGTACGGAGCCGTGGTGGTGCGCGGCGGGGCGGCCGCTGGCGGCGCCCACCTGGCAGCCCTCTTCCTGCACGGCGCCGGCTACAGCGCCATGTGCGGCCACGCCGTCCTGGCCCTCGGCCGCTTCGCCCTCGACTACGGGCTGGTGGCATCGCCCAGCTGCCCCGAGACTGCCGTCCGCCTGCACTGCCCCTGCGGGCCTGTCACTGCCTTCGTGCCCTGGGACGGCTGGCGCAGCGGCAACCCTGTCCGCTTCCACAGCGTGCCCGCCTTCGCTGCAGCCACTGGTGGGAACCGGGCCCACTATGCTGGGTTTTGCGGGGGGGTTGGTGGTGGCTATCCTGGGGTTGGTGGCCAGCAGGCTGGCTGAGGGGCATCTGGAAGATCTCCCTTCCCAGTCCCAATGTTCCTCAGAGGCTGTCAGGGATGGCATAATGTGTCACATGCTGCTCTCTGGCTTGAGAGCACTTGAGTAATTGTCCCCATCCCCTTCCTTGCGTGCTGCTGGGTTCTTTCACACAGCATATGAGCTCAGCACAGTTTCCCCTCCTTATTGCTCTCCCTTTCTCTGCCCAGACTTGGCCATTGATGTCCCTGGTCATGGGAAGGTGGTGGTTGACATCAGCTACGGTGGCACTTTCTATGCCTTCCTCAGTGCTGAGCAGCTGGGCCTTGATGTGTGCTCTTCGAAGACCAGAGACCTTGTCAATGCGGCAAGTGCAGTGACGGAAGCAGTGAAGAAACAGGTATGGTGGAGCACTGTGGTATCCCAGCATGTTCCCTTTGGGGTGACTGCACCAGACTGAAGCCTTTTATTCCCCCGAGATGCTCAGTATGGGAGGGAGTCCCATCCTTCCAGCTCTGTGTTGAATTTCAGAGCCCTGCTCCAGCCTCACAAGGTTGTGAGGAGCTCACTTTCCTGCTGCTGTGTCCATCTCTGTTACTGGAGAAGGAGAGATGGAAATGCAGCAGTGTAGCCTCATCCCCTTTGGTCTCTCGAGTAAGCTGTACTGCATGCACTGCTGACTGCCCAGCTGCTGTGCGTGTTGGTGAACCTCTCTGCACTGTTCCCAGTTCAAGCTTCATCACCCTGAAAGTGAAGACCTGGCTTTCCTCTATGGCACCATATTGACGGATGGGAAAGATGCCTTCAGTGAGGAGCCCACCACCAACATGTGTGTGTTTGCAGATGAACAGGTACAGCAATGGGCTCTTCTCAGACACACAAGGCACCACCTTTTTCCCTTCTTATATCTACTGTAGAGATGAGAGATGATTCTGCTGCTTCTCGGTTTGGGCAGCAATGTTTGCTTGTGCTACAGTGATGTCTGAAGAGCTGAGTGTCACTGAACACATGTTGATTTAGTTCCTAATGACAGAAATACTTCTGCATGTCTTGGTGGCATTTTAGAGGTTAATGCCCATGTCCCATAAGTAGGAGTTTCCCAGGAGTTCAAGGGCTGAGGTTGGATCCCAACATAGTGCATTGTCCTTAAAATCCTTATCTAGGGAACATTTGCTAGGGATGAACAGAGTAAAAAAGAGGGGGTATAAACTTCTGTCCGGGTCTGCAGTGGATAAGATATCAAATAGCAGGGAAAGTTTTGGATGGACTTCCCGGCAGTGAGGAGTGTGGACCACTGGGACAGATTACCCTGGAAGCTGGCCAACGCTGTGGTTTTGGAGATTTTAAAAACCAAGCTGGCCAGCAGCTCAGCATAAGGAGAGCTGATCCTGCCTTGCCGCATGAGAATGGGAAAGGTGGCCTCTGCCTCTCTGAGTCCTTCTGTTGTGATGCTGGGAAGCTTTCAAGTGCGACTTAAATGGCCTCAGTATTTTTTAGATCATTCATGCTTACAAGTTTGCCAAAGCTGATCGCAATCCAAAAGTACCCCAGACCTGCTTATTTTGCCTTCTTATTTGTGATGTATCCAGATTTTGTACAAAACCTGAGCTGGAAGGGTTTCCCCCAAGCACAGTATAAAGGTGGCAAAGGTAACTGAGGGAAGCAATATTGTTTTCTAAACCCAAAATACTAGAGCTGGCTGATCTACTACTTTAAATATAGGTTGACCGAAGTCCAACAGGTTCGGGTGTGACAGCTCGCATCGCCTTGCAGTACCATAAGGGACTCATTCAGCTGAATCAGACCAGAACCTTTCGGAGCAGCACCACGGGGTCCTTGTTCACTGGCAAGGCAGTGAAGGCAAGTGGCTTCTGCTGGACTTTTCCTTCTGTCTTGGGTGGTATAAAGTGCTGTTATCTTGGCTCAGTGGTTCTGTCTTGGGTGGTATAAAGTGCTGTTATCTTGGCTCAGTGGTTCTGTCTTGGGTGGTATAAAGTGCTGTTATCTTGGCTCAGTGGAGAAGCAGAAAAGCCTTTGTGTGCCTGGGGAAGGGTGTCTTGCTTTCCTACAAGCCTCACGCTTCAAGATTTTTAATTGGAGAAGCAAGTATCAGTAAGACCTTGCTCTGTTGCGTAGCTTCCCTGCAAATCCTCTCTTGGCCATCAGGAAAGGACTGGGGTGGGAAGTAATCTCCGATACTGATGTTGATAAATCAGTCTGGTCTGTAAGGGTGGATTCCTGGTTTAGGCCCCTCTTCCCTGCTCAAAGGCTGAGTGCATTGTTCAGAGATTTAGAAGCTGGATCTGTACATCTGGGTTTCCACGCCCAGCCCTGGCCCTGTGACAGCTGGCAGCACATGGCTGTGAAAGTTTGGACATGCCCCAGGGAGTTCTCGGTCTCTGGGTGCAGGCTGCCACCCACTCTTTGGCCTTCTTTGTGGCACACCCATGATGTGGCAGTGCAGGGGCTCGTGAGCTCAGAGCAGGCAGAGCAGCAGTTGTGCAGGTGTGGAGCTTGTGCAGGCAAGGTGAGGTAGTAAAAGGGCTGCTGCACACTGTGGGCTGTACCTGGGCAGCGCAGAGTGCTCCGTGAGCAGTGTCTCTGCGTAAGTGTCAGGTAGCACTGGCATTTGGTGGGGTTGGGAGGGTGAAGAGCCTCTTGTCATCTCTGTTCTGATCCTGATCTCTCTGCAGGAAGCCAAGTTTGGGGACTACAACGCTGTTGTTGTGGAAGTCTCCGGTGAAGCTTTTTACACTGGTACAGCCACCTTCACCATTGAAGAGGAGGACCCGCTCAAATACGGCTTCTTCTTCAAGTGACCCAAGCCACAGGGTGGTGGCAAAATCTCACTGATGGTGCTGCGCTTCTCCTGCCCACACATTTCTATTCTGCTTCTTCACACAGCTCATAGCAATATGCTTAAGAAACAGGAATGGCCTTTGGTGGTATGACAGCATCTTCTGTGTTTCAAGATAACAGGCCCTGTTCCCCTGTTGTGATTAGCTTATTGGGCGCAATGTGATTAGCATATATGGGCTGCTCTAAGAAGCCATAATATTTTTTTTCTCAATCATTATTCATAGAAAATGGAGATGATCTTGGAGACCTGTCTTCAAATTTACGTGCCTTCTCTACATCAGCAAATTACTAATTTCAAAGCCAGATTCCTATTAAATGCCAGCTGAGAACACTGCCTTTCTCTTGTTTTCGGTCCCGGAGCTCATTTCCAGGATTTGTCCGAGTGTGTGACGGCTGTTAGTTTGAATTGCCTGCTCTTCCTTGATGCCTCCTGCTCAGGCAGCCATGCTGCTCTGTCTCATGCCCCAGCTTCCCTGGCCTCCCCTGCTCAGGTGTGTCCAGACACCCCCTTCCTCACTGCACTTGCTTCACCCCTGCCACAGCCCTCCTGCGTCCCAGGGCTGGATGCAGGTTTTGCTCAGAACTTTGTACTATCCCCACTGCATGTCCACACCACACTGCTTCCCTAAACCTTCCTCTCTTGCGTATGTTGGACCATTGGCTGCAAAGGACCCTATGGTTAACTTTCAACAGGAGCAGCTGTATTCAAATGCCTGAGCCGTTATGACCTTTGACTGCTAATTTTTTCATGATGATTTTGCCACAGCCTGAGGGGCAGTTTGTGCAGCAGTGTGCAGCCAATGCTGGCTTTGCCAGAGTCCCTCAGAGGAGGATTGCCTGTGGAAAAACCAAATGAAGCCAAGCACTTGCAGGGGCAGAAGCAGAGCTCCAGACCACTCATGGCCTGGAATTTCCACTGTGTCTCTGGACAAAATGGTGTTTGTTTATTGAAGACACTCATGGGATTGTGCCTTGTTAAAGTGAGACATGAAAATGAGAATGATATCTCCCAGTAGCTCATGCAGCAGAAGGGAACAAGTCATATTGGAGAGATTGGAAAAGGTTGGCATAGAAAAGCCTGGGAGGAATTTCTTCTGTCAACTTGAAAATTGTAACTTTGGCATGGGAAGAAACAAAAAACCCTCATTCAGAGAATGGCTGTACTGCCAACAGGGCTTTTTAGGCTAGCATCTGGAGCTCTTGCTCCCAGCTTTCCTTAACCCCCAGATAAACCCATACAGCCTTGGTCCAGGGGAGCAAGAAGACACACACACATCCTCCGTCTTGCAGGAGCAAACTCCTCCGTGTGCTTCTAGCTTCTGGGCATCTCCCTTGCAGTCAGCCCCCAGACCTGGCTCCTGGGAAGGAGCTGGGGCAGCAAGTGACAACGCTGCTGGGCACAGAAAGGCTGGAAACTCTTCAGCCATTAATTGTGTCGCAGTCTTCATTACCTATTCACTATCCCCATCCCCAAGAAATTTTTTACGTAGGGATAGGCAGCTCCAGCACTGCTCAGAGC
Source organism: Falco punctatus (assembly GCF_963210335.1). Classification (NCBI taxonomy): domain Eukaryota; kingdom Metazoa; phylum Chordata; class Aves; order Falconiformes; family Falconidae; genus Falco; species Falco punctatus. Next base: position 40,959,608 of record NC_137587.1, on the reverse strand, counting down.
AGGGGGGCAGGGTCTTGCTGCCCATGTCGTGGTCCCCAGCCTGACCCTGCGACCCCTCAGCTTGTGAGACCCCAGCCTGGAGAGTGGAGGGGTGGTGGTGGAGGTCCTGGCCTCCGCCAGAGTGCCCGGGTAGGCGAGCCCCGTCCCTTTGCAGGGCTGGGAGGGGGAAAGGAGCCATGAGGGGAAATGGGCCGTGAGGGGAGAGGGGCTCTGAGGGGAGAGGAGCAGTGAAGAGAGGGGGCTAGGAGGGGAGAGGGACCATGAGCGGAGAGGGATTTGGGGGGAGAGGAGCCGTGAGGGGAAAGGAGGGGAGAGGGGCCCTGTGGGAAAGGAGCAGTGAAAGAGAGGGCTGGGAGGGGAGAGGGGCCATGAGAGGAGAAGGTCTCTGAGAGGAGAGGGACGGTAAAGAGAGAGGGCTGGGAGGGAAGAGGGGCTGTGAGGGGAGAGGGGCCGTGAGGGAAAGGGGGCCATGAGGGGAGAGGAGCGGTGAGAGGAGAGGCTGGGAGGGGAGAGGGGCTCGGAGAGGAGCGGTGAAGAGAGAGGGCTAGGAGGGGAGAGGAGCCATGAGGGGAACAGAATTTGAGGGGAGAGGGGCCCTGTCGGGAGAGGGGCTGTGGGGACCCGCCTCCGACTCTGTGATGGGGATGATGGCTCTGTGGGGTGAGGGGGTCCCCATCCCCATCCCAGCTGTAATGGCCGGCGTCTCCCGGCCACGCTGTTGGGCTGTGAGGACGCCGGTTCCCCGCCCCCGGGCGGCGGGGAGAGCCGGGGCGGCCCGGGCCGTTTCTCCGGGCAACGGCTGCCGGGCGACGTCAGCGGCTGGCGGGGCGGCCCGGCGCGGGCGGGGAACGCGGCGGGCGGGCGGGCAGCGCCTCTGCAGCCGCGGCGCTGGTCGGGGCATGAGGCTGCGCATGGAGTCGGCGGCGGTCGGGCCGGGCAACCTCTCCCGCGGCGGCGGCGGCGGCAACGAGAGCGGCGGGGCGGCGGCGGGAGCGGCGGCGGGGTGGTCTGCGGCGGCGCTGGCCTCCCAGGCGTTGGCGCTGCTGCTCATCTTCGCCTTCTCGGCACTGGGCAACGGGGCGGTTGTGCTGGTGATCGCCCGGCACCGGCAGCTCCGCACGGTCACCAACGCCTTCGTGCTGTCGCTGTCGCTGTCGGAGCTGTTGGGCGCCCTGCTCTGCCTGCCCCTGGCCTTCCTCAGCCTGCTCAGCCGCCCGCCCGGCGCCTGGCTCTTCGGGCAGCGCCTCTGCCTGGCCAGCGCTGCGCTCCACGCTGGGCTGGGCATCGCCGCCACCCTCACCATGGCCCTCCTTTCCTTCGACCGCTACTGTGCCATCGTCCGCCAGCCCCGACACAAGATGGGCCGCCGCCGCGCTGCCCAGCTCCTGGCCGCCGTCTGGCTGGCCGCCCTGGGCCTGGCCGGACCCTGGTACGGGCTGGCGGGTGAGGGGCGGCGGGAGGCCCGGCCCGGGGCCTACCGCTGCGTCTACGTCCTGCCCTGGGGCTCGTCCCGGCTGGGGCCGCCCTATGGTGCGGCCCTCATCGTGCTCTGCTACCTCCTGCCCTTCGCCCTCATGTGCTTCTGCCACTACAACATCTGCCGGGCGGTGCGGCTGGCCGAGAGCCGTGTGCGGCCCCTCACCACCTACGGACACCTGCTGCGGGCCTACGGGGAGATGCGCACAGCCACCACTGTCCTCATCATGATTGTCTCCATCATCTGCTGCTGGGGGCCCTACTGCATCCTGGGGCTGGCTGCTGCTGCTGGCCGCCTGCCTTTCTCGCCCACCATGGATGCTGTAGCCAGCGGGATGGCCTGGGCCAATGGTGCCATCAACCCCCTCATCTATGCTGCCCGCAACCCCAACATTTCCGTGCTGCTGCGGCGCAGCCGTGAGGGTGGCTACAGGACTAGGAACAACGTGGCTGCCTACCTCTCGGTCCCAGGCCGCCAGCCGGAGCCCTGGAGCCAGGCTGATCGTGTCCGGGAGCGCTATGTCAATCGGCAGAGCGGCCCTCCAGGCAGTGCCCCATCCTCCTCCAGCCCAGCGAGCGGGGGAGAGGTGGCCATGTGGGCCTGCAAGAACCCCGCTGTACTCTTCTGTCGGGATGGGCAACCGGACACTATCTCTGAGGCTGCCTTGCAGGCCAAGGCAGACACCGTTGACACCAGCCTCTGAAGGGATAGGGGTCCAGGATGGAGGCATTGGGCCCTGGGGCCATCTCCCTGAGAAAATGTGGGGAGCCCTGGCAGCTGGAGCCCTTTGCAGCCAGACTACCAGGAAATTGGAGAGATGGGACTGCGTGAGCCACAGTGTGGTTTCTTCTCCATTGTATGAGCTCTGGTTTGGTGACCAGTCTGCAAACAGCTCCACAGGGAAAGGAAGTCCCTCTTCCCTTTCAGCAGGCCGGACACACTGGTGATAGCCAGTGAGTCCAGCCAGCACAAGAGCTTGACTGCAAGAATGAAACAGTGTTTGCTCCAGGCCTGCAGAAATTGCTACAGTGAAGCGAAGAGACAGACACACAAATACAGCCCAAACTTTCTGACTGTGTGAGCTGTTAAGTGCCAAAAAAGCAACTGAAAGCTGAGCACTGGCAGCTGGAAGACACTCTGAAAACACCACACTGTGAACACATGATGGCAGGAAAATGTTGCTTTAACCCATTATGTGTGGAAGTGCTGATAGCTAGAAAATCATAAACTGTAGGACAGGCTAAACAAGCAATCTGTTAAGATGCATTTTAATTTTTTTTCATACTCCCGAATATAACAGAACAGTAATTGTTGTGAAAGGGGAGATGTATCATACCAGGAGGCAAGGAAAGGAAGACGAAACCTCAGCTGTAAGAATTTCAGGAGCCTTTTCTTTTTTTTTTTTTTTTTTTTTTTGGCAGGTACAGTTATCTTAAAAGACTATGAATGTGAGAAATGGGAGTTCTTCAGACAGGCTGAGGAAAAGGGTGTGAGTGTAGACTATTGTATCACTGAGTTTGTGCACAAGGTGTATGTTTTCTTTTTGAGCACATTAGAAGTGTCAAGTCTTATCTCTAAAAGCTTAACTGTGTTTAGAGGAGCTGTCCAAGAGAGAGGAGTATCCGAAAGGAGAGGTAAAACAACACCATGCGCTCTGCGTATGCTCTTAAGCATGTGAAAATGTGTATATGCAGTGAACAGAATTACTGTATTGATGGCAGCAATCCATCTGGAGTATAATATTTAAAAACTAGATCTGTTTGCCACTAAAGAAAAGGAAACAACACAATGGAGATGCAATTGCATGGCATAAATTCATATGAATTCATATGAATTTATCAGTATAATTATTTTGTCCAAAGGCTTTAAAGCCTTAAATTAGTATTTTGAATCAGAAACTAAGACTGAGCCTTCCTTCATCTTTGTCAGAGTTAAATGTGAAAGACAGGCCATGTTTTCCCTTGTACAGGCTTTAAAAATACAGTGTTGCTGTTTTACTGGATTTTTCAACTGTTTGTGACCAAAGTGAACATACATATTTTGTAAGTGAGACAATAAATAAATTGTCTTTTATGCAGAAGATGAAAGTGTCTCAGCCTGGCATCGTTCTCAGCCCAGCCTTGAGGAGGGAACTTCTGTAAAAAATTGCCAGATGAATGGTAGTAGAGACCTAATTGTGAAATTTTGATGCAGCTCTTTTTCATTCTGTGAGCATTATTGTAATTTTCTTCTGTGACGGTCCTGAAGTCCATGAGGAAAAGATGTGACCCTTGACTACTTCTCAGCACTGATACTTTGCCTTGCAGATCATGGATTTGGTAAGTTGAGCAGTGTATTCATACTGTTTCAGAGGGAAACTGTGCAGAACCCACAAGAACTTCACAGAAGCTGTTTGACAGCAAGTGAACACTAGTAGCTTGTTAGAAGGGTAGGACAGGAATTTCTTGCATATCTGCCCTTCTGAAACAAGGTATGGCTAGTGTAAAGGAAAGGAGGTGGTTGTGAACGATGAGATTAGATTTAACTCTTACCTACTTAGCTGGCCAGGTGGTAAAAAGGAGGTTGGTGTGGGCTAATTCGGCATACAGAGCACTCTGGTGTTTGAACAGCTTCAAGAGCTTTTGCCTGAGTTCCACTGGTCATTGACTCTTGTATTTTCTATAGAAAACTTTAACTATGATCCAGGAGATAGCAAAGAAAACCCATGAGGTTCTGCCTTCCTAGAAGGGATGTTTCTCCATGAGCTGGAGGAACAGTTCTCAGAGGAAGTTCCAGTGCTTTGTAAAGCTGGGAGGACAGAAATGAGGAAAACTGTTCAAGCTCAATGCTCATCAGACTTGTGTAGTATAGACAGCAGGCAAATCACTTTGTAGTTCACATATCACCTGCAGAGCAGCACCCTAACTCTGATCCTCCGGCCATGGCACAGCTAGTATGTTTGGCATGTATCCTTATTGAGGTATGAAGTCCATGTTGTAGGAGAAAGGATGTCTCTGTTTTTAGTCTGGCCCCTCTGCAGCTCTGAAGCAGAGCCTGTACTTTGACCAGAAGTGATCATTTACAGCCTTCCTGTCTTTAGCACCACACAGATTTGCAGGGTCTTTTTGCACTTTTTGCATGCAAGAAGAGGTTTCTCTGCCAATTGGAACAAACTTGGTCAGAGTAGATGAACTAAGGGATGGTTACTGGGTTAAGAAAACGAGGAAGGTGAAGGTGCAATGCTGCTGTGCCTGACTCTTGGCATGCCGTTCAGTGCTATGGCTGCATTGATCGTACAGCTAAAAGCCCCTGGAAAGTCCTGCTCCCCTCAATGTTTGGCTCTGGCCACCTTTCCAGTCCCTTCTGTCCCCACCACCCTAGCTGACTCTCGCTAACCTGCTCAGGCACTAAACAACAGGAAACCACTGATTCCCTGTTTTGCATGCTGTTTAGTTCTCTACTAATTTAATGCCTTGACCAGTGTAACCGCAGGCCTGGTAAGCATCTTTGTGGCAGTTGCTTCTGGCAAGGGCAGGGTTGGGGACGCTGGGACTGGGGTAGACCACGAAGCATCACGGTAGCTGCACTAGGAGTGAACTAGCATGGCTTCCTAGGAAGGTGGTAGTGAAGCTGGAACAACACAGATTTCAGCGTATCTTTAACTAGCACTGGCTGGTGCCCATATGTTAGTCTTGTATGAGAAGAGCTGAAGGAGGGCAGCTGGCTGTGGTCTTCAACCTGTCACAAACGAGCACATTTCTGTTACATACATACATACATACTTGGGCTGTAGCAAGGCTTGACTCTTGACAACATCCTTTTTGACACGGACCTGCTGCAGCTCCAATAGAGAGCCAGCCTGTGTTTTAAAGCTGTGCCTGTCCTGTGCTCCTCATAATCATAGAATCATTTAGGTTGGAAAAGACCTTTGGCTGGACCTTCATCGAATCCAACTGTAAACCCAGCACTGCCAAGCCCACCACTAAGCCATGTCCCTAAGCACCACATCTACATGTCTTTTAAGTACCTCCAGGGATGGTGCCTCCACCTCTCTCCTGGACAGCCTCTTCCAGTGGTTGACAACTTCTTTTGGTGAAGAAATCTTTTCTAATATCCAATCTAAACCTCCCCTGGCACAGCCTGAGACTGTTTCCTCTTGTCCTATAACTTGTTACTTGGGACAAGGACTGACCCCCCCCTGCCTGTGGCCTCCTTTCAGGCAGCTGCAGAGAGCGCTAAGGTCTCCCCTCAGCCTCCTTTTCTCCAGGCTGAACACCCCAGTTCCCTCAGCTGCTCCTCATATCACAGCACTGTTGAGCCAGTCAGGTACACAGGTCTCTACAGACACATTTTTAAAAGTATGTTTAAAAAAATATAACCAAAGGGTGAAGTGTCTTAAATAAATGACAAACAGCAGAAAGACACACACACACAAAACACACCACACCAAAGGCTGCAGGCTGCCTGCCAAAATGGTCCGTGAAATGCTGCTGTGTCCCAGCTGTGCTGAAGGTTGCTGCCTCTCACCAACAGTGCAGAGTGGGCGAGAAGGTCTTGGCCGTGCTAGCACACAAGCCAGCATGTCAGTCAGTCCTTGTACCTGACAATAGCTCCGTGTGTTCGTTCATCCAGGAGAAGGAGACCTGAGGCTTACCTCACTGTTTTACTCTAGCTCTGAAAACCCTGGCCATGGTCACAGCTCCTTGTTCCTGGGTAAGAAGGCATGGCCGGAGGTGGCTCCTGGCCAAGCCACTATAAGGACAGGACTCTACATCTCTTAAATGACCATGCGGGTGTCACTCCACTTAGACATCCCCTTTCTTTGGGCTGAAAGTGAGCTCAGAAGGCAGCAAGACATTGAGCTTTTAGACACTGCAAAACTAGCTTTAAGGCTCCAACCCTCCAGCTGTAGCTGTTCAATATTTCTTTTCTTTCTCCATCCTTGAGATGAGCTTGGACGCCAGGCAAACCAGAATCTCATTTGCCCAAGGGCTCTGCAAAGGATGTTGGGACACTTTTTAGCACCCCAATTCAAAAATCACATGGGTTATTCAGTGCAGGATATTTGACATGAGAGAGAACAGTTCACGTGATTTGAAGACCAGTTCAACCCTGGATACCAGTGACAATGTTAGTTAAGGCCAAAGTAAAAATTAGTCCTTGGGCTCTTTAGTCCCTAGTTGACTTTCCAGTATACTTAACCTTCTCCGTTCAAGAGTACTATACTATCTGGCAATGCTATGCATGCCACTGATACAACTAATGCATTATATCTTAGAAGGAAAACGTTAAGTCTCAATTAATGACAAGCATTTTAGAAGGTACTGTTCCAATTGGAGTCACCGGTAGTTTTGCTGTTGATTTAATCATCAGATTAATTTGTTGTTATTTTCCACTCCCTTCCTAATCTCTGGATGAAGTCTTGGTTCAAAGCAAATGCTCTGTGCACAACTTATGAACTGCAAACAATTAGCAATTTGTAAGTGACAGCCTGATGTGCTGTAATAGCTGGCAATAATTGCCCAGAACTGGAATAGCTCATGTGGATCAGATCCCCCATTCCCCCTTATTTCAGCACTGGTGTTGGTTTGTGTATCCAGTAAATGTCAGCAGATATCTGAGGAGCCAGCCCAGCTTTTCGACTAATGATCCTAAGAAAAGCCTCCTTCTGTTAATGAGATCAGCCACTCTGCCTTCAGGACTGCTGCATCCCAAATAAAAGCATTCAGAGTAAGGGTTGTGACCGACGCACTGCAAGCCCTAAGTGTACATCTCTGAAACCTAGTTTCAAAGATGGATTCAGTAGTCACCATTAAACTCAACACACGTTGCTCTTTGGAAGATTTGTTGTAGAGGCTGAAATGAGTAATTTGGAAAGCTCATCAGAAAAGTGGCATTTTGTGCAATGCTGGCTGATGTTTGTGCTGCACGCTCTCCAAAACTGCAAAAACTGCAGCCCAGATGACTGATGAGATCAGTTCTGATGCTGGCAGGGTGCTTAGTTCAGTGGCAGATCTACCTTTTCACTCCAGCTGCATTTGTATTTTTATATGGTGACTCTGGTTATTAATAATAAATAGATCTGCTAGCAAAGCACTGCACAGCCACAAGGTAGTGACTAAGCTCCGGAAGAATAAAATGGTCCCAAATCCTGTGGGAGGAGTAACCTGCAATGGGATCCAGGCTTGGGTGACTCCACGCCCAGTTTTACTGCACTGCTTTGCTGCTGCAAGCCATGAGTTTACCAGGACCAGTGGGGTGAGGCACTATCCATACCATCGCCAGCCCCCTTCCTCTTTCCCATTTGCAAAAGAGCAATGGGTTTCTAATGCCATGTTGCTGGCAGCGTACTGCTTGACTCTTGAAAGTCTGGGGTGATCGACAGTAACCTCAGGTGAAGTGCTTGGGGAATGGGTCTGCATTTCTAGATATTTTTTCCTAGGAAGTCTCACCACTGCAAGAAGCAGGAGGAAAAGTGGCATGGAGACACAGACTGGAAATCCCTCTCAGTGGCATAAAATGGATGCGTCACTGGGGAAATCAAAGTGAAAGTAGCAGAAACCCCAGGGCACAGCACCAGGGTCTACACTAGTCTAGCTGGGGAGTGAAGGATGACCTGCTCAGACAAGACCCCAGAAGGCTTGTGACTGAAGCTAGAGGAGATTTAGCAAGTAGGGCTCAAAGACCAAGGGAATGCTGACACAGCATGATGTGCACTGACGGCCAGATCCTGCCCTGGATTCACTTCCAAAGAACCCCCTCCTTGCCAGGCAGCTGTGCCAGAAGGAAGGCAGATGGTGACACCCTCCAGCATCTCTGTCCTGGGGAGCTGGCAGCGCTGTGCCAAGCGGCTCCCAGACAAGGCTGGTGTGTCTGTTCCTGTCCCCATCACTGTGGGCATCGCTGCTCTGTGCTCAGCTCCACACACCTCAGGGCTGTGTTTTTGGCTGAGCCTTAAACCCAGGCTCTTCTAGCTCAATCTGCAATAGCGTAAAACAACTGAAGAACAATCTGTGTGTTTTCTGCAGGGATCGTTGTGCTCATCTTGCCACTCCGACTGGAGGGGCTGTGCTGGTGCTTGCTGCTTAGGCAGCAGTCAAGCCCTGAAGCCTTGCTCAGGCTGTTTGTACTGGGTGAAACAGCACAGCAGTGTGCCCGCAGGCTTCTGGGGTGATCATGAAAGATGAGCCGGATCCAGCTATGATTCAGCAGAGGAAGTAAATTCACTCGGAGGGGAGCTGTTTATTATTTGTGCTATTCCCTGGCTTGCTGGCACTGAGCTCCTCCAGGTTCAGCTGGTTTCAGAAAAGCAAGCACTGACAGAAGCCCACAAAACTGGGGAACAATTTCCAAATACTTGGGATCCTTAATTTTATGCATCCATTGTTCTTGCCTTTATAAACTATTTTCAACCTTATGTCTTCCATAAATAGTCAGCTCAGAAACTAATACACAAGGGAGCAACTAAAAGGATTCCTAAACTGAAAAAAAAGGGCTTTTTTTTTAAAGCTTTGCTCTGAAAACGTGATTGCACCTTTTCTCAGAGGTTGTGTGCACTGAAGAGTTAAAGGTGTCTGCAAAGCTCAATGCTTCACACCTTGTCTGCTTTCCTTCAGACCTGGGGACACCCTCTCCTCCTTGCTGCTATAAAGAAAAGCAGAAGGTTGCAGCAGGGGTGACTTTGGGGAGGTCACTTGGGAAAATTACACTCTTCAGCTCCTGTGGGGGAGATCAGGAGTGGAAATACTCAGTGCTGCCTGCTCTTCCACATCTGGAGGAACATCCTTGTTTCTTCCAGGGGTCAGAGCAAGTCTGGCTGAAGGGAGCAGGAATCTCTCCATCCGCTTCTGCCAGCAGTACTGATGCACAGGCTTGAACACTTGGGTTTATACTCAGAGGCTTGACCAGAGGGCTTCACTGAAATGTGCACACTCAGAGCAGGTGGAAATTGTCCCCAGGCTGGGGCTGCATGTGAGTGCTGGGCCGGTTCCTAGGTGCAGCTGGCAGCTAGCACCGGGCCAGCCCACCCCCGACCATGGCAGAGGGCAGCTGGAGAGATGCTGGTACGGCAGCTGGTGAGGAACCAAACTCCCTGGATGGGTCCTACAAATTACCCCCCCCTCAGGATCATATGTATGGACAAAACCAGCAAGATAAATCTCTCTTAAATCTCTCACCCAGCAATTCCCTCACAGCCACATAAATGTAATTTGCTTACCTGACCTAGCAACATACTCTGAACTAATCTCAACATCAGAGAAAAAAATGCTCTGAGTAACCGGGTCACTTATTTCTCCAGTGAAATCTAACGTGCCGTGGCATTTGTGTGCCTCCCTGACCCGCGCCTGTGGCTTCTGTGCTCAGTCTGGTGCATTTTACAGAACATTTGGTAATATGTTATCCCTGGGGTCATGTCAGGTTTTGAATACAGCATCTGAATTGTGGATTCTTTCCAGAAAATATAACTCAAATGGTGATCACTGCCTGCTCTTAAGTTGGAAAGATTTGCTGTAGAAACTAGGTCTTGCCTGAGTGCTTCATGCTCTGATTTCACAGTAAAAAGGGTCTCAGACAGAGATCGGGAGCACAAGGCTGGGGCTTCCTCGCTTTTCCATGAGCCCAGAGGATGCTCTGCACAGAGCTTGGCAGAGTAAAGCTGTATGAATGTACACAAGTATAAATTTAAGCAGATGGAAAAGCTCCTGGTACCCTGCAGTGCTGAAAGCCCAGCTAAAGTCACAGGCACCGTCCCAGCATGGCTTTGCTTGCAGCAGCAGGGATGGGTTAGGCAGCAGGAACATAGCTATGTTTGGCTGTCCCATGTGCTCCAGACTTGCTGTCATGGTGGCCAGGATAATCCTTGTTTAGGGCAGCCCTGCTTGCCTTTGCCCAAATACACAGCACGTGTCCTACCCCCCACAGAGCCACGGCTGAACTGAGAGCACGGGCACATGAGCAAATGCTGGAATAGGGACTGGTAAGGAAAATAATGGAAAAATGACAATTCAATGACTTACCTTCACAGACCTGCCCTGGGAATGGGGAAACTCCACCTTAATGTTAAGTTCAAGCAACATGACAACAGAGAAAGCTGTGTTTTTTTAGCAAGGGGGTCTGCATGAAACAGGTTTCCAACATAGTCCCTAGCACCCGGACAAATCCTGGTGGGCACTGTAGCAGAGTGGGGCACTGATTTCAAAAACCATGTAAATAAGTTCTGATGACCCATGAAAGTATTTTGAGTTGGTTTATCTTACACATACATGCATTTGTGATGCCTGCATGCACATACACACAGTGCACCAACCTGAAGCTCAGGCAGTGCCAAAAGTTGCAGCGAAACCACATGTTGTGATTTGACTTGAATTATGATGGATAGAATTAAAATTATCCCTCCTCAGCTACGTTGGGGGAAGTTAAATATAAAATTTAGCATTTTGACTGTTCCACAGGTGGAGAACCCTGAGCTTTTCAGACCACAGTAGAGACCTGGCAATGGAAAGCAAGAGGCAGGATTGATTTTATACTCAAGGCAGCTCTAAAACCATGAAATCCGGAAAGTGCCAGCAGATGGTGGTGCTGCCTTTCCTGAGGCTCTGCTGGAGCCCTGCAGCAAAAGCTTCCCAGCTTTCTCCCTGGCTTAACGCACACATATTCATCAAGCCCGGTTTAAGGCTAAAAATAATATAAAATGTTCAGAGGTTTCGGGTCAGACCACCTCTGATTAAAACGCAGCACTCTTCACATGCATATATTGCAGGACCCTGAGCAATGCCAGGAAGTGAGCTCATCAGAGAGATGTCTGCAGGATTTGCTGCAGGAGAGGGGATGGGGATAGGGACGGGGATGGTGCTGGCTCATAGCTTCCCTCCTGCACCCATCAGCCTTCGTGTCAGCTTGGCCTCACCTGTTTCCCCCCAGAAGCACAGCTGGAAGGGCATATTCACACCACAGCACAGGCTGGTACGGAAATATCCAGGTGCTTTTATGAGATTTTATTGCTACGCTTGTGTCTGCATTGAGGGATGACCATGTTCCTGGGATGCTCCAGCAGTGCCAGCCCTGCAGAAGGGCCGCAGATCTGGTGATTGGGCTGTATGAGATCGTGCCATTGGCAAAGTGCAGTTTTGCCCCAGAACATACGGTTGAGCTGTGACATAGGCACTGGCATTGGGCAGTCAGGTCCAGCTGCCACAGGGGTGGGAACAGGACTGGCAACGTCCCTGCTTTGCTTACCATTTCCTGAGGGCCTCCAGGAGGCACATCAAAGCCTGACAGATCCATTGGTTCCATTGTACCCTCCCTTGGGAGTAAATAAATATTTTTGAATGTGAAGTCCAGCAAGCTCCTGCCAGTGGCACCAAAGCAGCAGTGCTGCCAGCAGGGCTGGGAGCCCGATGTCTCCCTGTCAAGCTGCGTCTGCCCTACGTGCTGAGGTGAGTTTTGCATGCAATGCTGTGTCTGCATCAGGTCATCGCCCCGACCTCTTGACTCATCTTTTCCAAGCCAGGGCACGCTGCCAAGGGTAACAGGTTGAGTGCAGGAGATGACACCTGACACTGCTTGCTCTGACGGGACTCAGTCACCCCAGCCTTCGGCAACAGGGAAAGCTGCTGAGCTGGAGCAGGGCACAGCCCAGGCTGGTTCAGCAGGTTTGATGCCACCAACCTGGGTGGCCCCATGGGGCAATTCCTCCAGAGTGCCATGCCCGGCAGGTCCCCTGGCACCGGCGGGTCTGAGCAGGTTTGGTCCATCCAGTACACCCTCCCCATGGCTTTAAATGGAAGGAGAACCCAGGATTTGGGGCACAGAAGCCCTCTTTCAGGTGAAAACCCAGCCAGCTAGGCCATTGGTAGACATGAGCTCCTGGTGAAATGGGCTCGCACAGTGCAGCCATGCCAGTCCAGCACAGTGCCCCCTCCAGTACCCTTGCCTCTGGGATGACGAATGTTGCATCTCAAATTTATGTTCTCAAGCCACGGATGCTACTATTTGAGCCCTGAAGAAGTGTTTGCAGGCTAGCAAGCTTGCACATTACTAGGCTTTTTAACCTCTCAGATATCTTGGTTAAATAAAAAGCTATGCCCTGTCCTTGCTCACATCTCCCACTGCCACCCCATCCCCATCCTGGGGACTGTCCTTGTGTCACACACTGGTGCGGCTCAGGAAACCTGCGATCTGCCATTAACCAGAATTTCAGGTCCTCATTGGGTTGCAGGGTTTGGCCAGCTTGTTCCTATCTGTTTATGGATGCCCTGTGCTGGGGACACAGGGATTTACGAAGGGAAGAGCAGCTGAAGCCATTCCCCTTCTGCTTGGGTCCTTTCACTACACAGCCTGGGGCTGCTTTTGCACGGCATTACCAGCCCACCGGCTTGCCAAAAGCTGTGATGGTAGCCATGCTCTTCTCCACTGCCCTGTGCTCCCTGCAAGCCCAGATCTGACCAATGCTGGATCATAAATACGCTCTGTAGTAGGAAACACTGGCCATGGGCTATAAATAGGAGAAATCTGCCCTGTCTGTCAGCCCTGACACCGGGTGGTATTGCATCAAAGGAAGTCCTGAGCCCAGGGATGTGTTAGATGTCTTATCTGGGCTGGCTCGTTGCTGTCTTACTGGTTATACCGGGGAAAGCCCTGAAAGAAGGGGGAAGCATATGGGTCTGAGCATGATGTACATGCTCCCATTACTACAGACAGGTGGGTCTGAGGGTGCTGAGTGCTGCAAAGATCACTCATGAAAAGAGCACTGGAAAAAGAAGAAAATAACAGAGACCCCAGATGGGAAGGTGTGTGGGAAAGGTAATGGTGAGAATGAAAACGCCAGGAAGGGTTTGGGCTACTGCCAAGAAAACATCTCTGGTGTTTCTAAATATATTGGCTTGCTAGAGGCACGCTAGCCAGCCCAGACAGCACCAGCTCGGCTCCATCAGTTGGAGAAAGAGAGATGATCCCACCCAGTGATGCAAAACTGGTGGCTGCCTCAACGCAGGCTACTAGAAAAGCAGATCACCAAGGTGGGAACAGGCAGTAGAAACAACACAGCGGGGAGAAATGGAGTCACTAACTGGGAGGTGTTTCAGAGCCCACAGGTGGGTGACCACGAGTATGCTGCCAGCCAGGAGCATGGAAACCCCCCTGACTGCATACAACGCGGGAATGCAGTGAAGTGGGGTTATCAGCCACCCCTAGCAGTGACTGCAACTACACCCCCCAAAAAAGCAACCCATGGAGGGCCTTTTCTTCAGCACCTGTCTCAATCCCCAAATGTCCCTTTTTTTTTGTCACCAAAAAATAACTCACGGCTATGCCATGTACACTCACCGAAATCATTTTTCTTTATTGCATATTGCCGTCTTAGAAAATGTACAGTCTCGTAACATTACACAGCATTTCCCACTAGCTAAGACTACTAACATCCTTGCACCTAACAGACTACCTTGGTCACTACAAAGCTAATAAGGTCCAAGACATATACTTCAGTTTACAAATTATTATGGATTTTTTTTTCCTTTTTGGCATTGTTAAAAAAAAAAATCATCTTTAAAATACACACCCAAGAGAAAAGAGTGGCTACTTACACCAGCACCAATCTAAAAGTAGTTTTTGACAATGGCACATGGAATTACCTGCACACAGCTTTTGTATTTATTTATAGAGATATAATATTTTTTCTTTTTTCTTTTTTTCTTAAAGAAAACAAAGAAATGGCAAACTCAGCCTGACAACAAGGCTGCTGTAAAACAATTTGAAAACAAAACAAAACAAAACAGGTTTGGAAGGGCAAGAGGAAATCTGTCAGGAAAGGTCCTGTTGTGGCACTGGGGTCGCGGAGGCAGGAGCCAGGGGTGGGCGCTGGTGGCCAAGCCCTGCACCCAGGGTCCCCGGGAGGCGATTGCCCTTTCCAACTCCCACCGCCTTTCAAATTAAACACATGTGACCAACCATTCCTTAAACCATCAGAGGCCAGACTTCTTTTTTTAACCTTTTTTTTCTTTTATTTAATATTTTAAATTCCCCCCAAAGTCCATTCCCTCAATTGTATCAGCCCCATTTTTTTCAGCCATAAATAAAAAATATAAATAGAGGCACTTTAGTTAAGGAATAGTATTATCATTACCTTTTGTCTTTATTTCCCCCTCCTTCTTAAAGCAAAGTGCTTAACTCCACCTTTGAACATAATCTGCAGGTTTTGCAGCTGCTTGGATACGAGGTGCTGGACTTTTTGCGCTTACCTGCTTTATTTATTACTGCTTTAAATGCTACTCAGAATTTTTTTTCTTTTTTCTTTTTTTTTTTTTTAATCTACAGTGCGTCAAAAGTTGCAATGAAGAAATGAATAAAATGGTAAAACCACAGTTCTTGACAACTCTGGTTAGAGAGAGATTTCACAGCTTTCACTCAGCACGCAGACCCCATGGCCTTCAGGTGCTTAGAACCGTATTTTTTATACAAATTAGTTTAAACAGCACTTTTGCTATACAGTACATATAGTTAACTGACATCCCATACCCCACCAGTAATACCGATTATCTGACAAAAAAACCCCAACCAACCTAATTTCAAATAATGTTAATATCTAGTGCAACAGGGACAAACTCATCTCTCCACAGGAAAAAGAACAAACAAACAAAAAAAAAATAGGATCACAAAAGTATTGGTGGTATAAAAAGGTTTTGTTTTGTTTTCTTAAAAAACACACCACGAATAAATAAAAGTAAAAAGTAACAGTCCTCTATATATTCAGCATAATTTAAGAATAGAAATGTTAATATGTTAATGGTGGTTACTTTTTATTCTCCAATTCTTAATTTTCTAAACCTTTAAATTATTACTCCCTGAGAGCTTTGAATTATTTTTATTATTTTTTTCTTTTTTTTGGACTGACATTTGACAGGTAGTTCTGCTTACAAATTTGCAATGACAACAAACAGCAAACCAGTTGAAAAAGGACCTGGCTACGAGACGAGCGCTTCTTGGCATCGCTGCTTCTGTGTGTCTGATAAAGAAAAAAGAAGGTGGGTGAAAGCCAGTGGGTTTTGCACCAGCCTCCTTGTATATCAGAGACCTTTGGTCCTGACCCACCTTTACAGAGGATACAGTTTGTCCCATTGAACAGAAAGGAAGAATAAAAATTACAACGCAAAAGTTTATGCTCCTTGTCTCCTCCGAGAACCAACCTTTCCCACCATCTTGGGCCAGAAAACGCTGTGAAAGTATCGATACATCTGTGTGGCGTTACAGCGATAAGCACTTTGGGGTAAACTTTTTCCTTTAGCAAGGAGGTGGTAAGAGGAAAAAGAGCATTTCCCAAGGATGACAGGAAGAGCATCGCTGGGAGCACCCATGGTGCCGAGCTCAGGAACCAGCACGAAAGCATGGATCTGTGAGTTTTTTGGAATAATCACAACAATGAGTTAAAAAAAACCAACCAACGGATTAAAGTTCAGTCAACTTGTGTTTTTTTTCTTTTCTTCTTCATACCGCTCGGCTTGTGTGCAAGGCATCCCCTGCAAATGGCCTGGGGGGGTCCGAGCAGGAGAGCGGCCGAGAGCGGCTTCCCATTGCCTTTGGGAACCATGGGGACCGCTGGCATCTCTGGGTTGGGTCCTCTCTTGCTCCGCAGACGCGGCATTGTGCTTGTGCATGGGAGAACTACTTTTCAGAGTGGGCTGAGGGGAGGAGGTGGCACAGGCACTCATCAAGGTGAGCTGCCCACGCACCTCCATCTGCCCCCCCAGCATGACTATATACACAGTATATACATACACACACTCGCCCGCGGGGAGAAAGAGTGCGCCACTGTTTCGCTTTGAATCACAAGGCAGTATAATGGGAATAAAAAACTCCCCCAGCCACTTCAAAAAGACTAACCCGCGGTTTTTTGTTGCGTTTTGTTGTTTGCTTTTCAGAAGTTGAGCTTGGTGACAGGCCTCTCGCGGCCACTGTCAGCCAACTGGTTGGCAATGCGCTTGCGGTTGCGCTTCAGTTTGGAGAGGTCCTTGTCGAAGACTTCGCCTGAGCGCAGGGCCGAGACGAGGTCGTCAAACTCGCCGCCTTCCTCCCCGCTCTCCTTCGCCTTCCTTGCCTTGCGCTCCCGCTCCCGCTGCTCCTTCAGCTGCATGCCATGGCGGGGGGGAAAGGAGACAAGTCACTCTCATGTAAGTCGTTGCGGCGTGTCCAACACATGCATGGTGACCCCCAAACTCATGAAACAAGAGTGGTTTCCCACGCCACTGCTTAGCACATGAGAGCTGGTTAGGGTTATCGATACAACCCATGGGCTGAGGTCCACAGCCCCACAGTTGCTGCTGGTGGGTCACACCACCCCACAGGCAGCACCAGCTCTGCTGCGTGTTTGAGTTCCAAGATCTCGCCAACCCAATGTTAGTATTTAATTAAGCAACCAACAGTGAAAAGCCAGGGGTTCTAGGAGCACAGCATCTCCTTGCCCAGTCTTCAGTGCTCCCCGTGCCACCATGCTCATCATGGGGACAGCACAGCAAGGTTGCCATCCCTGGGTGCTCTGGGGGTGCTGCTGGACTTGCTGGTGCCCACTCACCTGTGCTTCCATGCGTGCTCGGCGCTCCTCCTCCTCCTTCCTCCTCCTCATGTTCTCATTTTCCTGCTTGGCCTCGGTCACGGCTTGAAGGAACTGGTCAAAGATGCCGAAGAACTCGTCAGGCTGAATTTTGTCTGTGTCTTCTCCGAAGTGCTTCACAGCTTTGGAAAACTGGGAGAGAGAAGACAGGGGTCTCTCAGTCTCAAGAGACACCCACCACACTGGTGAACCCCCCCCCATGGGAAGCCTTTGACTTGACAGAGCGGAAAGAAACACTTCCAGCGGCCAGAGTGGACAGCAGGACTTTGATTCATCAAGCCTTGACATAAACATGAAATAAATCATCTGATGTTTTACCTGCTGCCCTGTAAGAGCTGACCTGGATCACTCCCAAGCTCCCTCTCCCCTTCTTGCCTCAGGCTCTGCTGAGCCTCCCTCTGGCCCAGCTCGGCTTTATTAACTAAGCAGCAGTAAAAACAAGGAAGCAAAATATTGTGGGACTGAAGACCGAAGACATAAAACTAATAGTAAACACGGCAGGGGAAGGGAAACTCGCACTTTTAAGTTTTTCTTTGAAGTATTTTTGGGGTATTATTTATCATTGCCACATGCTCTGCTATTGAAACCAAATGTGTTGGTGAAACTTCTAAAACACATTTCTGCCCGGGCTCAGGCACAGCCCTGGGTAGGGAAATAGGGAGTTTTCCGGCATTTCATGCTGTTTGCACACCATTAATGTAAGGGAGTTGAATGAGGCTGTAGCAAAGGTCAGGACAGGACATCCACGATCTGCCGATGTGTCTCGGTCCCTGAGGAGCCCATGAGTCGTTCTTGGGACTGACATCCTTTGTTCTCACTTCCAGTTTGAAGGGGACTCTTTGTGCACAGAAAGTTTGTTAAAATTGTGATGGCATGTTCTGGAGATAAGCATGCTTAAAAGAAAAGAAAAACAAAACCAAAGCACAAACAGATTTATTAGTTGCTTTGATTTTGCTGGGTAGACCGAGAGGAACATTTTTAAAGCTTGCCTGTATGATTTAGTTTTATTTGCAGGGGTGCCCCAGGCTTTTCAAAAGACATTTAGGGCATTTTTATTTCTTTGTTTACTTAAGAGACTTAGTACTTCAAGATGCAGGAAGGAATCTGAGAGGTGCCACTATGTAAGTCAAAATAATTGAGGTTATTCTTGTTGATTTTCATCAAGATATTACATTTTCTGCCATGTTGCAGAAGATTCTGGGGGGTGGGGGTGGGGAAGGCTGAAAACATTATCCCCACAGTATATAAACTTTATAAAAGAACGATGTTTCTGCTTTCCTAAGAGCAAGCAGTAACACAATGTGAATCTGGGCATGTGTTTAAAATGTGAAGAGCTGGTGCACTTTGCACAGCCCAGCCTATCTGATAACCACGGGAACAGCAGCACATTGCTTCAGAGTGGGCTTTGATGGGCACTGGGGAGCATGACCAGGCCTTCTCCTCCAGATCCAGCCAAGTCAGCAGAACACTATACAGTTTGCAGAGCTTTTGTCACCATGTCCACAGTTCTAACTCACTGCAGGGAAGATCTGCCAGGTTATCATCAACAGTTCAAAAGGGTGGCCTGGGTTAGCCATGGCTTCAACAAGGCAAGAGTCAATCATAATGCCCAAGCATGGGTGGATGGTCTGAAGGACAATGCCAACAGCACAACCAGGGAGAAGGTGGTGGTGATGCTGGGTAACTTCTGTCTTTGGAGAGGTAGCTCATGCAGTGGGACAAGGATGGGATCTCTAAATCAGACTGGGCCAGATTATCGCCCTGCCACTTCAATCAAGATGAAGGCCAGGCCAGGGAGGAGATACTGAAGGACTGTTCATGGAGGAAACGGGAATCAGCTGTGGGCCACTTTGCTGAAAGAGGGGAAGCAAAAGATGCTTGGGGATCACAGACACCAGCCAACATCCATCCCTTTGCTGTGATTGAAACCAGCATGGTAGGGAGAAAAGGAGAACATGGCAACAGGTCCTTGCACATGGCTGCAAAGCACTCAGCAGGGCATTATTCTGGGGAAGGTGAACCTTTTAAGTAGCTTCTCTAACCAGGTCTGAAGTTGGCCTCAATTCATGTCACTGAGCTCCTCTCCCTTTTCTCTGGAGAGAAGAGCTGGGCAGGTCTCAGACCAAAGTTATGCACTGGACGTTATTTCACCCTATAGAAGTGGAGTCACTTGGGCAGCCTGGGTTGTCTCTGATATCCACCTCTGGGTGACCTCATGTCCAGCCTGAAGACCTGGTTGCATTTTTTTCCTCGTCTTCCATCAACAACCAACAGAACAGCCTGCTTTCTTGCCACCTTCAGCCTCCATTAGCCAAGATGCCCCAGCTGTCACACTCCTAACTCTAAAGCCACCAAAACTAGGATAGTTCCATTTTACAACATGAGAAGCAAAGCAAGCCCTCTAAGCTTGAGTGAAAGCTCCTCACCAAAACTCAGATCCTCACAAAAAACCTATCATCTCCTTCCCTGATGGACACAACTCTCCCATGGGTAGCCCTTGCCTTGCACTTAGATAGGTATCTCATGGCTTTCTACAGCACATCTCACACCCCAGAAGCAATCTGCTGGCCTGACCTGCCATCCCCTGGCATGTTGGGTTGTGGAGCAGGAAGAAGGCCCTGGGGACAGACAGGGATGTACCCACCCACCTACTCCAAACAAACCAACAAAGCCCAGCACCTTTGTCATGTTAGGGTCTCAGCAGGACATTCACATGATCTTATGGGGGAGGTATCTGAGATGTTAATACACAGCATGTGCTCTGGAAAGGCCAGGACCATCCTCCCCTGTTGGCTGGAGGACAGGCTGAAACGCTACCCAGATCTCAAGGACACTGGTGACCTTACCAGCTCTTTTGCTTCCATCAGAAGATCTTCGACATCCGAGAAGCTGAAGCTTGCTAATGTGATGAACTGGCTGACGACAGACACAAACTTGTCACCTGTTTGCTGAACCTGAGACTTCTGGAAGTCCAGCTCCTTTGGGGAAAAAAAAGGTAAATCTGGTCAGGCCCTGGCTGATGAGGAACACAAATAACCATCAGCCTCTGGTAGTGCTGCTGGGCGTGTGCCTGCATCAGTGCCATGGGTACTGCCTGTGCCACCACCACTGCTCCCTCCTGCCACGCATGAGGCCACGGATTACCCCGTTTTATAGCACCGTGCCTGCAGTATGCTTTTAAGGCCTAATTCTGCAGGTGAGATCATGGAAGCAGCATAATTTAGCAAGACGGTGAGTCCTTCAGGATACCTCCACCATTCATCATCACTCCAGCCGGGCTGCCGAAGTGCTCCCCGGCCTCAGCCCCAGCTCTCTGCAGTTTTACAGCCAAAGGGAGACCCCTCTGCACATCACAGGTCCTCTGCGGCATCATCGCTAGACTTCCTCAGCCTCCCTTGGTGAATTAGATATAAACCATGCACGTGCCTAACCACACACAGTAACTTTGGTGCCAGAACAGCCCTAAGAGGACAGGCGCACGTGCAGGGCAGGAAGGAAAGACAAACAGATTTCCAGGATGTGAGATAAAAGCAGCTTCGCTGGGAGCTCCCTTGCCTGCCTCCCTGAGGAGGGATGCCACGGTGCTCAGAGCCAGGCTGGGCTATATTTGATTTCAATAATACTTACAGTCTCCACTGCTCTCAGGCCGCTTCTCAGAGTGTTTATTTCTTTCTCCAGCTCAGTCATGCTGTTGGAAATGGCAGGATGTTAATTTTCAGCCTTCCCCAGCAAATTCTACAGCTCTCCAACCAACTCGACCATGTTTTTCCACTGAAAAGACCCCGGCGCTGCACACATGGCTTCCTGTTTGCAGAGCAGCGTGTCTCAAGCAGCAAATCGGGCTGACAGCCTCGAAGCTAGGACAGCTGCCCATCTCAAAGTGGCTGCAATTGCTTGTTTTAAAGCAAAATGCTTTTCTGTGTTTTTAATCAAAGGGACTGGGCAGGCTTAGCAAGCTCAGCAGCCTCCAGGCCTCTTCAAGCAAAAGGAGAGCTCAGGAGAGAGCTTTGCTGGGCAGAGATTTCTCTTCCCCTCTCCAGGGCCATCAGAAAATCTGCTGCTTGTCCCAGCGCACAGCAGAGAGTTTTTCAGGCTACCATGGTTAGGTGAATGCCATGCAAAGCACCCTTCTTAGCAGTGAGACTTTCATAAAGGGAGACAACCCAAATATAGAGAAATAAAAATAAATCATCACATCTGGCACTGACTTTGTTTACACAAGGCTCAAGCCCCCGATGAGCTTCGAGTTCAAGTGCTTACGGGTTTCTACCACTACATCTAAGGGGAAGCTTTCTCACAAAGACTCGATGACCACAGCCTTGACACCTTTCCAGGGGTGTCTGTCCTAGGGCTGGGGTCCCTGGAAATGCTGATGTTGGGTCATGGGGCAAGTGTTCCTGGCAGGTTTAGTCTGGGAAAAAGCAGTTTTGGGAGCCCTGTGCTCCAGCAGTTCATTACTAGCAGTGGGATTGACAGAGGCGGCAAGTTTGCTTCACAGCTGCAGGGCTGGGGGGAATTTAGGGTTTTCCAGAGCTTTAGAAACTTTTTGGTTTCACTCTAGATTGGACCAAGCCCAAATATTACATATGGTATCCAGTTTAGAGCAAAATGATAAAGTTTCGGAGGGGGGGACACGTCTCTGCAGACTCTTTCTTTTCCATACGTGTAGCTGTACATATGTGTAGCTGCAGATGCAAGAGCATGAGCAAGCTGGAGCCTGCGCCGGTGAGGAGCATGCCCTGCTCCACCATGTTCTCAGCTGATGCCTATCAGCGCAGCTGCCACACACTTCTCGCACGCCAAGATTTGTCCTATCACTTTGTTTAATCCCTATGGCTGACAATTATTTTACACTTTAGACACCAGGATGCTTGCTTTGCACATTATGGATCTTCTGCGGGGAAGGCACTATTGCTACAAGAGCACTTTGAAACTTGAAAGACCCTCGAGCTGCCATAAGCTCCGTGCGTATTTGCCATCCTGTCTGAAGAGGTGCAGTTTCAGGCCCTTTTCGTGTCCACGGCTCGGAGGAATGGGTGCTGACTGCAGAAACATGTGATCTTTGCTGCTCAGGTCCTTGAAGCAGCAAAGCCCATAAGCTCCCACTGAACTTTAAAACCGAAACAGAGTCTCATTGATTTCAGAGGGACTTCAGCACATACTTGAGGGCTTTGCAGTGCAACAGCAGATTCCTCCTGCACTTAAAAGTTCAGCATGCGTTTAAAGGCTTTGCCGAACTGGGGGCCTCCGCCAGCAAAGAGACGGTGGCAGCCTGCTCCGAACCAGTCAGTGGGCAGTGGGCAGGGATTAAAAGCTCACTGCAAACATCAGAAGCTCCATGTTGGTGGTGAAACGAGTGCCAGGCAGGACCTGGAGGCAGGTGAGCCCCTTGCACTACCACTGCCTGGTCCTGCCCGCAAAGCCTCCCTGCCACACGCAGATAAACAGCTGCCCTTTATCTGCAGCCACACCACAACCGCTTCCTCCCGGATTACTTAACATACCATTAGAAATTAATTAAATGCTTCTGTGGTGAGATAACAACAGGAAACGGCTGCTCCAAGCAGCTCTCCTCCCTCGTGGTGGGAGACTCGAAGGCCTTTGCTGCAAGGGCTGAGATTTAAAGCCACGAGGCGATGTTTGCTTCTGTATCCTGGGCTGCTCTTGGGCCAGCGTGGCCACAGCACTGGGCCCAGACCGGCAGCCAGGATCCAGCCGGGAGTGCGAGCAGGGGAGTGTGACATGGAAAGATAGGCTGAAGAGATGGGAAAGGAGCTCTCGGTACTCCCTAAGCGCCACTTAAATCCCTGCTTACTTGACTTTGGCTGCCTGCGGGATGTCTCGCAGCTCCTCGTGCAGGCGGAGCACTTTGGGATATTTCTTTTCAACGATAGTGATGAGATAGTGCAGAAGGGTGATGTTCCTAGGAGAGAGGAATGATGAGGTTGGCATGGTGGCCCCATGGGGACCTGAGAGCTCAGTTAAAAATCCTGGTTATACCCTAACCCTCGTAATGAATGATTTTGGGATTTCTGCAAGGATGCTACTTGCTGCCTGCCTGGGGACATGGGATGGGTCTGTCCCCCACACACACAGCCACAGCACAGAGCAGTCTGGTCCCTGCAAGCAAGGACCCTCCACCACAGGGACCCAGGGAAGGTGACTTGAATATCACTGCTTCTGTTCTCCATTGTCTTTACTGATGGATGAGACCCAGCAGGTTTGAGACCCGACCCAGCTCCTCTCTGTGCATGGAGCTTGGTGGGGAAAAGCAAACCAGGCAATGGCCGCAGCAGCTTGAGGGGGCTGCAGAGGGGGTTCCCACAGAGAACCTGGGACCTCTCCTCTGGTCACTGCGCCACAGCATGATGGCTCTTGACTCTCAAAGTAGGGAGAAAAGGATCTGGAGGATGATCCTCCTAATCAGCCTTGGCTGCTGTTTAGTCAGCCCAGGAAGGAAAGCCTCCATCAATCCCCATGCTGATCTGCAGCTCAGCTTCCCTTGAAATCTGTCCTGCTCAAAAAATGGGTGCTTGCATCATCGGATGCTCCAGATGGGGCAGCAGGAAGGAGGGGACCACTCCCACCTACCCACATCCCAGAGGCAACACTAATGGCCCCTCTGTTCCCTCAACATCCCTGGGGCCTGTGGATACTGCTGAGGACGAGGGCAGGGGCTGCTCACTTGTCAATGCTGGACTTGGTGTCCGCGATCTTGTTGAGGCTGGAGATCTTAAACCCG
Organism: Falco punctatus; assembly: GCF_963210335.1. Taxonomy (NCBI): domain Eukaryota; kingdom Metazoa; phylum Chordata; class Aves; order Falconiformes; family Falconidae; genus Falco; species Falco punctatus. The sequence continues at coordinate 40,935,809 of NC_137587.1, read as the reverse complement.
AAAGCGTTGCCCCTCTGGCCCTTGTTCATGTAGTTCCCGAATGCCAGGACCACCTCCAGCAGCTGCTGGAGGCTGCTGCTCTGCAGCACTGCCCTGGAGCCAGCACGGATGGCTGAAAGCAGAAAGGTGTGGGACATTACCCCTTGCCACCACAGCACACTGCTCCCCTTGCAGCAACCTCTTCAGTACCCCCATGGGCAAAGACCAACAACCAACTCCCTCCCCCTGCATCACTGCAGCCTCCATGCGGACCAGCCTTGCCCGGGCATGGAGAGATGCTCTTCCTATGAGTGCTCCCTGTGCCCGCACAGAGCACCTTGGCAGGTCCCGTCACTTGCCTTCCACCTTGGGTTTGACTTCTGCAACTCTCTCTGCAAACTTCTTCTTGAAGTAAAGGGACTGCAGCCTTTGCTGATAATGGTTTATCCTGGAAAAAAAAAGAAAACAACAGAGGTGCGGGCTGAGCTTTGCTTGCTCCGGGCAGAGTGCAGTTGCTCTGCTGCTCACAGCTGTGCTCACAAGGCATACTTAAGCCACGGTGATTAAAAAATAATGACCCCATTTCTCCCCTAAACTATGCTGGGATGGGAAAAAATGACAACTGAAGCTACAGCTGTCCTGGGGTGGATCCACGTGGGCTCTTAAGCACATGCTTAAGCCTATCCTTAACTCAGCAGGTTCAACAAGTGCATTTTTACAACCTATTGCTATGAACAAACAGTTCTTTTACAACCACTCCTTAGCAAAGATGCTGATGAGGTCTGGGGTCCCAATGGTTTTGTGATGAACTGCAGCTGGATACAGGCACGTCAACCACCAGCACTAATGAAACTGGGGCTTCAGATCCTCAACACAATAGCCTGGGCTGGAAAGCCACCGACACAGCCCAATCCAGCCCTTTTCCAGGCAAGTCAGGGATGGCTCTGCTCATGTCAGTTGTATTTAGGCTAAACAAGATCTCACTTGTACCCAAATGGCAGTCTGATTTGAGTCATTTGGACCAAGGACCCACGGGAGATGCGCTCACAGACAAGGCCATGGGTTGTGCTGTTGTTGTGCTAATCAGAGGTGACACAGACATCACACTCAGTTACAGACCACAGGGCAAATTAAAAAGCTGTGCTGGAAATCAAGGAGAATATTTGCATTGGCACATTGTGCTTTTGAAAAGATGAAGGCATGGGAGCAGCACTTGGGCAAGATACTGTGAAGAGGAAAGGTGACCTGTGATAGGAAAGCTAATTCTGAGCATCTTCCAGCCCTGAGGCCTCAGGTCTGAACTTCACAGTTCCGTCCTGCCTGTTTTTGACACTCAGCAAGTACACGGTGCATCACCCCAGTGTTCATTGGCACATTTCTCTGGGAGGACAGGAGCGTTTCTGTTTTTGATCTCCCAGTACAGTCTCAGATTGTAAAACTCACTGACTTCGCAAACAAGTGACTTGCTTGAAGTTCAGCTAAGAAATTCAAAGAGCTCAATACTCAGTTGGATTTCAATAAAGAGCTCAAGGTTTTAAACCAGTACCTCTAGAGGATGTGCATGCAAAAGACAAGGTTGTTCCACCCTGAATTCTAAGTCTTAAATGATTGCTACCAAAAGCAGGAAGAAATGGCATTTCCTTTCTGTCTCATATATTCTCAGGAGCCCCAGGGACGAGCCATGCCTGAGGTGAGGAGTGAGATTCATCTACACAGCAGGGCGAAATTTACATACATCAGTCTTGAGTATTCGTTAGGATACGTTCATGTGAAGGGGAAAGGAGCATCGTGTTATCATTCAAACAGTGCCTCCCACCTGGGCCATGATGCAGATGACGCAGTCTTCTGCACAGTTGTGCCAGACTGAGCTTTTCTCCCCTGAATGAGGGGAAATGTGTCGAGACATGACCTGGGAAACCAACAGCTCTCTAGAGGATCCATCTCCCCATCCCTCCCTGCTGCTCTGTCAAGCTGCTTCTTGTCTGGAATGCACAACCCTGATTTTAGAAGCACAGTGTCACAAGCGATCCAGAGTGGGAGCACCTTACTTGGCCTCCAGTCTGTTTGGCCCACTCATTTTTCTGATGTGAAAAACAGTAAGCAGGGCTTATTTCCCAACCAGGCTCCACAAAACAGCCACCTCACAACCAGCCTGTGCAGCCACTGGTCCAAACAGGTCTCCTGGGCCACCAACCTGCTCATTTCAAAGAGGAACCGGTCAGCCTTGGCCATGCGATCCAGCTCGTGCTTATGCTCTTCCAGTAGGTCAATGTCACCCTTTTCAGGAACAAACTTCAGGAGCTAAAAAAAGGAAAGCACACTGGTGGACATGAGGTCCATGTACAGTTTTTCAGAAGTAAAACAGTGATTTATTTGTTTGTATCTACCACCTTTTCAGCATGTACAGACAGTGACCCCAAGGCACCTGTGAAATAAGTGTTACTGCTGTCCCTGTGACCTTCCTCCCATTACACATTAGTGTCTCTTGCTTCTGCCCTGCCATCACTCTGGTTTTATGACACACGTACTGTGTCTGCTCCAAGGATGTTTCGACATCACCTCTCTGCCAGAGGAGATGTCAGGGCCTCTTGCTGCAACTCTACCTATTTGCAGATGGAAACTTTGTGTACTGAATCCTCCCACATCCCTGCTGAAGGTGTAATCACCAGCTCAGCTTTAAGGACAGGTGAATAACATGCTTTCAAAAGGATTTAGATGAATTGAAAACTGGGATTGCCTTTTAAAGGACTGTACAAATGCTGAACAAATTTCAAAAATAACCCCCCCCCCGAGCATGAACTTCAAGCCACAGCCACAAAATAGGCAACTGGCTCGGCCTCGGGGTCCCAGGGCAGGCCTAGGTACAGGCATGGCACGTGGAGGCCATGCTGCTCCCAGCACCGATGCTACAACCGAGCTGCTTTCCTGCTGCTCCAGCCCACTGGGGTGGTTTTTCAACATGTGGTTGGTAAATAATCTGGGGCCCTGACACACTTCTTAAAGCGATGGTTTGGTCCCGAGCACCTTGCACAGCATGGCCTCAACATAAGGAAACCATGGAGGAGCATGAGACACATTGCCCACCTGCTCCAGCATGTCTTTTGGGAGGTCCTCCTGCTCGTCCATTGTCAAAATTGCTCGTTTGATCTCCTCATTCGAGAGCTTCAGCCTGGGAGGTGGAGGGGAAGGAGAATTATCCTCAGCCCAGCAACCGGGCAAGGTTCAGGAGCATTTCCATATGCACCCATGCAACAAGCTTAACCCCCAGCCAGCAGCAGCAGCACAAATAACGCTATACAGTGTTATGAAGAAGAACGTAAGAGAAATGCAGTAGGACCGTGCTCTGCCAAGGCACAGCACAAAGCAGCCCTGGCCCTGCTGTGAACAGGAGGGCCAATCCCCTCTCCCTGCACTGCAGCTGTTGCCCCCTATTTTATAGTATTTTATGTAAGTATTGTACATAGTATCTTATACACGTATTAAAAATATATAACTTTTATCTGTAAATCTTGCCCATAGCAATGCTACTCCTGCAGTGCCAGCATCCCCAAAGGCCACGGAGCCAGTGGGGATCATGCTCCCCGTCTGCAGCACAGTCCAGCCCAGGCTCAGGACCACGGCTCAGCACTGCTCCTGAACCCATTGCCACAACCCCCAAGGAAAATCTGGCCAACTTCTGTTGCTCTTCTTGGATCTGAACGTTGCCTACCTCACTCTTTCCACCCACCATTATTTGGAGTGTCCCTCCAGGGAAAAAAAAGAGAAAGAAAACCAAAATTTGGGGAGTGGGTGCTCAGCATCCCAGGAAATACATCAGCTCTTTTTTTTGGAGGGGTGTGGATTCAATGTGCTTCAAAGTGTAAAAGGCTGGAAACCAGCAACCCCCCCACCCCCACCCCCCCCCCTTTTTCTTCTTCTACTTCACATAACATGAATTGAAGACATAGGCTCAAATTGGAGATTTCTAAAACCACAGACCACTGTATCATAGCAAGCAGCAGCAGGATGGTGTTCCCTGGAAGTGATCTGTTCAACAGCAGCCTGCATCGAACTGAGGCAATAGACAGAAAGACGCCCTCAGCCTCTCCTGGGCTTGAGCAGCCATTAACAACAGTTTACTATGTCTGCAATACCCCCCGTGACTGCTCCCTGCAAGGACTTTGATTACAAACCCACACCTATTTTTGTTCATGTTTTCGCATTGCATAAAATAATCTAAATGCAAAAGAAGCAAAGTCCAGAAACTCCTACAATTCCATTTGCCAACATCCTATCTCTTACCCAGCTTGCAGTGATGGTTAAAGCCATTACAATAAATACAGTTGGGGGAAAAAAAAACCCAACGAAATCCTCTGTACTTGCATGCAGGGAAAAGTCACACAGCTGAAAAGACCTGTTCATGGGCTTTGAGGAAACCCATAGCCCCAGTCCTGGTGATCAGTGCTGCCAAGGGATGCTGAAATACTGGATGCGGCTCGAAGGAATGAACTGAAACCAGAAACACACCCTACAGCGGCATGTGAGACCTTGGAAGTCAACCCGATCAGCAGATCAAAAAGAAGACTGGGAACAGAGTTGATCACTCTAATTAATTAAATAAGGAGGGTATTTGTCATCCTGGCATCTCTTCAGGGAGCAGGCTGAGACTGCGGAGCTGGCTTTTGGAAGGTGAAGCTAAGGCAAGGAGGGTGCTGCCCTCTAACACCACGGTAGCAAGGGCTTGGTTTAGCTTGAAACCTTTTGCTCAAGACTGGAAGTGAAGGATTAGCTTTATTGAGGTAGGTTGATCTTACAGAGCTGGCAAGTATCTGTTCCTTACAAGCCTATCTCTTGTCCTGCACCTGGTCCTCTCTCACCTCCTGCTCCAGGGAGCCCCAAGAGAGGGGTTGTTAAATGAGGAGTGAGTTAAAATCTCACCTCAGCCAGGGGAGGAAGCTCACAGATTGTGCTGAGCAGCAGCCAGAACAATTGCTAGGGTTGCTGTACAAGAAGCAAACCCAGGATCTGTGGAAAATGTCCCCTCCGCAGCTTGCGGTGATGAGCAGCCATGTCCCCAGCACACCCTACCTGTCGTGTACGAGAGCAGTGGCTGGGATGGACACAACCTGAGGTGGGATATGAAGCTGCAGAAGGACTCCTTTTACACACGAGCAGTGACATGAAAGCTCAGACTGCCAACAAATGTCACACCGGTCCCCAACACGGTGAAAAGCAGACACTGGCTAGGTTTGGATATTTAGGGGCATCCCTGGGAGGCAAAAATGCTCCTGGGAGAAGGGGGTGGGTAGGCAGCAGCTACCCCTCATCCAAAGCGAACACCTAAAGCACACACTTTACGGTGATTGTCTCCAGGCGGGTGGTGAAAGATGAGAGTGACTTTTGTAAGCCCTGCTCATTAAAAGCAAAGTAAACAATAAAATATATTTAAAAAGAAAGAGGTCGAGAAAACTTTTCTCAGGAATCATCAAAACCCAGTGCCAAGAACAAGAGCCTGCCCCAGCATCAGCAGAGAGCAAGTGCAGGGCGCCAGAAGAAAACAGCTTCTCAGACAATTTGATGGGAAAGGGGCCAGTGAAAGCTAGAAGCTTATCTATAACCACAATAATTATCATTGTTGGCAGCAGCTGTTGAACGTGAGCTGTCTGAGAGGAAGGGGGTCACAGGACTTGCTGTCACAGGGATTTAAAGCCAGCAGCCCGCCGATGCGAAGTGACAGCTCGCCAGCCTGACAAGCACGGGGCTATTTTGCGTGGCTTTTGTAGAATCCTGCAGAGGACGTAATAAGTGTGAAGGGGAAAAATGAATTCCACTGAGAAAGGGACGCGCCCTCTTGAAAAGCCACATTCATTTGAGAAAAATGCTTCACACCGCCTTGCTGGAGAAAGGAATCAAACAAGCCATTCACCGCTAGCACAGGCAGAAAGCAACAGAGCAAGGGCTTGATTTGCATCTTGCAGAATGCAGCACTAAAAATACACACATGTACAGAGGGAGAAAAAACAAGGACATGGTCGGTTCACAGAGGAAGATCCGATAATGCACTGACATTGGCAAAGCATTCTCCAAAAAAAAAGAAGAAAAAACCCAAGTGTTAAAAATATTCTTGTGTTGCATTACAAGCTGGAGGAAAATCCAGTGATCTCACTGTGCAGTAATTTCTCCCAAAGCAAGGGAAACAGGCAAAAAAATAAATCTACAGAGAGAGATAAAGTATCTCACTGGCTGTAATCTTTCCACGCTGCAAGCCAGACAATGCCTGGTGAGCTTACAAATGTCTGGGCTAAATCAGGGGCCGAGCTTGCAGGTCCTTTTGCATGTGAAAGTTTGCTTGTCCCCACGATGGCTGCGTGAGCGAGGCAGGAGAGCAGCAGCCTGACTGCAGTGAGCCACCCTGCAAGACCAGTCCCTTTGCAACACTGGGACCAGGGACCCGCAGCTCTGCCCAGCTTAGGGACTGGTGGCTGGGGTGGGCAGAGACAGAAGGGTTTGCCCAAGGTTGCATGGAGTCTGGTGGAGATGCAGGGGCTGGTCCTGAGCCCACCAGCATGATGCTTGGGCTTCATCCCAACACTGCCCTTCCTTTTAGCTGCTTGGCATCAAGAGTAAATCACCCAAAGGGGGTTTGGGGAGAGAAACTCTATTGCAGTCCCTTGCAGAAATGTGGGAAGGAGCAGATTTGGTTGCTGCTGTAGTGCTATAGAAATGCCCTGCTGGGGTGGCCCCTCTGCCCTTGCATCGCTGGGAGCACCACGGGACAAAACCCAGAGCACCTCCAAAGCAGTGGCCAGCCCCTGATGCTGTGGGATGTGCCCGGGAAAAGCCATATGAGAGTCCTGGGGGCCACCCTGCAGGGCTGATCCGATCCCACTTCTCCCTTAGGAAATGAACCAAAGGGGAGGGCAGGCAGGTAGCGGCCTCTGTTGTCCCCCTTTTGTGTGATTAATTACTGGTGACTTGTTTCCAGCCATCACTTTCTTGGAAGAGAAAGGTTTGCTGGTGAAATTAAATTAAGACCTTTGCTCAGTAAGACACACAAGACGCCTTTCAAGTTAAGTGCTTGGGTAGCTCCCCTTCCCACTGAAGGGGCTATTTGTGCGCTTAACTTTAAACTGTATGCTTAAACTTCTGCCTGAATCACACCTAAACTGACTCTGACTACGCTCAGCCTAAGTATGCCAGAGAGCAGCCCTGCCAGTGTCCTGAATCCCATCGTTTTACTTGCTAATAGGTGGCTGCCACAGACATACTCATTTGCCCGCTGCTTTAGACTCTGCTTTTATCATCATCCTTTTTATTTGCACTGCTAGGAAGTATGAAACTCCCCAGAAGCAACCCAGAGCAGAGACAGCCATAAACACAGCAATTTTACCACCAAACATTGCAGCACATGGCTCACCGCACCCGTTGCTCCTGCTGCCCATGGGGCTGCGGACGACCTCTAGAAGAGCTTGAAGAAGCACCAGGGACTGCAAGCTACCTACCCGGAGGGTTTTTTTCTTTTGCAGACATCAGCCTCTGCATACTTTCTAGGGAAGGAAACCAGCCAGGCTGCCAAGGCGAGGCACTGGCACCGCCAACCCATGGTCTGGGAAAACACAGAATTTGGGCACCGCGGCTGCAAGCCCAACTGCCAGCAATGCAACTCCATCCTGGCCAGTCCTGGGCGGCACAAAAGCTTCTGCACTTCCAGGCAGCAGAGTGAATATTTCTGAATGGAGCTACATTTTACTGTTCTTGGGATGACTTTTTTTTTTCTGGGTGAGTCAGAAACAAGTGGCATTTTCTGCTGCTGTTTGGTGGTTGGTTTTTTTTCTAAGTAGCTATGCTGATGGCTCATCCTTTCAGACCCCTGCAGCTTGGCTTTTCCTTTCTCAGGAATCAGTCTTAGTGGTGTAGTTTATCTCACCAAAAAAGGCCCTTTTTATCCTCTTGGCAGCCATCTGGGCATGGGATTAAATTGCTGGTAGCAGTGCTGAGCCTGCCTGGCAAGGGGGACGTGGGAGGCTGTCACCTGAGCAGGGCTGGGCAGCTGTAAGAGGGAGACATCCCCTTCCCGACATCCAGATGTGGCACAGGACACCTGTGCAGGCAGCCAGGCCCTGGCCGGGTTACACCGCCGCTCCCCCCCACCCTGCCGATGCCCAGCGCCTTCCCCAGTCTAACAGAGACCCTCTTCAACCGCTGTCGAAAAGCAAACAAAACCCCGGCTGAGGTAGATAAGAGGTGAAATCAACCCCCTTCCCATCCCCTATAAAGGCTCACTGGGTGCCCCAGCCCCTCTGGGGCTTTCCAGGGACACCTAATTGCCACATACCCACTTAAATCACATTTCCACACCCCTCCCCATGCCACCTCACCGTGCACGGTAAGGCTATAGCTGGGTTCAGGTGTCGCTGGCTCTCCTCCCTCGCTGGCTCCTGTCATTAAACTCCCCCCAGGGATGAGAAGCCCTCCCCAGCCCAGGGCAGGGTATCAAACGTCCCCTTGCTCCCTGGTGGGTGAGAAGGCATTAACCGTACCTGGAGAGGAGGATATTGCAATTCTGAGCTCTCCGGCCGTCTATGACTGAAAGCTCCTTGACTTTATGCCGGGAACTCAAAGTGTCATCGATAGCATCTTCCTTCTACAAAAAAATAAAGGAAAAAAAAACCCAACAAAACAAAAGCCTGGAGAAAAGCCGTGGAGGAGCAAAGACATTTAGTACTCTCAGCACATAGCAGCACGATACACAGCGGGCCCCCATTAATCAGGAGTGTCACCATGGGTTACGGGTAAAACCCATTGCCTGCAACTGAAACACAGTAAGTCATTTCATAAACCAGAGCTGGCTTTGAAGCCTCTGGTTAGAAATGTAAATATTGTCTCAGACAGGGAAGATTTAAAAATCTGCAAACACACAGGCGCTGCTGAATAAATAAAGCCGGGCTTTCTTAGCATACGTATTTGTGATACTTCATTAAATCCTCACATGAAATATTTCATTTACGGGCTGCTGCACACACTCAGCATCACTCTTGGTCTTCACCCCCACCCCAAACATCTGCAATCACCCCTCATGCATCAGTCCTCCCGAGCAAGCTAACCAACATGAGCTACCAGACATGCAAATGCAACCTGCAGCATTTGCTGCTCTTTCGGTGGAATTCTCTCAAAGTAAGGGATTTGAAAGCAGGAATTGGTGTGACATAAGTACCTACATCTCCTAAGCAGCTTAAATATATTACCTTCAAATGAGTAATAACACATCAAATTGTGGTTGTGGGCAAATGGGCAGATCTACATAACAGCAATTTTGCAGAGTTGCCTAAAGGGTTCATCTTGTCTCCAGTTTTAATTTACTATATTGCATATTCTAGTAAGGTTAATCAATTAAAAGCCAGCTATTCAATCCTGGAAGGAACACAACCCAGAGCTGCAAGGTCCCACACACTACAGATCTGCACTATATGTCTGCGAGTGTAGGGGACCTGGCACACAGCCACTGCGCCGGTTGTGACTAAGCACACAAGTTCCCATCTTTTACTGTTCTTGTTTGAATGAAAAAAAAACCCCACCAGCTATAACAAGTGGGAAGCTTCCAGGACAGGTGGTGTAGAGTGAAGGCTGTGGCAGGTGAAGGAAGGTGAGCCCCCCGTCACCTACCACCAGCTGCACTGCTCACGTGTCTTGTCTGCTCTGACTGTGATGAAATAGAAAGCTTCAACCCACAGGTAGGAGTTTATTTATTTCCATCTTCTGAAAAGCAAAAACACTCAGGGGTAGGCGCTTCTCTGTGTTAAGATGGATCTGAAAATTCAACCCCTGGACCCTGGCTTTGGCATCAGGCCAGACAGCAGAGAGGGCAGCTTCTTGCATACCAGCCACCCCCAGCATCGACTCTGAAGCTGCTCCTCCTGGTGATCACTGGACCTCTGATTTAATCCCCTCTTTGCCGCACATTAATCCCCCACAGCAGCACGTGCATCCCCCACGTCCCCAGCCCCGCACTCGCCCTGCCCTCACCACTCATAGGCACTGGGCTCCTGAGGATGCTCGCTTACCTGTCTGGAGTTACCATTCACAAAGAAGTCCTACAGCCATAGCAGAAGCGTGGAAAAAGGCAGTAAAAACACATGCGGTTCAGTGAACTCGGCAAAACCAAAAGGAATCAAAGCACAGACAAGGGGAGGGTGCAGCCCAGGGGGCTTGGCAGTCCAGGGAGGCACTCGGGGTCTGGCAGCGCTGAAACAGGGGGGATGCACATGAAAATGTGGTGAGGATTAATGATGGGAGAGGGAGAGGCGGCTCCCTGAATGCGTCAGGCCAAGGTGCTGGTGTGCAAGGAGGTGAGGAGAGGATGAAGGGCGAGGCGGGAGGATGCTGGCCAAGCCCTGCCACTGCTCTGTGCGGGAGCCGGCAAGCGCTGGCCCAAAGGACAGCAGTGCTCAGCCTGCCGCGCTGGGGAAGAAAATTGCTACTTTTTGCAAATCTGAGGGACTGAAATGCCGACGTGACTGCCAGGAAAAACAGGGCTTTCAAGTGGAAATAATGAGAAGCTCATCCTGGAGCAAATGTGGCCACAGCAAAACTTTACCATTTACTATGGCAACACGTTTCCCCTTTGATTCTCCTCCAACAGGGACAACCCCCATTCTCCAGGGCTTGGCAGCCTGGCTGAAAGCCACCCTGATGACCCACCAGCACCAAGCCCTTCCAAAAACCTGGTTGTCTTGCCGGGCTCTCTCCACCAGACTGGAAGCATGTGCAGCAAAGCTGGCACCACACATGTGCACACACACACACACACACAGGAGGGTTTTCTCTCCTTGTGCCCTGGGCTGCGTTTTATTACTTTTTTTTGTGCTTGGCTCAAGAGACCATCCAGCACCTCCACAATGGGGAGGAAGGTTTCAAAGGTGCAAAAATGGTGCATTTTATTGTTTTTTTATTTTAAAAACGAAGGCAGGCAGTGAGCAGAAGAGGTAGGTGGGTCCAAACGCAGTTGGTTTACAAGGGCGCTTCCCCCAGCCCTTCCGTGCTGAGCCAGCTGATGGCCCACATGTCTGGTTTAAGCTGGTCATCATCACTGCTGCCTTTTTAAAGGAAACCTTGTTTATATAGGTTTTTCCCTGACTGGCTTCTGAGGCTGGATCAGCCCAGGACCAACACGTGGCTCTGGGCAGGAGGATGGGAGCTCTGGGCAGTTAGGTGCCACTGAGCACCCAGGGCTGCAGGACTGGCACCCACTGGGGGCTGAGCTGTGCTAATCGCAAACCCTGTGGCTAAAACCCAATGTGTCAGGCTTTTCTTGAGCCCACAGAAAGTCCAAGAAGCAGAACAACATGTGCCAGAAGGCAAAGAAACATCAGCCAAGAAAATGAGTGACCGACCCTTTTTTCACCAGAGGGATGGGTGCCCATGGGGTGTGGTACAGGCACCCTGGCACGGCACGGAGCGGTTCCCCAAGGCTGTGTTGCACTCGTCTGTGTAGAAACATGTGTCGAAGCGCTGCCACCACCATCCTCAGAAGCAGAGCTCTGGCAATGCCACCCTACCAGGGGCTTTGCAAGGAGTAGCTTTAAATCTGCTCTCACTGTCCACACAAACATTTCCCTCCCCTGTTGTCCTTGGTCCCTGCGCTGGTCACTCACTTGCATGAAGCAGCTGGAGGCTTTTCTTCTTGCATCCTTTCCTGGGAGGTGAATTCTTTCCCAGCTCACTGCTAAGCCCCCAGTTCAACAACATACATTTTTTTCTACTTGGCCCTGGCTTTTATACATCATCACCATGGCAGGACCTGCCCTGGCCATGTCACTGCCACTTACCAACATTGCTCCCAGCCTCTGCCCCCTTGCAGGCTCTTAAAGATCTGAAAGAGGAGCAGACCCCTAATGTAGCACATGTAAGCCCTGATGGCCCTAGACCTGCTTTTCTCCATCACCACATGCATGTCTTTAAGCAGCTACCCCTAGTCCTGCTGGGGCCTCATCCCCAGCCTGAAACACAGAGGTCCTGTTGCTTTTTTTGTTATATGTAGTAAGGTTGGTAAATGCTGACGTTAGGTACAGCTGTGGGGCTGAGCTCTCCTCTGGGGACAGGGACATCTGCAGAGCCTCAGCAGGGAGGATGGGGAGTACATGTGCCCTCCTGATAGCTCAGGGCAAGCGCTCATGCTTTGCCTAGCATTGGGCAGGGATGCTTCCAGGCTGAGCCCCAGGAAGCCCAGAAGGCTCCTGTCATCCCAGCATGGAAAGGGCCTTTCCCCAGAGCTGCACAGCTCATTTTGCACAGCCTGCGTTTACCTCTCAGCCTGTGACATGGGAAAAACATTTAGAGATGCTTAAAATTAAGTACATCAATAACTCTTGGGTCTGTGCACTACTGAGGGATTCCCGGGTACTATGGCAATAAAACCAGACAAATCCCATCAACAGCAGCCCCACAACAGCCCCTTGCGGGGGGCTCAGAGAGCTCTCTGCACCACGCTCACCTCTGCCCCCTGCCCCCAAACCCTGCTGGGCCACCAGCCACAGTGATGCTCCACTCAGCCACATGGTTTTGGAGCCTGAATTTGCTTGGGGCATGGGCAGGCAGGCAGCCCCTGATGTCCCAGGTCCTGTGGACATCGTGTCTCAGGACAAGTGACAGATGCAATCATGGAGCAAGTAATTTTCAGCCAAGGGCTCATGACAGGGAGCAGGGAGAAATCCTTGCTCCTCCCCTGCTTGCTCGGGACAGAAACCAGCTTTCACTACAGCTTGAAAACACGGCGAGTTATTAAGGCATTAGTTCATTGTCCTTCCTTGCAGGGACAGGCCATTCACATGGAGCTCCCTCAGCCCTGCACCATGTCCAAAGTGCCCTGTGGTGTGCACGTGTCATCTCACGGAGCGCATCGAACCCTGCACACTGGTGCGTGCACAGCAGCTGTCTGCAGAGCTGTGCTGCCCGCAACGCCGGGGCACACAGCCAGGCACCCCCTTCCCATGGTGGGACTCCAAGTGGGGGCACCCTGGGGACTCACAGGTGAGCAATCACACACCCTCAGGTCCAGGGGGATGTGTCCTATCACTTGACTCACACAAAACAGTGCTACCGTGCCACCGGGGTGAGCCACAAGGAACTTGTGCATTATGCTCCCAAGGGTGGCTCCAGCCCCAGCAGCATCTCACAGGTGGGATTTCACCTCCTCTTTCCAAGTCTCCCTTCCAGATGCTCTCGCAGCATCTTCTGCCAGTCCCACCCCAGTCCACGGTGCCCACATTCAGCTCCCTTTTGGTCCTCATCCCATCTAGGGCGAAAGCCTGTGTCACAGCTCTCCTTGCAGCACATCCCCCTTCTTGCTGGCCCTGAACTTATCCAGCCGTTTCACCCAGCAGGACCTCAGCCAAGCCAAATTATTTTTAAATTCCTGCCTGGCAATAGTCTGCAGCATGCCAGGTGATTCACAGACTCAGGCAGGCAAGCCAGAGGGCAAACCATCCTGCTGACACCCTGGTTTTCTGTCCTTGCTCCGTTTCTATTTCCAGTTCTTGTCTTCAGATGTGCCCTTCAGTAGGCATGAGTCAAGCTCCAAAAACGCTGGGGGAAAGAGCCAGCACCATGGTCGCCTATTCCCAAAACACACCAGGGTAGTACATACTTCTCGTGGGTTACTGTTGATATTTGCCCTGCTCTAATCCACCCTGATCTTTCCCTCAATTAGCCTCTGGAAGAGATTAAACTCTCATGTTGCCTAAGGAGCTTAATGTGTTGGGTCCACTCCTTCCCGGCACCGTCTCTCCGCCTGAGCCTGGCAAGAGTGAGACAAACTGTTCTCTCCTCCCAGCAATGCAGCCAGACGTTCAGCAGGTGAACATGCTTTTTCAGCCTCTCCCTTTGTTTTTCCTCCTGCCTCCTTGAAAAACTCATTGCTTTTGCCCATTGTGGTCCTGCCTGGGGTAAAATAAGTGTCTAATTTTCTTCGTATGCTTTGATGCCTTCCAAACCGGGGCCATATTGCTTGAGCAGGAGATTAAAAAGCAGAGACTTTTGCCTGCAGTGTCATTATTTTGGTTTGGGATTTGCTTTTTTGTTCAAAGCTCACATTTTGCTCTGGGCACACTACAAAAATAAAAGAAGAGATCCACCCATGGTAGATGTGGGCAAAACTTAGTCCTTCTTGGCCAGAGAGGGATAGAAATTTTCCACCCAATATGGAGACATGAAGCAGTTGCTGTTAAGAGCAATCCAAAAATTACCCAACTGTGGCCACATCTGGGGGCTATTTTCATACATTCCCTGTCTATTTTTTTTTGTTTGTTTGTTTTGGTGATCCATCTTCATGACACACGTGGTCAGGTGTGTGGGCAGGGGCAAAATCAGGCACACGAAGCTGTGAATGGCCACTTCAGTGCAAAGGCACTGGCATGCGGATGAGAGGATGAAGCAGATCGAGTTGATCTGGCAAACGTGGCGTTGGTATGAATGACAGGCGATGTGTTTTGAGACCACAAACGAAACCACGCAATCTTGTAACAGCAGTGCCTTGCCCAGATCCCCGCGTGCACCATGGGCCAGCCATTACCTGCTGTCTTTGGTAGGCAGAGAACGTCCTTTCCAGGTCTTCGAGGTCCAGGATTTTGAACACTTTTGCGTCATCTATGTCAGTCCACACGGTGCCTGCCAGCTTGCTCTGCAAGACAGTGGGAGCACTGCAGGTTGGGGGTCCCCTGCCCACCTGCCCTTACATAACTGGGTGGCCATCTGGCACCTCCAGTTTCACTGCCCAAACTATTGCCTGGCTTACCTCTGGCAGCTTGGACCAGTTGAAGGACTTGAGGGCATTCGTTGGCTGTGGGATGCTCTTCTTCTTGAGGGCCAAGCCCAGAGGTGCTCCGGGGGGAGGCATCACCCCATCCAGGGGTGGGGGGCCAGGTGGGGGTGGGGGGCCACCTGGAGGGGGTGGAGGTGGGGGAGGCGGTGGGGGACAGCCCCCGGGAGGCGGTGGTGGTGGTGGTGGAGGGGGAAGAAGGGATCCAGGAGCTGGAGAAGGCAAAGGGCCACCAGGAGCTCCTGGTGGCAAGGGAGGTCCTCCGGGGCCAGCAGCACAGATCGCCCTCTAGGAGTGAAAGAGAGAGGGGACCGGTCATACAGAACTGGGGGAAACCACCCAAGAAACATCCCCGTGCCGATTTTTCATTTTTTTGGCCAAAATTTAAGCAGCATAGGAAGCACTCAAAGGTTTCAGCACTCCTGACTGAGACCCAATGCAGCTGGAGAGGCAAAATCACCCCATCAGCAGGGACGGACATCTTGGTAGCCCTCCCAGCAAGCACCTTTCTCAGCCCCCTATGCAGCTCAGCCGCCAGAAATCACCCCATGGTGTCTGCAGGGGGTTTGGGACCAGGCCTCAGTGGGGAGGAGGTTTGGGGCCTCACCCTGCTCATCTCACGGAGTTGTGCCGTGAGGTCTGCCACCTGCTGCTTGACCTGCTTGTGCTCGCTGGACTCCTTCTCCAGTTTCTCCTTCATCTTGTTCAGTGTCTGCATCATTTCTTCCTTCTCCTGGGCCTTGGCATCGCACTCCCGCTCCTTCTTCTCCAGCTTCTGCTGAAGCTCGGTGTGCTCTGAAACAGCCCCAGGAGACCACTTTTGGGTGACAAACACTCCCTTTTGGCGAACGACAGCATGCCCAGGGGCTAACCCCCACGCTGCCCTGCAGAGAAGCTGTGCAGTTAAGAAAAGGGAGCGTGTGCTGTGCCTTAATACCCTGGCCAGGGCCTCCCCACGAAAAAATGACTTTCTGCTTTGCCCGCTTCCCTTGTAAGCCCCACAGCACGGTATTACCTCAGCCACTCCTTAAAGCCTGCAGAGTCCATCCAGCTAAGTACATGTATATGTTAGCTGTTTAGCTTACCGTGTGCACTAAGGTTAGAATTAACACTGTGTATCTCCCCATCACTCACCTTTTCGCATTTTTTCTGCTTGTTCTTTCCACTGTTTCACTTCATTTTCATTGACTAACCTAAAATGAAAAGATATGTAGCATGTGAGACAATCCTATCCCAGTAAACAAGCAACCATCATCAGCAAGAAACAGGATTGAGCAAGCCTGGGCAGTGGGATTTAAGGTTCCCAAACTGGTATTTCTAACGATTCTGTATTCTGCCTCCCCCCCCTCCAATAGGGTTTTGTGGTCTGGGATGCAGTGCTTTCTCAACAGCTCCAGGGGTGCCTGCTTGTCCAACTGAGGAGCAGAAACATCACTGGGTGACGCTAAGTGACGAATAAAGAACAGTGACAGCAGCAGTCAACGAAAATAGCTCACTGAGGGCACAGAAGCTTAATTCACCTGCACAGTGCAGGTCAAAGCGATGCCAACCTGGCAGGAGTAACCCCCAGCCCTGGCCCTCTCGCCTGCTGGTGCAGGAGGCAGCAAAGGCACGGCAGCCCGTGTCGGTGCAGCAAAGCCACGGCAGCCCGTGTCGGTGCTGCTCAGCAGCCAGCCCTGGGAAAGGCGGGCAAGCACTTACATTCGGACAACGTTTTTAATATTGAAGTTTTCCAGGGGAGTGGCGTCAGGGTCCTGCCCTTTGTCACTCTGGATGACAATCTGCTGCACGATCCTGTCAAGCAGCAGCCAGTACTGGACAGTGTTGCCACTTCTTTTATCTGGAGGCAAAGAAGGGGAGAGACTGAGAGGAGCAGCAGGGAGGTTGCTGCCGCTCAGGTAGGAGACGTGGGCTAGCAAGCCCCCAGCAGCTGCAGGTTTCCTTGGCTCCCCCGGGACTCACAAGGCATTTGGAGACAGTGGTGCAGGATAGACATAAAGTGCGGGTATGCCTCGGTGTGCGTCAGCCTCTTCCTCGTCAGCTCAAACATCTGAGTCGCACTTTTGGTGTCAATGTGGACCTGTGGACAAGAGCGAAGCAAGGTCAGGCCACTGGACTGGTGATGACACCGCCTGTTTCCCAAGTCTCAGTTCCAAACTCTTCCAGCCTCCAGTCCTTATCGGCAGCTAAAGGAGAAGAGGGATGAAGCAGGCTGTAGGATGGAGGTTGCAACAGAGCAGGGCAACAGGAGACAGATTTCCAGCCTCCAAATTATATCCAAAGACTGCACTCATCCCAGGACATGTAGGCGCTTTTAAAAGGAACCGTGACATTGAGTGTTGGTATCTGCATCAGCAATGTTCGTACTCACCAGCTCAAATCTTTTGGCAAATTCCAGTTCGTCTTCGTTTCTAAGCATTTCAAAAAAATCTAAGTGCCTGAGGAAAGAAAGGGGGGAAAAAAAGACTGTTAAAAGCAGATACAAATGTGACAATTAATAAATTGCAGGCAACCAGTCTGGCAACAGCCCAGAGACAAGCAGAAGTTCAAACAGCAACTAGATCTTCAGTCGCGAGATCCCAGTCATTACAGCCTGTCCAAGGAGCTTTTTGGGATGAAAAGAGGAGGAGGGCTAGCAGCATCCTCCAGGTCCACAGTGGCACATCCTTCCCAGCTCAAGCCCTGTTAAAGCGCAGCAAAACCACATCAGACTTTTTCCTCTCTCTCTGGTGACAGCAAAGAATTTCCTCCAGAGGGGTGAGTCTAGATCCACATGCTTTCCCCAGAGACCAAGTCCAGAAACCAGAAAGCAAGGGTACAAGGCAAGGGCAGAAATAACCAGTGGGCTGGGGCTCACTACTCACCGGTCAAGGGTTGAATTTTCATGCTCTCTCAGTTTATCAATGACTGGCTGGATCCCAAGCATGAGAAATTCGTATCTCAGATGAAGTCTGAAATCTAGGCTTTCCTGCAAGGGACAATTGTGGGGTCAACACCACAAGGTGCACATCCTCAGAAAGCTTACTGAAATAAAACCACCCCAAACCTACCAAAACACCTCCCTCTCCAGGAGCCCTGGTGCTTACCACGCCTGCCCCCTGGCTCAGGACTGCATTGATGAAGGACATGATGGCTGTCTTGAGGCTCACTTCATCTCGATACCGCCCTGTGCTCTTGTCCAAGTCATTGATCAGCGTCTGCCAAACACACATCATCAGTTAAACACCCAGGGACAGCCCCAACGCTGCACAAATGGCCAGGGGATGCATGCAGGAACAAGTCCTTGTGATGCTCCTACAGCCCCTGTAGCAACCCACTGGTGATGGATCATCAGCTGCTGCCTGCTGTAATGCAGCCCACCCCAGCACCCATTTCAGCTAACATCAGTCCATCCAGACGTGCTGCAGCCTTGCACAGCTGTGATCCCAGGGTCCCTGCACAAACAAGCATTTTTTGGGGGTACTGCGTTAAATAACTGGTTCCTCACTCTTTGCTTAGCTGCAGATCTCATCAGACATGGTTCTGGGGTAATTCCCAGAGTATCTAAGTTGCAAACAGTCATAATACATCATTTGCAAGTGGCATTTAGATACTCAGGAGGAGGAAGGGACAAGAATGCCAAATTTTGGGAGCCGAGGGGCGAGCTGAGACCCACCTACCTGAAAACGAGTCCGTTCACTGGCGTATTTCTGGTAGTGCAGCATCGCCTCCAGTACCTTTTTGTGGCCCCCGGGAACCAGGCACACAGCGCCCATGATTTCCAGCACTGCCACCTTTGTCTTAATATTCTCTGTGCTCAGACTCTGAGCAATTACATTAATACTCTCCGAATGGGCCAGGACGTGAGCCCGGCCCAGGGAGTTGTTCATTAGTGCTTTTATACATCCAATGAGCGAGGTATGTATTCGAGACTCTGCCGTCTCATAGTCCATGCTTTTGAGAAAGTTCAGAATACACGACAAGCCATCCAGGTCGATGAACCGGGTTACAAACCTGTCAGAAAGAGGGTTTTTAGCTTTAAGTCCAAATGCCAAAGGACCATTTTACCCTTAAACAGGGCTAACTTGTCTGTTGTTGTAAACCCAGAACCTTCTATATATTTTCTCTTGGGCAGACAGAAAACCTGCAGGGCTCCTATGGCCCAGAGACAGGGACGGAGTTGTAAAAATCAATTTCATTGTTGCCTGGTAGTGTAGGCAGCCAGGCACCATCTGCACAAGGTTGTCCAGAACAAGGGTATTTGGAAGAGGACCAGCTTACCCAGCCATCAGCACAGTCTCCAGGATGGAGGTTAGGAGTCTACAGCTACGCTACTGCAAAACCTTCCCAGTCTCCAACCTGAGTCTTAAATCCCACTCACTTGGGACCAGTTTTGGCACAGAACTGGAAGAAGCTCCCAAGCCCTGGAGTCACCTCCTCATCAGCCACAGACACCCCAACACCAGCTGAGCCCAAGTCCATGACACCTGTCAGACCTCTGTCTCCTGCCTCACCATCCACATCCTTCTCCCATAGGCACATCTCACCAGTTTTATTTCTGATTTTTATGATGACTTATAATGCCACTAAATAGAAAGCAGACAACAAACGCACAGCAGTGCCCCAGGCAGACTCACTAGAGCATGCAGACATAGCACTGCATGCTACTCAGGCATTTTAGGATCTCCCTACCTGATGCCATCCAGGCTGGGTGTATTCTGGTTTGGCAAAAGGCACAGGCTCAGAAAGCAAACGAGCCAAGAACATCCCAGCACTGGGATGATTTTAATTCAAAACAAGCCATGCTGATGCGCAGCAACAAAAGGGGTAATTGCAGGGCTGGGAAAAACTGATTTCTCTGCTTCAAAGCCCGCTCTTCTTCCAGCCAAAGTCAATAGGAAATGTGACGTTCACTTCCCTGGGAGCAAAAGCAGGTCCAACAGGTAAAATTTTCTGTAGAGCCTGCTGCCTCCCTCTGTCTTCCAGTGAGACAGACTCACAAACTACTTTTAAGGACTTTGCAAAGTTTCATGGCTGGGTACCAGCCCTACTCCCAGGGCACTGCTGGAAGCCAACATCCAAGAAGTCCAGGTTTCACAGCAATCGGGTGCTCACCCTTGACTCTGGGAATTTCTTACCATCACCAGAACCATTGCAAAAGAGAAATGGAAGAGCAGAATGTATTTGCAAGCAACAGCAAACTTGTTTCTTCCATAACCAGAACAGGTCATGCATTTCTTAATGAAGCATACTCCCATCAGCGAATGTTGATCTGAGGCATCTTAAAGGTTTTGTAGATGTGTGCATGCAGACTCCAGAGAAAATGAATTTAGAAAAAAAGTAAGAGACATTCAGAGTCCCACCCTCTATCTTCTCCATCAAAACCTCCTAGCAACTTTTTTTTTTTTTTGCATTTCATAAAAGCCTGAAGATACATGTGATTTTATTCCTTTAAACAGTGCAAGAGAAGTTAAAGTTGAAACAAAGGGTGCCTAGCTGACCAACAAAAATTGGGTTTTCTTAAAAAAAAATTGATCTGGAAGGAATTTTTACATTCTGTTCCAATGAGAACAAAAGAAAACTTGAAGGGGGGTGGGAAGGAAGTTGCCAGATTTGCCTGAACAGATGTGAAAGTCCTGGTGGCTCTTGGTCACTATAAGGACCAAGGAAAAGGAATAAAATGACAAGAGGTGAATTGAAAGAAACAAGTGGCATTTCAGGGTCCTTGGCTCCCTCATCCTGTGCAACCCCCATTTACATTCCTATTTAACCCCCCTCTCGACCAGAAAACTCAAACCCAAAGCCATGACCGCTGCGATAAAGTCAGGAAACGGAAGGGAATTGCCTCATCGGTTTTGTCCGCAGTGCAGTCTTCAAACTTTCGATTGTTTTGTTTCTCTCATCCTCATCTTCTTTTTCCAAGGCGATCAGTGATTTTCTCTGCAAAAGGAGAAAGGCAGATGTGAGAGGGGAGGTTTCCCTGTGAAACATGTGCGCAAGGAGTGGGAGCACCCACCATCTGTCCTGCCAAGCTGCGGGGACAGAGCTGGGACCCTAAACTGACTCTGAAAGTCCAGAAATCCAGATCCTTATGGCAATTGCAGGACTTGGGAAAAGGAGCAGTGAGGCAAAACCCTTTGTGGTCTGCAAGGAGATGGCCTAGACTGGGGACAACAGGATGAACCTGTTGCTTTAGCCCAAAGACGCTGCCTGCAAGCACCCACACAACTTGCTAGCACATGTAAAATTAAGCTGTGAGTGTTTGGGGCACTGCAAGTCAGTGACACTGCAAACCCACATGGGCTTTGCCCAGTGGAGCAGTGCTGCTGACCACCTTGCATCTTCCTGGCCACTTGGGTTTTGTTTCAAAGCAGCAGGAAAAAAAAAAATTTTTCTCATGCTGAGTGAAACTGCAGGAACCTCTTCCTCAAAGCAGTCATCAACCACCAGCAAGCTCTGACAAGATGCTGGACTTCACCGCCCCGAGACAACTGGGACAGCTGGATCACCACCTCAAGAGGACACACTTAGCATTGTCCTGCATGATTATTAAGTTCCAGAGTTAATGCCCTGCAGGTAGGAGCGGCATCACCCCAAATTGCTGACCTGAAACTCATCTAGACAAGCCCATGTTGGAGGATGCTCGTGACTGTCCCCCTGCAACCCTCGGACTCAGAGGAGAGAGAGGGGAAGGCTGCAATTCAGGCAGAGAGCATCCCAACTCATGGGCTCTGGATGTAAATCCTGGCATGTCCCCTACAGCCCTCCAGGAAACACACCTTGTAAAACAAAGAGGTAAATAAGTGCATCACAGTATCCCATAAGAAAGTGTCTGGCTGAACCCTGCCCAGAGATGCTGCAGGTGACAAGAATTCTGATGTTTCCAGAGGACAATCCCAGGGCTGGAGGGGCCTGTGAGGATGCAGGGGGCTGAGCAAACACTGACTGGGGGTTTACAAAGGGAAGGTGATAAATTGGGGCAGGGGAGAAGGAGGGTTCCTTTAGCCTCTCCTGGTACACATGCATCCCAACAGGCACCCATGTGCCACTGCAAAGGAGCTGAGGGGATGTCACACAGCCTGGAGGGGATGGGATGCTGCATCCACGCTTGGCGTCAGCCAGGTGGGTCCTGCTAACCCTGTCGCTCTCAGGACCCCCAGTGCAACCCACCAGTGTCCACATGGGCTGGGGACTGGCTGTGTGCACGGGATGCCCTTTGCATCTCCCACGCCGAATTGTGCTATCCAGCTGGTGCTGGGGGCACCTGACTCCTGCAGCTCTACCTGCCTGCAGCCCCGGGCCCACACAGGGTACGGCTTGATCACCCCAACTCATGCAACCAAGGCTACAGCTGAAGCAACACCCAGGGTGCGTTCTGCACCATCTGATGATGCTGGGCCCTCCGAGGTGTCAGGGTGAGCCCTGGAGCACCAACTGAGGCTAAGCCAAAAGATAGAAAAAGGGACCAAGCAGATACAAGGAGCTGCGCTGAACTGTGCGTTTAACCCAGCTCCTCTTCAGCAGTGTGTCAGGGAGGCCAAAGCAACCCTCCAGGTATCTGGCAGGCTTTGACCACAAGCTCTGCCTGGCTGGCAGCCCATGGCCAGCCCCGTCTGTCCCTGTGTTCCCAGAGGGGAGCAGCACACCCTCCTGGCTCGCAGACCCCCTGTTCACCCCTCTGTACCTGTTCCTCTACCCAGCCCCACCTTCCCTGTCACTGTGACAGCAGGGCAAAGGTGGGGCATGGGGGAAAGAAAAAATATTTTTAGTTTCCACACTGCTCCCATTCCTAGAGCAGTGATCATGAACGTCAGCATCTTCAGCCTCTGAAAGCTGGATGAAGGGACTCTGAACTGTGCAGCCTTGAGGGGGTATTTCCTACAGAAAAGAGCACTATTTCTGTCTCACCTGGAAAGACGTCGACAAGAAAGTATGTAATAAAATTACATCTAAGCCCACTGGCAGGTTACAGGGGGGCACCCAGAGCCACGGCAGCTCCACTGACCCTTGTGGGATGCACAGCCTGCAGTGTTGCGTTTCGCCACGGCCACGCAGTGCAGAAGGGTGTCAAGACTGCACAAGGCAGCACTGTGCAAACGGGGTCTTTACAGCCTGGTGGCTTTTTACTGAAAGCTGCTGTTTGCCATCTGCCTGGCAGCCTCCCAGCCTGGGGCGAGCTGAAATGCCCTGTGTGCCATAGAGAACATCTCCATTTTGCAGCTGTATCTGTTGGTCTAACAGGTGACGTTGCCTCTATAAACAACACTCGTCCTCTTGGGCACAACGCTTGCTGTGCCACCAATGGTCACCACTGTGCTGCTGCCCCATACAGGGTTCACAAACACCCACCAAAGCACTGGGGAAATACTCACAGCAGCCATCGAATTCAGCTGATCGATATAGAACTCCGGCCAGCTGGTGGCTCCTTTATTTTCTTCCTGGTCCTGGAGCGGGGGGGAAAGGTTAAACAAAGAAGCAGATTAGTAGAAACAGCATTAACATCCCCTGCCCTTCATGACCAACCACATCTGAAGCACCCTTGAGCTCTTGCATTACTTGATATCAATATAAGCATGACTTTCTGCATTCTTAGCTCACCACCGACAGCTCCAGCTATGGGAACATTACCTAATTTATTGAACTAGCATACTTTATATATGATCTATGTTACACCATCTGTCTGTGACCAAACTCTGCCTGAATGATACCGCATCAGTCTTCTGGTTATCAGCTTCAGAGAAACCACATCAAAATTTTAAATCCAGATTTCTCTTGTATCCACTCTACAGTGCCTTTGAAGTTCTGGCCGCACAGCCTTGATGAATGTGCTTTGGGGTAAAAAAAAAAGTCTCTTAAAAGTAATGAAGAATGAACAAATGTGACACGAACTAGGGTCCACTCTTGGAGCAGTACTATGACTTACCAGTATCGTAAGAGAGACTCCAGGCACAACAGACAACTCCTCTGGGGGCTTCCTTAGTTGTTAGAAGGGAATATGCACCTGGCAATGTTCCCTGCTAAAGGATGTCACCCATGTGCCCATGTTTTGTGACACTGAACGATGCACAGCCTACAATGCCCTGCATCTGGTGGGACTCACAACGGGTTTTCAGGTTTTACCATGTTCTTGTAGGACATGACTGAAGGACCTCTGAGCCCAGCTCAGATAAATAACGCTACGTGTCCCCAGGGAGGGAAGGAATATTTCAAAATCAACCCTTCCCCCCACTATATTTTCCTAAAAACTGCTATCAAAAGAAGAAAAAGTATTCACAGCAGAAATGCCACACAGGTGTAGGCTGGAGTCCGCCGATACCATGCAAATCCCAGACATCTTCCCTCGGTAACTACGTTCAGTTCACAGCCCGACTCGCTGCGTGGCTTTGACCCCTCCCTAACTTTAAGAAATGTTTGCAAAGGTCATCCTACACTGCAGCTGCCTGCGATGGTGGGAGCTGGATGACCTGCTCTCCTGCCCCCACGTCTGTGCATGCAGACAGCTATGGATCCTCCAGCTGATTTCAGCAAGCCCAAGAAGCAGAGTCCCAAATATTTACTGTGGTTCAAGAGCCATATGTGGGAGATGTTTGTGCATCCAAACTTCCCAAGCTGCATCTTGCCAAGATGAGAACATCTTGCCAAGATGAGAATGAAGTCAGTGATAGGTAATTTGGACAGGACTCAGTTTCCCCACAGGCAGCGCAGCTCATCCCTGCAGACCTGACCCTTCACCATGCCTGGCTCCAGGGTAGGGACAAAAGAAGTTTGAGGGCAACGAGGGACCTGGCAACCCCTGCCCTCTGCTTTAATACTTTCAGTTGTTCTCACTCCCTTCTCTTGCAAGAGCAAAGGTTTTGAATGAAACACTTGATTTGCCTACCCTCCACATTTTTTATTATTTTTTTTTTTACCCAAGGCAGCAGAGAGCAAGAATTTTTCTGAGATGTTAGAAGAACAACAACCCCCCCCGTCCTACCTATGCTAGTGCCAAACCTAATAAACCTGAAGAAGGTTCCACCGCCTGCCTCCGCATGTATGGAGGACCATTCATAGTCATGCTCCGACAATTAGTTTTTGCCAGCAACAAATCAAGCTGTCCCCATCCTGTCCAAATAGTACTTAAAAAAATAGAAATGCTCATCTGCTGGCCAAGCATGCAACACACAGCCTGATAGGGAGAGACAGGGATGCCTTTGGTCTTCTTGCAGCCAGGAAGAACGGGATGTGCTGGCTTCTCTCCGCTTCCCCTCTTGCAAAAATTCACCTCCAGCAAAGGCAAAAGGACGTAGGGGCACAGACCTTTTGCCGTCTGCTGGCAAATGGACTCAGTGAAGCAATCCTCTCCAAATAACCCAGAGACCATCCGGCTGTCCATCCTGCCACATTTCTGGCCGCGTCTGGGACCATGTGCAGGGACTGTCACCTGCCAGCATCAAGTCTGGCCACCTGAGGCCATGGCCAGGGGGAGGATTCTGCCATGGTGGGGAAAACCCAATGCCTTCCCAAGGGGTTGAGAAGAGGACACCTGATTGCAGCTGCCTGGTCGGTCGGAGCTTCCTACCACCGGACTGTGCAGAGAAACACCCGCCATGCCTGCAGGACTCCTGGCAGCCAGCGTGTCACACACAGCCTACCAAAAGACATCCAGGTTGTCAGAAAGATGCTTAGGAGGACAGAGAAAGTGTCAGGGAGCTTGAAAAACAATGGTGTAATTTATATTATATACACATACATATATGTGTATACACAAAGGTGTATATATATATATAAATATATATTTGTATTTTCCTGTAATGGAAAGGCACAAATTATACCACCACCCCCCACAGAGCCAAAGGAAGGTCTGCTTCTCTTGAGCATGGTGGGAAAAGCAAACCATCATATTTTGCAAAGTATTTCTCACCCCAGGGAAACACACATCATTTCTACAACCTATGGGTTAGAGCCATCAGTTTAACAATCCAGCTGTGATCACCAACCCCCTAGAGCGAGGTGGAAGCAGGATACTGCCCATGGCCAACCACCACAGGGACATGGGGATGTGAGGTCAGCCTGCACCGCAGGTTCAATCTGCGAAGCATCTCTTGCATTATTTTCCTGCAGCCAAAGGGCAGTTTCTTGGTGCTAGCTCTATTCAGTGCCACCCACCCATCCTGCGGAATGACCCCACGGTCTCTCAGCAGTGCCAAGCAGCTGGGGTGAGGCTCAGGCCACCTTCCTGCTCAGTGACAATCCTGTCTGGCACAGGCAGCCAGATATCTCTGGCTTCTCAGCTCACATCACATGCCTTCCTAAAGGACACTCATCTCCTGTGTGCAAAAGCGAACCCCTCCTGGGCACATACAGCCAGACAGTGTGCTGTCTATATGCACCAGAAACAGGAGGGAGCATGTACATGTGGTGAAGACACTGAAGAAGGTGGCAGGGATGCCGGGGAACCATGGGCCCTGTGCCTGTCTGCCAACCCACCCTGCTGAGCCATCCTATGCTCTGCTGCAGGAAGGCTCTGCGTAAACCCTGCAGGCAAAGATTTTGCTTCTCCCAGCTTTCCCACCTTGCTTTAGAGGCTGGCACACAAACAGTGCCCTGGGGCATGGCAGAGCTGGTACACCCACATGTGCCTTGAACACGGTCCAAAAAGGGACCAGCTCCTGTCCCCTCTTGCAGACATCACTGCAAGTCCTCCCCACCACACCAGGGTACTATCAGCACCTCTTAGAAGGAACATCCCTCTCCCACCAGTGCTCCCAGCCACGACACCAAATGGGAAGGGTGGCAAAGTCTGCACTACAGCACAGCACCAAGAAGTGTTCAGATGCACCCAGCCAGGAGCTTGGGCAGGGAGTGAGATCTGTGCTGAGGAATGGGGTAGGAAGGTGGGGGGGCAGGGGCACCTTATCCCGTATCTCAGGACCTTCCCATGTGATGTGAACACCTGCAAGGCAGGCAGGGATCCAGACCTGCTGCTCATTTAGGGCTGAAAAGAAGCAGTGGAGCAAAAAAATACAGGTCTCCGGGGGGCGGAGGGGAGACTGAACAACAAAATTGGCTAAACTGCTCATTTATAATTAACATGCTGCATTATAAATATTTCCCTTTGCTCAGCTCCCTCAGGCTCTTACATTTCCTCCCTGAAACCCCCAATTTAAAGAGCGGTCTCAATTAAGTGCAGCAGAACCTCATTAATTCAGATGAGCAGCCAGGCAGGCTCGTCAGAAAGCAGCTTCCCAGGCGAAGGGGAACTGCACAATAAAGCAGGCAAAGATCAGGGCACAGGCTTCTCTCAGCTCGCTGCAGGACATTGCTCAGTGGTAATTATTGTAGCTAATGGTCTACAGCACACTGATAAGTGTCCTTTAGTGCATTCGGTGGCAGTAAAGAAATCTCCCGGCTAAAGCGACAAGCCCGGAGGGAAGTGACTCACAAGGCTTTGCTCAGAGCCAGAGGAGGGAGGAACCTCTCTGGGCATCACAGTTTGAAAGGGTGAATTTGTAAGATAGTTTCCCAGCACCCAGGGTGGGTTTTGAGGATGTGAGTTTTGCAGCCTGCCTTTGGTGAAGGATGCCCAGGCGGAGAGCTCAGCACTGCTAACATCAGCTCTCCAGGATGCTCCATTGCATGCTGCCCAGCTGGCACTGGGGAAGAGAACATCTCCTAGTTTCTTCTCCTCTGGGCTGCGTTTAGGTCTTTGCTGTGTTTGCTCTCAAGAAGCATAGAAGTGAGGGCTGATCTGAACCCTGCTGACAGCCTAGTGCTGTGCTGCAGCTTACTACGAGCTGCTCTTTTAGAGGCAGCCCGACGGGTGTAATTGCCCAGTGCCCTTCTCATCTGTAACGTTTGCATCATCCCTCACTGTCCTCTGGGATGTGGCCCTGATGTGCCACCACACACGTGCTCTACTATAAAAATTAGGAAATGCCAAAGTTAAGCAGCCAAGGGCAATCTCAGCCCTGTGCCCCACTTTGTTCCCACACGCTCACCCCAACACCCACTACTTCCTTCCAGGGACCAGGCAAAAATACAGATCGTATCAGCTGCAGCCCTGGTGTTGCTGTGCCCTCTCCTTGCCTCCACTGCACCCCCACCCCCGGGTTCCATGTGCAGGGCTGATGGATGCTGCCACTTGGCTGTTTCACACTGTGGTGGTGGGATGTTGTGGTGTGAACCCCACAAACAAACTCCATCCCCTCCGTCCCCTCTGGGTGCCATGAGGAAAGCAGTGCCCAGACAAGACACCTCATAAGCGGAAGCTTTTCCAAGCGAAGGTCACTGATCTGCCAGCTCCAGCTATCCCTTCGCTCTTCCTGGGGAGATTTCACACCCCCCAGCTCTGCCACCTCTTGGCTGCAAGCCTGACCCTTCCACAGCCCCTGTGCCTCCCCCTCGGGGTGTCAGGAGCTCCCACAGCCAGACTGCCCTTGCTCTTCCCAGTGACCACCCTTAGGACACTGGGCAGCAGCACAGAGGAGGTGGCGGCTCAGAAGCAGTTTGCAGGCCAGTCTTGGTCCCATTTGGGCACCGCTATTTACACCTGGAAGATGCACCTTCACGAGATCCTGCTCCTCTGACCTGCAGGAACACAGCTGCTGGGAGCAATGCATCCTTCTCCTCAAAGCATATCGCCATGGCAGTGGGGAGAAAGACACCTGGGAAGCTCCTCAGTACTTTGATACGGCTGCTGTACTTCCAAATCAAGCTTTTGACAACACCTTTCGGATTCCAAGCCTGCAGGCAAAGTCTCCATCTGATCCGGCAGCCCCTGGCAGTCCCTTCCCAGGCTTGCAGCCCATCATGATGGCGATGGACCTGGAGGTGCCCCAGGGTAAGTAAGCCCTGAGGGTAGCTGTCCAGGTTCCTCACCCATCTGATGTCCAGCACACCAGGTTAGATCCTTCAGAGTGAAACCAAGTCAGAAGGAAAGGGCTGGCTTGCAGCAGCCAGCTCCAAGCAAACCCTAGAGAGCCCTTCAGCTACAACACTTGTGACTTTGATGGTTCACCTTCCTCTTGGTGCACCTGCAAAGTTGGTCTGCCCCAGGAGAACTTTACACTAGGAAAGTCATGGCAAGGGGTTAAAAAAAATTCTCTTCAGTCAGCACCTGCTGCAAAACCAAAAGCACCTCCCTTCGTTTTTATGCATCCTCCTGATTGCATTTTTATTTTGCACAGTGTTCCCCATCCCTCCTTGCTGTTCCATAACAGTGGAACAAGGGAGAGCTGGCAGCAGCTGGAAGCCTGCTGCATTTCAGCAGTCCCCCATCCCTGCCTGCTGGGATGATCCACCAGGATGCTGTTTGGAAAGTCAAAAAAGAAGCTGACAGTGCCATGGATGGGTTTTAAAGCTGACGGGTCTGCAGCCTGCATGAGAAACTTAAATCCAGCCCAGTTCCACCAACACAGCTGAGCCTTTGCCAGGAGTACACTGGTGGAGGTTTCGGCCCACCATAGCCCTCCAGGTCTTCCTTGTCCCTCCAGCCACTTGGCTTGCCCCTGTATCCCTGCAACAAAACCTAAATGATGCAACTAAAGCCGCTTCCCTGTGGAGCGAGGCTGCAAAGGGCTGTAATTTCATCAGATTCTCCCTGAGTTGGGATATCAGAGTCTAAACCCAGACCACTCCTTTTTTCCACATGCTAACACTTCCTATACCCTCTCCTCTACAAATACACACATGTCCTTGTACGCTTTTCCCAGGGTTTAAAAATTATGCTCCCCATAAGCAAATACAGCATGACCAGATGCCTTTCATAGTTAGCTGGTTCATTGCTTGAAAAGCTTCACTTTAAAATCCAAAAAGATTGCTAACAGATGCACTTTTTGGCCAGAGAGGGAGAAAAACCTCACTTAAACAAAAGTGTGTTGTGATTGGAACTAAAAAGGGAATTACCTTTAAAGATAAAAACTATAAACATTTCCTATTGAAAAATACCCCCAGCCATGCAAACAGCCCATTTCTCTCAGTCAGCCTGAGAAAATGACACCAGAGATGATATTTCAACCTGCTGCTGCAATAACGGCAGGTCTATCTGGATGATCAGGGGCTATGAAATGCTTCTCATTCATCCCAAGTGACCTAGGAGCACAGCAAAACAGAGAGTTGTTTTTTTCCTCCTCCTCTTGCATGCCATCTTTGTCAGCTTTTGCTCTTAGTTCTGCTGCTACAGAAAAAAAAAAAAAAAAGAAAAGAAAAAAAAGAAAAAAAAACCTGATGTTTTTTACTTGGAGGAAATCGCAACACAAGCCCTGTGACCAAGCTGCAGGACTGAGCAGAACAAGTGGAAAAGCGAGCTGGAAAGCGAAGCTCTTGGAGGGAGTGGGTGGAAGGCACAGTTTTAGGGGAAAGAGGCTGTCTGGCTGGGAAATACAGTATTATTGGAGAGCCATCACTCGTTTCCTTATTTATCACATCTTTCCCTATTCTCCCCTGCAAAAGCACCACTGCTCCTTCTCCTAATGCGAAGGGATCCTGGCTTTATATCTATGTCTGAGGAAATTTTAGATGCAAGTTTTACTTACAGGGGACAGCTTGAGACTGCTGAGAGCTATGCACCCAGCATTAGCAATGCCAACAGGTTTTCAACACAAGCTTAAGAGTGCAGGATCACTTGGCATCCCTGCAGGTCATTTTTCCCCTGCCCTGCCTTTACAGATGCTCAGAGAGGTCAGCCAAATTGAAAGGGAGGGGGGCAGAGCCAGACCCTGCATTCGTGTGAGCTGGTTTTTGCTGCCAATCCCTTCCACCTGGTTATTTATGCTCAGCTTCTGCCTGAACACCCCTACATCCACCCATATTTTGAGGCTCATAAAACCACCCTGCGAGCTGCTTTAATAGCTTGACATTTATGTACATTGGCTGGCAGGAGCCAAACCTCCTGCAATTAAGAGCTGCTGCAGACTAAGCGCAAAGTGTTAATTATTAACTCCCTTGAAGCGTGGCCTCCTGAGAGAGGCCATCCTGAGTCACCCTCTCCCACTGAAGCAAACCCTCAGCCAGAGAAACTGTAAAGCTGGAAACCCTCCTGCTTCCTCCCTGTGCTTCCGAGCAATATCCTCTCCTGTAAAGCGGGGCCAGCAGGGAGTCAAATATTTTGCAATGAGGTATGAAACGAGTCATCATCCAGAAATACCACTTCTAAAAGCAGGTTTCATCCCGCCGCTAATGCATCTCCACCTTTGCATTTCCTTGCTTCATTACAGCCATAGAGGAGGCTGACTACTTCAAAGGCCTCTCCAGTAATCTCCAAATCTCTGTCCTGACCCAAGTGCTGCACGGCTGCTGGATTTGACGCAGACTTCAGTTCCCACTTGAGTTGTTGCCAACAGACTTGCCAACCCCCATCAAGAGAAGCTTTTTATCTTTCTGCCACACTGCCCCAAGCATCACAGGTGATGCGGGTGGGATGGGACCGTGAGTTCATCTAGTGCAACCCCCTGCTCTGAGCAGGGTCAGGGCTGGGATCAGCCTCAGAGTCTCCATGGACGGAGGAGAATCAGGGAGGACAAAACCTCTGCCCTACCGAGCTGGTACTGTGGGCTGGGATAAAACCAGCTGCTTGCAGGGTAGAGAAATGAGGACACGGGGCTGCAGGCCAAGGGGAAATATGCCAGGGAAGGAAATATGCCTGGGGAACAGCTGGTTTCCCCCTTATTTCCTCTCAACGAGCACTGCCAAGGCCAGGTGCTGCCAGGTCCCTTTCCAGGACAACTCAGCACAACAAAATGCCTCATTTTGGTCACCTTCTACCAAATCTTGCCCATCATGGGAATATGTAAAGCATGCAACAACTGGGATGGACTCCGGAGAGCCGAGTACAGTGAACGACACCAACAGCAAAGCAGAAGCACCAGACACGGCACACAGCAGCAGGGAATGTGCTGAAAGGACAGATACTCAGATGCCTTCTGCGCTGCACACACCTTTGCCGTTGATGGAGGCAGGGGAGTGTGCTGGGTGCATGGGCTATGGCCACAGTGCAAGGTACTTTGGAGCCCAGCAAAGCTGTTTTTTGAGAACAACCCCAGGAGAAGGCTGGGCAGAGTTTCTGTCCTCGTGCTGCTTTTTTGAGGTGGAGCATGTTACAACTGGTCTCTGCGATTGCAGCGGGGAGCACTGCAACCCACAGGAAAATGGGGAAAAAGCTAAAAAAATAGGAATGCCGCAAACCAGGGCTTTTGGACTCAAAGTCTGACTGAAGTCACCTGACTCTTAACAATCTGTTTCCAACAGGAGCCAGAACTGGCAGCAGAGGAAAGAACAAAAACTGCTCAGGGGACAATGTTAGATCCTTCGTAAGTCAGGCAGCTGCCTGCGGCTGATGTCCACCTTTGCCAGCCCCCTGAGACTGACCAGGTGAAACTGGGTGTTACCAGCATCTCAGGCAACACCTTGCTATTAAACACAGGTAGGCCAAAGGGGGTGGGTGCATCCTAGACTTCCCAAATCACTGCCACTCATACTGCAGCCAAGGACAGGAGGTAGGACCCCTGCCCTGTCTCAGCTCCACCGCCCTGGTCGAAAACCAGCCACTGGCTCTCAGCTCTCCCCCTCCTTCATGCCAGGCTAGCATGCAAGTGACTTGTCCTCATAAAAACACAGGTCTCACATAGGTAAGGTTTACCGTGAGCTGCTGGGAAAGCCCCTGACATTTCTACTGCCTGTTGGTCCTCATCACACAGGAGCAGAGCTGCCTAGAGCCTGCCATGCATAGAGACATGTTCTCCAGCCCACATGATTCCCGATCTCCTCCACTGGCAGAGCCTCCATTGATACGGTCTCACTCATTTTTAATTAAAAAGCAGGAGAAAAACATCCACCTCAACCAGCACATCTCCTTCAGAACAAGCAGTGGCATGAATGCTCTGCAGCTCACTGGGACAGCATCACAAGTAGGGAAGCAGCAGTTGAGAGCAGCCAGAGAAACAAGGACTAGAACAGAACAGCAGCCAGGACCCAGCCTTGGATGGGCACCTGCTCCGAGGACCTCTGAGGATGCTATGGGGTGCTTCTGTGGCTCTTTTCTTCAACACTCCCTGGCAGCAGGGAGTTTCTCAGCATGTTTTT
Source organism: Falco punctatus (assembly GCF_963210335.1). Lineage (NCBI taxonomy): Eukaryota > Metazoa > Chordata > Aves > Falconiformes > Falconidae > Falco > Falco punctatus. Next base: position 40,903,000 of record NC_137587.1, on the reverse strand, counting down.
TTAAAAACTGTAAGCACAAGGAGGTGCTGGAATGGGCAAGAGGCACCATCAGCTCCATCTAAAACCTTCCTCAGGAGATTAGATAGCACGTAATCTCCAGTCACAATAATAATTATGTGGCCTTGCTTGATTTAAGTCTCTGTTGTCTCTCCTTATCCAGATGCACCGGGGCACGGCTTCGCTTATCCGACAGGCAGTGATGAGTGAGCATCCCCTGCCTGTTTTCTTGTTGATTCAGACCAGCGCCTGTAATTTGTTAACATCTCTTCTCCCTTCTGATTTAAATCTCGGGCACGGCAGGCCTCTGTCTAACAATAATACAGGGATTTCAGGGGTATTTATGAGAGGCTTAAAACTTAATCCTACATGAGCAAGGTAAGCCTCCTCTTGGCCTAAAACGTGGCTGGAAAATCTGGTGCCATTGCTACAGCGGGAGAAAAGAGGCATTAATGGCAGCGAGGGCCTTTGCAGCGGGGCTGGGCGACCTCCCGCACTGCTGAGCCAGCTCCTGCAGCCAGGTTAGGGGGTGCAGTGGGGAATGGGGAACTGAATCACCAAATGTTTGGGCTGGAAAGGACCTTTAAAAGTCATCTGCTCCAATGCCCTGCAATAAGCAGGGACATCTTCAACTAGATCAGGTTGCTCAGAGCCCTGTCCAACCTGACCTTGAATGTTTCCAGGGATGGGTAAAAGGAAAAATGCCCCTTCTGGGCAACCTGCTCCAGTGTTTCGCCACCCTCATTGTAAAATCATGTCTTCTTTATATCTAGTCTAAATCTATCCTCTTTTAGTTTAAAACCATTACCCCTTGTTCTCTCACAAGAGGCCCTACTAAAAAGTCTGTCCTCATTTTTTCTTATAAGCCCCCTTTAAGTGCTGAAAGGCTGCAACAAGATCTTCCTGGAGCATTCACTCCTTCAGGCTGAAGACCCCGACTCTCTCAGCCTGTCCTCATAGGAGAGGTGCTCCAGACCTCTGATCATCTTTGTCCCCTCCTCTGGACCCACTCCAAGAAGTCCATGATCACAACGAGGGATGTTTCACTCACAGACCTTGGTGTCCTTCCATTTGCTTCTGAAACTGAGGATTTTGTCCTGCGGGATCTCTGCTTTGGCCAAAGCTGGGAGGGAAAATGAATCCCAGCACAGATCGCTGGGATAACTCCTGTGCCAACATACAGAGGCAAAAATGTTCAGTTCACCAGGGAAAGAAGAGTTATTTTGGCCACCTTGCAGGCTGGCCAGCCTGCCAAACCTTGCACCACTTGGGCTGCCCACTCTCAGAAGCAGAAGCAAATGAACCAAGGGAGAAAGGTGACAAGACAGTCTGCTCCATCCCAGATGGGCCGTGAGAGCCAGCACCAGCACCACTGCATGCTGCAACTATGAACCTGCCCATAGGCACCACAGGCTTTGGCCACCTGGGCACTGATTTACTGGCAGAAATATAAACAAACCTCAATTTTTGACCTCTCTCTAAAGGATGATGCAAGCAAGCTCAGACATCAGCACATCTCAGCATTGGGAAGATGTCCTTGCATGTTTCCAGCTTAAGGAATGTGGCCACGAGGGCAGCATCACAGCGTGGACACATCACACCAGGAGCTTGGCAGACAGATCAGTGACTCGCACCAACCCTCATCTCTTCCCAGCAGTACCTCAGTTACACCCATGAGCCCAGAGCCCTTCACTGCCCCAGGGGTGACACAGCTTCACCCTAAAAGCAAGTTCTGCACTGCCGGGCCAAATCTCTTGCAGGCTGCCCTGCGGGTGCACGGCTTCCCCAGCAGCACTTTGCGTTTGTGCAGGTCCCCAGGAAAAGCCTGTGGGAGGACAAAAATGATGCCCAAGCCTGCTTCATGGCAGCAAACTGGAAACCCGGTGGCGAGAAAGACTTTTGGGCAGGCTGTAATTGGGCCCTCAGACATCAGAGCAGAGCAGAGCCACGACAGATGGTGACTGGAGCAGTCCCTTGCCGCCACAATGCCAGCCTCAGTGGTCACGGAGCTCCACGTGGCCCTGCTTGTGCTGGCACGGATGAGAACGGGGTGGGGGACACCTGGGCAGAGCGTGGGGACACCTCCAGCCTGAATTGGCTCAGGAGGTGGGGCTCCGCATTTTGGAGACTGAAGACTTTGCTCCCCCAGGGCCACTCTGGGGAACAGATGTGTTCCTGCGACACCCCAAATACCACTCGGCATCCCAAGAGAGCTGGTCCCTCCCCACATGTCCTCCCCCCCTGCAGGGGAGGGGAGGGGAGGGGCTCAGTCCCCCACCACAGTGCAGTGAGTCTCTTACTTTCTTCTTGCTGCAGTAGATCTGCCACTTCTTCTCTGCTGGCAGCGCGAACATGGCCTCTCTGTGCTTGTCTGTGAGGTCAAGTTCATCCTGGAAAAGGAAAAAAAACCCACAAAATATGCAACATAAGTACTGAAATGGGTGATGGCACAGATACACCCCCCCAGATAAGCAGTGTAAATCAATGTGGGGCCACATCACAGTACAGCAGTGGTCCCGCAGCATTGCCCTGTGACTATCAGTTTGTCAGGGTAATGACGCTAATTGTCATCCTGCTGTTGCTGACCTCCCCCTGATTTCTGGGCTACAGCCAGCTGCTGGGCAGTCAGGGCTGCAACCCTCCCTGCCTTGTTCCTCCTGGACACTGCCTTCACCACTTTTAAAGGCAGCAAGTGTTTTAGAAAGGACATCCACGAAGCCATTACAGTTGCCCACAAGATAGCCTCGCACAGAGGACTGAGAGCTCCAGATGATGGACCGCATCCAAGATGCGCAGTGAAGAACAATTCAAATATGACCTTTCTTTTTTACTGCCACAGATAATTGCTTCACTGAGCACCTTGAGTGGTCCAATGCATTTCTATAACTGACACCCTCCTATCATCGAAAACTGACTGTTTTTGGCTTTTGGTTTGTTTTCCTGTAACTAAAAATAGAAAGCTTTTTTCCTAGTATCTACAGTTCATAAAAAGGTACATCTCTCCATCAAAACTGGACTACATACTGCCTGGCAGAGATAAAGCTGTTTACTGACTGAAACCTTTATTGGTTTATCTGATGTTATTTTAAAGGACACATCCATTTTCGACTTAGAGGCTCAGTTAGCAGCATGCCCTCCATCGGGATGCCCAAGTATTATCAAAGCCTCGTTGCTTCCTGGTGCTAGATGTAGGTCAAAGCTTTTATCAGACAACTAAATAAAACATTCAGGCAGGGCTGGGAGGCTCGTTGCTAAAGCCAACATTGATCTTACAACCATGGATGTCTCTTAAAATCACTACCACTGATGACAATCCTTGTGCTGGAGGGGTGTTGGTGCAGCAGTGGGAGCACTAGAGAAGCCGCAGAAGGTCACAGGAGAGCCCTGCCATGGCCTCCAGCCAACTCAATGCATCCCATCCAGCCACTAGATTTAAGTAAGACGATCCCTATTAAAAATTACAAATTTTAATTACAATAATTACAAATTATTAGAAATTAAAAAAAAAAGATACTACACAAAAACTCATTAAAGTTTCCCTGAATAACAACACTTCTCAACTGAAGCTGCTAGTCCCTAGTACCCCAATCAAAGGTAAAAGCCCCATCTGGTGAAGGCTGAGCACGATGTCTATGGGGAAAGATGGGTCCCTGCATCAGCAAGCCTGCAGGCCACTGTGGATCTGATTAAAGTTCGTATTGCACCCAGCATCCAAGGAAGGGAGGCTTCAGCTACGTTGTAACCCAAAGCCAAGCACCCTCCAGCGTAACACGCAGCAGATGGAGGGCTGCCGGCAGTCCTGAACGTATCACAAAGGGTTATACATCCGCCTCAGGTATTGACTTCACTTCCCGATGAAAGTAGTCCTCAAAGGGAAGGCGTTGTGGAGCTTTTTCTGTTACGTATGCATGGGGAAGCTTTGCCTCTTCCTTGACTTCTCCCTCCCCGTATCGACTGACTTTTAAAACCAACATGCTGCACAGAGCTGATGTTGGTGGAGCCCTGGGAGCAGACTTGCACGACACCCTTGCAACAGAAATAAACATGCTGCCACAACCGAGACTTGGAAAAAAGGGAGGACTGAGACAGCCCAAGCCCAGTTTGAGACACCTCCTCCTGCACCCAGGGAAGAGGGCCTGGCTTAGGGACTCCTCCAACAAGTGCCACTTTCAAACCTCCCGACGTCCTTGCAATATGGGAGGTCAGGGATTCATATCCAGCACAGATCTCCTTCCCAGCCTTGGGCAAACCTCATCACCTTTCCATGCCTCAAAACCAAAACTGCCCTCAATGTCCTTTGCTGTTGCCTCCGCAGGCTATGAGCCTGTCAGCCACCCAAGCTCTGCTTCAGCCCCACTTCTGCACGCCTAAAGGCGGCCAACAGGATGACACAGGGACCCGGCTGAAACTCAGCTCATTGGAAAAGTACATCTAGGAGAGGATGAGGGTCCTCTGATGAATATTTACCTCTGTGGTGAGGGTTTGAGTAGGCGCAGGAAAGTGTTTCCACTGTGAACCCGCTTCCCTGCCATGTGAATCTGGGATTCAGGCATGAAAGCACCAGCCACGCACATCCGTACTTAGGTCCTTAGAAAAATATTTATCAAAACTTTCAAAATACCCATACCCTAAAAATACAACTTGTGCAAACACAAAGATTTATTAACCAAGAAAAATAATACTAAACTGAGCTGAAGCCTAAGTGGGAGCAAGAAGGGACAAAGCAGAAGAACATATTAGGTGCTGGTACATGACAATGTGCAAACGCATCCATAAAAGGTGCAGAAACGCTTCTGCATCTCACACAGCACGTTTCATTGTGCCCTGGCTTCAACATATTCAGTCATCGCAGCCCTGCATCACTCAGCAACACCTACATAATGACATCTTGCAGGATGCTTGGGAGAGGTGTTTAAATAAACACTTTGTGGCACCTGGTGAATATGAAAATCCTCATAATCAAACAGAGATTAATGACTGTTACTCCAAACTGTAAAGTGACTTAACCATGATGAGTAAGGTCTTTGCTGATTCTACGTGCATGGGTATTCCTGCACCCACTTCCAGCCTTTCACTTATGCTCACTAATGGGTGCCTCAGTCCTCCATGGCTCCAAGGAGGCTGCTCAGAAACTGCCCTACAAACTCAGACAGATTGAGACGACAGGGCCATCAGCCCTTGTCCAGGGGCTCACGGACCGCTGACAAAAGCGGCTCTGACAAAGTCTTTAGCAATTGCATGGCAGACTTGTAGCGCAGCAGAGAAGCTGTACAGAACCTCAGACCCATATGTGCCTTCAATTAATAATCATGAGCTTGATAATTAGGTGATTCTAACTGGCAATTAATTTTATAGGCCATTTGCAAGCCATGCACTCCTGCTACAGCGTGTGATGTTGGCGGCTGTTGAAGAGTGAGATGATAACCGCTTGGTGCTCGGTGCCCATCACCCCTGCAGCCCTCACCCTTCACAGCTCTGCCCCTTCCCCACCTGGCTGCCTCCCATGGCAGGATCTGTCAATTTTGCTATTTTAAGTATTTTTTTGGAATCAGGTCAAAGGCACATAAAAAACCCCCTCATTTTTCTACCAAAAGGAAGTTTCTGCCCAGAGTGTTTTTACTGGAAAAAGATACGCTACTCTTAAATATCTATCCCATACAGTTAAAACTATTCACCTTTAGATCAGGAAACATGTTTCCACATGAAATTTTCATTTGAATATGATTTAAAAAAAACCAAAACAAAACAACTCATAGAGGAGATTTGATTCTCAGCATGTATTTGCTGTTTCTAGGAGGTAAAATGCTTCCATGCGGCTTGTTTTGCTGATGGCAAGCAAACCTCCCCCTCTTCCTGAACATGGCATGAGCGCCACTGAAGGTGATCCCACACCGTTCTCCTAAAGCTGCCTTGGAAATGTGGTTCAGCTCAGCATGCTGTGAGCACAACCCCATAGGCCAACAAGTTTTTATCAAGTGACCTATATCGCTCCCTTGGAGAACACAGAGCAGCGCTCAGAGGAAGATGTTCCCATGGTCTGTACCTCCCTGAGCTGGCAATTGGGAGGTATGAGGAGCCCAGGCCACCAGAGGTCCGCTGGTCCGACCCCCTGATAAGAAAGGCCACCTCAAGCCATTGCTCAGGCCTTTGAATCCCCCCAAGGAGGGAGACTCCACCACCTCTCTGGTTTGCAGCCACCTACCACAGCCTCCAACCACCTCCTGAAGGCAAAGCCAGATCAAGCAGAAAAGCATGGCACCACCACTGGAAGAAATAAACGATCTTCCCAGCAGAAAGGGCATCGAGTCCAGCCCCAGACTCACAGTGTGGTCCTCGGTGCAAGCTCCTGTTCCTGCCACTTCACCCATGCCATGGTGGATGTTTTAACGGGCATCTTCCACAGGCTGAGAGCCACAGGCTTTAATGGGGGCAACAGCAGGAAGCCAGCAGGACACTGCAGATCTCTGGACTTCACAACCAACCTCCAGGATGGGCTCTTGGAACTGGGTGAGCCCAGGTGCTGCCCACCCACAGCCGCAACACCCCAGCAAAACCATCAGGGGGTTCCTCCCCTACATCCCACGGGTCCCGTGGGCCACCAAACATTCAGCAAGAAATAGCTGGGGAGTACAGATTAAATAAGGGACAATACCCTATACAGGGGCACGTACTCCTGAAATATCTTCAGATGTTTTAGGAAAAAAGATGAAAAACTTTTAAATCTTAATGCACCTTTCTGGCTGAAAAACTGTAACCATAACACACGGAGAAGATGGGGTAAAATAAGGTCATTCATTGCTATAATAGAAACAAAAATTAATTAAAATTTACTGGCTCATTCTGGGTCTATATATAAACATACATACAAAAAGACATCACCAGATCAATAAATGACCAACATAATAAAGAGCAAGTCAATTTATTCCTGATTGACGGATGCACAGTTTAGAAACTTCTGTAAGTGATACTACAGCACGGAAAGGCAAGACATCCTGCATCCTCAAATAGAGCATGAAAGAGCCAAGATTTCTCCAAAAAAAAAAAAAAAAAAAAAAAAAGAAAGAAACAAGTGGGAACTTTTTGGCAATATTTGGCATTAACTGGTATAGCATAGGAATTAATAAATAAATAACGGCCCGTCGAAGCCTGCATCGGCTTCCTTTCTCAGGGGTCATATCGCTCTTTCACTCTCTTCCAGGTATTCTTCTCCAAGTTCATCAATTTGATTTATCCCAGAATGCTGCATGTCATGGGAAACGGCAGCCAGCCTTCTCCCCCTCCCCCCCCCCTCGTCTAATCTGCTGGGTGCAGGCGCTGCCTGCCCTGCCTGCCCCCCCCCCCCCCCCCCCCCCCCGGCGCACCATACACCTCCACCTCAGAATCCACCTTACCTTACTCATCATTTCCTTTTTACGCTGTTTTCTCAAAGCAGCAGACTTACTCATCAGTGGCTGTTATAGTGCAAAGCACTAACCACCTCCACACGCATCCTACACTGCAGGGAAAGCTCCTCTATCTGCAAGATTTATTTAGGCGATTACAATTCTCATTGCATGGAGATTTATCTCAGTTTTGAGGTTTTCTCTTTTAACTAGGAAGGTAGTGAATGAAGTCTTCTATTTTTAGTATTAGTAATAAAAATACCGCCTCCTCAGCACACATCTTTTCAGTCATAGTATTCTGAGAACTTAAAAATAACCCCTCAGTATATTTTTATCTGTATATTTATCACTGTATATTTTTAATTTACCCATGACAACCTGTAGCTGGAAACTATGGAACACAAAATCAACTATTCATACTTCTTAATGAAGAAGCATACCAGAAGTATAGAAGATTTTATTAATTTTGCCTTTATCATGTAATGAATTTTTTGAATAAAGGAAATTGCTCACAGCAAGGGAATGAGCAGCAGCAGCAAGGAATAACTGTGAGCACTTCAAAGTGCTTATGCTTAGTCAGCCTCCTCCCACACTGCATGTTTAGTCCCAGACTGGAATAGAAAAGGCCCCAATCCACTCTGCTCTGCAGCTTTCAGTTACTGACCTGAAAGTATGGGACAGAGGTAAATAAAATATGTATTCCTTTCTTCTGCTGCTGGAAAGATTATGGCCATCAATAGCTGATTTAGCTCTTCAATAAACTCAAGCTGTAGCTGGTTCATGTTCCCATCAGTTCAAACACCTAACTGAGGCAGACAGCATGTAATGTTTTAATGTTATTTAATTTAATTCATCATTTTAACAGGCTAAAGATTTTAAAGGTGTTCATATTCCAATACTAGTACATTTTAAAAGACAAGTATCCTCTTACGTCTCTCAGTCTTTTTTGTTGTAATATATAAGTATTACCGCATATATACTTTTTAAAATTTATTTATTGAGTTCGACCTTCTGTGACCTTTTCATCAACATCATCTGGAAAACCTTTCTCACATTTTAATTAACACTGGGTACTTTTCCAGCCTGAGTTATTGATCTATGCAGTTTTACCCTGAAAAGCACTCTTAGATCTAGAAGCCCTACAGGCAGATTGCCAGCATCTTTTTTCCATGCAATTGTACATAAACCTTGAAAACAAAAAAAATAAGATGTCGTGGTCCATTATTTACTACTGTGATAGCTAAAATGGATTAAATCTAATCAACCACAGCTGGGCATGACTTCACTTTGGTGGATGTACCTCCTACCACAATAAAGCACAGAGCTGGCAAATAAATAAGGTGTCAAATGTGGATTTCCCACCTATTTACAGACCCAAAGAAGCAGCTCCCTTTTCAATCAGTTTTTAGATACCACCTCCACTGCTGGCATCCCTGAGAGCTGCTGTAGTTGGAAGTCAAGCCAACAGGTCAAGTGTTGGCTTCAGATGTACTCTGCCTGACAAGGATGCTCACTGCAGGAAAGCTGTGCATGGTTGGTCTGGGACTAAACTGCTCCAAGGCTTCCCCAGATAATGCCCTGGGAGGGGCTTCAGAAAGGGGCTGGACAGGAATTAGGGGCTGCAAAGCCCTATGCCAACTTGATCCAACATTTACCACTCTGTGTGTGGGACCCAAAGCATGCAGCTGTGGGAAGCAGGAGCCAGCTACAGCCTGATGCTGGTGGGCAACGTAAGATGGCAATGGACTCCTTGCACACCCATAGCTTGGGTGGGACGAGTGCTCCTCGTTTCCCCACAACCCTGGCTTTAGTCACACCTGGCATCCTAAAATCATTTTTAAGAACTTAACCAGATGCAAAGCAGAGAGGCACCCTGCAAGGAATCAATTTCTGACCAAGGTTTGACATGCAGCAAAATGCCTAGCGCAAGCAGGCATCAGCTGGGCTTGTAGGTGTTGGGTGTCATGGGGGAAGGGAAGCTGATCCCCGTAAATAACACTATTGATTTGAATACTGGAGCTGATGGGGATTAGGAGCACTGGGCGCTCAGGCAGGATCCTGCCTAGAGGGTTGCAGAAAGGCTCGGCTGCCAAAACCTGACCTTGGTCACGCTCGCAGGCTGAGGAGCACCCAGACTGCCAGTGACAGATACTACGGTGGTACAAACAGCTTTCACTTGCACCTGCAAATGGCTGAGGCAGGCACGGGCTGTTCCCAGCAGGAACGCTTCCTGCGAAGTTGGTGATGAAGCACAACCCACATGCTGCTCAATCCTGCCCCTGACTCCAGCAACATCACCCAACCACCCAGCAATCGGGAAGGAGAAGACCACTGCTGGAGCAGATTCCCCATCCAATGAGGCCAGTACCCTCCATGGAGACCCGTGCCAGGAACACTTGGAGCCAGTGCAAGCCAAAAACCTAAATGCCCCAATTAAGGTCACCGATGCGTTACCGAATGAGCTGCCCAGGCATCCCCCAGGGATGTGGCCTCTTCTTTTACGAAGTGCAAAGTGGAAAGCATTTAGCAGGTAGACCGTATAATTTTTCCACTTCAGCTGTACTTCTCCTGGAAACAAAGGGGTTTCTTATATGCTCTCTGCCTTTGGCTGGGGGTTCACATTGTGCTATAACATGGCTCCTTTTTAAAATTATGGGTTGGGAACAGCATGGTTTTTGGGCAAGCCTCCATGCTAGTTTGTAGCTGTAACAGATATTGCAATTACACGAATGCTTCAGCTGAAATATAGTGTTCCTCAGTGGATTACTTCATTCAGGTCTGCGGAACGTGTGTAGGCAGAAAATCCTTATTCTCCCACCAACTAGGTGTGTGATTTCTATATCAGACTCTTACCTATCAAAACATACATTTAAGAGATTATCTGTGAGGGTGTAATGCCATGAGGTGACAAAAACAAGTGCCGTGAGCAGTGGGATGGGAGGGGAGTGTGGCAGGTCAGAGTTGTTCTCATCTAATGAGCAGAACCTGGGCAGCCCAGCAAAAAAGTCCTTTGTGCTGTACATGGTTCCCTGCAGAGTGAATTTAAAAGCAGATACTACTGAACCACTCGGTTTTCCTCCTTAAAAGTGATTCATAAGCTGGGGGAGCTTGGTCTTGGGAGACCGGTAGGATGGGGTTAGCAGCCCCCATGCTGAGTGTCTGGCCCTGGATAGGCTCTGCAGAAAGGGGTGTTTTGCCCAGGACACAAGGGCTACTGCAATCGTATTGTTTTCTGGGTATCAACCACGTGCTTTTCTTTGCAGATAGAGAAGAAAATGGCTTTGGCCACTGTCTAGTGGTTCTCAAAATCCTGATGTCCTTAGCGCTGCAAAGACCAGACAGCAAAAAATGACAGCTGACCTGCAAGCATGAAATGCAAAGCTTGGCTTTGCAGCTGATCCCTCAGCTGTTACTTAAAAACCATGTTGTTTTGCAAGTCCCAAAATCTCATACTTTCTCCTTATTGGATTAAGAAACTGGAGGAAAGCACATTACTTAAGTTCCTAAGTAAAACTGGATATCACTAGCACCAAGTTCCCAACCTGGCACTGCTATTAACACGTAACAGCACTCACACTGACTGCACCACTGCTTGCTTCTTGCATAGGGGTTGTCCTCCGCTCCCTGTTTGAGCAACTTATAAAATAGCAATCATCCCAGGATGTGGAGAGGGCAGGAAGGCATGGCTCTGCAGGACAGTTATGCATGGAGCATCTTACCCGAGCACCTCACATCATGAGCCACAGACCGATAGCCCACCATGAAGCATTTCAAAGGTGACGCAGAATTAATCTCCGTGACAGGGGATGCTTTCTCCTAACAGATAACATCCAAAGAGCGGCTCTGATGAAATGCATAGATGTCCCAAGTACAGCAAAAACAAATGCTGTGATAAATCTTGTAAGCTGCCAAAAACGTTCTTTTTGTTCCCCAAGCTCCCGAGTTTCCACTACTTCATAAAGCAGCAGGGAGGGATGGAGCAGCCTTCTGTGTTGCCGGGGGGAAGGCATAAAGCCCAGCACTTTGGAGACTCTGTGTGTGTATCTCCCCTCCAGCAGGTCCCTCTGAAGGCAGTCACTAACACCGTGCAACTTCAGCGGGCAAGGGTCTGCACCCATCCTGAGCCTGGGGGGCTGGGGACACTGCACATCCACTTGCTTGCCAGCATCACCTCCCCAGGTCTCCAAAATCTTGTCAGCTGATGGAGCCTGGGTGGAGGGATCCAGGGAAGGTTACCTGCTCTGGTTTCATAGGCTAAAAGTGGACCGCTACACATCACAAGGCAAGATGCAGGGCTAGATGGAGGCTGCTCTAATTTCTTCTGCATCACTAACAAGTCCGAGGTGAAAAGTCTGAGAAGCCCCATCAGAAGCAGTAACTGGATTTCCTCAAAGCCCAGGTATTTGGCAGGACAAGCCTCGAGGGGTGGCTGGGGCAGCATCTCCTCCAAGCCCATTCCTCTGCTGGCAGGGATACAGGCTGGGAGCAAGGTGCAGCACCAGAGGCAAGCAACACCACATCGGATCCAGCAGCTCCTCCAAGCATCCAGGAGGTTGAGGAATTGCCAAAGCATTGCTCTCACACTGCCAGGACAGAGATGCCACTGAGATCTGCCCCACCGGGAAGAGAGCCAGCAAGGGGTCCTGGGTCACGCTGGAGCTCCCGCTGCCCTCTCCAGACCAAGCCATTCAGTCCCCCTGTGCCTCCACCCCCCTGCCCAGCATGTCCCACAGGGCCAATGCACAGCACCACACACAGAGCGTTTCATTACAAACCTCAGAGTGACAAGGAGTGTTAAGCAGATATAAAGCACATCAGTCATTTACCCATCTGGTGGGAAGTCTAGTTGCTGGCAGAAAATAGAGAGGATTGTTATGGCAAGATCTACCATATGGCACCATTATGTGGAGCTTTGTGAGTGCTTTCTCTGAGCGTGCAAGCAAGATTTCAGCCTTTGAAGAAACGCTGTATTGTTAGCCTGGATATGCAGGAGCCTCTTGAAAGAAGCTGTGGCAGATGGCACAGCTTTGTTCTCTTGCTTCGCAGGCAGCTCGTGCAGCCCCAGATATTCCCCCTCGCTGGGGCTGAGCAGCCCCACGGCTCAGCAATCCTCCTGATGCGTCCTACGGGAGGACCAATGGCTCCTGAAACATGATGGATGTTGCCTGGCAGGTACCACCCCATGGCACGAGCCCCAGGAAGCTAACACCACCGACCCGAGCTGGCAAGATGCACCGATGGTGATGCAAGGAAAGCTGCACGAAACCATAAAGCCTTGTCCCAGCCAAGGAAGCTGCAAATCTGTAAATCTTGCTCAAATAACCACGCTTTTGTTTGCGCCTCTCTGCCAGCACCTGTTCCTCCCTGGGTGGCTGAGCCTGGCCGGAGCCCCGGCAGGACAGCGCACAAAGAAAAGCCTTTCAGACAGGGCTGGTGCCCGCTTGAGCGACATCCCAACAATACCCTGACGAAAACCCATTCAGCCCAGGCGGGGGGAAAGGAAGGGAAAGGAAGGAGGTTCCTCTGGGAGGAAGCAGTGACCAGGCATTGACCACAACAACAATATCTGCATCTGCCCTGAGCCAGGCAAAAAGCCCCTGCCTGCCGCGTACCACTGGCTGGGACAGGGCACACCATCCCTGCAGCCCGGGATGGAAATCAGGCATTTCTTAAGGAAAATTGCTCCTGTTTGTGCCAAGACAAAAAAAAAAAAAAAACAACAAAAAAACCCAAACCAACAAACCACACCATACCCTATTTCCCTGTTGCTCCTCCTCAGAAACACTTGTGCAGCCACAGAAAAAAACCCTAACTATTTTAGTTAAAATCCAAAGCATCCATCCAACATAAAGCAGACGATAAAATAGCAGCCGGGAAAGGAGACTGAGCCTTTAACTGATCCTGGAGTCACAGCTGCTCCGTGTCCCTCTGCAGCCCAGGCCCTTGTCCTCTGCTGCTGGCACAGGACAATCACCAATTTCTCACGCTACAGATGTTTCCTGACTCAGCCAAACAAGCACATTTAAAAACACCTGAAGCTTGGAGAATATCTGCGGGATGGCTCCAAAAAGAAACAGGTTTTGCCCTTTGATGTACACAGCACACTGGCATCTGCAGAGCAGGGACTCAGATGGATTGCTGGTCTCTGTGGAAGAATTGTCCACCCCAGTGATCAAACACACTGCTGCAACGTCCCCAAAGCCACCACCCATCCCAAACCTGAAATCTGCCCACTCCCGTCATTCCGAGTCCCTGATGGGAACGAACGGGGCAGAAAAGTCACTATTAAGCTACAAGAGAAGAACTGGCCTAGGACCAAGCTGGGCTGGCAAAGCCTCCAGATCCACTGCAACCCCTCTGACTTCCCGCAACCCAACCCACTGAGACAGCCGAGGGCTTTGGAGGGAGCCTTGGTCTCACGGCGTGGGTACCAGCCATCCCACCCCGGACGGTCAAGCGTGACAGGCCGGGTGGCATCAGGCTCCCACAGGCGTAAAAATCAGCCCAGTGCCTCTGAGTGCTTTCTCTGTCTCTCTTCCAAACGTTACACAGTGGGTTTATACAGAAACAGTGGGACACTTTCCAAACCATTTCACTAATGCTGAAATTTAACACCCGACACCAACAGGTTACTGAGAGCAAGAAGGAGCTGTTGTAATGGGGGGGTTGCAACTCGAGTCCCCTGAATGGGAATCTGCTCTCTCCTGCCCGGGGCAGAGCTCAGCCTCTGCCTCCCCAGCACACCCCACCTGGGTCCAGATCTGCCTGACAGGTTTTTTGGGGAGCCAGGGGGTTGCAGCTGCTTGCATGGGAGCACGGTGGGCACCTGCTGTCCTCCCTCCCAGTATGACTTCAGTCCCCTGGGAGCCAGCACAGCTTCTGCTGCCAGTGTGCACTGGAGCAGCAGCTGCCTCCGGAGCCTTATTCTCATCCATGGCTGGGGGAAATAATCCAAAATCTTGGCATCATGGAGAAAGTGATGGAGAGCAGAAGGGCCACACCAGGGCGTGCCCTGGGCCCAAGTGTTCCCTGTGAGCGCCGCTGGGCTCCTGCCTCGCTGCACAGTGAATTCCCTGCAGCACAGTCCCTGCACAAAGCATCTGGCTGAATTTGGGGCAGATGCTTTGAAAATCCTGGGCTGAGATGAGGTGCTGCAGGCTTGGTGAGGTTTCAGTGCATGAGCCACCTTCAGCCTGGCTGGCAATGCTGAGCAGTACTGCAGCAAACCTTTGGCTAGAGAACAGAGAGAGTTTTCCATGGGCAAGAATTTCCCCAGGAAAATCTGATTTGGCCAAGTTATCAGCAGAGAAAAATGTGGAACAGAGGCAGTCACTCCACCTGAACAAACCCAGCCCAACTGGCAGTGTTTTGCAGGACAGCTGCAAGAAAAGTCCTGCTGCAAGCACGGCTCATCCCCACTGTGCTGCATCAGGTGTCCCAGTCTGCCACATGTCTCATCCCATCCGTGGCAAAGGACATCTGGGCAACACCAGCTCTCGTAATAAAACCACGAGCTCTCCTCTACCAAGCAGCCTGGCTCACCACAGCCACACCGCCTGGCATCTAACAGATGTGCTATACCACAAGGTGTGACTGACCAGCGCCACAACTCCCAGCTCCCTCTATGCATCAAAGCACCGTAGAGGAACCCATTTCACTGCTGAATCAACTCAGAGTGCAGCACTCTGGGTCCATCCAAACCACCACACCAAAATGTTTTCAGTTACAGGAAATTTTTTGGCTTTTTTTTTTTTTTTTTTTTTAAAAAAATATCCATGTTTCCCAACGTTTTGGTACCGAGGGATAAAGAAACCGTATCCTGACTCTCCATGTTTCAATTTAGCCCACAGCCAAGGATTTCTGTGAAGCAGAGTGCCCAGCAAGTACAGTCACTTTGCACCTACAGGGGACAACCTGCTTTACCAGCTTAGACACCCCTGCACACCACAGAGGTGCACAAAGCCAGACCAGCCCCCAGCCCCTGCTCTAAGAAATCGAGGCTTTCTAACGGGAAAGAAGCCACCCCAAACCAGCAGGACTTCAGGGAAGAGCAGACCTCAGGTTCAGTGCAGAACTGCTCCCAACAGC
This sequence comes from Falco punctatus, assembly GCF_963210335.1. NCBI lineage: Eukaryota > Metazoa > Chordata > Aves > Falconiformes > Falconidae > Falco > Falco punctatus. The sequence continues at coordinate 40,887,533 of NC_137587.1, read as the reverse complement.
AGCCCCTGATGCTTCCTTCACAGTAAAGCTTGTCTGAAAACTCAAAACCACGTCTGGGGAGACTAGAAAGATGAGGAAAAAAAGTGGTGGGGAGGGGAATAAAAATAAAAAGCATCCTAACTTACCACCAGCTCAGTGAACATGACGTCCAGCTCCTCCACCGGTGGCATGGGCAGCGCAGGCTCCATTGTCTGCAGGGCAAAGCTGCTGTCATTCCGCAGCCGGTATGTGATCTCGGGGTGGTCACTGCTGCGAAAGCAGCAGAAGATGAAGGAGATCCCCCGACCGCTCCTCTTCCTTGGGGCCATGGCCAAATTCCTCTGTGTCCCTCCCTCCTGGGTACTAGATCCTGAGGGGAAGAGAAGAGAGGAGGCTCGAGCAGCTGCCCCGCAGTGCTGTGCTCCCATCCCACCAAGGGGAGGAGGAATCAAAACCACCCACGCGCTCAGTACGGAGGGGAAGAGCGGAGACAGTTTATGTGCCAAATATTTCTGCTCAGATTTGACGTTTACGGTCCTGGCAACCTTGACGACCATGCAAATTAAAAAGATTAATTTGCTTTGCCTTGTGCCAAAGTGGGCAGCAGCAGGAGGATGCACCGCCGATCCTGTGGGGAGAGGGGTCCCGGACCCCATCACTGTTGAAAAATCCAGATAATCCCAGCTAACCTCCTTGTGCCATGGCAGCCAGGCCAGCCCCCTTCCCGGTGTGGCCAGGGTTATGGCAAATTTGGGAGGCTGCTGTCAGGAACAGCTGGATGGGCTTGGGGCCACCAGGTATATGGTCCCCAGCATGGGTGACTTGGTACTCAAAGACCTCACATGACTCAGGATGACCCAAGCCACGGACAGCAGCAGACCTGAGAAAATATTGTATATTCTCTCCCAGCTCCTAAACATGTCCCTAAACACCTACTGGCAACTGCCAGTTGGGCAGCTCTTTTTCATGGGACATTTTACTTGGCTTTAATGAGATAAACCCTACTTGAAATTCCAGTAAATATTTACAAGACACTACTGCAGCTGATAAAAAGCACACGTTGCTGGTAGCTCAGACTTTCCTATGCAGTGCTTATGTTGGGCATCGCTTGCACCAGTGGTCACTTGGGTTTTGCTGATTTCTAAAACTCAGGTTGGGATCAAAGCTCAGACATGTGTCCTGCCTGACCGGTAATAACAAGGACCAGGCAAATACTACCCCAAAATTGGGACTGTCAAGTCAACGATACAAGAGGAGGGCCACCTATGAGGAATGAGGACAGCGGAGAAACACCCTAACGAGAAAAATCAACCAGCAAAGTAGAGAATTTTTAAAAAGCCTAAATATTTGTCTTATAAAGCCACACACCCACACATTTTACCTCTGCAAAACAAGACGCCGAGATGTTAAGAGACAGGACAAACAGTCAAGATTAATGCAGAAGGGTGAAATACAGATGACTCAGATTTATTAACAAAGCTATGAAGAGACTTGGGGAAAAAGGGTCAGCACCGGGAGAGGAGTCTGATCTCCCTGGAGCCAGCCACTCGCCTCCAACTACGGATTTATATGCCCCAGTAAACAGCTGCTGAGCCCCACAGAGAGCCAACGCTGGAGGCAGGTTGGGGGCAGGCCCGTGGTTGGACCCTGTACCACTGTTTGCACGGTGAATGTTGCCCTCCCAGAACAGGGACCCTGCAGAAAACTCAGGCTCTACCCACATTACTTTTAACAGCGGATCTGATCCTTAAAATCAATGGCGTGTTTTAAGCATGTGGTGTAATCATCTGCTGAACCACAAATGATGGGAAACAGCTACTGGGTCTTCACACAGGATAATCCCAGGACTGCTCTGTGCCCAGTCCAGACTGTCCCCCTTCCTGAAGGGCCACAAATCTCATTTCACATTTAGCATCTTGGATGTAGAAAAATGCAGCCACTGGAGGAATTTCAGCTGCCATGAAAGCTCTCTCATCACGGCTCCCCAGCAGCCAGCACCGCAGCAAATCCATTAGCAGCCTGCTGGCCTCCCCTCAGTGTTAGGAGGGGTTTGGGACCTGCTCAGGAGCTTCTTTGCTAAAGGAGGGAGGCAGACAAAAAACCTAAAGGCACACAGACCTCTGTTCCCTCCAACACAGAACAAAACATTGCAGGCTTGGCTTTTGAAGAGTCATGAAAAACAGGACACAGTGAGATGCTGGTGGCTGCCCAGGACTTTGTGCCTGCACAGCTCAGTCCCAACCTGCACGTCTTCAGCTGTACAAAGTTTGGTCGCTTGGTCATTCCCAGTCCATGGGTACAGCCACGCCGTGCCCAGAGCAGGGCCTGATCCTGTTCCTGCAGCTGGTCTGGAGCAAACGGACACATCTTCCTCTTCCATGGGTGTTTTCCATCCCCTTGTCAACACCACATGAAGCTTGTCTTTGAAACCTGCTGCTACGTACAAGCTCTGACTTGGGCTTGCAAAAATGTGCAGAAAGCTTTTATCAGAACAACACCTGCTCTTCAGAGATACACGCTCCTGACAATGTTTTATGAGGAGTGTGAATGACAGATCAAAAGGCAAGGTTTTATTTTTGGTTTTAAAGCAGACAGTCATGTAGCAACCAAGACAAGTATTTTTGAGCTGCTTCCAGCTCTAGAGCTATTGAGGTTCTTCATTTTCATCTATAAACAATTAAAAAAACCAAACCACCCTATAGTGTAGGCTGAGTGGGCTGTAGGTTATTAGCAACCAAGACTAAAACAAGTTAAAGAGAGAATATGTTAGCTACCAGGCAAATAGCATTCAGCCCTCAGAAGGCTGATGAATATTCATTGATATGATGGATCAAAATCAAAACGTGGCTCCCTGGCAGGTTGTTGGGAGGTGCAGACAGCGCAGATTGCATAGTCAGACCAAAGTGCATCTACGCAGCCGTCTCCTTCCCTGTAAATCCTACAGAAATTGGTTGTTGAAGGAGAAAAAGCAACAGCCCCTGGCAACCTGGAAGCTTGCATATTAAGGAGAGCAGAAGGGACCAGTTCCACGCAGCATCACATGTTAAATGTCCTGCTCCCACCTCCCATTTATAACTTTAAGCACTAATCAGATCAATAAATTTAAGTCAGGTTGTGATCTAATGGTGCCTTCTGGCCTTTACTATTGAGCAGGCCAGAATAAATTAAGCTTAATTGCCCCTTTATGTACAGAGCCAGGGAAGACAGGACGGGAAGGGTCACTGAGGGAACTTCTAGCCAAACCTCAAATCCCAAGGCAGGACTGATGGAGCTGAATCATTCCCAAACAACTTTGCTTTCACAGAAACAAGGGTGGAAATGCATATGATGGGCTCAGCCTAGAAGCCCGGGGAGATGAGGATGATGATGATAAGGAGAGAAGGCCCATACATGCCACCAGGACCAACTGGGGTCCCCATGCAGGACAGAGGCCATGGGCTGCAGCTCAGCGATGCATGGGGAGACAAGTTTTGTTGTTTTCCCCAGCCCTAAAAAAAAGCATCAAGACTACATCGCCCTGAGCAGTGCTTAAATGAAATCAGTCATTAGGAGAAAATTGGACCCCGGTGTCGCTTCCGCCTTTGCTTTAAGGAAAGGAGAGCAGCAATTACCGCTTGCATACTCAACAGCCTCCCCGGCAAGCTAAATTAGCCTGCGTGGAGCAACACGCTGCCAAAGCCTGTCTGTGACCGATGCCCCAACAAGCTGGTTTAAAGCCAGCACCAGTATTGCAGCATTGCGGTCTGCAGTCTAAAAATACCAGCAAGGGTACAAAGACATGCAAAGGAGCATGCACGCTCCCCTCACACCCGCCTCCAAACCCACCCAGAAGCTAGGAGCTAAATCCTCAAATATGAGTATTAGTGTGTTGTTTTTCTGGCTCCTCTCCCATCCCCTCCCCAAACAAGGATGCAAGATCCTAAGCGAGCTCTTTCTCAATGGGGAGCTTTATTTCGGTGCATTGCACAAGGGGGAGTATTTTTGTGCAAGTGCAGTAACGCTCACTGACCGTCTCTGCCGAGCCCTGACCAATTTCAGCGTCCTGGGCCACACCAAGCTTTGCCTCCCCCCAGCCCACAGAGTTTCGGCACAGCCAGGAACGTTCCCAACCAATGGAAATTTTTTGATTCTCTTCCATTGCTGCAAAGTGATGTCCTTGGCTGGCGCCTGGCCTTGGCGGGCAGCTTTGGAAGATGCTGTCACCCCCACCAAGTGCTAGAGCTGGGTGTCCTGAACCACTCTTTACAGCACACAGAAGACAGAAATTTGGCATCCCACCCACGGCAACCTATGCTTGTCCCATCCCACTACCAAGCCATGGTGCATCCTCCCTCTGGCACTGCACCCCATGCATGTAACACCCAGCGCAGGGTGCAGTGCTGTGGTGCACGTCAGACCCATTAAAAACCTTGCATAATTTTTTAAAAAAAAACCAATTCTAGATTATTTTCCTCCCACCGCAACTCATGTCCAACCTCCACAGCAATAAAAACTGATGCTCCCACAGCAATTTTCAGATGAGCCGTACATTTGAGGTGCTCCCCCAGAAGCGTCAAAGCCTTCCCTGGATGTGTTTTGATTTTTCACCTTGCAGACCCAAAAGGGCCAGCACCCTCCTTGGCTTCACTCACTAATCTGACATCTTCTCGGGTTTGGTCCTGTTTGCGAGCTCTCCAAAATGTGTGTGCACTGCTCTGCCCATCTGATCATTTCTTGATTTCTCAGAAGCGAGAAGTGCTGCTCTACTTCACATTTGCACGAAAGCTGGTGCAAAGAAACACCTTTTAATGAGGGGGATCCAAGAATTATTCAATTTAAAACACAAAAACTTTGAAATTGAGCCCTTGTGTGGATGAAAAGCTCAGAAACAGGACTGCCTTCCCCTAAGCAGAAGCCACCTTTCCTCCAACACAAAAGCCCAGAGGACCTGAGCCCATCACCAGCACCTCCAGCATGGACCCTGCGCTGAGCACAGTCCTGGCATCCTTGGCATGGCCATTCCTGCTTAAAGCAACCAGGATGATTTTTTTGGCCACAAGCTCCCACGCTGGTTTCAAAAAATCCCTTTCTCCAGTGTAAAGCTGTTTTCAGGCACAGGCTGCACAGGAGGGGGAATGTTTGTGTCTGGTGGAAATCCATGCGTATCGATAGGAGGGGAAAAAAACCCAACACGCTCAGCTAAAAGGCTTTAAACTGTTTGACTGTTGCCTTTTTCCCCTCTATCCACCCGTGAAACAGCAGCTGCAAAAGGGGACAGGGACAGGACCCTTCCTGTGATGCCGCAGTAAGATCAGCTGCCAGGAGGAGCCTGACTCATTGCTAAATCACAAGAGCCATAATTCTCAGCGTAAGCAAATCTCGGAGACTTGGGTTTCATGGATTTATAAATACATCCGCCAAATCCTGAATTACCCCCAGGTCCTCCTTCCTCTTCCCAGAAATCCCGTTATACTCCATGAACCCAACAAAGAATGTTTTGCATCTCCAAACCTTGTTCGGGCTGCCTGGTACCTGAGGGCCACCGGCACAGTGTCCCTGATGCCAGCAGAGCTGGCTGTGCTCACAGGCTCTCGGCTCGCTCCCGGAAAGCCCCATCTGTCAGTACTGTCAAAAACCCAACGCCTGCCTAAAATGTGTCACCTCCTCTTTGTATTCTTTCCTTTTATTTTGGCATTTGTCACAACCTGAAGCATACATCTGGACCTGCTGTCTCGCAAGAAAACAGTTTGCTCAAGGGCAAACGAGCTTCAGGGGCTCAATGGTGAAATCCAGGGTGCAGCAAAAAAAAAAAAAAAAAGCAAACCTGCTTATTCACAGAGTCAGTAAACACTTGTATGCTCACCACTGAGGAAAAAAAAACCCAGTTTCACAGATTTGTAATGCACCAGAAAAAGCCCTCCTTTTTCCATCTAAACAATCTACTGCAAGAAGCAAAAGTACTGGAAAGACTTTTTTTGTACATGTCTGCACAGGGCTCCCATCTGGAGGTGTTGATGGTGCTACTCAGGGAAAAGAGCAATAACCTCCATCGCACTGCAAGAATATCACGGCCTGGCTTACAAGTCATCTCTCCAGCACACAAGTGAGCTCCCTGCCAAGGGAAGCACACATGCTGTTGACTCTGCAATCCAGTTTTCAGGGGGAAGAGCGTGGCGCACAGCAGGGTGAGACAGGATCTGTCTTAACACTCTCCAACTGAAATCAATCCTCAGAGCAGCGCCGCTCGGTTTGGCAAGCCAGCAAAAATCTGGAGCAGGGGATGGCTGCCGGTGCGTTACAGGACCATGTCTGTCCCAGTGTGTGGACGTAAACTTGGGTCCAAGGAGAAGATGCTGAGGGCTTGCAGCACCCATCCTCTGTGGTGGGAGCTGCCCCAAGGATTACACAGCCCTTTACCCCTCTGCAGTTGCAGAGACCAGCATAGCTCAGTACACAGATGAATCTGACCAGGGAAGACTACGCTGGAGCAAAATTTTGTTTAGTTTTTGAGGATTAAACCACAAACCTTGCTGGAAGTTTCCCAGGCAGCCAGACAGCAAGTGGCACAGTAACACTAAAGGAGGTCACAAGTTCTCCACTAAAAGGGTAAACTTAATCGGTGACGAGCTGAGCGCTGGCGCCAGATCCTCTAAACTGCTACAGACCACTTCTTAGGGTAACTCCAGCAGATCAGCTCAGACAAATGCCATTTATTTCAGGAACAAGGACAACAAGCATGGAACTGCATACAAGACCCAGTTTGGGAGCCTATATATATATATATATATTTCTTAATGCTCACTAGGGTGCTAAACGACCCAATTCTACAGACACATGTGCCTTCTCTCCAGCAGCCAGGTGGATTTGTGGGCCTTCTTTTGCAGAAGCAAACCAAAAAGCAGGGTGCCTTGGTGGCAGGAGGCAGTACGAGTTTTCAAGTCACATATTGCTCCCTTAAATGCCCTGAATGATTGGCATCTGGAAACCCAGGCACAAGACTTGTCGGAGGTGGGTTAAGCCCAGGAGACTTCCCAGGAAGGTGGAGGGAGGCTCTCCAGGAAGGATGCGGGAGCATCCCCCTGCCCTCCCTGTGCCCCAGCCTGCCTTCAAAAGGCAGCACAGAAAAATCCGGCAGAAAGGAAAGGCGGCGCAAGGGGCCATCCCTCCTGGTGCTCACCTCACCCAGCTCTTGTTTTGGGGTGGCAGCTGCTGGCACTGCATTGTGGTGGGGCTCAAAGGGGCAGAAACAGTCCTTTCGGAGCCGAGGTCATGTGCAGAGAGGGATTAGCACTGACCCAGGGCTCCTCTGCAAGGCTGTGGGCTTTCAGCAAAGACCCCCACAAAAGTCATCCTTTGCCATTTGAACCTGGTCTCTCAAGGAGCCTTTGCGGGCATCCAGGCTGGGTGGCACAAGACCTTGGCCAGGCAGCCCTCAAGGCCAAAACCACTTAAGTGCAAAAATGCACTTAAGAGAGGGATGCAAGACCCACAGGCAGCACTGCCAAGCATCCCCCTCCATCCTCATCACCTGGCACAAGCACAAGCCAGCATCCAGCCCCTCTCCATTTCCATTGCTGGTTTTGGCCCCAGGTAGGGGAAAATGCACACGCGAAGTACGAAACGCCTCCAGGAGGCTGATAATACTGAGCTGCGAAGCCCACCCCAGTGTATCACAAGTTAAGTATAATTGCAGGAAGAGCAGCTTCAGTGATCAGAAGCCTTCCAAGATGTCAGGCACAGGGACCACCCCCAGCCCGGACTGGAAGGAGACCTCCCCCTCAATATTTCCCTCTCCATCTGAAAGGGTGTGGATTTAAGCCGGTTCAGTTCTGAGATCACTCCCAGCTCTGACTACTCCCTTTGACGATGCAAATTTTGTCAATAAAAACTCAACAGCCTGGCAATCGGGGAGAGAGCAGCTGTATTTCCCACTGGAGGAGGATATTTGTTTGCCAATTAGCCTTTTCCTAGAGAACAATAGTTCAACAAAACCCTTCCTTTATTTTAATTCCCCCTTTTTTCCTATTCCCCCAGCCTCAAGCCTTGCTCCTCCAATGAATATTTGGGCTCTGATTTAGATTTATGGTATGCAAAGCCTCACTGCTGAGCTTTCCATTTCACTGCTCCCCATTTCAGCAATAATCCCTGGGGTGAGACGGGCTCTCCAAGTGTAAAACCGAGGAGGAAGGCAGGCAGGTTTTTCCTCTCCTAAAGCCTCTTAATCTGGCTTCACAAACTGGAGTTTTCAAGTTGCTCAGCAGCAGATGCCTCCAGTCCATCAACACAGCAACTTCTGCCATGGGGCCACTACCATGGCAAGGCAATGAGGAGCTACCAGCTGAGTCCTGACAGGCTACTTTGGGGTTGTGTTTGGAGGTTTTTAGGATTATCCATCCTTAAAGTGAGGCTACTGGACCCACAGACACATGCAGCTTGTGGTGCGAAGCAAGCTATTTTTAATTTATTTTTTTAAAAAATCAGAAATTGGGTGGAGACTGCTATAAATGCGAGTTCTTCCTAACAGGGACTCCGATGGGTAGATATCATTAAACTTCAAGATACCATTAAACTCCTAGTCCAGAAAGTGCCCAAAGCAAACAAAACACATTTGTCAGATCTCTCAGTGGGCCTACCCATTTGCAAGGCTGATTGTCCTTTAAAAAGATTTTTAAATCCTGATGTTAATCCAGAGTGATTTTTTCCCCCTAAAGTATGAACCTGGGGTTGAGAATTCCTTGATAAATATGTCTGATAGCAGAAACGGCCTGCTGGCCGCTCTCCTTCCAGCGCGACACTAATACCTCCCTGTGCTTCAGCAGATGAACACCCAAAAAAAAGTAACGTATGTGAGCTTACACCAGGCACCACGCAATCCCAACAGCTCCACCACCATGCCTGCTCCCACCCCGCCCAAGAAAAAGCAGCAATTTTAAATCACATTACACTAAAGGACTATTTCATTTAAACACAATAAAGAAAAGCAAGTGAGACTAATTGGAAGGCTTGATTATTTTTTTTTATGTGCATGTAATATGATGTAGCTTATGGCAAAAGCCCGGCTCTGAGCAGGATGGAGCTGCACCACCCCAAGCCACAGGACAGCGGGACTTGGGTTTCCCAGGAGAGCTGCTCAAACCCACCGCCTGAAGTTTGGAATATGCAGCTTAATGAAGGCATGCTGTTTTAATTGCCTAACTATCCAGCCTCCACTGGCGGCAGGGAGCAAGGAAGGGCTCACTCTGAACTCAGCTGCCCCATCGCTGTTGGGGATGGACTGCAGGTCCCTCTTCCCCAGCAAGAGCATCCAGAAGGGAATGTCTGTCTAATGGAGATCCCAAGGGGATGCATTTAAAAAAAAAATCAAGAGAGGTTATTTTAATGCTTAATTCGGGGAAGTATCAGCATCAGCAGCATCAATACAAACCAAATTTAAACACACCGAGTACATGCACATTTCTTTTTTCCACATTGATTTAACCAGATCTGTTTTTCCCCAGACACTTTGAAGTCCAAACAAACCATCTGTAGCATCCCTAATCGTTCAGCCATCCTTTCTGCCTCCATCTCTATAGGTTGCTTAAAAAATGAGCCTCCCCACCCCACTGGAGCAAACGTTCCAGTGAGGAAACCCCCCTCAAAGATGCAATATCGCAGCGACAGTGGCCACCTACTCGTCAGGGCTATGTACAGAAATGGATTTCTCTTCTTTCCAGGTCTTCAAACTGCACCCGCCACAAATTGCAATGCAAGCTTCCCATCCCTGTAGATATTTATACAGTAAGATCTCTTTTCATTAAAAAAGAAAAAAAAACCCAGCCTCACAATTGCAAAGAACTGCTTGAAAAAGTGACCCAAGGGGATCCTGAGAGGCTCAGACACTCAGAGAGGATAACTGTGTTTGAAATTTTTAATTTAATCTCATCAGCTGCAGGAGGCCAGTCTGGGTGTTCAGGTATTTGGGACTAGCCACGCTCCAAGCACACCCACAAGCACGGCTGTACCTTCCCTGCAGCCACCACTGGCACGACACCGGCTCAGCAAGCCACAACGTCACCCACCTCTGTGCAGGTACAGGACCGCGCTCTGCCCTCTCCCACCTGCCAGCACCCTCCTGCACGCCGACTGCTGCCTCTGCAGAAGATGCCTCATGGTTCAAAACCATCCCTTTGCTCACCTTCCTGAGCCTTTGAACCAGTCCTCCATGCTCCTGGCCCTTTCCCAGCTGTGCTGGTTTTGGCTGGGATAGAGTTACTTTTCTTCACGCTAGCTAGTATGGGTCTATGCTTCAGATTTGTGCTGGAAGCAGTGTTGGTAATACAGGGATGTTTTAGTTGTTGCTGAGCAGTGCTTACACAAAGTCAAGGCCTCTTCTGCTTCTCACCCCACGCCACCAGCGAGCAGGCTGGGGGGCACAAGCTGGGAGGGGACACAGCCAGGACAGCTGACCCTGACTGACCAAAGGGATATTCCATACCGTATGGCGTCATGCTCAGCACATAAAGCTGGGGATAAAGAAGAAGGATGTGGGGGGGATGCTCAGAGTGATGGTGTTTGTCTTCCCAAGTCACTGTTACATGTGATGGAGCCTGGAGATAGCCGAGCACCTGCCTGCCGATGGGAAGTGGTTAATGAATTCCTTGTTTCACCTGTGTGTGCAGTTTTTCCTTTACCTATTAAACTGTCTTTATCTCAGCCCACATGTTTTGTCACTTTTCTGATTCTCTTCCCAACCCCACTGGGGGTGAGTGAGTGAGCAGCTGTGTGGGGCTCAGTCCCTGGCTGGGGTTAAACCCTGACACAAGCTCACAACTCCTTGCAGATGACTTCTTGCTTGGGGTTGGAGTCCACCGCTCTGGCCAGCAAAGTGATAGCACTTCTCCCCACTGACACCAGTCCAGTTTGCTTGCAATCCAATCAATTGAGAATTTCAACTCTTTGAGGGTTCCCAAGTCCTGGTGGTGGCAGGGTGCCACAGAGGCCTTCACATTTGCCACCTCAGCAAGGCTTCATAGTACCACTGATGGTCAGTGCCTTTGTGACATTCCTTCAAAGTTCACCTCCTTCCCTGGCTTCAGGGTGATGTATTTGACTGGCATCAGGTGTGCCAGCTCTCCAGTGAGAAACTGTGTCCCCAACACCCAAAAACACCCCTCCCCCATTCCTTAAGCAGCTTTGACACTGAAAAACCTCTAGCAGCAGAGGTGACAACTGAATTTGTTGATCAGAGCAGCTCGAGGCTGCAGCTTTCCATTAACCAGCTTGCCAGATCTTTCAACACTGCCCAGACACCACCACTGATAATGAAGTGGGGCCCAGCAGGTCTAACACAGCTGGAAACCCAGTGAGCCGAGCCCTGCTCCTCGGTTTGTGCTTCCTCGTGCCCGTGCCACAGGGGTCACAGACTGGCCAAGCAAAGGCTTCAGGTGGTGTGGACCTCGTTGGGCGCCTGACGTGGCTCAGCAGAGCTCTGACAACATAAAAGCAAAGCCAAGCCCCTGGCTTGGGGGCTACAACAACATCACAGCATTTCTGCTGGGACACCCAAAGGTCCCTCAGCTCTGTGCTTTGCCATGAGGCAGAGGTCACCATGTGAATGGGCTGGGTAAGGCTGTTTTCTTGGCACCAGCACATCCATCTCAACTCCCCCCTAAAATGGAAAAAGAACATCCAGAACCTCCAATATCCAGAACTTCCACTCCAAGCCCCTTCCTACAACAGAGGGCCTGCAGGTTTGCTGCCTAGCCACTGCCCAAAACCTTGAAAAACTTCCTCTGTGTCTAACTTCAGTAGCACATTGCTCCAAATTAACACTGCAGTTTGGATGGCCTAAACACACACTAATGAAATAACTCAAAGAGAGAGCGACCCTGAGATCATCCACAGTCTCATGGCTATCCACAGGGGAAGGAAATTAAATAGCTTTTGGATAACAAATGTTTTGAGCATTTTCCAGCACAAGACCTGTAACAATGCAGCAAAAGCTGCGAGCTGGATTTACATACCTGAGAATTCCAGATTCACTCCAGTACCACCAGAGGTGCAATGGGAAAACACCCCGAAGTAACCCTCTACAGATAAAAACTTTCAAAACCACATTAATGCAGGCTTTTAGAGATGGCAAGAGCTATCCATCCTCACTGACTGCAACACCAGCCTTGAGAGCAGGAGGAGGGGAGAAAAAGCATCTTTCAGGCAATCACAGGCATTTTTTGCCCAGCTGAGTGCCTCGTGGGGAAAGCAACTCAAGCATCAACAGGAGCACTTGAAGCACACCAGCACTTTCTAAATTCACTTTCAGTAGATTTACCAACATGTCATATGGAAAAGGAATGTGTGCTATGCAAATCCAGCTCCAGACTGCTCACTGCCTAATCTAGCTTTAGATTCAAATGCTTATTACCATGGCGTCTAATCAGGTAATGCATAATAGACAGGTTTAGTTTGGGTTCCCAGTACTTCAGCTGTGTTCTTACTAAGACACCAAATGGGGGGTGGGGGGAAGAAAAAACCCTACACTGAAAAGAATTCAAGCTCTGGTGGAAAACAGAGACCAAAACCAGGCATGGAAAAAAGTATTGACACCTACCAGTAAAAGCCAGGCAGACATACAAACATTTGGCAGCTCACCAAGAACACAATGAATGTTGAGTCCTGTTTGCGCCCCACGGTATCCCTGCAGGGAAGTAGGTGGTTGGTCTTCCAGGGTCTCTCCCTTCCCCGCCATAAGGTGATTTAAGGATCTCACATACCCATGTAGGACCCATCTACCAGCAGCTCGCTCCCAGCAGCACGGAGCACAGCTGGTCACACCATAACCTCTAGACAACCTTATGGATGCTCTGGGCACCCATGCCAGGACCTCCAGAGCCTGGGTAACATGTGCCAACCAGGAGCTATTTGCTGGTTTGGGAAGGAAGAGGTTCCCTTACTGCATCAGGGTCTGCAGCAGGACATGGGGACCATGGGAATGTCATTCCTGGAGGCCACCACCTTTCTGTTCGATGGCACCAGCCACACAGCAGGGCTTACTCCACAGCCAAGGTCATCTCTGCCCTTACCTGCAGCAGGCAAGGCGATTCATTTCACTTTTAAGTTTCTCAAATACGGTCATCTGTCCAAGCCATATGCCACCCCGGTACCTCCAGGATACAACCCAGATGACAACCTCTTACCTCCACCACACAGTTACAACTCGGCCACTGTGCACCAGAAGTAACCTGGGGCAGGGACACAGGACCTGCCACTCAGGCTTGACAGGTTCTCCTCTCCACCTGCTGCTCATCTGCCATGCTAAGCTTTCCTGCAATGGAAGATGGTGAGGTTCTCAACACCATCGTCCTGCTCCCACCGCCAGGATGCCAAATCCCAGGAGCTTGTCCTCCCCTGCCTCTGCAACGCCAAATGGCACCTGGACTCGCAACCAGTTCCAGCAGAGTCAAGACATGCAAATATTGCTATCAGCCTCTGAAGACCTTACAAGACTGTGCTGACCCTGCTATGCTAGAGAAACCACACTCTGTGGGGTAAGCAGCACTAGGAATACCAACACTAGCAAAGAGGAGATTTCCCTCTGTGAGCCTAAGAAATATAAGCCAAGTTTATATTAAGGCTGCAGGATGTACTTACATTTATTAGGCATCAGAGAATTCACATAGGCGAACATCCCCCCCTGCAACACCTACATGTCTGTGCACAGCCCTGCCGCGTGGGCTCTCTGGTGTCTCGTAACATGGTAAATCCAACTAAAGCACTCTTTATGGCTTGGATGTTCATAACATTTATGTGTATTCCCTGATGTCTAGTACAGGCTGAGTTTTCATTGCATCCCTTCCCTTAATAAAAAGCCTCCACAACATCCTTTCAACCCAATGCCTGTTTTGACAAAACTTGCAGCAGCTCCACATATATGAGATGAAAATCAACCTGGCAGAAAGTACAAAACCAGCCAATGGACTTGATGAATTCTCAGTGATGGGGGAGGAGTAGATGGACAGACCAACTTTAAAGCTTCCTTTCATTAGCAAACTAAGCAAAAATCATAGGTTAACTTTCAATGATGCACGCTGTTACTGAGGTAAGTGAGGCGGCTGATATTCTGCCTCTCAGGCACATATGCTCTATGCTTCATCATTTACTGAATGAATATTCAAATGCTTTGAAAGAGGAAGGAAAACAATCCCAAAGAAACCGGAGGTTGCAGCTTGCAGTGTTTTCATAAGCCCGTTCAAAGGCCAAGCCAGATTTACCAGTGCCTGTGCTGCTGCCTGGCTGTGTGAGCGGCCGGCCAGGTTCTCCCTCCAGTCTGCACCTCCCCAGCTCACAGCAGTGCCTGGAGCTGGTCTGGGGGCCTTTTTTCCTTGCTCCTGAAGCCAAAATGACAACAGGGATGGTTAAAGGAGGTGGAAAGACACCCCCCCCCCCCACTTCCCATTCAGCCAAACCCACAGCAGAGAGGGAAGAAACCCTTTGTGAAACTCCCTGCCCAAGGATGGACATGGGTGGAGGTGTTAGCAGGGCTAGTCCTTCCCAGCACCGAAGGAGCCACGCAGATAGTATTTACCTGGCCACAGGGACTAAATACCCCATCAAAGTCATACTCATTTGCGAGCCAAAAGAGAGAGTTCACATTCCGGTATTTACGGCCACTACCGCTTCTGGAGCTCTGTCTACAATGGTCCCCAAGACAGGGTCATTCCCAGTGATGACTATGAAGAGGTCCTTCAGCCCACTCTGGCATGGGGACTCAGGAATAGTTCACACACATGTATTTCCAAGGGAAAAAAATACATCAAAGCCTCAGAAGCTGAATTTCTGGAGCTGTGGATAACATGCATGCGAAGAGCATGGTTCGCTTATGGCAACCCAGGATGGCAACCCGCTTGAGATGCAAAAATCGTTTAATGAATAAGTATATTTATATTTATAACCCCACAGCAGTTTTATTTATAGGGATGCCAATCACTTTTACACAGATATAAAACAGGCTGGCAGAATGCCTTAGACTATATCCAGAAACCCGTCTGTAACAAATCTAAGCAGTGATATCTCTGCACACGTTTGGCCAAACTATAATGCTAACACCAGCCATCTTGACTTTATACATACAGATGGGCCAGGCAGGGCTCACCAAGCCTGCCACATGGCCAAAGATGGATGAATTTTGCTGTCACCTACTGTGACCTGGTTGGGGAAACGACCAGATGAAAGAAAACCAGTCACCATCTGGGCTGTGTGGATGCAAATACCAACACAACACTGGCTGGAGAGCAAGCCAGCATCCAGCTGCCTACAGGTGAACCTCTTTCAAAACCTTTCATCACTGAAATGGGGAGCCTATAAGAAAGGAAAAAAAACCCACTGGAGCTCTGCAGCATCTTTAAAAGGCGAGGGGATTAAGCTAGAGCTCTTGTGTACAGTTTTTTTTCCAATCCATTGCTCAAGACACAAAGCTGGGACAGAGGAAGATGCAGGAGAAATTAAATTAAAGTCATCGTTTGGCTCTTGATTTCAAAGTAAACAAGGACTTCTAGTGAGACTCCTCCTCTCCTACCACTCCCCAGGATCTTGCAGCTTTATCTAAACTTGCAGAAGTCAAGGAGAGAGGTTGCCATTGATTTCCATGGGGACGGCACTGCAGCATCCCAAACTACCCTGTGTTGTCAGGTGGATCTGGGGGCTTTCTGTTGCTTCCCCTCCAGCTCAAGCTGAGACCACCTAGAGAACTGAAGAGTTGCATCTAATTCACAAGAAACAAAGAAAAAAATGCTCTTCATCCCAGTGGGGCTTCTGGGGTCTGGTTGTCTCAGAAATGGGGCAAAACAGGGATGGCTCCATGTGAAATACGGACTATGGATAAATGCACCTCATCCATGAAAGCTGCAGTATTTTCACAAATGCCAAGGCAGAAAAGGTTATTCTGGAATATTACTTTGAATAGCTCTGGGAACAAACCCAGCATGAATTTTCAACTCTTATTCAGCAAACGATTTGAATAAACTGAGGGAGGCTTGCACACACATACCGACACCATTTTTGCCTCTGCTCCTTAGACAATCTGTGAGAGAACAGCTCCCAGCAAACACGATCACTTTGCAGTCCGATGTATGGATTCAACTAACCCTGTCTTGGGGACAAGGTAACCTCTCAAGATCCCTTCCACCCCAATTTTAATACTATTTTACACCACAAACTGTTTACATGCTGGGATTTGCTCCGATTCATCCCTGGAAAGAAGTATGTCTAAAAGAGTAACTAATGGAAAGAAAAAACCAGAAACCCAACAGCAGTTCCCTCTCTCAAGGACAAAGCAAAGGAAAACAACCAGATGTAGAGCTACGACATCCTCGATCCAAATGCTTTCCAAAACATTTCCAAATGTTTTCCAAAGCTTCCAGCTGAAGCTTTCACAGCTAGACTGCAACTCCACCAAAGCCTCAAGCACTGCGTGCAGCATCACGGTGCACTGCAGCACATGACAGGGAGATGGCTGGTAATGACTTTTCCAATGAACACACCTGCCAAAATGCACCCAAGACCCTTGTGCAGAAAACACAGAGTTTTGAAGAAAAACTGCCTCTGCCTTCTCAGTGGGACACCTTCCAATGTGATGGAGCCCAAATGCTATGTGGGCTTTCAGGAGGAATCAGTGAATGCACATGGCCAGATGTCCTCACCTTCACGACAGGCTTTTGAGTTTATTCTGAACACCTTTGGAAATCACTCCTCTGGCCCTAATCCTTTGGGATTATGGATAATAATAAAACAAAAATATTTTTAAAATTCACTTATGGAAAGTAAAGAGAGAAAAACATAGATCTTCTACATGCAAGCAAGAAATGCTGAGGTTCTGTCCAAACACCAACAAACATGGACATTTACGGTTACTACACAGCCAGAACTGAGGTGGTTGTGGGAGATTCTGGTCTGAGCAGCCGACCTCAACTGCAGCAGCCAAAGGGCAAGCCGCAAAGTCCCAGCAGTACTTAGCTGCAAGAACTGACCGCTCTGGAGACCAGGGGGCTGGCACACGGCAGGTCCCCATCCCCAGCCTCCTCACCCTGCTGCTGGCACAACAGCTTCCATCCATGCCAACGGCCTCATCGGAAATGGCAGTGCCTGTAAAGCAGAGTCTCAGAGGTCCTTCCAAGTCCCAAGCTGATCTCCACCTCTTTCAGCTTGCTTCTGGACACAATCAAAGTGTTTCTTTCTGAAGAAGCCCTATCAGCTGTATGTGGGCTTTTGATTAGACCTTTTGTAAAGGAAAAAAAAAAAAAAAAAAAGCTTGCTCGAGGATGATAAAAGTCTAGACACTAAAATATATTTTCCAGCTGATCCAGCAAACCTAAAAAGCTCTCCCTTGATCTCGGACTGCCATGATCAAAGCCATTATCCCATCCAGAGCCCTTCTGAAACTTTAGCTTCCAAATGTGCAAGTTATTTTTAAAATCTAAACCAGGCCAAGCCTCTTGTTTGGAGTTTTATGAAGAAAATGAGGTGTGCTCCTCCCAAACTTTTCTCTGCCAGATCTGGAAGTGACTGGTGGGCACGTGGTGGAGGGCAAGAGCAGTAGCACCCGGTGGCCACGGTCTGCTTGTGTGGGGAGACACAGCCCATTCCCCCAGAGTGGCTATGGTGTGGGGGAATATTCCCCATCCTCAATTGTGATTAAGCTTTTTGGAGAGCATCCCCATACTCAGGACTTGTGTCTGCCTCTGGCATCCTCAGTCACAGGGGTGCATTATTCTGGGGCCCAAGAAGAAACAGTGGCAGATACTTTTGTTTTCTTCAGGAATTAAATAAAACTAAGCGCTACAAACTTCCTTTACCAGGTAGCAGGACACCCAAGTACAAAGAACATCTAGTTCTGCACCAAGGGACAACCAGGGAAATAAGGTGTTCCAGGAAAAAAACCAACAACATTCTCCAATCTCTTGGAGGACTGTTTCAGTGGTTGAAAGAACAAACACCCAGCCCTGCAAAAGCAACTGAAAGCCAAAGGGGCATCAGCTCTGCCTTAAGTAGGATGGTCAAAGGGAGGTGATGGAAGACCAGCCAGCGTCGCGTGGTGAGCACCAAGCCTTCTGGTGTGCAGTGGCCTCCAGAGGAGGGGACCCATGGTCAGTCCCAGTCGCCAAGGTTTGCAGTGGCCAGACTGGGGGAAGTCAAGGGATGGGTGATCTGGTGTGATGAGGAGCTTGGGGAGAACTGGAAGGGCTTTTTGAAAGGATATGGCCACCAAGCTGTACCTCCTGTTGTAGGGGAATGAAGGCAGTGGGTTGATTAGCATTGATAACATGCAGCTGTGGCAATTTTGTCTCCCCTCCAGGCAGCCTCAAAAAGTACCTTTCCAATGCTTTGCCATGTCTGAATGCTGAAAACCTTTTTCACCGTAACTGGCAAATCATACTTTTTACACCACACTAGCAGAAATCTTATTGCCATTTTGTCATATTTTACATCTCTTTTTTCAAATATATCCATAAGCATTGCAAATACAGAATTTGTCTCCCTGTCCACATTTAATTGTTCTAGTAGGTTTAAGACTAATCTCCATGCTGTTAGCAATGCTGTTGCAATTTTATTGCCCCTTGAGGCAACTCAAAAAGAAATCTTCCAGCATTTTGCCATGTCTGAACACAGGAGACATTTTTCAGTGTAACTAGCACATCATTTACTTTGCACCATCCTAGCAAAGTTCCTATTGCCTTCTTGTTATACTTTACACTTCTTTTTTCAAATATATCCATAAGCATTGTTAAAGTGGAATTTTCTTCTTCTGTACCCATATCAATTAGTCCCTATCTACATTGGGTACCAAAAGCTGCAATTTGACTTAAGATGGACAACAACTATTGCAATATACCCATATCAATTAGTTGCAACGGCTCACCTCTCACAGTGCCTGTTATGGGTTGCAGGCTCTCCCGCTTGTCTCAGCTATGTTGGGCACCAGTTGTAGTCAGAGTCCAACTCAGTCAGCCTCACACAGGGTACCAGTTGTTGCAGCACAATCAAACTAGTAGGCTGCAACAAGGCTTTACTGTTGGTCAGAGTCTACTGTATGTGCTGCATCTCCTTCCTGCAGAGGTCAGACCACACTGCTACACACCCCCCCCCATCCTCAGGGCTATTTAACCACTTAGCAGGAACGAGCTGCAGCTGCACATCATCCATGTCAATCAACCCACTGCCTCTGAGGCAAGGCCACAGCTGCGTGGTATCAGTGCTGATCAACCCTCTGCCTTCATTCCTCTACATCCTATGTCCCAACGTGGACTGCTAACAGGGGGACATTCTTCAAAGAGAGATGGGGACAGGAGATGACTGCCACCGCAGAAAGTAGAAGAGAGCAGCACGGAGCATCCACATGCTCCAAAGCTATGTAAAAGCCAAATGTAGCTCCCTAGTGAATGCTCAACTAAGTAGCTTCTAAAGCACTGGGGCAAACAAGCCATGTTGTTTCCCTTGCCTCCCAGCATCTTCCTCCATAATTCTGCCCAATTCCTTTCCACTCTGTGCTTTCACCCTCCTCAACTCCAGCATCTCTGCTCCTCCTTCCCACCACTACTGCTGCCCAAACCAAGCAGATCTGCAAAAAGCTGAGCGAAGCAGACAGGCACACACACCAGTAGGACGGAGAGTCACACTGGAGATTAAAGACCCACCAATGCCTCCAGCATCCCTCACTGTGGCTGCAGGGGCCATGCTCCTGCCGAGCAATGGCTGTGCTGCACATCACACATCCCCAGCGCTTCGGGAGGTGTCGTCTGAATCTCCACCAGCTTTCCAGCTGGGTAAACGTCAAGGAAAAAATCAGGTTGACAGAGTTCCTTAAGAATATTTCCATCAAATTGGATTTTTCCCACCCCCATGCACACGGGAGCAGAAAGTGTGAGGGCCACCAGCAATCTGGTGCCAGCTGTGACAGCTGCCATGTCATCCCCAGAGGGGACAAAGGATTTGCCGGCATCTCCCCAAAATGTTGCTCAGGAGCTGGGCAAGGCAGACAGGTCGTGGTAAACCTGCCCAGCTTCAGATCTGCCACAGCACAGAGCCCAGCACATGCCCCATTGCTGTGGTTCATCTTTACTTTCCCCAACAATTGTAGAGAGGAGATGGACTTCAACCTTAGCCTCCACACAAGCACACTTCGCTGGGTCTACTGAAGCCACCAAAGCCCCACAGATCCCGGTGATCCCACCTTGCCCTCGCCCTGGCCCCTTCCCTCTCATGAGCTTCTCCTGTGGAAGGACAGCAAAGCCTCGCTGCACATCCATCATCCCCAAGAAGGGCTAACACAAAGTTCCTGACCTCGAAAATTTATGGTCCCTATCACATAGGAGAGCACAGGAGCCGATGGCAATGGCTGCTTCTGGATTTAAAAGGACCTAAACCGATCACGGAAGCAGTGTGCGCCCCAAACCCTCACTCCCGGTGATAGATAAATATTGAAGGGGAAATGCTGCGTGACTCATTTAGGTGCCAAGCATGAAGCCGTGTGGGTTCAGCACCACATTTTTCTTGCTGTGAGGCTTTCCATCCATCCCACCCTCTTCTGCAGTGTTCTCATCTCCCGTGTTAAAGAGATGGGAAATGCGTTCATCACTGGTCCTCCTTCCCAAACCAAACATGCAAATACAGGCTGAAAAACACCCAATTTCCAATCCTAGCAAACTTACAGTGGTAACTTATTTCCAGGCAAAGCTGTGATTTTTTTAAGGGATACCACTGGGTTAAGGAGTCAAAGGCATAACTGTACAAGTGAAAGCAAAAGCCCTTTATTTCTGTAAAGTCTTCCCCCCCCCAAAAAAAAAAATGACAGGGAGTAACACAGCTCTTGCCAGTTTAGTGGGGTGTACATGAAGGCTTGGCGAAAGCAACCTCATTAAACTGGCTGGGTTGTTAAGCACCAATCCAAACACACAGCCCTCTGATCACTGCAGGATGGTCTGGGAACCAAAGGCAACTCACAATTAAACCTGTGACAATCAGGAAAATCCTTACAAATGCCCCCAAGCAGAATCCACCAACACCATCCCCACCCTCCCTTCTTTTTTTTTTTTATTTACTTACATAAGCAGCATGTCAGATAACTTGGAGGAAATCAGATGCTTAATGATTAAGCGACACTTAGGCAGCACTCTGGAAGATAAATACGCCCTTTGGAAACCCTGCAACAAAAACAGACGGTATAAACAGACAGTAACTAATTATTCTGATTAAACCTTGGAAGACCTGAAATACCCGACTGCAGCAGAACAAAGACAATTTGCGCGGGGCTGCTCACAAAAATAAGTCACACCCTTTGCAAAAAGAATTCACCCAAATAAACCTAAGTGCTTCTACGTTGTTTTTGCTTGCCTGCCTGTTTCTTAAGGTCTAGGTGAATAGGAAACGTCTGCCATACCCTGGAGGGATCCCGTCGCCTTTAGCTGAAATTAGACTTCAAGGAAAGCAGGCGAAGGCAGGTGTCACCAACCTGCACCGGCACGGCAAGGCTCCCACCGCGCACTGGAGGAGCGGCGCGTAGGGGTTTTTCCTCCCTTCCCACCAAAACCAAAGAGAAAGAGGTTTTTGCATTAAAAGAAATTAAGGAAAATAAATAAATCAGGTGTGCTCCTAGGGAAAAAGGAGGGGACAGAAGGTCTAGCCGGCTGCCAGGCTTGGAAGGATGCAAGCTGGGACTGGGATGTGGGGAGATGGCGACGCAGCTGGGCCACGGGGACCAGACAGGATGCGATGGGATGCTTGGCCTAGCAGTGAGAGGAACCTGCAAGGTCCACCAGCAGCTCACCCACCATCGTGGATGCAGACTAGGGCACCTGCTTTATCGTGGTCCATGACACCAGCGCTGAGAGCCTGTCAGAGCAGATGGTGTGCAGAGCAAGACAAGGGGATGTGCTCAGTAGACATTCCCTTACTCCTCTTGCCTCGGAGTAAAAGATGGTTTTCCTCTTCTCCTCTCTCTGCCCTTCCGTCCCCATCCCCCCCTCTTAAATGCCAGCACAGCTCAGGGGACCATTTAATCTCAAACCTCAGTAATCAATCGGTTCACCCTCACGCATGAGAAAGAGTCACAGCAGTAAGCACCAAATCCCATTTCCACCCAGCAATACAATGTTTTAATCACGTACATAACATTTCCCTTTTAACATAAATCCTGAACAGATCCAGGCAGCCCCCAGGTTGTGGGTGGGGAAGGACAGAGTGCCAGGGAAGAACATGGGGATCTGGGGGAGAAAAGGGAGGAGAAACCATTGTTGCAATCACTTAAAATGACAATTTTATACGGCTAGTCCAGTTTGCCACTACCATGATGACATTTTGACCTCGCGTTCGCCATCACAGAGGATGAGCAGCAGTGTGGCAAGCAGCAAGCCCACATCCAGCTCTGCCACCAGAAGCTGCATCGGTTTTATCCTAACATGCCACCAAGCATGTGGGAAAATGGGGATAGAAAATGCAAGACGGGCACACATGGAAAGACTTGGGACAGGCTGTGAGACAAATAATAGCAACGGGGCCTCTCCACCAGTGCTGTGAGACTTACTCCAAAGCCTGTTCACATCAGAGTGAGCCTTTCTAGCTGGGTTTGAGTAGATTTGGGATCGCTACCTGCCAACACTTGTTATTTCCAAAAGCAAGCATGGCCGGACCAGCAGGACCATCACACGACTGCCACTGCAACAGGTAGGCAGCTGCGAGCAGTTCAGACTTCGTCCAGACCAGTCCTGAGTGGCATAGCTCACAAACAGCCATGTTAAAAAATATACATATTTTTTTTAAAATATAAACACATGCACAGACTTTTCTAATATATAGGAACAAAAGGGGGGACACCCTGCTGAAACCCCCATGTGCAGCTCAACTGCTCTCTTCAGCGACAAAGGAAATGAGAAGCAGAGACCAGGCGCACACAGCCACTCGCCGTGGCATGGTTTGGCTCTGGGAACGTTTCTGGATTCCCCAGCACAAGCTCTAACCTCCAAGGGATGCAAAATGGTCTTGGAGCCACTCTGGAGGAGAAGTGGAGGGGTCCTCAGGGGCTCAGCTGGGCAGATGGAGCAGGATGGAGAGCTGGGCTCTGGGTGGTCATGGGGATGGCTGACCCCAGTCCATGCCCCATCAGCTTAAGGGTCCCCAAAACACATATTGTGCCACAAGAACAAACCAGGAATGCCTTCAAACCCACAGTCCACAGCAGAAAACAAGGTCCCCTCCCGGGTCTTGGCAACAGGATGAACCCACCCATGACCACAAGCCTCATCACATCATGATGCTTGAGCAAAGCAAGGGAAACAAGTTCAGGACTGGGGGTCTTGGGGTTATCTTTGACTTCTCTACATGTAGCAGAGCTGCGTTTCTGAACCCCCTTTTTTCAGACAGATCCCATGGCAGGCTTTGGTACAGGAGGTGGTACGGTGCACCAGGATTTTTTCAATTCCTCTCAGCAGGGAACATCATGTTCCTACCTCTAACTGAGATTTCTGCACCATGGTCTCCTTCCAAAGGCCAACGCTCCCTCCCCTCCTTTATTTTTGGCTTCAGTTTCCCCAAGACCTGTAACATCAGGAACTGCTTGGCACAGAGGACAAAGTCCTCAAGATCCACACACATACCTAGAAAAACTATTGCACTTACACCTTCCCCGATCTCTTTAGCCCACGCTGGGACGTGCACAATTAAGAGGGACCAGGCACCACCAGCCACCTGCAGTGTGCTGTTGGAGGATCCAGCCATATCCCCATCCTCTCCCAAAGAGCAGGACATTGCAGTGCAATTCAGGACAGAGATACTCAGTGCAGTATCTAGAACAAATTAAACCTCCTAGGCACAGCAGCAAGCATGGATTTATTGATTCATGGAAAACGTCCTTACAAATTACTTCACTCAGATCAACAGGACAAGACAAAACGAGGGCTCTCCTCGGCAGTGAGATGCTGCAGTGCTATCACTGCAGTCCGGCACTCTAGAAGAAATCACTCTTTCAGAGCAGACACTTCTAACAGGGCTTTGTGGGGCTGGTGGAGGACAATACATAGGCCAGCACAGATCTGTGCCACGTCCCACCCAGGCCCCACCTCTCTGTCCCAGAGCAAGCAAAGCCAATGGATAATTTCTGCAAGCAAGTAGGTGAAAACGCTGCTTGCCATCAGCTTCACATCTGCAGAAGCTCCATCCATACCTGCTTGTTGGCTTGTGTAGGGCTGCAGCTGCTGGGTGGGATGGGACACAGAGGGTGATGCCACTGACAGCATCTCCTGCACCGCCCCTGCTGCAGAGTCTGCTCACCATGGGGCAGGGAGGTAGGACTCCCTGCCTGGTGAGAGGTAGCACAGATCCATGTTGATCTCCTTCTGCATTGTTCTCCTCCATCCCCATGAAGCCACATTAGAAGTGACCACTCTGAAAGAGTGATTTCTCCTGGAGTATGGGACTCCCAAGCACCGCAGCTTGTTAATCTCAACCACTTCTCTTGATACTGGATGGGTTAACATACTTTCATCAAGCTCAAACTCCCTCCCAGGGCTACTTGTGGTCTGGACCCAGGACGCTGAGACAAGTCTAAGGCCATTTTCTGCAGGTGTTTGTTCCGGTGGTTAAATGCAGCTCATAAATAAATAAATACCCAGATATACCTGTGCCTTATTCTGGACAGCGTGCATCTGGCTTTGGCTTCCAGACATGGGCTGCTTGCTGGACTGAAGAGCCGCTGGATGCCCACCCCTGCCCCCTGACAAAGCCATATAAGCTTGCATTTTGTAGCATCTTGGTGAAAAGGTGAGAGGAGTGCTCACACTCCCCAGGACAAATCATTTCCCCGGCTTTTATGCGTGTGGCACTTCCCTGCACCCTCAACAGTCAAACCAGCGCCAGTAACACTGAGGGCAGGGCCGGGCACTGCCCTTCCACTGTTGGGTCCACAGCAGCCCCGCTCCCAACCTGCCTTTTGCAGGAGTGGACACAGCTGATCACAGCTCAAACTGCTTTCCCTAGCTCCAAATCACCCGCTGCGATCACTTCCCGGCATCCCCATCTTCAGATCACCTCCTCGTTTTTAAAATCAGCTTTAAAAAGACCTACTTTAAAAAAAAATCACTGCAGATGCTGAGTCACATTGTTGGATGCTTCCCGGATGGTACCTACAGAGGTCTTCTAGGAACGCCTCCACCTCATGTGAACTCCCCCGCTGGTAACATTAAAACTACAATTATCTCTGCAGATTAATAAAGGGTACTGCATCGCTGGCAGTAATCTGAGGCAGGGACTCCCGGCAGCAATGAGCGCAAGCTATCAAGGCGTGCAGGCACACACAGCTGTGTTTGTGGTCCCCATCACTCCCAGTCACCCACGCTCTGCCACGCTGCCTCACCCGTTCCCCAAAACACACACCCCCAGCCCCCCGGGCACCGATTAGTATTTTGATAAAAAAAATGTATCTCATTACACCGATTCGCTTAACTCCCCACCCAGGGGTTGCGATTCCTACGTGCATTGGCTTTGCTAATCAGTTTCGCATCCCTGATGTGACACTGCCCCTTGCCTCCTCCCAGCCCCAGGGCACGGCTCCCAGCTCTGCAGCATCATTCTGACACGTGGACCAGGAACTGCTGCCCTGGCTGGACCATCTGCCTCCATCCTGCTATTTGGGGGTGGTGGGGAGAAAACGGCTCCTTTACATGGCAAGAATTAAAAATATAAATGGACTCGAATCACCGCAGCATTTGCAAACATCCCACTGTAGCAAATGAGCTGTGCACAGCACAGGGGCATGGGTGATCGAAAGAGGGTACCGGCCACCACTCACAGCTCTTGGGGGCACAGTAAGTAACACCCTGGAGCCCAGAGCTGGGAAGGTTGCAAGCCCTATCAGCCCTTCCCAGCCTAGGTGAGAGGAAGAGCAATTTGGCACATACGCTTTGTACCAGTCCTTACACCTCTGGCTTCTGGGTCAAAGCACTTTCTGGTTGTACCACCTCAGAAATCGCCCTCATTGCGAATACCTTTGAGGCCAGGTATAGCAGCACCTGGGGACTACTGCTCTCCATCATGGTCCTAAAATGAGCTCTCGCTGTGGCACGGCAGGTACCCAGGCACGGCGAGTGAGCCCACGAGCACCCCTGAGCACCGTGCGCTTCCCTTCAGCTGCTGCCCTTGCACACCTGAAGCAATACAGAACAGGTGTAAACACACCCTCAAAGTCAGCATCATGCCACAGTGAACCACGACGGCGTCACGCAGCAATATGCAGCCAGCAAATACCCACTTCTTCCCATAAAAAATAACTTAAAATGGCAAAGAGGAAAGGCAGAGAATGGGACTGTAGCCAAGCCCAGCAAACACTGCATGGATGCAGGGGCAGAGAGCTGAGGACGTGCCACCACTCGCTGTGGCTGTCACCCTCACCTGGGGACCTTCTTCCAACTGTACTTGTGGAAACACTCCTGCTTTCAGAGAAGCCCATTCAAGGGCAGGGAGATGAGGACTCAGCCCACCCCACACCTTTCAGGGCTGAAAACTAGCGCCATGGTGGGGTGCTGCTCTGCTCCTGAGACACCACGGAAGCACAAACCACCCTGCACTTGGAAAGCGATTCCCCGCTTTCCTGAGCTAGCAAACTTGGGCACCGCCACAGAAGGCAATGAGTTGATCACTCAACAGTAAAGCTGATTCCCTATACTTCTATTTAAAATTTGCCTCCCCTCTCTATCTGTAAGCCAAATCAGGGATAAAGCAGGTCAGTGGATCATTCTTTTAGGTACCATGATGAGTGTGTATATATGTTTGGGGTTTTTTTTACATTAAAGGGAAACTAATTCTTGTAAACACTTCAATCAGCTTAATTATCCCTCTCCGGGAGTTGTTTTTCTTTAAAAAAAAAAAACAAAAACAAAAACATAAAAACCCAAACACTGAAGGAATAAATCATCCCAGGGAGGGCAAACACCTACTTCCCCCAGCAGCCCCCACCTCCAGCATGGCTGCAGCCAGCCAGGCTCCTCCTGGCAGGCTGGGGTGGAGGGGCAGGAGAGCACAGTGGGCCAGCACAGCACACAGCCAGCACACAGGTGGATAAGAGGGTTAAATCCAGCTGCTCAGGGATAAGCTGGTCACATACTGCAGATATTTTGCAATGGCAAATGGCAAATAGTGGTATGCCAGCCTACAGCAAATACTGGCACAAGTCACTTGCATGACTGTCACCAGGTGTTTAACTCAGAAGTTGCCGATATTGGAGACCCTGGAGCTGCATCTTGTTAAACCTCTCCCGATGAACTGCTTCCTTGGCTATTTTGAAGCTTGCAGTAGAGAAGGCTGAAAAAGTAAAGTGACTCTTGGCTTTCAGGCTGGAACCTGGAGAAGATGAGGCAGCATTTTTTACCTGTTGTAACTTTTTTGTCTTCCCAGGACTCTTGTGGGGCCAAACACAGAAGAATTTGAGATGCTGTCACACAAGAGAAACTTTGGGAGATAAAGCAACCAGACACCCACCCAGTAACTCCAGCACAGCACCAACACAGACAGACTGGGGTGCAAACAGGCAGCCCCCAACATGCACATGGCCACAACTTGCTGATCTTAATATCAGGCACATAAATTCCCAGGTGGCAACTCCGGATTAATACATTAAATTTCCCCACTGGCAAATAATTTCCCTTTTGCATTCCAAGACTAAAACTTCTTCCAATTGCTGCTCAAGCTGACCAACATCTTTTTATTCATTTGCATCCAGAAATACTAAACTGCTGCCTCTTGGAATTCTGCAGAGATGGAGGGCCCTCTTCTCTGTCCTGAAGCCACCAGCCATGCCCTGGTAGCTGCAGCACAGCCACTAAATCTTAAAACCTGTCAGAGAATGGAAAGCTTATGGCTATGTTGCAAGAGCCAGCGCTTCCAAAATCTGTGTTGCCCAGGAACCCAGAGCTAGAGATCCCCACACGGCTACCTATCAAGCAACCTGCACCTCGGCTGTGGTCCAGATGTAGGTTTGTAGAAGACAGCGATGTGGAACTTGGCCATGGGATGTCCCACCCCATTCTCCTCCCAGCTCCATTCGGAGGCAGCCAGCTACATCCCATGTTAGCGCATTTTGCATAATCAAAATGGGAGTTAGCCTACGTAACCACAAGCTGAAGGGTATATTTAACTCAACTGGAAGACAAAGGAGGTCAGGTCCACCGCAGATTAAATTAGCTGAGCCTGCTAACGCCAGGAGCTCCCGTCTGCCATCGACCACGCCTACCATGGATTTATTCCTCCTGGCTCTACGATTTAGTGGTCCGCCAAGGAGGAATGGTCCTGCTTCATCAAAGCTCTGAAAAGGAAAATACACAGCAAAGAGGTGGCAGAGTGGGTCCAACAGGTTCCCAAAGCCTTGGGCAGGACACAGTCTCACAAGGGTTTGTATCACCTGTCTAGCCATGGTGTGGGATGAGGTGTGGTAACCTACGTGGGTGCTGCACC
This sequence comes from Falco punctatus, assembly GCF_963210335.1. Taxonomy (NCBI): domain Eukaryota; kingdom Metazoa; phylum Chordata; class Aves; order Falconiformes; family Falconidae; genus Falco; species Falco punctatus. The sequence goes on along the minus strand of NC_137587.1, from coordinate 40,859,111 downwards.
TCCTTCAGCCCACAGGGAGAAAGAGGAGGATGGAGGACAAGGGGAGACCCCCCTCAAGCTGCCCCAGAGCCCAGCTCCAGTGTGTCCCCTGCATCCCAGCACAGTATGGGAGGAGAGTGAGGATGTTCCCCTCATGGTCTTCAGGACGTTTGCTTCAGATCTGCCTCCTGGGAAAACGCTCATTTTCCCTGTATAATTTCTGCTGATAACACCTCATCCCCCACCACGTTCACTGCAGTCTCACGCAACTCAAAGATGAGGCCAAAAACGTGGTTATTTTTACATTTTCCTCCCAGGAGATGGTCTCTCCATGGAGCACAGCTGCCACACCGCATCAGATCATTACACCATGCCAGCTCAGCCCCACAACAGCTGGATGAAGTCTGGAGGAGACCCTGCCACCAGGTATTCTTCTGCCTCACTGGTGTTAAAACTCCCCAGCTTCTCAGTCTAGGGCATCCTAAAGACGGGGCCTAAGCCCCAGCCCCAAAGGTAGCAAGGTGCCACTCCACTCTTACTCTCTCCATAGCTCCCCACCCAAGCCCCAAACCCATCTTCTAGTCATCCCAGTTTTGGATTTTTCTGAGGCTTTTGCATGTGTCATGGTACCCCATGAGGCATCTGCCTCACCCACATCCAGGTCTTTGTGGATCCGGATCCAGGACTTCCAATTTGTCCCAAATTCTACCCCCACCCAGGGAGAGACTGGGTTTGGCTGTGCCAAGATGTCAAAGTCCACAATAACCACCCTCCTCAATGTGGCACATCAGCTTCAGCATCACATAGATTCTCTTTAAACCTGCATGTCTTATTGGACACTTTTACACTGGGACAAGAAAAAAAGCAGCATTTCCACAAGTAATCTAAGAACTTTTAGACTTTAAAGAGTGGAGTGATGGAGAGCAAAGCATGGGGCATGCAAGGAGAGGCTGTTTGTACACCCATGGGAGAGGACCAAACAGCACGGGAGGATGGTCTTCTGTGTGCTGTGGCCTATCTGCAGCAGCTACACCCTTGCATGAACACAACATCACCATCCTACCACCAATGCCCCGTAACCCGCTGCCAGCAGAGCCCACATACCTGGCTCGGAGCTAGGGTGGCAGCAGTGGGTGGCACGAGGAAAATGGGATCCTTTCCAAGAAAGGGAACACAGTTGGCCTGTATTTTCTTCCCCTCCTTCCCTTGAAATCACTCTTCCTGCAGTCTGCCTGTGAGACAGAAGCCAGGCATTCAGGGAAGCAGGTAAGAGGCTGCACACTGATTGTTTATAGTTACTTTACAAATAAAGGGGGTCATAATGAATGTTTGCATCCTAAAAGAAATCCCAGTGCCCTTCCCCCACCTACACCTCCCAAAGAAAAAGCACAAATCCAGCTGCTCTGCAATCTTATCTTGATGCAGAAACAATCTGAGACAGAGATATAAGGGTCCCCCGAAGGCATGGTTTATTAAAGGCATCTTTATTTAGTTGATTCTCTTCAAAAATGCGGCACTGAAGCGCCATTCCCAGACTGGTTTTCATCGCAGCAGCAGCAAACACCACCCAGGCAGGGTCCCCCAGCCTGGCAATGCAACATGCTCCCGCGGAAAGCTGCAGGATTTTCTCAGGCTAAAAAGCAACTCAAGACCAGGGGGATACACCCAGGCCAAGGCACTTTGAGGGACCCACAGCTGAGAGCCATGAGGAGATCCTAAACGTGCCCTGGTCTTGCCCCAGGGATGGTACAGAGATGGGGACAGGCACATTAATGAAGTTCATGGGACACTCCCTATTTACCCAGCAGCTCTGCCTCCGTCCCCACACCCGCTGTCGCAGGGGATTGCACGCTAGCAGCCAAATACACCTAATCCCAGGTTTCAAGAACCAGAGCTACAAAACGACCGCACAAAGAGGCAGCTGTTCACACGCATCCCAGGGAACCTCCCCGCAACCAACGCCTCTCTATTTATCCAACACGCGATCTTTACATGTTCAGCTATTTTCATCCACCCTGATATTAATGGATGCAAAAGGCAGTTGGGTAAGGTGTTCGACAAAAATCTCATTTAGAGATCAAGACAAGCTTAATTGGTTTCTAGCCAGACCTGCACAAAGATGGGTCACTTCAAATACAGTTGCTAATCTGCCCATTATACTCCCTAAGCTCCCACTGACAAAGAAAAAGAAAATAAAGATGCACAAAGGAATGCAGCATTTTGAGCATGTTACTTCCAGAGAGTAACACATCAGAAACAATGAATTCTGCAAGAACAAGGGCTTTTCTTTTCTTTGCAGGAAAAGAATAACCAAGTGATAAACAAAGAAACAATAAAAAGACATAACGTAAATAAAATCTGCATTTTTCACAGGCAACCCCCATCCATTTTAGGTTCTTGAAGAGCATTTCCAGCAGCTATTGTTCCTGTGGGCAGGCAGAAATAGGAAAAAAGCTTATGCTGCCGAGGAGACGTCATATCACAAGTGACAGAGTAGAAAGGATAGAGAACCTCGTGATTAAAAGCACAGGATTGAAACCCTGGAGAGCTGAATTCACTTCCTAACTTAGCTATAAAAAAATGAAAAATTGCGAGTTTCCTGTGTGATCACATCCTAGATAATTTATTCAAAAAGCTAGTGTTGAAAAGCAAGGGAGGGGGAGGAAGCAGGAGGAGGAAGGGGAAGACCCGGTCCTGTGGGCTTTTAATAGGCTTGAGGTTAGACCAGCACTGGCAAGCTGTTAACATCCATCTGTGTTGGGTGCTGCATGATCTGGAGCCGATGCTGGGAAACCATTGAGCATCCCATGAGCTCAGTTAAGAGACCACCATACTCCTCTGCCCATGTGCACAGCACGGGCTCACCAGCACCGCGTCCCCAACAGCAGCATCCTGCAGCTTTCACAACATGGAACTCCGAACAAAAAACAAATCCACATGCAAAATGGAAAGGTTAGCGATAATTTTCCCTCTTGTAGCTACGCAAGAATTTAGAAACAAGAATATAAAGCTGTCCTCCCAATGCAGCATATTATAAATTACGTGGCAATGCAATTACAGCGCTGCAGAGCCAGATGCAGCAGCGGCACAGGTAGAAGGGCGATGAAAGGGTCATTTGGTTACAAGCTTCTCCCCTTGTGCAACAGCCCTGGACTCCCAGCTCCGGCATAGGAGGTCTGTTTATTTTCCTGAATCTCAGCCAATTCTGCTCGGTGGTGTTGCACCCAAGGGAGAGCGGAGCTGCAGATCCTTTGGCACGACAGAGCCGAAAGTAAGGCCAGCACTGGAAAAGACAGTGGTCGTGTTTTGGACCTTTACAGCAACATCCCTCAAGCTCCAGAGCATCTTTGCAAGAGCCTTTTACAGCAGCTGGGTCCATAGGGCAGAATGCAAGAGAAGTGTTTTTCTAAGACCTTCCTCAACCATGATGGGCACTTGCAAATCCAAGGTTGGGTGCAAGGAAAAGGCAGCCTGGTCCTTGGCCTTAGACAAGGGCTACCACGCATGGAGATACAAGGCTGGTGCCATCCCAAAAAGCTGCCGTGGGAACCCCGGAGTGAACAGATTCAAACTTTTACTTTCAGCAGCAAGAGAAGCTGTAATTAGCAGCACTGAGCACAGCCCAGAGGCTGGGTATGACATCCCCATGACATTATTTGACAAGATGACTGTTGTATGTGTTTTATTTGGCTTTTGTCCCCGCTTCTGGAAAAATGAGCACCCATTTTTCATAGATCTCCCTCCCTCCTTCGCATATTGCCCAAAGAGTCAATTTCCCAGAAAAAGAACATGCATCTCAAGGGTGCACTGTAACAGCCCATTGCTGTAGTTGGAGCTCAGCTCTTAGCATCCCCAGAGATGGCTCCCTTCTTAACTGCTCCAACACCCCACAGAATACTGGGGATGCCAGACCCCAAAGACAGAGTCTGGCCCCGACTCCAACCAAAACGAAAGACCTAGTCCAAAACAAGGCAAAGGGAAGAAAATGTGGACATGAAGCAACTGAGCTACAGTTGTGAGACATATCATCACCACTCACACATCTCTCACCTAGTTCAGCCTCACTCCAGTGCAAAGCCAACAGAGCTTCCTCCAATGCAACTACAAGTGATTCTCTGGAAATCCATCCGCTGGGTATTTTGAGGTTAAAGTCCCTCTTTACTTTCTTTTCTCATGCTGAAAAGTTGTCATGCTACAGGATAGTTTGAAAAGCCGGGGAGATACTGTATTTATGGATGCAAGGAAAGTCCTAGCATGCCAGCTAAGGGAATGGCACAATTTCATGACCATATAACCCAAATCACAGCTCACTGCACATCACTGCAGTTTGAACACAGCTATGACCACTGCTGCATCACTTAAGAAATGGCAAATTTTGTTGAACCCAGTGAACAGAAGAGCAGTGTTTAATACAAAAGTAAATGTGAGAAAGCGATGAGCATAAAAGACTCATTTCCAGCTCTATACTCAAAAGAAAACTGACTGTAGGGATTACAATATTTAACACGCTCCAAAAATTTTCCTCGACATTTTTTTTCTCTATGTGATGGGTAGAGATTTCTTGTGGCTCCAGAGCCACCAGCTATTTCACATGCAATTTGCCAGGTGACACTCTGCACAGAAGACAAGGAGCTGGAGTTTATAAATGGATCTGGTTGCCCCCAAAGAGCCTCCAGCCTCTTTGCAGGGTGCCTCCAAAACGCTGGGGCGAGAAGGTAGCACATGGGCTGAGGTCTCAAAACCAACCTCTAATACCCAGAGAGCTTTGGTAAGCAAATGGCTTACGTAAAATACCTGTCAGAATACCAGTTTGAAGCTTGGCTCTTGTAAACAAGGTTGCTCTGGAGGCACTGGGGATTAGCACACTTCAAACAGTCCTTGGCGTGACTTACTGGAGCGCCCAGGAACAGATTTGCAAGTTCAGCTTTTCTCCTGCCTGACACTCGCCCAGCACCACTGAGCAACACCCAGGCTACCCATAGCCTTAACCCTGCCGACTCCCACACACAGAGGCTGAGGAACAGTGATGGGGAGGGGAGAAGCCCCACGCTTGATCACTGGACTCGATGGAATGAAAACCCAAGACAGCATCACCACGCTGCTTCTCTTCCTTGTAGCTGGAGAGGGTCCAGCACCAGGCTATCTGTGAGCAAGCTGGGCAAGTGTCCCTTGGCAGAGGCATGGTAGCCAGAAGTTAGGCATGGGATGTGCAAGGAGAATGGGCCCAAGCAAAACCAGGCAGCGGAATGGCTTAATCTGACATTAAGGCAGAGAGCACCCTCTCTTTCCTGCACTGGGCACACAGCCGCAACCAGGACACTCCTACTGCCTCGGGGGCAGAAGGAAGAAAACCTCAGAAGCCGGGCAAGGCGATGGTATCCACCTTCCCAGCTGCATCTCTCCCATCCTCAGCTCTGGCTCAGGCAAGAAGGTGCTGTGGTTTCCAGGAGTGGCAGCATGAAGGAATGGGAGCGTGAAGGGTGCCTGGCAGCCACAGGAGAGAAAGCTTTACACAAACAGATTTACAGGTGCTTACATCCACACAAGCATCCTTGAAGGAAACAGCTGCACCAGACCTCAGCTGCCACAGACTCTCCAGGATGGCACACGAGTTCGCAGCTCCTCTAAGCACTGTTCATTTAGAAGATGCTGAGGCCAATAAGGAACAGACACCCGGGGAGGGGGGATGGAATATCATCTCACAACAAAGTGGAAGTCAGATGGATGTGCGGCTTCAGAGAGCTGCCTCAGAAAGGTCTACACAAAAGAAACACTCAAGAGCAGCAGCAGAGCAGACCCACCACAGCCTAAGCTTAATGTCATGCAACACATGAACCAGAAAACATCCTGGCTGTGCTCCCTCCACAGCTGTGCCATAGCAAGCAGTTCATCTTGTTTGTTTGGGGTGGGGGAAATGGTCTCCGGACTGTCCGTCTGTTCTCCTCCCTGCTGAAGCTGGGAGCAAGGTTTGCTGCTAGCAAAGGTTGCCTGTAACAAGGACCGAGCTGCTAGGATGTCACCTGAGCAGTATAAAACACTGCGGCTCTCTCCAGCAGCCTGACCTGCTGCACTCTCCCTCCTACACCCCAGACCTGAGCAACTGCAGGTGTGTGTCCCCCCCCAGAATGATGTCCCTCTGCATCCCCCATTCTCACACTCAAGTTTTCTTTGATTTATAGGACAAGTACCATCCTCTCCTCCCTGCCCAAGCAGTGCAAAGAGCACAGGGTCCAGAGCACAGCCCTGCTTCCTTACTCTGCAGCCTCATGGTCCGGTCAGCTTTGTTCCTGTCCAAAAACAGTGTGTGCACTTTCCTGCTTTTTGATAATTTATCCTCAAACCTAAAATCTCTGAGAACGTCCTGCTTGCTAGAAAGACCTCCATCGAGAAGGCAAGCTGATCATCACTCCTGTGAAGCACTGAAGGAACCAATGCCCTGCAAAGCCTTCCTCAAAAGCTGCCGAACTCTGTAGCTAAGTTTTGCATATTGGTACACCGCCCAGCTGCTCGTGCTTCATGCAAAATCCCCCCAAGTCTGCCTCTGAATGGCACAGTTTTGAATTGCCTTCCTCCTGCCATAGTGCTGCAGGGCAGGATCTGCCAGCAGCCCAGCCCGCTGCCACTGGGAGATGGGCATGAAAGTCCCACCTGAAAGAGGAGTAGCAGGGAGCAATGAACACCTGGAGATCCCAGTGCATTTTCCTCTGCTGTCCCAAGGATGGGCACAGGTCAGATGAATTGACTGGGTCCTTCCCCACTGTTTATCCCACTGTCTGCCTGCTGCCGGGTTGCTTTGAGCTTTGGTGCAACTGCTTTCCCAGGGCCTGTGGAAGAAGGGATGAGGAGCCTCAGTGCAAAAATCCTGGCAACAGCCCAAATCCAGAAACTGGGAATTGGGTCACTGGGTTCAGCTTCTGAAAACTGTCTGTTTGGGAAGGGTGATAAAACCAGCAACAGCCACATTCGCTGCTGAAGCCAGAGCTGGACACTTCTGCTGCTCCTTCACCACACCCTCCACACATTTTTTTCATTTACCCTCTTGTAAAAACACTCGCACGTTGATGGAGCAGCCTGGAGAGGGACAGCCCTGACTTCCAGGCGGTGAAGCCGGGTGCACAGGGAAGACATGATTCAGGTAAGCAGCACGTAGCTGAAATTGCTATGCAATGCTCACGCAGAGGAATGCAGAAGGCAAAACATGAAGCCACTTGTCTGGCAAGGCAAATAACCCTTCAATCATCTGCCAAGCCCTGCAAGCACCAGGGAGCTCAGTGCACTGGGTTAAGACAAGGATGCCTCCAACCAGCAATGTGCCACCTCTTGCTACCTGCACTGCGGACACACTGCTGTATTTCCTCAGTGCTGAATCCAGAAGAGTTCAACAAGAGAGCTCCACAATGACATAAAAGAAAAATCCAAACAGCAGTGAAGCAACTGGCATGTCCTCCGGGAAGAGACAAGGTATGGAGAGCAACCCTGCTCCAGTGGTTTGACACGTCAGCATTGCCATGATGACCAGCTGGCATGTGCCGTGGTGGGTGAGAACATGCCCATCGACCAACACTGCCTCTCCAGTGGGTCAGGACAATGTTTTGAACACAAAGACTCTCAAGGCAAGTCAGTCCATGAGGAGTAATTAGGGAGTAATTTATTGAGTCACAACAATACTGACTCATCAATGACTGTCCCTACATTGGCGCACCCCATCCATTTGGCGACTGTAGGAAGAAGCCAGGAGTGACGTCCTCGCCCAGGTGTTCCAAGCAGCACAAACTTCTTCCATTTAGCAAGTTCACAACGAACTCCCCCAGAGGGTGGGGTGAGCACAGGAGGGAGCACGAACAAGACACGGTGATCGGAGATTCATGCGGAACACACAGGGGTTGCTCCAGACCTGGGTGCAGCGTGGGACGGGACGCCCTTGGGAATGATCCCCCCAACTTCGCCATGAGGCCAGATGTCCAGACAACTTGACATGTTAATTTGGTTAATTTGCTGTACTTCAGGTGGCTGGTGCTCAGGCCACACCAATCATGAAACAAAGCACTGTCAGCTCAGATCATGAAACTCTCCAGTCAACTAACCACATCTTCATGGTGTGCCAGGCCGCTTCTCATCTCCACCTCCTTTGGTTTTCTTCTTGGTGGCCACAAAGATTTGAAGGCTTTATGACTCACTGACCTGAGATTTTCTGCGCTACCCCAGAACTCCTGGTTCTTCTGCATGCTCCAGAATGATATGACACGCCACGAGGACAGGAGATACCAAGAGCAAATGACCTCCTGAGAGGAGACGAGGGTAAGAAGGCACCAGCAACGCTTTTCTACCAAACCAGCTCAGGCTGAAGAAGCAGTAGGAGGAAAGAAGAATCAAAAGCAAACAGCAAAATCACAACCAGTGTCTTGCAAGGACCTGAGGACCCTCTATTTTTTGCATTAAATAGAGAGTTGGAAATATGTCATTCAGGGTGAAGGAACTAATGCAATATGCAGAAGAGCCTCTGCTGGCATATTTAACTACTTTCCAACCCTTTACTAGTCGTTCTTCTCATCCCCTAGTAAGGTAAGCACATAAAGTTAACCTATATGGCTTAGCACCTAGACTAATCGACATAAAGTCAGGATCAGACATTCAGTATTTCTTCCTCAACTTACAGCCCTTTGTTCAGATCATCTTTTATTTCAGCACAGCACTGAGGTCTGTTGTGGTGCAGGAGTGAAAATTACACATATGATTATCTTAAAAGGGGGGGGGATCAGGGATCAATATGTTCACGATTTGAATTTTACAGCATTCAGCTGCCACAACTTGCAAATAAACAGCTGTCCCAGCAGGTCCATGCAAGCTTAACAGCACAGCAGTAAAACACAAGATTTTTTCTTCTCCTTTAAAAAAAAAAAAAAGTTTTACCTATATAAAAAAAAGCATATTAAAATAAAACCTGCAAACTGAAGAGCTGCAGTTAGGTCACACTCAGTTCCAGCAGAACAAGCGCATCCTGCTTTACATGGCTTCACTAGTCACTCCATGGCAGTAACAGCTTTCTGAAGCCAAGTTAAAATATTTAATTACCAGCATCAAGTCAGAAACCAAATCGTTCAACAAAATCCTCATTTGTGAGCGAAGCCTGCAGAAATGTCGTTGAGCAGGCTTTGGCAATCTCCAAAGCTGACAGCTGGATGCCCTGGCTTATCGACTGCTCGAGCACACGCCAAAAAAAAACAACCTCTGAATACTTGCAGTGCCGAGCAAGCCTTCAAGGCAGCCCCGCCAGCCTCTTAAAAAGGTTCACATAAATAGGCAAGCTTCGTTTATTAATACTTCAGAGATAAAAATGGATGTGTAGGAGCAGTGCAGTGTATATCTATGCAGCAGGAGGATGGGAAGAAGACCACCCACTCTGGGTGGTGCATCTATCAGCATCCACAGCCGGTTTCTAACCAGTTCAGGTTATAAATGCAGCAGGTACGTTTGCTACCTGCGCACGTGGTGGGCTGCCATCAGTGCATCAGCCAAAAACCTTCAGGCAGTGACCCAGTGCTGACGGTCAACGCAGGCAAAATGCAAAGCAGAAGAATGGAGTGAGAGGAGCCACGCTCCTGGCCAGCTGATAAATGGTATTTGTGAGGAGCCCAGCTGCCCAACAGCTCCATGCCTCCCCGGCACTGGGTTCCTCAGCTGTGACAATGACAGCATGGGAGAAGAGGTGGAAGAAACCAAAACAAAGCACAGAAGCAAAGGGAGATAAACAGGACCCAGTTAGACTGGCTGTCCCCAGCTCCTGCCCGCCCTCGGCAGGAAGGCTCATCTGGGACCAGAGGTGCTGGCCACCAGGGCTGTCCCTTTCCTGCTCCCTCCCGCACCCCTGCTGCAAACAAAGGGTCAGATAAGGAGCCAGCTCAGGTCAAGACCGGTTGGACTCTGTTTCAAGCCCAGGGGAGCAGATTCGGCACTGATTTTACACCTCACCCATCCTGTTTGCCTCCCCGGGCTGGAGGCCTGGACACAGAGCCCTGTGGTGTGCCTGCGTGGCTGGCTGGCCCCAAAAACCCCGAGGCCACGGCAGGGGCAGCACTGGCAGAGCCACACAGCAGCCAAGGGCTGGCCAGAGCCAGGAAGCATCAGTGCTTCCTGCTGTCCCGGTGTCACACGTCGTTGGGCGGTCAGAGATCGCAGACTTTGGCTTTTGCTTCCTGCTCCTGACGGAGCAGGGGCAGGTCCCGGCACACAGCCACAGGGAGAGCAAGGCAAGTCACTCATTAATTGAGGAACAGCAAGGTGGACGCCTGACCCGCTCGGAAGGCACTGCGTGCTGAAACGAACTCCAGCGCCCACGGAAAAAGGTCCAAATGCTGCAGGACCCACTTATTCCTGGTGGGACTGAATGAGGGGCAGGCGGGGAATGCCAAAGGCTTTGGCATACGTTGTTTTCAGCGAGGGAGGATAATGAGGTTACATCGTAGTTCACCACTGTGGTCTTAATACGCACCACCACTCGATTTTGTATGCAGCACCAGAATCGACCCCTAGAGAGGGGGAAAAAAATAATGCAAAAGTCTTGTTCTGCCATCCCTCTTGGTGCAGCTGGGAGAAGCTGGCTGGTTGTACAACGCCAAGTGTCTGCAGTGCTAGGGCCTGGCTGAAATCACCACGCAGCCCATGGCCAAGGGCTCCCTGTGCCCCGGCACCAGGCAAAGGGGGCTCGGCTGTGCCCCGTGGTCTCCCACCCGCTTCTGATTTCCGCAGGGAGCTCCTCGCCCGTGGTTTAGCAGCACAGCCCCATCAGCTCAAGTGGCTTTTGTCAGGAGAAGAATTATCATTTGGTTTTGCCTTGAATTAACCTTGATCACTTAAAGATGCGGAAAGCCTGTTTCACACAGGCGCCGATCCAAGAGGCAGCACAGCTGCCCGCAAGCAGTGCAGACCCCAAAGACAAAACCCCACTGTTAATACCGACGACTTATGCCAAGCAAGTCAAGAGCAGGACCTGACCACAGCCAGTGCACGCCAGTGGCAATGGATACCAAGCCCAGAGGCTCACACACAGCAAGGGCATCGTCCTTCCTCCATGCAGGGCCCCTGACCTGAATCTCCCTAAATTTCCAGCCCAGTGACAGACCTGATGCCCCTGTCTGGCAGCATTCCGGCTGCTGCCGATGCCACAAACCCGCTGGTTCCCTGCTGCTGACACAGCCACAGCCCAACACAGCGACACATTGAAATCCTACTCCCATCCCAGCATCGGGCTGGATCAGAGCACGCCTGCAGCGAGGTGTTTCACACCAGCACTGGTGGTTCAGCACATACAGACGATCAGGCAGCCCCAGATTGCTGTGCCTGGTGGGGAGGCACGGGGGAGAGCGGACCCCCACTCCCCGCAAAACCCGCTTTGGTCAGCCGGGGGAACCCTATTCCTGGGGCTCTGCGGGTACGCAGGGAGTCACACCCCGGCCCTGATGGGCCCAAGCCCGGCCCGAGCGCTGCCGCAGGGGTGGGCGCCGCGATGCCAGCGGGAGCCGGGGACGGAGCAGCCCTCGGAGGCGTTGCCATGGAGAAGGGAGAGCGGCAGCATCCCGCATCCCACGCCCGCGCGTGGGCGCCCCCTGCCCGGCGTCCACAGGGGCGGGCAACGCCCGGGCACGGCGGGGGCCGCGCCCACCCCCCGGGCCACCCCGGGGCTGGCGGGCACGCCAGGCCCTGCGGGACCGCAGACCCGGGGCGCCGGGGAGGGGTGGGGGCGCCGCGGGGCCCCGCCGCTCCCCGCCCGAGGGGACAACCCCACGCAGCGCCCCGGGGCGGGGTGGAGCACGGGCTCGACTCCCGCTCTCCCCGCCTCCCCCACGGCGCGGCAAAGGCAGCCCCCGAGCGGCGACAAACCCCGGCCCCCCGCCCCGCCGCAACCACCCCCCCCTCCCCGGCACCCAGCGTCGCCGGGGCACGGGAGAAAAGCACCCCGCCGCCCCGTCCCGCGCCGCCAAGCCCCCACCCCCCGAGCCGACCGGGACCGAGGGGCGGGCGGCGGCGCCGCTGCCCGAGCGCGGAGGACTCACCCCGCGGGCGCGGACGGCCGTACCTGCCGGCGCGGCGCTGCGCTGCGCGGCGCGGAGCCCGCCCGGCCCCTGCCCACAATGGGCCGCGGCCGCCCCGCCCCGCCCCGCCCCGCGCGCTGACGCCACCCGCCGCGCCCCCCGCCGCCGCCGGGAGTTGTAGTGAAGCGGCGGCAGCGCCACCGGGGCCGGCGGGCGGGCCTGGCGCGGGGCGGGAGGCACCGGGCGGGGCTCCCCGGGGCGCGGCCCGCAGGGGGGCGCGGGCGCCAGCCCCTGGGGGCCGGGGGCGGCCTGGCCCACCCGGGCGAGCCATGCGGCTAACGGTCGGCGGAGCCATGCGCGTAACGGCCGGCGGCGTGGGGGGCCGTGGCCCGGGAGGGTCGACGTCCGCGTCCCAGCTGCCCGGCTGTGTGCTCCCAAGCTCCGGCGTCCTCCGCTCGTCAGCTCGGATTTCGGAATCCCGTTTTCCAAGGGTTCCCCGGTTCGTGGCATCAGAGCAGCGACGCGGTACAGGGGTGGGTCCCCACGTGCACCGGGATAACCTGGCAGGAGACAAGGCTGGGGGCTCCGTACCTGCTTTTGGTGCACATCAAAACTCCAGATCAAATTAATAGTGCATAACATTTTAGCTTGAGTCAACACGTTTTCAGGATAAGGGGTCGGGCTATTTACATCCGCTGTGAATTTTTTTTCTCAGCAACCACCGTATGGTCTGGAAAGCTGGAAGAGATTTACAAGGATTGTTTTCCATAGGGAGCCCCCACAAAATGACACAAAGGCAGAGTCAAAGGCAGGAAAGTAAAGAAAGAGCATCTTTAAGGTAGCTGATACCAAAGCATGGAATAAAATGTAATATGAGAACCAGGATAGGTTATACACAGCCACCCAGGCTCATACGTGACCTTCTAGAGAAGGGAGAAAGAAATGTGGGGGTATAGAGAGAGTAGAGTACATGCAAGTGCTAAACAGGTTAAGCACCTACAGGCCTGACACCAGCTTTTTCAGCCCCTCCAGGCTCCATCACAGGGTTTGATCTGCAAAATAAAACCAGGGTTAGACCCACAGAGTTTCAACCCAACCTATGCAGTTTCAGTCCCAAATCGCACACTTAATACCTAAAGCCGGGTTACAAAAAGTGGTCCGTACCATCCCTGGGGGGAAATGCAAAAAATTCTCAGGAATCATATGCCCATTAAGAAAAACTTCTTAAAACATCAGCTGAATGTTTTTGATTTTAAGGCAAGAAAGTGTATTTTAGCTCAAAAAAGTCACGATTCAATAAAGTGAATTTTCTCCTTCTCACCGTGCCGAGTTCTTTTCCTAACCTCTTCTGGTCTGCTTTAGCAATGAGCTCCACGGGATAAGTGTGGCTTGCTATGAAAAAAAAAGTAATTCACTTTATTGGTTGTGAATTTCAATGTCATCCCAATCCTTATTACTGCGCTGGCTTCACCTCTAATCTTTTTAAATTGCTCTTCACAGCCTAGCCTTTGGCAAACAATCACCAGCCCTTGAGCTGCCATCCTGAGAATGAATCTTTCAGCCGGGAATCCATCCTGCACCTTCCTGGAAGCTAGTCAATACTCTGAAAACAGAAATAACCCCTTCTGAAACCATTGACACCTTTCTATAGACATACTTGTCTTGCCAAGGACTTACTAGGAGCATGAGAAGATGCCAACTGCCAGAGTTACCCCAGAACCTGTCTCTATATCCGTGCCAGCCCACAGCAAGAGATGCATTACTGTCATTACTGTTCTAATGTGACGTGATGCATGAGGTGTCCCATCAGGGTCATGGTGGGGCTTGGGAGGTTCCACGATGCTGGGACCTCTTCTTTGCAGAGGGACACGTGGGAAGCTGCATCTCAAGCTGGAGTGCCAGAAAAAGGACTCACAGGTCATACTGGCAAAAGGAATAATTACAAATTGCCACAACCAGCTGTTTTTTGTACAGGGTACTGCAGGAACCCAAGGTGCAAATGGCAATGTACTCATTGTGGTGTGGAGGTGCTCTCTTAACATTACCTTGGTGTTGGAGCAATGGTAAGTGGCAATCACAGAGGCAGTTTTGGAATAAAAGGGGTCAAGGGCAGATTATGTGGAGCAGTAAGCCCAATGATGGTGCTATGAAACCGGTGGGACCCAAGGATAAGCATATCTGTACTGGTGAAGAGCCAGCACAGCTTGTGGCAAGAGAAAATGCAATTCACAAAATCTAGTGCAATCCTTGGGTGGACCCAAAGATTTGGTGGACAGTGGAAATCTAATGGATATAATAGACAGGGATTTCCTAGAAGGTGACAAAATCCTTCATCAAAGGCTCTTGAAAAATTAAGTGGTTTAAAGAGGGAAACCACAAAGGCCAGACAGGGATGGTCAGTCTCTGCAGTGGAGGGATGCCCAGGGGAGTTTGGTGGAGATCTGTGCAGGCGTCTATGTTGCTCAGCATCTTCATCAATGTTGTGGAAGTGGGGGCAGGTGGGGAGGTGGCAATGGTTGCTAGTGATACCGAGCTGCTTGGAAAGGCTGTCAGCAGCAAACCGCAGAAGGACCTCAGGATACTTAGTGGTAAAATGACAGATGAAATTCAGTGGAGATAAATGTAAGTGATGAGTCTCAGAGGAAGCACTATTAACATCATGCACACAGTGATGGGCTCTGAACTGACTGCCACTCCACAGGAAAAGGATCCTGGGTTACAACAAGAAATTTGATGAAAGCGTCAACTCATTGCTAAGCAACAGTCAAGAAAGCAAATAGATGGGTAGGAGTTAATGAGGAAAGAGGAAAAACTGCTGTACAAATTCCTGGTTTGCTCTCCTCTGGAGTACTGTGAGCAGTTCTGGTCTCTGTTCTCACCGAAGAACTAATGATCAAAGGTATGGAGCATTTTTCACCTAAGTAATTGGCTAAGCTAGGACTACTCAACACAGTCTTTCTATACAAGCCTCTGGCTAAGGAAGTCCTGGAGCTGCAGCCTGCTGCAGGCTTGGAGGGTTTATGGGAAAATATCCCTGTACGCTCCTTATATCCTTGTCTTATCATGCACGAGAGAAAGAGGATGCCGGGTGGGATGGTCCTCCTGTCTGACCCACCACAACTTTTCTTACGTTCTTGCATTCATCTTTTTTCCTCCAGAAAATGTCTTCCCAGGACTTCCCCTTGCCACTCCCCTCAAGGACACTCGTTAACCATGTAGCGATAGCTTGATCTAGAAGCTGCCAGCCTGAGCAAGCAGCTGTGTAACAGTTGGCATCTGGAAGTGCACCTTCCTCATCAAAACAGCTCAGCCATTTTCTTGTAATTGCCTCCTTGGAGCTTGTTTGGAGGCTGCTTATCAAATCCTATTGTGTTGCTTTCCTGCTTGTTTTTCCAACAGCTGCCTATTAAATTAAGCTCCTATATACAGAGAGGAAAGCCCAATAACCAGCTTCCCAGAGCCTCTGGTTAAGTAGGACACATGTAACAGTCATCCCGTAAGACAGATGAGCATCCAGCCCTGAGAAGGGGAGAGCATGGGTACCAAGCCTGCCCAGAGAATAACCTCTATAATGCCTTGTAACAGGAGGGTTTTGATAGGGTTTGTTCAGTGGATGCAAAACTAAACCAGGACTTTCTGCGAGCTGAGGGAAAGAAAATGTGTTTCTTGTTCTAAATCTGTAAGAATATACTTGGTATTGTTCATCGTTAGCTGCTCACTAGACCCTAAAAATGTTCTCTGAGTTCAATCCATGTGAGATCAATACTGTCTTACTCTCCCTGGGGAGAGTTTTTATCTGTCTGCTCCAGCGAAACTTGAAAGGACACTTGATTCAGCTGAGAGTAATGGAATATGGAACCCATCCCCTTACAAAAATTAAATAAAATTGATTTTGGAAGAAAAAAGCCCTCTCTTCTTGAGGTTATAGTCTTTCATGTTGCACAGATGATCTGCTCAGCAGAAAAATGGGCCATAGCTTTTATTTAAACATTGTTTTAGTCTAAGCCAAAGATTTGTACCAAATGAACAAAACCATCCTCTGAGCTGCTCCAACCTTCCTGCTCTGCTGGAGCTTACGGGGGGGATTTCCATTGACTGCAATCAGGGCTGGTTTCACCTCATAGGTAGGAGAGAGGGTTAGGCTTTTTGCTCTTTTTCTTTGATGTGAGGCTTTTCGAGTATGTAGAGGACCCCTTGCGGCCCTGTGTCTGAGCTGGGATGTTCTGCTGCAAAACAAACCACACCCTAAGCCAGCGTTATCTCTAACAGTGCTGAGCCCAATCTCGCCCCAGGATTCACATCAGCTCCCGGCAGCTGGCAGGGGGGAGGCGAAGCTTCGGCGTAATGTTTCATAGCCTCAAAAGGAAAAATAAATGCATTCCCAAGGCAGGACTCAGCCGTGCCTGTGTTGGCTAGGAGTGTTAGCAAAGACTCAGTGGATTTAGGCCCTGATTGTGCAAAGTCCTTAAGCTTTAAGGAATTTGTAATTTGCTTGTAAGCAAATTCCCGTTCGCTTCAATGGCATTTAATCACATGCACATAAATGCTTTATGGTGTACAAGGGAGTTGTGCCTTGGTGAAGGTGGGGATATTTAGCCCAAGCAACCGACTTCTTTTCCATCATGTTCAGAGAAGGGTAAAATGTAAGAAATAATTAGAGAGCAGATTGTGAGACTTTTTGCAGACAGCTACTGCCTTTAGTTGAAGTCTTCTTCTAGACCTGCCCGGTCCAAGCCCAATCTGCTGGGAGATGCTGGGAGAGCTTACCCTCTGCCAACCGCTTCTCCTGCACAAACTGCCATGCCCTGTGGGGAACAGAAGACTCAGACAAGTGGCAGTGAGATATAAAGCACTTGCAGGCATGCTGGAGGTGTAGGAAGCCATTAATAATCTCAGTGCCTTGGCTGGGGTCTTTCACCCCACGCCTCTCTGCAGCTCCCGCGGCGGTTGCCTTCCTTCCCTCTCATCTGCTTTCTGCAGCCGCCAGAAGCACCTCGTGCTTCCCCCACCATCCATCCTCCCGGCTGTCTTCTGTGAGATGCTCTGCGTGTGCCTGTGCCCTGGTTTGGATCATCTTGCTTGTGCCTGGTGTGTCTTTGGCAGGCTTCTGCCACGCAGCTTCTGACTGCTCATGAAGCCAAGCGTGAATCCTCCTCCCTGGATCCTCCCACTGATGCCTGTGTCAGGCTTCACTCGCAGCCTCGTGCCAGCATCAAATGCTGGGTCTAGAGGGACATGTACTGCTCAGTGTGGGTCAAGGCCACTATCTCTTCCCCCTTAGACTCCTCAACCCTGCTAGAAAACAAGTCATTCCCGATTAGGGATCTGTAACTTTTCACACATCTTTTTCCTCCCTCCTGTTCCAGGAGTTGACTTTTCTTGCACTGAATTGCAATCAAAGGTACCAGACACAAAAAAAACCCAAACAACCCACAACTGTTTCAAGGTAGATGGAGCAAGTTCTCAATGAATGAAAGTCCAGTGCCTTGTTATCTTCCTCACATCCAGGGTTATTTATCTCCTGAGAGCAGGGCAAGAGGTAAGGTGAGGGGTAGCAGCCAGGAAAGAGGTGAAGCAGGAGGAAGAGGAGAGAAGGAGTGGGAGGTGGGTGGAAATCAGTGCCTCCCTCTCAAGCCCAGAGACCACAGCAGACTTACACCAGCTGTTGCTCGGGTTGTCAGAGAAGGGTTTAGCAGGGATGCATGCATACACAGCCTACAAGGAAAGCTGCTTTTATTTGTTCACATCTATCAGGGGTTAAGTTTATTGCCCTTGCAGAAGGGCCAGCAAAAAGCCAGGGCATCACTTAAATCCCATTTAAAACCTCAGATTAAGACTTTGCAGGAAGTGCAAATGGGGAGGTGGAAGTAGTCTGGCCAGATGCTGGCTCCATTGCTTGGGGGAGCCAGCTACAAACCCACCATGCCATGACAGCCAGTGAGCCAAGTGACACTGTTGCCTTATCAGTAGAACATCGTTTGCTCCATAGCTGTAGTACAGACAGAGTGAGAAAGTGCCAAGTCACCTTTAGGCTCATGCTGATATCCTCTTAACAGAGCATAAAACAGTTAACCCCCAGGTCACCAAGGTGGGTCCCAGCCCAGCTCTGCCATCCGTTAGGGAGAGGAGCTTATCTGATGGGAATTAGGAGCCTTCATCAAGGGCCTAGCTGCATTTGAAATATCTTAATCCTGATTTTTGACACAGTTCAGTCTTCTAAGCACCTATCTTAGTTTTGCGAGATGCCTAAGCCAATTCTTGGCAGCATTTGTCCCTAGTAATTCAGCCAATGTCAGACGTGGAGCTTGTGGTTGACCTGGGAACTGCTCCCAGATACCCCGAGTCCTGGCCGAGCGCATTAAATCACAAGACCATCTCTCTCTTGCTCGCTATCTTGGTCACCCTGATTTGTCCTGCATCATTAAATTTTTACAGTGCCTGACTCCAGATCACTTCAAGTTGTGCCTCCTGTCTCCAATAAATGCAGAGCTAAGAGGTTTTGTTCTTCCCAGCACAAGGTCTGGAATGTGAAGACTCAGCGACCAGCACAAGCAGGAAGATTTCTCCCATCCCTGACGGCTGTGTAACTGGACATAAAAGCTCCCAGGATCTTTCAAAGCTTCAGTGTGGCTTTTGCAGGTCCCAGTGCTGCATTTCTTTCTAATACGCAGAATTTGGGACAGATCTGATACAAGACTTGAATAGCGATGTTATAGTCATCAGAACAGCTGGTCCTGTCACATCCCTGTTGAGAGATGGCAGGGCAGGCATCCCGCGTGGATGAAGAGAGCACAGGACTGTCTCAGCCTCCCTGCTCCATCGCAGGGCACTCCTGGGGTGACATCAGTGTTCTGAGATCATCTGTCTCAGCTGGGTATATTTGCTTACAGGTTTTCCCTGGAGGGCTTCTGGTTGCTTCCCAGTTGCAGTTTCTCTGCTGTGAGGGCTTTTGCAGGCTCACATGCCCTTTTCCATGGTACCTAGATGCTGCTGCACCCAGGGGTCTCTGTGCTGCCGTGGCTTCATGAGCTTATCAGAGCCACTGTGCCGGGAGTGGTGTTTGCAACAGGGAAGGAGAGGTATTACAGCCACCTTTAGCTGCTCTGGGCTGCACCCAGAGGAATAGCCCTGCTGCAAGGTTTTCCTGGCTGGGCATGGGATCAGACACCGCAGGAAAGCTTTTCTCTTTCCCCTGCTCAGCCTTTTCCCTGATTGCCCAAGCATACAAACATCTCTGTCTGCCTTGCAATAATTTTAGGTCCATGCACAAGGCTCTGGTCAGTATCCTGGCAGGGCTGAGGCTCTCAGTATCTAGAAGCTGTCCATGGCTGGTACTGCTTGGAGATCTCAAACACAGATTGAAGCCTTGGGAGAGCACCACCTCCCCGGCAGAGAAGGAGCCCCTGGGAGAGCAGGGGTGAGCAGCTCTGCCATGTTGTGGAGGGCTGGGGGCAGTGGGACATGCAGTGGTGACAGCAGCCTCCCTGAGACACCTACCCTGGTGAGCTGGATGGACCCTGGCCATGCCCTCCCTGCCCCAAATTGGTGGTGATACAAGGGTGTTGCCAAGCTGGCAGAGAGGGAAACCACAGTCATGCCAATAGTAAGGGGGACCTCCCCAGTTGCAACCTCCTTAGTCACAGCTGGATTACTAACCCCATTCTTATATTTTCCATGGGGGCGGCATGAGTAAGAGCTGACTCCTGGGGCTGGCTGTTGCCTCTAGAAACCCTTAAGGAGAGAAACACTGATGGGACTATCAGGCTGTTTAAGTTCTGGGCTAAATCAGGGGACCTGAGCGGTTGCACTAGGAGTGGGATGCTGACTGAGGTACAGGACAGAGCCAGCCCAGGGGAGCTGGAATGGAGAGGGCTGGCCCAAGCATCTTCCAAGGCAGTGTCACTAGGAGATGGGCAGGCATAGCTCAGCCCTTTCCACTGTCTCTTTAGCACCTCAGTCCCTCCAGAGGTTATATTCAGGACACATTGTCTCAGAGAAGAGCCCCCAGCTCCCGCAGCAAGCCTGGTCTGTTCATGGCTCTCCCCATTTTGATCCATGGTGAGCTGGGGGTGAGACCAGGTCTTGGGCGCATTATTACACCTCCCAGATGCTTTCCTTATGTATAAGAGACAACACAAATGATGAGCATAGATTATGGATTTCAGGGCTCAAATACAAGCCAAATCTCTCACATCTCCTGCAGCTCCCAGCTGTGGGTGTCACAGCAGCCCCAGGCTCCTGATTCAGCCTCATCACAGCTGGTGGGTGTGTGCAGTGCAAGGAGAGGGAGATGGAAGGCCCCCAGCTCCCTCTGGGGCAGCAGTGATGGTCTGCCCCCAGACCCCGGGTTGATTCCCTTCCCTGTGCAGACCTGGGAAGGGGAGAAAGGGGTAAGAACATCCCCACTTGGGCTGAGAAGATGGGAATGAAACCTCACTCCCCTGTCACTGACTGCTGAGCTGGTGGGAACGTGAGCTCAGCCCCTAGGCGACTTAATGGGCTTTTTAAAAAACCCTTTGTATCGGATCCATTCTTCTTCCCAAAGCTTGCTGGCTCTGCTCCAAGGGGAAACCTTTGATTCTGCAAATACACCACAATTACCCTGAGGAGTCTCAGCTATTGGGCTCCCCGCCTCCGATAGATCAGCAGGATGTCGGAGAGGTGCTTAAATCATTTCATCCTAAGAAAGCCTTGGGCTGTAACAGCTTCCCTGTTGCTTGGAAAAAGCCACCCCTCTCCCAACAGCTTGACTCCATTTTTCTTCCAATGATACTGTTGCTAGTGGAGGCAGGGCAGGCAGCACTGTGGAAACCAGGCCACCGGGGTTCCCAGTGATTTCATCAGTCCCAAGACCCGGGCTTGCAGTGATTTATGAGCTCACAAGAATCTCGCTGTGCAGTTATCTCCCCCTCCCTGCTTTTTATCACTGTGCAGATAGGGATTCAGCGATAGAGCTCTTCTGGGTACTGTAGCAAGCTCCGTCTGTTTGACAGTTGCAAATATTTTTCTCCAACATTGCACAGGTCCATGTGCACAGGCTGCTCTTGCCAGCATCACCACCACCCAGCACTGAGAAGCTCAGCTTGGACTCGGGGAACCCAAAGCTAAAAGCTTGCCAAGCACAGCACCCACTCCCTGACTCCTATCCCTTGCTTAGGACTCCCATAAGTTCTCCCCATCTCCTCAAAGTAGGTTTGTATTACTTTTGAATTGTTGGCTTTTTTCCCCCAGAAATATTTTTATTTTCTTCAGATTATAAAAATCCTGACCTCTGCTGTGCTCTCCAGTCTAAGGCTGGGATTTTTGAAGGGGATTTAGGGGAGTTAGGTGCTCGCTTCCAGCAGGAGCCCAGCACTTCTCTCCTTGCCGAAATCCCCCTTTAAAGCAAGTCATCAGTATTTTTCTGCAGCTATTCTTTTAGTAGTCTAAATAAAGCTTTCAAGTTACAACCCATTGATGTGAGGCCAGATTCAGAGGCTGTCAGTTCCTTTGTGTATCCTCAACTTGTCCGGGGGTGTTTTGTTTTATTTTGGGATGGCTGCTTGCTTCTGGGGCTTGCTGCAAAGCTGTGCATTTAGCAGCCCCCTCCTGCCATGTTCTCCCGCTTGTCAGTGGAGCCATAAGCTCACAGCGCTGCTGAATCCGGCCCCTGGACCTGCCCTTCTGCAAGGGCAGCAAAGGATTGTGCAAGCAGGAATTTGCTCTGGCCATGGGGTCACCCCCGCTTTGCCATTGCAGGAGCCCCAGGGAAAGGTGTGCTTCACTCCAGCTAAGCAGCCAAGGCCGGTGTCCTTCCCAAGCTGTAGTCACAGCCCTCACAGCCCTGGGACATAGATGGGGTTTCTTCCTCATGGAAATTAATTATGTGGGGAAGGCTGATCCCCTTTGGTGACCCACAGCTGTTGCCATACAGGTCCAGCACAGGCTGGAAATAAGTCTGAAATGGTGCGGCATCCCCTTCTCCTCCCCATCCTCATCCTGTCTGCATGTGCTCGCCCTGGCCAAGTGCCACTTGCTTGGTCACACTGGTGTGGCTAAGCCAGCCAGTTCCCCAGGCCAGCCCAAGATGAAGGCGACGGGAGCACAAAAGGCTGAACCAGCTCTGGACCCACATGGACCCACAGCTTCGGGACCAGCACAATTCACCCCAGAAATCTATAGGCAAACAACAGGCTGAAACCAAAAATCCACTTCTACCCTTTATCAAAACCACTGCTGCTTGCTTCGGATGCTCCAGGCATGATTCAGCACTCATTATCTTTGTTGAGCTGGAGATTAGGCTGCAATCTTTCCAGATAATAGCTTTATTAGCTCTGTATTATTCTTTCCACATTATTTATTTACACTAAGTCCAGAACACTCAAAGCTTTCACTGGGACAGTAAGATCAGTTCAGTGGACGACATTTTACGCTGTGTTTTTTTACACTAGCAAAGATCCTGTGTAGAAGAAATTATCCCAGGCTAAACATGCTCTTCCCAATGAGGTCTCTTGGGCTCAAGGAAGCTGTACGTATTATGGATGCCTCACCAGATGCTAATAGTGAGGGAAGGTCATTTCCTAGGGCTTTGGCACAGACAATGGTCTGTTGTGTCCCTCTACCTGCTGTGCTGGGCAGATGGCTGTGCCAGGGCTGCTCCTGGCCAAAGGAGCAACAACCAACACCCTCACCAGGGGCTCTTTCTTGGCTTCCATGATCTGTCTGCCTCCGTCCATCCATCCCGATCTGGCACAGGCTGACACCAATTCTCTTTCGGCTGGGATAATCTTGCATTCTCTCCCACCTCTCCTGAAGCAAGGACTGGAAAGGAAATTATACTCCACTAATTACTGATTTTATGATAATTGCATGGACTCCTGGC
The DNA here is from genome assembly GCF_963210335.1 of Falco punctatus. Taxonomy (NCBI): domain Eukaryota; kingdom Metazoa; phylum Chordata; class Aves; order Falconiformes; family Falconidae; genus Falco; species Falco punctatus. The sequence goes on along the minus strand of NC_137587.1, from coordinate 40,836,242 downwards.
TTTGGCCTTGCTCATGGGCAACGATGGCACATGGGCCACCGCAAGCTCATGGCAGCCCATTGAGCCAGTCCTGGGTATGAGGCTGGTTTGAGATGGCCTCAGGAAGAGCTGCCTGGGAGGTCCTGCTGTCTACGCTGGTGAAACTACCCAGCCAGGTTTTCCTCTGACTTGGCATCATTGCGGGGAATGACAGCAGATGAGTCTCCATTCACCTTTGCCCTGTCCTTGATGACCTTGGCATGAAAACCAGGAGCTGACAACCTGACCCTCCAGACAACCAGCTCCTCTTTGGGATGTAAGGGTCTTTTTCTGGCACAGGGTACTTGACTCCCCCCATTCTTTTCCAAGTGACTCCCTTTGCAACCAGTGGTGCAGCCATGCCATTGGCACACCTCCAAGTCTGGATTAAAGGGATCAACAAAAGGGTGGCTGGTTTTTTGGATTACACTCTCCCTGTTGGCTCTTGGTGCCCCTTACCTCTGTGCTGAGCACTGCCTCACGTGCCACCTGATATGCAGCCTGGGGAATATGCTCCAGGAATGTCCTACGTTCCACCTGAGCTCATTAACTGCAAAAGCAGAGCTGGAGACGAGGGCTTTGTGCATGTTCTTGGTAGCCCCAAATGGCCCCATTCTCCCCAGTTCACTCCTTGGAAGAGAGATTCCCACTTGCGGAGTGAACGCTTGCGCTGTACCTGTGACACAGGCACTGCAGCTCCCCAGCAAATGTGGCAGAGGCTGTGGGCTAGCTTTGATGTCTACTGCTTTGCTATTTGAAACAGTCTCTCCTGGAAGGGCTTGGACTGGAGGCTGTATATAAAAGCTGCCATTTTTTTATCGGGCTACCATCCATCCATTTAGAACATGGATGTCCTAAGTGATTCTGCTGGTGGGAAGCAGAGGTCAAGGGGCTCCTTTGGATGCACTCAGAAATTGTCTCTGCATCCAGCAATCCTTTTAGACATGTTTAACATCATCTTCCAAGCCTCTCAAAGCACTGCCACATCTCGAGTTTGGTATAAACACTTGGCTGGTGAGAGAGAGCAGGGCATGCGGTGCAGTTACGAGATGTCCTGCATCAGAAGTGGTGCAATTTGTAGCTGCGTGGAAACGCCCTGGCGGAGAAACTGGGATCTGGGAGACACACCTCTCTGTTCCCGGCCCAGCCCAGAGGCAGCCTGCCAGCCCCAGAGCTGGTGCAGCAATGCTGCCCACTGCTTTAGAAGCGCAGTGGTGAAGCTCTAATGGAGCTACAGTAGAGACCATGCTCGTGTACCTTTCCTTGCTGTTTGTACTACATATGAACCAGAGCTGACTGAAAGCAAGCTCTGGATAATATTTCCTGGGCTGTTGCTCTTCAAAAGCCCAGCTCCAGTTTTCTGGAGCTGCCAGCGACGTACTGCCCTGGCACTGCCTCTAGCTGAAGCTCGAGTAAGCCAAGAAGGGACAAATTGGCTGATACCTCCTTTGGAACCACAGGAGGGGAGTCTCTATACCTCTCCTAACTCGCAGTCCGCCCACTTGTATCCCAGCTTGGGCTCTGCTACCCAACAACTGTCTGCCGCTGCACAGCCTGGCTCCATCTGCTCCTCTCTCCCATACCCATCCCTTTGCCACTGGGACAGACCTTCCCTGGATGCAGATGTCCAGGGAGGCTGCACAGCAGTGCGAACAAAGTCCTGGTGCACTGGCAGCCATGGCTCCCGGGACTCAGACCACAACTAGATGACTTGCCCAAGACCAAAGAGTGGAGCAGTGTCAGAGGAGGGACGTGGACATCCCTCCCTGTGCTGTGCCTCTAGCCTGGCCCCATTCTATTTGAAAAGTGCACAAACTGGACATTCAACTTACCGCATCTTTGCACAAGGCTCTGCATGGCTGAGGCTGCCGGGGATTTATCAGATGCTCTTGTGGCTCTGCAGAGAAGCCAGGAGTGTAAGGGAAGGGTTACTGATTGCATTTTGGCCCTGGTGAGCTGTGTTGGACAAACTGCTGTATAATCACTGCACAATCCAGCCTGCAGAACAGCGTTGTAGTATCTTTCTCTTATCATCATGCAGCTTTGGAGGCTCTTGTTTGATCTGCTTTATCCATGTGAATGTGTCCAAGAACACAGCAGCCTCTGCCTGCAGAATGGCTCCTATTGTTCCCTTTGTTCATGCCTCTGGGCTGTTCCTCAGCCTCCTCTCTCCCTGCAGAAACAAACTCTTCGTGGTCAAAAAGTATCTTTACAGCTTGATATTAAATAGGGGCTCAGCCACGGAGAAAGCAGAGGGCATATTTTCCTGAATACTACAGCTTTCTGTGATCTAGAGGGGAGTGTGGTGAAAGGTACCCTGAGCTCGCATGGTGGATTAGCTGCATTTAACTTCAGCCAGGATCTGCTCACTCATCCCACTGCAAGTTGCTCTGACCCAATGCTGAAAATAGATGGCATTGGACTGGGCATTTTGGCTGATGTATCCATTCCTCGTGAAGTGCTGACCCTTTTTGTTTGAATAAATCCACAATAAACACAGTAAATCAGCTTGGAAGATAAAAAAAAAATCTGAGGGACATGAGAAATACAGCTCTGTATTTTAATTTTTTCCCCTGCTTTTTCTCATACAAAAGCTTTTACATGCCTTCATGCTGAAAACAGGCTGGAATCAACATAGGTTTTAAAAGTATTTAACTTAGAGATGTTTTTTGTGAGCATGGACTGAATTCAGTGGTTTTTGAAACCAGGCCTCCAGTTTTGCAAAAAAGCCTCTCTGACGTCTAGATCAGCACTTTACACTTCTTGGTTTGGACAGGTGTGCAGCACTTTATCCTAATGCAATCTGTGCAATCTTTATACACTGTTGAGTGTGCAGTTTCAAAACAAACCTCAAACAAACCTCAGCTCCTTCTGAAAACCCATCTTCTCTTAATCTTCCTCATGGCGAACTTGTTGGAAGATGTCAAATTATACAAATGAGAACTTTGGCGCAGCTGGATTAGAGTGGGCTGGATTAGTCATCAAAGTTACAGCTGGAGGTTGTTAATCTGTTGGTGACTTCCAAGCAAATTATTTTTATTTTCTGTTTACAAAATAAGAGATGAAAATATTGGTTAGTCCTTGAGGCGTGATGCATCACCAGCGGTGGTAAAATAGATATGACACGGAGCTTGCTCGCACACAGATGAAGGTAAGGCTTCATTAAGCCTGAGTCACTACTTCCATTAGGAGCATGAGGCACGGAAAGGCTCTGCCTGCACCAGAGCCACTGGCTGCCATGGGCCAGTGCCTGCTGAAAACCCTGACCCTGCGCTGGCTGTGGCACTCAGATGAGGCAGGTTGGAAGTCACTGGCTCAAGGCTGGATACATGTTTTGGCTTTCCCATCTGCCTCTCTGGGAATTGCTCTTTAGACTGATCTTGTGTGGGTTGGAGGCCATACATTTATTTTATTTTTTTTTTTAGGTCTTGTTACTTTTTTGTACTGAACTAAGCAGGGGAAATCAGTTACTGCTGTTCAAGTCTCATGGATATGCAGTGCCGTTAATCTCAATCTCAGACTTCACAAATTGTAAATTAAGCTTTCCCAAAATCATGACATTTTTTTTTCTCTCTCTTTTTCTTTTTTTTTTTTTTAATAACAGAAGTCATCTCTCTTCTTGGTGATTTTGTGCTTTCAGGACATGTCTTGGCTTTTTTCCCTGCACATGTAGCAGCAGAAAACCCCTTCTGCAAAAGTTAAAACCTAAACCACAATTGCCTGACTTCAGAAACAGAAATTTAGGAAAATGCCCCCTTCCTAAAGACCCAACGTAAACCTCTGGACATGGGCAGTGTAAGTAGGAGCAGTTATTTCGGTGCCCAGGGGCCAAGTTCTTTCTGTGCTGATGTCCTTGCCCTTACCAGAGGACTCTTTGAGACTGCCATTGCTGGGCACCCATTATTTGATCTGCGGACTTAAGAGGCAAAAAACCCCCAAACCAGCTTATTTCTAACATGGCCTCTCCTCTGCCTCATGGCAAAGTACCTTCCTGCAATGCAGAAAGCAGCAAAACCCTCCCAACCCAGCACTTCCATTTTCAAGCAATGTCAAGGTAAACTGTCCCCTGAGGTAATGTGGTTTCCATGTCGGCCACCCAGTCTTTCCTCTGCCTGCGTGCCACAAGAACGAGGCAGTGCTGCATTCCCCGAGCTGGTTGCTGGAATGGCAGCACAGAGGCGAGCAACATGCCTCAGCAGAAGGGTGAAGGAGCAAATAACCACCAGACAGCCAAGCCCCAAGTGCCTCTTTCCTCTGCTCAGCTCACGAAGCAAGAGCAAAGAACCAGCCTCCTTTCCTGTCCCTCCTAACCTCCCCGGATTCCTTTTCATAAAGGAAAGAAATGGTCAATATTGACAGTATTGAAATGAAGCACAAGGACCGAAACACCTCCTGCGCCTGGTGCAGGGCGCTGAAAGAACCAAGCGTGAACCAACATTTTCCAGAGCCTCTACAGCTTGGGATGACTGTTTTGGCTTGCCATTGTGCAAGGAAGGAGCTTGATTTCAGGAAGGAATTTGCAGCCAGGCCCTTAGGAGGCTAGGGGGAAAAAAAGCGCACCTATGAGTGGGCCATACCTTGGCCTCCCCAGACAGAGGTTTGAAAAGTGTCTGGCAATTTCAAGACATTGGGACAAAACTGGGACAACCCCTACCAGGATCATGTTGAGGAAATCTGAGACTCCCCACACCAAAAGAGCCCTTGGCAAGACTTCCCCAGCTTGGCCCAAGGCACTCACTTCCCTCCTCACAGCACCTGTTTGCTGATCCATCTGTGCAGCAGAGCCCCCACCCTGGCCTGTGTCATCCTCAGCATGAGCACATCTTCTCAAACACTGCATGAAGAGATGATGTTTCTCACCCTACAACTTTACCCACTCTTCTGCAGCTGGCTCTGCTCTCTCCAGTACGTCATAGCTTCTTGCTTCATCTCCATGGCCCAGCAGATGCTCTCCTGGCCAACCATGGATTTGGTCGGTGGTTACTGTCTTGCTCCACTTTCATTCCATCACCTTCATATTTTCTCCTGTGCTGCCTTTTACACTTCCTGTGAGCACCTCATCATCATCACCCTCTTTGAGACCTGCCTGCAGACCTCCTCTCTGCAATGATGGCTGCAGAGATCACAGCTGGTAGTGGCACCCCAGGGTTTGAGGCAGTGCCCTTACAGAGATTAGACTCTTCTGTATCCTTGTGCTTTTCCGTCTGTCCACCTCCATCCACCATTCATCTCTGCTCTTAAAGCCCTAGGCACCCCAGGTGGAAGGGGATGCCCCTTTGGTCTGTATGTATCCATCGTCACTTGCAATGCTGTCCCAAGTCCTCAGCAGAGCCTGTCAGGCTCTGTGCAATGGACACCTCAAGGATAGTGTGAAACGGTGGAGTGCCAGGCTTGCACATTTGTGCTGGGCATTAATCGGAGCTCGCTTTCTCCTACAGCTGGTCAAGGACTTCCTGCTGAGAGGCATCTGTGAAGGAAATGCCTGTTGCTGCAAACAGGCACATCCTATGGGATGGTGCCAGGATTGCTGACATTTTCCCATTCCTTATCTTAATCTGAAAATAAAACATTTTTTCCCCCCATTTGGTCATTCCAGCCTTCACTGTTTCAGTTTGGCCGGTTGTTTTTAGCTGCTGTGAGTCTGGTGTTAAACTGTGTCCACCTGAATTGCTTTTTACCTGGGTACACTGTGAGAGATACTGCCTAAGCCTGGGTGAAAAACAGGGGCAAAAGCCCCTTTGGGACTGGCATTGCAATGAATAGCCTGTATGCTGCAAACTGAGCAGGGCTGGAAGGTTTAAATGTTCCCAGAACTTTGTGACAAATACTGTTGAAAAATAAGAATATTTTCCCTTTTCTTGCCCTGATTTGGTATCAAACCAAGTGTTTACAGAACCTGACTTTTCTCTGGGAATGGAAAATTTGATTTTTGAGCAACCTCCCACTTGCAACCTTCAATCTGTTTATAGAAGGAACCTGTTTTTTCATTATTATTCAGTGAAAACAGACATAATTGATATACCCCCCAAATACTCCTTTCTTTTGTGCCAACAACACAAGACCTTGGCCTACCAGGTACCGTGGTGCCCCGAGGGAAGCTGAATTAAGCGCCGGTGATGAGTAACAGTGGATAACACTTCCCAAATACAGTCACTGTGATTTATGACCGCTGACATGACTAAGATTTTGTCTGGTAGTGAGGAGTGATGGCTGATGTCCCTCTAAATGCTTATCATTTCTGGCTGCTTAATTGAATCCCGTTAACAGATGCAATGAAATCGAGAAACATTTCTCCTTCTAGCAGACCTCATTGGACCAGCAAAGCCCAGCTTTGGCCTTATTTCCCTGTTTTCAGGTGTTTTCCTTTGAAGTCAGGGGGTGCAGAAATGATCTTCCCGAAAGAAATATGCTACAAAAGGAGTGTATTATTCACACATTTGATGTTAGGACACCCTGGCAGGAGAGCAGTCTCCTGTGATGCGTGGTAAGAAGGGACCCTCGAAGAGCTGCTGTTTTCTGCTGTGGATTGATGTGTCCCGTATCCAGCATGCAGAGGATTTGGGCTTAAGTCCAGCTTGAAGCTTTGCCATCCTCTTGGGGATTTTGAAGCTCTTTGGATCAGTTGAGCAAAAACCAAGATAACTGTGACAGCAAGGGTGTCCGGCCCTGGCCTGTGAGGCATTTTGGGACCAGCTCTTTAGCACAAGAGCTCTGGTGGATGCGGTGGAAGAAGCCAGGCATTTCTGGCCGACTTGCAGGCAGCTGGGAGCTGTGCAGGAGATCTCACTCCCTTTGGGTGGCCTGAGTGCTGCAGGGGGGCAGCTTCTGCTCAGCACCTGAGAGAGCTGCAAACCCAAACTGCTGGGGGCAGGTGGAGGGAGAAAGCTCATTACTTCAAAGCTGCTGTGTGCAGGGAGAGGCTAAAACATGGGAGATGCATCATCTTTAACAGCGTTCATCCGTTGCAGCAATGGATGCCTGCGGCCCAGAATGACTTTTAGGAAAGATTAAGTTATGCATACAGCAGGTCCTCTTGCAGCAGCTGAGCCCGGCTAGTCTCTCATCCAGCTTCATGCACCAGAGTGTTATCTTTTTCTCAGGAAAGCCATGGAACTGGGTAGAATTTAAATTATACCCCAGATAAGTTGGCTCGCTTCTCTGACGGAGGTCGTAATGAGGGAGTCAGGATTCCATTTATAGCTCAGCATAGCAGATGTAGCTGGTTTTGCAGATGATAAAAATACGGCCTTGTTTCAGGAATGCTGCAGAAGTGAGGCACGCGTGTGGGTTGGTTTTTTTTGTTTTTTTTTTTCAGAGCAGTTCTTTAACTCTGGTTGTACTGTACAACAGTTGTTCCTGTTGGAAAATCAATATTTACAGAGTAAACAGCAATGAGACGTGGGCTGGGTGCCATCCAAGCATGTAGCAGGACCTGCTCTGTTGAATGCCCACACCTCAGACGGTGGAAAATGTTACTCTTTCTCTTTTGGGATAAGAGTATTTTTTCATTACTAGTGATGAATATGATTTTATTTTTACTCTGCTCTGTATGCCTTTCAAGGCACTGAAATATAGGAAGCTACACTTTATACTCTTCTATAACATGCACAACTCACCTCTTCTGATCAGAATTCAAAGCCTGGTGTACAGAATTATCCATCCTCTCAAATAAAAGCTCTTTGTCTCAGAAAACAATCAGAACTGACACTTCAAATATGCTAAACTTCCACCACAACTTGAGCTCCTGCTTGATCTCACCTGTGTATCAGGGACCTCCTCAGGACTTCTGCAAATTCAGTGCCTACAGAGACCTTCACCTAGGGGACAAATGTGGCCCTGCAAGGAGCATGTCACTTCTGGGGTGAGGTTCAGCTGGGACTACCACAAACCCAGATGTGTGGGCTTGGTGCCTTGCTGGTCCACAAGGCATTGCCAGTGGAGGAATTCACTGCAGGCAGAACAACACTGCCATTCTCACTGTACCTTGATGCTACGATGAGTCCACATCCTCCCATTTTGCAACAACGCACCTGGCTGTGTAATACTGCCTAGGACTGTATTCTCTCCTGTTTGCAGAAGCAGCTTGCAGCTGTAAGAAAAAAGTTCTGTCTCTAATCTCTATTTACACAGGATGGTGATAAAGAAATTCCTCAATAAGCACTTAATCTCTCTTTGGGCTGACACCATCATCTTTGCTCTGCCCAGCTCCAAAGCAGCAACACATGCAAACACACCACAGTGCTTTGTGGACTAGGAAAGGACAACAGCATGAAAACGAGATCTGTACCACAGTCTTTTGCTGAGCATGACGAGTGAGCAGCCCTGTGCACTGCAAATGTCGCTCAAATCGCAGATGATGCTGAGAGGAAGGGCAGCCCCAGCTTCTGGAAGCTGACCTGTGTTTGAAGCTCTTGCCCATTTTTGGCACATGATTTGAAGAAAGTAGTCTGCTTTTGGGTGGGTTTCTGCTGTAAATTCTGCTGGTCATCCACAGCAGTGAGGTGCTGCTAGCAGATGTGCTGTCTCCACTGTGAGCTAGCCTGCTCCTGTAAGTAAGCTCTGAGCAAGCTCTGTGTGAACTCACCGCCTGGCCCTAAAGGACTGGAAAAACAGGAAACTCTTTCAAAGGTGTCTAAAGATTTGATGTTGACATTTGAATTTCCCTTTCATATCACTGCAACATTTTTGTCCAGGGACTTCACCTCTACACTGCGAAGCTGTCATTTATTTCATCAGAGGTTTTGCGCTTTTGAAAATAAAGCCAAGGAGGACAGAAAATAAAAGTATTCTAAAAGTCTAAAGTTTAAAAAACACTTTAGTGCATTAGACAAGTGTTTATTATGGAAGCTGAACCCTTCCAACCCTTGGGGAACAGCATACATTATGTACCAATAATTTAGAAAAAGACAAAGCTGTTCTGCCTACCGAGATTTTTGGTGCTATACAGGTTAAGGGAAGAACAGAATGTACTCATCAGTAGAAAAAGAGTTGTAACACAGTGACAATAACATAGAAGGAGCTGAAGGGGACTGAGGACAATGCAAACTGCATGGCCACACAGCTGGGAAAGCGGCATCCTTGCTCAGCTGGACCCCAAAGCAAGCAGATGGGCTGAGAAGACACAGCAGGCTTATTGTGGGGGCTCCTCTGGTGAGATACTCACCTGTGAAATGGCTCCATTTGCTGGTAGCTTGTGATCACAGAGGCCGCAAGCGCTGGAGCAGGCAGAGAGCATCTTACCCTCTTTTCAGGAGCTGCTCAGGATCAGCTCCCAGAGCAGCAACTGGCAGTGATGATTGTTTAAAAAAGCACCCTTGACGCTGCAGCTGGAGCTGGCCACATTTTCCTGCTGACAAATTGTGCATTGGGAGGAACTGTGGAAAAAAAATCACCAAGAATCTATGAATGTAATCCTTTAGGTGAAACTCCATCCCACTTGTAGCCCAACTCAGCAAATGCTAATGCCCTGTCCCTGCATTCAAATTCCCATCAGAGCCATTTTCGTCAGACAATGGCTGCCTTTGCCCTGGTGAACACAGAAAGTAAGCATTTCCTCAGAGGAAGTTAATTTGGATTTTTAGACATAAAAAAAGAAGGAAAAGTGGGAAACAAAATCTTTTCAGTAATCTGGGGAAGTATGATAGAACAAGACCTTTTCTGCTAAAGGGAAACACTTTCCCTGAGACACTAAGGACCAACATGTTACTCTAACATTATCTTTAAAAGAAGTAAATTAAATGACCCTGCATTTAATGTTGCCCATACACATACCATAGTCATTGAAGTTCTGACTTTATTTTAAAAGAGGGATTCATGCATTTAGCTTTTTGTTCATTTCTGTCTTAGTTTCGGAGCCATAATAAATCTCACTTTGGAGGTGCAGAATGATTAATTTCTGAACCACATTTTTACTTTGAAGTGTCTATTGGCTGTTAATAAAATTAGCCCTTTTACGTTCTCTTCAGAGTCACAAAACACAAACACACGCAGATGCTTTGGGCCAAAGGAGGGAGCTGAAAATCTGTCTGGTGGTGGGAATTTAGCTGAAGTGAGGAGAGATGCTCCTATCTCACCACCCTGGTGAAGTGTGCTGCATTTGTTCAGCCAAAACTGCTTCGTGCAGAGGCAATGGGAAAGTTGGGGCTGGGTCTCCAGAGGTCTTGATTGAGAGGGTGGAGTCTGGGGGAATGAACATTACATTTTGTTAGAAAGCCACCAGTGTTTTTACAGCACAGATTTAATAAAACTCATTTATGTCTGACTGGAAGTTAAATACCTGACAACCCTGCACTTAGTGTTTGCTTAGTGGCATATATTGCAGGGTCTGTGTCTGACCCACAACTGGTTTAATGATGTGTCTAGAAAGACCCGTGCCTCTGAGACATGGAGAAACATGTGGCAATCAGAGGAGCAAATTCCTGGCTGGTGTACCTGGGCAGCCACCCTTTGAAGTCACCAGCTCAGGCTGGCTGGGAACGAGCTTCAGGCACTCGGGGATTAGATTTTCCATGAAGGACAGAGTAAGAACGCAACTCAGGCACTGATGCTCTGAGCTGTTACAATTGTGCAAAAGTCCCCCCATCCTCAGGGAAGGACTTCTTCAGGAAAAGAGGCAGTGCACAGCAACCCCATCCCAGCTCAGCGGCTGTACTGCTGGCATGGCACAGAAGGAGGAAGAAGGGGGTAAAAAAACCAAAGCAACCTGGAATTAAGTTAGGGATATTCCATCAAAAGGGTGCTCTCTGGAAGATGTAGTTCTCAAAAAAAACCCCAAAACAAACAACTTCCTTTTTTAAAAAAGTTTCCAATTTACATTAGAGAAAGCCACATTTAGCCATTCCGTTTCAGTCAGTTCTAAACCAGAACATGCTACTAGAAGTGACATATTTCAGTTTTCAAAGAGCTTAAGATCATCTGACAGTATTTCCCCATGTAGCTTCTCACCTACAAGAGCCACCTTCCAGAGTTCAAGACCCTTCTTAGGGGCAGGACGCTTTGGAAGGCTACACATCCTAAAAATACCCCACTGCTATGACTGTGTGATGCAGTATGGGAACTGCCAGACTTTTTGAGTGTGGTAGGAGAGGAGGTTTGGGCTGGGAAACCAGCTTATCACAGAGAAGGGGTAGGTGATGTTCTTGCTCTACGGTTCCCATGACCCAGTGCAAAATGCGGTGGTGGTGGGGAAGAGATTCAGGCTGCCAAAAAGTGTTTCCATGTGAGGAGAACCTTTCTACTAAATACATGAAACAAGAGAATCCATCACTATAAAAGCAGAAGGAAAAATCTGAATTTTCCTTGTGCAAAATTTTAGGGTTTGGAGTGAAAGTAAGTGCTGGAATGTCCCAGAGTGCCAGTGTGATTTTTGCTAACCTGTAAGGCCAGACTTTGCAGATGGAGTCCCTGCACCCAGGAAATCCCCACTTGCTCTGTTATCTTCCATGGGACTGCCAACTGCCAGCACAAGTGAGAGCTCTTCCTTGGTCTTTGTGTTCAGCAAGGCCCCACTTTAGGCAAACTCTGAATTCCCTATCAAAGCATGTCAGATTTACACTGGCATGAAGGACAATGACAGAGGACAGGCAAGCTCAACAAGCTGCTAATGCAGTACAGCTTAGGCTACAGCTTTCTGCTTTTGTCTTTTTGGAGCCTTATGGGGGAAGGCTGGCTCATACGTGAAGTAGGCTGACTTTCAGCAGCTTTCCTACTAACAACACAGGGAACCCCAAGAGTGTTTTGTCTTACCTGGTGTCTCAGGACAGACAAGAGACTAAATGAACCCACAGGAGCTTTCCCATTTGCAGCAGTGAGAGCATGGACCAGAGCAGTGCCAGCAGCAGTAGCCATGAACCACAGCAGAGGCTGAGTACCACTGCCCAAATTAACGAAAGCACCTGTGAGAAACAACTGTGTAAGATACTCACACCCACCCTGCTGTATAGATGTGCCCTGTACATTCTCTCCGTGCTCCCAACATGTCCATTTTCTTCAGCTGAGGGTCACCTAGGGGATGGATCCTAACCTGGGTGATCCAAGAAGCCCCGCAGCTGAGCTAAACAGAGATCCTCACCCAGATCTTACACTCAGGCACTGGCGAGCAGCTCTGAAATCACTCGGCAGCGAACACCCCTCCATATTAGCAACTGGGAGTATTTAGACACGTCAGAGCAATAGCAAAGTGCATCATGTGCTGCAGGACCAGCTCAGACCAATAGCTGGAGAGGCAGGAGAAATGATAGGGAGATTATTTATTAGATACTGAGCCAAAAAAAAAAAAAAATCTCCAGGCCCAAGAGTTTCATTTGCTCCACCGCTAAAGAGAAACTGTTGCTAATGACAGGATGAAAAACTGAACAAAATATATGCTATGGAGCCAAAGGTCCTCATTACAGAGAAACCTGACTCCCTTGCTGAGTGAGGCTGCAGTGAACATTACCTGTGCTGGTGCAGGTCCAGTGTCTTTCCCCAGGTGGTCTCCAGCACAACTTCAGCCTCCTGCCTGCCTGTCAGGGAAGGCACAGGTGAATGCCTCCCCTGCTTTTGCAGACCCCTGAGACAAGCAAGGAAGAGGAGTGTGCAGGGAAGAGGCCATCAGAAGTACACAGCAGCTTCTCGCAGCCACGCATCTCAGAAATGCACACGTTTATTAATGTTTGTTGGGTTTCATTTTTTTTATTGGTTGGTTTGGGTTTTTTTGGTTTGGGGTTTTTTTTGACAATAAGACCTGTGGCATTTTCAGTGTTGGAGGCCTGGATTTGACTTTTCCGCTTTTTTTAGCCCTGCCTAAATCAATCTGAAAAATGTGCTTGCACCCCTCTCTGTCATGGTATGTGTTTTTAAGGGGTTTAATGGGTAATACCCATTCTCTCTCCCTAGCTTGTGCTAGGTCACTAGGAGAGCAGCTGACACCCCAGCTTTAATCAGAAAGCAGGCAGGGTTGTGCAACAGGGTAACTGAGCTGTGGCGTATTGCCAGTGGGTTAGCTGCCAGCACAGTTCCCAAAATCATGTCCTAGCCTACCTGGAAGACTCATCTGTATGGCTTGAGTCAACTCACAGCTGCCAACATCTGGGCTATATCCTGACCCACATCCATCCTACCAACAATTAGGAGGGCTATAGCAGGATGGCAAGATGAAAATCAAAAGGGACTTCAGCAAATCAAGTCTCCTTCCCACCTGGGCCATCTCTGTCTTCCTCTGCTCCCATGGCCAGATTGTCAAAGCCTTACCCTATGTAAGACGTTGTAATAATACTATAATAATTTTAATAATACATAATACACAATAATAATATCTTATTAACTCTATTGTATGATAAACAATATTGAAACAATACAGGGTCATAACATTTGCACACCAGTTTCCATTAATTGTTACATGAGACATGCATGATTCCAGGAAGCATGTTGTTTGAAATAGCAACTTTTCCACCATTCCCTAACAGTGTTTTGTGTACATGCCATTTTAATCTGCTTGGCAAACACAGGCTGTGATTGATGTGGCTAAGAGACTTTATCCATTTAATTGCTCACCCTGTTTTTACATCTGTGCTTTCTGTGATCTGCCTTCAGCTTCCCAAACATTTTTTGCAGCTTGTAACTCATCTCAACAGTCAAAGCGTGTGAGTAGGGACTACAAGCATCACAACCTTTTCTGGAAGAAGTTCTAGGCCTGGCAAAAATAAACCAATGCACCACTCCCTGCATGAGACTTTCCCAATATCTCTGGTCCCACCAACGCCTGTTCTCCTGTCCCAGGGGTGAGGACATTAACCAAAATGAGGAAAGTGCATGGAAAAGGAGCTGCATAAGCTCTAGTATCAGAGGGAGCTTGCTACTAACGACTTTATGAATTGAGTCTACAAAACACTAATTTGGTCAAAACCTGCTCCCCATCATTCCTCTAGCTCTCACCCACGGCTTGCCAAACTCATTTCAAAAGCTTCAATAGTGTCATCAGCCACTGGTTTCAATAGTCTCCTGCAGAAATACGAAGATATATTCTCCTCTGAGGTGATGCTTTGGCCAGAACTTAACCCTGAGGAGATGCCAGGGCCCACAGGCAGCAGGTGCTGTGGACAACTCAGGATAGCACCTGAGAGGTATTGCTGTATCATGCTTGCACAGAGAGGAATTCGAGCCACAGTGGTTGCACTCAGGCCAGGATTCAGCTCTGCAACCCTGCTAAAATCTGGAGATCTTGGTCTGGTTCAAGTTTGTCCTTGGGAACTGCCAATCACACCTCCCATGGGACTGTCTCAGTGGTGACCAAAAGCCCCTGTCACTGCATGTGTATGCTTTGCTGCTTGCTTGTGCTGGGGCAGTCAGGTCTTTCATGCCATTGCTGCCATGGCCTGTTACAGTGCTCCACAGCCGACATGGGCATGTTTTACTCTCCCTGTTCTTTGCAATGGATTAATGGATTAACCCCTGATCTTTGCAGTGACCTAACATGCAGTCTGATGGCTCCACTTGTTTTCTTGAATTTTGCATTACCAACACAAGAGAAAGGATCACCATACAAAAGAAACAGCTGCTAGAGAGAGGAAGGAAACTCAGCAAGTATTTTATGGGCATTTTCCATCCTTTGTTCCACAGTAGGCATGATTTGGGGTAGCCAGACATTTGTAAATGGCTATTTCTCACTCGTTCCCTGCTCATGTTGCTTTAACAAGACTAGGGACCAACTATAGATAATGGAAGACTGATATTTTGGAGAGGGCAAGAATGTCTTTAGCCCTTCACTTATTATGCATCTCCAGGACTGTATTGCAATACATAAATCTCTGGCTCCAGCTAGAGGCCATTCATGGCTAGGTTTCTAACCTGAAAGGAGCTCTCATTATAAAATGTTGCTATCCTGTATTAAGGTGCAATATACCAAATATAGCAAAGAGAATGAGAAGAGCAGAGACCATGGCGACTTTCACATGCTGTCCATCCCAGACAGCAGGACTTTCCTCCTTGTCTATCAAGCAACAAGACAGGATGTTGTCCCCTTCTCTCCATCCACGTCATCAAGCCAAAGAGCCTTAAAACATATTAACCCTACTTGATGTTGTGATACGAGACCTCTGTTTGAGGTGTTGCCCTGGTAGTTAAGCACAGAGTCTGGCTGCTCCGTTAAAGCTAAAACCCTGCAAGCACAATGCCTGTGCTCCCCAGCTGGGCAAGAATCAGATCAGATTCCTGGGCAAGACCTGTGGTACTGCTCAAGCCTCACTGCATGTAGGGAGCAGGGCACCCCAGCCAAAGATCAGCATCTTTAAGGAGGGCTGATAGTGAGCTAGTCCAGCCCTGTTCCTGTCCTCTGGTGGGCAAAGTAGTGCCTGGGCAAGAGGATGTGCTGAGAGGTGCTGGCATACAAGGTCACAGTGTGGGGAGTGGCAGCAGTACAAGGGGATGTACCAGTGAGCCCACTGGGCAGAAACAATCCCCCATAGGGTGTTACTACAGTGAGAAGCCAGTCCAGCTGGGATACAGACGGGATGCTCAGACACCAAAGCAGTAAGGCTGATTTTCCCTGGGAGATCTCATGGACAGAACAGAGGAAGAACAAATTGTCCATGTCAGTGCTGAGAGCTGAGTCAACTCCTCCAGTGCAAGGGAGGTGATTCAACATTACTTCTTTGGAGGACTGTGACCTCAGGGCAGTACCTATGGACCTCACCCCCAACAGCATGATACCATTACCTGGTGGCAGGTAGGGATGGCCAAGGCTGGAAGTGTAGGCAAGATGTGTAAGAATTACCAAGAGAATTAGGACTGTGAAAAAACAAAGACCAGGGCAAAAAACCCTAATGGGATGTAACTGACAAAGGCATGAAAGGGCAACAAGAGAACCAAACGATCTTGCTGGAGACTCCTGCTCAGCACTTCTGATTTGGGGAATTTCCAGGGGACATTGTGGGTGTTTAGGAGCCCAGAGGGAACACCAGTCCAGGTGAAGTATGAGAGTGGCCTGAGAAATCTGACATAAAGGAGGGTATCTTCTGGGGTCTTAAACAAAGGAAAAGCAACCCTGCCAGGGTAAACAAGCCTGCCATATGAGGAAAGGCTGAGAGAACTGGCTTTGTTCAGCCTTGAGAAAAGGCTTAGGGGACACCTTATCACCATGTTCCAGTATTTAAAGGGTGGCTACGATGACAATGGAGAATCCCTTTTCACAAGGAGTCACATTCGAAAAAATTAGGGGTAATTGGTACAAGTTACTCCTGGGGAGACTCTGATTGGACACAAGAGGAATGTGAAAATTTCACAATGAGAACAATCAACCATTGGAATTATCTCCCCAGGGAAGTGGTGGATTCCCCAACACTGGACACTGAAGATTCAGCTGGACAGGGTGCCTGGGCCATCTTGTCTAAACTGTGATTTTGCCAAGAAACGTTGGACCAGATGACCCTTGAGGTCCATTTCAACCTAGTATTCTATGATCCTGTGAATTGTTTTCCTTTATATCCATCAATATGCCTCTCCCAAAACACAGCAGTTCCTTTAAGTTCACTCAAGTGCTAAGAAAAAATTACATGAACCCAGAAAGCCCGTAGGAGGTCTCCTGACTGACTGGGATTGTCCCTTTTGAAACAGGATCATGAGCAGAGTTTGCAGCAGTTTGTGGCGGCTACTGCTGAGAGTAGTTGGGTTTTCCAGACACCCTCCATCTGTGATATATATCTGGCCACTTAGCAGCAGAACAATTCCTTCCTCCCACATGTGAATGCATCTGGAGTGTACCTCGTGTTCAAAAAAGGTCTCCTATCCAGCATAGTTACCAGTGCAGTTTTCCTCTTTGGGGACAGAAACTAATTTCAGAGTTAAAATAGAGGGAGTATCAAAGATGCCTTGGCATATGCCTTGGGCAGGAGGGATGCCACAGGCTGTGATGTTTACTGGCCTCTGCCATAAAGAGGGGAGAAATGAAACACCATATAAATACAATGCACTGAAATATTGCCAAACTGGGTGTGTGATAAACATCTAGACCAGGGGTCCTCAAACGTTTTAAACAGGGGGCCGGCACGTGGATGAAGTGGCAGGAGGTCATCTGCGGCTGCCTAGTTTCCTCCCCCAACCCCCGGCGGGGGCGGGGCGGGGGGTTCTGTAAATACTGGGGGCCGGATTGAGGACCCTGGGGGCTGTATCCAGCCCGCGGACTGTAGTTTGAGGACCCCTGCTCTAGGCAGACAACATCCACAGCCCTTCCCCGATCTACTCAGTGGATCATCTTGTCATAGAAGACCAGGTTAGTCAAGCAGGTTAGTCACATACAGTGATATGGCCAAGCAGTTCTTCATGAAAACTAAGTCTATCTTACATTATCTTCTCTGGAACATAGGAAGTCATGGACATCTCCTTATTCTTAAATTAGGGACCTCAAGCCACCTGGAGAATCTTAATATAAGGATCCCCATATGAGGAGGCTTGAGGCAGGTCAACAGCACACAGAGGGACTACTGAAGTTCATTGGGGATCTCCTAGGTTGGTGGGGAGATGAAAGCACAGCTGCGCACTCACCACATAGGAGATACATCAAGACTTCATAAAAGCCACAACTTACCTAAGAAGCCCTGACAAATGCAATGATGAAGGAGGGCATAGCCATATTCCAAAGCAGGACCAATGAGTATGTGCTTTTGAGTGGGTCTCTTGGTATGTCCATGCGTGGAGGGGTGTCATCAAACTCTTGGAAAGGCACAGAGATTTTCAGCCACTGAGTGGAGTCCTGTCATAAGGGAGCCAAGAATTTCATGGGAAACACTCCAGGGAATGATTAGGGGATCAACCCAGGCAGACTCAGAATCACAAACATTAGTAACTGTCTGTAAGCACTCTTCTATACTCATCATCTGGTCAAGTAAGAAAAAAATAGATCCTAGGAATCCATTAAGACATGCAGACCCTTGGGGTCTCTGGGGACCGTGCCACTGAGACAAACACAGCATGTGTTGTGGATTAGCCCCAGTGGACAGATAAGCACCACAGTCTCTCACTCACTTCTCCTCCCACCCCCAGTGGGACAGGGGAATAGGAAAGGAAAAATAAACCCAAAGAAACTTGGCAGTCAAGATAAAACAGACAAAAAAACAAACAAGGAAATTTTTTAATAAGCAAAGGATAAATGGAAGGAGAGGGAAGAAAACAAAATGAAACAAGTGATGCCAAGGGCATCACTCACCACTTCCCACGGATAGACCAACGTCCAGACAGTTCCTAAGCAAAAGATGGCTAATCCTCCTAAAGCCCCCTCTTTCCCCTTTTATTGCTGAGCATGATGTCATATGGTACAGAATATATCTTTGGTTAGTTAAGATAACCTACCTGGTTGTGTCCCTTCCCAACATGCTGCACACACCTCAATCTATTCACTAGGGGAGCAGAGTGAGAAACAGGGAAAGCCTTGATGCTGTTCAAACACTGTTCAGTGAAAACTAGAACATCAATGTGTTATCAGTACTGTTTTTTCAAAAATCTAAAACACAGCAGCATGTGAGCTGCTATGAAGAAAATTAACATTATTGTAGCCAGGCCCAGTACATCATGGCAGATGGCAACACTATGCCAACCTCTTTGCATGCCCTAAAAATGTGAAAAGAGCCTCAAAACCTACAGGCTTGATCCTAAAGGGTGTACAGGCTGACACGATTCTAACATTTGTGGGGATTTTGCCTGAATCAGATTTCTGGGCCACAGCAAACAAAGCATCTTCATACTGATTCCAATGGGACTTCTCTATAAAGAAGTCTTTCATGGCATCACAGGATCACAGGGTAACTCAGGTGGGAAGAGACCTCAGGAGGCTTCCAGACCAATGTCCTGCTCAAAACAACATCAGCTCTTAGGTCAGACCAGGTTGCTCAGGGTTTACTCCAGCTGAGTGTTAGAAAATCCCCAACAATGGAAACTGTACAACCAAGAGGTTCGCAGACCCTCGGGTTCTTCTCCCCAGTGCTGAGTCCTGAGCCTGTATCCTTGCAAGGTATTCTGCATTCCCAGGGGGATGACTTTGCATTGGTCCTTATTGAATTTCATAAAGTTCCTGTTGGCCCATTCCTCCAGCCTTAGTAGGAGGAAGCCTGCAAGCACATCACCTGGGCCTCTCAATTTGCTGTTACCTGTGAACTTGATGAGAGTGCATTTCATCATCTCTTCCAGGTCACTCATAAAGATGTTTGACAGGACAGACCTCAGAATAGATCCTTGTAGTACTCCACTACACTAGGCAAAGTACAACCCATTAACCATTAACCTCGGAATATCTTTAATATCTTTATTGATGATCTGGACGAGGGCATCGAGTGCTCCCTCAGTAAGTCTGCAGGCGACACCAAGCTGGGCAGGAGCGTTCATCTGCCTGAAGACAGAAAGGCTCTGCAGGGGGGTGTGGACAGGCTGGGTTGATGTCCAAAGCCAATTCCATGAGGTTCAACAAGGCTCAGTGCCAGGCCCTGCACTCGGGCCACAGCAACCCCACGCCACCCTACAGGCCTGGGGCAGAGCGGCTGGGAAGCTGCCTGGAGGAAAAGGAGCTGGGGGTGTTGGTCAGCGGCCGGCTGCATATGAGCCAGCAGTGTGGCCAGGTGGCCAGGAAGGCCAAGAGCGCCCTGGCCTGTGTCAGAAATAGTGCGGCCAGCAGGGCTAGGGAATGATGGTCCCCCTGTGCTCGGCACTGCTGAGGCCGCACCTCGAGCAGCACGGTCAGTTTTGGGCCCCTCACTACAAGAAAAATACTGAGGTGCTGGAGCACGTCCAAAGATGAGCAGCGAAGCCGGTGAAGGTTCTGGAGCACAAGTCTGACGAGGAGCGGCTGAGGGAACTGGGGTGTTGAGCCTGGAGAAAAGGAGGCTGAGGGGAGACCTTAGCGCTCTCTGCAGCTGCCTGAGAGGAGGTTGTGGCGAGGTGCATGTCGGTCTCTTGTCCCACGTAACAAGCGCTAGGACAAGAGGAAAAGGCCCCAGGTTGCACCAGGGGACGTTTAGATTGATACTGGGGAAGATTTCTTCACCAAAAGGGTTGTCAAGCACTGGAAGAGGCTGCCCAGGGAAGTGGTGGAGGCACCATCCCTGGAGGTAGTTAAAAGACGCGCAGACGTGGCGCACCGCAGCATGGGTTATTGGTGGACTTGGCAGTGCTGGGTTTGCGGTTGGACTCGGTGATCTTAAAATCTTTTCCAATGTAAACAATTATATTACTCTATGAATCTGATGACATAACTGGTGTTTTGTTGGTTTGATTGTGCACCCAGCAACACTGTAGTGTCCTCTCTTGGATACACTGCAACTGGAAATACGGGCAGAAGAACCTGTCCAGGCCATGGCACATAGGCAACCTGCACGCCTCTATGTCCAAGGTTTTGCTGCAAGCTGTTGTGGCCATGTGTCGTGGTTTAACCCCAGCTGGCAACCAAGCACCTTGCTCACTTCCTGCCCCCAGTAGGATGGGAAGGGGGATCGGAAAGGAATGTAAAACTCAAGGGTTGAGATAAGAACAGTTTAATAGGTAAATTGAAAGCTGTGCAGGCAAGCAAAGCAAAGCAAGGGATTCATTCACCACTTCCCATGGGCAGACAGGTGTTCGGCCATCCTCAGGAGTGCAGGGCTCCATTGTGCGTAACGGTTACTCAGGAAGACAAATGCCATAATGCCAGACATCCCCTCCCCCTTCCTTCTTCTTCCCCCAGTTTATACACTGAGTACGGAATACTTCTATGGCTAGCTTGGGTCACCTGTCCTGGCTGTGTCCCCTCCCAATGTCCTGTGCCCCCCCCCGCCCTGGCAGGCCCAAAAAACCGGAAAGTCCTTGATTTAGTATAAACATCACTCAGCAACAACTAAAACCATCAGTGTCCTATCAACGCTGTTCTCACATCAGAGCCGAAACACAGCACTGCACTAACTACTAAGAAGAAAATTAACTCTATCCCAGCTGCAACCGGGACACCATGCAGGGCTGCATGACCCTGCCCTGTGCTGCAAGAAGAGAAGTGAAGCCCAGAAGAGCACTCCAGCTCCATTTCCCTGAAGCTCTCCCGGGTGGTAGGGCAAGAAGGGGCTTATTGGTTCATCAGGGGTTGCCCTGGAGTCCAGTTCTTGGAGTTAGCAGAAGTCAGAGGAAGGAAAATGTTTTTCAAGCAAGCTCCCCTGTGGGCCCTTTGCAGGCTATCCTCACCTGTCCCCAGAGCCTCTTGAGCAAGAGATGGCCACCTGCCAGCTCCTCACATCCTGACTCGCTTTTCCTGAGAACTCAGCAAGGCAGAGTTTCACAGACAGGAGGAAATCCCTAAGCAGCATGCAGCCCAGAGAGTGGAAAGTTTGGGGGTGGGGTGGGGTTGCGTTTGTGGTTTTTGTTGGTTGGTTTTGTTTTTTTTTTCACCCAACTTCCTTAGGAATGTATTTGACAGCTCACTGTCCCTGTCAGCACAGGATCCCAGTGGAAACCGAAGCTGGGAGGGCTCTTCCTGCCTGTGGGAGGCTTCCCAGGAGTGTGAGGGATTTTCTAATAACCACATTTTACTCCCTGTCCCTTGCTGCGTCCCACCAAAGGCCATGTGCAGTGGCAAACTGCAGACGGGTTTGCTGGTGGTTGGCTACTTCATCTACCTTCTCGTGGGTGCCGCCGTTTTCCAGGCGTTGGAGAGGACTGCTGAGAAGCAAGAGAAAATGGCAGCTGCCCAGATGAAGGAAGCTTTTCTGCAGAACTTCACCCACCTCACGGTGGCAGAGATGGAGCAGTTTATGAAGGTAAGTACCAGCCCTGTGGAAGCCTTTTTTCCCTCATGTTTCCTCATCAGAGCTGTTTCCTACTCAGCCTAGCTAAACAGACAACTGTCACTGCGTTCCTACTGCAGATGACTTTAGCAGACCCCAAGCCCACTCTCTGGTCTGAGCAGGCAGGCCACTCTGATAGTAAATACAGCTTGTGTAGCTTGACCAGATCTTATGTGTTAGATATTAACAGTCCCCATCCTGCAATGTCCTGACTCCTTGGGGTTTTGACTCCTCTTGATTTAGCTTTTGGTGGGGCTGTGCTCATCTACAATGGGCAGCATGGCAGGAAAAATGAGCCTGTCTGAAATGAACGGACATGGTTGTCACCTATAGAGTGTCACAGAAAGCAAAAGGAACAATACTCTGAAACAATTTGTTGGGCAAAATAATAAACCCAAATCACTACAAGGAGGGTGGCATAGTCAGGTGGGTTTTTACTTTTTTTAAACATTTTTTTTACTTTTTGAAGATGCTGCAGAAGTGAAACAGGTAGCCTGGCCATGGGAAAGGTGTTTCTGGTCATGGCACAGGAAGCTGAGAATGAGTATGCCTGTCCCTTTGTGTTCGGTATTTCCTAGCTCTATCTACTTCAATGCAGAAAAAAAGGGAGAGTGCAAATAGCCTTGCTGTAAACATTTCTGCATGGGAAACTAATTGAGCTCTTAATGGGCCAGTTCCCAGGACAAAGAAGGAGGTGAAGAACCAGTATTTCTAATAACACAACCAGCGATCCAAGCCCCCCGTTCACGTATGCATGCATCCTCTTCACCATGGATGTTTTTTTGTGGGTAGGGGAGGGAAAAAATAAAGAGGAACTTTTCAAGACTATGAAATTTTTGTGCAAGGGCTGTGGAATGGTTTCTGTTACCCTTGATTTTCTGGGACACCAGCAAAAAAGATAGTGAGGGAGGAAGCGCGGAGGAAGACTTTTCTGGTGCAGTTTATTCCATCTTGTGTCTTGCCTCTGGCAGGGCTCAGCCCTGGATTTTATCTAGGTTGTTTCTGTACAAGCTAGCCTGCCTTCCAGATATCCAGTCCAATGTTCTCTGTTTGCTAAAGGCAGGGAAAGCTGAGTACTGTTTGGTTTGGGTCTTTCATTATTGTATGTTTTCTTTTAACTTAAAAAAATATTAATAGCACTTAGCATTAAAACCAAGGAAGAAGGGAAGAGTCTGAAAATGCGTAACATGATAGATGATAGGGCTGGGGGGTCTTGGGAGAAACATCCAGTCAAACCTCCTATGGCAGGGCAGTTTCAACTCAACCCAAACCATCTCTGACAGATGTTCATCTAACTTCATATCAAAGGCCACATTGTAAATATGTGCGTATGTGTTCATGTGTGCAGTTTGGAGAAGAACATGTGTATCAGGTTGAATTCTGATTGTGGTCACACCAAGAGTAGTGCTTTGGAAATCAACGGACCTTCTCTGAATTTAAATCTGTGACACTAATCAGAACACAGCCTTAAAATGAAATTTTCTGTGTATGCCACATGTGCCCTGCTGTAACTCATTGATGCCCTTCTGGGAGGAAGCAGTCACTGCTCGATGGGCCTGCACACAGCTGGGTGATTAGATGCTGTATCCACCACTGCCACCTCAAGAGCAAACTCAAAACCAGCAACCAGCCACCCCACCACTTAAGCCAGTGGGCTGTCTTACTCTGCAAAGTCCTAGTCATCTGTAGGATATTTTTTTCCAAAGTACTTACCCTAAAAGAATGGAGGTCTTTGATCATGCTAAAAGAAACAAGTTCTCCTAACACCCACTAGAGCATTCAGCATAAACAGGGCAACAGACTAACCAAAACCACTGGCCGCCTGCTACGCAGCCTTGGAGGTGAAGGGGTGAATAGTGTCAGAGTGTTGCTGAGGACAGGTGAGTGGTGTTCACAGGAAAGGAGCAGTAGTTGGCTGAGTCTGTAGTATTCTTGCAGCAAGCACTTCAGCAGCCACGCTGGTACCAAACTTTGCTTTCCCTCCCAGAACCTGACTGAAGCCATTCAGAATGGAGTATACCCTGTTGGAAATGAATCACAGATTGAAGATAGCAACTGGGATTTCAGTAACTCCTTCTTCTTTGCAGGCACGGTTGTCTCTACAATAGGTAGGTCTAATGTGTGTGTGATGCTTATTATGTCAGGCTATGAGGATCCGAATGGATAATACTTTCAAGGGTAAAAACTCCAGCCCTTCATTATCACAGATGGTAAGCAGCAATGCACTTGGTCCTGAGACCTCACCACTACACAGCTCTTTGTGCATTATTTTGGCTTGTGAAATACTAGTAGCCTTTCACATTATTTCCCACTTGTTTCCTCTTTTTGAGCCATCTATTAAAATGTTCCCTATGATGCCAGTTGTGGGAGGGAGATCACTTTCCCGGTCTTTATTCTAGGGTCAAATAGGTTTTAAATGCTGTAAAGCATAAAAGAATGGTAGGAAAGAAATGAACTCTGCTGTCTCAATAACCTGTGCTGAGCTGTTAGTGCACATATTGAATTAGTAATATGCCAGGAGGAAAAGAAAGGGAAGGGGGCAAGGCAAATGCTGAGACTTTTACACTGCTGCTTCAAGCTGTTCTGAGCTTTCCACGGACTGCCTGCCTCTCCCTTTCTCTCAAATATGCATTCCAAAGAGTGCAGGCCTGCACATTTAAGCATAAAATCCACACTGTTGGCTTCTGCTTCACGCTTTCATGCAGGGAAAGTCAAATCTATGTTTTTGCAGAGTGAGGCTGAGGCCTCACTCCTACTACACCCTAGGCACAGCAGCTCCACCGATCTGTGTGTGGCATGTTACAAGGGCCTCAGTGGTGTCGCAGCATCACAGCAGATGTGTGTTATATGAAATCATGTGAAGACCTCCTGCAGTAGAAGAAGGAAAGGCTATTGACCCATCAGATCAATAACAAATGTTCCATGATTGGAACAACATTCACATATCGATAAAGCATCCCTAGTTTGCCAGCAGCCTGCTACTGGCCAGTCCATTCATTGCCACCACCTGTATTATTGTATTTTTTCACCATAGCATTTCTCTGCCAAACAAATCAGCTGCTTCCCTCAAATTAGTTTCGCTGGTGAGGCAGTGTTGTGGTTTAACCCCAGTCAGGGACTAAGCCCCACACAGCTGCTTGCTCCCTCCTGGTGGGATGGGGGAGAGAACTGGAAGAGTAAAAGTGAGAGAACTCATGGGTTGAGATAAAGCCAGATTAATAGGTAAAGCAAAATCCACACATGCAAGAAAAGCAGAACAAGGAATTAATTCACTGCTTCCCATCGGCAGGCAGGTGCTCAGCTATTTTCAGGACAGCAGGGCTCCATCACATGTAACGGTGACTTGGGAAGATGAACACCATCACTCTGAGCATCCCCCCCACATCCTTCTTTATCCCCAGCTTTATGTGCTGAGCATGACGCCATACGGTATGGAATATCCCTTTGGTCAGTCAGGGTCAGCTGTCCTGGCTGTGTCCCCTCCCAGCTTGTGCCCCCCAGCCTGCTCGCTGGTGGCGTGGGGTGAGAAGCAGAAGAGGCCTTGACTTTGTGTAAGCACTGCTCAGCAACAACTAAAACATCCCTGTATTACCAACACTGCTTCCAGCACAAATCTGAAGCATAGACCCATACTAGCTAGCGTGAAGAAAAGTAACTCTATCCCAGCCAAAACCAGCACAGGCAAATAGGCTGTTCCAGGAAAAATGCAACTTTGCCTGTTTCTCAGCACCTTCACTGCAGAGGTCTGTTGTGAAGGTACATCAGGTATTTCCACTCATCTTCCCCAGGTTTTGCTATGAAAATGGAATACTTCTGCAAGAAGGATCGCAAGACAGCACAAGCACTTGGGGGCCTAGCAGCCAATAAATCACTCTGTTGTTTTATTTGTCTTTTCCCCCAAAGAAAACATTGTTTTTTCCAATTAAATGGATTAAAAGTAATTGAGATGAACCCTGCTCAAGAAAGTGCCTTTTCTCAGGGTCACTGGTAGAGTAGGGACATACACAAAGTACAGGACTCTTGCACTTGCATAATTCATGGGGTCTAAGAGGAACAATGTCTTCAGTCCATTAAAGGACATGTTTGGACTTCTGCAGCCATTGTTCCACTACTTAGATAAATCCTCTTTTAGTAGGACTTTAAGACAAATATCTCTCTGGCATGAATAAATCAGCCACCAGTATGGTCTTGACTAATTAGTCTGTTCTAATGTGCACTGCACTGCCTCCAACACTGGAGCCAGTATGTGGTCAGAACAACTTACTGGCATTTAACCAGGGAGGTCACTAACACACAGGCAAAGCACAAGAAGCTAGAGATGGCTCTAAGTGATTCTGACATGGCAAACAGCCTGGGACTCCAGCCTTGATGTCTTCCAGGTCCCCAGACTTTTAGTTCCTGTCTTTCCATGTATTTCTCACAGGACAGTGCATGTTTTCCATAATTGCTTTTAGATTGTGCTATCACTCCCACTAAGGCTTGATTGGGAACACACAGTGCCCTCTGCATCACCCCAAACATACAGGGTGAGTCATTTCATCTGCTTACTGCCTTTTCCAGAGGAAAGAGTACATGTGAACTGAGAAGTGCTGACCACATCTTTCAGGGTCAAAGGCAGACCAGGTTGGGTTAGGTGTGAATGTGACTGTGGACCACTCCAGTTCTCTGGAATATCCCCTTTGACCCATCTTTTTTCATAGGTTATGGCACACTACGTCCTAAAACTGCTGGGGGCCAGATCTTCTGTGTCTTTTTTGCTCTGTTTGGAATCCCTCTGAATATTGTTTTTCTACACCGTGTCGGTAAGATGCTCTCACTGCTGTGTAAAAAGCTGGGCAAATTCCTGTACGAGAAAGGAATGAGAAAGGTAATTGGGTTTACTTACTCAGGCACAGTTATATGCTCGTTTCTAAGTTTTTTTCTCAAGATGTATGCTGGCATTATCCTCTATTGTATTTGTTCTCATGCTGTGTTAGACATTGTGCTAGGAGAGAGGAAGAGGTATTCTTCACGTGCAAAGCTAAACAGACCAGGCAACCATAGAGGAGATATTTGGAGAAAAAGATGCACTTTGTCTACTCATCTAAAGGGCAGCAATCCCCCTTCAGCAATCAATGGAGAGAGTGGGCACCTTATCCCACTTCTCTAGACACATCTCAGGAGCTAACATTCTAGGGAAGTGGCTGTCTCTCTTTGTAACCAGTAGAGAGATTAGCAAAAAGCAGATGAGCTGTAAAAAGCAGGTGAACTGTAGGGCTTTCGATGGATATTGACTCAATACCGAGTTTGTCACTTCCTTACTCATTATACAGTCCTTTAATCCCTCTCCTCCCCTGACTCTGACAGAAAGGAAACATCAGGTTGAAATTGTCCATTTGAGCCCAGTTGCTGAAAGGTTAGGAGGCACCTGTAAATGGTTAAAGACAGGATGTGTCTTGCCTGGTTCTGCCCCAGGTTCTCTGCAGCTCCTGCCCTTCTCTCACCACTACTGAGGAAGCGAAAACAGCTTTTCTGTGTCTCCTACTGTAATTCTTTTTCAGGACAAGGCATGAACACTACAGACAACCCTGTTCAAATTGCTAAATTTATCCCCATGTCTGGTGTACTTAAGAACATAAGGCTTGATGACATATAGACTTAAGCACATGCACAATGCACGAAGGCTTGAAAAATTATCCAAGTGTTGCCATTAATATCCAGACAATCTGGACTTATAAAATTATATACAGAAACAATATGCATGTCTGGCTAACAAATCTTAATATATAACAAGTTTTTTTCTGCAGTCAAGGCTTCTTCATGACTGCTGGGAAGTAGGATGGTTCAAAAGTTACCGTCCAGGCACTTCTTCATCAGGAGCTCATTTGTTAAAGGTCTTCTTGTAGTAAGGTATCCAGCGAGTAGGAGCCAAGTTGTAGCACTGACACAATGAGAAATCAAGTCAACAATCAAGACTCGTGGAGATCATACTGTCAGAAATGGTGTAAATATTTTGTTTAAAGCCTATATTCCCAGGCAATTTTGAATGTTCTTTAGGTACCACCTGAATACCTAAAAACTGAAAGTGAAGTCATCTGGTGAAAAGTGGAAATAGTCTGACTCCAGTAAAAGTTATTGGATAGGAATTCCTCCTATACTTGTGGTCATTGGAGGTTGATACAATCAGATAAAAGACTACATCTCCCAGGGCTACTGTGGACATGCAACACCCACAACGCATGGCTTCCCCCTGCTTCAGAGCAAGGCTAGGGTACTTTCAGAGGAAAAGCACTCAATACAAATCCTTCAGTGCCTATGGTCCTGTTAAGTATTCTTAGATAACTACTCATTTTGAATAGCAACCATTATATATGGCCTACTAGGGTGTCAAATCATGATTATAATTGAACTTGTTTCTTTTCCAGAAGAAGATAGAATTTCTGACCCTTTTGTTCTTCCTGGCAATGGGCATCCTGGTTTTTCTGTGCTTGCCATCACTCTTCTTCCAGATAACAGAGGGCTGGTCCTACAGTGAAGGAATTTACTTTGCATTTATCACCCTCAGCACCATTGGCTTTGGAGATTATGTAGTAGGTAAGGTTGATTTCAGAGAGAAGGCACAGCAAAGCATCAAGATTATGGCTGTAGTTACCACGGGTTGACTGTATGGTCCACCAATGTACTGCAGAGACAAATCTTCTGCCTGAGTCTTTGACTAGTCTTTGCCTGGTACAGCTCTGAGGGAAGTGCTCATTTCTCTGGGACTGCATGTGCTGGTGAAAGCACAAAACCGTCTAAATATAATGAAATGCTGTGCTTTGGGGTGCAAGAATCCAAGTATTTTGGGGAGGGAAGGGGGAGTGCGGAAGTGTGGAGAGAATTCAAGGAGCTTAGGAATTTGTGGGCCATCCAGTAGCTAAAGAGGGCCTACAAGAAAGCTGGAGAGGGACTTTTTACAAGGAAATGTAACGATAGGGCAAGGAGTAATGATTTTAAACTGAAAGAAGGTAGATTTAGATTAGATATTAGGAAGAAACCCTTTATTGTTAGGATGGTGGGACACTGGAATATGTTGCCCAGACCAGCTGTGGATGCCCCATCCCTGGGAGTGCTCAGGGCCAGGCTGGATGGGGCTTTGAGCAATGTGGGCTAGTGGAAGGTGCCCCTGCCCGTGGCAGGGGTTTGGAACTAGATGATCTTTAAGGTCCCTTCCAACCCATACCATTCTCTGATTCTATGATATACCAAAAAGGAACAGTTTGCAACAGTCATACAAAATAAGGCACATATCCCTGCTTTAGCTATCTAAAACATGTTTCAAAGTGTAAAGAAATAGTGATCATGTTTCAGAAGACATGTTTTTACACATCAGACTGAAAGGTGAAAATCCAGTCATGGGGAAGTGGAGAAATCTACTCTGTGAGAAGTGGGGCTTAAACATATGTATCACTGTGAAAATGGCCTTCATCGGTCTCCTATGCATCCCTGGAGGGTCTCTGTCTTCACAAACCAGAGCTTAGGATTTCCCCTGAAGACTAACTGTTTAAGCTAAACTCTAGCATGCTGGAATGCTTCCCAAAACACTTCTGGGGATCTGCTGACCAAAATAGACTCTTCATGGAATAAGCTTCCAGAGCAACTCCAAAATGATCACCAGGAGCTGAATCAGTGCCCACAGAAGAAGCAATAAAACACCTGGACTCTACAGAAAATCAAAGATTTCTCTACAACCTGTCCTGCTAGCATCTTGCCAGCCTGAACTTGTCTTCAGTGGGTATACGAGAAAAAAAAAAACACACCTCTGAAGCGAATACTTGAACACCAGTGCTGTCCCTATAGAAAATCTAGAAGCCTCACCTTCCTCTCTGATGGAGAGTCACCCACCACACAACAAACCCTAGGCTTTCAAGCCTTGCAGAGATGCAGGGGAGGCTTTGGAGACTGGCTGGCAGCCTTGCTGTGTGTTCAAAAGATTGCTTACAGCAGGCTGAGAACTTTGGCAGAGGGAGCCCACAAGCTTTCCCTGACCTTACTTATCTTAGTGTCTGCTAAAGAGGGTGGGTAGTGCTTTGATGATCCAGTTGACTCTCTGTAGGACTGCTAGCCCTCACCTGTGTGATACACCTCAGACTTGAGTGACATGGAACACGGGAAGCTGGAGGGTGGCTGGTGCCATGCAGGAGAAAAAAAATGAACGTCAAACTGACACGCTCTTTTCCCTTGTCCAAATTACAAATGTTTTTTACAATAATGACAGCAAGTCACAGTCTGGAAACTACTACCTTCATAGCACTTTCCTCCTCTGCAGCCATATTTTATAAATACAGTCAAAAAATAACAATTAGATGGGCCTCCTGGCTCTGTGATTTTGTCTTCATTAGGATGACTTAACTGGAGCTGAAATACTTTTCCCTGCAGTATTTATCCTAATTGGCCTTAAACAGTGATAAAATGGTGATGTTTAATGCCTCACACCTTCACAATGAAACAAGCAGAATCAATGACTGCTCTGAGTATTATGCATTTAGAATTAATTACAGATGACAAACGGATTTACCCTGGCCAAGTGGAACAGAACAGGTTTGAGTTTATATGCATTTTAATAATTCAGAACTGGTTTGTAGGTGTTGTACTTCAAGGAAAGATAAAACCTGTTTGGGGTAGGGAGATATCCTAGGAAGACGGCATAGTCTGGATTTAACTGTTTATAATACATTGCACCAGGAGAGATTCAGATCGGATATTAGGAAAAATTTCTTCATCAAAAGAGTTATCAAGCACTGGAACAGGCTGCCCAGGGAAGTGGTTGAGTCACCATCCCTGGAGGCATTTAAAAAACATGTAGATGTGGTACTTAGGGATGTGGTTTAGTGGTGAACTCAACAGTCCTGGGTTAATGCTTGGACTCAATCATCTTTAAAGATCTTTTCCAACTTATGATTCTATAATTTTGTATAGGCGATACCTCTAGGGTGAAACTCCCTTTGGGTTGTAAACTGAATTTATGCCCTGCTGAAGTTCAGTTTTGAGTTAACATTACAAAAATATTACTAGTTGCTTTGCTAACCCCACATCATGAACTTCAGATAAGAGCACAACAGGAGACGCTTCTGTGCAAGGCTGGCATCCTCTCCGCCAACTCAGCCCCCAGCTGCAGCAGAAGAAACATCTGTTGATCTAGCCAAACCAGCCCACACCTGCTCATTTCCAGAGCTCTTGCAAGATGAAGTACAAAAATTCTGCACATTGATCTATGCAGTACAGAGCACTGCAGGACCTGAAAATAGTTGTCAGTTGAGAGTTGCTCCTTCTGGGCAGCTTCACAATGGGAAATGATTCAGGAGGGTTGTGATGATGTCCCTGTTCATGCACATTGCTGTGTTACCTACTACGTGGAGTCACCCCTGACAGCAACTTATAGCATTCAATAAGCAATATCACCAAGTTTTCCTGCAAATGTCAGGGCCATATCAGCTGTATCATGATAATAACATTGTGTGGGGCTAAGTGGAGGAGGAGCAAATGTTCTCTGTGTGTTGGTGGTGAATCACTGATGTCTGAAGAAACAAACAAAATGACCCATGCAGAAAAGCAAGTGTGCGATACTGGCTGAATGCTAAGAGGTTTGGACTGCATGAAATAAGCTTCAGTCCACAGTTTTCCAACACAGAAGGTTGTGTTCTTGGCACATGTCAGTGAGCTCTCATCAGTCACCTAATTTTTTGATGGAGGAAGCTCCTGAAGTTGTTTGAAAGGGAAATAGGAATTGCAACTACTCTCTGTGTGATCAAGGGTACCTATAATTTAAATCAAATATTTATTAAGTTATAATCACACTTTATACAAATGCACAAAATTACAATAACCTAGGTAATTGTCACATGGTTATGGTGGCCCATCGTGCTCTGCTTTTTGTGCTTTGGGAGTTTGGGAATATTTTCAAGATAATACAGTTTTATACTACTTCCCACATCATTACGTTAACCTGTAGATGCAGAGGTTGAACTGGGATTGATATGCTACAAGTGGGGAAAAAAACATCCTGCACTGCTGCTAATTCTCCTCAATCTTAGTATATCTTTTTGACAGGCCAGCATGTTTGTGCTAGCATATATCAGTTTGTTGCAACAAGAGGCTCTCCCAGCCTTAAACTAATGCTGGGGAGGTGAGAGACTCTACTGCAATGAAAGAGTCACCTGAAAGTACTCAACATAAAGTACATTGATGAATCCATTAGGCTGGCCCACTTCACACAGGCAAAGCAATTTTGAGTTGTTAATATTCTTCTTTCTCTCCCCTTATCTGCAGGTAAACAGCCTGGCAGGAATTACTTTTCCTACTACCGATCACTGGTGGCAATTTGGATTCTTTTTGGCCTTGCCTGGATTGCTCTCCTATTTAATTTATTGACAACAGTACTAGAAGATACAGAAAAAATAATTGTCAAGGATCTCCACCAAATTGGAAAGGTGAGTAAGGACAGTGTAGCAAACCAACAAAGAAGATGCTGGCCTGCTCAATTTATTCTAGAAGAAGAATTACTGCCACCACGTGCTGGAGAGGATGCACAGAAAATTGAGTCATTGGCAGCAGATTCTGAACACACAAAAAATGAAAAAAATGTTTTTTCTCATAGCAAAACTTTTTCCATAACATATGAGAATTGAATTCTTCATTAGAGAGTTGCTAGTTAGTTATTCTGAAGAAATTCCCATGGAAGTAAATTCTCCTACCTTTTGCTGACACATGACCTTTCAGAACTCTAACGGTAAGGTATTTGCTTCTCAATTTGCAGCTCGGTTGTATGAACAACCTGGGAAGTGGACTTGTTTTACAAGGTGTTTTTATGGTGCTTCCACAAAAATGCAGAGAAGGGGTGAGAAAGAGCTTGCTCTATTCTATTTGGGTTTTTCTGCTTGCAAGGAATCATGTCTCTTCCAGGAACTGACATGCACAAGCTTTTCTGAGGCATTGCACAGCACCTTTGGAAAAAGAAATAAGGGTATATAACTTAATAGATGCCTAATTTGAGCCATCATATTGGACAAGCTGTTACAATCTGAAAGACGTGTTTAAAGGACAAGACCTGAGCTCAGTTCAGAGGCACTAGAAGCATCTAATGGACAGAGCTAGAAAAAGGTTATCATGTTGGAAATTGTTAATTCTACGTCATCCCGTTTCATACTAAGATGAATAAAGGCAATTTCACATTTCATCCCTGTGGCTTTCAAAAACCTTTCTGATTGTGTTTACAAAGAATATATAAACCCATGTAATATAATAATTTTATTCTAAAAGCATTTTCTAAGAACAGATGCTCATTAGAATGGAGTCATCAGTGCATTGGAGCCTTGCTGCTATGTTTGTATTCCATAGGAGCTCTAAAGTCGTTTAAAATTACACTATTGTGCTGCGCTAAGGTAGCTTTCCCAGTGCAAGTGCTGTCTAAACAGTACAGCCTTACCTTCAACCAGGTGAAAAAAGGATGTCGGATCTGGGCACAGTGGTTCAGATGGCATGCAGGCCATCCTTGGGTGAAGACCCCAGTCTTTAAAGGCTCAATCTATGCATCAGGTGCCCAGTGAGAGTCACAAGTGCAGGAAAATCCTACTCTGAAGTGCTGGCAAAGCAGCTGTGCTAGACACATAGGAGTGAAAAGTCCTATAGGTGTATATGGTTACACGAAAATCAGTCTAGTCCGTTTTACTGTCTCTGACCATGCCTACTAACATATGCCTCCAATAGCTTAAGAACGAGGCAGCTCTGCCATGCTCCTGCACTAGGGTCCAATCCCTCTTCCCGTATTTGGTGGCTCAAAGCCTGCCTAAACAAGAGGTGGGGTCTCCGTAATTCAAAGTCCATGAACTTGACCAAATACTGAACTTAAACCAGCACCCACAGTATCCACCCGAGGCAGTCCATAGATTTAGTACATGAAGTGCCTCCCTTTGATGGTGCTGAAGATGTCGCTTGACAGGTTTTTGTGATACCCTCAAGTGCCTGTTTTGTCAGACAGTAAATAATTGTTCTTGGGTCACCCTCTGGGTGTTAGTTACAGCAAGACCAGCCCTTACCAGAGATATTCCTATGTGAAAGGGAGAATAATTTACAGCTGTAAAGCAATTTTAGGCCATAAAGATGCAATCAGCCTTGAAGTTGAATTCGTAATTATTTCAGTCAAACAAACCCATGCTTCTTGCCAGAACAACTCTCCTGGTTCAGGACCTGGCATGTAGACCTGATCAAATATGTTTTTCTTTCCCTCCCCAAATTATTTTCCACTATTGCCCACAAGGTTGACTTTTCTCCTAATGTGTTTCACTGTCAGTAAACCTTTCTGAGGCAGCAGGAACAAAAATAGACCAAAACAGGGGTAAGGTGGCAGGGATATCATAGGACACAGTGGTCTTTGTGCAAGCCATGACCCCTTCTCTATCACAAGGCGACATCATAGCCAGGCAGATAAAGCAGCTGGATGCTCCTGGGCTGGGATCTCTTCACGTGCCCGTTTTCCCCTCTCACCAAACATTGACTCACATTATTATTTTCCAGGCACCATTTTACCTCTTCTGTCTTTCCCAGCCCTTCTGACAAGGACTATTAATCCCATCACCAATCCAATGGAGGTACTGTCAGGGCTGGTTTAGGGAGAGGTGGTCCTGCCTTGGGGTGCATTGGCCATTTTGCACATCCTTTTGTAATCCCTTCCAGGCTGGTTCCTGGCCTTTGATCCACACAGCCCAAAGATGGCAGGCAGGACCTCCTGGCCAGCACAACACGTGTTTGTTTGCTGTCTGGGGAGAAATGAGCCTCCAAGAAACACCCTGAAGTCAACACACCTCTGAAGAGTTTTCTTCAACTTGTTCCTACTGTTGCACTTGGTCCCTGCTGCGACAAATAACACAACCCAGCCCTGAAACAAGCTGGTAACATCCCATTGCAACAAAGACCAATCAAGCATGCTTGCTTGTTTAGACATTTCAGATAGGGCAAGAGAGATGGTTCAGGGACACTGACTGTAAACAGCAGGCACAGAGCCAGGTCGTAGCTCTTTGAGCAGAATAGGACAAGTTTTCTGCCCTTCACACTAGTGGGTGTTTAACAATGAGCCATGAAAACCAAATGCTTCCCATTTCCAAGTTAGTCTGCCCTGTACAACTACTGTCATAGGATGCAGGCAGTTCACCTTTTAACTCATCCCCTCGTGTCATGTTCCCCAGGTGAGGATGTGCCCCTCCAGGCAAGAGGGACTAAACTCCCAGGGCCAGGGCACATTGGAAATATGAGCCAGAAACTGCCACCATGAGGCTGTCCTCCTTCAGGCACCAAGAACTGAGGTGTCCCTTCAGCTGTAGAAGCTAGCCTAGGAACAGATCTACAAGCATAAACCCCATGAAAGCTCTTAGGAGAAATTAAGATATCTGCTCTAAGAAAGAAGACTAGTTATTCATAAAGCCTCATACCCACAAGGAGGCCTTTTGCAGAAGGTCTCAGCTTTGCTGCTCATGCCCTCTCGTGGCTGTGTACAACAGACACCCTCCCCTTGCATTTCTGCAGAGTTCAGGCAGTTTTACTCTGCCTCCTACTCTGCAGTTCAGCTGATGCAGCTGGTACAGCCCTGGCCACCGCAAGTCACAGGGCAGCAGCTTTGTCAGTGCAAACCTTTGTCACAGGAAGACATCCTGTAATTTTATGCAGTTCATATGAGCTCGCTAAGGGCTAAAACATGCCGCATTCTCAAGAAAGAGATGGGGATGGATCCCAAACTGGTCCAGCCAGGGATCCTGTCTTGTACCCATGCTGGAACACCTTTGTGCAGGTTGGCTGGGGTTACAACAGCTGTCTGTCAGCAAATCATCATGCGAAGGACCCTCGCTGTCAGCTCACACTGATGACTGGGTACGCGCCTATCACGTGCCCCATGCACCAGCTTTCCCAGCATAACATCTGCCATAAGATGGAGACACACATTCACACCCTTTGTCCCACAGGGAAAGGGCTTGGTACAGAGAAAATCTGCAAAACGGCAGGTTTGCGTGCACGCTTTGGGGTCAGATGAGCTGGGCCACTCTGCAGCAGCCTCAAGAGCAGACAACGCCTCATGTGGCAGAAGGGGTGGAGATAGAAGCTGCAGGTACACAGAAGAAAGAACCAGCACCAAAGGGTGTGTGGTCCTCTCCACTGGGAAAGGCAAGGGGAAAGCCCAGGAGAGCTGCAAGCCAGGGTGCAAAAGGAACTTTCGTTTTGGCTGCAATATTTTTCCTCATGCTTACGCTGAACAATAAAACTGTCTCCAGAAGGGCTTAGGCACAGCAACAAGTGTCTCCAGGGCTGGAGCAAGCAGCCTTTTCCAGCGTTATCACCTGAGCACCACAGAACCACAGCAGATCTTGTCCTTGCATCACCCCTGAAAGGTGGAGCTGCTGCTTTCTGTGCAGATAGTAGGGGCCCCAGGGAAAATAAGTGTATCACCTGAGCTCATGCATGAGACCTTTGGCAAACACCTGGTCTGGTGCTGTCTCAAACAGGACCAGGTGTCCTGGTATTGCTTACCAAGGAACTAGACCCAGCTAGTGGTTCTGTAGTTGCTGAGGTTAAGAAAGATATTCTTGAATTGAGAGCGAAGTTAGAACAGAGCTTCTTCTCCATAGATGGAGAATTAAAATGGTCCCAGAACTTTTAATTCATGAGTGTAAGCCAGGATCCAGCTCTTCTTCTGCATGTTCACCTTGCCCAAGGGACAGAAACCAGGAACATAATGCATTTTGAAATCCCTGTTCTGCCAAGCAGCGAGGCA
Source organism: Falco punctatus (assembly GCF_963210335.1). NCBI lineage: Eukaryota > Metazoa > Chordata > Aves > Falconiformes > Falconidae > Falco > Falco punctatus. The sequence goes on along the minus strand of NC_137587.1, from coordinate 40,799,681 downwards.
GCAGCAGTCCTCTGGAGACCAGAGAGAGGGGTTCTCCGTCGGCAGATCTGCGCAGTCTGAGGACTTTTCTGGGAGCTGTTCAAAAGCTCTTGCTGTGACCCAGCCCCACTGCACCGCTCAGGGAAATCCAATTTTCACGGAACAGCCTCCTGTGCAACTGCCAGCTCTCCCACTGCAGCTTGTTTTCATATGGGAAACATTTCCAAGGCAAGCCAAATACTTTCCCATACATTAAAACAGTTGCTGAAAAACTCCAGGAATACGATCATGAAATATATTATCTTGGATTAAATGGCAGCAGCATGTTCCCACATTCAGTCTGAGCTGCTCTCCATACATCACCCACATCTTTGCTGCCAGCTAGCAAACAGCATGCATTTCTGCACTTGAACCCAAGGGAATGCCATGAGGAATTATCTTTCCCTCAGAAAGAAGCTTTTCAGAAATTCAATTCCTTTCAGAGACAAGAGGAGAAGCTGCACTTTGACCTGTCTTTGATTAGTATATGGGATTGTTTAGGGATCTTTTGAGGTCTCCTTCAATTAGTAGCCGGTTCATTTGGAGAGATTAGGGTTTTTTTCTGGAAGCAGAGACACTACTCAAAGCAGTGGAACAGCTTGGCTAATGTAACGTCATGTACCCAGTGGGGTATCTTTTTTACAGAAATTACTAAACAGGGGCCACACACATGCTATTTTCCACTCTGTCACACTTAGACACGTGCTTTCTCACCTGACTCATGACCAAAAGGTGCTGGATCCAGCTCAGAACTGGTTTAACAAACATAACTAATCACTTTCCAAAGGCCTATTCTCCATCCCTCATGATTGCACCCGAAGAAATAAAAAAATCAGATGTAGGTGTCAGCCAAGTTGCCTTGTACCATTCCAGCAGGATTCAAAGGGGTCTTGATGATTTCCTGTGAAGTTTTATACCAGCTTTCACACTGCAAGGGAAAGGGATCCCTGGGATCCCCGGCACGTGTGGCTGAGGACTGGCCTGGGGCAGCATTGCTAGTTTCATGCTAACAAATATTTAGGCTAAAAAGTTAGGGGAAAGCAAAAATGCTGCCCTCTAGAGAACCATGTCCATGCTCTTCCATCCTTGCAGCTGGCCTCACCTCCACATCAGATCATGGACACAAACAGCTCCAAATCTGCTTAGAAATTTCAGCATTTTCTGTCATGAGGAGTTCTGGGCTTGATTAAGTTAATTCTCTACCAGTGGTTTGGAAAGGCTTATTCTGCTGAGTTAAAGTTAGGATATTTACTGAATCCATTTAATTACTGGTTCAACATGATTGAGGAGAAATGTCTCCTGAATAACGACTTTCCAAATTTCTTTCAATTATTCTCACACATGTGGTTGGAAACCATAGCTGTACTTTTGTGGTGAGATGCCGAAGCATGAAATAATACATCCCCATAAAGACAGATATACTGATAAGCAGAACAATAATAAGCACATATCATTGAAAAATTAAGGCAGGTACAACTTACAATTTAAGTTAATGGCTTCCTTGACGAGCCAGAAAGATGCTTATATTCTCAAAGAACAAATGTGGCTTGAGGCGAATCCAGCTTCTCAAAGTAAAGGATCATAGCAAAGCATAGAGAAAATCATGCATCAAGACCAGAAAAGAGCATAAGTTAGATTTTTTGCTGCAAATTCCCCGGAAGTCACAGATGACTAAGTGCTTCAAAAACAAGGTGAAGGTCTTAAATTTAAAATGGCTTTAGACATTTACTAGAAACCAAGGGTGAAACCCAAGCAGAGATCTGTCTATTCTCAACTTCAAGAGTCCAGCCATTTATCTTAAAATATAACACACCCTTGCTCAGAATAAGAAAGAGTCAAGAAGGTTAGTATAGGTACCTTTCAATTGTTAGACACCAGTTCTCCCTATTAAAGTAGTCTGCCTCTTCCTAAAACGTGCATAAGCTATTCAGCATCTCTATTGTGCAAGTCTGTTGGAACAGAAATGCTGGGCTCAGGGCATGTATATTACCCAAAATTAGATATAAATCAATTAGAGATTAAGCATCTTTGCAGAACCTTGGCCAGTTTCCCAATTGTCAGCATAAAATTCCAATAGATAAAAGTTTGTAATGGGATTTTTTTCCCCCTTTCTTCCTTTCCTTCCTTATTTCTTTCTTCCTTACAGCCCTCAAGCTGGTAATGGGATGAAGAATGGATACAGCAGAGCTCACTATAGCCCCAGAAAAGCTTGGGCAACTCCTAGAGAAACACAGCCCAGCAGTAAGGTCTACAAAATGCTTAGAAGTTGAGTGCAATAGCAGCAGAAGTAGCACAATTGGGTGATGCCAAATGGCCAAAAGTTGCCAAGAGAAAACAAAAAAGAGGAATTCCCAACTGTGGCTGGAAAAGTCCATTCCTTGCTTGCTGGAGGTCTCTGAGCAAAAGCTTGAATGCAAGCTGCCCAGGCCCTTTGCTGAAACATGGCTCATTTGTAGGGCTGGGTGGTTTGGTAACACTTCCAGTCATCACCCTGCAGCCCTCTGTGGGGACTCAGCCTCCCTTAGCAAACCAGCCAGTAAAGGTGGAAAACTGTCACAACTCTCCAAACTAGCCAGATGCAACAAGGTCTTTTACCACCTCATACCAGCACACTCTTCACAGCAGTCCCTCTGCTGCCTTCTCCTCAGCTCACCTTATCCAGGGCATGTGTTCTCTCTTCGCTTGCTTCTTCCTCTCTCCTCTTCTTCCTCGGCTGCTCCCTCTTCATTGGCTCTCAACCACTTAACAGCACCAGCCACAGCTGCACCTTATCTACAACAGCCAACCCACCCCCCCTGAAGCCAGCCCACAGCTGTATATTATCAATGCTAATTAACCCAGCTTCATCCCTCTACAGAAAACATCCTCTTAGGATGCAAATGTTAAAGGAGAAGCACTGTTTCTGGTGCATGACAATTTGTATGCCGGTATTGATAGTAATAAACCATACCAAAGTGGGTAGGGCTTTTGTTTAGCAGCCAGGGTACATTTCAGCTACGCTTCTGGGAAATTAAAAGCATGATTAGAAATTTCTCTATGGAGTCTTGCTTTGGCACACAGTTTTTTTCAGTTAATATGGTTCATGGGCAAAAGAAATGAATGGCAACATCATGCTAAAAACCCCAAAGCTCTCACAGATGCTAAAAAGCAGGAGAGTTACAGAAATGTCACTCCACTTGTAGGGCCATCCATTATACATGGTGACAGCATGGCAAGGAGAGATGGCACAGAGAAGGACAGGCAGAGCACTCTTTCCTATGGAATTATGGATAGCAGCTCGGTTTGGGGGTCAGCAGTGTAAGACAGTCTGCATTGTAGGTGAATCCCCCTTATGAACATCAGTGATGCTCCAGCTGTCCATCCGCTGAGAGAGCAAGTCCATTTTCCATCATCTGAAAGCCTAATTGAGTTCTCCCTGACTTTTAAAATTGGTCAGATGAAAGTTTGTCTTGTATTGAGACCTACCTTATCCAAGTTTGGGCTCTTGTCTACTGCCCACATCACGAGCAGATGTCATTAACAGAGGGAATGAGAGCAAACGTGCTAAATGCTACCCAGATCAGCAACAGGATTTCAGCAGATATATCCAGTTAGGCATGCCCCAGGGTCAAATCACCCTAACATAGCAGGATAGCCAAAAGGTGCTGTTTACAAAATACACTCATGAAGATAGTGAAAAGTAATGTAGAATTAACTGTGCACATACACTGCCACGGCATAGCCTCCAGATGTCAGCATCAACCCAAGCAAGACAGAGACACAGCACTAGCGGTGCAGAAAAAACGCACTTGCAGGCTTTAACTTCCAGGAACACCCTCCTGCAGTCCCTGCTCTCCTGCCTGAGACAGACAGGAGGGTTTCCAGTTCACCTGGAAAAAGTGCTCAGTTTGCAGACAAAACCAAGGATGTGGTTTGTAGTCATGCATGCAAGTGTTTGACGTGCCCATTATACTGATGTAGACCACATGTGCTTCTGTGTATGTTTGTGCTCATGACCTACATATACATATAAAACCTATATATATGCACACACATACACACATGTATATATAACTTTTGGTTTTAAGAATAACAGGCTCTTTGCAGATAACTTTACATGAAGGTAAAAGGCATGTCCTCCAGTAGCTCTCCTAACCATACGCATATTCATCTCTTCTGGTACACGTTCCTGTGTGCCGTGGAACTGATGAGCTGAGAAACACAGCAATCAACCCTGGAGAAAGGATCTAAGAGTATAAGCATGGGTCGGATCCCCCGGTGGTGTAAGGCAGCGTGCTTTCAGGTCTGTGTGGTAAGGTTGATGTTAACTGATTAAGAAATTGGTTGTGTCCTCTGTTCCCTTTGGCCTGTTAACTTTGTTTTATGCCTCTCTGTTAGCGATGTGAATTTGCCTATTACAAAAAAAAAGAAAAAAAAAAAAGGTTTACAAAAATCTCATCTCTTCCTCTTCCCCTTAACTCTGACCTCTCTTTACAGCATCAAAAATTTATTGGGAAGAAAAAGGCCCCAAGTTCTTCTCAAAGCAGACATTTACATTGTCCTTGTCACAGTGTGGAGCTGTGATGCAGAATAAAGTCACAAGTGCAGCAGTATGGCCCCTGATGCCAAGCATTAAGGCAGCAGAGGTGTGAGATGCAATGGAGACTGCTGATCACCCTTCCACAGGCTTCAGAGGGGTGCACAGAGTGGCAGAAAGCATCCTCCAGCCCAGCCTCGCACCTGCGGATAATAGGGGGGGAGATTCAGAGATTGTTTATTTAAACACATACTCCCTCTTAACACCAGGTCAAAAAAAAAAAAAAAAATGATGAAGGAGGTGCCAGATTCCTCTTGTGGGGCAAAGAGTGTTGGCTTTACATGAAAAGACCCTCAAGGTCCTCCTGCACCAAAGTGTTCATCCTCAGAGCAGAGCTGCACATAACAAATTTTGATCAGGGCCGGGGGTACATGGAGGGATTGTGACACAGAAGATTAATGGATGTCTTCCAGCCATAGGCTGTCAGTTAAGTCAAGCACTGCTAATGCGGGATGTTGTCCCAAGACCTCTGTTAGCACAATGACGAAGCTTTTTTGTACTCCTCTGTGTAAAAGGCATAATCCTTGTATGCCAATGGATCATATCCTTGAGATCCCTAGAGAGCAGGGCAAATGTGGAAAGAAAGGGAAAGGAAATCCCTTATTTCATAATGGTGCAAACAGACATGTCAGGAGAATTACATCAACATGCAGCACATGTGAAATTTAATACTACTCCTAATGCATTTAGATGAGGCAAAATGCAAAGTCTATACTGCCTCTGGGAATAATTCTGGTAGGAAGCTTTCACCACTAGGAACCAAGGACTTTCTACTTAGTCTGGAATTTGAGCCTTTGTTTTCAAAGCCTTCCTGAGAGACTTCAAAATCAAGTTTGTAAAGTGTACATTGCTCTTTGAAAATCTGTCTTCCAGAATGAAACTCCAGTGCTCTTCCCAGAAATGCTGGGAAGCATTGTAGCTATCATTGTACCTATATTAAAGCTATCAAGAGTAGCATGCTTGAAAATTTATAAACATTCGTGGGGCCACAGATAATCCGCAAAAGAGGAGAGCTTGATTCTTTGCATTGCAGAAAGCCAAGATATTCAAACACATGCAGCCCATATCCTTTGCCTAATGTCAGCTGGCATTGCTGCAAGGGTGCATCAGAGTTGCATGGATTTCCACTGGCTTTGACTGTGGCCCATAAGACTCTCAAAGGCTTATAAAAGCAAGCAATATTTGCTTTGGAGTTCTTGCAGACAGGAGGAGCTTGAGATCTTCTGACTGGTTTCCCTCCCCCCACTATATCAGACTGTAGATATAGGATTCAGCAAAGGATACGGCTCAGATGTGGCTTGAATTCAGACAAGTGACTTGAAGTGATGATTTCTCCCCCACCAGGCTGCAGATGATCGATGTATTATGCATGAAAATAGCACCAGGCACAGATGGGGTGGGAGTAGAAGGTGTGAGCTGATAATGACAGCAGCCAAGCACTGCTAGAAAAGACTCTACAACACACTTGCAATATTGGGCAGAAAAAGGATGCAACATGCATCAGAGGCTAGCCACGGTTTAAAGGGCCAAACAGTTTAATTACTGCCAAAACTGAGATTTATGCAAGGATTTAAGTGGCACGGATGCCAGAGGGAGCAGTGAGTTGGCCATGATGATTCAAGGAAGTGTCTTCCCATCTTGCATTCTTGAATAACCATAGGAAAATGAGTGAAATACTTATTCTGGGTTATAAAGCTGAAGACAGGGAATCCAAAGTGGTGACATAGTGCTGCATCAGATATTGCCTCCAGCAGGATCCTGGCTCATACTCAGCACAGTGCTGAGAACTTGGCACCAGGTCCAAAGCTGAAACAAACAGGAATTTCTCCATGGGCACTTCTAGAGTTTGGACCCAAGCCCCTGAAGACCAGCACACATGGCCTGATCCTGAAGAAACAGTGGCAGTTTGGATGGGCAACATGTCACTGACTTGGAGTCAGCTGGGTACAGACTTTAGTGGGAAGATGAGTCAAGAGACCTCCAACACCATCTGTAAAAGGACCTGGCACTGTGAGGAAGAACTTAGCAAGTGCCAATGAGGTGAGGTGTGCTGCTGGACCTTGTACTAACAAAGAAGGACCGGTTGGGGATGTAAATGTTGGGGGCAGACTTGGCTGCAGTGACCATGAGATGGTGAAGTTCAGGATCCTTCATGGAGGAAGCAGGGTGATAAGTAGGACTGCAACCCTGGACTTCAGGAGAGCTAACTTTGGCCTCTTCAAGGACCTACTTGGAAGAATGCTGTGGTTAGGGCTCTAGAAGGCGGTGGCATCCAAGAGAGCTGGTTAATATTCAAGCATCACTTCCTCCAAGCTTGAGACCGATGCATCCTTTTGAGTAACAGATGAAGCAAAGGGGGCAGGAGGCCTGCATGGATGGGCAAGGGGCTTCTGGCAAAACTCAAACGGAAGAAGGAAGTTTACAGAATGTGGAAAAAGGGACAGGCCACTTGGGAGAAATATAGGAATGTTGTCAGAGTATGCAGGGATGTGATGAGGAAGGCTAAGGTCCGTTTGGAATTAAATCTGGCAAGGGATGTGACGTACAAGAAGGGCTTTTTCAAGTGCATCCGTAGCTATTTTTCCTGGCTAGGGAAAATGTGGATGCCCTGCTGCTGAAGGATACACAAAAGGCTGAATTACTGAATGCCTTCTTTGCTTCAGTCTTTACTGCTAAGACCAGCCCTCAGGAATCCAAGGCCCCAGGCAAAAGAGGAAGTCTGTAGAAAGGCAGACCTTCCCTTGGTCTAGGAGGATCAGATTAGAGATCATTTAGGCAAAACTGACACCCACAAATCCATGGGCCCCAATGGGATGCAACCCTGAGTGCTGAGGGAGCTGACAGATGTTATTGCTAAGCCCCTTTATCACCTCTGAAAGGTCATGGAGGACAGGAGAGGTGCCTGGGGACTGGAGGAAAGCCAATGTCACTCCAGTCTTCAAAAAGGGCGGGTAGGGGGAACCAGGAAACTACATGCTGGTCAGAGTCACCACCATCCCTGGAAAGGTGATGGAACAGCTCATCCTGGATGTCATCTCTAAGCATGTGGAGGAAAAGAAGGTTATCAGGGGTAGTCAACACGGATTCACCAAGGGGAAGTCATGCCTTCTATGATGGAATGATTGGCTGGCTAGACGAGGGGAAAGCAGTGGATGTTGTCTACCTTGACTTCAGCAAGACTCTTGACACTGTCTCCCATAACATCCCCATAGGTAAGCTCAGGCAGTGGGGTTAGGTGAGGTGGATTGAGAACTGGCTGAATGGCAGAGCCCAGAGCTGTTATCAGTGGGGCAGAGCCCAGCTGGAGGCCTGCAGCTCATGGTCAGTACTGGGTCCAGTCCTGTTCAACATCACGAACAACCTGGATGAAAGGACAGAGTGTACCCTCAGCAAGTTTGCTGATGATATGAAACTGGGAGCAGCTGATACCCCAGCGGGCTGTGCTGCCATTCAGCAAGACCTGGACAGGGTGGAGAGGAATCTAACGAAGTTTAACAAAAGCCAGTGTAGAGTCCTGCACCTAGGGAGGAATAATTCCATGCACCAGTGCAGGCTGGGGCTGACTCTGTGGAGAAGGACTTGGGAGTCCTGGTGGAGAGCAGGTTGCCCATGAGCCCCTGGGGACAAGGAAGCCAATGGGATCGTGGGGTGCATTAGGAAGACCGTGGCCAGCAGGTCGAGGGAGGTTGTCCTCCCCCTCCGCTCTGACCTGGTGAAGCCACATCTGGAGTGCTGTGTTCAGTTCTGGGCTCCCCAGTTCAAGAGAGACAGAGAACTACTGGAGAGGGTCCAGCGGAGGGCTATGAAGATGATGAGGGCACTGGAGCATCTCCCTTCTGAGGAAAGGCTGAGAGAGCTGGGGCTGCTTGGCCTGGAGAAGAGAAGACTGAGAGAGGACCTTAGCGCTGTATGCAAATACCTGAAGGGCTGGTGCCAAGAGGACGGGGCCGGGCTCTTTCCAGCAGTGCCCAGCGACAGGACAAGGGGCAACGGGCACAAACTGCAACACAAGAAGTTCCACCTGAATATGAGGAAGAACTTCTTTACCTTGAGGGTGACCGAGCACTGGCACAGGCTGCCCAGAGAGGCTGTGGGGTCTCCTCTGGAGACATTCAAAACCTGATTGGATATGATCCTTTGCAACCTGCTATAGGAGAACCTGCTTTAGCAGGGAGGTTGGACTAGATGATCTCCAGACATCCCTTCCAACCCCAACCATTCTGTAATTCTGTGATTCCGCGATTCTGTGAAGTGTGCTATCCATAAAGACCCACAAGGAAGCAGTGGTGGTCCAAAGAAAAGCCCATGACTTCCCTGGTCAGCCTTGGAGCACTCCGGAGATCACTGCAAGACCAGATATTTAAAGTAAGCTGTTGCCCTTTTACAATCAAACCGTGAGAAGGGGATAATCTGTTCCTTACACATCTCTGAAGAAGCTCCAGCCTTGGAGTATGCATCTGACAGCTGGCAAGACATCATTGTTTTTGTCAAATCTGACCATAGCTGATCCCTGATGCGATAAAAAGTTGACCTTGAATCACCAGAGGCTGAGAATGCACTTGCCTGGAGGATCATCAGGGAAAGGCAGTGAAGACTTGGTGGTAACTTGCAATTCTTTTGCCAGTTCGAGGCTCTGTGGAAGCCTGACCCTGCACAAAAAGATCCTTGCCTGAATCCACTCTTTGCTACCAGCCCTGCTCATGCTACCAGTGACATAACAGCCAGAGGAAATTTGTGTCTGAGGGATCTAAGCTGTGCATTCAGAGCCATGCAATAATCCTTGCAATGCTGGGACATAACAATGTTCAGGTCAGCAGGCATTGCACAGAGATTAATACTTTACACCACCTAAGGGCTAGGGTCCTGTGAAATGTAGCTGTTTCACTGCTCAGAAAGAGATCTGGCCAATTTCCTCCAAACAGGGCTCAGATGCTCAAATTTGTCCATGGGAATAAGCATTTCTGATAACACTTCCCAACTTAAGCTTGCAAAGAAACCTCCCATGGATGGACCGCCACAAGGGATAAGGTTTCAACTCTCATATTTCCCATAGCCCAAGGGATTGCAACCCACTTATGGGTGCGGTAACTCAACTAAAACGAAGAGCAAATGTGTGATAGAAACGATGCATTAGGAGACTGGAGGAGTGAGGATTCCAGCACTCCTGGTTGTTCATGATGGGACATGTTGCATCATGCTCTGCTGTTGGTCTGCATTGTCTCTGCTTCCCCTCCATCTACCAGCTTGGCAAGCCATCTCCACAAGGCTTACTACACACATCCTGAGACACCTTCAGACAGGCTTCCTGTTACTGCAGCCCAACACAGTCTCCTTAAACTGTAGGAGGACCTGAAGGGCCTGAGAAGGGCTGGTTTCATTAGCTTTATACCCAGCCAAGACCCACCACAGATTAGAATAAGCCCCTTCATTCCCACTCAGGTTGGCTTTAAGGTCACATTTTGTGGTGCTAGCACCATCAAGACCTGTGCATCAGTCTGGATCTGGCCCCAGTCTATCCTGAATGGCTGTCTTTATCTCATGCATTTTCAAGGAGCTCAGCAGCAATTTATGGCTCAAAGCTAATCAATAATACCAGAGCCCTTTCACCATATTGCTTTCACTAAATTACTGCATCCTTTAAAAAAAGAAATCTTAGCAGACCGCAGTACAATGCCAGACAGACTGTCACTACCAAATTATGTTTATTTATTCTCTCTCTGGCTCTTGGCTGGCCCCATTACCAGCATATCTTAGTGTCTCTCAGTCATCAGCATATTTGCCTTCTCTCCCTTCCCCCTACCTCGAGGTACGTGTCTCCTCTCAAGTACAAAGCAGACTGACACGGCAAGTTTTTGAGCCTATTTAACACCAGCTTTATCTGAGGAGAACTAGATTCAGTGACAGAGCCTCGGAATTAATTACACGAAGGTGAATCTCATCACAGAGCCTGGCACTGTGTCACCGCAAACATTTTAACAGCCAGTCTCTGGCCCTTGGCTGTCTTTGTGCAGCATAAAGCAATTATTTGTACCTGCTTGCTGAAACGTGTCAGCTCCCTCAGAGGTGCTGCGATACAGCAAACACAGTTCACCCTTGTTATTTGCAAACAGGGCAAAAAAAGAGGGTGTGTGGTGGCTCTCGGCTGTGCACCCAGTCCCTGGTGCTGCTGTGCTCAAGCCCTCCAGGGCTGTGAATGCAGTTTTATTTGTGTACAACCCATGCATGCTCTCTTGCAGATGGGATGCAGCCAAGTGCAGTGATTTGGCCAACAGCAGAAATGGAACTCGAGGCCAAGGAAGCAAAGTTTCAAGCGCAGATCTCAAACGCCAGCCCTTCATTGCTGAGCCCCACCAACAGGGAGCAAATGGGAGACTGAGCCCCCTCTCCCATCTTGCTTTTGTCAAGTGTCCTCAGCCCTTTTCTCTCCCTCTTCACCTTCCCTGCATTCCAGGGTATTGCTGGTGGAAACTCATTTCATCCTTCACACCCCAGCTCCAACTGCTTTCTCTTCCCCTTGCTGCAGCTGTTGCAGCTGACACATTCCTACTAGTCTTTTTTTTTTTTTTTTTTTAACAAAAAGAGGCATTTTTTAGAGTTTTCATTACATACCTGTTACAAGTTTACACAAAGCTGAGTTGACACTGGGGTTAACCTGTAAGGTTCAAGGGAGGTGATCATAGAGCAGAGGGTGGACGTGAGCATTTCAGCATGGAGCAAGGAAGGGAAACCGTATTTATGCCTTTTGTTGCAACATGCAGTTTTCCCTCACCTTCCTCAACAGCCACCAGCTTCAGGGCAAGAAAAGAGGGATGGAGAGACGGGTGGAGGTTGGGTACAATGGAAACCAAGGGGAATTGGCTGTATAAAGGGAGGATTAGGGCACAGGGCAGGGACCAAGCTGTAGAGGAGACATCTCTGACTTTCCTGGAGGAAAAGAGCTGTCCACACATCCCAAACTCTCCCTCCACTGGGACTAGCTGAGGCTGTGAGGCTCTTTTAAGAAATATTAGAGGCAGATCATATTTATCCAAGGGCTTTGGGGTTTAGTCAGAGCTCCTGGACCTCCCCAAACTGACTGGCAGCTGTGGAGGACCTTGGGGTCATCCAGGGAAGAAGTGCTGAAGAGACCAAGCCACTCCTGGGCAGAAAGTCCAATAGGCTGGTCTGTGGTGGGCTCCCTGCACACACAGTGGAATGGGATGAGCTGCTGGCCAGAGGACCCCACACAACCCCAAGAGAGGAAGTTTTCCAGCTGATAGGGAGGAAAATGGGGCTATTCTCGGTGAACTGAGCTGCGTCGCAAAAAAAAAAAAAAGTTCTTCCTCATTAGGGAGGAATTCGATGGGCCTCTCTGGGAACCAGTGCTGCAGCACGCGAAAGGTCAGGTCTCATTCTAGAAGCCTTTCCTCTCCTTCTGCCAGCAGGAAAAATAATTTAAAATATCCCCTAAAGAACTCTGTCTGCCCCCATCCCCCCCTTCCAAAAACAAAAAGGAGGAAATCAACTCAATCGGGGGAACAGCCTGCAGTGGGGATGGCCAATCTCCCTGCCCAGCCCATGGGACCCAGATCCCTTTCCATCCCACAACCTCATTATTAAAAGGCCACATCTACTCAAGGAGGAAAGGAACAATAGGTACATTCTAGACCTGCAGCATGGCACGTTGCAGAGATCACTGTGTCTGTGGAGACCCATATCACAATCTGGCTGGTTGCATATGAGACTTTCTCAACGGAAATTCAGTCTGTTTAGTTGTCCCAGTTACACCTTTGGTGCTGTGGGTCTTGCCTGCACCAGCCACTGTGGAAGTCTCCCAGTGCTCCACTAGCTTACAGAAATGTGCGTCACAGTCTCATCTTGGGGTAAAGACAAAAGGAGTCAACTCTGGCAATCAGACCCATGTCAACACAAAGGTTTCACACCTTCATGACCAGCTACCATTACCAGCTTTTGATTCGTGCAGTTTCAAAAGAATCAGATTCATCCAAACCCATGGAGGACCATCTTCATGTCCCATAGCACATCCAAACCTTTATTGAAACCATCTTGTGTCCATGCTACATGGGAAAATTGATAACTCTCAGTTGTCTGTTGTCATCTTTCTGTACCAGTTCTATTTGATTCTCAAATTGTTCGTGAATATGAAATTCCACTTTTGCGACTGAGGCTAATTAATTTGCTTAGGATAGTTTATTGTTACTCTGAACTCAGCATCTTGACTTGCTAGTTATATGGATTTTCAAACAGACTTATAGAGAATAGCAGTTACACATTGGCCAAACCCTGGAACCTGAACTGAAGAAGTTTTGTTTCAGCTCTCATCAGCTACAAAGGACACAGTTAAGTAAAATCAGCTTAAGCTGGGATTGGAAAACTGTGTCTGCCACATTAGCAGAGAGATCAGATGACAGATTTGGTCTGGCCTCATTATCTAGCCATAAAAATGTAAGGACTTGAAGTATTTGGGGAGTAGGAATGCAGAGAGCAGGAGAGATTTCTGGAGGATCTCTATGCAGTAATTTCTGTCTGAGAAAACGAGACCAAAGGAACCCCCACCCAAGCTGTCTGGTGTGAGCTCTTATCTCCTACGACAAACTGAATTCAGGAGAATCAGTCTCTTCCTTTTGCAAACAGTTGGGGGAACAGGGGCTCCTGTGTGTCTACAACATCTCACATATATTTTTAGCTTCATCTATTTGGTTAGTGAGGTCACTGGAGCCCAGGCTTAAACATGTTTTAAGCAAATGTTACCCTGACCTGCCAAAGCTCTGAATTGCCTGTAGCTATACATACCCCAGCGAAACAGAGGTAATGGTGAAAGAGAATGTTATGCTAGTATTTTATGATAGAGTTCAAATAACTATGTATCCTCATTTATTGCAGCACTTTTTCTTTGGATATGGAAAGTGTAAAATACAGACTTTTGGTCCAAAAAACATTTGATGAAGCTATTTCCTGGCTGAAGTAGCCCCTGTGCCTTTTCCAGTAATTCTGCATTTAGGATTTTATTTACACAGTTTAAGGATTAAATCACAATTTCCAGTCCTCAGTATAAAAACAAAAAAAATCCAGCCCTTCTTCCCCCAGGGTTGGGTAGCATTATCGAAACCACTACAAGGAAACAAAACTCACCAGCTCCCATCATTTCCAGACTCATCCAAACTAGAAAACAAGTTTGTGGGAGAAAACCTTCTCATGGAGCTGCAGAGATATTAGCAGATAATGCTTTTTGTACTGATAGCTTGTTTGGCAAATGTAATAAGCTCCTGACAGAGTCCCCAAGCTGAGTGCTGGCAGCACGCCAGAACAGAGTTGCAGGGCAGCAGGCAATATTCATAACTGTTCCAGATGTGAGGTGAAGCTGAGGAGCCTGCAGGAAGCTCACTGGGTTACAGGTAAGGTAGCATGGCCCTGGATCTTGCAGGATAAATTCCTGTCCTAATAGTCATTTGGACTGCTCTTCTGGGAATCATGAGCACACTAGCATAAATCTGGCCTCTGCACATGCTATAGATGTCTCCCAAGAAGAAAAAACCAAAACACCTTCAGAAGTATGGCACCTATCCTTATATTTAGTCTTTAAGATGAGTCATTCTGGAAAAAGCCCTTTTTTAAATGCTGATATAACCACCTCTTTCCTAAGGGTATATTCATGTAGCTGCAAGTGACCAAATGAGTGAAGCTCAGCAAAAGTTACTACTAACAAAGTAAGCTAAGGTTACTACCCATGTGCAGACCTTTAGCCTCCTGCAAATGCAAAAAAGAAATGTCCCTGCAGGGTGACTGGAGCTAATACACTTTACATTTGCATTTGGCTCAGAGTTACACAAGGCATCTTGCTGGGGAAAAAGTAATAAAGAATTAAGCTCATGTAACCCAATTGGTTGCAAGTACCTGATATATCTCTGGTGGAAAAATGTTGCAGAAAAAGCCCAGTTCTTGCTCCTGTGGAACCAGAAAACATTGAAGATTTGGTTCAGCTCTCCTCGTGGCTGGTCAGTGTGTCTGAAGTTCACACACCAAGACCAAATTCCTATTTTTCTGTTACCAGAATACCAAACATTTCTGCAAGCAATGTTATTCATCTAGAGAAGCCGTGGTCACTGCAATAGCAGACTACATACATCAAGATACTTAACTCTAGAAAGTTATCATTTGTGGACATTCATTCAGGCCTTCTGTTGTTCTTTCATTATTTGTATGTCTCCTTTCCTAAATTGGTAAGAAAGATCCTCTCCTTCCCAGAATGCCAAGACAGTGGCTGCCTATGCCTTATTGGGGTGCAGATATGGATGTCCCCATGGATCTGCTACCTGTTTGCTAATCACTGGCCAAAACTGCAAATAATTCATGATTTATTTGATTATTGACAAGTTTTGATAATCAAATTAGCCACTGGGTGACACCATAAATGGCACATACATGATGAGCAGTTAGTTGTTCAGGAAAACTCACTGTAAACTGTTTAGAGACCTGTGCTATGGAAAAGAAGACATTTAAGCTGTCTAGATATAAAGAGCTACCTACCAGGGCTCGTGCTGAGTAGTTTGAGAATGAGCAGAAAAATATAAAAGAAAATCCCCTGATAATTCATCGGTGGAGTGTAATTTACTGGATCTAATCAGAGCAAACATCTCTATGGCTGGAATGTTGAAATAAATTAAATATAAAGCCTTCAAGGTCACAGCCTACTAAGCTATTAATGCAGCATTGCTGAAGTCAGGTGGATACACTCCAGGCGAACGCACTGTGCTCCACTGTGAAAAATCTTGATCAATTTGATGTAACGGGAATATTTCAAGCAGTGATCAGGCCTGCCTGAAAGAAAACGGAGCAAACAGAAGATATAGAGGATGCAACCTTCAAATGAAGAAAATTTAGCAGAATAGTCAAAGAAGTTTAGATGCTCAGATTGGAAGCAAAATAGACATAAAAAGACATTTGTGTTTGCGGGGGGAGTGAGAAGAGTTTGGAGAGTGTTGCTAGCAAGATGTAAGCTGTGAGAAGCAAATCCTGCTGTCCTAACTGCCTCCGAAGCCCGATGCAGGAGCAATTAAATATTGCAGGAGTCACCACATTACATTTCCCGGCTCCTGTAGTGACCATTCCCTCTGGTCAGAGGTGTAGAACCCTCTCTTGGCCCCAGCTGCCCCATTCAGCTGGCCAGAGGTTACCACCCTACCAGCTGTGCAGCACAGCCATTTCTCTGCCTTTCAAATCCCAGTCCTGAGGAGATCTGGCTGCAGAAACAAATACCACCTCAGCATCGAGCAGGTCCCAGCTAAAGGGCAGCCCTGGACCAGGCAGATGCGAGCAGGAAGCAGTGGAGACCCCAGCCACGGGCACACAGCAGTGCAGAGCCAGCACAGGAAGGTCTCCTGGTCCAGCCAAATGGGTGGACACTCTGGAAGGACCTTGGTGCCTGGTAAGGTCCTGAGCCTTTGAGGACTGCCTTAGCAGCCCTGGTTATTGTCATACTGAGGTGCCTGGAGGTCTGCCCTGCACCGCAATGTGATGCCCTAAGATTTCATTGGTACCATGGGTTATTTTTTTCCTGCTCTGATGGCTTGCATGGCAGCAGAGGATCTTTCTATCACAGGATTAGAAAATTCCTTTATCTTATTTTACTTATTTATTTTTGATAAATTTTATAGTCACCTTCAGTTTCACACTCCTTCCTGTGAATCACACCATTAAAAATGACTGCTTCACCCTAGCTGTTAATTTAAGATCAGATCCTGTATGCGCATGCACACACATAATGCCATCCATTTTGTTTCAGTCCTCTCTGCATATGTTGTAATGTGGTCTAGAAAGGCATGATCATATTCCTATTCCTCTGCCCTCCATCAGACCCTGCTTTGCTCTGTACATAACGATCCACATCTCCAAAGGTGGTGGTGGTTGTGTGTTTCTCTCCCCATTCATCACACAGTCTCTCATCCTCGTTCACTTGCATATCTTTCATATCCTGGCCCGAGCTTTCCTATGAAGTGCTCTCTCTTTGAGACTGACAACCTCACTAGCACTAATGGAGGTATCTTCAGAGAGCCCTGTGCCACAAAATAATACTATTATGCCCATTTTGGGGGACAGGGAATGGAATCGTGGTGATAGGAAGGTCAACATTGTTAAAAGCATCTACTAATTTGAGAAAGCATAAGGCTTGATTTTTCAGAGTACATATTTCCACAGCATTTTGCTTGATCACAGTACAGGTCCCCTTTGACTGCATCTGCAATCATGAGAGTTTCACCCTTGTGTCTGGCAGAAGGGGGTCACAAACTGGGGCCTGAAGCAATTAGCAGCATGTAATTAGTGCCCAACTCTGAGGAGTCTGACCTGACCAGAGATACGCAGCAAAATTCCCATCTGAAACAGGCTGGGCTGGAAAAGCTCTAAAAAAATGAATGCTGGGTCATGTGATGAAAAATATCACATCTAGCTATCAGCTGCAGTCTAATCGTTCTAAACCTGTGGCCTGTTTCTCTAAGGATTCAAGCCTATTAGGAAGGTGCTTAGATTGCTGTAAAGGCATTCATGCTTATACTAGAAAAAAATTGAGTGTGAAAATCAAAGCTGTGAAAAAAAACCAAATTTTGCACAGATGTCATGATGACAATAAATAAAGAGCACCCCAGAGGCTTTTTGATGAGCTGATAGTCTCATCAGCTGAGTTGTCAGCTGGAAAAGAGATAGTTACCCTCCCTTTTTTCCAAAATAGTTTTTTTGGCCAATATCTGTCTGGGTTGAGGTCCTACATGCTGGGGACACCGTTTCTTCCTCTTCTCTGCTCTTTATCCCAGCACTCAGCCAGGAAATCCATTAGTTTAAGCACAGTTGTGGTTATCTTCAGTATCTAGACACCCTGTCAGAAAAGCCTAAGTTGTCCTGTATGTTCGGAGAAAGAATTATAAACAAATTGATTGAAAATCCAGGAGATGGGAGAGGGACCTTCTTCCCCCTCTGCTTCCTGTGGTCCTGAAAATCCAAGACTTTTAAAAAAGGACATAATTCTACATTTCCTGCCAAACTTCCCATTGTTTCTTTAAGCTGAGGTAAGGTTCCAGCTTTTTTGGTGTGCTTTCCTTTTTTGTTTATACTCAGCAACAACTCTACTTGTACAGGTTTCAGCTGGTGCTAGCACAAACCACCATCTGATCAAAATTGTGATCCAGGTTTGTTAAAATAAAACTAGTCTCATCAGGCTCGGTACTAGATAAGGGCATGTGCCTGCACAAATCTGAAATGCTGTTGAAAAATTTAGTTTCCAGGCTTTCCAGCCTGTTATCGTCCTGCCTGAATTTGGTGGGAAAGGAACATAAAACACAGAAAGCAAACAAGTTTTAGTATTTCCTAAGATTCACAGTTTTCACTTAGAAAAGGTGGGGGGGTTCCCCACAGTCAAAACAATAATAAATTGCAATGAAACAGTCACGGAGTGCCTGTCTCTGGCCCTCATGCCTCCTACAGTGGTTTCCCTTTGGGGCAGTGGTTTGTCCCTGTGCGATGCTGGGCCTTCGGGGACACGTTTCTGCACCTCAGACATTTTTGCAAGGTGTCAGCCTTGCATCTCACCTCTATTTGGCTGCACAATCGTTTGGTTGGAGCCCCTGAGGCCTTCTTCAAAGCCCAGCAAAGCCAACAGGGGAATTTCGTATTAATCCAAGGAGCCTTAGGTGTGGATGCCAGTTTATAAAGCTGTGGTGGAGGGGAGAGGCACTAAGGGACATGGGGGCGAGACCTGGTCTGGCTCTCCAGGGCAGCTCTCCGATACAAAGTAAAGTGCAGGAAATTGGGACTAGTGGCAGATTGGCTCCAAAAGCACCCGCTTAGGTTAAAGCAGACTGTTGATGCAGCTACACCCACTAGGAGCCATCCCCACTGCTGCAGACCTTCAAAACGCAGGCTCTGAGAGCTCCCCTAGGCAGAAAATCAAGCTGGTTTCAAAGAGAAACCTCTCCTTCAGGGACATGTGATCCCACCTGCATTTCATCACCACCGCCACCCCCAACAAAATCTAGCAAATGCAGCAGAAGGACCAGGTTTTGCCCAATGTGCTCATTCCAGCCACCAGCACTAGCCTGGTCCCAAAGATGGTGATCTGGTGAGGCTGTGAGGTTGAACTGGCAAAGAAAATCCTATATTCAAGCAACTGATGAGAAAACCACCTCTTTGACTTTGGCACACACGTTGTTGAAGCCACCAGTAAAGAGTAAGGGCTTTGTTCCACCCTCATCATCAGTCGTATCTAGTAAGCTGTCAAGGAGTTAGGACGTTGCCAGTATTTTCACACATGCAAAAAAACTCTACCCCCCCAAAAAAATCCCATAGCCCATTACTCACATCCCCAGAGAAATCATAATAAGAGACACAGTATACCACCTTCAAGCAGGAAATAGCTGCCTTTCTAATGCTTGCTAATTGCTTCACTTAAAACTAGTTTGATTACTTGGCACCGAGACAGTATTTTAAACCTGAATTATTGCTTGGAACTTTCCTTTCACCTACCAAGATCCCAGGCCATGAAAAATGTGTAGCAAAGGTCTCCCTGTGAGGTGCAGGATTGCCTGTTAACTCTTTTATGAATCATAAGAGATGTTTGGCTGCTGGGACAATGTCTTGCCATATTGGAGTATGTGCCATGAGAATGGAGGTGTTGTTTATTAATACCACAGCAGGCAGAGACAAGTGTGCACGTGGAGAAACGTGGGTTGCTGAAGCAAGTCATGCTGTGGAGCTATCAGGCATATTCCTAAACGCTGTCACCTGAGGCGGGATCACATTTTCACTTTCTGAAACAAATAGGCCAAATCTATCACTCCAAGGTTCAGGTGAAAACGAATTATTTCTTAACTCGGCTTCACTTTTTCCAGTCAAATGGGAATTACAGGGCTGCTTTTAGGGGGTGAAAGACATCAGGGCAGCAGTTATGGGGGCATGAGCTGTACATACTGACCTGCAGGAGGAGACTGGTTTGGGACTTGGCTTTACCAAACACTGTCATTAAAAGTGCCTTTGTCACAGCACTGCTTTAGGATCAGAAATTAACTTGCATTTTGTACTTGACAGGAAGCTATTAAGAAATCTCCACAGCTACAATAAAACTGATGCTTAAATTGCAATCTTTCAAAAAGAATTTGAATCTCAATATGAAGCATCAATAAGGTAAGCAGCAGCTATGTAGTTGGCACATCCCTGAAGTGTCTGTTCCTGAAGGTCTCCCTTCAGGTAAGACTTGGCTCTAGGGAAAACACAGGCTTCGTAGCCAGGGATGTGTGGGACAGCATCCAACAGTGATGCGCCTGTCCAAACAGCTTCAGGGGGGATTTTCAACCACCTCCCACACCAATCAGTTATGTTTCCCATCAAATTCACTATGAAGTTTCTTTATCCTCTTGTCAAATGAAGTTTTTTTACAACTACACGGAAGCTATCCTGTAGGATGGGGGACAGTTGGGACTTTCTCCTTGTCCATGCCACTTGGGAGCAGACTCTGACCTCTAACTTACCTCCGAGGAGTTTGGCAGCTCACAACCTTGCTTCAGAAAGCCAGTCAAATAAAATGTACAAGAAAATGGTGATGATGTGGGTGTAAAACATAGCTTGAATCTAACACAGGATGTTTTGAGGCAATTAGTCAAAATATGTGGAAGAGGGTGGGTGTTGCTATCAAGCCATCGGGTTTTTTTTTAAGCAGCAGGCATCCAGAAAAAAATTTACACATGAAGAAGTCTGAAGTGCAACTCAGCCACAGAGAAAAGGTTTCCGCTTTGGGGGGCTGCACATGGGTCTGTACCCAGCAAAGATTTACTCAGAAGTAAGCATGGAGCTCTAGCCTGTACATCTGCACTGCACAGGGCTGGCACCCACCGCCTATTTCTGCTCTTACTGGGCCAATTGACAGAGTAAATCAGAGAATCTCTAGTGGCCGGGAGAACATTTTGGAAAGGGTCACTAGCTAAAATGTTGGCCTATTGGTCAGAAAGCAGGGAAACAGGTAAAAAGGAACAAAAGTATCTGGGTCTACATGCAACGGGAGGAAAATAACTTTTTTTTTTCATCTTAGGAAGCCACTTTTAAAGCTTTCCATGGGAAGAGGACAGACGACATATGCAGATCTAAGCACAGGAAATATTTGGTGCTACCAGCCGTGTGATGGCTCTGAAGGTGTCTTTGCAGCTGATGTTTTTAAGCCTCTGTGTCAGGAGAAAATGAAGCCATGGGCCAGTTTCTCAGCTGGTGCTGGTGCCTAAATATTAGTGATAAAAGAGACTCCCAGCTGGGTTCTTGTGCTTTACTGTCACTGAAATTGAGGGTAGGAATTGAAGATTAGTACCAAATAATCCTTTTTCTGAGGCGATGCCCCCACAAATCCCTGGAAAATGGTTGCGGCAAGACTGCCCTTGGTTCAGACCACGTGATGACAGAAAGAGGGATACCAGACACTGGCCACTGGTGTCCCATGAGCCCCTTCTCACTCTGACCTCAACAATGGGCATGGAGATGGAGGACCTGCCACAGTGCTACCCCAAATATGTCTTCTTGCATGCCCTGAACCCCAAGAAATGCAATTTGCTTCAGAAAGTTATACTAGGGCAGATCTGGGGAAAATCATCCTTTAGAAGTGTAATATTACAGAAAAAGAAGCAAGGTAACATTTAGGAAAACACTAAAGATGGACTGTTTTATTTGACCAAATGAAATCCAAGCAGAAAGCACACCCCCAAAGAAATCTCTGTCACCAGACATGCCCCGAGCTGGGAGATGTCTCATCTAATCCCCAGAGTCAACACTAAGTTTTAGGGAGAAAAGACACTGCCAGGGCTGAAGATGAGGGAAGTGCTGCCTCTGACATGGAAAATACCAGTTCCAGCTTCCTCAACACTAATTTTTTCACCCAACATGACCATAATGGGTGCAGGATTGATTGAATACACTGTGCTATAAGGGGACCCCCTTAGCTTGCTATGTATAAAAAGCAACCCCATGCCTCCGGGATAAATATTTGTGCTTTTATGATTTTTTCTCCTCTTCAGCCCACTTCCTGCATCTTTTACCAGTCCCCTAAACATCTGATGAAAGACTTACAAAGATCATGGCAGGGACTGAAACTTAACATTGTTGTCTTCAAGCTTCAAAAATATTTCCCAAACATCTCTTATTCCTCTACAGGAAATCCCTTTAAAAACATTCTCCAGTGAGCAGTTAAGTAGTTGAACCAACACACATCCCATCTCAGGTTTCTGCTGGTAATTAATAAACCAACTGAATATCTTACAGAATGGTAACTTCTATCGTTTCTAGATAAGCATTAATGCATCTGGTTATTTCCAGACCTTTGTTGATGTGATCGGAAAAGCAAATTAGACAGTGTTGTAGCAGTCTGCTTAACATTCCTTCTTTTGTGCTATTACTGTTAATTTATTCCTGTAAGCCAATTTTTGCACTGTCACTGCTGTGAAGGTTTTCTCAGCAATTTAATTACAAAAAAGAACCATCCAACATCAAACTGCTACAGGATAAAAATCAGTATTTAAGATGTCAGCTTAAAAGCAGCTCATATCTTGTGTGTGTATGCGGGGGAACACGTGCACACACCCATCAGGCTCATTCGAATCTGTAAATTTATAAACTCTCCTTTTTTTGTAAGGAAAACATTTGCCTTGATGTTCTATCATCCTTGGAACTAAATGTTTCTTGGTTAATTGAATAAACATTTCTGCATTATAGAAAATAAAGAGAAGTTATTATCCCTTAAAAATCCCATGCATCTGAGGAGGTCCAAGACTTTCTGAGAACCCAACATTTTATTAAGATTTTTGAGCATGCATAATTTTTTGCCCATAAATGCCACCCACTCAGAAACAAAGGAACTAAAGTAGGCTGTAATTACTTCCCTACACAATAGATTCCAATTGCTCCTATCAAGAAATATTACATAATTATTATAACTTAGGGCTGTGATTATATATTTGCTCAAAGGAGAATCACACATAATAGAAAGCAATGGGACTTACGGCTCTTCATCTATTGTGTCAACTCATACATTTAAATTATTTGATTAGAAAACTAAATAAAGACCTTAAGTCCTAAACAATACTTTCTCATCAGCTGTCAGGATTGAAGGAAGTGATAAATGATGGAACATTCACATTTATACAGAAAAATTGAAGAAGTAGGACAATAAAGAGGAGAGGATATGTTGTGTGTCTACTTGTGTCCATCCGTCTGTCCATCCATCCCTCAAAATCTTGGGCATCCTCTGCATACAGCTCGCAATAAATTTGCAAGGAGGTGATAAATAAGGGTATAATTCCATAGAAGATGAAGACAAAGATCAGCCTGTGGAAGACATCAAGAAAAATCAACACCTCATTTTCTTCTTCATGTTCTTGCAGACTCACCCTCTCCCCTCCCTCACACAGGCTGAGTTCTGGGCTATTTATATGAGTTTCCAACAGAGGCAGGGCCTG
The DNA here is from genome assembly GCF_963210335.1 of Falco punctatus. NCBI lineage: Eukaryota > Metazoa > Chordata > Aves > Falconiformes > Falconidae > Falco > Falco punctatus. The sequence goes on along the minus strand of NC_137587.1, from coordinate 40,776,611 downwards.
CACGCACTGGGACGTGGGAGGATGAGGAGGAGGCAAAGCTTCACAGAGGCTTACCATGTTGCTCAACAGTTTTGCACATCTGATTTAAATCAACCATTTCTCATGCTCACAACTCATGCCTCAGATAACCCACGTCTTTGATGCTACCAACATTTAGGATAAGTTCTCCTGCTTTGTATCCTTGGATAACCTGCACAAAACAAGAGGCAGATGGCTATCAAAACCTGGACAAAGTACTACCTAGATAGAGCAGGCTCTGAAGATGATAAGCAGAACTGCTGCTGAAGAAGGTGCTAGAAGGTGACCTTCCCCTCATAGACACACAATATCCCTTGGTGCTGAACTGCAGCGCTCGCAATGCAGTCACCTGTTGCACTTAAGAACACAACAATTCGCGTTTTCTGAAAAGCAAGAAATAGAATTGAAACAAAACAAAACAAAAATCCTTTTGGGCCTGCAAAATGCCATTCCAATCACAACAGCGTGTGAGACAGGAGGACATTGGTTCAAATTTTGGCATCAAGTCCAGCTGTCTCTGTTAGCAGACAGGGTCCGGCAATGCGGCAAGCATGTACGGCGGCTGCAGATCGGTCTGTGACCACTCGTTGGCACGGAGCCAGAGCAACTTCAAAGAGAAATGCCACAAGAAGCTGATTTTTGATGTGTATGTAGCCTTTTATTAGGAATTTTTATATTTCTGCCTATTAATAGCAGAAGTAACATCACAATCTCCCAAAGTTTAACAAATCTAATGTGTTGTACATATTGGATGGAAGCAATTTAATATGAGCTCTCTTTATTGTCATAGATCTCTATTGCAAACAGTTCCTGGTTAATGGTCAGGAGTTTGCTGTTTTATCTTTTTAAAGTAAAATCTTTTAAAGTCCAGATGGAGAGGTTTTTTTTACAGCTGCGTGGGACATTGACACATGCTGAAGTCTGCGGGTGGTATTAGAATTCTGCCATCTACTGTAAAAGGATTTTTGAAAGTAATTTTAAATGGACTTCATCAATTTGAAGATCACTTTGGATCTCATAATGTTACAAGAAGTATTTCAGACTACCACGCGAAGCCAGCTGTGGGGAGAGAAACTGATGCTCCATGCCAAATAAGCCTCTTTTCTTTGTATTTTAATGATATTTTATATCGGATTTTTAAATGCTTCTGGGGGAAGTTGCAACCCTGTGAATAGCCATCGCTGCTACTGGATGTTCAGGTGAGCCCCAGCATCGGTCACAGGCTCTTATACTGCGCCCAGCGCTCTCAGCAGCAACTGAGGGCTGGGACCCACCTCACTCTGGTGCTTACAGGGATATTCTTGACAGCAACCAGGAGGAGAGAAATGACAGTGTTGATTTCCAAAAAAGAGCACCATCTTTTGCATTAAGAGAGCATTTAGAGTTGCAAGGAAGCTTTCTGGTTCCAGCTGCTTTTGCTTCCACTGTGACCTCTTCTAGCTTTTATTAAATCTTGGTTAGGAGTGTTCATTGTTCCACAGACCTCGAATTTACAAGGGGCTGGAAGCGCGCTTAATCTGCAGAGAGGAAAAAGCTTCAGAAAGGGAAAGCTCTCCCCATCAGAGAAACTTCTGGAGTGGAAAAAATGACCGAATCACTTGGAAAGGAAAATCCCGGTGCAGGGAAACACGAGCCAGATTGTGGCCTAGAAAGTGGTTGAGGAAACTAAACACTTTGCAACTGAAAGTATATTTTAGAGCAGGGACAGGCAATGTATTTTAAACTCCTTTTCACAATCACCTCACCTGCTGGGCTTCATTTCAGTGCCCGGTAGTTTTATGAGATGAATCCATCTCATGCCGTTCGGTTTAACTTACACATTCAGCTTCCAGGAGTGAAGCACATCTCAGAAGGGACCAGGATAGTCTGGGACAGGGCTGGATCCATCCTCCCTTGGCATCTTCCCTGCAACCCGGCCCTCAAAGGTTTGCACCTTTTGATGTTTTCTCTTTACAATAAACACTCTGATTTATAAATGTACATATAACATATATCCTCCTTAAGAAGGGAGGATGGTCTCAAACTAATTCTGGCACAGTTCCCTGTTAAGGCAGATATTTGTCCAGCAGCAGGGACAGGTTCTAGAAGAGCCTGCTTTGGGAAGGTGTCACTATTTCAGGTTGGGGCAAATATTTGTATGGTTTTTCCATCAACATAGTGCTAAACCAGCAAGGCCCTGAGCTCAAGAAGCACTGGTAGAAGAAATGAAGCACAGTTGCCTACAAATGTTGGGCTGCTGAAGTTTCTCAAATCTCCTGTTGCAAATGAATGTCAGTAAAATCCCCAAAGTGCCTCATTTTCCTCTAACACAGATGCAGACAGAGATAAACATTGTCTCAGGGCTACGGTGTCCTCCTCAAACACTGGGAGTCAGATTTAAAGGGATCTAAGCCAAGGAAGGAGCTTCAAGCCTGAGACCAAAGTGGCATGTTGGGCTGTGTAGTGGAGTGAAGCTGGGTTAATTAGCATTGATAATATACAGCTGTGGGCTGGCTTCAGGGGCGGTGGGTTGGCTGATGTAGATAAGGTGCAGCTGTGGCTGGTGCTGTTAAGTGGTTGAGAGCCAATGAAGAGAGAGCAGCCGAGGAAGAAGAGGAGAGAGGAAGAAGCAAGAGAGACAGAACACATGCCCTGGATGAGGTGAGCTGAGGAGAAGGCAGTAGAGGGACTGCTGTGAAGAGTGTGCTGGTATGAGATGGTAAAAGACCTTGTTGTAGCTGGCTAGTTTGGAGAGTGCTGTGACAGGGCTGTGCCTTTGGTCCTTTTCAGAACACCTGGCACCTCTAGGACATCACGAAGCTAAATTAATTGGGAGGCTGGGAAGCCATCAGGTACTACAGGAATTACTATGATGGTGAAAATACCTATTCATCATTTTCTACCCTGTTCTGGTCTGTCATGAGGATTGGTATCTATTGATTGATCAGCTGGATCCCAGCAACTGATAGCTAGCCCTCAGTATCTACTTTTCCTGTAGTATCCTTTTATGACATGCATTTTAAAAATATGCTTGTATGCACTGCAGTCTTTTTGCATTAATTTAAATAACTGGATTTCATTTATTTAGTCAAAAGCATTCTGTGAGACACACCTTGTTCAGCATTATAGATGCAAATGTTTAAAGCTTCCATCAGGAGCTACTGTTTATGAAAAGCTCCCCCAGTACACAATAAACACAGAGAGGGCCGCAGGGACTGGTGGGTTGTGCTGTGACAGGGAAAGGGGCTACCTGCCAGGCACCAAACATCCTGGGGAATGCCAAAAGTGCCATGGGGGAACCCCTGACCGGCTGGTCACAATGCAGTGATCTTTGCTGCAGGTATGTAATGCAGCATGAGATGGGGATGGATGCTAATGCACAAGGCAATACAGACCCTTCAGGGGGGGAACAGAAGATAGAAATGTGGGAGCAGGCGAGGCTTGCAGCTGGGCTGTGTGGTCAGAGCTTCCCCCTCCTGAGAGCTCAGCACCAGTCCTGCCGGACCTGACCTCCACTTTCACCCTCTCTGTGGGAATGGAAGTGGTGCCAGGGCTTTTGCCAGTGTCTTTCAGCTCTCTAGGAAGCACCCAACTTTACATCCAAACTGCTCTCTGGTCAAACAGCTAGGAAAAAAAAAAAAAAAAAGGCAATTACATATATCTTTAATTACATTCAAGGTAGCACTGGTGTTGCTTAACCTTCAGAAAACAGCCTAACATTGCTATTTCCTTGATAAACTGGAATTTCCTCCCAGTCTGACAAGCTGAAACACTAGAGCCCTTTATTTGGGGAATGGTAGATTTTTCTTTTCCTTGCACTGGTGATCCCTGTGTAATTTCATTTAGCAATGCCACTGTGCTAGGCTGGCTGGGAGGGAAAATCCTTGTACTTAAAGAACTGATCTGGAGAATTAGTTCCTGAGGAACAGCCAAACATCTCTTGCAGCATCTTGGTGTATTAGGACTTTTAATTTGGCTTTACGTTTCCTAGAAGTTTTTGAACAAAATGTGTGTGTTGGTGGGGCTGCAGACCAAGAGGAAGCACCCAGCTTGTTACCATTTATTTTATCCTCTGATTTTGTTTGGATTTCAATTAGACTCATCATGGGAGTAGAGAAACAAACAAACAAAAACCCCCTGCTAAATAACAAAAGCCATAGATTCATTCTACAGCCATTGCATTTTGAAATGTAATTACTTTAACATGTAGGGATGGGGGAGGGGGTTATTACTCATAATACCGGAAAGCTTTCACGGAATAACACAGAATTATTAAACTTTTCAGAAAGAATCCAGTCTGCAGTTCCCACTGCGCATTTACCTGTGATTCTTCCTTTTCCTGTGGCCGAGAATCGCTTTGTATTATGCTTTCCCACCTATAAAAGAAGTCCTTGTTCACAGCTGCCCTGAGGTGCTCATAATGTTATTGGTTCTGTGCTAAGAAGTTTGGGTTGCTGTGAATTCCTGCCTTATGGCTTTCTGGTTCACAAAAGTAAACACATTTGCTAAGTTAGCTAGGCTTCACGGTGCCCAAAATCCCGTGGGGAATGAAACGTCCTATCGGAGCAAGCTTTGAAACTCTAGTTGCTCTGCAACACTTTTCCCGGGCAGGAGAGCACACAAAGCATGCTTCTGTGTTGTATTTACTGCTTTTTTGTGGATCCAGTGCATAAGAGCTGCATTGAACCTTGGCAGAGGGGAAGAGGGCTCCCCTTGGAAACGTGCAGGATGCAATGGAAAAAAAAAATAAAACCAGTGCTTTTTGCTCCTTACTGAGTCCCTTGTGCCCCGCACACAGGTGGCTGCCCCAGATGAAAAAAACACTCACGGGTGAAGGGAGAAGCAGCCAAAACAGTAACTTTCCTGGCTCAGATGTACTTACCAAAGAATAAATGGGTAAAGCCAAGGCTGGTTGGCACACAGGGTGCCTGCAGCACGCGTGTCCCTGCTGCTGCCTCAGCTCAGCTGCTGAGTGCTATAGGAACCACCCGCTGTGATGCTTAGAGCGGGGACAGGCTGCAGATAGGTCCCCTGACACACAGGCTGCTTCTTCATTGAACACCCATAGGCAGAAGAGCCTTTGAAAAATGCCTGTTGCTGACACAGCTTCTCAAATATATTTTCTTCATTTTCTTCTGTCACTAATTAGATCCGGGTGAGACCTGGTGGACCCTAGTCTGGGTTTTGGGGCCGGGGAGTGTTCAGGCAGGATGAACCAGCAGAGCACCAGTTAATTTAGCTGCGAAGGTAGTGCCCAATTTAAAACTATCAGCAGTAGTTTGAGAATTTTTTTTGGAGAGAGGGTGTCTTGTTGGGCCCAGCCTTCTCCAGCACAGATCCTGCAACAGGTGAGGGCACCTGGGAGATGGTTCCTGGAGAAAATCCCTCTCTGGAAGGACATCCACCTTCCCTGAAGCCCTCTCCCCATGCAAAACACATGGGACAAACTCCTGGGGTGGACAGGACCAGAGAGCATGCTGATTGCTAAAGACATGGCCAAAAGTAACAGCAGCCTAAAGTGCAAGCTGGCATCCCAAAGGCTGGACTGTCCTTCCCTGCATGGCATGCTGTGGCAGTAGCTGTAGGCAGTGGTGTGAACATCTGGCAAGGGATTATCCTGGGAAGAAGGGCATTACCAATGCTGTTTCTGTGCCATGTCTGCGGTGGGAAAGCAGCAACATGTCTGACAGCTCACCCTCACTCCAGGAGTCATGCATGTGCTCAGGACACGTCCCAGCTGCTCCTTTCCAGTCGTGGGGGATTGCCAGTTATGCTTGTGTGCTCACACACACAAAGCACATGAAAGCAGGCAGCATAACTGACACGCTATTTCCTCACTTGTAACGAAAAGTCCTTGCTGCCTTAGCCTCCTTAATCTGAAATTAAATTCTACATTGGCTGCAGCTGATCATAGAGCAGGGCATGGGTGGCTGCAGAGCAAATCACAGCTAAGTGCTCCAGACATTTGCACTCACTCCTAACACCCATGTCGTGTTGCCATCAGACACATTCCAGAAGTCCTCATTTTCTAGGCATGAAAACATTTTAACAATAACCAGAAATTCTTCCGATTACATGGTTATATTCGGCTGCTGAAAGCAGACTCTTATTAAGCTAGGCAGAGAGCAATTAATGTCATGTAGAGAGCAGTCTTCCACATGGCAAAAAGCTGGACTAATATATCTTTCCCACCCCCAGCAGCTGGGACCATGAGTTAAGGCTCCAAGTTTGAAAAAGCCTATTAAGACTCTTGCTGTAAGCATGTGAGCAGCTCTGCTAAAATCAGACCCTGGTGAAAATCTGGTTGTAATGACATCCATAAAGGTTTTAGCACTGAATTTAGTGGGCACAGTGTTTTATCTGTAAATTTCCAAGGGTTTTACCTTTGTTTTGCTCCTTCGCACCACTAGCGATCTGGATGGATATTTCTTCATTGGTGTGCTGAATGTTGAAATGATACGTAACAGGATTTCAAACCTGATTAAGCTGGAAGATTTTCACCAACCAGAATCTTCAAAGTTCGTTATTTATAACCTTTTTCCAAAGGAGTCTGGAGGCTATTCTCATGTGTCTGCAGCTCCTAAAGAAAGAAAAAAAACAACATAATGAAACTAAGCCACAAATTGCTTCACAATTATTTTTACCACCTAATTTGGTGCACGAGGCTGGAGGCTTGCTCTTTGCATACTGTAATCCTGCCGCAAACTCAGGAACAGCCTGAAAGGCCACGGAACAGATGAGATATTCATTATCATCTCTTTCATGTTGCAGCTGTGACAGAGGCCCTGGAGAATTTGCCCAGCATGATATTTGCAAATGCCTGCTCGCCTCTGTATTACCTCAACTAGAGAACTGCTGCTGAGGAAGACGTTCCTCCTACTGCCCTACTCCCTTCCAGCAAGCACAGCTGTATCACCCAGAAAATGCAATCTGGACCAACTTCCATGGGACTCTCAATCCTGGCTTGCTGTCTGCCTGATGATGGTACACTTGGGACGTGAAGCAATGATCCCACCACAGCTCAGGCTAGAGTCACTCATGCTCAGCAAGTCAAAGACTCAGGATGTTCCAGGATTTATAGATTTTTGCAGTGAATTATGGTGCTCATTGATGAGACAGGGAAGTTACAGTAAAACCACTAACTCTACAATGAAAGGGCTTTTATACGCTCCGTTGCAGTGGTGGTTATGGCTGCCAATTTTGCACAATTCACTTTCAAGGACAAGAGCAGCACAAACTGGTTTAAGACGATTTCTGAATGATGAATGCTGACTTGAAAGGTTTCCAGTACAACATAATTACTCTGCATTAATGTGCAATACACAATGGTCTATATGTATCTCAATGGGAATCTCAGTGGGGCTTCATGGGCACCATTCCAAGTAACCTCCGCTGGGAGTCACGCTTATAGTCCTACAGGCTGACATACAAATAGATCCCATATTCATTCCTGAATTATTTCTGTGCAGAATCAGATGCGAGAGATCCAGGGCCATATTCACTGGTGTGTGGCAGCTCACAATTGTACTCAGCTGTAGTGAATACAGCCCGCTTTATTTTCTCTCCTTGGCCTGATGTATTTTGCTTCGGCTAATGTATGCACACCTTAATCTTTAGTTGTCCAGAGACAGACAACTCTAATGAACTCCCTATAACTTTATTTAAAGATACATTTTCAGTAAGTGAGGTCGGGGAAGGGAGACTCAACCACTTGTCCTGAGCAAAGGCCAAACGGAATGAAGAATTCATTTAGTTATTCACAGCTAAACACCATGCACTTTGAGGTTTCACCTAGCCCTCCAAATGAACTGTTATCCTCTATATTGATTGTCTTTCTGCAAAGACCGTCCCGGTACTGTTGTTGGGTGGAAAATGAAATACTCAAGTTCAACATTCACATCATCCTGATCAGGTTTTTCATACCTCAACATCTGGCACGTATTGCTTGTTTTACCACTGCTAGAGGCCCAGGTGCCCTGGCAATGAGCTGATGATAAATGCATTCAGGAAAAAAAAAACAAACCCAAAAACCAAACCAAACCTCTTATTAATCAGTTTTTGGTCTGGAGTTAAAACTTCTCTCCAAAGCTCAGAGCTATTTGAAGCAGGGGGTTTTTTCCTGGGCTCATTTCCAATCAGCATGATAGCTGTACTGGTTTTGCACCACCATGCTGCAGTAAGCCCTCGGGTCACAGCTCTTTGCTGCAGTTTGCCTCATGGGGAAGAGGCGGTGTGATGCTGGGCAAATGAAAGCAGCCCTCATCACAGCCAGCGAGTCCTTCTCCCAGAGCCAGTGTCTCCAGCCCATGGGATGGAGGGGGAATATCTTATTAACATTATAGGTGACTCCCCTTCCCTGTTTGGTTTTCAGCTGTCAAAGGCTTGGAGTGGAGGTAAAGACAGTTGTGAAGGGGCTGTTAAAGGTACTTGGAGGAGTAAAACCAAGGGTACAGAGAAGTGCACTGTAGATAGGCAGCTTCAAAGTCAAGAATGTAACAATGGCTGGACACATCCCAGGTGGAGTGGGTTATTCTTCACGGAGCTAAGCCTTGGATCAAAGGAGACCTCAGACTTCCAAGACTGGAAGGCAGAGCAGGTTTGGGTGGGTGGTGGTGGCAAAAAGAGGTGGAGAGCAAAGGAGGATTCCCTTCAACATAGTCAGGGCAGGCCATGAACAGATGAGTTCATTACTCGCTGCAAGCAATTAGCTGCCTGATGCACAATAAGGGCAGGCTGAGTTTGTGCAGAAGGCATAGGACCCATTTTTACCTCAGGAAGCAAGGTTTACATGAGGATACAGCCTGTTGCTTCCTCTCCACCCTCAAACTTTTGAACCAGCTTGCCAGTTCTAACCACATTCAAAAGAGGGGTAGATGCCTCCAAGATAACACCCTACTGTTTTGTTTCTCATTGAACAAACAAAGAAAAATTCATCACCTGCACAAAAAGGAGGGAAACCCAACCAAGCACCTCTGAAGAGTGAAGGAAAGGAGGAATGTCTCTATCTGTTCCCATTAGCCTCTGGCTGGCTTGCAGATCAGCTTGCCCTTTTCTCCTACCCAGCCAGGACACCGAGGTAGCAGAATTATGAGCCATGGTGGTTTCTGAGTAACTTCTCATTAGTTGATGCCCTAGGCTTCAATGCAAAACCTTTACACCAACTCAAAACCCACCAAATTCACAGCAGAGGTAACACAAGGGGGTTATTACCCTGCGCTAGTGACTAGGTGAGGAGTGGTGCCTGGGAGGGGAAAGGTCTGAACTGAAATCCCAGGGGACAGCACTTAGAGAGAACTCAAAGATGGTTCACCCCATAATGAGATAGCAAACCATGTAAAATAAATAAATAAAATGCAATAAGGAATTGATGAAGTTGAGCATTTTGGCTCCTGCAGCAGCCCTAGTACAGAAGGAACAGGGACTCGAGACCTTGTCAGAGTGAAAGGATGTTCTAGCAATTAGGACATTCAATTGGAGTTGAAGACATCCGTGAGCAGCCCCTCTGCCACAGATTACCTAGGTGGCCTTGTGCACGTTTCCTGCCCTCTGGCAACTTCCCATCTGTTAAGCCTCCCCATCTCAAAATCATCAATGAATCACTACAGCCCTTTCTGATCTGATCATATTTGATGTCTTTGGGTTGCTTCTGTTAAGGCAACAAAACTGGCGATGCAGGTACGTATAGTGATGCAATCGTACTTTTACCAGATGTGCAGCTGCAGCGCCAGGACTGACACACATCTCTTTGCCCAGAGTACCAGCCTCTCCCAGCTGTCTCGCAGCCCACAGGACTCCCCCCTCTGTGGTTTTTTTTCAGAGCTGTGAAGTCAATGCTCTTTCATCTGTTTCCCTGGCTTTCTGATGGGTCTCCATATCTGCTTTCAGAGTTTTGTTTTAATTGCTCCTTCCTTATCAACCCCATCCCCAAAGGTCATACATAACCGTGCCGTCACCAGAAATCTATCTGAACAAACACCACCTGGTGAAAGCCCTTCTTACATGCACATTGCATGTGGGGAAATGTCAGAACCATCTCAGATACTCGGCTCCCATGGGGAACAGTTACTCTTTCTAGGCCAGGTTTATAGGAAGCAACTGATATAATTTGGAAAAGCTCATTCTTTCAAAAGTTCATTTTTAAAAAGTTCATTTTTTTCAGGAACAAACCCTTCCTCAGGCTTGAAATATTAGCCTTGCAAACCACAACAGCTGAGCACTTCTTGATTTTCACACTGGCAGGGTAACTGGCCGGGAAGGGTAGAGGTCTTCTGTGGCTAACAGCCTGTCTTCCTATCATGCCTAATGTCCGAGTCAAATACCCTGGGGTTCAGCCCAGTTTCTGATTCCTGGGTGTGGTGCCAAGAGCTCCAGCCCCACTGAGGATTTGCAAAAAAAGCTGCTGGGGCTTGTGTAAACCCCTGTTTGCAGAGGTCAGGTCTCCTTTCTAGACCTGCTCATGAGCACAGCATGACCAGTGCCAAACCCACTTCTCCTCAGATGCCTGAGGACCCTGTTAGTGCAGCGGGGTTATTGCACAGAGCAGCAGGAAGTAGCCTTTGGCCAGTAAAAGGAATTATTACCATTCCCCAAGGACCTTTGCAGTGTGGTTTCTGGCCTGTCTCCACTCTGCTTTTTTTGTTTAAAGTGATCTCCATCGGCACTTGCTTTCCGTCCTCCCTCTGAGCACCGCAGCCAGCACTCACAGACGTGCTAACAGCCCCGTCAGCAGCTCAGTGCCAGTCCCACTGACTCTGTCCTGTCCCACTGAATTCAAAGGAAAGCAGCAAAATGCCATGCACGCTTGCTTTAAAATGAAACCACTCAGGATAATACAAAACCGTTGGCAGCGCCACTTTTTACCAACTCCAAGGCTAGGAGAAAAAAGTGAACGTGGCTGTCCTCCACTCTGGAGAAGAACCAGTCTAAGTTTGACCCAGGTGAAGCCTGGCTTTTTTCCCAAACCCCAAGTACCACCCATCACCTTTGTGTCTCTAAATGTTATGTCCTAGCTCCTCTATAACATTCACCCTAGTACCAAAATAACACCCTCCAGAAGAGTCGTTTTGGTGTGATTATCAGGTATAGCTTTCTGGATGCGCCAAGATTCAATAGTTTGGCAGTGGATTTAAAGCTCCAGGTCGAGGTCCACCTGTGAACTTGCCCAGGGCAGCATGGTGAAGCGGGGAAGGCAAGCAGCAGATTTGGCCAGGGAGGGCTTGTTCATCCAGCACATGCTCTCCCAAATATATCTCTGCTGAAGCTGTTCTCAGGAGTTAAACACAGCAGAATCTCCACTTTAAATTCTGACAATACACCCGAACGCTGAGTTTTTGTTAGAACTCCAAAGACTTGTCTTCACAACTGAAAAACAGTTATATTTCTTTGTACTGAAAGGTAACTAATGGCCAGCAGCTCTCTTGAGGTAAACAACACAGCCAGGATGGAGGACTTAAGTTTTACTGTGGGTAAATTCACCAAGGTCAATGTTGTGTTCCCTCTTGAAGTTGACCTCTGCAAATTTATCTCACAGGGTGCTTTAGTTTTACTGCCTCACTTGTGTTTTTACCTCAGGATATTGGATGAGCACTGGATCCCCTGGGGTTGAAAAAAAGATTTTAAAAATTTAGCAGTAAAGACAAGACCAAACAATCCTCTTCAAGGGGAAAATATCTCTACAGGGGCTAAACCAGCTGTTCTTTGTACAAGTTGACCGACACAGATGTATATACTTTTCCCCACTGGCAGAAAGCAGTGTAAACTAAAGAGACAAACCTGCAGTCTCTAGGAAATACTATCACCAGAAAAACCATATTACTAGGAAAGTATGTTCGGCTTAAATAAATCTACCAGATCTTTTGCAGCAAAACTATGGAGGAGAAAACTCTTATAATGCCAGCAAGTTAACGACATTTTTGGAGGAGATATTCTGCTCCTAGTAAAAGCCCAAATACAAAAACACAGCCCTGGATTTGGGGCCAGTAAAATTAATGTGAAACTGGAAAAAAACAAAGTGCTTGCTGCTTGCAAAATTACGTTATACTTTGTTATGATTAATTACGCAATGAAAATAATTTTTTTAAGAAGCATGTCTCCAACACATGACTGCTTAAAATCATTCAAGCACTAAATCTTAAAAGCATATGCAGAGTTGAAGAGCAACTAAATCACATTTTGCCCTCTGCCATGCGCATGTAAATACCAAATGATATAGCTGAAATCAGGGAGTTGTTGGTTTCTTTCCGAAGCAGTTGTGGAGACTTTGGCCCACTGATATTTTACGACTGACCCAGAAAGGTATGTAGGTGTCCAGTCTGAGCCCTGGGTTTTTGAAACAAGCGGTTGTAGGGATTTTCTGTACCACCATCAACTACACCTCTCCTTCCAATGAAACAAACAAAAAGTTTAGACAATAGTGCCTTTAACCTACTGGCCCTTGAATTTTCCTTAAAAGATTTCCAACTTTAAATAATGTATTAATTTGACCTGAGCAAAAAATGTAAGAGTTAAAGAGAGCACAGAACTCCCAGCAAAGTTTTCCCTTTCCTTGCACTTTCTATATAATAAAAAAAAACCTTTTTCCACAGAGATTTTCAGACCACAGAGTACTACAAACACAGCATGAATCTCTGATATAGGTGGAGCAGGAAGTTATATTATCTTCAGCTAGTACAAACGAGCATAAAATAACAGCAATCTTTGTGGATTTACATAGCTGCATATCTACCCTCTGACCATCCGTGCCCTCCCCTGTTTCTGGAAAATCCCCTTGGGTCCAGAATGTACATCATGAAGAAACAAAGACAGCACAAGCCCATTATTTTAGCTTGCGTGTCATTTAAGGAATGAGGATACTTTCTTTAATAGGGTGTTTGCTGGCTGTTTACTGAAGAAATTGTCTCTTGCTGGAGGTCATTTTCAACTGCTTTAAGGAGGCTGCTTAGTGCAATGATAGCAACATCAGGAAGGTCTGAAGAAATAGATTTTCTGAAAGTTTTTTTCCAGAGGAAGTTGCTTTAACCTAGATATCTACTCAGAAAATATATTTTCTGTTCCTAGGTTGTTTGACTTTAGGAGAACAATAAATTCCCAAGAGTTCTTACAAAGATCAGTCATGCCTCTTTGTTTTAATGGCATATTTTGAAGTTTTGCCTCCAGAATATTGATAAGAATCAAAGTAACTTTTGATATATGGCGTTAGATATGCTCCAGGAATAAGATCCCTCTCAAGTTAGACTGTCTGCAGACAACTCAGACCACCCACTTTCAGCTTAAACACAGCCTGTTCAAAGGCTGCAGTGATTCAGATCAGAGCAGTAGCTGTCTGCTCAAACTGTGAGATCTTGGCATTCATCAGACATGTCCAGCGCACATCTGATAACACAGCTTAAAGTGCCCAAGGCCATTGGAAGGCAGGTGAGGGAGAGCTAGGAAATATCAAAGCTGGAAACAGCCTAATCTTCAACTCAGCACACTACACATTTTGAATTTCACACGCATTCCACAAAATTCCCCAAGTCCCAAAAGCTTTAATCCAGTCACTTTGCAACATATGTGTGTTTTATTAAAAAAAATAAATTATTCAGTATTACTTTCCCTTTCTTGTATCCAGCTGGCAGCATTTTCTCTTAGTTCTACAGGAGCCAACATAACCTCCTATTAGTTATGGTATTGTCCATTTGTCTACATCTTTGACTCAATTTCTGCAAAACCTTTGGACAACGAATGCAGTTGATTTTTCAGGCAGTTAACCCAGTGCTCTAGGGACTTCACATTGACACTACCAAGATTTTGGCCATGCATCTCCTAGACCCTTTGCCAATGATGTTTGAAGATGGGCATGTCAGCTAATCCGACCCAGTTGCCTACTCCAGCTAAGAGCGACCACTCAGCAGTTGATTTCAGGGAACTGACTTGGGGAAGGCTCTGCTGCAAAGATAAAGCATTAAGCCCATGTGTAAGAGACACCACAAGGGGAAACAGCCAACTACAGCAGACTGCATGATGGAAACATCAGCACCGAGGTTGGTAGTTGTCAGAAAATCCCTGGTGAGGAGAACAGAGAAATGTTTGATCAGGAATAGAGAATAAGCCAGAAATCCTCACTAGACAGCTATGTAAGACCATGACAGGCCTCCACCTTGACTATCAAATTTGCTTGCCTTTCATCATCTGAGCAAGGTGACAGTGAACCGGATGTGGCACAGAGGAGGGTGACCAACAGGTTTGGGGGTACAGAAGCTGCTCAGTACCAGGAGACAGAGACACAGCCCTGTTAACCCCAGAAAAGGAGAAAAGGGAGAAACTGAAGCTCATGAATGATCCAAGAAAAGTGAACGGGTAGGTTTTACTCATTTCTCCACATATTGCAAAAACTGAGATTCAGCCCATGAAATTATCAGTGGCAGACAAAAACAGCAGCCAAAAATGGCCAGCAAGAAAGTGTTGCCTCATCACGCATTATGAGCTTAACCGTGGTGCTCCTCACCCTGGGGCACAGCAATGGCTGCAAGTTTCCTTTGCTTAAGCAACATTTGAGCCATATTCATAGGACAAAAGCCCCTCAAAGTCTATTAAAAACAGATACTAACTTTGACCTCTGAACTCTGCATTGCAGAGCAGTGGAAGAGTTACTGGAGGGTTATCACTATATGCAAGTTTTGTCCTGCTACTTTTCCCCAGGCATTTTCTCCTGGCTATGGTTGGAGGTAAATCAAGGTGTACTTTTTTACAGTTCTGTGTGCTTTTCACCCTACCCAGTACCGTTGCTACACCTGCCTTCAGTGAGGGTCCATACCTCCCCAGATAACAGATCGTTTCTGCACTTGCTGTGCTCGATAACTTTTACTTCTGCTGATAAAGAAGAATTTCCTGTCCTGCAGAAGATCGTCAATGAGCTGGAAAGAACTTTACCACGCAGGTTTGCCTTCTTGCCTGAGCAGGGAGTTTCTGCAGGGAAGTGCCATGGGAAGCTGGAGGTGGTTTTGCCACTTGCAAAATAATTTTGTATGCCTCTGAGAAAGGCAGGGAGAGATCTCAAAGGATTTAGGCATGACTGACATGACATGAGAGTTTGAATTGATGCAGGCATGTACAGACAAGGCTAGTGGTGTGTCAGCGAGAGGAGAGGGTCTCCTAGGGCACGCTGGAGGACTGAACAGATACAGTGATGTGTGTGACCGGGTACAGCAACAGGCGTTAGGCTTTGTATTGCCATTTCAGGAGTTGCCCAAAATCCTAATGAAGTCATGAGGAGTTATGTGTGGCCTTGGATAAGAGAGTTCCTCCTCCAAGGAAAAAACATCAGGTGCCTCCAGACCTGGACCTTGTGCCCCAAACCAAACAGGTCCGGAAAGGCCAATATGCCCACCTCATACTCCTGCTTCTGCCCATCCTCCAAGAGTTTAGGACATTGCTTGGGAATCTGGGGAAGAGTGGAGGGAAATGTCTATTGCCCTGGTCCCTACTCATGCTCTGCCACTTGTCCTTCTCCACTTTTCCAGGCAATGACTCTCCAGCTCTGTTGGCTCTCTCCTGATTGCCCTTGCTCTGTAGGATCAACAACCACCACAGGCCAATCTCATGGGAAGGACCCAGGACAACACATACTGTCATACAAAATTATTTTGCATTATCCAGCAGGAAACATCATTATTATGGGGAAAATGGCACCTTCACACAGCCAGAATTGTGATCCACCAGAAAGTTTGCCTTGCAATGCTTCAGATGGTGAAGTGCAGTCTGGCCAGCAGCCCAGTGCCTCTTCAGTGTCTGCCCTCTTCAAAGCCTCCCAAGCAGGGAGGACACAGACTGGAGGATTCACCACATCTTTGGAGGTCATCATGCATATCTGCAGCTTGCATGATGGGAAGCTTTTGTGCCTATGGGCCAAGCTGAGCTGGGACACTGGCGGTGAACATATGGAAACCCCGCAGAGCATGAAATGAAAGTGAGGAGGGAAGCAGGCAGGAAAAAACTGCATTTCCTACCTCCTAATGGGGAAAGCAAAAAGTCTGAGGTGCTATTGTGGGGCCAAGTAGAGAAAAGTTGCTAAAGCTCAAGCTGCATAGAGCTGGAAGGTGAGAAGACACCACCTTCCCAAGTCAGTGCAGAGAGCAGGGGACAAGTGGACAGCCTGGACATTAGGAAAAGATTCTTCACTGAGAGGATCATCAATCACTGGAACAGGCTTCTCAGGGAAGTGGTCACAGTACCAACCCTGTCAAAGTTCTAGGAGCATCCGGACCGTGCTCTTAGTCACATCATTTAGTTTCAGGTAGTCCTGTGAGGAGCAGGGTGTTAGACTTGGTGATCCTTATGAGTCCCTTCCAACTTGAGATATTCTATGATTCTTTGAAGTGGGCTACCAGCAAGAGGAGAAAAACCTATCCCAAACCCACCACACAGTACGAAAAGCCTGGAAGAGAGAAAGTGTGTTAAGTAAAGACATTTCCCCTTTCTCAAAGGTTCCTTCTTATGGCTCTCTCAGGAGGCAGCTGTGAGCTCCTGGGCACACAGAGAAGATGCTCAGCCTCAAAGCTGCTCTTCTGGGGAGTGGGCAGCACCAGGGCGACAGTGCTGAGAGAGATTAAATTCAGCCAGTTAGGATAGGACTGCAGAGATATAGCGCAGGGCTGTACAGAGGCACTTGTCCAAGCGTGGTGAAAACGAGTCTTTCCCCTTTCCTTCTTATTGTCCAGTCTTTGTCCATCTGTCTGGCAAGGCCAGCAAGCTGAGCAAGAACAGACTGATCGAAGTATTGGGATACACTTACACATTGCACGAGTACAGGGATGCACTTATGCAGGGCATGCAGCCGTGCACAGATGGATGCCACAGAGCCCCACGTGAGTGGGAACAGGGCTGTGGTGGGCACAGACTAGCTCTCCCTAGTGCCACAACCTGCGTAAACACCCTGGCTATGCCTGCAAAGCAAGTTTTATTTGAGAAATGATTTTTCCCCCCATTTCATGTATCCTACCTTCACTGCAAGCTGTCTGTTTCACATCCTGGCTGCCCAGGGCTTATTTTTCACCCCAGCCGCTCCCTGTGCTCCATGAAAAGTGTGTACCGTGTATGTAAATGTAAGGAGACACACGGCAGTGTGCAGTGATGAAATGGCTGTTTCAAGAGGCCAGCAGCAGCACTGAGAGTTATTGCAGATCTAGCCCATTTATTTTCTACAGCTTTACATATTTTCAATAGCTGCTCAGCCACATCCTTACCTATAACACAGGGCTGCTTTGAGCAGCGCTCAGGGAAGGGAGGGGTTGCAAATCAAATGTTGTTTCTGAGGAAGCTGTCTTTGCTCCAGGGTAGCCTGGCTTTCACTTACTTTTAACAACTTTTCTAAGAGGGTTTCCAGCTGTGCACGGAAGGAGCTGCGGAGCATGGCTACGAGGGGTTAATGCCTCCAATGGCTGGCACATGCTGCCTGCACTGAAGACATCCATCCATCCATCCATCCATCCATCCATCCATCCATCCATCCATCCATCCATCCACAAATGCAGTAAAGCATAACAAGATCCAGCCAGGGGACACTGGGAACTGATTTGGGCTGGAGGGCTCCAGGCTGCCATGAGGAGCTGAGGAAATGACCCAGAAAAGTACGGGATGCCAGACTATGATAGCACCTGGATACCTGGAGGGGAACGGCCTCTTCGGGGTCCTGCCCCCAAATTTCCTCAGTCTACGCCATAAGAACACCCAAGAGGCTCCTTACCTATTTTATTTCAGGTCTTATGGATGTTCATGAGCATGGGCAGGAGTCTCAACCACTGGAGCACAGTCAATGTCACGTTCTTCCAGGGGGGGAAATGTTTCTGGCCCTCTGCACTCTGGAGGAAAAAAAAGTACGAAGGCGCTAAAAACTAAACCTGTAGAAACAGCGTCTGGCTGCACCCAAAGTGTAGAGAAGGAGGCTATAAATAAATAAAAAAACCTTCTGTAATATATTACACTAAGCTTTTGACCATTTGACCCTGGCAAACCAAGTTTGGGGAGTTACTTTTCATATACAGCAAGATTGCTAGCCTGAATGTTGGCTTGAATTAAAAGGTGAGCAGCAACAAGGTGGAGGGACTCCAGGGTAAGAGCAGGAGTCCCTCGAGCTGTCCCAGCTCCAGCAGTGACCCCCAGGGTGCGGACATTGCACAGAGGGGTTTGCTGATGGCATGTGGAGAGAAAACCCCTCCCTGGCCCAGAGGTACCTGTCATTTTGCAGATGTTCAAAGTCCACAAATGACTCAGACCCCATTGCATACCCCACCCCACGTCATGCCAGCATCTCCTTTGCTTTTCACCTTTTTGTTCTCGCCAGCACAAAGCAACAGTGATCATTGCTGGAAGATGTAATTGCTGTTTTTTCATAAGAAGCCTCTGCAGAAAATATCACTGCATTAGACTTGGGGGTCATGCTAGAATTGCAGAAAGATCCAGCACCAATATTAAGCAAATGATTAAATATGAAAATGGGATTTTCAAAATGCTATTATTGATCTTGCATAATGGAAATCAGTTTCCATGTTCTGGTTAAAAAGAAAGAAATCCAAATTAGACAGCCCCTTATTAAAAACCCTCCACTCTATTTCTTGGTCTAGTGAAATTCCCAAGTGCAATTTTTATTCTGCTGTCTTAAATGATTGTCTCCTTTTAATCATCAGTGAGAAAATTAACCTGCTGAACAAAGACACTTTCAGCATTTTTCTATTCAGTCACATAATAAAAGACAAACTTATGCTAAAACATCAAAATTGCTGCAAAACCAAAGAAGAGACAAAGGCATTCCGGGGGGCAGGGGCGGAGGGGAGTGGTGTGGGGGCTGGGGTGAGGGGTGTGAATGTTTCTCCAAAGTGCAGCAATGCACTAAACTTCTTCAAATCACCACCTGCATAGCCCTTCACTTGTCGTGTCACATCCCCACCTTAAACCAAAGAGTAATTTATCACTGCATCACTTCATTACTTTATTAGCCATAAACACAGAAAAGGCCCGTGCCTGTAAAAAGTATGTATAAGGGGGTAATTAAAGCAGAATAATTGACCAGCTTGAGGCTGCAGGAGAGAACAGGGTGCCAATCTGGTATTTTTATTAATACGAGAGCTCACCCAGCACGCTGTGACAATGAAGGCAACGGTGAGTTTCGAAGGCTGTTGCAAGGGAAGAGAGGGCTTGGTGCAAAATTACTGCCGAGTGTGAGCTGGATTCAGGTGCTTGATGGAAGCGTAAGCTCTTTAATCTTGCTGTGCTTGGCTGTGAAGGTCCCTGGAGAGGTGAGGTGGCTGTAGTTTAATCAGAGTCATCTATTTGTTCTCGAGTGCAAGGACTCCCTTCTCTCGCTCATTTGACCAAGGTCATTCTTCAGTGCCGGTAATGCATGAATGCGCAGCGGCTCCGTCAGATTGCTCATTAGTATTCTGTGCATTACATGGGCTAAATTTGCCATTTCATTTAGAAGGCTCCTGTTTGCATTTTTCTTCCATATCATAGGCCTCATCAGAAGAAACAGGTGCTACTGGGAAAGATCCAATAAGCATTTATACATATTTACAGCAAATACTGGACACAGCTTTTTGCTTAAAATTCTGAATATTCAATAAGCAGCTCATTCTATGCATTACAAAAGGCAGAAAGGCTAATTTGGAATTAATGCTGTAAATATTTGCAGAAAATGAGGTGTAAAAATCACAGCAGAAAAAAATCCTGCTGTATACCAAGGCTGGAGAGAACAGCCCAGAGATGTACCAGGCCAGAGCCAGCCTGGATCTGGTGCATGGTCCAGTTCAGCTGGACACTGGGCTGCACCTTGAGTTGCCAAGTACCACCGTCCTGTGGTGACAGAGCTGCATTAGTCCCCCCAGTAAATTCAATGCCCGCTTCTTACCATTGTTTATTCCAAATGCCTGATGAATCAAGGCACTAATGCACTTATTTGTTGAGTCCAGTGCTGTCCAGAGCAGACTCTAAACAGGAATTTTCTTTCTGCCATGGATTCTGTGGGAGCACTTATGGCTCCCCGAGGCCCCACTTCCATAAAACACTGTTTGCAAGTAATTCAGTGTCAGTGCAAGAACATGCTCTAAAGGGTTGCTCAGTCCGAGCAGATCAGCCCTGGACTTGCTCTGGTTTACTCCAAAACTGGCAGGTTGGCCCATTCTCCATCTTTTGTCTGCAACAACTTGCTTCCAGGACAATTAGTTGCCAGGCAGGAGGACTCATGCCCAGCCTGGCGCAAGCAAAGGGAAACTCACTGAAATCCCTCTGCTCCACAAACCCAAGGCACAGGCACAGCTACCACAGTGATTAGGAAAAAGCCACACTCATTTTTGCAATACACGTTTTAGCCGCAAGCTTATAATCATTTTTTTTAATCATTACGGAGCTCCTTTTTGGCAATATCTGTTTCTAGGACTAACTCATTACAAACCCTGTCCTGTGCCATTGAGGGTGTCAGCCATTTTTGCTTTTAATTGCCTATTCCAAGTATTAATATGTGCCCATGTTCTTATGGAGGCTGTTAAAAGGCAAACTCTTAAAGTTCCCAGGCTCTCGTAATAACACAGAAAATATCATTCTTCACACTGGCTAGACTGGTGCCACAATTACACATTGACTGGCTTGGCTTTAACATTATATTGCTTCCTGGTATTTGAAATATTCAGTTAAAAAAAAAAAAAAAGAAAGATGTAAATAAATAAAAAATCTGGTCTCACCAGGAAACAGAAGGAAAATCCCAGAGCCTCTGAGCACTCCTTACAAAGAACTCCCTTAAAATCCTTCCATGAAAATGAAGAAAATAAAGGAAACTCAGCTAATAACACTTTTCCACATAAACAATATAGATTGTAGCTGGACTTTTGAGAAGCCTGAGCACAACAGAGGACACTTTGTAAGGCCAAGCATTGATTACATGCTGCTGAGCACTTTCATGATGATAGCTTCTCATACTATGGCATCTCAAGTGCACTTAAAATTAATAAGCCATGCTGCCTCCTCCTGAACTGCAGCATCCTGGCAGACATGCCCTGAGATGGATGTAAGCCCATCAGATGTCAAGTAAAAGGACTGTGGGTCTCTCCCAGTGACATTTTTGGGGCTGACAGGCTGCACAAGCTCAGGTCCCTGCTGATGTTCACCTCTGCCCTTATACAATAATAAAGGGATTGCACAGCACATCTACCTGCAATGGCAGGAGACAGGATTTGGTGACCCCTGTGATTGTCCCTGCTCCTATTCCTTAATGAAACAGTGAGATAAGGCCTAATGCATGTATATCTTTGGGAGAGGAGATTCCTATTAAAGCCTCTTGTAAGGGCTTTAATCCCAAGGGTGGCTCTGCAGGGGCCATGAGCAGCCCTGTTGTACAGAGCTGCTGCCAGGCCAGCCCAGGCAGGATGCTTTGCCAGGCAGCAGACATGTTTTGACAAGATCTCCCTTCCAAAAAAATCACTATTCCCCTGTTCTCTCTCTCCCCCTATATTACACTTGCAAAAACAATGATTTTTTTTGTCCAGTTCCCAATGGGAAGGTGTGGATGCAAAGTGGCACCTCTCACTGCTGGTAGGAGCCAGGGTTGGGAGGAAAGCTGACCTGTGCAAACCTCTCCTACTGCTCCATCTAGTTTCATCACCCAGTTTTTGAGGTGCTGAGGACTCCCTAGGCTCTTGTGTGAGTTAAACACAGCCAGCATTGCTTAGTGTTAAAAGTTCTGCACCTGCATCCTCTCCTAACAGAACCTGTTTTCCTGTTCTTTAAACCCATGATGCTCATTTTTAGGCATCACCCTTGCTGAGGGATCTTGGTCCTTTTGGGTGACTGCGCAACAAGGTGGCAAAAAACATTCCTTCTTTTAAGCACACAAGAATTCCCCAAGAAGACTAGACCCATATCCTAAATGGGATCAGAATGCCTAAATCAGATATTGGGGGCTGAAAGGCACGCAAGGGTCCAGGCTCAAGAGCTTGGCTTATAGCTGCAATTAAAAAGGGGAAAAATAAAACATTCTTTCTTAGCAAGAAATCCTTGGCAGAAATCATTGTAGTTAGCAAGCAGAGACAGATCAGACCCTTAGATGTGCATTAAATTGGTAGGTTATTGCCATGAAGAAACTCCAAACCTAAAAGCTGAAAATAGCTCACTTTTAAATGTGAGCACGAACCTTGAAATTAAATACAATGCTGCTTCACCGAGAAAACCGCCACAAAAGAGCTCTATTTTCTGACAGCCAACATCCCAAATTAAACAGCTTCCACGTGTGTCAATAGAAGACATTGGCTTCATTATTTGCAGTCCCCCAGTGACAATTTCTAGTCCCCTTTGGTAAATGTCATTACAGTTCCAGACAGACATCTGCACCATGGGCAAATTGACTGATAAATTCTCCTTGCTGGGAAAGTGAACCAGGACGGACAGGAGATCCCTGATGCTGCAGGTGGCTTTTCAAGAGCAGGAGGTCTGGGCAGCGTCTCCCAGAGCCACATCATCTGTGCAGGTAGGGAGAGACCACTGGATCTGCACAGGGTGCTGGGTGAAACTGAACTCTGTCTGATGTGGAAACACAACTTGGTCCAAAGTCCACCACACCAGCTGGGAGAGGCTCCCAGTTTCCTGGTTCCAGTTCTCCCTCCTGTTCACACTGGGGTTTCTACCGCTCTTCCCTAAGCGGTTTTTAGGTCTTTTCCTCACTCTGTCCACAGACTGCTCAGCTCTTTTTCTGTCCATCACCGAAGTGAAGGTTATCAATAGATAACTGTGGGAACTGCAGGTGAGGTGTTCCCAGTATGGTGCAGCCGTGAGCACGTGTGGGGAACTCTGTGTTGATCCCAAATGGATGTTCTTGAGGAAACCAAAGGTCTCACCTACAGGTTGTGGCTTTTCTAGTGGGGCCCAAGACAGGACCTGCAATTCTGCTGAGCACCAGCAACAAACCCAGACGATGAACAGAGGGACATGCTGGATTTACCTGTCTCAGAAATGAACATGTCCCTTTTTACTGCCAATCCCCTGGCACATGACCTTGGTCTTGCACAGCATTGTGCAGGATGTCCCAAGTAAAAGGTGCTGGATAGGAGAGAAGGAACATATAATTTTGGTCCAGGACAGCTGGCAAGCCTTTTGCATTACATGAACTCATACTGTGTTAAACAAACCCTTGCTTGCACCTCCCTCCCCTTCAAACCATCCTGCATTCAGTAAATCTACCTGAACAGTGAGTAAGAAAGATAATTTAGTTCATTCCCACCCACCCCTCCAATAAAAAATATCTTAATTTAAAAAACCCTCACTGCTAAATAGTTGATTTGGGTTGCTAATTGATCAGCAGAGCCATCATTAACCTGGGTATTTGGCAGTGACAGCAGACCACTCCTGCCCGACATGCACTGTTGCTGTGAGATGAGAAAAGGCATGAGAAAAGCAGCAAGGCTGACTCTGACTCCACTTTCTCCACTGGCCCAGCACTGCTTCCAGATTCCAGTTGCATGACTAACAGCAAAAGCAAGCCCAGCATTCTCTGTAGCAAAACCATCTTCGTGTTAAAAAATTACCCTCCAAACTCTGGTTTCAAGTAAATGCCAAACTGCTCATCATTCACTCTGCTACAGCTTTTCTTAGTTTATTATTTATGTGCCCTTTCAGAGTCTCCCACCTGCACCATCTCTATCGATGGACATGAAATAAAAATCAATAGCAGCTTCCCCGCCAGTCGAACGGCACGGCATCAGCGCTGGTGTTAGATCCCAGCCAGGAACTGGTGGACAATCCCACTGAGAAAGCAGGACCACTTTGTGAATGCTTGGTGGTTAACTCCAGCTTACTCTTCTGCAGACCAGGAGGTTTGGGGGGCTGGATGTGTGGGGAGGGGGGAGCAACTGATGTTTAGGGACATGGGGAGCTCGTCACACACCTGAGAGGCTGTGAAGAGCATCATAGTTGACTGGTACTGACTGTCCCTTCACCCCAGTGCACGTCTGGTTCACCCCTTCCCAGAAGAGATCTGTTTTTCCAGACTGTCCATGGAGATTGACTGCCCAAAGTGTTTAAGATAATTTGCACTGCTAAGGTATTTGCATGGGGTTATGCAGCAGTGTTCATCCCTGCATGCCTCTGCAAGGCAGCTTTGAGGTGTCTACGCTGTTCTCCGGGGCACAGCAAAGCATGTGTACATGCTCCTGGCAGAGGTGCTTGGGTCTGTTCCCAAAGGCTGAGCAAGTCGCAGCATGCCCAGAAGTGGCCTGTGGGACTTACACAGGCTTCAAGATGCATCTCCCTGCTACCATCCACATGCTTTCCATGTGACGGTGTCTAGAAGGGGAAAACACAGCTCTCAGCAGAAGCCAAACGCAGGTGCTTTGGGTTCTACCACCTTGGCCACGTGGACATCACCCACTCATTTATCATCTTCCAGGGACACAGGATACTGTCAGAGCCACAGTCTGAGTATACCTAAGGGACATGGAGCTCACAACAGTTTCAAGAGACCCCCAAATGACTCAGGAGCCACAGTCAATGCCAAGCATGAGGATAAATTAATCACAACAAAACACAGAGGTGGCTGTGGGACCATTAAGGAGGCCCAAACCACAACCAACCCCTCTTTGCAGCTATGCTTTGCCCCTTTTCCACCAGTTTCATCTCCCTGTGTGCTGTTTGCCTCCATCCCTGTGGCACCAGCTTTAGGATTCAGCAGGAAGAAGCACAGATCAGCTCAGACAGGGAGCAGCTTGCTGAAATCTGGCACATCCTGTGTCAATTCTATTTATTGCTAAGCACTGTCGGGTTGCTCTGAAAACATAGTGGAAATAGTGTGATTTCTGGTGGCTGTCAGGTTTTCCCCATCTTCACACCTCACCTCTAGCTTCTGAGGACTTGCCCCCAGGAGATGGCAGCTCAGCCGTGTTTGTTGATACTTGGTGATGCATACGGACTTGAAGGGCACCAAACCTGGAAAGCCCCAGTGAAAGAGCTGTAGAGCTGGAACAAGCGGAGAGTGACAGCAACTGGAAGTGCTCCATGGTCAGCTGCAGGCAGGAGCCTTTACACCAGCCCAGTGGCACTGGGAGCCCTCGGGGACCATGTACAGGCTCTGCCCCAAACCTAGCATGGAAAAATGCAGGGGAGAACAGAGAATGTAATACACAGAGGACCTGAAATTGCATTAAATTGTTATCTGAACCCAAATAACTCCTCTGTAACAGAAAGAATTATTGATAGCCAAGGTAGCCCAAGGCTCCTAAACTGCATCCTTTCCTCTGAAGGAGGCTGGATATATCCCGTCCCCTGCATATGGAAATCTTTACATACCTTACTTCGAGTTATATGGCTGGAAGGAAATGGGGCAGCTCAGGGACTCTCTGCCAGGTCCAACCCCCAGGGCAGGAACTAACGCTGCAAGTGTTGGACCCAGGAGGGTTTCTATGTGCAAATTCAAGAGCTGTGCAAGCAGCCAAAGGGAAAACTTCCCCTCAGTCAACTGGGCTCAAGCAGGAGAGATGTAGTCCACGGACAGCTGATGCTGAAGGCACATCCTTCTCCTAGCAGTTTTTAGAGCACTAGTAATTGGTATACCAGATGTTATCCTCCTTTTCCTCCTCGCACTCATTCGCAGTGAAACATAAGAAAACCCGGACAAAACCTCAAATTCAAGCAGGATGTATTGGCCTGAAAACCATCCACAAGAGTTTAAAGGCCTGACAGGCTGTATACCTGCTGGGGGGAAAATTCTCCGTGGGAGGAAAAGAAACCAGCATCCCTGAAAAGGGCAAGGAAAGTATCTGGAAGCTTCCAGAAAGACCCATGTGTGAAATGTGAGACAGCAGTAGAAGTTTTTAGGAGACACATCCATTGGCAGGGGATTTCACCCCCACGTGCTGGTGCTGACGGTGGGTGCGTGGGTCTCCTGGGATGCCTGCAAAATCAACATCCCCTCTCTGTCTCTAACTCAGGACCAATCTAGCAATGACAGGCTCAGGATTTTATAACTTGTAAGGCATAAACATCCCTCAAGAATTTTTAAAAATAATGTAAAAAGCCTCATGTCTTATAAGGCAAATGAATAATACAGCTGGGATCTGTTTCTCATTCTTTGTACAACGTACTTTCGCACTTTGCTGTTCCAGCCTTCAAACTAAACCTGTGCTATATTTGCAAGAATCCCTTTGCCATCACAAGGGAGGGAGAGAGGGAAGACTTACAACAAAACCTCACAATTTCCACAGAAATCACAGCTTCTTAAACACTAGAGCTCAGCGTGAGGTGTAGCAGCTCCGCAGTCTGCAGGAGCAGAGTCATAAGCAGAAAACACTGACAACCCGGCGTGCCTTCCTCTCTGCCAGTCCCCAGCAAAGCGCAGCCCATGTCCAGCTGTGACTGTGCTGGGAGCTGCACTCAGCAGCGCCTGCTCCTCTGGGTACAAAGCTCATGAATTACTCCAGGGCCTCACATATAGGCTGAGGTCCTGCCTGTAAGGGAAAAGCCATGCTTTCCACTAGCAGTGCTTGGCTAGTGCCAGAGTGCTCCCAAGCTCCCCAAACCACACATCTGGAGTGGGGGTCCCACCTCCGCAGCAGTCCCCAGCGGCAGATTGCACCAGCCTGGCTCTGGGCACCAGCTCTTGTCCCCATCCCTGGGAGGCTGGGGCAGAGCCTGGCCAGGGATGGGAGGGATGCTGCTAACTGCTGGGATGAATGCACAGAGCTCCTGCAGAGGCTCGCTGGTAACAGTAAAAGGAGTTTGACTTCAGGGCAAGTCGGACAGGGATTTCATCTCCCTGAGGAAATAATTCTGTTTAACTTCTGAACTCTGAGCTAAAGCAGCCCAGGCAGCGATCTGTGGCTCATGCTGGGATGGGAGAGTTTTGGGTGCAGACTCCAGCCAATCTGCAAAGCAAATTTCTGGAAAAACAGTTTTCATTACACTTTGTCTCAAATTTCCAGTTTGCTGCAATCCATTGGCCTCCTCACTGCTAGTAAGGCTATGAGTTTTGACATCTCCTTTGCCCAGCAGAAACCCAGTGATTTCATAAGCCAGAAGAGACAACCTTCTTTCTCCCTTTCATCCTACAAACTGAGACTCTGCAAGCTGACAGCAGCAGCTACCAGCACTGCTGGGACTCTTGGTCTGTCTCTGTCTTGTGCCCGTATTTCTGACCAGTGTACCTGCCAGAGACCCAAAAACTTGGACCAAGCATGGTCAGTCTGGTCTGGCAGGAGCTGAACATTAGCTCAGTCACTAAGTTGCTCATAGAAATACAGGAAAAACCCACATGAAAACTAGGAAGCTGCAAGGATCTGCTTCTTCAGCTCAGTCTGCTCCTGCAGTCATGTCAAGCTATTCGCAGCAAGCGGAGAGCAGACAGCAGCACCGCTTAATCTAGGGATATATTTAAATGAGTGTTTCCTTGTCCCTCTGCAGGCCAGTCAGCTCTTGTGGTTTCTGTAAACATTACTTACACTGCAAAGAAGTGGCTGTGTCCTCAGCAGCTTTAACTACTTCCATGCCAGCTGCCCTGAGTGGAAACCGCAGCCTGCGCTCCACATCCAGTCCTCAGCAGGAGAGGGTGAAGGTAAGAAACCAGCATATGATGGACATTAGCTCTGCCAATAAGCTCTCAGTCCCACCGATGATGAAAGGAGGAGGAAAACATAGACCGAGGAGAACATCTATGTAGTCAGGACAATTTTGTCAAGTTTGAGGTGGGGGTTAGTGGCTGGGTTGTACAAGTTGGACTGCAGCTTGAAACAGCTTTCCCTTGATGGCTTTGGTTTTCTGGCTTCAGCTGCTGTTCCTGACCTCCCAGTCTGTTTCTAGCTTCTCAAGACCTGGGGTAAGGTTTGCAGGGGAAGTTCTTACTTTACTACATCACCCCAAATACTTATGCCTGGAGCATGGTCAAGAGCACCTCCCTGACTCTGGGGCAGCTGGAGGCCAATTTCAAGAGCAAGTCATCAGCCATGGTCTCAGGAGAGACCTGGGAAGGCCGCAGGGTGGACAACAGTTAGGTGGGAAGTAACAGTGACATAGCAAGCTACATCACACAGCTGGTAAATACATTATGAATCGGGAGTAAAATACAAAGCACACATGAATGCAGACCCCACTGCCAATAATTTCCACTCTTGGCTCAATTACCATTGCTCTTCTTGCAGCTGCACACATGCATTCATTAGAGAGCAGTTTGGCTAAACCCATTTTGTCATCTCTGCCAGCTGAATCAAAGGTTTCCATGCAAGTAGTGTGCACCATGACACAATCCATGACACTTTCCTAGGGAGCTCTGGATCCCATAAAGCTATAAATTGATTACAGCATGGAAAGACATGCAAGATCCTCATCTTTCTTCAATGGAACAGGGACACAAGTGTTGTCCTCATGAAAGGCTACAGCTCTTTCTTTCAAAGGAAAAACACTGCCCCTGAGCAGAAAGAGTTATGGGTAATGTGATAAACTGGGATCATCAATAAAAACTACCTTTCCTCTGGGATAATTTTCTGGCAGTTATCTGAGCACACACTTCCTACCTTCTTTACTGATGAGAGATGTGGCATGCACAAGGTCATGCAACAGGGTTGCACGTTTCTGATCCCACACATCAGATGTGCCATGTCAGGGGTGGGGGTGGGGGGTGGGGGAGGGGGCAAAAGGGAGGGCACAACAAGGGGCTGTTTTCTGCCCTCAAAGACCAAATGTGGAAGGAAGGTTGTAGCACAACAAGCCATCAAAGTGGCTGTAACCATCAGAGCGCAGATCAGCCTACCCCAAGAGGGGATAGCTAGCAAAAAACCTAAGCTCAGGGAAGCAATTACTGCTATTTCTCCAGCTTCCAGCCGTTTTCAGCACAAGGATTTCCCAAGACAGATGTGGTTCCTGCGCAGTTAGCAACCCTGTGTGGATCTCTCTTGCATGAACTTGTTTAGTGTTCCTTGGAGCTCACGGCAATTTTTTAGTATCTGTATCCACAGTTTGTCAAGGGGCTGTGGTTGTTCCACAGGCAACAGTCTATCATGGGAAGGTGCACCTCGTTTTGTTTGCTCTGAGTTCTTCCTCGCTTCCTCAGATACCTCCTAGTCTTTGTAGTGGAAAAGACAGTGAAAAGCCTGTTCCAGTCCATCCTGGCAATGCCAATATGTTATAAACACTTAATCATAGAATCATAAAATAATTTGGGTTGCAAAAGACCTTTGAGATCATCAAGTCCATCCGTTAACCCAGCACTGCCAAATACATCACTAAAATATGTCACTAATCACCGCATCTACGTCTTTTTTTAAATACCTCCAGGGATGGTGCCTCAACCACTTCTCCGGGCAGCCTGTTCTAATGCTTGTCCACCCTTTCCATTATTATTTTTTTCCCAATATCCAATTTAAATTTCACCTGGTGTAACTTGAGGCTGTTTCCTTTTGACCTATTGCTTGTTACGTGGGACAAGAGACCTACCCCTACCTGCCTACGGCCTCCTTCAGGTAGTTGTAGAGAGTAATAAGGTCTCCCCTCAGCCTCCTTTTCTCCAGGCTCAACACCCCAGTTCCCTCAGCCGCTCCTCGTCAGACTTGTGCTCCAGAACCTTCACCGGCTTCGCTGCTCATCTTTGGACGTGCTCCAGCACCTCAGTATTTTTCTTGTAGTGAGGGGCCCAAAACTGACCGTGCTGCTCGAGGTGCGGCCTCAGCAGTGCCGAGCACAGGGGGACCATCATTCCCTAGCCCTGCTGGCCGCACTATTTCTGACACAGGCCAGGGCGCTCTTGGCCTTCCTGGCCACCTGGCCACACTGCTGGCTCATATGCAGCCGGCCGCTGACCAACACCCCCAGCTCCTTTTCCTCCAGGCAGCTTCCCAGCCGCTCTGCCCCAGGCCTGTAGGGTGGCGTGGGGTTGCTGTGGCCCGAGTGCAGGGCCTGGCACTGAGCCTTGTTGAACCTCATGGAATTGGCTTTGGACATCAACCCAGCCTGTCCACACCCCCCTGCAGAGCCTTTCTGTCTTCAGGCAGATGAACGCTCCTGCCCAGCTTGGTGTCGCCTGCAGACTTACTGAGGGAGCACTCAAGGCCCTCGTCCAGATCGTCCATAAGGATATTAAACAGAACTGGCCCCAGCACTGAGCCCTGGGGAACACCGCTTGTGGCTGGCCACCAGCGGGAGGTGAGTCCATTCATCACCACTCTTTGGCCTCAGCCACCCAGCCAGCTTTTTACCCAGTGTAGAGTACACCCATCCAAGCCATGAGCATCCAGTTTCTCCAGGAGAGTTCTATGGAAGACAGAGTCAAAGGCTTTACTAATGTTCAGGTAGACAACAACCACAGCCTTTCTGTCATCCACTGGTTGGGTCATCTTGTCACAGAAAGAGATCAGGTTCATCAAACAGGACCTGCCTTTCATAAACCCATGCTAGATGGGCCTGCCCCCAGGGGCAGCCTGCATGGCACACACGACACTTACAAGGTTTATGGTTCAAGCTCTTACTTCTCCCAGTAAGTCTTCCAAAGCAGACGTCTTACAATGCACATCTAACAGAGTTAGAAGACATAATTGTCCTGACACTGATAAACACATTTGTAACTCTAATCCTAGTTGCTCCGTGACCTGTATGGTATTTCATCATAGGAAGTCTTGCTGGTTTAGAGTTCCCTCAGGTAAAACCATGCCAAGCTTCTGGTGAATTACTGTCAGCTCATGTTATGTCCTTCCCAAAGGAACTTCTCCATTGCCAGCAATAAATCTCAAATAATGGAAGAATTCAGTCAAAATCTTGGTACATGTACCCCTGAGAAACCAGGCTGTCTGCAACCATTCCAAACAGAAAATTCCAGAATTGCCCAGGCAGGTTTGTAGCAAACCTTGGCCTTGACACTCAGATATCAGGACTAGCTGGGACCCATGGATTTAGACACATAAAACCCCTCCAGGTTACAAACCATTAAATCCAGAGCAAAGTGAGTCCCCATAGACAGCTGCAGCATTTGGTGCATGGTAAGTGACCCCCCAACACTATTTCCACACAAGCTGGCATGAGCTGCAGGACACCCCACAAGCAAGACTGACCTCACATGTACTTGGCTCTGTAACAGTTTATCTGTGGGTGTAGAAAACAAAAAGTGATGCAGGAAAAAGTCCATTCAGGATTCTTTCTATACACATCAGAAATCATATATAAACACATCTATAGAGTTCTTTTTTGCAAGCAAGGCAAGAAATCTTCCAAAAGTCAGCTGCTGGAAACGGCAAGAACGTGCCAGAGAATGGTTCTTTTCCTAATTCAGACCCGGTCTTTTGGGTTCTTTAAGTGGCCACAGGGTCCACTGTTCTCATGATGCTATCATGAGTCCTGCTTAGCAGGATTATCTTGATTCACAGGATGGATGCTCACTTGGACCGTTTTTTTCTGAACAAAATTCAGCTATAAAGGCAAGGTGTCCGGATGCAGACTTGGAGATGTTCTTGAAACCTTGGCTGTAAAAGTGTTCTGGAAAGTGAACTTACCAGAGGAAAAAAGGATGACACTACAAAATCACTGAGCTTTAAATATTAAAGGATCATTATGCAATGCTATTAGCTTCCAGTGAATAAAATCATGTTACTTCTTAGGACAGATCCAAGCCCACAGTTTTATATTGTGTGTTCACAGCCACAGGAATTGTCCCAGCCACAATGGCAAAGATTTAAAATGTAAATTAATGTGTCTATCAAGCTTATCCAGCATTATCCTAATTAGCGATAAGCATTTTCAAGGAGACATTTTACACATAAGAGTTTCAACCAACCCTGGTTAGAGAGCAGGAGGGAATTAAACACCAGGAAAGCATATTGGTAGATGAATGCTGAAATGGTCCTGCAAGGATGCCCATGCTAAGTGTTCACAGGTGTGCAAATCAGGGTTTGTTTCTTCTTGGCTTTCTGCCCCTTCCTAAAATGGTACATTTTATCTCTGGTC
Source organism: Falco punctatus (assembly GCF_963210335.1). Taxonomy (NCBI): domain Eukaryota; kingdom Metazoa; phylum Chordata; class Aves; order Falconiformes; family Falconidae; genus Falco; species Falco punctatus. Next base: position 40,744,685 of record NC_137587.1, on the reverse strand, counting down.
TTTCCTAGAAAATACTGTACTGCTCCCAGGGACTTTCACTGGCCAATATCCAAGTTACCTGTTGTTCTTCCTTTATCCCCTGCCTTCTCATCCATTTTCCAAGACTACAGACAGCCTATTGCAAGGAAATCTTATTCTTCCTAACTGTTTGGAGAGCAGCTACTCTCAAGGTCACTTTTGTATATAAATCACAGATATCATCACATTAGCACCACTATTCAGGCATTCAAAAGCAAATCTAAACAGGAGAGCTCATCAATTTAGCTGTCTTACAGCTAAACTTCAGCATTATGCATGGCTTCCTTTCCTTACTGATTACAGTAGAGTAGATTCATTATTATTATTTTTAATTTGGTTATATACAACTGCATGGTGTCTTTTAATTGCCTTTTTTTTCCAATTGAGCCACCAAGGGATGTAAGCAAATTATATGGCTTAACAATTCCGCCTGCTGCAGACAGACTTGTGTGGCCAGTGTACCAAAGACACTGTGAAAACATTACCTTTTACTGGAAATGTAAACTCAATAAACCCCCAGGAGAGCAATAAAAATGCAGTAGCCAGCAGATTTAACAAGGACATGCTCAGTGCACAGTGTAATCTTATTATGTGCTTAATGCCCAGTGGAATTACAGGAATTTGATTTAGCAACATCAGATTTCAGTTTCTCAAATTATACTGACTGCTTATAAATTAAGACTGTGATTTGGGATAATTGCTTTTCATTTGCATTGGCAAAGCCCATATATTATATTTATTCTCACTACTCTGTTTATATTTTTGAAGTGTCACGGAGCATTGGCTTTGGGACTTAAACTGGGGAGCTGTCTTTTGCCTCGACACTCATGTTACTTCCCCATTAAATCTGGGTAAATGCTCTACCCTAGTAATCTTTATATGCTTGAAAGGTCTATTTTATGATTTTCCAAATCTGACTGAACACAGTGAAAGATGAGTGAATTTCTGGCAGAGGACTCTGTCATCCTCTCCATCAATCTGTTCTGGGACAGCACCATTGGAAAACCAGTGATCTGTAGAGGTGCAACAAAGAAATAAGTGCAACAGTGGCCTCACAACCATACCAACATTATACTTGGGAGTGTTTTCCCTTCACACGACCCTCTTTTGGGCTCTGCCACTGCAGTGTATAAATGAACTGGAGAGAATGAGCCAGTGAGTGATTAATTACCTCTGGGGAGGGGAGCTGTGATGTCAGCAAGGCTACCACTGAACTAGCAGGTAGCGGTAATGCTTGCAGGGCTATGAAGCTGATCAATGAATGGCTATTGAACTGCATGTGGGCATTATGAACACTTGAGCTTTGGGGCAAACCATTTCATCTCAAGATAAATGAATGAAATAATTAAATCTAACATAATGAGCAAAGGGCACAGGGATACCTCTGGAAAAAGACAGGAAATACCTCTGCTGCTGACTTTGGCTTCCATGTCCAAGACATCTGTATAATCTTAAATAACCATCTCTATGCAAACCACAGTGTACAGTAGCATTACTTGATTTACTGAGGATCATCCAGACTGGCTCATACAGCCGTAATTCCCCAGGATATTGGCATATCCTGGGCTGGAAAACCTTTACTGCTCCAAAGTCATTAATAGATCATAATGAGTTGATTAAAAAATTAACAAGGTAACAATTCAATTAAGTATTGTACCATTGAGCAATAAATGTAGCTGCAATTGGCAAGCACATCAACAGACTGCTGAGCAAGAAGTACTCCTGTTTACTTCCTGCACGACATGTGAATCCAATGGCTCTCACCCAAAGCTGAGGGGAAAAAAAGTTTCATTTAAACATTTTATGATGGCCATGGATATTTGCTGCAAAATGCAAATATCAGCCTTGTTTTGATGAAGCAGAACTGAAGCAGCAAGCCCTTTAGCCTGTGATCAAGGCATTAGGTGGCAGGTCAGCTGTAGATAACTGAGAGACAGCTACAGAATTTCCCTGACTCCAGACTCATTTGGAAATGTAACTCATTCCTGTGTGAAGTGACAATGAAGTCCTCTAACATTTTCCCAGGCTTCAATCCATACTTGCCAACAGAACAGCAAAAAAATTGAACACTATGCCAGTATCTGCTGGGGTGAGGCTGCTGCCCAGTCTTTCCTGCAGTGCTGGAAGCCTTTCTCTCAGATGAGTAAGAGGTTTGGACACCATTTCTGCAGCCCTGAGCTCCTCCAGGGGCACTGCAGGATATCTCTACTGGTGGTTAACAATAGCCCCAGGGCCATCACAAAGGCCATGCTGGGATCAGCCCATGCCATCCTCACCAACCCCGAGGCCCTGCAGAGGCAGGACAACTGTCTGCTTGGCCACAAAAGGTTCGCCGTGGCTATGCAGAGCCCCAGTGTCCCCGTAAAGCCCTGGAGAGCCTAAAAAGATGTGTTCAGAGAAATATCTGCTCTGCAGCTGGTCTTTCAGAGAGCACAGAAGCGTTCACCCAAGATCAGCAAGAGAGAAACCCAAAATGCCACGTTACTGCTCAGTGCTTCCTGGCAGCTGAAACCAGGGAGACCTGTTATAGCCCTTTTTCCATTTCTCCAGCTCTGATTCCCAGAAGGATTGTGTTCAGAGCTGTGTTTCTGGCACTATTTTGCATACAATTTTAATCTGTCCCATCTGCACTTTGGGAGATGCAGTTCCGTTGCCTTTCCCAACACAATGACAGATTTATGTGTGTCAGTTCTGCACAACTGTGCTGCACTGTGCTGTTAACCTTCATTAAGATGTTTTAATAATTGAATAAATGATGTACCAGACATGCGGTTTAATCTCAGAGTGTGATGAAACAGAGGACAATGACATTAACTGCAGCCTTGGAATAAATACCACTAAGCAGGTATCACACAAAAACACCTGCCCTTGACATTAAAAAACACTCAGCCACACTGAGAGGGGAATACAATACATGATACATTACATCTTATCTGCATGTTAATACCATTAAATAAGCATGGTTAATGCTTTAATAATCTGCCAGGTAATACTGTGGGCTCTGCATCTGAGCCAACCCATGAAGGAGAAGGAAACTCTCTCACTATTTCCCCAAACAAGATGAAATACCATGGGCCACCCTTGCCAAAGAGGGATTTTTTTTGTGCACTGACATAGAGAGGGTTCAGGAGGAGCCAGTTCTGTCATCAGCGATACTTCAAAGGGTGATATCGATTAGGGAAGGAGGACCAATGCACAGAGATGCTTGTTTGTCACTGTGGAGGGAGGATAAGGGATCCCAGGGGATGTGAAGATGTGTTGGGGAAGTGTGTAAGAAATGAGGGATGGACAAAGGGTCCTTTCCCAGGGTCTCTGTGAATCTTACAGACCTACCTGCTGCTGAGTAGGTGGCCATCTCCCAAACCCCTGTTTGTACCTGAACCCCATGATGGCCACATGGTTCTGTCTCCCATAAATGTGTCTATCCAGTTTAAACCCATTTACAATCTTTGGCCTCTATAGTTTCAGGGTGCAGCAAGTACCCCTCTTGATGCATCCTGTAAAGAAATACTTCCTTGTGCTTTTGCACCTCCCTGACATCCTCCTGGACACCTGCTGACCTATCCTTCAGGAGCAATGGTGCATAGGTGAGAGCTGTACTCCACACCCTGCATGACTTCACAGATCGCCATCACATACCTTTCCCAAGCTTTCACTGTCTGGTAGTTTGTACCAGATCTTATACTTTTAATCAGTGAGACTGAATCAACCAAAAGCATTCAGAGCCTCCTTGCTTACCCAGGTCCAAACCTAGGGAAAAGCTGGGTAAAAAAGACACTTTGTACCAGGGTGGGTTTGTTTGGATTCACACAGTGACCAGCAGGACAAGGACATTCAGCTTGCCAGAACTCACAGGTTAGGCTGGAGATTAATTTCCCAGCTTTTAATTTATCCGTCTCGCTCAGTTCAGTGTTTCCCATTCTTTAAATAAGTATTTTTTTTTCCTCGGTGTTATAATTTTTTTGTTGTAATAAACCAGCTTCAAAGATCAAAAGCTCTTGGGGGGTCTTTCGGCACCTTCAAGGAATTAAAAAAAGAGCTGGGTTAGAGCCCTGCTTCCAAGTAGACTCACATGCACACATGTTTCCAACTGATGCTTTCATTTTGAAAGCAAGCAAGGAAATCAACTTGAAAGTCAACAATTTTTTAATTTTCTTCTATGGGACAAAAAACTCTAATGAGGAATTTTTGTTGGAAGATTTGAGAAGGCAAAATCCAGAGCCGAAGTCCAGGTATCATGCTTTCCTCATTTGCATTTACACCTGCTAGCAATCAAACTGGAATTTGCTGGTATCTAACGCTTCCTGATCCCAGTCAATTTACTGTAAAAGAAATTCCAGATGTAGGCACTAAACTGATTATTTAACTGCTCTTGTTGGCAGCAAAGTTTGGGGACCATTTCTGTTTATTTGCCCACTGCTAGGACTACCAGTCCTGTGAAGGAAATCTGCAAAAGCCAGCAGAAACCAGTTGTAGGATTGAGTTGTAGAGAAAAAAAAAATATCGGGAAGAAAATGCTGATCCCATTGAAATCCACATCAAAACTTCCACTGAGTTTAATAAGGGCATGTTTAGGCCCCATGCCTAGTTCTGCTGGCACAGAAGCATTATCAGTAAAATGCTAAAGACCCTCAATGGGACCCGATTTCAGCAAGAAATGAATATGCAAGGATCCCCATTCTAGCTCTAATTTTGGGTACTGCAACATGTGATCTCAATCCAAACTGGGAAAGAGAAATCTAAAAGTACAAAAGCCATTTGGCTCCATGTTTAGAAAGATGCTGGCATGGCTGAAGCAGAGATTTAAACTGAGCTGTGCTTACCCAAAGGATTTTTCTTCATTTTACAAGCCCCAGCAGATTTTCTGCTGGGACAGAATTGCTTTCTGCATAGTTTTGGGGCAACATGGAAAGCCACAGCCCCACCAGTTTTTCTGTTACCAGCACAGAGAAGGGCCAGTCCCGGTTCAGCTTTAGCTCCCATAGGGTGCTTTTTAGTGCACTTAGGCTGCATTTTATGCCCTCCCATACCGTTCCTTCACCTCCTTATTTATCATTTAGGAACGTGACCCCCTGCTCTCCTGGCTTTCTCCTGCATCCGGGGCAGAGACAGCCAAGCTGGGCACATGTGGCATCACTGGTAGTGGATGAAGGCTGATGCAGGAGGTGAAGTGTGTGCTACAGGATGTTAGACGATGGAAGAGGACTGCTGTCTCCAGCCACATCTTGCTCCGCTCCTCTGGGAAAAGCCAGCAAGCCACTCCGGCAGGAAAGCAGCCTCTCCGCTATCTCTGAGAGGGTCTCCAGTGTCATGGTGGGGTGAAACAAGGAAAACAAACCACTCACCCGCCCTGTCTCCAGGGGGGTTAAATGTGAAGTGTAGATTAAACAAACTATGTAACCAATGTCTTACATTCCCATTAATGGAAATTTTAGATACAATCAGGAAGGACTAAGCACAGGCATCACATTTCCCCCTCTGGCACTGTCCCTCTCTCTCACACCCACCCTCATGCGCCACACACACTCACATGTACACAAACACCCAACCTCTCTCCTCCTGGCATGCTCCTCTGTGTATTTATAGGTGCGATGTGCTCACCAAATGGTGATCCACTGCACCACAACAATGGCAATGCAATGTTGAGATACAGGCAACAGTGAAGCAAAGTGGTCCAATTGGCCTGAGATTGTCAAGGCTTATAAAAATAATCCAGGGCTGAGCATTTAATAACAGATTTGAAGGTTAAAATCTAGGTGAGAACAGGTCCTCCACATTGGCATCTAGTTCTGCAAGCTACTGCCTCCCTGAGCTTCCCCACTGCCCTCTGTGAGCCCCTGCTGCAACCCCTTCACCCCATTCCTCTCTTGGACCAGCCTTTGTCTTCCAAAAAGCCTCTCCAAAAAGCTTTGCATTTCTAAGCCTAATTGTTTTATCTGAGCAAAGCTTGAACTACAATTTTAAAGTGGAGAAGGCTAGGCAGAAGAGAAGTTAAAACACAGGGGTCTGCAGACCTCCCACCACACCATACCCGATGGTTAAAGCCTTGCAGAGTGTCCTGGCTCCCGCTGTGCCTCACTCCACCTGGGCAGGAAAGAGCCACCCACACACATGCTGGGAACAAGCAGAATTAAACAAATACCATCTGCCACTGCTGCCATCAACCAGAGCACTGAAAAAGGTGCACTGCACTGCAAACACTGATAGAGCTGGCGGAATGTCAAGAGGGTTAGCAAGGCGACACCATGTTCATGAGCTCTAATCTCATTACGGTTATGGCAGGCAGTTGAAAAGCTTTTATTGGGGCAGAAAAGCTGCAGTTCCCCATAAATAAGTCTTTCCAGACATGCAGATTTTCTGTATTTTAACTTTTGGAGCTGCAGTTCCCACTGAAGGTAATTTGCTTTAGCAACGGCATTTTTAGGGAGAAAATCTGAATGAAGCTGATTTAGTCAAGTCTGTGAATAAGCTGGGGGCCAAAATACTTTATTTAGCTCATGACAGAAATTAGCAAAATTGTACATTTCCACAGATGAGTGGGCAGGTTACAATGGCAACCTCATCTGTCATTTCCTAATTCCCAAGCATTTGAAGAAACTGCAACCTCTGTCTTGCTCAGTATTACAAATACAAGAGGTGCAGGACTTGGATGGATGAGGTATGACATCAAGAGCAGCTCAGACATCTAGTAACTACCCAGCCCCAATGTCCTCAAGAAGAAAGGACCAGATCCTCCGAAGACAAAGGATCCCAGACAACTCATAGAAGAGCAGCAGCGGTTATTGCTGGTTGTTTATCTGGAGCCCCAGTTCCCAACCAGATTCCCAAAGCCAGGCTCAGGTAACTCACATCTGCTGAAAAACAAAATGTCCTTAAAAATCCAGAAGAATCCCTTTGTTTTACAGGAGGACAAACATACAAAGACGCACATTAACAATGTCAAAGTGCAAACATTATTGAAATTAGCAGAAACATGGGAAGGGTGTCCTGGTCCCATGAATCCATGGACCCCTGGTAGTGTGACCTTCACAGCTGTTCCTAAACTTCTGCACACAGTCTCCAGCATGCCAAGGGTCTCCTTGGAACAGCTGGGAAGCACAAAATGTTCATTCCTCACCCACTGAGACTACACACAGGGCACCTAGTGACAAACACCATCCACTCTGCCCTCTGGCAGGCTGCTCCCATGGTCATGAAGTGCATTGGGTAAAGCACTTCTATTTAGTTTTCAGCCCCCCCATTATGGTTGCTGCTCCCATTCACTTTAATTGACTTTTTTGCCCAGCTGAGATGTGATATATGGCCTGCTACGTGCTCTGCTGATTTTGAATCAAAGCATTTAGCAGGACCATCCTCCAGCTCAACTGGACTTCGCAGGTTTCCATTTTCACCACAAACACACCCAAGCACAAAAACATAATTCCCCGTGCCTGCCTCTTTCTAGCTGCCAAAGCAGAGGGGAAGGCAAGATCCAATGTGGCCAGCAGCTCCTTTTAATCATCTGATACTGCATTTCCTAAGGCTTCAGTGGTGCTGTCACACGTCAGTAGCAGATCTGTTCAGCTGGGGTTACAGGAAGGTGGTTGTTTTCAGGATACAAGGGCCCTTCTGCTTTCCAGCCAAATAGCTACAACTAACAAAAACACTGCTGCTAAACCATGTGTTAGCAACACATTCCTGATAGAATCCAACCAGATTTACTGTTGGCAGAACGAAGATTTCAGCAAGGCACAATATGATTTTTTCAAAAGACCACACCTAATTAGCTGCATTCAAAGTAACGTTCATTAGTCCTTTTTCCATGGCAGAAACTAAACAAACATGCACATTGAGCAAGCAGAATTGAGAATTTTTTCCCTGATGGCCTTCTCTATCCCAGAGGCTGGGTTTTACCTTTTCTTATGAATGAGATGACTTTTCGCAGACTGTAGCAATCCTTTTTGACTTCTCATCTTCACCAAAAGCTCTCCATGCAGAAACTCTTTACCATTTCCTAAGGGAGCATTTCCCTGTATCAACATGCAAATGTTGAGATCACAAACCCTGTATTCAATACACGTACTTCAATAAACAGAATACAGAAGAAAAGCATCCCCTGCATCCTACCTCTCTCAGTAGCTGTCCTGCTACATTGGGGTTAGTCCCTTGTAGGGAAGGGCTATTTAGTTAATTGACCTGCTTGTAATCTGCAGGGATAATCCTTTTCTTGCTAGGGGCCTGTATCTCACCCAAGCACAGCCTCTCTCCAGCAAATCCTATGTTGCAGCTTGGTAGGAAATGCTACATCTGGGTGCTTTTGTCACTTCACAAGAAGCATCAGCTTGCAGAGATGATTTATTTAGTCCCAGATAACAAACAGACACCCCATTGCTAACATCTCTAACAACATATTCACCCTCCAGTGAGTTACTGAGAAAACACTTGTAGATCATCACTTCTGTCTAAATTCCCTCATTTGGTAGCTCCATTGACCCTTCTCCTAAGAAGCCCCTGTGGCTCTTTAAAATGTTAATTAATCTGAGATGGCTTATTTTAAACATCAAACCACCATTTATTCTTTCTTCTTATTCACCTATGAATAGGAGAAAGGTATGCTCCCCACAGGTAAATGGAGAAGACTTCCTGAGCATGGCACCTGACAGACATGTGTCTCTCCCATCCCTTCACTCAGCTGTATTTTGTACCGAGGTGCTGGCACATGATCTGGATGCTCAGCTCCTGGACTGAGCAACCCCATGGCCAGGCAAGCCCTGACACTGGCTGCAGGGAAAGCTGAGGGGATCCAAGAGCCCTCATGGTACCGATTTCCATCGATGGAGGTCCTATGGGATGCAAACATAGCAATGTAATTGCTGTTATCCTGATGCAATGCAGATGTCTGTAACCATTTGGGATGCTGATTGCTGTGACTCAGTGCAAGGTCCTCAGCCAGCTGATAGCATCATAGCACAACGAGGATAATAATTTCTGATTGCTGCAAGGTACTGCAACAAAAGCTGTCTCAGGGCTCCTGTTCCATTTTAGCATCTGCTCCATGCAGCATTACTCATCATCTACAGAGACCTCTTAGTCTATTAAGTGAGGAAGTTGAAGACTTAGTCTTTTCTAATCACTGTACCACCAGTGTGGCTGGAGGAATGAATACTCAGCCCAGCTCCCCTGTCCCCACCCAGCCTGTTCTTCCCTCCTCATGCTGAATACATTAACTCTACCAGAAAATATTTGCACGCATCAAATTTGGTTGTGACTGGAATCCAAGCCCCTAAAAGAGAAAAAGACAAATATACATTAAGCAATAGAGACAACTGACTGTTCTGCAGCTTGGAGGCATGTAGCATTACCTCATTAAAACTTAATCATCAAATAAATTAATTATATATGGTAACAATAGGAACTAAACCTGGTCTGTGTTTTTAAGGCATCCTAATTGAAACCAGACCTGGGCTTGCACTTCCTTTGTGGTCCAGGTGGACACTCGTTGTCCTATGAACATAACGATGGTGCTACAAAGGCTTTTCCTCAGCCCTGCAGCCCCTGTTCAAGATCACAAAAGCTCGCTCAGTTTGAGAGCTTTCTTCCTCTTGTTATACAACGCAGGGAGAGGAAGCAGGGGTTGTTATTGCTGCAGTGAGCTTGGGCTTTTGATAATATTAAACTGTTTAGGTTGGATGTGAAACCTGACTTTGTTGAGAACCATATGGTACTTAAATGATGTTGCTGCCTTGCAGTCTGCAGAGTGGAAAACAGGGCCAGATTCCACAATATCTTCAAATTACCATAGCTGTGAATTTAATGAAGAAGGAAGCAAGATTAAAGAAATTCTGTCTTTGGTGGCAAAGGTATAACTGAGCACAGCAATACCCAAAGGGGAGAGAAGAGGCTACTGCAATAAATTACAGAGTGAGCTTAGGTGTGGATTTAGCTGTGAGCATTAAGAAAAAAGGATACTTTGAGGAACTCAGAGCCCACAGGCATTAAGCTGAGACTCTCACAGGCTAGGGGGAACATCATCACCATAAATCTTCTTTGATAATTTATAACGATCATGATAATTTTGAAAATATTATTTGATAATGCTAATGATCAATAGTGGTCGCCTGCAATATTGTAAAGCTTCCCTTTTATTGTAACACAGCATTTGCTGCATCTTGGTTCAGTCCTTAGTAGGTGAAACTCCATCCAGAGAGAGCACTGCACCAGAGGGATCTCAGTCAGGATCTCTGGGACCAACACACAAACAAGATGCTCTCTCAAGAGTGACTATTATTTTCTGCCTCTTCAGCAGTGCTCCATGTAGCTGATTAAGTGCTTGAGCATCCTTCAGGATGAAAAGTGTCATGGAAGTGTAAAATAATACTGTTAAATCTGAGAGGAAAATATGCACTCATAGCCTGGAAGCATTCTCCACAATGGCAGGAATCATCAATCCAGATTTCCTGACAGGCCATGAGAACCATGGGAGCAGTTTTCCCCAATATGCCAAGATCATACATTACTTTTCTGCTACATCAAAGAGTTAAAAATTAAAAAAAAAAAAACCACCACAAAAACCACAAAACCCCCCAAAACAACCACCCAAAACCACAAAGGTTTTTGCAGGTTTTTTTAAAGGCTCTTTAAAAATCCTCTTTTAATTTATCCTATTCATCTCAGGAAAGTCAGAACTACTGGAAGAAACACCTTTGGTGTAAGGAAGTCTCTGCGACAGAACTGGGGCTGGCCACTGAATTCATTGCCTTCCATGCTTGGATCATGGGGAAAGACCTCAGGGGGCTGTTACCAAGTGACAAGGATGACTTCTTACTGCCCAAGCCTTTCAAGAGGTGGCACAAACCCCAAGACTATTCAAATAGTCTTATTAGCATCTGCAACCAGCCCTGACAATACAGCTGCTGGAGACAACGGCTCAATCTCCTGTTAAGGCACCGCATTCATTGTCCATTGCTGTAGCAAGTCACACAACATAACTCCATGGAAAAGGTCCACCTAAAGCCAGCTCACGTATTCTGTTCTCTCAGACAAAGGTTTTGGTTCTTCAAAGGTTAAAAAGCACCTCCTAATCATAGCTTAAATTACTGGTGGTCTAATTGTGTCTTCTTGTTCCGTTTGTCCAATAGCTTTAAAAATCCCCACCCTCATGCTGGTGTGGTGTTCAAGCCTAGATATGCTTGTGGAATGAGTACATGCCTCCCCAGCCCCTCTTTGGCAACACCAAACTACCTCAAGGCCTTCTCTGTTGTAGTGCAAACAGGTCCCAAGCACCCCAAGTGATGGACACCTCACAGCCTCCCCACTGTTCTACCACACCATTTTGCAATCCTTACACTAAAATTTGTGACTAACATTTAGCCTAGATCTCCCTTGCTGCAGGTTAGGCTTAATTATTTCCTTCCTTTCTGCAGCAATTTTTGATACTTGAATATCATCTGGACATTTCAGTCTTCTCTGGACCACAGGTTCCCTGGCTGGTTTGATGCACTGCTTTCTGCATTGTCCCAGGTGCAAGTCTCCCATCTGAACTAGCAAGAGACAAGTTACTGTGGACCAGGTAGACACCCTTATCCTTTATTAACACTGTCACCCCTTTCCTATCCCTGGGTTTTTTTCCCATCACACACCCAGTCTGAATTCTGCTCCAAGCCAAGCAAATCCACCTCTTCTCATTGTTCTCTGCCCTTATGATTCCTAGAGCTCCAGCCACCTGTTTTTCACACCAGACTTCCTAAATATTTCATGACTATGTTGACTACCAATACCTACAGGCATCTCTTTTCCCTTGTCTATCCTAACTAGCGAGCTGGTTCCTTACAGTGGGAACTCCCGCGATTCTGCATCCATGCTGTCCCTTCCCAGCACTCTCCCATCCCTCTCCAAAGACACCCAGTTCTTCCCAGAAAATACTCTGGGACTCTGTGTCAGGGACATTTCCCCAGCTCATGCTGTCCAAGGTGTCACAACCTCACTGATAACTAATTAGAGCTTATTTCAAGGCCAACTCTTGAGCGACTTCTCCAGCAATTTCTTTCCGCTCCCCAAAATTCACATTTTAGCAAAATCCACTAGTTGTCTCTTTTAGACATTTTTATATCCGCTCACCTCCAAATCTTGTATTATTATCCCCGTCAGCTCACCTAGTCATTTTTCACAAGGCAGTATATCAATTACTTCACCGAATCCAGCTAGGAAATGCCATAGATTTAATCTATATCTAGAAAAATCCATTATTTTATCAAAGATACCAGATTCATACACTACAATCCACCTTTGCTAGACCCAGGCTGCATTCTCTCCAATTTCTTATTTACCTTCATGCTTTATTTTTCTTCCTGAACATTCATTTTTATCCATATAATTGGGGTCAGACTGATGGGCTACAACCATTCCTGCTCCCCTTCTTGCATACAGACCTGTCTTTCCTATTACCTTCCGTCATCACCTACTTCCCTCAGTTTGAGACACTCAAGAGCCACCATTGCTACTGGGTGTGCAATGCAGCATTTTCTGTGCTCTGGTCTGGAGATTTCCTACCATGTTTCTATCCCCTCACTACCAGCCTGAGTGCACTCAAGTCTGAAATTGGCTCCTCTCATGAATGTGGTAATTTCTGCACCCACAGCCTCATTATCACTCTCCCACCTGGTTTTGCCTTAATGTTCCCTTTGCTGCCTTACTCACAACTGAGGCAAGTGATTTGATTTGCTTTCAGGCCACATTAAAGGTTATCTTTAATATCAGCCTCAATCTCATTACACAGGAAACTTTGCTCCCTTCCTTTTAAAATACCGCTGTTGAACAGGACTGTATCTGTTTAAATTTTCTTGATGAAAATACACTATCTCCTTGCTAGCAAACGCTGCTCATTTTTTCCAGACCATCAGCACATGTGCTGCTTTGCTGACGAGCCTTACCTCCGAGAAGAGGGCCAGGTAGTCTTTTCCTTGTAGACATCTCCTGCCAAGGCACATCAATGGAGAATGGTTTTAATTTCCAACTCTGTATCAAGAGCTTGAGTCAAACCACATCCACCTAGCCTTTGGGACACATTCCCTCCTTGTTGTAATCACAGAACCACTGACTTCTATTTCTAATTTCTACTTCCAAATGAAATTTATAACAAGAAAGCCCCGAGGAGCCCCAGGGTGAACAGCAGGCAATGAGGAGTGAAAAAGACAAATAAAAGAGACATGGCTCAAAATGACACTGTAGGGAAGGACCTGGGAGATCTCTGAAGCATCCAAAGGAGAGGTGGGCAGAGCCCATCTGTCTGCACCCCAGGCACCACCCCTGTAAAAGGGTGAGTTTCCAAAATATATGAGATCATTACAACCAGCAAGTAAGCCCTTCAGCAGTGCCTGTGCATGCCGTAAAGGGAAAAAAGTGCTTCTGCTAGCACTGAAGAGGTTTGCCAAGGAAAGAAACAACTGCTGGCAGTCTTAACTCCTGAACATGTCAAAACGAGCGTTCAAACCTTGTCAGAAAGACAAATTAATGTCCAGATGGGCTAAATCTGCTCCATCCAAATGAATGGAGCTGTTACTGATTGATACCAGTTAGGAATATGGCCCACTGCCTAGTACTCCAGAAAGCACGGGCATTCCGTATTTAGGAACCAAACACTACAGGATGAATAATCTGGAAAGTCTCCTCCAGTTTCAGAGTTGTTATATTTTTATTTCTAAATGTTCATTGAGGACCCAATTTGCATCTTCTCCCCACTTCCACTAGCAGCACATTATGGCATGGAAGCAGCAGGTTTTATCACATGTAGAGCTAACACTTTGGCATCTGTAATGCCAGAGAGCAGTTGTTTCCTCCTGGGCATTTTCAGTCTGTCTTCCAGGTCCTTTTAAGTCAGATGGTCAGAGCTGTGTTTGACAGCACACTGGAACAGGGCTTCAGATGGAGCTAACACTCACTCTACCACAAAATCATTAGGATTAAGCAAGTAAACAAGCAAGGCTGCTCCAAACAAAGCAGTCCTGACCTAACCCCCAGGAGCACCTATATGTGCTCTCTGGGGCTTTGATTGGGTCAGGGAAATCTGTGGTGACTTCGGTTGTCATTTGAGATTTCATGAGGGATGCAGAGGTGCTCGAGCGTGTCCAGAGAAGGGCAATGGGGCTGGTGAAGGTTCTGGAGCACAAGTCTGACAAGGAGCGGCTGAGGGAACTGGGGGTGTTCAGCCTGGAGAAAAGGAGGCTGAGGGGAGACCTTAGCGCTCTCTGCAGCTGCCTGAGAGGAGGATGTGGTGAGGTGCGTGTCGGTCTCTTGTCCCACGTAACAAGTGATAGGACAAGAGGAAAAGGCCTCAAGTTGCACCAGGGGAGGTTTAGATTGGATATTAGAAAAAATTTCTTCACTGAAAGGGTGGTCAAGCATTGGAACAGGCTGCCCAGGGAGGTGGTGGAGGCACCATCCCTGAAGGTATTTAAAAAGCACGTAGTTGAGGTGCTTAGTGACATGGTTTAGTGGTGGACTTGGCAGTGCTGGGTTAACGGATGGGCTTGACGATCTCAAAGGTCTTTTCCAACCTAAATGATTATATGATTATAAAATAACGATGTAAAGGTAGTTAGATGACTTGCACTGCCTGCACCCCCCACTCACCTAAATGTCTCTGCCTTGCTGAGGTCAATGGGAGGTAGTCATCTGGAAGCCTAAGGATCAGAATTCTGCAATTATTTGGGTGTTCACAGGACAGAGACCCACTTCAGGAAGCTGGACTTGGATTCTGAAATTACTCTGTGCTTAGTCCACCCTCGCTGCTTCATGTGAGGCAGTTCCCCCTGCCTTATGCATGCCTTCCTGCGCATGGGAAATTATTTCTCTTGCAAAAGTCAAAATCAAAGCAGCAGCACTTCTGAAAGCACACAGGAAGCATTTAAGTGGGGACCTATAATCCTAACTTAGGTCAGCCTCATTGGAAATGACACCGCGCAGCACAAAAAGCATCAGAGAAAAAGCCAAAGCTACATCTCTGGCTTCTGAAATCACCTATGTGCTGTGAAAAAGTGGATTAGTTTTACACTTAAACCACAAAAGCCAAACCTCCATCCTTCATGCAGGAAAGAAACTCCCAGCAGAGCCTCCTACCCAGCTTCTTCAGACCACCCCACTTCCCTGCCAGCCAAAACATCCCCAATAGCACAGCCAGAAGAGTTTTTATCAGCCTTTTTCCCTCTTTCCCCATTGTCCCTAAAGACTTGCAAATGCTGTGGAAATTCCCAGCATTTCAATCTGACCACAAACCTTCACTAAAGAGACTCTCTCACAGTTTATTATGAGCCCATTTATGAAACGAATGTGCTGGTAGTCTACTAATTAATATCTGGCAGGAATTAAATGAGAGCAGCTTCTAATGCTGTTGCCTCCCTGGCTGGTCAGTTCTTTCATTCCTCTATGCATCAGTCAAAACAGAGTTACAGAAATTGCAGCTAGCATTTGATCAAAAGATGCACCAAGCCGAAACCTCAATTTGGATGGCAGGGGAAAGGCTGCTTCTCCAGGAAGGAGACACTGAGAGGGTAAGTGAGTGACCCTCTGAAAATCTTTACTGCAACTTTTACTCAGCTGATCTGGCAACTGTAGAACTTTTACTGGCTAATTTCATGTAATACAGCTTTTACGCTAGCAGAACAAAAGGTAGGTGGGAGAGAGGAGAGTTAAATAGCAGCTATTAAAAGAAAAAATAATCTTGCCTTTCATACTTCTTTTTAATTTTTTCCTACCTCTTCCTCCCCCCGCCATGCCCCTTGCCCCACTGTTTTGCCAGGTGAATTTGGTGTGCTGAATCCATCCCTGGTGGTACTATACCGAACCAGCATTTATATATCAGAGGAAGAGCATGTTTCGACAGTAAAACCCTAGTTACAGGCCACAATGACACATATTTTCCTGTGTTTCTGCAATGTATCAGGTGAAGACTTAGAAAAGTGGATATAGTTAGTGAAACGAGAGAGCCTAAATAAGTATTTACTTTATAGAAATCAGAATGTCTTCTCTAAATAGCTCTTGCACACAGTGAAAAAGCATCTTTTCTCTTCATGATACAGCAGCATCAAAACAGTATCTTTGGAACCAGTTTTATGCAAAACACCAATTGCAGCTGATTAGATGGGTATACTATTTGGATTTCACCTCAGCTCGGGTTTTACTCTAAGGCCCTGGCCTTTTTAATACACAGCAATATTAATATAAACATAGCTCTGCTTCTAATGGGTACCTGCGAGACTGATCAACCAAGAATAAGAGTGTGCATTAGGACTCATCTAATTTCATTTCACATGGAAATAGCTTGCAAAGTGTTATAGGACCTGGCCAGGGAGTAGGAACAACAGCATGTGGATGAGGAAGGAGTCAGAGCACTAAGAATAAATTACAAACATACCACTAGCTGCACAGTCATGACAGCTCTTCCACACCTCAGAAATTGCTCCTCACATAATTCTAAATAAAGAACACATCCATAAAACATCTGATTGAGTTAGAGTTGTTTAAAAAAATACTGTACTTACTGGAAAGTCTAAGGTGAAATCTACAACAGGAGAAAAGTACTGTACTAGGAAACACTGCAAATTACATTAACATATCAAACATTATTTCAAGTACAACACTTCTCCTTCATGAGTCTAGGTTAAAGTGTCAGTGGATATGTTTTTGTAGTGCAATGATTATTTCACCAATAGAGGATCCATTTTCAAACTTCATCGTGCACTGAAATTCTGATAGATTCAACTTATGAACTCAGAGAAGTCCGAATGAAGGGCTGGATGCTGCACGGTGCTTTCTTTCTTTCCTCCTACTGCACTGTTGGGTGGATTGCTTTCTTTACACTCCCTCTGTGCTCCCTCTCTTCGGGCCTCCACTGCCATAAGGGCCATATCACGTCTCTTGGCTTGCAGGATGCTATTTCTGGAAACACCATCCTGCAGAAAGCTGTGGCATGGAAGTTATGATTCATACATTTCATAGGAGCAGAAGTGTTAGTGAATTTGGGCAGGTGGCGGGGTGGCACCATGAGCGTGAGGTGGCATGGCAGATGTCAGCAGCTAGGAAAGTAAGCTCCAGAGGTGCAAGACATGAAGAGTTACAAGCTCCTGGGGAGTTATATCCACTTACATCAGACAGGGAAACTAGGCATCATAAGCACGCTGACATTTAACGTTTTGCCTGCCATTTTTGCAGCTTATGTCACAAGAAACTGCTGTGTCCCTGCCGCCTTCTGTGTCTGAAACTTCTCCCTTCCTGGCTTCTGTTTGCCTCTCAACTCTGCTCTCACCACCTCCCTCCTTCCCACACAGGCAGGACCAAGACATTACACCATTTCCCCTGCAGTCTTCCCCTTCTCCAGCTTTGACCATCCCTCGTGCTGCCGCTCACGCCTGGCACTTTCTCCTCACTCTCCTGCCCACGTGATCACCTTCCTGAATTCAGCTCCTTCACCAGCTCTACTGCTTTGTCTCCCTCCAGCTCCAGTCATTTTTGACCAATTTAATGTAAAGATCCTTAAGTAGGCAGCCACAGCACAACAGCAGCAAGAAACACATTGCAACACTGCGTCGTCCAAGACATTTCAAATCAGAAATATTTTCTTAAGTGATAAACTCCTCAGCAGCCCTTGCCCAGCCCTCATATTGCAAATTTTTGAGGTTTGTAATAAATCACAGCTTCCATTAAAGCCAGAGCATGGCCCAGCCTCAGAAAGGTGTTGGATCGACTCCACAGCTGCTTTCCAAAGCATCCATCTTCACTTCACACTTTGTGCTGCAAACAGGGTTTTCAAACCTCTTTTTCAAACTGTTCTAACAGTTTCTAATTTGGAGGAAAAGTTTCCTTGTATGGTGGGAAGAATGGATACTCCTCTGTGGGTCAGGGGACAGAAAATAGCTGCTCTGACAGCAACAGCCCCCCCGTCCGAGGCTCGTGACTGCACAAGGAGAGGGAGTCCAGAGGAGTAGAAGGGGAGCCTGACAGAAATTCCGTGGCACAAAGAGGGTTAATAAACCTACAAGAAAAACCTGGCACAGGAGGGAGAGCAGCAACAGCCACAAAAATTTGTGAACTCTCTTTAAAAGAGGGGCTTCTGTAATGGACTGCAGTGTCCCATGCAAACTAAGGCAGCAATGAAGGATGCTGAGCACTGCTCGGTCCCTCCCTGCTATGCTGGCAGCTTCACAGCCTGTCCCAAGCACAGTGTGATTCAGAGTCCCGGGGTTTTGAGGGCCAGGACAGTACAAGCCAGATAGACCCCATTTTCTAGTGACAATCCACAAATCCTTCTCCTTCACACGTATAAGCCCATTCATCTCCCCGTTGCTCACAGTGCTGGCCGTCTCCCATGTAAACACTGTGTAGTGTGTGTGGCACTGCAATACTTCAAG
Organism: Falco punctatus; assembly: GCF_963210335.1. NCBI lineage: Eukaryota > Metazoa > Chordata > Aves > Falconiformes > Falconidae > Falco > Falco punctatus. Next base: position 40,726,287 of record NC_137587.1, on the reverse strand, counting down.
GACATTGGAATGCACTTTATCAGCACTTTTAAACACTGCAGCTTTATGAGGGGAGTCTGAAAATGTATTTACCATTCCAGACTTTGCACAGATGTGCTTTTAATGTAACATCCTGATGTTTTTCTTCTCTTCTCATGACCCCTTGCTGTCCAGGCAAGGGCACTCCTCCTTCCTCGTGACACCAGATGCTCCAGGAATTCTCCCTGGAGCACCAACCACCAGAGATTTCCCTGACCTGAAGCAGCTCCTCTGTGTCTTCTGCTGATGCTCTTCTATGGGTGCTATGAAGTTTGCTTTATGGGCAACCTCCTTTAACCACTGGCACTTGACACATGGCTGTTTCCCAACCAGTGTCACCAGTATTTACATCTCCCCAGGGACCTTCCTGTGCACCAGCCATGTGTGCAGAGCTGTTGATTGCTCAGTGTGTGGCATGGCAGGTCATGCAGTTTGCCGCCGAAAGACAGACAACCCAGGGCTCTTCTGGGCTCCTCCCAGGAGGCTGGAAACTAAAGATATTTGAGACTAAAGGGAAATGCCTCCTGTGGTGCTGAAGTCACCGTGTGCTTTGAGGCAGAGCCTTCAGGAAGGCTCTCCTGATCTCAGGAGCATGTTTGCAGCCTCAGCCCTGCAGTGGTGAAAGACGAAAAATTCACCTTGGCTCTGCTGGCTGTAGTGGGTCAAGGGGAAGAAACTCTTCCCAACTGAAGGAAAAATGGAAAAGACTGTAAAGGGCAAGAAAGCATGGGGGAGCAGGAAGGAAGAAGAACCTGCAGAAAGGACTTGCTTCAGGAAAAGCAAAAAGCACTGAAAACCATTTTCTGCAATCTGAGCTGCTGCATTTGACAGAAACCATTTCCCAGCTATAGTCTCTCTATATCTGTGATATCTCTCCTCAATATTTACTATTACATAGAGCCTCTCAGGTGTTACACCAGGTGAGGTGCCAAGCCCAGCAAAGCCAGAGAAGCAAAGGCAAAAGCCCCCAATCTCTCCCTGGTGGCAGCTCTCAGGCTCACAGCGAGCTGCTCGCAGAGAAACAGTTGTTATCAACCAGGACCTTCTACAACACACAGGAAGACATCCCCTCATCCAGAGGCTGACATCTTACACTAGTCTTAACTGCAAGGTTTCCCTCCCCGTTTCTGCAGCAGGGCTCATATGTGCCCCCATGGGTGTTGCAGCTGGTGCCCGGAGAGCTCAGCACTGGCTTGGGGGTGCAGCCGCAGCTCAGTTGTTAACAGCTGGATGAGGTCCACGGTGACCACTGTAGCTGATCACAAGCAACACAGCACAAGGCAACACATAAAACCCACAAATGACAAGAATGTAAAATAAACTCAGCAGAGAGTGGCTCAACAGGAGCATGGTTTGTTCATATGTGAAGATCCACCTGAGACCCTGTACACTATTTAATCCCTGGAGCGTCAGCCAGCTCCCATTTGTGTCAAGTGAAGATTTTCCGTTTACTTTAATGGATCTGGAACAGGCCCAAGCAGAGCTGTATAATAAGCAATGGTTTTATTCAACAAGAGAAATAGCCTTCTCCCTGATTCCCTCCTACTCCTCTGCACCAGCTGTAGGTCAGAATCTGCCACTCCGGCTTCTCAAGCTGTCTTCTCCCAAGGAGTTGGGTGTTTGAAACAAACCAACCAATCGAAGCAGCATTTTCAATGGGGAAAGAGATTTATCCCATTTCCAAGGGCAACAGCTTCAGCTGATGAGCTGGACTATGCCTGACTCAAACATCCACTCACTTTCAGAAGAATGCCATGCTGATTTTATACCTCTCAGTTTCTAAATTGGGAGCTTTACACCTCTTGGTTACATTTTCCTTTAAAAACACCTCTTATCTTGGAGCATTAGCAGGAGCCCAGACAAATACACAAGTTGAAAAGACAACAGAAACATTTTATACCAAGGAAGGATGGATGTAAGCGAACCTGGCTCTAATAACCATGGAAACAAAACACGCATCGTACAAAAATGATTCACACTGTTTTGAGGACTGTTCTGGAAGGCAATAACTTACTGCCTTGGAGGCAGCACAGGAAAACACCGCAACCAGAAAGCCAGGAGAGATGGGTCACAGAAGGAGTACAACTTGCCCTTATTCCTCTGAGGACTCAACTCAGACTCCAGGTGCCAGGAGCCTGCAGCAGTGAAACTTCAAGGCAAACCACTGAAGCCACCATCACCTTCACAGCTAACCTGTGCGCACGTAGGTGTGCTGCTAGCAGAGGGGCTAAGCTCCTTCCCGTAAAGCTAGTCTCCCCTGATTGCTAGAAACTCCAGGCTGCAGGTTAAAACCCAGCATGAAGGTCAGCATCACTCTCTGCATGCCCGGCAAGGCAGGAGGACAGTGGAGCCAGCCACCAGCCAGCATGTCTCTGGGTCTCAGCTGCAAGTTTCCCCCAGCTCACCATGCCAGTTTATCCCACAGGTAATCCCTCACCTGACACCATATCAAAGATCTTCAGTCCATGAGCTTTGACTGAAAGATAATATATAAAACAGATATTACAACATGCTCATAGCATTTTCTGCAAGGTTGTCCCACAGCATCGGTCAGCCCCTAGTGCCCAGACTCTGCTCCCTCTTACTCTGTGTGCATGTGGGACCTCCTTTGCTCTTCCCACCTCCTACACTAACTCCTCACCAACCAACCAAACAAAAGCACACATACCCGCCCCAGCTCACTGTAAAATGCCTGAAACATAGTGATAACGTTTAATCCTCCTGGCAGCTTTCAAACTCCAAACAAGCTCTACAATGCCACAGCTTTATTTGTGAAATTATTTATCATGGGTTGGTTTACAGAGTCTTTTATAAGCTTCATATTGGCTAATAATGGCCTGGAGGTCTTACGTCCTTCGGCTTGACGGATTCCATGTTTACGAGGTGGGAGCTTGACTCCTGGAAGAGATTTGCAGTCTGGAGCCATGATGTCTGCCCAACTGTATGCAATGAGTATCATACATGCAGTAAGAGTTGCACTGGGCAAGTGCTGTGCCTCGAACGCAGGACCCATGAGAAATGGGGTCACACATGGCTCATCCCCTCACATCTTCTTGAGAGTCAAATGTTTTTCACCAGGCATAAATCGGAGCTGTGCTCGCATCCAACAGTGCCCCAAAATTAAGCCAATGCTGGCAAGGCTTTTTGGAACAGCATTTTCTTAGCTGTGGTACATCTGCTCTAGGCAACAGCCACCCCTCCGGAAATCACTGGTGACTTTAGGAATTTTCCAGTTGCTGTTCATCTCAAGAGTACCAGCTCAGGGAGCATCTCTTCTTCCCATCACCCATGAGTGCCTACAGTATATGATCCTTTGTTCAAATCCCCTAGGACATGCAGATAAAGCCAGGCCTAAGAGCACAGCTTGTTTATTATAGCAGTCAGTTCACAACAGATATTAAGGTGAGAAGCAGTGCAGAATAAAAATGTTGTCGCTGGGTAACAGACTGGTAGCTCTTCACTCAATGACCTAACACATAGGTATGTTCATGACATTAGAGTCAATACACTGGGATCCCAAATCTTATAAAATAATACTCAGTTACAAATTACACTGTAGCTGTAAGATCAAAAGTCCAGAGATGCAGGTAGATGCAGCTTTATTAGGAGGTTTCTGAGTGCATGTGTTTGTATAAGCTTATATATAAATGAAAAACAAACACAGTGTGGAAGATGAGAAAGCTTTTCTACAATTTCATTTTTTTATTGACCATAACAGGGAAGAGCCATAAGAGAAAAGGTAAAAGCTTTTTGTTTTGGAAAAAGACTGCTGGCTTTGGAGAGATGCAACTGGAAGGCACCAGTGAAGTGCTAAGTGTGTTAAAAAATCCTCCTGATTCCAACTAAATCTTAAAAATAAAAAAAAAAAAAAAAAAGAAAAGAAGCAGAAAGACACTCACAAGAGTGCCTTTTTTTGTTGTTTTTTTTTGTTTGTTTGTTTTTTATGGCGAGCTTCTCCAGGCAGCAATGAGAAGAGACTAAATTCTTCCTCTCAATTGGGCATCAAGAAAAATCTGCAATGGGGAATGAGCAGCCACAAACGCCCACCACAGTTAATACCTGAACACAGGGATTTCTCTTCTTGCTCCAAGGGGAGGGAAGCAGGCAGCGTCCAGGGCTGCTGGACTTGATCCAAGGAATAGCGAGCAGCCAGCCAGCGCTGCATTAAACAGCAAGAAGCAAGCAGATGCAAACACAGACACGTTGTGGCACAAGTGCGGGCAACTGAGCTCAGCCATGGCTCAAGAACCAGCAAAGTTTGCTGATCTGTACAAAGTCTGCCGTGTCAGCTCTAGTAGCCAAGCACATCTGGTTTAGCCTCAAAAGAGGGGCTGTTTCTGGTGCCTGCTCTGCACGAGCTCCACAACAGAGGGAAGAACCACCCCACAACATGGCCATGTCTTGTGGTCATGTCCATGAGTTTTACAGCCCTTTCATGCTGCTGGAGCAACCGAAGGACACGAGTGTATGGGTGCACCTGGCTGGGCTGATGCCAAGCACAGAACAAAAGGAATTTGATGGGTTACCTGTCTACGTGAGACACCATCCACATTTTGCTATTTGCCCAGCACCACTTGCCAAACAAACTCGCTGACACAAAGCGGGCAGGCGCTCACAAGGTTTTGGGGTCCCACCCCCCCGACTCTGTTCTTTTGTTACCAGCAACAGCGTCTCGCATCAGCCGCAGAAACCAGATGGCACCAACATGAAGCCAGAGCACAGCAACCTCTGTTCTTCCCATTTTCAAAACTTTCCCTTGAATCCATTACTCATACAGGTCATTCTCTTGCAAGGTTAAATGAAAACCACAGCATGCTCCATACATGCCAGACAACATTAGAGCTTTCATTGCACAGCATCCAGACACGGTTCCCTTTCTCCATGGGAAGTCACGAAATTATCACCAAGCTGCTTAAGCGTGACAACAAAGAGGATTTGGAAGAGGCATTTAGGAGCAGGAGAACAAGATATGTTTGCTGGAAACTCATTCCACTGAAAAAAAGTAAGATGGTTTAAGTTGCTGAGTAAAAAAGTGCTGGTTTAACAGTACAGCAATCAGGTGAGGCAATGACATTTTCTAGGAGGCTGGAAAATGCTTGAGGCAGACATCATACAGCACACAAGAGAAGATTCAGTCCAGGAGGGTTAGGGACTTTGAAATACTAGTTGGCTGAAGTATCTTCTCTCTTGAGATAGCCAGAGGGCATTGAAGACTGAACTTTTATAAGCTGGGAGTTATGAGGGATGCAAAAGGCACTCAGCTAGGTGAAAGAGCCCCTCGTTTTATACACTTTCTGAGTGCACAGAAGCTGCAGACCTCTGCCACGGGTCTCCTTCAAACTCAGTGTCTAATCCTATGTCTTCCCTCTAATACCAAGCAGTGCTCAACTCACTTTCCATTACCACAGACAGCCTTTCTCCAGACCACAAGCTCTACAAATGTCAGTCCCATGCTCTCATTTTGGAACTGCTGGCTGAGTGTCCTGGCACTCACCATCATGGTCCATGGGCACAGAAGTACCTAGGACCCAAGTGTCCTTGTCATGCATATTTACACAAAAGTCAGCCCTGAAATAAAATCACTTTAATACACTAGTCCTCCCTTCTGCTTTCTGGCCAGCTCCCTCGACTGTTTCCTTTGACTGCAGCTCCCAAGAAGGATGCTTTTGGCTACCTTCTCTTTGCTCACCTCTTCAATGTGAGCTGTTAAGTGTTGAAGTTATTTTTTTTTCCAAAGCTCACAGTTTCATGGAGGAACACAAGATGGGTGAGAAGCTGAAGTAGGTCATTTACTACTTATTAGCAAGGATGAGAGAGGAAGCTGGAGTTGATGCTCCCAGATTTCCCAGAACTGGAGTTTGCTGGAGACATTACCAGCTCTGAGGTCTGTACATCAGCGGTACTCTGGCAACACAGCACAAACAGCTATTTTAACTGTATAGGCGTATAATAAGGAGTTTCATGAAGAATTTAATCAGAATCCTTAAACTAATGGCTGGAAACAGCTAAGTGTGAGATGATCAAGATAAAGTGGTATGTTATTTGTATTTCTCTAGACTGCTTTGTTCCTTCTCTTGATAGACAGCCTATGATAGCTGGAATTAGTGCAGCAGTGCAACAGTCATTAGCTTGGGTGGGAGAGGGAGAACAGCAGAAGTAAATCACCAGCCACCATGCATGGAGCAAGCCCACCAAAGCAGGACATCACCATTGCTTCCAAGCAGGCTGAATTTGCGAAGGAGAATGCAAGAGCTGAAGCTTAGGACAATATAGACACAAAACTCCCGTTCAAATACTTAGGGTGTGACCAAAGTATGTTGGGGGGTTTGTCTCATATCGGCTGTCCAGAGCCTGGAAACATACCTGGAAGTCAGCAGGAACTGAACCTTAGGGTCCATTATTTCTGTCAGCTTTCCAGGAAACATTTACTTCTGATTTTACAGGTCTAAGCTCAAACTATTGTCAGTGTATAGCTCACTATAAAACAAGGATAAGAGATTCTTATGGTATTATCAAAGTCTTGGGGGGAATGAGGGGAATGGAAGACAGGTCTTCTAGTAGATACAAACATTTTAATAGCTGAATAATCTTCTTATAGAGCCTGACCTGCATCCTGATCTCCTATTTTCCCACCTGTGATGGGACAAGAATTTGGACTCTGAGCTGTGCTGCATCAGTCTGAGGACTTCACAGAGGGGAGGGAAAGGCAGGGCTGGGGTCAGTGGCTGCAGCCTCATCCTTCTCCCAGTTACACCAGCACCATGAATGCTGGGATGAACATTTTCCTTACCAAAGAGGCTGCAGGACAGGAAATATGACTGCAGGAACACATTCCGGCTGTGCCAAGGTACAAAACACTTGATATGTAAGTGAAAGTCAGAGGCTCACTACTTTCTTTTATCTCAGAAGGAGGGAGGATTGCTGCCCCTGCAAGCATCACATCCTTCAGCCACCATTTTCATCTTCATATATCTACAGGGACACACTGAATGTCAAATCTACCCTCTGAGGTCCCACAGTGATGCAGGATGAGGAGACCTGCCCTGACACCAGAGGGTGCACAGCAAAGGCTCTCACCTGCATTTCCCTGGCACGGACACTGTCAGGAGCACTAATTAGCACCAGGGTAAGGGACACTGGGACAACTGTGAAATAACAGCTGTTTTTTCACCCTAGCAATCTAGGCTTCCAACCCAGACCATACAGACCACAAGGCATGGAAAGAGGAGCAAAAATCTGCCTTGGCCACTGTTTCATCCTGCCAGTTGTAGGTAAGACAACTGGGTAAGCTGAGCCTGTGTTTTTCTAGCTGCAAAATGGAGATGGTGATGTCTCTGAATGCATTTAAATCAGAACAGAGATACCAACCATTTCTTACAGTCTTGCCTTGCAACTGGTTCACAGACCAGCTAGCAACCCTACAGTCAAGCTGTTCTTTGACTACCAGCTCCCAACAGCACATCTGGGATCCTCATTTGGGGGACAGGAAGACAGCTCATTCTTTGCTGTACTCCCTGCTGTAAGCTGGGATTTATCCAGAGCGCATTTACAACACCACCACAGCCCAGGGCATGTCGCATGCCAAGCCTTGACCCTGAAGTGAGAGGAACAGCAGGGCTGCAGTGAACCCTGCCATGGCCAAAGTGCTGGTCCCCAAGCCAGCTAGGGAAGAGCTGGATGAAACAAGTCCTGCTTAGGCCACACATGACAGAACTTGACCCTGGGACACGCCACAGTGAGAGATGCCACAAGGCTAGTTTTGCTCCCAGGATCAATGACCTCCTTGGAGCACCTCTTTATTTTCCATCTCAGCCCTTCACACGTTGGTGCCTGGAGCATGGGCACAGGCAGAAGTCCTGGCACCACAGTCTTGGAATGCCTCAGCACAGAGGAGGAAGCAAACACCAGCTAAACACAGAAATGGATTTCAGACATGATTTCATTGTGGAGATTAAGATCTAAGAGCAAATCAAGGGGCTGCTGGGTGAGACATTACCATGCAACAGCAGTTCGCATGCTCTTGGTCCCCCACTGATAAAAGTGAGGTGAATTACTCTCCTGTCACAAATACCACACTGAGACTTACTGGAGTTCACCTTCCTGAGAAGAGGGCTTTTTAGTAGTCTATCCTATAATAAATTGTCAGGTAAAGTAACAAACCTAAAACAGCAGCTAGAATTCAGACTCAATTCTGATTAAAAAAACAAGAGAGAAGTTTCAAAGAATGAAGGCGATTAACTGTTTGACTCAGCCACCAAGGAAAGACGTGAACCTCTTGAGAGTCTTCAGGTGAAGAGATTCCTTTCTGGAGGTGGACAATAGCCAAACACTGATTCCCAACATGAGCCCAGGGGGTAACTTCCACAGTCCCCACCAGGCCAATATTTGAACAAGAGGATCCTTCTGTCTCTTAGACAAAATACAGAGGTGACACTTGGCCACACCTTTCCTGGAAGTATCTGTGGTGATTTTGTGCCCCAGCCAGCTGGTGGAAGAACTGGAATGACAGAATAATTGGGGTTGGAGAGAACTTCTGGAGGTGTCTGTTCCAAGTCCCAGTTCAGGGCAAGATAGCTTAGAGCAGGTTGCTGAGAGCATTTTTGTAGTTGAGTTTTTAGAATCTCCAAGGACTGAAATTCATGCTTTTTTTGATGTTTAATCACCCTTATGATGAAAAAAATTTCCCTAATACCAAATAAGAATTTTCCTTGTTGAAACTTATGTCCAGAGGAAGCAACCTGGAAGCCTGAGTTAAGCATTACTATTGCTGGAGATCACCTTGGCAGTGAGGAGCATCAGCACAGCCCTAGTGGAGCTTGCGCTCTGGTGCGGGGTGAGAGAAGGGTCTTGCAGGACCATGCCAGCATCCCTCCCATTTCTCCCCCAGGGTTTCTCAGCCCTTTCTGCTGATCATAGCAAGCTGTTGTGTGGTCTGTGCGGGGAGGTTGCAGTCTGCCAACACTTTGCTCTTTTCAGCTGGTTTAATTATTCTCTCATAATAACTCTTCCCCTTTTTCTATGAAGAACAGATGATCAACACGGATTGCATGGCGTTTCAAAAGCTGCTGTGTATATCAAGGGAGCACTTTCCTGCCACCTTCCCCCACCTCCCCCCAGATCTGCGGGGGCTGAGCTTGCTCAATTGACTCCAGAGTCCTAACTTCAACAATGACAGTGTTGCCAATACTGATATTGAACTAAATGCTTTCCATGTTGGGGCACAAGTAACAATAGTCAATATTTTGGTGAGGCTGAAATACAGGCAGCAGTTGCAACAGCTGCCTTCAGTTTTGGCTCTAACACCCTGCTCCCCAGTGAGGTACAACACACCATTTGATGAATTCCACACTCTGTTCTTCAGTTACAGTTTATTAAAAGATGGATTAAAACATTGGCACAACAGTGGCCACAGGAATATTTTTCCAGCAACATCATCCCAGAAGGCTTTGGAGACACAGAATTGTGTCTAAATTGGGACACCATTCATACATGGTTTGAACTGGTGTTCAGAAAGCAGTGCTCACTTTTAAAGCAGTGTTTTCTTACCAAAAAAAAAAATATAATCTATGTCCTCTGTAGGCTTAATGTTGACATATATCATTACAGACACGATAAAATCTAAGAAGCACCTTTTGAGCTTTGAAATCAAACTATAAAGACCAGCAAGACTTGGAAAAACATTGATTGCAAACAGCTGGTAGATATCCCATATAAGCAGTAAGATTTTCACCCAGTTCAACAAGTTACTCTTCTGGCTGAGCTGCTTGGACGCAGAATTCAAGGCAAGTTGTGCCAGAGTTGAGCGGCCCTTCCAGGAGACACACTTCGCATGTCCCACATGTATGAATCCTGTCCCCCATTTTATGACCCCCCTGGTCATGGCTTTTACAGAAAAAGTGAGACTCTGTGACTACGATCCAGGCATTAATATAATGGAAAAAATCATCATGAATAGCTGAGTTAGTTCCACGCAATGCCATGACAAGTTATAATTCAGGAAGAGACAGGGAAATAGTGGGAGTTGAAGTCAACACAAGCCAAGGGGCAGCAAAATGCCCCCATTTGAGCTGAAATTCTCCTTCGTCACCCCCTCACTTTTCCTGCTGGGCATGCAGAATTGTTCAGGAGATCTTAACCAAACCATCTGGTGCGACAAAAGACACAGGGCAGATACCAAGCCTTCAGAGCTGCGGATTTGATCTCTGCTGCACTGGGGAAGCCTCAGTTCAGCCATCTACTTGTGTGCCAGGCCAATAATTTGGCCACTGTTAAAGAGGTGAGAGCACTCATCAGTCCTGCTCACCCCAGCATTTCCCTGTAGCTGAGATGCTCCATCCTTTGGAGCGCTCCAACAGAGAGATGGGAGGTGCATTCCTGCATGAAGCACTAGCTATCAGGGGCATCAAGTTGCCTTTTATAAGAGAGCTACATATCTCCAGTGCTGTGAACCATTCAGCCAGAATCCGAGACTGAAGGGTTAAATATTAACCCAAGTATATGCCAGATTTCAAATTAACTAGCCAGTGTGAAAAGGAACTTGAGCTCCTACATGCATTTAAAATATTCCCTGTGCAGCTTATCCACCAATGCTGGAGGACTGCACGAAGCCACTGCAACATGCCGGCCGTGGTGCTGTGGCCAGACCTCCTGAAGAACATTTGCTGTTTCTTTTTTCCTTGGTACAACTCCCAGCCTCACCCCTGAGAAAATGTGCCCAAAAAGAACATTTCATGGAATTACACTGAGATGTGTCAGAGCTGTGGGGCTGCTGCTTGCTGGCCGACAGCAGGCATGTGCTGCAGTTGGCCACAGAAGCCACGGGCACTACTGAGGTGATAGTGGCAATGAGTGGGTTTGCAAAGCACTGTACATGCTGCAGGGATGGGCAGGGGAAGGGCACCTCTGGCAGATTAATTTCAGATTTTCCTTTTCGGGACTCACTGCTTTATCCATGAACCCCTCCAGGCAAGACTTCACCAACCCACCCCCTCCACTATAAAGCAAGGAGTTAAGACATCACCCTGGCACCTCTTGCCCTCCCCACTCGTACTTTCCATTTTCATCACTAACATACACAGACATGTGATAACACCCTGTCCTTTGGGGAGCTGGTCTGGATTTTCCAAAGTCTGCCCTCCCACCAGAGCACATCAGAAACCACTGGCAGATGTGTAGAGGAGTGGGAGGGAAGGGGAAATTATTTTACATTTCATCTGCCTTTGTGCTTTTTTGCATGTGCATGTAACCCATGCAAGCTGGGTTCAGTCCTATTGAGATACTTCTTCCTGAAGTGAGATTAAAAATATTTTATCTATTTTTAACAGTACTTGGTTCCACATAGGTTCCCAACCCACCATAACAGCCCTGCTCCTGCATTTCTTTGAAAATTTGCTTGCACACAAAGGATCTTTATTCTGTAGCTGTGCATGTTGTGTCCCAAAGCTGGATTGACAAAAGACTATCTTGAGTGAGTAAATACTTTCTCCGAATGGGTATCACGGGAATCCTTTCCGCATTCCCTCCTCAAACTAGACAGATGTACATACAGCTGCTTCAATAGCTCATACCAACCTTCACAAAAGACAGATTTCTGAGAGCTCCTGTTAAATGCAGAAGACAAGCCAGCTTGAATACAACCAAGAGATAAATAAAGGTAACGGCACTAACAACTTCCACAAGGCTGATCCCACCCTAAACAAGCCAGCCTTGCATCATATCTATCTCAGCTCTGCTAACCTTACTCTTGCCAATGGGTCAGTCCACCAGCAGGCTCAGTTTTCTGATATCAAAGTCTGCTGGGGCCCTTCCCTGTGAGCAGTGTGAAGGTGCAGACATCCCTGCCACCTGAAACAACTCCTCTTTCCTACAGATGCATCCAGACCAGGCTTCCAGATGTGTCGAGCAGAGCTCTATCGTATGGGCTTCCTGCAATGGAAACAAGGGCTTTTCATTACTGTACGAGGAGAGAAGTAATTTGTGTTGCTTGCAGCTTCAGCCAAGTTGGGCCACACATGCAGAAGTTTGGGGTTTACATTAGCATAACTCTGCTGGCTTTTGCCAGACCATAACAGATGTCCCCCATGTCTATGGCAGGTTGAGTTCAAGTCAAGGCCCAAAATAGCACAGATCTCAAGCAATCAGAAGATGAAAGTTAATTATTCCAGTCCATTTACCATATGTTCTATTTCGGTGTGTAGCGGGGGGTGGGGGTGGGGGGGTGGGTATGCACAAATCTTTTATGCTGACATAGGTATTCATTATAAACATCGCAAGTGTGTCAGTCAACCCCCTTTCAACTCACCACTTACGGGAGCCTTCGTCTGCACAGAGGACCTCACTCAGAGGTTAATGTGAGTGTGGGACCAACTGAGAAAACACCTGCAAGTGTCCACACCTTCATGTAACCTTTTCTTGGGAACTGGAGTATTTGCTGTTTAAAGGTGCAACCACTGAGAATGGTCTCAGGCTTTCCAAAGCGGAAGGAGCTCCAGGAAAAAGTGATTCCAAATTCACAGTACAGAAGGTGGCATTTTATCCTGAAAGCAGCCTACAGTTTCTATTACACTGTCTGCATGTCCCTCTCATCACAGCTGTATATAGTACTGGAGACCAGAGTGTTGTTTTCCGGAAGAAGATGTCCCACCGCAATGTTCATTTGCCCCTATCCAGCCACAGTGACATTTCTTTAGTTTGAAGACTTTAGAGGACTTTTTCCCCATTTCAGTTCCTACTAATTTAACCACACAGGAGACCTGATCTCTGCAGGAATTTGCTTTCATATCGGTAAGCACGCTGGGGCATCACAGCCCTTCAAAAGCCAGCTTTTCCCTTGTATCTGCAGCTTACAGCACAGACTACACTGCAAAGTGATGTAGCTGGAAAATTAAATAGTGACACTCACATCAAGGAAAGGTGAAGTCCCCAGAAACATAGACATCTGAAATCAATAGCAGCAGACCTATTTTACGTGCAGAACACTTCCTCCAGGCAGGCAACAAGTGAATGACGGACATTTTCATTTCCCAGGTCTGTCTGGCCCCAGTCTTAAGCCTCAGCTTCGCAAATCACTGCACAGCAGTGGAGCAGAGCCCAGAAACATCCCTTTAGCTGGCAGCGAAATCAGGAAAGATGCATCGCTTAACATCGACATAAATCTCAGATCATCACAGCTCAGGCTTACCACACACCAGGGGAACATGCATGGGCAACTGCCACCGCTTGGCTATGGTTTAACAAACCATTTTTTCTCCATCAGCTATTCACGGGCACACAGTTTTTGATCACAGTCACAGTTCACAGGGACTGTGCAGAGCCAGAGGAAGCAGCCTTGATCCAGCAGAAGCTGTCACCAGTGTCCTGCCTCCGACTCAAACAGCTGCTGCAGGGAAAAGTTTAGAAATTAAAGTTTAGCTGGGTAATAATTAAATAATAGTTCACCAAGTAAAGAAGATCCTTCCTCACTTAACAGCTGTTATCTTACCTCCAAAAAGCTTGGTGACTTATAGCTTGTGTAGCACTAAGTCATATAAATCCTTTCACTTACATTTTACCATTTCTATTTTAACCACTCTTGGTGTTGGCCTCCATGATAGCACCTGGCACAACGGACAGATGTTCCCTTACATCTGCAGTGATGCCAACCTTTCTGAGGCAGGGACACGATCACTGTGTGAGGCCAGGAGAGGTGCACACCATGCAGCAGACACACATCACTGTGGGCATCTTATGGTCCTTCTCCACCAGCCCCTCTCCCCCACTGTTTTCCTGACCCCACCTCAACTCCCCCACTTTATAGCAGTAAGACAGCCCCAGCCACGCTCCCCCGCAGCAGCCATTTCCGCAACATTACCAAATGTGACGCTTTCCATCAGCATTTCTGGTCACTCACAGTCCCTGATCTCTAACGCTTCTACTACCAAACCCCTCTTTCCAAGTGCAAGAGGCGCTCATGGGCTCTTCACTGCAGCCTTCAAGGGCAGTCGCCATGCAAGGAGACCCGTGCACTGCCAAGGACTGGAACCAGCACAGTCTGCTGACCACGTCCCAGACATGCTGCACGAGGCCCAAAACCCCCTCACTCCTTCAAGCCATCTGTTACAGGAACAGCAACCATCATCCCAGGGGAAGAAGAGCTCCTCCTCATCTGGGGTGGTGGTGCCTTCCCTGAAAAGGGTCATCCTCACCAAATAGCAGGTGGCACACTAAAATTGGGAAAAGGTGAAGTGTTTTCTCTGGCAACAGGAGAGTCGTGTAAGCAGCCAGGATTCCTCCACTGTGCCTGCCGCAGCACACACGGCTGCACTGATTGCAGCCACAGCAATGAGGGAGCCAGCCTGTAATGAGTATCCTCCAGTGAGATAAGCTAAATTCATGCCATGGGCTCCCAACTGAATAGCTGTAAATACAATCAGGGCTGGATTTCAGCCAAGGCTGTGTTCAGCTGACAACAATTTACAGTTAGAAATGAGGCACAGTTTTGTTTTAAATGGTGGGGCTGCATCCCCAGGGCTGCAGGGGATTTTCCATCAGTGGCATTATTTAAACCAAGACTGAATGTCATACAAGATGATAGAAATGATGTTGGATTTGTTGATCACTTTTTGGCTATATGAACCACCACCTCAATTACTAAAGGTTCACACAAAGGACTTTCACGTGAGAAGAGCCGAAACTTATTTTTTAAGAATACCTTTCTAGTCCACATAACTAAAAACCAGAATACCCTAGATAGCAAGTTGTGTAAATGATTCATCAGCCCTCTGGCTCACCAAGGGATTTCAGCTATGGCACACATCTCAGTGCAGTGCTAACGCTGCCATCGTGGCTTTGGGCTCACCTGTGCTTTTGATACCTGCCCGGTAGGACTCTGCAAGCCGTAGCAGAGAAAGCAGAGAGCTTTCCACACCCACACCAATAGACCTTGGCTGCTCCCATGTCCTCTTCTCAGGGGGCCTTGGGCTATTTGCAGAGGAAGAAAGTAGCCCCCACCACTAAGGGTAAAGGATGGAGCAGCATTACTAAGAGATAGTGGGGATGGACTAGACACTGTGTCCCAAAGCTCCAGATTAGGGATTATATCAAGAGAAAAAGAGGGAGGGAGGAACAGGGTAATCCACATAGCCCCACCAGGTCCAAAGTGCTTGTACTTATCTCCACCGGGTTATTAATTTTGGCTTGCAATCACAAGTAAGTCTGATTAAAAAAAAAAAAAAAAAAGCAAAACAGCTAATTACTCATTTGTTTCTGCAAATGCTACAGCCCCTCTGGAAACATGCATGAGTAGTTACACCCCAGTCACCAACGTCTTCTGCTCTAGCCACTGATTCCCCCAACCTTGCAGAACTCCCACAGATATCAACACCCCTTCCCACTGGGGCCATGTCCCAGCTGGCAGCCCACCAGCCGCTGGGGTGTGCAGCCCCCCCATGCTACCGCTGGTGTTTCAGGCTGAGATCTGGCCATGCCAGGGAAGGTGTTGAGGGCGTCCTGGAGGCAGAGCACATCCTCGTCTCTCCTTCTTTGGAGGTCAACAAGGACCAAAGCCAGCAATGCTGGAGGAGACAGAGGCCCCAGCTTGGCCCTGATCCCAGCTGAAGACCTGATGTAAGCAAGCACATATCTATCTGGAAGAGGTCAGTCAAGTGCCTCCCACTTAATATTTAAAATCTGTTTCTCTTTTCAGCCCCGGGTCTCTGGAGTGTTCATGACTCGCAGCACAACAGACCACATTCACATTTTTTCGGATGTGTATAAATGTTAAAAATAACCCACCAGGTTTCTCCTCAAACAGGGATGAGATCAAGCCTCTGAACAGCACGCTGCAAGTCCATGACAATTTCCAGTGATCCTTGGGGGAGAAGGGAAGGGCAGGGGGAAGAGGGAAAGGTATTTTATAATGGAAAAAGTGATGAAACCACCCATCCCCCTCCTCACTACTTGGCATGTTGTTGTAAGATCTCCTGGCCAGCTTCAGAGCTGCATTGCAGGAACAGGTCCATAAAAGACCAGAGGAAATTCCCATCACTGCTGAACAAGGGCAGCTAGTCAAAGGAGGCAGAGTGTCACCAGGCTGTGCAGCTGCGGCTGGAGAGATGGGACCTGACTGATGCCGGTTGCAGAGCGACCTGTCAGAGCACTCTTGCACGATACTGCTCTTTTAGCTGATTAAGCAGGAATGCCGTTTTCAACAGGAGAGACACACTTGCAGTCCTGGGAGGGGTGTGTGTGTGTAGGAGAAATAGGGGGGAAGATGTTCCCATTGCTTGGAGAGATATCAGGGAAAGGCATTAAGATCATGGTTCTACTGTGCACCACCGTGGTCTGTGTCAGAGCTTTGAAAATGCAAGGGTGGATAAGACACACAAAACTGCAATGAATGTCTGAGAAACCTGCAGTGGTCTCGAGAAGGTGGTCCCCAGGCACCCTGCTGCAGGTCTGGCTGCCAGCTGGAGCTCTTGGCTTTGCACACACCCTGGGGGACAGAGCCAGGTGACAGCTGCTCAGGCAGACCCACCTGCAAGGTTACTAAACCTGCACTTTTAGGAGTCACATTTTGCCGTATTCTCTGAATAACTGAGGAGGGAACTAGCTGTTGCCCCTTCTGCTACAAAGGGGTTTCTGGAAGTTGAAAAGGGTTCAAGAACTGGATTTTGTGGCTGGGCTGGGAAAGATTTTTGAGGGAAGCTCATCTTTCAGTTTCCATACCACTATTTGTTCAATAAATCTCATTGCCAGCTGGATCAGGCCTTAAGATACCAAACAAAAGCCTGGGTGCGTTTCTGCATTGGAAGCGTGACTCCAGGGTGATGTGAGAACAGGGAGAAAGGGCAGGGCAATGCTGAAAGGACTCATGCAAGCGATGGGAAGTGTGAGCGGGCTGCATTTCTGAATATTGCCCCATGCTCATACCAGCACAGCCTGCCCGGATCCCCTCCATGACCTAACACCCTTCACTCCCTATTCTAAGTCCCACCAGGTCAGCACGTGGCTGGTGCCCCTGGACCACATACAGGAGCATGGTGCTCACAGTGGCACTGGTGGCTGCCTGTCAACAAGATGGATCGAGTGAGCCAGCAAGATAAACCACAGTGAAGTTCATGTGTGCAACAAAAAATGCTCAGAGTAGGGGCTGAGGTGAGACTGTCTGAGCATCTCAGAAGCTGGCCTTGGAGAAACAGACCACGGACCCACCAAGACGCACAGCCATCGAATGCTTTTTGTTTAATTGCGCCGTATTACTCTGCTTGCCAAGAGAAAGCTTACGGGGTGTTTTCTTTGTATTGGCTGGGAAGAAGGAGAATTTGTGGAGGATCCAGAGAGAGAAAGGAAGTTTTGTGTTTTGGTTTTCTTAGGGTTTTTTCCCCCCCTCTAATTTATTTTTCTTTGATTTTGGTGTGATAAATCCCCCTTCATCCCCCCACCCCCAGACAGACAGAGCGGGAGTAAAGGACAACAGACATGGGTGAAAAGGAACTCCTCTCGTGACAGAGACAGGGCAGAGCAGGCCCAGACTTCTCAGAAGAATAGAAGTGCCAATCAGTCCTCCAGACCAGAATGAAACAATCCTCCCCTCCCCACTGCCACATCCCTCGTCAGCAAACCCTCCCCCAAAATGTGACAGATTGGAGAGAGGCCAGTCATTGCCTCATCAGAATTCAGCAGCATCACTGCGGCACGTGGGGGATGGAGGCAGCGAGCAGGGAGAAAGCAAGGCACAAGGCACGGATCTGCCTTACGCACGCCCTCCGCAGCCCTGGCTCCATCCCCTCCATGGCGTGCTCAAGCTGCTGGTGTGAGGCACAGACCACAGATGGCCCAGAGGGGCATGGGGACACAGATGACACACGTGGCTCTGAGTTTGCGTGCCAGCCCCTGCCAGCTGCAGTGCTCAGGGCTTGGAAAAGAAAAGGGGGAGGATGGATGCACAGATCAGCTGAACTGTAGGAGTTGTCCCTGTGGCTCCAAGGTCAACGGCTTGATCCCCAAGTTTCCTCTTCCCTTCCCAGCTCTGACTCAGTGTCAGCTCCTCTTCCTCACTTCTGCCCTGGGTGGGGAATGAAGCATGCAGGGGAGAGGACAGAGGGGAAGGGAAGGATTGCTTGTGCCAAAAATATTTGCATGCTGACACAGGGACACACACAGACACACAGATGCAGGATCTGTGCAGCATTAGCCAGAGTGCTTTTGGCCAGGGGACTCCTCGTGGTAGGTCCCACTGATGGGGCCAAGCACTTGCTGCTCTGCAGTCCCTTGTGCAGTGGGGGAACTGGCCAGGACACTTTTCTGTCACCTCTCATTCTGGTACAAGTGGCAGCTGTAAAAGTAGGAGCAGGGATTTGTGGCAGGTTTATGGGGACAGCTCAAGCCAGTCACAACATCACTTATCTCCTGGCACCTGAAAAGAGGTGCCATCCTCTTTCCTACCTAGTCTATCAGGAGAAAAAGGGCCAGATAGGACCTTCCAGCTCAGCATATTTCTATGGGCTAGAAATGACCTACAGGAGCCCCAATGTACACCTGCAGTACCCAATTTTCCAAGCATCCTTCTGTTTAAGTGCTAGGGACTGTGTGGCTTCAAGGTCAGGGAAGGCCAGGTACATCAAGCCCTGTACAACCGGTTAAGGTTTCTTCCTGTCTTGCTCTTTCCCAGTCCTGGATCCTACAGCTCTGACAATGCCTCTGTAACCCATTTATTCTGTCTCAGACCTCACTGAGGTGTGGGTACCAGGCTCTACATCTCCTTTCCCTTTGTGCTTCATCCTGCATCTCTTCTTGCCTGTTCAGCTACCATTTCTCTTTCATCTCTCACCTAATCTTCACCCACACTGCCAGAGTCCCTGTCCTCCGTTTTCCACCTGAAATTCTCTCCAGTCCAGCTCCTACCCTTCAGTTTCCACCTCCAGGGCCGATTCCCTGCCATGCCATTTCTCAGGACTAGTGTTCCAGCTGCATTCTCCCAGTCACTTTGAGTCACTTTGAAACGGCCAGCTGTGTTCTTCATTTTCAAGTCTTTCCTTCCTTTGCCTCATGACTTGGATTTTTCCTTTTTTTTGCCCCCAACATCTTAGTCACCCACTGTGCTCCCCAGAATTACACTGTGAGCAGTGTCAGCTCCCTTCTGAGACTGTGTCTCACCAAGATGCCTACAAAAAGGCATGAATAAGGCTAGTCATGTGCTAAGACCTCTGGCCAGTCAATACATTCTCATTATTTCATTGCACTCCTCACTCTGTCATCATCTAAGGGCTCTTGTCTTGAGCTATGATGGAGCTGCTTTCTGGCACACAAATATCCTTTCATTTGGAGCAGCCTGTGACGGGGCCTCTTCAGCATGAGAAAAATTGTATATAAATAGCACACAATATACCTCACCCTTGTGATCACTGCAGGGACACAATTAATGAACAAGCCCATGGTACATAAAGGTGCATTCAGACTGTGACTATCACAAGCATTTCAAAAAACATTCTGTGTCGTCTTAGCACTATAGACGTGACTAGTGGGATTTACTTTCTCAGGCTCTTTCCAACACGGCCCTCCAAACACCCATCAGCCTGTTATGAAACTCTTGGTTGCTATTACAAAGGAAAATATAGATTCTTTGGTGGATTCAGCAGTAACTTATATGGATGTGGAGCAATGGATGTTGATTAAAAGAACCAGAATCAGAAAAAATATCAAGATGCATCAACTGTTCCTCTCCCCAGTGAAAGCACATTTGGCATTTGTTTTCCCTACCCTATGGCCATTTTCAGAGAAGGCAGAATAGACCCTTTTGCCTAAAACAGCTGAACCACCATGCACAAGACTTATCAGAGTCAGGATCAGAGCAAGTCCAAATTATTGCACGTTGAAAAATATTTAACATTTTATTACAGGGAGAGGGGTCAGCCTCCCATTGCTTGATGAACCATCAAGTACATCCTGCCAGCAGCTGGAGAGCTAATTACAGCCCCACGCCTACCCCACGGGATCTCATTCCTTTTCCCAGAAATGGGGGAGAGGTCCCTGCTCATACCAGTCTCCCTGTGTCGGAATTGGGCTTGGTTTGTTTTTATGTTCTACATATACACAAACAGAGAGCTAAGACCTGGGAGTCTATCTGAAAAAAAAAATAAAAATAAAATAAAATTGGAAATGGTCACTGTGCATAAACTCCACTAAAATTTCAGTAAAAGCTTGTTCTTCCTCTTTGTTGGCCTCTTTCCAGTTTTATTTTTAATGAATTTTCCCTTATTTTTAAAAATTATGTTCTCTAGGACAAAGTTAAGGGAAGGGGAATCCCAGCTACACAGGTTTAAGTGGTACCTCAGGAGCACGTTACTTATCAGGTGCTGGAGACACAGGCAGGAGGAAGAAGTAGGTTTTGGAGGAAGAAAGTTTTGAGTTTTGGGGGTGAATATGTGAACCCCTTCTGAGGGATCTGAAACAGATAGCTTAGGAAACCAGCCAGTGATGTGGATAAGGTGCCTTCAGAAGCCTTCACCTTGACAAACATGTGGCAGGTTTCTACAGAATGATATTTGCTGTCCTTTTTCAGCTCTGACAACCTCTCAGGGGCCCCTCAAGTGCTGTCTCCTGGCATTATCCCATGTTACAAGCACACAGATCCCAGTTCACACACTCTCCAGGGCAAAGTTTCCACCACAAACACCTTGACAGCAGGCTACAGTGTGCAGGGAACCGCATATATCAGCAATGCAGATGAAAGAAAACGCAGTGCCCAGATGTGCAAGTATCTTAATTCCTGCAGTATGGCTCACTGACTGTGACATCCCAGTGCCTCAGCGCAAGGGGTTCGGCTGTCAAACAGTGCAGATCCTACTATCCTGAAGGGCAAGCAGAGGTGGAGGCAGTAATGAGATTGCAGTGTGGCAGACAAAATACAGCCTCAGTCAAAAATTAAGAACTGTCCTTCCTGAGAACAAGCCAAGGGCTCTGCTCTTCTTCTGAGATACCATTTATGGGTGGCAATCAGAGACCATGCCTTCTCCCACTGGGACTGGCCCCAGGTGAAGTGGTGGCTCCAGAGAGAGGCCATAGTACTTCTGCAGACCAGTGAGTCCAACACAGTCATTGACTCTTCATTGCTGCCATCAAAGAACTCACCATGCAACCTGCAGAGCAGTATGGGTCCTTAAGGGGAGAGGGGATCTTCTCTAAGCCCTAGTGTGCATCCATGTCTGATAAAGAGCAGGAACAAGTGATCCCACCTCCCAGTAGGGCCCCAAAACTACTGTTTTCTTCTCTGTTGGGCTCAGTGCAAAGACTAGAGCTCCTGGGATTTCAGCTGGGGATCAGCAAAGTGCTGTTTAGTATAACCACTCTTCGAAACCATCTTCCTGAAGAAAACTGGTGCACTGCATCAGCACACAGGGTTTTATTTGTATTAGATGACTGACTGAGCCCACACACAGTAGAAGTTTTTAATGTTACTGTTTTGCCTCAACAGTGTGATACTGAATTTCTGTACCTCTGTTTCTCTAAATGCTGGCCATTGTCAGATGCAGAGAGACCTTTTCCCTTGTGCGTTATGGACCATTGCAGCCTGCAGTGGATGCGATCAGAGCAGGTTAAAAGCAAGCCCAGCCCCACTTTGCCAAGTCTACGGTTTAGGAAGTAGAAATTGTTTACCATTGGCCATAATGGCTATTTCACACCGACACCAGAAACTCAGATAGAAGCTCTTGATAAAATATTCTGTTAGCACCACAGAGAGCTTTCTTTGATGGCCCAGCTGTGAGAACATTTGCAAATGTTATACATTGCATGCCTATTAGATGTGTTTGATGAATTTTCAAAGAGCTGGCCTAACAGTATAAGTAACACATGGAGAGACACCAACGTGACACTATTACTGCAGTGTTATTTAAGATTTTGGGCACATCAGGTTAAGATCATAGACACTGTTAATCCAAGCATATGAAGGTGGTGAATTCCTATTCCATTCCAAGAGCCTAAGACAAGGATACCATCAGATCACCTGGCAGTATCTGACTCTTATATTTCCTCCTGTTCTCACTGTAAGCCAAATCCCTTCTACTGGCCAGGAAAAAGGGCTTCGGGAGAAAAAGAATCAGCCATTTCTTTCATTGATTGTTCCAGTGGCTAATCGCTCTACCGTGATAAACGTGCAGCAGCTCAATTCTGGCTTGTGACTGTCTGCCACCAGCCAGGATAAGGTCCTTGCTCTGTCCTTCCTGTGATGTACCCAGCGATTTCTCTCCAGAGAGATGCTGCAGGGATAGTGAGGTCAACTCACCATCTCCTTTTTCTGAAGAAAACAGAGCTCTCTAAGTCTCATGGTGCAAAACATCTTTCCCAATCCTCAAGTCAGTTCTGTGCCTCCTTTCTCCAGGGACCAATGACCCAAGCTCCCCAAGGCAATGAAAAAGGAGTTAAGGTTTCTATTCCATTGCCTGGTCCAGCCCTTCTGTGTTGCAGGGCAATGTCTGTCACTATCCCCATGCTCTGGACCATGACTGCAGTGCCTCCAGGAGCTGATGACCCATTTCACGTGACTGACCTCTGCTTCTCTCTGGATCTGGAACAAGGTGTTCAAATGCACACTGTGTAAACAGCCTTGGTTTGCCAAGGAACCCAGGTCACTGTTATTATCTTAACTAGCTCTTGTCTAATCCCACATTCCTTTCTCAAACTAAAAAAGATGTTTTGAATGTCACAGACCAAATGGATTAAGGCATCAGTGTTACAGCTTTAAACACATGCCCAGAAGAGATTCCTATGCCATTCGTTCCCTCTATCTCCCCTTGCCACTGCCATTCATCAACTTTCTTTCTCTTACAGCCTCAGATCTTTCCTGCAAGAAGAGAATAAGAAAGTAAAGGTGGGCTGGGTGAGAAATGCTTGGGATACACAACATCCACCTGTGTGGTAGATCTCCTGAGATCCAGGTATGTTCCTGCTGCTAGCTACAGGATCTAAAATTTTAAAATAATGTGTCTCATAGCCCCTAACTCCAGTAGAAATTGTGTCTGTGTAGCAAAGCAGGAGGCAGGTGATGGCTGGTCAGTGGAGCCTTTGGAACCAGCTCCTGTGGATATCCATCCCTCCGTGATGGATGACCACCCCTCCATGTATGATGGATGTCCTCCTTTCCATCCATCCATGATGGATGCAGATGAAACGTACACACAGCCACACAAAAAGATCTGGGACACCTCATAGTCACACTTAGCCCAGGCTCTAGGAGCCAGCGGGCTGGTGGGACCACGGCCAGGCAGTGTCCTGCCGCATTCTGCGCGCACAGGCATGCTCTGTTGGAGGTGCGAGAGAGAGTGTCCTTTCAGCCCTTCTGCTTGAAAGTGGAGGGATGTTTTTCGGCAAGACTGCCACAGGGATTTTTAAACAGACTACCCATTCATGCAGAGGTCAATTAACGTAGGCATCTTTGGTGGTATTTTCAGAAGCCCCCAGATACCAGAGGGCTTTGAAACGCTGCCTGCAATCACAAAGCTGGGCTCTGTGAATACCTGGACCCACACAGCAGCATTGAATAGCCCCAGGTTTTGACAAATACTCATTTTGCTCTAGTCTGCATATACCACCACCCTGCAAGAAAGAAGGGTTGGTATGAATTCTACCATATATAGGGTCACCTAATTTGCTGGTTGCTGTATTATCCATGCCCAGAAGCTCTAGGCTGTTTTCTTCTCACAATCATGGTGATGAAAGGGCAACACTGTGCACAAGAGAGGTGATGGCTGTAGGAGACAAGGAGAGACTGTGATGTTAAGCCTATTTTTTTTTTCTCAGCCCAACCCCATTCCTCTGTCTTTTGAAACATCCTTGCTTTGAGTGCCAAAGAGATAACATCAGAAAAAACAACTGTCACTTGAATCTCTTGGAGAAAAAGGACAAACCTCCCATGCCCTCTATAGAGTTTACGTAAGACTGGGCAGGGGAAGAAACCCAAAACACCACTTGACTTGGCAGGTCTGCTCCTGGGAACCCAGAAGGATGTTTGACCTCCAGACAAGCATGGCAGTCACCCTGCACTTCCAGAGAAAACCTCTGCAGTTCTGGGACATTGAGGGAGGGTTTCAGAGGAGGTACAAAGCTCTCTCAGCCAGGACACAGGAGGACAGACTGCAGAATAGTTCCCTCCAGAGAAGCCTGGATGGGGAGAAAAGAAAATAGTTTTCCCACACTAAGTCTAACCCCTGCTATTGGTGTTTCTGGACAACAACTTTTTTGGGCAACACTCTTGATTGGGCTTTGTCAGGAAAAGAAGGAAGAACAGCTGAAACATTAACACTTCCCTCCCTAAGAAGCCAATCAGACAGTCCTCAGCACAAATGAGAGCTGTGTTTCCTCTTGCAGTGCTGAGCCCTTGGAAAATGCTCCCTATGCGGATTTGGTACCAGCCATCAGGATGGTGAATGAAAGGCACATTTAGAGTGAGCTCAGATACAAGACAAATGATGCTAATGATAAATCCATCCACTGGCGCTGGACAGACACGGATGTCCGCAGCTAAAATAAACAAATGGTCCAGGCAAGCTGACAGGCTTGTTTAGATTCTGCTTGGGATAAATCACAGTGCCCTTTGATCCCATGATGTTTTTGGCGCCTGTGTTGCTGTCTAGCAGCAGGGTATATTTTTCTATCCTGAGGAGCAAGTGGATGCAGCTGCCTATAGCTGATTTATAGTAGGAAGTGATTCACAGGAAATCAAAGCTTCTCACACAGTAAAAATTGCTGTCTTTTCACCTCCACCATCAGTGCAACGATTAGAGCTCTGGGGATTTTGGTTGGGAAGATCAGCAAAGTGTTTTGTGCTTCGCATAGATCACTTTCTGCCATGACTCACAAAGGATACTTACAGCCGGCTGTGCCTACCTGTACATCCTGATGCATGGGCATTGACAGCATTTGCATTCAGCCCTGTTGCAGCACTGTCCAGACTATCAAGCTGCAACAAGGTGTTTTACCACCTCATACCAGCACACTCTTCATACCAGTCCCTCTGCTGCCTTCTCATCTCATCCAGAGGGCATGTGTTCTCTTTCTTCTGTCTGCTTCTTCTTCTCTCTTCATTGGCTCTCAACCACTTAACAGCACCAGCCACAGCTGCACCTTATCTACATCAGCCAACCCACCCCCCCAAGCCAACCCACAGCTGTATATTATCAATGCTAATTAACCCAGCTTCATTCCTCTACACTTCTCCCCCTCTTTTTTTTTTTTAACATTTCATACCTTATGTTTTTAACAATCATTACAACCTTTTTACAAATAAATTTTTCATACAGTCCTCTATAACTCCTCTACAGAGTCCCATTGCACAGATTTGAAATTCACGTTTCTGTGCTCTCTGCAGCAATGCAGGCTGGGTTCTGGATTTGGATTTCCTCTATTAATTGTGTCATTGCTTAGGATTTGGGTCTTCTGCACAACCTGTAGCTCAGAATGGGTGTGAGTGCTGTGGGGACATCATCCCTGGGCATATACCCCTATGAGCTATGTCAGGCAAGACTGACTTTTGTCAACTATCTGAAGCATGTTGCAAAATAAGGTCTACATTCAAGAATACTAGAGCCTACCAAAGTATGGTTATCACTAATAATGGCTCTGGATTACCAGACATGTGATTTAGGAGCTGGTTACTGCTTGCAGTTTCTGATAACTGCTCACATCAGTCTCAGAAGCCAACAAAGCACTTGTTTATTACTGCAAAAACTTGAGGCCCTGCGGGACATTCAGCAAATATTCCTATGCTTCTAAGAGAAGATTTGGCTCCTGTTGCATCCACTGTGAGTGCAAAGCTGAGTCAAACGAGGAGGATTTGCCATCAGCATAATCAGAAACATGGTGAAAAGGAAGGACGGGTTTAAGACTTGGCTGCTGGCAAGCATATGTCACTTCACTTAATTGTATGGAAATTTCTATGCTCAAGGTAGTGATAAAAATTGAGTAAAAGAAGTGTGAAAACTCCACTCTGGAGCACGTGCCTGGCTAGATATAGAGGTGTGTGTATACAAACACACAAGTCCATGATGAATTCTTATTAATGTTTATTGATATAAAAAAAGGTCCTAGTCTTATCTAGCAAGCATCAGGGCTCCCACTCAAAACATTAGAAAAGCCATGTATAGCCTCCCAGCTCCTCCTTGATGCCTCAAGATCAGCTCCCAGGGTGAGTTTTCAGCCAGTCTGACATCTCCACGGGCAGCATTTCTCTCTGTTGTCCCGTGACCTCAGACAGCTCACATCTGCACAGCATCCCCCATGCACAGCAGCAGAGCAGCAGACCTACTTCTGTCAAATCTTTCTGGGTTTTCTCTTCCTTTTTGTCCCTCAGGTGCAGGCTGCTCCCCAGGAGGGGCCTAAACCTGGGGAAAAGCTCTGGTTTCGGGTGGCATTCCTGAAAAATGCCTTCTAGGTAGAGTGCTGAAGCCCTAGAGTAGTTCAGGTCCATAGAAGGCACCAAAGGAAGGACCTGAAAGAGCTGGTAGGAGTCAATGCTCTCTTACCATCAAGACAAAGGCAGGGTAGAGAACAAGTGCATCACACGTGCAGATGCACCCTTACAGGAATGAGACCACATGCAGAAGCATCAGGGTAAGGGATATTTATAACCAGATCCCTGGCATGGCTTTGAGACCACTGAGATCTAAGATCTTACCCAGCTGCTGAAGCCACACCACCAAATTAATTGTGCAGATCAAGCTCAAGCAAAATCCCAGCCAGCAGGAGCTAGAGGAAGACTAAAGCAGTTACAAATCAGCAAACACGGTCCAGTGGCACCAGTTCCGTGGATAGACTGGGACATGCATTGGTCCATTGCCATTGGTGCAGACTCCAAAAGGCATCCTGTAGATTTGGGGGCAAAATCCCATAGTATAAGAAAAGGGAAACAGAAGTGGTTTGGTTGGTTTTTATTGCAGAGAAGGCAGGATGTGTCCCCACCTGAAGGCAGCAGGGGCTGTGGGAAGCACCAAGAAGTACAGTGTGCTCCATCTTTCCACATAAGCATTTAGTGGTTTGCTGTAATCAAGGCAGCAAGTCTCTCTCTCTTTTATTTTTGCAAACCACTTTCTTTATAGTGGATATTTGGTCTGGGGAAACTTTTTTGTAATCATTGCAATAAGTTACATTTATTGGCAGCAGTAGGAAAGATTCAAAACAACTCAGCAAAACAGGGTTATTTCTCCAGCACAATAATGACAAGGATCTGACAAATCTTGCCCCTGTGCTTTGTCTTTCATCAACATGAGACCACAGTTCTTTCAGTCTGGGATAATTCCAGAACAGAAAATTACAGCAGAAAGCCTTTTTCATGTCTTGCAACAACTGCCTGTGAAAAGGTCTGTCCTCTAGAAAGACTGCTTGGTCTTTCTTCCCCGATCCACCCCCCTCCCACTGACAATATTGTCTTTCAAAACATACAGTATGTTTATTTGATCTCCTTTATTTTAACTGGAGATTTGATTTCTTTCCTGATTGGGTGGGATGCATTTAATTAACAAAAAGAAAAAAGAAAAACACAAAACAACAAACCACCAATCTCATTCATCCTTATGACTTTGCAAACAATGCTGTAATGGTAGGTAGATAGAGGCATCCTGGTTTTTTCCCCTCTGTGTATCTGATAAGGTCAAAGAAGCAGGAGAATAATCATGTCTTTAGGGTAGGCAAAAAATACAGATATTTTTTTTATAGCCCAACACATATTTATCCTCTGAAATATATGGCAACGTTGCCAGCATGAGGCTAGGACAGGGGTAGGAAATGAACAATCATTCGCTCTTCCAGGACTCCTCTGGGCTTGTTCTGATCAACAGATCTGGGTCCCTTTAGCCTCTTCGGCATAGCTCCAAAATTAAAAAGAACAGAACAACTGCAAAACATAGCCCTGAGACTCCATCCAGTTCTCAGAAACACACGCAAGTACATGTATTTACTGAGCAACAATTCAAGCACTCTAATTGTATTGTATAGTTCTCTCCCATGCCAGTCCTGAAGCAGACAGGCAAGCAGCGCTTGTCAGCTTAGCCTTCACAGGAAGACATCTCTAAAACCTTCCCAAGACACAACAGGTGGGATGTCATTTGAGGTTAAGTGAACTATATTTAGGTGTCTCTATGTGAACTAGGTGTCTAAAATCCTGTTATTACATCTTAAATATTAAAAACACTGGATTTGTTATAGACCAGCGTATATTAAAATATAAGGCAACATTGGCAAGTGAGACTAGGATGAGGACAGCAAATCAGCAATTAGTAGCTCCAAATGGTGGAAGAGAATCAAGATAGGCACCAAGAATTAAAACCAGTTCAGGAGAGGACACCTCAGAATAACTGGAGACTCTTGAGCCAAAAAGATTCTGCCTACTATTTTGAAAGGTTTTAATTCACTTTGGGGAAAAAAAACCTCCAGCATTGGGAAGATTGTAAGAGACCTTGTATTCCAGCCATAAATCCTTCTGCTGCACCTAAGAGGCACAACTCTTGAAGAGGTTAAGTTCTTGGTAAGTAAAGTTCTTAGCAAGCAATCTTTTCCCACTGAGTTGGCCTCTTCACGTTTCTATTTGTGCTGCTAATGAGGTTCCCACAATCTCCAGGAAGCTGGTCTGAGTTCTAATTAAACAAGACTCAAGGAATTATTCTGCCAAAGTAAGCTGCTGGATCTGCCCACTCCATTGACTGAGTGATGCAGGCTGGATACATGCAGGCTGGAAATGTAAATCATATATTGACATGGATAGTTATACTCTCCAGTGAGGGTGCTTTCCACAGCTGCAACATTTATTAAACTTTACCATCATCCAAAACCAACACTCATAACTTGAACAGTCCCCAAGGCTTGAGAGTCTTCCAGGACTCTTCTGGCCATGTTCTGATCAGGAGATCTGGGCTCCTCTGACCTCTTGAACATGGTCCCAGGCATTAAGAAATGGGACCCTGGAAAATGTAGCTCTGGGACTCCATCCAGTCCTTTACATAAAATACACATGCACATACATTTACTGGCATTAGAATTTTCTCATAGAGCTGCAGTACTCCAGAAACAACTATGGCATAGACATGAGGACTACAAATGCCAGCTTGGCCTTAGGAGCAACATGTCTCCATGGACTTTCCAGTTCTTTTTAATGTTTATTATAAGTATTTACTTATTATCTAAACCATTTTAACTGGTGAGTTCCATAACGCTTTCACTCACTCCAAATCAAAATGCCAAGCTATCCATTCAGTGGAAGTCCCAGCTGTGTCCTCCCCGAGTGCCACTGTAAGACAAGGGGCTGACTGAAAAACAAAAAAGCAGCTTCTGTTCCACTCCCATAAGAAACAGTTTTTCATAGCATTTTATGCCAGGTCCTAAGGCGGGCCAGCAAAGAGCTGAGAATGGAGTAACTCTCCAAAGAGACATGTAGCAGAGACAAGATTAGCGTCTGTTCATCCCAGGCCAATACAAAACATCCAGTCTGTGAGCACTCAGGCATGTGACAGAGTCTGCATGCTGCAGACTCTGACCAAACAATGAAGGTTTTCCAGCCAGCGCTGTGAGAAAATCCTATAGTCCCCAACGTCTCCATCCAGACTGAGGAGAAGCAATCTTCACACAGCCTGCACGACATAAAATAGCCTATGCATCTATTTTAAAGGGAGGTGTTTTTACTTAGGCCAGCCAAGACCAGTGATGGTGGAAAATGTGTTCAGGTTCCTAATTATACCATTTCATGGAGGGAACCACTTGGACATGCCCATGTTACGTGGCTGGAAGCACGTTCACCCCAGCTGGGGCTGACACGGGGGGGCAAAGGAGAAAGTTTATGTTATCTCTTCTTTCCTCTGTACTAAAGTCAGAAAGTTCATGCCTGACCCAGACCTCGAGTGAAGGTAAGTCCAGGCTGTGGAAGTGGTGAGCTCCACACACCTGTGATTCCAGATCCTGCATCGCCTAGGTCTGGTCAGAGGGCAAAGCATACTGGAGCATCCCTCTAGCTTGCATACCGGGGCACCGGGGCACCGGAGGAGGCAGTGTCTGGTGCACACATTGAGGTGTCATTCCCACATGGAAAGCAACTGTTACAAGCACCTCAGAGCAAGGACTCCCTGGCAGGCATGAGTAGAAGCTGAGCCATCCCTCGCTGTCAGCACTGGCTTCATGTTCACACTGAGCCTTCATGTCTGTAGATATGACTTGATTTTCCTAGGCCAGTGTGTGCAGTGAGTAACATGGGACAACAGTTCCCAAAGAAGGGAGTACCAGGTGGCCTGTGTTTGTGTAGGACTGCGTAAACTGATTGCAGAGCAGGTCCCACCAGATCAAACCGTTAGAGGCCACATATATACTGCAATAAAGCTGTGGAAACGTTCCTTTCCCCAGCAAAATATTTAAGGGCTTTTTGCTGATAAAGCAGTGTTATCACAGGGGCTGAGTGCCTTAGAGGAAACATTAAGAGTATATGTGGTCAGATAAGCAGGAAGGCATGAGTGAGGAGTCGCTGCACTACATAGCTTGCTGCTTGCTCCTGCTGCACATCAACACAGCTACGTGGAGACGGACCAGGGAAAGAAATGTAAGGAATCGGTGGCAAATGTTAGCAAGACTCAGCTCTGGAAGTGTCCTGCCTGATAACAGCAGCAATTGGGGAGCCAAGAAGCACAACACTGAGCATGGAGAAAGGCAGGCTGTTTAACCCAGTTGCTCTGCAGCTTTCGTAGTCCCAATCCAGGACCTGCTGGCATCAGTGGATGGACTCCCATTGACTTGGCCGGGGCTTGAATTGGGCCCTTTAGGAAACAAGACAAAAGACCAAGTGTCCGACTTTAATTGATGACTCATCCATCACCACAGCCCAAACTCCTCTTGACAAGTAGAGGGAAAAACCCACAAATTAAGTGACCATCGCCTGCCTTCTCCTTTCTTGCCAATTGTAAAGGAGAACTTTTGACCTTTCTGCCTCATACATCGCGACTTGGCAGGAGCTGGTTGCTCACCCCAGCTGAACTGTGCCATGCATGTAGCCCCATACAAGAAGTGCCTTTCACGTGCTAAATGATCCCTTCCCCCCTCCTTCTTTGCTCTACTACAACAATATCGAGAGGGACAATGGCACAGCTCCATGGCAGAAGGAGGAGGCTCTCATTAGGAGCCTCTCGTTAGGGATGAAAGACTGACTGGATCATCCCACTGTCTTTTTTGCTTCATACTGATTTCCGGCAGAGGCTGGTGGGAAGCATAAGTCTTATCCTGAGGGGCTTTTTCCCTCCAAGCAAGCTCACCAGCAGCAAGCTCACTTGCACAGGGCATGGTTAGGGTGCTGTCTCTGCAGCCTGGGGACAATAAAAGGCTGCATGGGACTGGGCATTGTGCAGGGAGCCAGCAGCGCCCTGCGGACAGGATGGGAATGCAGAGAGCTCTTCAAGGACTTGAGGCAGGCTTTGAAACCCTTAATCTTGCCCTGCTTTAGTGGGGTCAATTGCACACCAGGCACAGTGTCTGGGATAAGTCCCCTGCAAAGCCCTGCAGCAGCACAAAGGATGTAATGGTGATTGGGCTGCAGGCCACTGGAGCCTTTGAGATGGTACGTGGAGGCATCGCTCCCTGGCAAAAAAATGAACTCTTCCTCCAGAACTGTCCGTGTCTAAGAAGAACACTTCTCTGCCATTAATTGAAGAAGGCATGAGTGCTTCAAAGGCCACTGAAACAAATAGGATGGCACAGGGAGCTGGAAGTTACCAGGGAAGGCAAAAACATGCAGCCAGCTGACTGCAAAGTAGTGAATGTGCTATAAAATCATTCCTACAGCTCTACATCAAAGTGCTGCCCAAAGGTAGCAGTTCTAGTACCAGCCACATGCCCCATTGCCCCACTAGGAGCAGGTTAATTGTTGAACAGAGGCCACCAGTCATGTGCAGTTATTATGGAGGGAAAACCTTTCCTGTTTTGAATGCAGGGATGAACTGCTGGAGGAACAAATACCATTATAAACCCCACAGATTTAACACAACTGTGCAGTTACCACTACATCATCACAGTGCCCTGGTGTGGTTCAGAGACTCTCTTATACCAGGAGCCAAATCTGAGAGAAGAAAACGCTGCAGGTGATGCTGAAAAGGCATTTTAAGCTTTGCTAGAGTTCATGTTGCAGCTTTGAAAGAGAGCCCAGTGCCCAGGGCCACACTCCCACCTTGAAGTCTGAGGTTCTTGACAGGTCCTGGCTCTCGAAAAGGTCACAGTCGATCACATGTCCTGCACAGAAAAAGAATCCACCACCAAAGGCTGGACGTGAACACGAACTCTGTCCCATTTTTTCTCGACAGGCCATTTTCTCAGCTGGGTGGCACTGGGTTATGTTGCAAGTGTGGAGTTTCTGCTCCCCAGGTGAAAGCCCCTGACAGATTTGTTCATGCATTTATTTGGTGATCTGGGGCACATCCCCCTTTAAGTGCCCAGTTCCTCACCCTTTCCTGGGGACGGCAGCTTTGCCGTGCCCTGGGAGTCCTTGGGAGACATTTCTCTGCTACAAGAGTAGCATAATAGTGCATAAGATGGAGAGATCTCAGATCATTTCCAAACTGATCTTCAGTCCCTGAGCTAGGTTTTTATTGCGGCAAGTGAAAGCAAATGCTTAAAAGACAATGTTTGTTGCGTTACAGACCAATGAAACAGTTCCAAAATTTAATCCACTTGCTTGGTCTTTTAGCTTCAAATCATTCTGCTTTGTACCTCAGCTTGCTCTGTAACTATAAATTTGGGAACCAAAGCCTGAAAACCCAAAGAAAGCAAAATAAAGGGGACTTAAAATGGATAGCTCAATATTTTTAAAATGTTGAGCTTTTATAGCTGCTGTATGAGCCAGATGTGGCTTGATTCATGACCTTTTACACCCAGAGCATGATCAGATCAGCACTCTGAGATCCTCTGGAGAACTTCATGTCCAAGCAAACACCCTGCTCCTGCCAGCTTACCTCAGCCCACCCAACCAGTCCTGCAGAAGCACATGGCATGGCTGCTGCTTCCCAACTCTGCTCCACCACCAAAAGCCAGCTTTGCTTTTGAGCTGTGGTGGTCATTTACCATGCCTTCAGTTTCCCAGGAATACTCATGTGTCTTTGCAGCCTTGTTGGAGGGTTTCACAGCCTGTGGAGACAGGAAGCAGGCTGCCATGTGGAAAGGGTATAATCCCTGGTTTTACGACCTTTCCTGTAGCTGCAGACGGTTGTTTGTATGCTTTATGCCCTGTGTTTTCCCAAAACAAACACTTCAAACACCAGTTTGGGCTAAAGGCAGTGGGGAAGGGAAAACCATCCCTAAGCACGGTGAAGAAATTTAAGGTTGCTCATTTCATCTGCAGCTTCACCTGAATAAAAAGGCAGCATGCTCCAAGCAGGAGCCTATCCAATGGTCCCAACCAGAGCGTCTGGGATGGGAGATGCAGTGTCACAGTGGGAAAGGGAGGGACCTGCTGGAGGGGGAGTCCAAGGGCACCCCAGCCCCTCTTTCAGGGAGACTACTGCTCTGACAACCACCTGGGTCCAGAAGAGAGCTTTACTGGTTCTTAATTTTCTAATTAATGCAGTTTGGCTTCTGTCTGCAGTCCTGCGGTGTCACAGCGCCTGGGTCCCTGACCTGCAGCATGGCACAAGGGACTGCTTCCACTGCCACTTGGGCTCTACATGTTTGTGCAAGAGGTCTGAATGCCTCCAGCAAGGCACTGACCCATGCGGGCTAAATTACTGTAAAACAATCTTCAACCAGATGAAGATGATTCCAAATGCATCTCTGAGGCTGATCTTTTCAGTACTTCTGTCCTGTTAACCTTCTTCCTCAGACAAGTGTTTTGAAACCAAACAGGTCTCCAGCCAAAAGCTGTCCTGCTCTGCAGGCACCTGCTAAGCATCACAGCCAAATCCTGCACCTTCCCATCCAGACCTGCTGAGGTAAGCCACAGCTCCATATTTCTAAAGCCAACCCAGACCACCAGCACCCATCAGCGTGCTCCACGGCTGGGTGGGAAATGCTGGCAATATTGCTAACTGCTGCAGGGTAGATACCAGTCCTTAAACTGTGCACAGCTCACACAGCAAAACCTGACTGTCTATGCAATGTGTTTTGCAAGCAGTTCCACTGGAGCTAATGCAGAAGGAAGACAACAAGCAAAGCAAAGAAATCCCAAATCCAGTTGCTAGCAAACATAGGTTAAACTCGAGACCTTTTGGTCTCGAGTCATGTGTGAAACTTACGAGATACTTGTAGCAGGCATTTTGACTGGTCAGTGCCAAAAATTCTTATATAAGGCCTGTAAGGAACAGTACAAGGAATGATGCAAGAAAACAAATTGCCTGTACCTATGCTAAGTGGGAGAAACAGAACCTGGGGACCAACCTCCTTAACTGGAAAAGCATAATCTGCTGACAAACGCCATTGTTTCTGAGATGTTAAAAATCCCCAGGCAGACCCAGCTCCCTGTGTCACAGCTCAGGTGACGGTGCACTGGAAGGTGAGGAGCACTATGAGAGCTTTGCTGCTGGGAGCTGCCCAGCACCCTGCCGGATCACACCTTCTTCCCAGGCTGCAGCACTGGAGCTGCAGATGAAAGAGCTGAGCTTGCACCTGGGCATCAAGGTTTGTATAAATATTCAGTGCCCTCTTCAGAGGCATCACTTCATCCCTCAGTTTGATAAATGTATAGAGGGAGGACCTGGGATATTGCTGTCCAGCTGAAACCTCCTTTTTCAAACCTGGTGCTGCTGGGCTGAACTTCTGTCAGTAACAGCGGTGTATGCAGGCTATAAGGATCCAGTAAAGGGCAAATCCCTGGTGTGCAGCAGCTCTGTGTCCTGAAAAGTGATACAATCCTGAACGAAACAAAGGAAAAAGAGGAAAAAGGTTTGGTGAAAGAAGGAGGAATGTGAAAAAGCCGAGGGCCGGGGGGAGCAGGAGAGAAACATTCGTCACTGTATGCAGAAAAGACAGCACTTAGCAGAGAGATGGCTGATGCGATCCCCTAAGCTTCATGCAAGTAGTTGTTCCCATCATCTTCTAGCAAGGGACCTGGGGGTGTGGAAGAAAAGCAAACAGCGATGACATTGGAGCTGTTCCCACTGTGAAGAGTTTGGCCCTCAGCTCTTACAGGGGGAGAGAATCACTGTGTTTATGGGCTCAGAAAGATGATGAAAATTTTCATGAGTGTAAAAAAAGAATTGCCCAAGGAGCTCTGACCAGTACCTTTGAGCCTGTGGCCATGTAGTTTTATTCAGGGGGAAAAAAGTGTTACTAAACAAACAAACAAACAAAAAAAACAACAAAAAAAAGACCCTGCATTACTGCATTCAGGTCCCTCTTTTGGAGCACTGGCAGGGGTTAGGTGTTACCAGCAGCTCACTGCTGTGATCAAGAGAAGCAGCTTACAGCACTGGTTTTTGAAAGACTGAAAGGTATTTCATACTTCGACCAATGCTCCCCCCCCCCCCCCCCCCCCCAGCCCCCACGCTCTGTGAAAGAGAAACATATGTTCCCTCGAGGCTTTCACTCCATGTCATATGGCCACCGCTAAGTGCCTGTCCCCAGGCACAGCGAGGGTCCTGCCAGCAATATAAAGGAGAAGGGGGCTGGGAGCCCAGCTGGGGGCACAGAGCCCTCCTGACCACGGAGGGTGGAGGCAAGATGAAAGGCATGTGTATTTTCCCAGGTGATTCCAATAGCATCTCAAAGCCCCGGCTTTCTCACTCTGGCTTTAGCCCCAAAACAAACAAACTGGTGCCAATTTGAATACGCCGAGGGCTGACTGATTTGAGCCTCTTGTTGTGTTTTCACAGTCAGCAGCCGACTGGAATTCAAAGGGGAAGGAAAAAGAAAATAATAATAGCAGACTGATAAGATTCCCCAACCCTTTCTGGGAAAGATTGAGTGTAAGTCCCAGCCAGGCTGTGCGGAAAGCAGGCCCAGAAAAGCCAGGGCTGTTCCAGCACAAAAATATCAAAGTGAAAAATGGAGGGAGTCATCCCAGCAGGGATCAGCGAGATAGCGGCTTGCTTTCTCTTTATTTCTGCTGCACCAGATAAGGGCACATTTTGGGGACGTTTAGACCCCCGGGGCTGGAGCACCATCCATCAACTCACCAAAGCCACCAAACACAGCTTCCAGGGCTCTACCAACAAGCCTCAAACATCTCAGGTCAGGAGGATCTTCCCATCAGAGCACATTGGTCCCAGCACATCTGCACCGGTATTTCTTCTGATTGCTCAGAGGGTGCTGGGTGCTCTCAGGCTTGCAGATAGATACTGCTGGGGAAAAGGGGCATGGGGACACCCGCTCTGCCATTCTCAGCTGCACAGGTGGAAGGCTGCATCGGTGTGTTATTTCTCCAGGAGCTGCTCCCTGCACAGCTCACAGCCCCAGTCTTTTCTCATCACCTGAAGTGAAATCCAGCAGCCTCCCCAACCTGTCACACAGCTCAGACGTTGGTGTTTCTGTTTCAGACCTAAGGGAAGGCTCACATCCTGAAAACCTTCTCTCCCGCCCCCCACCATGCAGTTATACAATCTGAGCAAAATAAATGCTTCTTTGGCAAATCTTCCTTCCATCACAACTTTCAGGAGCATGAGCAAAGTGGGATTAAGCAGGAGGGAGTGGGCACATGCTGAACATCAGGTCTGCACACAGGGCAGGGTCACCGGGTGCTCAGAAGCAGCAGCTCTCTGACACCCACTGGGTGCCTCCCAGAGAGGAGAGGAGACCTCTGAGGCCACCAGCAACAGACAGGAAAGGGATGAGGAGCTAGGGAGAAAAGAGACAAGCTCTCAGGTAGTTACCAAGGAGGTGAAGACTTGATGAGCAAGAAGCAAAGGACCGAGTCTCCTTGCCAATCAGAAATGCTTGGCAGATAGGAGGGGAAGGGTGCGGGAAGGCTGGCAAGATGAGGATATAATTAACAGGGTATCAGTTCCCCTAATAAAAGCGTGCTGGGATAGCAGCGCCTTGGCTCCTTACTGACCTGCATAAGCTTTGTGGGCTCTTTGAAGTCGGCTGCCTGCCGGGGCTGCGACAAACACACACACCCGCTGCACATCCCATCCTAGCGGTGGCACATCGTGCTGGCTGCAGAGCTGGGGGGATTATGAAGCTTTATGATTAGTTTCTGGAAATCCCTGCGTGTGTTTTGGCTGATGGTAACCACTCTGATAAAGTGTAAAAAGGGGACCCGCTGGGCAAATGCACTCTTACCACCTCCTGCCCGGGCTGCCAAGTGAATCGGCCTCGGCAGCATCTCTGAGACTGGGAATTTCTGCTTGCGTCCTTGCCAGTCACCGCCTTGCCTGGCCAGTTTTGTCAGGGAAAGGGATTCAGTGCATATCTTAAATCTCTGAATCCTGGAGTTACCTAAGTTAAGAGAAGCATGTTGTTGGAAAGAAAATTAGAAAACCTGAACCAAATCTACCTCAGAAGTCTAAAAACAAAGGGAAGTAAAAACGTCCCGTGTTAAGCATAAGTCATGTGACTCTTAAACTCACCTTTTTTTTGGTGGGATGCTGCAGGACTGCAATCCCACCCGCAGGACTGATACTGCAGGTGTCCACGCAGCTGTGCAGCCTCTCATCATTTGGACTGTGGCTGCATCCAGCTCCACTGATTGCAAATCTGAGCCCTGGAGACCTATGAGCTTTACAGGGACGGCTGAGAATCACCCGGCTCTGCTATAGATAGGAAGGAAAGAAGGGCACTGAAGCTGTGGTCTCACATGTGGTGGCAAGGCTGCTTCAGCTGAGTCCCCTATCCCCTGCCCACCAGCTCTGCCCACTGCAGGGCATCTGGTCATGCAGCTCTGCTCAGGGAATGGATGTGGTTTGGAAGGAAAAACCTCATTTAGGAAGAAAAAAGAAAGAGGGGTTTTGTCACCTGGGTGATCTCCACAATCCACTAGCCTGACAAAAGAGGCAGAAGTGAGAAGCTGGAAAACAGTCTTTAGGAGAGTGTTAATATAGTTGTGAAAACACAGCCTAAGGGGATGCGTCCATCGCAATTCATTGCCCATCAGGAACAGGGGACATTTCTCCTGCTCAGCACTAGTCCAGGGTGGAGGTTTCTCACTTGTCCTTACAAAGCAGCCTGTCCCCAGACTGCCCCTCCCTACCCCCATCAGTCTGCGCAGAAACAGTCAGGGATCAGGGACACATGCCACCCACAGCAAAGAAGCATGTTTCAGATCATGCCCTATTAAAAGATCAGCGGTACAACACAGAAAACAATTTTAAAATGACAATGACAGATGAGCTTATTTCACACTGTCTAGAAACGCTGTTCACCCTTCCCAGGGCCAACCTCTGCCCTGGGGACCCAGCCTCCAGCTTGCTTCCAGCGGGGAGCCCCCCTTCTGCCAGCGGGATCCTGTTGTTCTCCCTTGTATGTTCTACAAACCCTACTTGGGGTTGTGAGTCTGTGATTGGGAGAGTCACTGGCCTGGCTTTCAGCACAAAGCGGACTTACTTTGACTTTATTGGATGGGAACACAAATATGGTCTGCAAATGTAGCCATCTAGGAAAGGATCCACTTTTGTTTCCTAAAAATTAGCATCCTCCAGCACCCTGTCTAATAGTAAGCGTTATTCTGCATTTTGAGCCAGCCCAGATCTAATAATTTAGACCAAAATAATTCACTCCATTACCCTGCCCAGTAAATACTCCCAATATGTAGTTTCTGTGTCAAACTTCCCAGAGTCATTACCCACCCCAGCATCAGACTCCACGGCGACGTGCAGGGTAGCCTGAGCCAGAGACTCCTGCCACAGTCAGCAAATGAGTGTGTTTTACATTAGGCATATTAAGAGGAACAATCCTATTGCAAGGAATATTAAATTGAAGGAAAACAGCAAGGAGAAGGATTCAGCCCTGGTTATACACAGCAAAACACAGGACCAGCCCCAGATTTAAAGCATGTGCAAGCACATTATAATTTTGTTGGTCTATTTGAGCTGTCTAAAATTACAGACAGTTATGCTTGTGCTTCATAACTCTAGAGACAGATAACAAATTCAGACTTATGTATCTCCTCGGCTTCTCGGGACAGTCATGTTATGCCATAAAGTCCTTTAACCCATGACTCTAAAAAGGGAGATCCTCTGTGGTCCTACATTAAAGCTCAAACACAGCCTTGCTGCAGAAGCGTGTCTGTGCGTGAGCGTGTGTTTGTGTATGTGTGTTACCTGACACATCTGCCAGGGCAGCAGCCCAGGGCTGTGACATTTCTTGCCTACGGCGC
Organism: Falco punctatus; assembly: GCF_963210335.1. Lineage (NCBI taxonomy): Eukaryota > Metazoa > Chordata > Aves > Falconiformes > Falconidae > Falco > Falco punctatus. The sequence goes on along the minus strand of NC_137587.1, from coordinate 40,687,037 downwards.
AGCACCGTGTTGCAAACCGTGCACTCAGATCCCAATAAAGCAGCAAACCTGTTCTGTCTCCTCACATGGGCAGACTCCAGCTGCATGACAGCCACTCACCTTCCACAGCTACTCCCCCGCAGTCCTTGCAGACCTTCCACAAGGAAGCACATGCATTTTTGCCTCACCTCCAGGCATTTCCCACTTCCTCTCAGCCTATAGTACTTGGAAAAAATATGAGATTCCCCAGCTAGCATTTACTAATACCAATAAAAAATGCAAAAGCACCTGCACTTCTGCATTGTTGTCTGCTACATGGGATGATGGCTCAGCCACAAACAGTGCTCTGGGCTTGTGCAATCACTCATGGTTTGGGGGGCAAGACCCCTTGCAGCAGCAGAGCAAAGCAAAAAGCTGGAAGTAACACCAGGAAAAACGGGGAGAGAAGATTTTCAGGGTGAGCCCATGGGAAAACTGGGCCCATGGAAAGAGTGGAGACACCAGCAGAACAACCTGCATGAGAGATACCACTTACCACATCTAGCATATAGGTTTTCAGGTGAAAACTTCCATGCACTGTCCCAGGGCATACAAACAGCTAGGGGTAAAGTGGGCAGCACTTGGATCCTCCAAGGGCATAGTTAGGGTAAGGTCTGCTTGCTCAGCAGGAGCAGCCTTAGAAGACACAACCCTGTGGCCAAGTGCTGATACAGATCACATGCTCTCAGTGCTCATGACAACAGCTTAAATGTAAATGCTTTACTTGTGCACAGGACAGGTGAAACATGTTTACCATCACTCAGTTGAAGGGTGGTGACTAGTGGAGGCATAGCAATGCAGCAGTATCTCATCAGGTGGCCGTTTCGTACATGCAGCATCCTCCACAGCAGACGCTGAGGTTGCTGCAACCATTCTGCCAGCTTTTATCTTTGTATGGACATTTTGCACCACATCCTTTTTGTAAGCGTAATCCAGGTCTATACACAAGGCCACATAGTTCTCTCTTTAATCCAAGGTGGCTCGACAGAGCCTACAGAAGCTAAGCTCTAGGAAAGCCCTGCACAACCGCTGCATGTTGCATATTCCTGGAGCAGACGAGATCAGAATGACTCAGCTGAAGCTTGCCCAGAGCCGAGGTGGACTCAGGACTGCAGCAGCTGGACTGAAATAGTCAGGGGACTACTGAAAGACTGACAGGGTGGTTTGACTCCTTATGAAGATAAAGGCCAGAAGGAAACTTCAGATCCTCCTCCAGATCCAGATTTTTCGAAAACTTGAGCATACTTAGGTCTGAAGGTCTGGCTGGGCCTTTTCTCTGCTGCTAGCAGCATTCAGTGTGAAATGTACAGCATGCTGGAGAATGCTAATGCCTTGCAGACCTGCCTTGTGTCATTCCCCAGTGTTATTTATATAAAACTATTTAAAAACACAGTGTAAAACTTTTAGCAGTGTCAATGTGGAAGATACATTTCATGCAACTTTATCCACCTACAAGATACATGCTTTACACTGGACACCCAACTTAGAGCCGACTGAAGTCTTCAAGGCTCCTTCACAACCAAAGGGCAGAGACAAGCCTCTCTAGCAGGTAATGTGTCTATCCTTACCTGGAATCCCATCCTGGGAAGAGAAAAGTCACCTTATAGCCATGTGTCCCTCTCCACCAGCCACACACTCAACTTGCTTCAGCTAAACTCTTGGCTGTTAGCTGGGTAGGTCAGGTAAGATGGATCTTGCTGCTGTGATTGAAGAGCCTGATTGCCATCTCCAGTAGTGACTTCGGCACCCCTAGCTGGGCTGTTGGATTCATCAGGGAGGTAAAAACACCAGTAATGATTTGCAGGCTGTTACAGTAAGGGATGCCCAGCTGTTCAGCAGACTTTAGGTTCATTAATCACACAGCTGCCTGCATACTTTTGAAGAAGTTTCTTCCCCCTTTGGTGTCCCATGTCCATAAAGCCTTGCACACAAGCCTGCATACAGTTTGTCTATCCAAGGCAAGATGTGGGCTCTTGGGGGCAGAGCTGTTGGTCTAATTTGCCTGAGCACCACAAGACACACTGTCTCCCAGGTCTGGACTTTGAACACTACCAAGAACAAGAAAGAAAGAACATGCCAGGCAGATGCCAGTGTCATGCATTTGTCACTCCCTTTTAAGTCACATCTTCCTTTCTCTGTAAGCATCTGAGGAACTTCAGGCTTGGCTTGGAGCAGGCAGGACCCTGCCTTTAGACCTGTCTCCTGGTCTTCATGTCTGCTCCAGCAGGAGTGCAGATCTATTCCTCTCTCTACCTTGTGTCCTTCTAAGGAGAAGGAATTGGGCTAAATGCAAGCAAGTCACAGGGAAAGCTGACACGAAGTTCCTCACCACCCACAGGATGAACAGCGGTGTCTGTGGCAGAAATGAGCCAAAAATGCAGCGAAGGCAGAAAGCCAGGCAATTGCCACAGCGGTACCTCACACTGTACGACAGCTCCCAATACCTGTCCTCGTTAGCATCAAAGACCACGCGGTCTGAGGCAGATCATCTGCCTTTTGTTAGGTCTGGAATTATGCTGAGAGTGTCTCATTAGATCTCCAGCACTGCCAGACAAACCCGGCCAGCCCACTCGGTGCAGCAGCAAAAGTGTTCTCTCCATCTGTGTTACTGCTGCATGAGCCAGCGCAGCTCTATGAAATCCAAGGTGGCCTGACAGTAGTTTCCTCTGTCAGCAAAATCCCAAGGTAAAACAAAATAAGAAAAAAGCTGGGGGGGAGAAAACATAGCAATAAACCGGATAATCAGCTGCAATTCAAAGCAGGGAGGATATCTGTTTATTCCCCTGATCTACCCGCTGCATCTCAGAGCTTTCCACTATGCAACTCCCATCCTGATGCTAAGCGTCTAAATAAATACTCCCGGTAATGAACTGCAAAAATTAGCCACCACTAAATGTTCTTATTTTCTCTGAGCTCTTTTCAATCATCCCAGCAAAGCTGAAATTATCTTTATTAAGATAATTGCCTCACTGTAGACAATTTAGTCTGTCACCCGCAAAATGAAGAATGACCGAAGGAGCTGAGTCCGCTCCATGCTGCATCCCCGCACTAGGGTTGGAGACGTGCTCACTGCCAAGAGCAAGCCCTCCCTCTGCGCGGCTGCCCAAAAAGGCTGATGATGTCCCTTCAGAGGCTGCTTTCAGCACTCCCACTGCTCCCTTTCCACAGCCCTCCAGCCCTTGAAGGAAATACGAAGTGTGAAATATTACAAACCAAAGAAAATCTCACTTTAAAGGCAACACATTCAGGAAAAGGAATAAAAATAATAATCAAGGGGCACAGCTAGGAAGACAGCTTTGAAGAGCTGGCGACATGCTTGTTAATACCCAACATTTCTACCTCCGTCGAAGCAGGGGGAGACGGAGCAGCCAGAAGGTCAGAGCCGAGTTAAGGAGTAACAGCCAGAGCACTTCATACTTGAAACAAGGCTTGGAAAAACTTTGGGAAATGAAGATTTTTGTCAGACTTTGTCACTGTTGTTGCTGGGCATTTGGAGACAAAATAGTAGAAGCTGAGGGGAAAGGGACTGCTGTAATTTAACCCAAGGACCTATGTCCTCTCCAGGGCTCAGAGGAATGGATGACCTGCAGATACTGCTTGTTGGCTTGTACACTGTGTAACATACCGTTCACTGCTTCCCATTTCCTCTCTGCCTTTTGTTTGTTTTTTTTAAACAGGCTCCCTGGGCTGTGTTTTTGCATTTTCCCCCCTATTTCAAAGATTTCCACTCTGCTGGATCTTTTGTCTCTGCTCTGAAGAGCTGCATTATACTGAGAAGGAGCGAAACACACACGACCTGACTGTGGTTTCTGAAGCAAACTGGAAGTCCTCCCATCTAGACTTGCTGCCTCTAGGTGTCTGCTCCTCAGACTGGTCCCAGGCACTGGTTTATTCTGTATCCATCATGTGACCAGAGCAGTTTGTACCATCATTCCCAAATCCACCGCAGCAGTGACAAGGCAGGGTGGTTTAAATGGTTGGAAGATTTGGTGTTTCCCACCTTGATGGCCTAAAAGGAGGTGGGTACCAAGTGGCGGTGCTCAGCAAGTGCCTGGTGTCTTAGGTGGGCAAGGGCTGTGAGCGGTGGCATTGCTCACAAAGCCATCATGTTTCATGCTTGCAGATCAACAAGTTCTGATCTGCTAGGACCAGGTGGGAACGGTTTCACCTGGTGACATTTGTTCTTTTTTCTGTCTTTATGCATGAGGACACTGATTAGGAGCAGGCAGCACTGAACAGGCAGGCGCTGATCTCCTGCAGGCCCTGGGTTGAAAATAAGGCAGACTAAGAGATCTTGCTGCAATGTGCATCTGCTGCTTCCAGACCATCTCCTCTGCTGGCTCAGCACTCCCCACAGGAACTGCTCATCATTAAACAGAAATGAGTAACTAGTCCTTTTCCTTCTTTTTTTTTTTTTTCTTTCTTTCTTTCTTTTTTAATCCATTGCACAAGCACAGTCTGGAGAACATTTTCTGCAGCTGCCTATATGTCACCCATCTATGTTCTCAGGGTTCTGGAAACAATGGGGCCTGGTGTTTGCTGTCAGAGGCTGAGACGCAGCTCTGCTGCACCATCTGTTCAGGGCAGTAGAATAGTCACGCTCTGCTCCTCCTGCCTGGCACTTATGCAGTGGCTCTGAAAATGGAGCAAGATGAGGCAGATGCAAGCATCCTGCAGTGGGCAGGGGGGCGAGGGCTCCTTCCAGAACACTTGCAAGGGGGAAGGTGACCCACAGGAACCTCCTGTCTTTTGGGAAGCTGCAGCAGATGACTTGGTGTTGGCCAGGGCTCAGGCATCCACCAGAGGTTGGTCTCCAAGGCTCAGATGGTTGATACGAATGATTTGTCAGAGAGATAATAAAAAAATCAATGCTGGGGAGGATGCCCTCAAGTAATTGATAACTGGGGTCCTCCAGGTAACAGCTGGCACTGACAAGTAATAATCGCCTGGCCAAGAGAAAATTGCCGCAGTGCAGATCACTGTCAAAGATGTCTGCTGCAGGTGATAGATGTCACCAGTGCGTCTCTTTCCATCTCCTGCTTCACCAACAGGGAGTGAATCCACTCTATTTGAACCCCCCCGCCGGCTCCCCAATTACATCTACCACAACTAGATAATTTTAAATATTTTTCCCCAGCCACTACCTACTCTGAGCTTTGCAAACAAAAGTAATGATCACTGCTCTTTGTTTTATTACGGGTCTGCTGAGCTCAGAGACCTTGAAATGCCACCTTGCAAATATTAATTCATGATGCTGCACGTTGGCCTCTGGTGTCAAGGAAACATTCACAACCATTTTCAGCTAATCATAAAAACAGAGTCTGTTCCTCAGTATTGTTCTCAGAAAAAGTTGGCTAGGTCATATGCTCCATTCATTGCAAATGTTGTCTTTAATTTATTTTTAAAAAGCCTAACCACTCACTCATTTTTGTGCCCGCTATAAATCAGCTCTGTTTGAAAACTAGACAAAAACATCCCATTGGTTTAGCCTCTGGGCTTTTCTTTTGTTTTTCCACAGGTCTAGATAAACCATCGACTGCAGCGAAGGTTAAACACAACAAACCAGAGCAAAGTCATTCACCTGTTTAAATTAATTTACCCACGAATCCTGTTTGTGGCTCCCACAGCTGCAGGGCGCTCCTGCACAGTAACCTTCAGTCTGTACATTGCACCTGCCCCTATATCAAACACCTTGGGCAACCCTGACCCCAGCGATTTAACCCAAATTCACAGGGCAAAGGGGCAATTTCACCTTCAGCTGAAACATCTGGAATGCATCGAGCTGCCAGCAGTCGCCTTGTACTCTCAGCCCAAAGTGCTACATGTGATCATATAGTCAGCGCCCAGTTCATCAAAAGCACCTAAACCTGAGCCTAATGTTAAGTTAGCTTTATGTCAAGTATTGTGCTGAGTAGGGATGGGTGCTTGTGTGCCCTGCTCACAGAAACCATGTGCGTGCAGACAGCTGGAGGAGCCTGTGACTTGATGATTTTTCTAGCCCCTTGTCAATCACGTTTTTCCCTCTGCAAATTCCGCAGCACCCAAAACATGTTTTCTCCCTCCACAGTCACTTATTTATGGTGCTAAGGCTTTTATATTGGTACTTGGTAAATGTCCTCTGTGAGGGAGCTGGGTCAGCACTGCCAATATTATAATACAGCCTAATAATTTATCAGTTCTCCCCTTCACACCCTTATTCCTTGTCTAACAGCTCCGGCTTTTGGCACTGAATACTAATGTCACAAGCTCATCAGTATGCTGGAGGGCTGCACGTGCATCCCAGCCATGTACACTGATAGCATGAAATCCATGGAGGGCGTGATGAAAATTCACATGCAGCTCCATAATACCATCAGCATATTTCAGAGCCTCTTGCCTATCACTGGCATAAAGACCTGGCCCCGGATGTCCCATGGATTTGGCCCTGCCACACTCATCACTCTCATCACTACAGACACAATTAAGTCTCCTTTGTGAAATGCAATGAGCTGCCCAGGAAAAAAAAAAAAAAAGGTCCTTTCCAGGCTGGCTTTACCTTTCCCATTTTTTATGCAAATATCTCATTCACCCAGCTTCCACTGTCACATTGAAAGTGTGACCTTGAGCGAAAATGCTTTACTCTTCTTAAGGGACCTAGCAAGCTCCTGAAAGCACAGAAAACCATGCAGGCACCTGCAGGAGATCAGCAGCCCTATAGGGTGTGGGATGGGATACAAAGCAAGGCAGTGAGCACCTTGCCTGAACCAGTGGGGTCCACCGCTCACTCCTCCAAGAAAGGCATTTGTCTGAATTTAATATTTTTATTACTGTATTTCCATTCCTTGTGGCATCTCCCTGGTCAGGCAAAAGGGCTGTGCTGTGGTTGGGGCAGAAGCCTTGCAAGTGTCACCTCCACCCAGGAGCAATGGGGCTGGTGGGCTCCTTCCCTCCACTGCATTTCTGGGTTTGCTCATAGCACCGGGTACAGACACAGCGCCTCTGATACGAATGACAAGCTGGTGCCTGCCAGATCCTGTCAGCGGGGTAGATCCTGACCACATGGAGAAGCTATCAAAATCTAACCCAGTCTGCCCATTCTTAACCAGTAAGCAGTGAACCTGGCTTGGGGTAGAGAAGCAGCCTCGGGTCTGTAAGGGCAGGCACCTGTGAGTCCCATCCTGTTTCTCCTTAGGCAGATGCACCAGTCTTAATGCCATCCACACCCCTGATTCATGTGTTTGCACGACTCGGGACTCATAATGATTATGTTACAGAAATAATGGAGAGGACAGCAAAACCCCATCATCCCAGGCACTGAGTAACTTCAGAGGCACAGATGATCCCTGCCCCAAAGCACTTACGGTATGGCTGGGCGAGAGAGAAAAGTTAGGATGGAACAAAGAGGGAAAAGATGTACCTAAAGTCACCCAGCAAGGCAGCAGCAGCAGCGCTGAAAACGGATCTAGCTCCCAGCCCTGGGCTCAGCACCCTACTGACCTGCATGTGTCACCTCTCATTTCAGGGACATTCAGAAAAGAAACCAAACATAACACAGAAATAAAACACATGAGGCTAGTTAGCTGTCTCATTATATCTCGCTGTACTAAGTGTCTGCTCCAGCGCTGGAGCTCTCTCTTTTCATCCATTCATACAATACACCCACTGTTAGCCCCTCTGACGGCGGAGTCGCATGACCCAACCATGAAAAAATGGTTCTGATTCATTTACATTAAAGATGTGGATATTTTAAGGGGCATAGAAGACCTTCTTTCGTGATTGTTAAATGCCCACAGTGAAGCACACAGAGCAGAAGCCACTGGGTCATGAAATGTAGCATTTCTTTCATTCTTATCTCCTTTCTCCAGCTTGCCAGAACACTGCAAGCCATCATATTGATATATAAGCAGCAAAATCTCCCTCCCAGAATGGAAGAAAAATTCACCTTTAAACAACATTGGGTTTTGCCAGTGAAATGTACAGCTACAAGTGCAGGAAATGCAACACAGGTTATTACAAATATTAAATAAGAGCAACCAAAGGATAACAAGAAAGTGCAGCTGTGAGCATCATCTCGATAATTTGTGGCAAGCTGTGTGGTGCCATAGGGAAGCGAACATAGCTGGCATGCGGGTGCACAGATCTGAGTTTTCCGGGCAAGCCAAATTGAAATCAAATAGGATGGAGAAAACAGGTTGTTCTGCAACCAGACTTCAGACTCAGTTCCTCAATTAGCTTTCTGATGAAGCATTGCCTTTACTTTGAACCCACTCCTGGGGGAACCAGCATACAGCTGATGTATGCTATGTGCAGACTGCTCTCGTGTGCTGGAAATACCTATTTACAAGCAAGGCAGATCAGAGGAAGAAAATTACAGCCAGCTCTCCTCTGCCTCCCACTCACCGTACAAAGTCTCTGGCTCCATTTTTCTTGCATTATGCCTGAGCAGTTGCCAAAGGCTTTGCTGCCACAAGTGCTGTCTGAGTTAAGGGATCACTTCCCTCAAACCCACATGCATGTCCCACAGACCTTAGAGAAAACAGGTATCTTGCCTTGAAAGTCAACGGCAAGCACTAAGATGACCTTCAGGAAGGGTGTCCCACTGACAGCAGAACCAGTGGCTGGAGGAGACACAGCAAATCACAACAGCAGAGGGACCCGTCCTCAGGCTGGGACATAAGGGACCTCAGGGACCCATTATTAAGACCTAATAATATAATACCCATGCACGGAGCGATCAGTCGTGTTCTGCCAGCCATCATGCACTGCAGTCTATCTTTATAAATTAGCTTCTATTTCCCCTTCCGTAAAGGAAGAGGAGGAGGAGGAGAGTCTCTAGCCCATTCCCGTACCTTAAAGAAGAAATCCAATATTAGTAATATGGTCATTCGTCACGCTGTCTCTCTGTAAGAAATGTACTCCTTTTAACACAGAAATCAATCCTTTCCAATGGAAAGGAACCGCATGTAATCACTACTAAGTATCGCTAGTCCTTCTTGGCTTTTGTATCTGGGGCCCTGAACATCTTGATATTCCTCATGGATTTTCAGTCCTGACCAAAAGTTGAACTCACTGCAAGTGAAATTTCTGGAGAAAGCTGGGAGTGTCCCATCTGAAAGCTATAAAGAGCTCCATGAAAAACAACAGAAAACACTCATATGTCTGCAACAGATTTATTTGGTGGATTAAGGAAGTCTTCCCTAAAGTTGCATTTTATGTCCCAAACTTGGGAAAGCATCCCCAGTCAGGATACCGCTCAAACACATGATTAATTTTACAGCAGGCATGCCAAACACACGATCGGTTGACGAGCTCCAACCTGCACAATTCATTCACCATGCACTATACGTCATATTCTCCAGAACTATATTTTCATTCCATCAATACTTTTTCTTGCATTCCTGACTGCAAAGACCAGCGACCTGCTACAACCAGCACAGCTGCATCTGTCTGGCTGTGTGAGCAACCAACAGCAATGATGCTGCGGGGCAAATACCATGGCCTCCCTCCTTTCAGATGGGAGTCAGAAGCCATCCTTCCCATCCCACACAGTGAATCTGGGCCACTACTCACAAATTCCTGCTTTGTCTCCCCATGGTTCCCCTGGATCTCAAAGGCAGTATTACTCCTACCAACCTCTCTAGGTTCGCAAGAGGGTGTCTTGCTCAGGGCAAGCACTCCAGCCCATGAACTGCACTCACAGGGGAATTTGGCTGCAAATTCTGTCTGCAGCATAGCTCGGATGTCTCTCCTGAACGACGACCTCCAAAAAGGAAGAATTTAACCAGCTATTTAGAGAAAGAAAGGAGGAATGCAGAGAATTGACCCACCAACATCAAAACCCAGGAAACTGCCTTTTAGCCACCAAGACAATCTTGCTGATAGACTTGATTTTTCTCACCCCAGTCGGGAGTAATGTTTTTTTTCCTTTTTTTTTTTTTTCCTTTTGCTGAATGTGTTCATTCTATGGAGGATTTAAAAAAAAAAAAAAAAAAAGACAACAGACATTCATAGCTCCCAGCTGTCAAAAGCCACAAAATGCCTGAGGCTGTCTGTCTTCTTGTAAATGCTGAAGCCATTTTCCTGTAGTGTATGTTCTCATTAATCAAGTTTCAGACTCGACTCAGTCTGTATCATTGCCCCTAAGCCAAGAGAGACACTTTAGGGTCAATAATGTAACACAGCATCACCAAACCTACCACAGCATTGTTGGATGCAAACGTGTCAGCTGAGCTTTTCTTCCACTGAAGTCAGGAGGAGTTTCTTATTTTAGTGTGGCTCAATTCAAAGTCAAGATCAATGACTGAGGAGTAGAGGTAATATCTACAGATTGGAGGACTGTTTCTTTGAACACCATCGCCAGAAAAAAACATAGCCCCTGACCCATCAAAATTAAATAGTCATGGTGGGTTTACTGAACTATATCCCAGCCAGACCTAATACAATAGTGTTTAATTTCCACTGAATGACTAGATGTGGGCCTGGCTGGTGATTCGTGGTGTGTTCTTCTTGCTGACATCCAGAGAGCAAACAGGGTCTCGGGACGTGGATATATATGGGATGCCAAGAGGGGGAACAGCCCATTCACCATTTGCTGCTGCAGAAACATACATGCCTGGGGTTCTCACTTAAAAAAAAAAAAAAGTAAAGTTTAAATAGTTCAAGGAAGAGCTCTAATAAAGGGAAGAAACTGGTTTTAAGTGAGAGGTTAGAAAATCAATCTTCTCGGCTAATGCAACAGAAAGTTCAAAGGTGCTGACATTGAAGCCTGTAGGTGTTGCAAGAAGAGACAGTTTCCAGTATCAGAGCCTCTCCCAACCAGCAGAAGTAGAATGATGTCACACAGCTGCAAGTTTGGGCTGAAGACATTCAAACTGGCAATTCAGAGCTACAGAACTCGAAGGGTGGCAATCGTGAAGCAGTGGAGCAGTCTCACCAGCTCTGTGGCACACTTGCAGGAAGCTCCTAGGCTCCCACTCAGCCAGGGGCTGGGCAGAGGCAGTGCAGCTCCAGCACACTGCCATGCCTGCAAAACCCTCTCATCTTGCTCATGGCCACAGGCATTGAACAAGTTAAAACTGAGGCCGGTGGAGCGCAAGCAGCGGCATGACCTGCTGCTCACTGCCAGCTCAGCAGCATTGCCCACAGGCCCAACCTGGCCAACGCGGGCTGGAACAATTGGATGTAATTGCACCTTCTTGACATTCTTACCTCCAGAGAAGCCGCAAAAGGGCCTCCCACATCTCCGGCAGTGGCGGAGGACCTGGCCCTCATGTTGGAGTCTGGCAGGCTGCTCACAAGCCAACGTGAAGGATTACCTTCATTCTGGTGCTGAGGTATTCCATGTCTTTCACTTCTCTCCTTTAAGTCAGGTCAAGAGTCAAGGCAGGATGGCTTTACCATGAAGCACTTGTCACATGTCAATATTCAATTAATGGCTGTGAAATTGTCTGTCAGATTCCAGTGGCAGCCAAGCAATGCGAGGGTCACCATGGGAAGACACAAAGCAGCAAAGAAGCATGAAAAATTAGAAGAATCCTGCACACGATCCTGGAAGAAAACCAGGAGTTTTCTCCATCTCATTTCATTCACAAAAATGCTTTTGCTTAGAAGGTTTTTATCTTGTCTCATCACTCAGGTCATTTTCTAACTGCTGTTAATTTTAATTTCAGCAGGCACTTAAACTGCTAATCAAACCTGATGGCTCTCAGCAGCATGGAAAATCCCAAGTGTAGATGTCATTATTGGGCTTCTAAAGAAAAGCATTGGCATGTAAAGAGAAAAAAACACACATATTTATGTGTAGGGATTATCTACTGTTTTTTTCACTCCACACATTAATTCACCCACGTTGGTCTGTTTCATACCTGGGGTTATCCAGGCACATGTTGCTGCATCCCAGAGCAGCAGGAGGGATGTGACACGGGGGAAATGGTAATGGAAGCTCCCTGTTTCTTGTGCCATTAACCACAGCTCTTCTGCTTCTCGGAAGTTGACAGCCAAGCAAAAATCTCACATCTGCAATCCCAACAGATGCTCACAAGGACTGCGCGCCTATTCCCTTCAAGAGCAGATCTTGACAGTGGATGAAGGTGCAGATGTGGCCCAGAGGCTGAGGACAGTGCAGGCACCTCAGGCACAAATTTCCTATCCTCAGATTCCCGTGGCAGCTCTGGGGCTGGGGACCCAGCTGAGGAGATGCCTTCAGCATGGGATCCAGGTTCCCCTTACCCTTCCTTGCTGCGAGCTCCTGTGGGTGGGCTCACAACTAGGAAGAAGAGAAATTTCTTTTCCCCTTCCACTGACTCAGGCTTGTAAAATACAGCCTCTTGGAGAGACCAGCACACTAATAAATCCTAACCTGCCTGGGTGACTCATGATTGCATGATATGATCAGTCCCAGAGGGAGGCAATCTCTGCCTGACAAGATTAAACTGACAGGTCGAAGTGGGTGGGCAGGATGGGGAAACTCCCAATCGTGGTCCAAGCTTTTCTCCAGCCCCTTCATGAACAGTGGAGCTCCCAGGCAGGCCAATGTTTGATGGAGGAGGAGGAGGCTGAGCAAAAGGCTGCAAGCTACATGCCCAAAGTAAATCAGCCTCTTCCCCAGCCAGGAACAGACTTCAGGATTGATCCCAAGACCAAGAGTGGCGTCTTTGCTCCCTCATGACCTGGACCTGCAGCATCCCCTGATCAGCAAAGTCTGTACTCCAGGAACTGCTGCACAGCCACCCAGGATGTTTCACATAAGAGAAGCATGGATAAAAGTAGTAAAATTTCTCCAAGGTCCCAACATAGCTCTTGCAGCAATGACGTTTCTGTGCTGCTTTCCTCCCCAGTATCACCAGTCCCTGTTGATAGCCAGACCACTGGTGCCAAGGCAGCTCACACCCGAAAGCCACACAGCCTCAATGCTCTCGGGAGAAGGAGCATCCCAAAACCAGACAGCAGAACAAGACACCCCACAGACAGTTCCACTCCAAACCACCGTGGATCCCAACAGGTCCATGCAACCCCCATGCTGGAGGTGGCTCAGAAGATCCATGGGCTCAGTGCAGAGCCTAAAACAGGGGTCAGTGCAAGGCTGAGAACTGGAGCAACATGGCTTGAGCAGCAAGGTCTGGTGGTCCAGGACATGAAAACACCAAGCAGACAACGTTAATCCAGGTGGCATTGACCTGGACTGTTGTCTGCCAAGCAGCACATAGTCCAGCAGCACTGACCAGCTCATTACAATGGTAAATACATAATGGTAGGAAATCTGCCCCTGAAGCCCACCCTTTACACACAGCATGTGGCATCCCTGCCTGCTTATGCTTGCCCTCAGGTCTGCTGTGCAGTTGTCCTTGGGAGGGCCCACCAGCCCCCTCTGAGGTAGTTTTCAAGGAGATATGCAGAGAGAAATGGCCACTTCTGCAGCATTTTCTCCTTGCCTGTCTACCTGCCAACAGCAAATTGGGAACTCACTGCTCAGGCAGCAGTACACAAGGGCATTCATGGTATAAGTGAGTTTTGAGATGCTCAGCTTGCAAACTCTTTGTGGAAAAACTACAACTCCTTATCAGCCTGGGTCCTCTTGCGTTTCACCTTTCAAAGAAATCCAATTAACCTGCTTCCCTTTGTACTTAGTAGTTCTAACGTCAAAGAGAATCACCTGGAGGACCTTTTATAGGCACAATAAATGCCATGGCAACTGCAAAGGTATTTCCAAGAAAACCCAGCTGCAGCTTTCATACTGCAAGTCCAGGAGACATTTCCCACATCGTAATTTCTCTCTTTCAGTATCCTCGTTTCTGGGGAAATATTGACTAAGTGTTAAGCTTCCAGACTGAATCTCTGAGTCAACCTCTTGAAAGAGCAAGAACCTATCATTTCAATTTATCTGGAAATTCTTGTACAGAAACGCTGATCACTGTGATTAATTGTCACATCTGCGGGAGCATCCTGCTCAGGGAAAAATTAGACTCAGTTCTACATGGGTTATTTACGACCCAGCTGCTCCAGCCATTAAAATTGCCCTGAATATCTGCTTTCCCTGCCACAGTTTGAACAAGTGGATTAGACCCTGAAATCACAAGCCCCCATGTTTTCCAGCTTAGTACAGCTTAGCGCAAAAAAAAAAAAAAAAAAAAAAAGGCTTTGCCTCAAAAAATAGCACTCTTAAGGGCAACCTCTGCTGGAACGAGCCTTCCCTAGCAATGCCTCGACTCCAGAAACAGCTTGTACTGAGCATTAAAGAAATCCATCAGAAATAACCTTGGAATTTGTATGTTTATGTCTATGTAGTTGTGGAAACACAGTGGAAAAGGGCTGGGTTTTTTATTTTCAAGGCAAATAGAAAATCTTCAATATTCCAAGGCTTCCCTCCCCTCCTGTGGCAAGCAAAGGGCTCTCACCCAAGCTGGGCTTTTTAATAAACACCTCCCCTGCCCCAGCACAGAGCAGTCCAGTGTTGAGCACATTCCTTGGCATCCTCACCCCTAATCGCTCTCCGGATGTTGCAACACTTTCCCGGCTGGATGTGGCAATCCAAGGGTTGACTTGGCTTTGGAGGAGGCTAGGCTGACCCCCGGTCTTGCTGAATCCACGCTGCTGGTGGGGTGCCTGGGAGACATGCAAGGAGCCTGGTTGAGAGATGAATCACCTGTTGCTTGGGATGAAACAGATTCTCTTCTCTACAGCTTGCAGGAGATACTACTGAGATTGCTGCAGCCAGCAGAGAGGCTGGAGAGCACAGTGCAAAGTATCTGCCGAAGCATGTCTCTGGTTGGATCCTCACACAAACAAGTGCCTCAAAACCCTCCACAGGAATAACCTAGTTTAATATTTTTTCATTTTCACTGCTTCCCTCTTTGCTCCTCACTGCTCCTGCTCTTGTCCCCACCTCCTTTGCACCACTGCTGGGAGGGCTCCCTGCTGCCTCCTTCTATCTGATTTCCTTTTGAACCTGCAGCCCAGCTTCAAAGGGGTGAAGCCTGAGATGCACTGACTGAGCTGTTCTGCCCAACAAGTCACCACACTGCCCCACCACTGAAAAGATCTCTTCCCAGCAAAGCAAGTAGCCTTTGCATCTTTGCTTTCCCTTCCCTTCCCAGACCATCGAGGAAAGTCAGGACCCCCGCAATGGGAGCAGACAGAGACTCCGTCCTGCCGCCAGCTCAAGCATTTGTGTAGCCTCCTTCTAGCACAGAAAAACTTCCAGCCAAACCTCTGTAGGGCAATGATCAGCTCACAGACACCCACACCACAAACCCCTCACAAAACCCCATCGTCAACTACTTACTGCTTACGCTGAGTCAAAATTTCTTTCCCAAGTACCTGCCCAGCACCAAATGCCAATCCCAGCTGGAGCCTCGAGTGCCACTGTAATGTTAGTAATAGGCACAACCCATTAGCGCAACCCAGCTATTGCATGTTGCCGCACACACGAGCTTGCCTGTAATGATGTCTGCGTGCACAAGCTGCTATTCCCTGGAGCAGCCCCAGTGAACAGAGTAACCTGGGGCAGTACAACATGTTACTCTAAGGCAGGGTTAAATAGCTGATGATAAACTATCACCACCATAATCGAAACCCACGCACGCAGCACCAGATGTATTCAGCATCCTGCAAACAAAGGCTCCAGGCCAGCACTTAGTGACGTGCAAGCCAAAGGGTTTTCCCAGAACTAGGCTGAGTCTGGCATAAGACTTGGGAAGGGCACTGCTCCTTGTGGCAGGACTACCCTCCAAGCAAGTGCAAGGGACACAACCAGAAAAGGGGCATAGGACTGACATTGTCCTCCATTGGTAATGCAGAAGCAGAGGCTCCCTGCTGCAAAAATATCCAAGCAAGTTGTGGGGAGGAGAGGTTGCTCCATCAAAGGGGATTTTCCAGACCATCTGTTGTAGCCACACTGTCAGCCTCACCCACAAAAGAGGCAGGTCCCAGGACTGGAGGCTTCCCACCGCTGTGTTCATTAGGAGGACAAATGTTGTTAAGTGGTGGCTAGTGATCAGCAGGGAAGCAAGGGGCTGCCCAGAGAAAGGCTTTGCTGTGAGACAGGGGTGTGACCACACTGGGGGCTCTGGATTCCTGCCATTGCCACTTTGCACAAGGCACTTTGTGGTCGGATATCAGACCATGGTTCTCACCAGGAGCATTTATAGCCACAACGTTTGCACATGGCTTCTGCCCCTGTTTGCAGCATGGGTGAGGAAGGGAATAACCTTGGGAGCGATCTGCAGTTTTACAGGGGAAAGAGAGGCAGAGGAGAGCCCCATGCCCATGCTGGATGTTACCATTGGCCTCCTGCTGCTGATAGGGTCAGACTCTGCCACTCCTGCATTTAATGGGAATGAGATCCAAAGGATACATGAGGGAAATCAGGGTAATCAAGAAGACAAGTCTATTGGTATACCCATTGCACCTGTGCTGCAGCAGGACAACCAGGGCACGCATGTGTGTCCAGGGCACAGATTTCAGCCATGCAACACATAGAGCTGAGGACTGGGCTGCCAGTCTGTAAGGCTGCTGGACATCTCCAAGTCACAAACCCTGTTTTCATGTGCCCTGGCCGGTGCTCCCTGCACACAGCATTTCCTTGAGGTGGGGATCAAAACTGTTGGTTGTTGCAGACGATGATTCATGTGCCTCATACACAGGACTGGGAAAACTGCCTGATTTAACGCACCCTGAAGCACTCTGATGGCCTTTTCTTTGACCTTCCCTGCTGCAGAAAGCAAGGGGTGGGAAATGAGTGAGTCTCTGTAGCAGGAATGAGCTTTCTGCCCCAGATTTGATGAGTGGGATAATTTTTCCCATTCTAACTCTGCTCATGAAAGCATAAGTATATGGAGGAAATTAAAACCTGGGTTTGGGTAGGATGCAATGGCAGGACCAGGCAAGGAAACCATGAGTGAGAGACAGGTCATCCCAGGCAGACCTAGGGGAAAACCATGGGCAGGAAGAGGAAATTATGGCTGCCTGAGCAAAGTCACTTCCAGTATTCCCCAACCTTGCAGTGCCTGGCTTGGTAAATGTGTCATCTTGTGTGCAAGAGCCTCTGAAATGGAGGGTGCAGGAGTCGTTTTGATGGGAGGTGTTTGAAGTAAGACGCCAGGGTAGGGATCAGGAGTCAGCCAAATCACATAAATCAATGGGGATTCAGAGACTGATCTCAAGGCTTTTGGGACACTTAAGTGTCATTGCAGATCTGGGACCCTCTCTGCTTCACACCCCTGGTGCAGGTCAAGGCCAGCAGCATTTTCTTGATGCATAATAAACTGATTAATTCTTGCCAGGAGTGGAGATAGTATGCTGCAGGTTTCCTTAGGTATGGGCATCTTAATGGAGATTTAACATACACTTTCCTTTCTGCATTAAAAAAAAAACAAAACACTTACAGAAAATTTCTTGCAGAGCCATAAGACCAGCTCCCTAAACGCTGCATCCCTTTGCAGTTGTGCATGTCATTCCCCTTCCTAGCTTCAGTTTGTAGACTATTTGAATGCTGATGGTTTTTAAATAGCTCCCAATGAGGATTTTACATACAGGGAATGGCAGGGGAAAAAATAATAATAAAAATCTGTGGGCTGGAGATTTATGTAAACACAAATTCTCTTGCAACAGCAAGTTCCTTGCTGCATGTCGCTCCTTTTATATAAACACACCATCAGATAAAGGAATGTACGTGATTCATTCATTGCCCTCTGATGTGGTGAAGCTCCTGAATGAAACGTTTAAACTATCCTGCTTTACTATGCTGCCTAAAATCAGGCTCATAGGACTTACAGGCTGAAGGTGGTGTGCCAAAAGGCAAGTTGAGTTTCTAGCAGATAGGGAGTTGCACAAAATGGATTGCTCCATGGGTGCTAAAAAATCTCATGGAGGCTAGAAAAGAGGTTTTATTTCGCTGAGCCAAGCTGTTGGTGTGTGGAAGCTAGGAAGTCACATTTATATCTGCTGGACTGCTCTGGAAGCTGTTACAGGCTCGACATTCATTGCCAGTGCCAGTGGATGCTTTATCTTTCCTTGCTTGTGTTAGAAATACCATGGGACCACAATGATGGCAGACTGCTAGATAATGCAGTCGTTGTTAGACCAAAATAGATGGGCCCTGTCATTCAATAGTGCTGCTGATGCTGCTAAGTTTTCAGTCAGTCACATTTGCTCCTTCTTTCCAGGAAATGGGCCAAAGATGGTAAAATTGCTAAGCATTTTGGGAGAGAGCTGTGGGCACACATGCTTCATGGAGGAGGAGTGAGCCCACACAGGTCTCTGAGACCTGAGATAACAGGCACTTTCATGATGGAGATCCAGGACTCTCTGCAAGGAAGCCTGGTAGCCCCATTCCTCAGAAGGGAAACTAAAGCCCTGGTAGAGTTGTTTCCAATCCCATAAGAGGCACACACTGGGCCCTCAGCCCAGTCTGCAGATACCACCGAACTGACCCCGCTGGCTGTGATGCACCAAGGATTGTGCTGCTGTATCCAAAAGAAGAATCTGACCTCCAACTCCCCAGCCTCTATCTCCTTGCCACAGTCTGCCGAGCCACAGTGGTTACTCATACTCATATGAAACAGGGGGGGCCTGTTTCAAGTTGGGGCCCAGAATCCTGTTTTGTCCCTTAAACCTATGTAGGAAATGTGCGCAAATGCCCAGTTCCTCCTTCACGCCACCATCAACCCCATTATGGGTGCACCAGGGAGCACGTCTCACATTAAGAGATCTCACTCTCCATTAGTTCTCCAAGTGAGAAAACACCAGGGCAGGACTTGTGCAGAGAAAGGAAACCCTGGTCCCTGGTCACCCCTTGGTAAAACTGCTTCCTCCTCCCCAAAACACAGCCCATATCTGGCCACAGAGACCCTCTGTTATGAGCCGATCCCCCCATCTCTGCCTGTATTTCAGACAAATTGAGTGAAGGCAGCCTTCAAGCACAGGTGTGAGGATTTTTGATGGGGTTGGTGGGCAGGTTTTCTCCGGGGAGCAGGCTGAGATCAGTGCACAGGGCAGATGAAACTTCCTACCTTCCTCTGGGCATGGAGAATCATCCCCCCTGACAAGAGGCAGCACATCCTTGGTCAGCACTCCAAGCAGTGACCAGAAGGGGGTTGGTAGCAGAGCAAAACTGTGTTCTTCAGCAGCCACCAAACACACTTGCCAATGGAGCTGAAAACCAGACACTTCAGAAGAAAATATTAAAAACTGTATTTACATGGTCCTAAGTCCTGGCGCTGCCTCCACAGGCCATTTGCTGAGAGCTCCCTCTCCTTTCCTATGGGATGTGTTATTCCCAGCTACTCCCCAGGGACCAGAGAGGAAATTCCCCTGTTTGAACACAACAGTCCCTGGTTTGCGTAGTGTCCCACCAACCCTGGAGTTTCCCTACAGAAGCCTGCCCCCATTTTGCTCCTGACCACAAAGCATTTGCTTTGCATTTAGCAGGAACAACCAGTTTAGTGTTTGAATGAATGATCGGTGTTAATTAGTAGCGTTCAAAATTAAAATAAAGGTCAAAAGAGGGTAGGCATTATCAAAGAGCCTTGTTTGCTCAAAGGAAACATTAATGACACTTGTTCAGTGCTTCAAGATAAACTTGTTCAGGCACCAAGTTAATGAAGAAATAAATCCTCCTCTCCATGGAACGTCACTATTCCTCAAGCACAAACCACGCATCTTTCATCTCAAGGTGTGTCCTGCCCTATCTCTCATCTCTCCTCGCTGTTTCATTTTTCCTCACTCTTGAAATGCCAGCTCCCCTCCCTGAGCGGATGCAAGATGGGCCCCCCACCAGCTCATTGGATTTGGGCTGACAGCTTCCCGCTGCAGAGGAGTCACCCCAGAGCCTTCTGCAAAGGCATCTCACTGCCCTTCTTCCAACTCTCCTTTACCGTGAAGCAACAGACAAGGGGGTGTCACAGGGCTTTGGGGTATATGCTTTCAGAACCTCAGCCTTCTCCAGCCAGTCCAGGCAAGCATGAGCTCCTCTGCTTCTACCCTAACCTGGCCATCCGGAGGGACCTCGACAGCCCTGAGAGGTGGGCCCATGTGAGCCTTATGAAGTTCAACAAGGCCAAGTGCAAGGTCCTGCACGTGGCTTGGGGCAATCCCAAGCACAGATACAGGCTGGGCAGAGAACGGATCGAGAGCAGCCCTGAGGAAGGCTCGGGGGTGTTGGTGGACGAGGAGCTCAGCATGGCCCAGCCCGCAAAGCCAACCGTACCCTGCGCTGCATCACCAGCGGCGTGGCCAGCGGGTCGAGGGAGGGGATTCTGCCCCTCTGCTCCGCTCTGGTGAGACCCCTCCTGCAGCTCTGTGTCCAGTCTGGGGCCCCCGGCGTGCAGCAGGGCTGGCCAAGGCTCCCGGCCACGCAGGACACGTGGGTCCAGACCCTTCCCAGCTGCCTGCAGGTGCTCTGCTGGTGTGGCTTAAGAAGCAATGTAAACGAACCACTCACCTGGGAGCTGGGCCACCTTCTGCAGGTGCTTCACTCCATCGACAACAGAGGGAGCCCGAGGATGTCTGTGCTCCGGAGTCAGGACCTCGGGCAAATCGAGGGTGGGATGAATCCAGAGCTAAACAAGTATTAATACGTTCAGAAGCCAGCAGTAGCAGCATTCAAGTATATTTATATATACACAGAGAAAAGGAGGGAGGGAAAGTGCATGCACACGCTTTGGCTTCTCCATGACCCCCAAAATGCCATAAATCACTTCCAGCAGGAGAGCAAGATGCAGCAAGTTTTGCCTCCTGCCCCTGCCCTTACGGCATAATTAGGGCAAACCCTGCCCTGCCATCAGCCGTGCAGCCAGGAGGCTGCGGCACCGGCGGGAGCAAGGCTGGGTGCAGGAGCTGGGGGCTTTCAGCCTGCACCGAGGCCCCTACGCCAAGAACGCGATGCTCCTGCTCCCACTGCTAAAACCACCGAGGGTCAAGGAAGATGATATTTCCATCTTTTGGAAACTAAATACTGGGAACACGCCTACACAGTCTTTGTCATAATCTCCCAAATTCAGTTAGAAGTAAAGAACAGGCAGAGGTCAAACTTTTCCAGGCTTAATAGAAATGCTATCAAAATTTAACCTCTTCCTTGCTAGCAGTGCTTGGATTTCCCATTCCCAACAAAGACAGGGCCACAGCATTCACGTGCATGATGAACACATGCTTGCCTTTGCAGCAGTGTTATTTTTCTTCTCCCCCTTCCCTGTGTGCACAGGCAATGCAGACAGCAATGTTTCTGACACTGGCAAGGATGAGAAGATTCGGTTGCATGACAACCTCTGTGGAGAGATGCAATCTTGCATCACACATCCCATTCGGCTGCAGATACTCAGCAGAGCTGCTCTGCTGTGCCATGAACATACATGCCAGCTTGACGTTGCTTCACCCCATCTCACATGCTAGAAGAGAAGAGGCATGAAAGATGGGCTTCCAGGGGACCAGATGGGCACCTGTCAGCAGCCATACATCAAGAGATCAATGCTTTGGATTGTGCATAAAAGAAAAAATAAAAGAAGAAGAAAAGGGGAAAAAAACCCACCTTCTGTAAGATTTTCAAACACATGATTCTTAGATGCTGTGTGAAAAAAACCCAATTTGGCAGCTCTCCCCTTTTTTTCTGAGTGAGCAGGAGTGAAATACATTTATTGTAGCACCCCTCGCCATTTTGGAAAAGCAGTAAAGAGGGGTCCGTTTCTCTGAGTCACTTCCCTCTGACATTTCAGGGGAGCAGTGGGCAGCTGCATACAGATGGCCAACTGGAGAGCAGGAGCAGTGAAGTGGTGACAAGTTGAACTCTGCAGCTCAGCACCGTCACTTACCAAAAGGTCAGGATTTAATTTTGATCTATAGATTGGTGTTCATAAGGATCCCAAGCCCTAGAAATCAATAGTGGAGTCCAAAATGTGACATGTTAGACAGCAGAGATGCTCAAGTAACTTTATCTTGCCTAGCAGACCTCTGTGTCAAGGCTGTTTGCTCCAGCCCAGCTGTCTCCGAGCTCAGGAGCCATACGGCTGGTAGGACTTCAGAGAGAGATCAAATTCAGAGGCAGCAAAGCATACGGTTGTTTGCTTTCCATGTCCCTGCTCAACTTTTGGCCTCCTACTTCCATAATGAATTTCTCGGAGGTTCTCAGCATTGCTTGCTCTTTTGCAGACTGCACTTCCAGCTACAAAAATAGCACAGACATAAAACAATCATCAGAAATCAGATAAGAGCTCCTCCCAGGAGGAAGAAAAAGATCTCTTTCTTCTCTTCTTTTTTTGTTCTCTGTGTTTAAGAAGGCTGATGTGTTACAATCACAGATTGTGATTTTCATCCCAAAGTGCTTCGCAAGAGCTTGCCAGCACCTCTGTGCAGAGCTGGCAGCAGGCACTGCTGGGACGAGCTGTACAGCTTCACTAGAGCACAGCCTGCCTGAGCTGCTCACACAAACCCTCCAAATATCTGCACTAGACATTCTGGTGTAGAAATAACTGAAGACAACAGACAACACTGTTTTCTGACATTGCTTCTTCCTAAAACGCAGCTCAGAGAGGAAAATGCATAGGTAAAAACTCTGTCACACACAGCTTTCTGTGGTCTTGGCAAGTCATTTTTGCCACTGAGTTTTGCCAAGTAGAGCCTTAGGGAGTCTCCCGCATCTCCCCCAGTTTCCAGCTGGCCACCCCACTCCTCCCTCCCCAGGCTGTGATGCTCACCAGACTTTCCCCAAGCCGTCTCAGTTCATTAACTCAGGACGAGTGCCTGGGCCCTGGTCGGGTTGGTGTTCTCCCATCCTTGGGAGTTAAATCAGCTCTCAGAGGGGTCCCGCCAGTCCTGGAGCTGGGGTGAGATAAGCCCTGGGAAAACAAGGATGGGAGAGGGCAGGGAAAGGAGTGTGGGACTTCCACCAGTCCTTCTCCCCACTCACTGCTTTCCATGGAAACACATTCAAAACCTTGCTCTTCTCTAAAATGAGAGCTTTATAACTCCCTTATCTGTGTATCATTACTGATAAGCACTCTGATATATATGCCCGGTCACACTGTGAACTCCCTGCCCCTTGCTCATATGCATGTGCACAGAAACATATACCCACAAGCCCCCAAAAAGAGCCTTTAAATGTTACGTAAACACAAATAAATAAATACAGTACAGCAAATGGGGCCATAAGGGACCTTGAGTGGCCTCCTAGTTCATCCCCCAAGGCAGGGTCAAATTACACAGTTTATTGCCCGACCCAGTGCTAAAAATACCCATTGGCCAAAATTCCGGTCTTCCTGGGCAGCTGCTTCCCGAGACTCTCTCCTTTTCACTCTTCAAAGCTTTTCCTGGATTTAGTTGTCCCTCACTGAAGTTTAAGCCCAGCCACTTTCCTGTCCCCGGCAGACACAGGGAACAGTTCATTCCCATCCGGCTCGTAGCACACATCTGGAGACGGTTATGTCTCCCACTCTGGCTCTGCTGCATTTGCATCTCTTTTCTAGACAAACATCAGCAGCTTGTTTGGGAAAAAAAAAAGAGTCAGTGGTTGGCCATAATGCACAAAGCATAGCTGGTGATGGTGCTGGAAGGAGCCGATGATATGGCTCATTTGTTGGCAAACTGGTGGTAGCATGAAAATAGGGCAGGTCTCAGCAGGGGCACCAGGGCCAGGCACCATGAGACCCCAGCAATATTTTGCAGCACGACTTGTCTACTGCTAACAGCCCCAGTATCCTACTCCCACCTCTGGGCTGGCACATGTCTGCGAGACTGTTTTGCGGCATTTTTCCATTTTTAATGTTCTTTCAAAGATTGTTCTTGCAGGAGGTCAGAAAAAGAGGCATAGTTATAAAAACAGACCAAGCACATACTGGACCAAAATGACATGCTCCAACATCTGCCTGAAGATATAACTGATCTGAATATGAATTTCATCATTTGTGGTGATTCTCACTCAATGCTCCCCCCACCTTCAACATGGACCATTGCTTCTGCATACAACAGCACCTTGCAACATGACTCACCTCCACCAAGCAAAGCACATTTTCCACCCACGTAGCTGCAGCTCCTCTTCTGGAGGTCACCACTGTGACTGTGGACAGCAGCGCACGTCTGCCCCACTGCTGATGCACCTACTGAACAAATGTGCCCTGCTAGCGGTTGCACTGATATACCAACACCCTGCACCGGAGCCCTTGATAGGAGGGCTCACACTCCCATTCCTCAATGCGTCTCCTCTCACAGAGCCCTTGAAATGCAAAGGAAGAAAAAGTTGCTCTCTTTTCCCTTTAACACCAGCAAAGACTCACTGAACCTTAGCTGTAAAGCTGCAATCACCAACATGTGAGAATGTTTGGAGTCCTAACTGAAAGGGGAAACACCATCTACTGCAAAAGCCACAGCTTAGCTGGCCTGTCCCTTACAGAAACTCTGAGAGTTTCACCCAGCTCAGTATAAGAGAGCTGATGAAATCCCATCTGAAGGTGTCAGGGCCTCAGGTCAATCTAAACACTCTTCTGGGAGCATCCTGAGTCCTCTTCCCTCCCCCAGCCTCAGAGACGCTGCTCCACATTTTTCCCTCACTGTTTTTCTTGGCAGCTGTTTTCTTTCAAGTCAAGCTATGGCTGTGTTGCTTTTAGGTACTTAAATTCATATTCTTGATTCATTTCTTCCCTAATCACTTGGGATACTGCATTTTACAAAAGGGAGTATAATTAATCTTCCAGGTTTGTGCACGTGTGATGAAAAAGATGTGATCCGTGACAATTTAATGCCCTAGCTATCTGCTAGACAATGGAAATTTCTGAATTATACCCAAAAAAGCCACACCCAGGCTCACAAAGACTGCAGCAGCTGACAAGCATCTTCTCCAAACTCTTAAACAGGAACATTTTTCGAGGGCTTTTTTGTTGTTCTTGTTTTAAACTTGGCCCCAAAAATCAGTTGCAAAAGAGCAAAGCTGGCAACTTATGCAGTGGTTCGATGAGTTCCAGAAGCTGTTGAATTTCTCCCTACGTTATCAGCCATCAGGGAGACCCACCAAGGTGCATTTTGTATGGTGATTGCTGTTAATGTGCTCCCACTCCCCTCTAACATGCATTCCTCCTCCTGCTCCCCTCTAACATACATTCCTCGCCACCTCGGTGATGGTGACGGTGGTTCGGCAGTCAGCATTGCTCACAGATAGCTCCATCCCATCTCAATCACTCTCTTAGATGCTAACAACTCTGCAATGACCAACGAATATATGTGCTGCCCATAACAAAGCTATTAAAGTGATTCTGGTAGGAAATTGTGGGAATGCTGCAGTAATCAGACGGAATTATAAAAGGTTAATGAAGATGAAAGGACAGAATATACAGAGGAAAAGCCCAGGCAGCCAGGGAGATTTTGGCAAGATTTGCTAGGCTGCTGCCTGGCCACACACTAATACATTTCCTGCATTTCCCAATCCAGCTGCTCATTTCCAGTAGCCTCAGCAAATCTGTATCGCTGGAAGAAACGCTGAGCTACTGCGTGGCTGGTAGCATTTGTAGTGACTCTTGCCCATTATTGACATAATGGTCACGTTTCCAAAAGGAATTTGGGAAGAAAGCTCATTTAATCTAGATACAGTATCCCTGGGGAGGCTAAAGTCGCAAGTGCTCCAGCTCAGCCTGGAAACCATAACTGAAGTATCATCGATGTGTTGCTCAGCTAGAGGACATCTCTTTCCAAGTCACCTCAGTATTTTTGGATGGAAATTTTTTCGTTCAGTGTTATCAGAGAGCTGCTAAGAACAAGCAATCTTCTGTTACCGCTGGGTAGGACAGGACGGTGCAAGGCACTCCTTCAAAGCAGAGGGGAGGAAACTTCTTAATTTCTTTCCATCCTCATCAAGGGACAATTTCTGACAGTACACTTGTACTGTAGTATCCAGATTTCATGCTATGGGGCTCCACTCATTCCCCTTAGAAAGTTATTTAATGCCTTAATAGATGTCCTCATCACACTTTCTTTTTTTCTTAACCACACCACTGTTTTCTTCATTATATCTCTCACCACCTAAAATATCCCTTCTTCCTCACCAGCACTTCAGACTTTCAAATGACTGCAGGCTCTTGCCTAATCTCTCTCCTACTCTTCATCCGATGTCGAGACGGGTGCTTAGCTAAGCTATGCGCATAGCTCACTGTCAGCATCACCACATAAATCAGTCTCTCCAGCTCCAGCATGCTGCCTGTGCTATTCTCTGAATTCCTGCCACTCGTCACCGCATCTCCTTGGGCAGATGCCAAGAAGGGGACACAGACCTGCTGGGTGGGACCAGACAAGCTCAGCAGAGAAGGACTTGCAGCTCATGTTGTCCCCAGCACAGGGTACTGCACATATAACCAAGCTCACCACCCAGCAAGTTTGCTGCTGTCTTCTAGAATTCACCTTTCATATGATCTTCCACCAAAATTTCTCCATGCTTTTTCCAACTTCTCCATCTCCTTAAAGAGAAGGTTATTTTTGGCCATGTTATATAGCTTAAGTATTTCCAAAGCAAGCCTTGATCTCCTCTGTTGCTCATTTCTCAGTTCCTCCCAGTTCCACAGTGACTGCAGGTTTGACTACACTGCATTTAGCACTGAGATCATTTATAAAGGGACCATGTTCAGCCAGATTTACCACCAGCACTGTCTGTAAGCCAAGAGACACCTCTTTCATCCCACCCACATGTCCCCCTGCAATTATGGCAGTCAATACTGATGCTAAGGGTACGTGTAGGCAAACAGAGTTTACTCACTGCTAACTCAGTCTCCATGCAGCTTGCCCTTTGGGAAACTGGAACAATTGCTGCCTCCTTTCCCTTTCCCCATGACAGCACAGACATTTATGTTTCGTCGTTGATGTGATCGTGGTCACAGTGCACAACACTGGCCACCCCAGTTGCAATGCTGGCCATCCCAGACACTGCACAGCCTTGGCAGCAGGGACCCAGTGCACAGCAATACCCACAACTGACAGCAGCATCAGCCTCCCCAGCCTCCGGATTTTTGTAGCCCTGACGAACTTTGAGCTGGCTTTCAATTTATGCAAGCTGCTGTATGCATGCCACTTTGAACTGCCTGCATGAGTAAACCACGCTGACGAGGGAGCTGGAGTTCATGGGGACTGCAGTCAGTCATATTACAACCCATGACAGATTTAATTGCAGATTAGAAATTCCGTAGCAGAAATATTACAGGAGACTTGAGATCCTAATTGTTTCCTGCATAAGGTAGGAGCTTAATTTTATTTTTAAACTCCCAAGCGCTGACAGCCAATATTTTGGTGTGAAAAAACTAAAGAAGCAACTGCTACCTCACTGTGAACAGGTAACAACTTCCAGAGTTTAATCTTACACCTTAATTTGTTCTTAATATTCAGATCGTGGCAGCAGCCAGGAGGCATTATCAAGCTAAGTGCTCCTTTGTGTCAATACACAGCAGTAGAAAAATTCCCCGCCCAAATGAGCTGTGATTGTTGCATCTGCTGGAAGAAAGCCATGCTCTCTCTTGTGCCATACTAATGCACTTTTAGCGACAGAACTGATTAGGATTCCTGCTTTGGATTTGCTCAGATCTAGCTGGGTTGGTTTTTTAATCTTCGGGATAAGCTGTGGATAGAGAATTAGCCATTTAGATATAAATGCATCGCTGGGAAATGGTTTGCCAGTGACGGCCGCAAAATGACTTCAGTGTCTGATCTGGCAAGCGGCTGCTAGATAATGAAGTGATAATCAGGGGTGTGAGGGAAGAGGGGGGATTTTTGTCTTTCAAGAAGCACCAGACATCTTTGCCTGATTCTGTCTCCACTAGCGCAGGAGTCAGAAGAGTGCTGAGGAATGTGTGCTAAAAGTGAAAATAAGCACCCTCCCCTCTTCTCAGATTTAAATTGATGCTTGATAGCGGAATTACAGAGTCACCACTGGCAAGCTGAGGTGCAGGGAGCATTGCTGGGGCCGTTTGAACCTCATGGCTCTCCGGTGCTGTATTTTGATACGGCTGCCTAATGAAGTCTGGCAGGCTGTGCGTCCTTCACATCTCAGCGAGGCTGGCAAGCAGCATCGCACAGGTGAGAGGCACCGGGTCTCAGGTTGAATCCGACGGCAAGCTTCTCCCATCTGAGTCTGCAACGTCTGACAAGGGGAAATGCTCCTGGGCGTGCTCTCATCTTGCAAACAGAAAGGAGGTCGGGTGTGCTTCTTCCAGAAGGCTTCTTTCTCCAAAGCCATTATTTTTCTTCTGTCCTGAAAAAGTCTGACTTAACCACCTCCCCCCAGCTGCCAGTCGCATGGTCTCTGAGCAGGACCCAGGAGTGACACACCACCACGATGGTCTTTGCCACAGCACTCGAACACCACAAACTGCTGGCACCCTGCTCCCACACACTTACCACCCCACTTGCTCTAGGGCTGCCCTCAAATTGGGCAGCAGCACACACAAACCACAGCCTAAAGATCTCGCATTCTGCAGTACTGGCCACACTCCACCTGAAATTGATGTCCTTTCTAATTCTTATGGATGTCAGAAAGATTTATCCAGAGAGATCTTATTTTACAGCCTGTGTCTGCTGGTGTATTTGCTCTTTCAGCACTCTGGGTTCACAAGCTACTGTACTCTCCCCAAACCCTCTCTCACCCATGCTGGAGGGCTATAAATTATAACAACCTGCAATGCTTTCAGCTACGGTCCTGTCCATCATCTGTGCGTGGCATTAACCCTGTGAAACTTGGTCACACAGATCTGCATTTCCCAAGCTTTGAATCCTTATCCATTGCTAAAGCCCCTCAGACAGCCAAAGAATGAAGCGCATACAGCAGCCGGCATTTCTAAAGAAAACTTGATGGCTTTCTGACACCCGACACATGCAATTCCCAACAGAGTTAATTGAAGCTAATTCCTCAAAGGCTGAGATGAGAATATCCCCATAAATTATGTTCCTGCTTCATTCCAGACAAGGATGGCATGAATGCATTACACGCAATCCCCCAATTTACAGTATTAAAACTGGCAAGTCAATCAAGGAGACAGCATAAAGTCACTTGAAAGCTGAAATTCATTTTCAGCCTCACTCCATCTGTACTGTAACCTGAAAGGTTGATTTTTGAGGGCATCTTTCATATTCCCCTGCACAGCAGGACCCATTCAGCAAGAGAAGAGCCTTCTCCATGGATGCGACATGTTTGGTACAGCAGAGCCCCTGCTTGGTGTATTTTGCTGGGGTGCAGGTTTTCAAGGCCATTATTGAGGCATTCTTCAAAGATGTCTGTAGAGACCTTTGAGTTTCCAAGACACAGAGAAAAACAACGCAGGACCAAGGGCACCATGTCTCTGCGGCCATCACAGAAAGCCAGGGCTAATTATCGGAGAGGGCATGCACGCACACACACACAAAAATATCTAACCTATAACATTGCTACTGCCAATCCATTCTCATGAACAGAGAGTTATTTTTAAATCCTGTGTTTTTTGGACACAGTCCTAATAACAAGTTATTTTTAAATGGCACTTTAAAGAAATAAGCACATTTTGTGTGCCATTCATGTCACTCTTTTAGGGACTGAAATATCACTGAATTGTACTGTGGGGATTATGCAAATTATATCCAGATTCAATAAAAGAACTGCCCAGCTTCTGTGCTGCTCAAAATCAGAAGGACTGAAAATACATTTCTGGGAACTTTCACTGCCTTGCAGAAGCTCTGAAGATGTAAAAGTTGGAATTTATTTGAGCTGTGGTCTGTATCAGTTAGTTATCTGTTGCAGGACACATGAGTGTTTCATGTTGGATACTGGAAAAGTAAATACCTACATGAAGCAAAGGTGGAGCTTAGCCCAGGTCAAATAGAAAGCCTGTGACAGAACCAGAACCTTGTGAATCCCACCTTGGCTTAACTCCAATGCCATGCTGTAACCTGATACAGGCTAAAGACTAAGACTTCAGCATAGAATCATAGAATTACAGAATCATTTAGGTTGGAAAAGACCTTTGAGATCATCAAGTCCATCCGATAACCCAGCACTGCCAAGTCCATCACTAAACCATGTCACTAAGCACCTCATCTACGTGCTTTTTAAACATCTCCAGTGGTGGTGATTCCACCACCTTCCTGGGCAGTCTATTCCAATGCTTGACCAACCTTTCAGTGAAGAAATCTGACCTCCCCTGGAGCAACTTGAGGCTGTTTCCTCTTGTCCTATCACTTGTTACCTGGGAGCAGAGACCAACACGCACCTGGCTACAGCCTCCTGTCAGGCAGCTGGAGAGAGCAGTGAGGTCCCCTGAGTCTTCTTTTCTCCAGGCTCAACAACCCCCAGTTCCCTCAGCTGCTCCTCATCAGACTTGTGCTCCAGACCCTTCCCCAGCCCCATTGCCCGGCTCTAGACATGCTCCAGCACCTCAGTGCCTGTCTTGTAGTGGGGGGCCCAAAACTGAACCCAGGATTCAAGGTGCAGCTTCGCCAGTGCCGAGTGCAGGGGGACGGTCACTGTCCTAGTCCTGCTGGCCACACTATTTATATAGCATTATATGCCATGTCATAAATGAGCCATAGAGCAGCACTACTATATCACTTCTTCACTTATAAGGTATCTTAGACGTGCAGTATTTGGCACTTAAATTACACCAAGTTGAAGCCCAGCTATGGTGAATCTGCAATAACTCTCACTGGAATCCATAGACTTTAACAGCCCAGGGAGATCTTAACAACTGTCTCACCTGACCTTCTGCACACCACACCACACAGCTTCTGCCTCAAGCCCATAACTCCTGACTGAGCTATGACCCATCCTCAGGGAAATATGCAGACTCAACAGAAAGACTTGAAAGATGGAAAATTCAACTTGTCCTTGAATTACTGTTCCAAGGTTACCTGACTTCCTTGCTTCAAGTCCTCCAGCTCTAATTAAGATGACTCTTGTTTCCACTGTAACCTTTCCTGCTCGAATGAAGCGCCACCTCCTATTAGAAATTTCTTCCATACACAAGTGCTCTAAGACCAGTCAAGGCATCTCCTAACCTCTTTGATCAGCTAAACCAGGGGGGCTACTGTGCAATAATATATTCACCACTGGCTGCATTGTAGGTCTGTTAAGTGCAGGGATGTTGCTGCTCTGTAATGAGTAGCAGTTGCCACAGGTCAGCTGAGGTTCAGTAAATGTCCACACAAATGCCCTTCGCCCAGAGCTAACACAGGATTATCTTTGTAACGCAGCTCAAGAATTCATATATATTCTTTTCCTTTTGTCTGATTGCTTTCAAGAGAATAATTCATGAATGAAATGCTCAACTCAGGAAGTGTTAAATGCATTGGCACAGCATCCCAAATATATTTAAATAAAGTAATATTTACCTATAGGAAAATATAATGGTGATTTAAACACAGTTTTCCATAATTAAATGGTAAAAATTGTGTTACCAGTTCAAACGCACAGAAAAGAACCCACTTTAGGGAAACCCATTTTCACTTCTAGAAATGAAAGGTTGGAAAAATATTGTTCATCAGTGATAGATGAACAATATAATGTTCTGTTCCTCTATTCTACCCAAGAGATAATGTTAATCCTTTTGATTTATTCACAACTCCTTAACTAATACTGTAATAAATGGTATTGACAATTGAACTCACTTCTGTAAGAAATTCATTGTATTTGCAGCACCTACAGTAAGAAATGCCTTCATGGTCCTGACAGGAGATGTAAACAAAATTAAAAAGCTGAGAACAAAGGCTGTAGAAAAATCAGATAGGCATAGCTGATTAGGAAATGTGGCTTGCTTACATGGGGGGTAATTGTTGTATACCTCTAAGGCAGTATTTCACACATAAAAATGTTGGGCAATTTCTTCATTTTAAACACATGAATCTTCAGTTCTTTGCTTCTCAGCACAGAGATGCCTGAGCTGACCACCAGTTACAGCGCTGGCTTTGAAAAGGCTGGCAAAGACCTGAATCACTTTAATCTTATTAAAATACAGAGCATTTTAAAGATATGATCCCCAGTGACTTACTGATGGCTCAATTGCTGCTACAATCTATGCAAGGCTTCGAGTGATGAAACTGTATTAGTTCCTGCCTTTTCTCTCCTTTTCAAAACGGTTTCAGAGGTTACTGCTATCACTGGCTCATCAGGGCTCAAAGGAAATACTTTCAGAAGCAGAACTAGAAATGTCTCCTCTTGCATTACCAGTATGTAATTAGGGGAAAGCTGCATTCCTTTCAGCTGTATACACAAAGTCACACAAAGCGTTTTCTAGAAATGGACTTAACTAGGGTCAGACAACAGTAATCAGCTATAACTCTCTCAAGGCTATTCAAAGGAATTAATACCGATTACTGGTTATGAGCTAATTCAGTCATTCTTCTAAAAAAAAATTAAACCCCCCACTCTTGTTAAAAACAGAGCACCTGGCACAACAGAGCACTGCCAGCCTGCCACAAAGAGCCGTCTATTACACCCCTGCGGTGCGTATGCAGCAAATCCACAGAATCAGCAATAGCGCAGGATGAGGCACCAACCCAGAACCAAATTTGTACCATTTAAACACCGACCTATGATTATTCTCAGGCAACAGCAGCAAAAAGCAGCATAAGGTTTGATTACTAAAAAGAACATAATGTTACACAATTGCACGACAGCAATTATAATGGTCGTGAACTGCAGGGCTATGGCAACTTCCTTCTAAGCTCATAATTTAAGAAGAGAGAAAACGTGGACTATATCTGAAAAAAATGAAATCCTCTCCTGCTTGGGGAGTGCAGGAGAGGGAGAGGTGCCTGTGCTACGCAGTACAGCCACCTTTCACTTGGTCCAGCGACACTAAGCACACACGCTCCGGCAGCTCAGCTATCGCAATCAGCAGGGTAAATTGTCAGCTTTAATGAATTTGAAGTGTCTCCCAGGCAAACTACCTCATAATGAAACAACGCTCACTCTCAGCTAAACTCACAATCCCACACAATGGGACCACCAGGAGCTACAGCACAACTGAAGCTCATAGTGGTGGCTTGGCTTTTTAAAGGCATTTATTCAGTTGTCTTTCAACGAGCGCTAAGCAATTTGTGTTTGTATCCTGCTATTTATTAAAGCTGGGTCAGGAAGGAGGAGGATTCAATGCCTACTTCAAATCATTCCCCCTAGAAATGGTCATTTTTACCCATAATGAAAATAGAGGATTCCCGGTGCTGGAAGGGCATAGCTTGAGTCAGAGTAATCCCTCTGAAATCTCCCTGTGAGGTGATGAAAGAGCAGGAGGTTTTCCGAGAAAAGGGGGCATTCCCAGCACAGTCATCACCTCTCTGCTCCGTGGAAGGCTTTTTAGTCTGCAAGGAGAGGAACAGCTTAGCACAAACAGAAAGACACAGAGATACTTGCTCCAAGCACCACATTACATTGTCTAGAAAACTTGCAGAGGGACGTCCTGTTACAGAAAATGTTCATAATTTAGTGGATGGCAGAAAGAAAACACAAACCAAAATGTTTATAAATGAAAAGTTGCCCAAAACATTTCAGTCCTTCAATTTTTTTTTTTTAAAACGGCTGGGATGCTGAAGAAAACACGTTGCTGTTTCTAAGGAATGCTACCCATTCTGCAGAGATGTAAATCAAAATTTAACAAGGAGGGTGATGTAATGTTTTCAGCCACCCATGGGATTTCTCCCGTGGACTTTCCTCAGAGCTCGATAGTCAGAGAGAAGAAACATGGATGGAGAAGTTTGGGACATATTTTATCAGGAAAGGTAAGGATGAGAAGCATATGATGGGGAATTAGATGGTCTGAGGTGTGAAAGATGTCTCTGTGAAGCTAAGAATCTCTGTGCTGGGGTCCGCTGGAGGATGTGACACTCCCAAGTGAGGGGGAATGGCAGGAAATTAAGCCCAGAGAGTTTCATAGCCACACACCACTGTCACCTCCACAGTCAGACCATGACCAGACCCAGATGTCGGCAGTCACCTTGGGATAAAGTCATGAGCTACTGGTAATACACAGTGGCAGATAAAAGCAAAACCATACCTGTGACTCATGAGATTTAAAAAAGAGGAAATGGAGATTGTTGTGCTGCAGCTAGAAAAATGCTTTGTGAACTTCAGAAAAAGGGATCGTTCTGTATAATAACTGCACTATGCTCATCTCCCCGTTCTCCAGACAGCTTAACCCATCTTTGCTTATTTTCATTTGCATCTCAAGGCCAGAGCCAGCCTCTTCAAGTCCTCTGCTGCACCACTCACCATACAGCAAATCGGATAATTCTGCAGCCAGCATTCTGACTGCTTTACAATGCCTAACAACATTTAGACTGTTCCCTGCTTTACTTCTGTGACAGCGTGGCAGGCTCTGCCAAGAGGAAACCTTCAAAGGACTTTGCATAATGTCATAACAAGGTTGCAGCAAGCAGCCAGATCTGAACTTGGGATCTCCCTTGGTGAGCTCTGCTGTGCGAGCAACCCTCCAGTTATTCCTCCCCTCCACTGCCGCCCAGAGAAGACCTTGCACTCCTGATGCTGTTTTAGCTACAGAAGAGTGCTTGAGAAAACAAACTGTAGGGTATTCCAGACCTCTCAGCTCCCGATCCCAAGCCTTCCACAAAAATCTGGAATTTCCAGATATGTTGTAAAGCTGCTGCAACATCCTTTTGCAAGACAAGTGCGCAAACTAAAATCTGAGGCAGATCTAGGAATCACCCTAGACAAATGCCTCTTTCCAAATACCTAGTGCTATTGTCCAAGTCTTTTAACTGAGTCCAGCGTCCTCTTGGTGATTACCCAAGGCTTTGTTAGACATGCAAATGAGACACTCATCTAGGATCTTCTTAGATGAGGACTTGGTGATGCGCTGCCTGCCTTATAGTGACAATGAAAGGGTTTTTTTGCTTATACTGGAGACTTGCTGAGTGTGCATAGGAGAGCAAGCACTCAGAAACCAAGGTTTTGAGGAGCTGACAGCATTCCCAACTGACAGCACACCAGTTCGCCTGTTCAGCGAAACCACCATGAACAGTAGTGGCAGGCAGGCAGAGTAGGCAGGCAGCCAATGGAGATTGCTGCCTCCTGTGCTCATCTTCACCTTCCTTTCATCCTGCAACCTCACTTACCCTTCTAACCAAAGCCATAGGTTTCAGGCTGAGGCTGGTTACCTGTTTATGCATTATTACTCTGGCCTCCTAAAAGGGGCTTTGGTACAATGGTGTCATGCAGACTAAGAAAGGAAGTGCAGTCATCGTTTCAGAATTAGCATCTAACACACCCAGTAGTATCTGAAACACCAGATTAATCCAACACTCAGGCTAAGAACTAGTTTTTCAGCTAACTGCTGAGAAATGTTGACATTTTGAAACACATTCCCTGATGGATTATTGCAATCAAGTTCTGGGCTACTCTTTAGTAGCATTTATTAGGTGCTGCAATTTTAAATAGTTTAAATATCATCAATGAATGAAGCAGTTATTAGATAATAACCTGGACCCACTAAATATTCACTTTCCCCTGTATTATTCATTCCCCTACGACAACATTTAGTGATTCTAAAACATTTTGTTACAATGAAGGTATTCCATAGCTGTAGGAATGCGAAAAGCAGGGATCAAGGGATGGAAGGGAAATATGAAGGGAGAAGCAGATTAACTCATGGGCAATTGGCAGCTTGCAGGCTGAAACTGCTAGATCCATTCTTGAAATGAGCTTTTGCAAAGTAGATTTGTGAGCTAGGGCCTTCACAAGGGCAAACAGCACTGGAGAATCCACTGACCTGCCAGCCACCAAGGAGATGCAGCTCTGGCCCAAGATGATGACAGAGCCTGAAATGCCAGTTGCTCTGCATGGGCAGCAAGAGACACACACCCAGCGTTATGCACAGCAGCTCATCTCAGCCCCCAGGGTGGCACAGCCTGGTCAGCACGGCGCTATACCCACACTAATAAACCTTGCCCGATGCACTCTATTCTGCCTGCTCCAGAGCCAACTTCAGCTCTCCACTGCTCACCATTAACTACCATCAACTTGCTCCAAGAGACCAAGACTTAAATGCCAATACTTATATTTTTAGAGTCCAGGATGGGCTCCCCCGTACTGCATTTGAGCATTATTTCCACATGCTGCTGTGTTTTGTTAAGCCATTCTGCTCATATCCAGGAGGATCCCACGGGGTTAAGGAATTAGCCTGGGGCATGGGAAAGTTGAGCTTCATTCCTTGATCTGCCACAGAAACCCCAAGTGCCATTGGGCATATCACTCAGCGCCTGCACTTGGGTCTCCTAACTGTAAAATAGGGATAGAAACCCTGTGAGGGTGTTGGTAAGAAGATAAAACTGTTACCATCTGGGAGGTGCTGCGATGCTGTGATAAGAGGGGCCATGCAAGAAACTTAGATAAACAGTTTCAAAACTCTCAGCTTTTTGGTGCTTTCTATTCTACAGGTGATGCACTCTGTGATTTCACACAGCCAGCTTCAATCTCACAGCTTCCTAAGCATCAGAGGTTTCCAGCCCAAATAATAGGTCTTCCCTCAAATTGCAAAAGGTCGTGGTCTTTACAATGGCAGTTTGCACTCTGTGTTTTCATGAGAGTAAGCAGAAATCTCCATAATGCTTCGAGGCCAGTGCACCTAAGGTTTTACACTTTGAGCATGAGAACATCTGTGTCATTTCCCAACGCTATCTCATTGACCACAACATTCATTCTCAGAACACACCATCAAGTGAAGCCTTTTCCAGAAACGCTACATAATGATTGTAAGCTCTGTTTTGCCCATCAGCACTCCTGCAGACTTCAGGAGAATTATAGGTAAGTCATCCCCAAAAGCCCTAGAAAAAGAAATCCAATCCTGTAAATACTTTCTAGGATCAGTGATTTAAGCTTTCATAGACAGTGAAGAACTATGAAAGGACATGAAGTCACTGCAGGAAGATATAAACAACCCATGAAAAAAACATTGCATTTCAAAAGATAGGGTACTTCTAAGGCCACGGCATTCTAAACAGAATTATCTGATGCCAGCACTGTTTATTTGGTGTCAGGGTCTCACATGCAGGGCAGCCACAGCTTATCAGAGAAGAGTTGTCACCTATTTAGAGAGAAGCTTTAAGCTAACAAATTCTTGCACTGTGGAGGTACCAGCCACATGTGAGAATGAAGCTAATGATACCCATTTTCCACTAGGGAAAGGAGCTGCCAGCACCACTACCTCCTTCCTCAGGATTAACGCCAATCAAACAGGACAAGGAACAAATACGTGAGCCAACCATGAGTCCTAACACCAGTATCCAATGTGCATATATTATACAGCTAAACACTTAACAGATTCAGTAACTTCAAAGTGCATTACCTGGCTGAATTAACCCCCACTTCCACCTTATTACAGGATGCTTAAGAAAAGAAGAAGCTTTCAGTCATGTTCAGCAATAAGGTTGCCACGCACACTGTTATACACTGCACAGCAATCCAGCAAGAAAATAGTGTGAATCATTTTTTTCAGTTTCTGAAATTACTTTGCTGACAGGCCAGTGTCATTCTGTAGGTTCATCTAACATCAAATCTCCTTCTGGCCCTTTGAGAACCTGTGAATTACAGTTAAATAAGCTCTAGTATAGCTTGTTCCTTGACATTAACTATGGAATCGTGTTGACATATGAAGAGTCACCTCATGTTGTGTTGCTCAGCATTTACCCTGTGCCAGCCAGGAGCATGCTTGGATAATTCTGTCTAAGTAGTTACGAAAACAGCAGAACTCAGGAGAAAAGGCTCCTGCAAAATTCGGCACCATTCCAGTTCACCAGCTAAATGCTTCCATCTGATATTCAAAACAGGCAGGTGGAAAATTATCCAGAGACACACTATCATGTTCTGCCTGAACAAATGCAAGAGGGACTAAAATACCACTTTGGACAGTAAGTCAATTTAAATCTAAGTGTTTTCCATCAATCCTCCAGTTTTTCTGGAAGATGCACAGGCTGTTTTGCTGTGGAAGAGACCTGTGCGCCTGAGGGTTTGAAGGGGAGTGTTAATTTATGTTTTCCTCCTCACTTGGTGGGATTCAAAGGGACTCCAGCTTGTTTCGCCATGCCAGCCTGTCGTTTTATTCCACCAGGCCTCCTATGCAAATAAAATTACCCAGTGGGTTTGTAAGGTCTGCTCACAACAGTGTTATAACTCATTACCCACAAAAGCCACGATGACGCTAAGTAGAGCATGCTCAGAACTGCATTCCACCTGACATCCAGAAATTAACACACATTACAAACACTGATCCCAAAGGTCGACTCCTCTCACGACAAGATGGGGTTTGCTCTCACTTAATAGGAGACACATCAGATGTAGTTCTTACATGGTATGATCTCCTCATTCAATACACTACCAACCTCACAGGTTGCAAAGAGTCAGCAACCATGTCAGTGCTTCTGACACTTCAATGTCCATTAGAGTTTATTATAAACAAACAGGCTTTGGTACAAGAATCAGTATTTCAATTACTTAAGCCCTAATGCCAAACTTGGTCTGTTTCAGAAGCAAGATAATACAGCACTCACATATTATATTATCCTTCCTTTTCAGTAGCCATAGATAAGTATCATTATGTCACTGTGAAAAAATGCACTCAATTATCCTACGTTGTTATTACTTAATCTGCGTTTCAAAAAAAGCTTTAGACTGAAAAGATGTTAGATAAAGGCTAAGTATTGCAGATAAAGGCATTGCTTCACTGAATATATGCTGTAAAAGCATGAGCTGTGGTTGCACACATTTAAATGAACCAGGCTCCTCTCAGCGCATTCCCATATTGGCAGAATCGCAGCCACAATGGGCTGCTTGCACAAGAAGGTGATTGGAGCGCTAAAAGCAAAATGCAGAGGTAGGCTGGGAAAGGAGCTTGCTTCACGTAGGAGAGAGCCTTTGCAAAGACTTCCTTAATGCTTGGCATGAATCTCCTCCCCTATACAGGGAGACTGGGTCCCTGCTAAGGTCTGTCCAGGCACCGCACATGTGGCCAAGCTGTGTATGGCACGACTGAAGGTGATGGTCCAGCCTGAGGCTCAAACGGGAAAAGGAGCTGTATTCAGAAGAGCATGGCAGCCAGATTCTCATTCCTCTACACAGTCACTAGCGACAGGTAGCAGGACTCACTTTGGATGCCCGTGTTTGGATTACAGCTGCAGCCCCGCATCAGTGCTGTGTACTTTAATGGTCTCAGAAAATGGGTCTGGCACTCTGAATTGACGACAAATTGATTGAAACCAGATGTTGTGAAAAATGCCTTTTCCAAGTTCAATGGCACATGAATGGTCTCAGCATGCCCCTGGATAATCTGACTTCTGTGGCCCAGTCTGCTGCAATAAACTAATTGGGACAATAATATTTTGTCTCTGCATTGTGAACTCCTTGGGGAAAGAAGCTTTTTAATTGCATACACAGCTCATGGCCTGGTAGACTCTAAATCTCACTGGATGATGTGAAAAGTTATAGTGGGACCTCAGCTGAACACCCTAGGCTCATGTTACTGTCTGGATTAGCAAAACTTCAGACTATTAAATCGCCTATATTCTTCAGGCATTGCTGGAAGTTTGGTTTCCACACTGATCTAAGCTCTTTTTTGGCACAGTCAAAAGATGACAAACAACACA
Source organism: Falco punctatus (assembly GCF_963210335.1). Classification (NCBI taxonomy): domain Eukaryota; kingdom Metazoa; phylum Chordata; class Aves; order Falconiformes; family Falconidae; genus Falco; species Falco punctatus. Next base: position 40,647,473 of record NC_137587.1, on the reverse strand, counting down.
CCAAAGGTAGAAAAGCACAGAAGTGAAAAAAGCATCAAGCTGTTTTTTGGCCAAGACAGCAGATGCACTACGGCAATATTGGCTTTGTAGGAGAGTAGACACAGCCAGAGCCTGCACACTCAGGCCTCACCACTTTGCAGACCTCATCATAACAGATATATTTACACTGGCTCCACCTAATTAACACACCCTGCCAGACCCAACCTTGCACTCCTCAGCCTGCACATGCAGAGCAAGACCCCAATTTGGTCAGCTTGCACTCCCCGAGGCAGATAAAAATGACCTCAAAAGCCAAGCTTGATTCATGGACTGCCATTAGATAGTCCCTGGGAGGATGATTGATTGATCCTGCTTACCTTTGGCACTGCAAGACATTTAGCATCAGGTTGGGAGTAGCACAGCTTTGTAGTTGTTATTCTAATGGGCTTCAAGACAGAGCTATTTGTTTAGGAGCATGATAAGACTTTTCAGACCACTGGCTCCCTGCATGCTCTGAAAGTCTATCATAGCACAGGCGAAGTCATGACGCTAAATACACTGCAGAGTATTACCGAGAAAACCTGTCCCTGATCTATTTCCCTGTCAAAATCACAAAAAGCTCAACGAATCCTATGGTGTTCAGCTCGCATCTTTTCCAAAAACTGGGGGCAGAAGCCTGCAGCTAAGGTACGGAAGAGAAAAGGTTGAGAGCAGACTTTCCTGGTGACTAATGCAGCCGAGAGATAAACATCTAGATGCTCACTAAAACATACAGTATCACACGCAGATTAAAGGCTCCTTCCGAGATTTTGCAAGCAGCCAGCAACTCCTACCCAGCCATCTGCCCAGAAAGGGCCTCCGACTGCTCAACCAATCCATTTCCCGCCAGTGCCACAGGCTGGGCGATACCGATCTCTGCTGTGTTTTGTTATGAGAGCTTTGATGTACAAGTCTCCGCTGCAGCAGCAGCCCCCTTTAGGGAACAAAGCCACGATCTAGCCAGGCTCTTCACCAGTTGTCCAGGTATTAGGTTCTTTTTCCCAGCTTCAGGGCAACCCTATCACCAACACTTTCCTGTGACCTTTTGCAGGGAACCTTCTGCTCATGGCCATCTGCATCCTCCCCCTTTTCTTTTAAAGCATTCACCTGAACATTAGCAGCAAGCAATTACATATGCACTGGTTTGCATCAGTCACAAAAGCTGTAAGCCTCCAATTAACCACCTCATGCCTTTTAATGATACAACGCTAAACAAGGAAAAGAATTAGAGGGAACATCCTCAGAAGTGGTTTGCAGCAGGACAGAGCAGTCTTTATTACTGTTTATATTAGGGTAGCACCTAGGAAACTCAGCTAGAGGCTGTGAAAACAAATAGAGAAGTTGGTGAATTAATTTAATATGGAGAATTTATAGTCTATAGGACTGTAAGAGTAGGTGGATGAGGTGTAGTGTAATGAGGAGAACACAATGATTTTCTAAGGATCAAAATAACCTGCCAGCACCCTTCACTCGTCACTGCCAAGTTCCTGTATCCTCCCATCTCAACACCACTTCAAGCTTGCAAATGCTGGCAGAGGGCTCAATAGCAAAGACAAGTGCTTCTTTGACTCCCAGAAGACCCATGCTGCAAAGCGCAAGAGAACGCATTGTCTCTGTCTTCAAAAGATAGCTGAAGATACTGCACCTGCTCAGAAGGTTTCAGGCAAAACAGCATTTCAGAGGAATTCACCAATTCAGCAAAATCTCAACAAGGTGAGTCAATTTTGCCCAGGTTCCCATGAAACTTGCACCGGGCTCCAAACGTCAGAAACCTGCTGAGTTTCCTGCCTGGTCACCCATCTGGTTCCTCCAGCATTCAGGTTTCCAGGGCCCTGGGGCAGCCTGCTGCCAAATAGGCTGCTTTGCAAGAGGGGATTTCACTGCTCCCACACTTCTCAGTCTGGGGTGTCCCAGATGTTAGACCATCTCAGGGAGAAAACACAAGAGCATCCACAGATGGTGAGCCCGTGAAAGCCAGTGGAGAGGCTCAGCACTCCAGAGATGAGACGACCCACAGTGCAAGTTGGTGCACTATTCCCTTTTGCAGACTTTCTACCTGGTTGTGTTTTGCTCCACTTCGGAGAGACTTCAGCCTAATTTCATCAAAACTAAACTTCTTCCTGAAACAGAACCCTCTTTTTAAGCTCATTCCTAGCAGACACCCTCACAGGACAGCTGTAGCCATTCACCTCTCAACAGCAGCCCCTGCATATCAGTCCTGTTTGAGCTGCTCTCAGGTCAGAGGCAGAGCTGTATATCCTGTACAGCCCACCAGAAACATTGTGGGGATATACAGATCAGTCAAACCTAACCTGCCTGGTCTGGAAAGCAGATGATACGCACTATTATAGTCCCACGAGCTCTGCAATGGAGAGAACAAAGTGAAATCTCTGTAGCGTATTCATCAGCGTCTAATGGAAATATTTGATCTGCCCAAGGACTACACACGTGATGTTGCAAATGACTACATTGGGACACGAATGGGACAGCATTCGTGGGCTGACCCAGGGCTCACACCAGTTCATCAGATTCACAGACAAAGGAAATGGGGAAAAAGGAAGAGATTCACTTGGAAAAATCACTGCCTAAATGAAATTTTTTCTATGATTTTCTAGAAAATATGTGGGATAGATTTTGCAAAGACTGACAGAGGGCAATACCAAAACAAAAGGGACTGAAGGATACTTAAAGTATACGTGAGGTTTCTTGTTCTGCTTCATTTAACACTGAACATTTCTCATTGCTCATGGACCAAGAGATAGCAGCAGCAGCTGCTGTGCACGGACATCTTTGCTTATCCTGTTCAGCCACCAACAGGCTCCAAAGTCTGTTAGGAGGAGCCTAACTTTATCCACACTATGAGAAACATGTTTCCAGAAGTCCATGTTGTTCCCAAAGACATACCTGCAATATGTGGAGCAAGCGCCGAGGCTCCTCCTTGGGATGCAGCCAGGCGTGCTGTGAAAGCTGAGCGCTCCAGAGCACGCTGGGGGGAAGTTCTCCTGGGAAACATCTGTGGGAGACACTGACACCAGCTGTAGGGTCATGTGGGGCTTCAGCAACAAACCATCTGTCAAGACCTGCTTATTAGGATGTTTACTCACAAAACTGGGTTTTTCATCAATGCACCATAAGTGGTTTTTGAAGCAGCCCCAACCACCAAGAAAATGGTCTCAGAATCAATCAACAGGAACAAGAGTGGATCCAGCAGCCAGAGGAATCAGTTTCTAGCACAAGGACCAACTTCACAGCTCCTGTTTGTCCACGTTGCTACCCCTACTAATCGTAGAACAGTAAATTATTTTGGGGTTTAGACTAATATCAGTGAGGATCCTTTGGCAGGACAAAGGGCCTTTTGTTTCCTTCCCCCATGCAAAAGCATTGACTCTCTGCTGTACATTAGGGATGGTGACCTATTATTTTCACTTCTTTTGCTGTGTTTCCTGTCCATATCACGATGCTTGAGTTGAGAAGTTAATGAAGGGGGAAAACACAACAGAGAAAACCCAGCTGTCTTCTCACCTTTTTTCCCCCCCAAATCTGAAATTCATTGCTTATTTCTTATTTTTGCAATAGATCTACAAAGTTTACTTAGACCAAAGATGTAAGTGCTGTTCTCTGAAGTCATGAGGAACACCCCCACAGCTGGATGACTTCAGATGAGAGTCAACAGGACAGAGGATAAAAATTACACACTCCCACTTTAGTGGCAAAGAAGAGGGAAGGGAGGAAGGCTCAGAGCACCCACATTACCATATACATGAGCCCAAGCAACCTACCCAGGGTGATGGTGGACATCTGCAACAGCCCCAGGGGAAGACACATGCTCTGAATCAGAAGTCAATGGCTCAGCAATAAAATCCTCTCTCAGGGCTAAGACCATCCTTCAAGGGCAGTGAGTCTTACCTTAGCTCAACACAGGCAAAAGAAAGCAGCAGGGACCACAGCAGAGATCACTACCTCTATAGCAGAGAAGGCGAGGGGAAAGAAAGGGAGCCTGTCATTCACCAGTGATAATAAAAATTTCTAAGTGTGCTTCCTCCTCTCCCTACAGGAGCATCTTCACCCTAAGCGCTGACGGGCTTCAGGTAGGACAAGTCAGATCCAAACCTCCCAGTCCTGATATCCCTCTCAGAAAAATATCTTCGGATAGCTGTGGATTGTGCAGATAGAGGGCTGCTTCAGGGTGTCCTGCACAGTGCTGAGGAGAGCAGCGTGTTGCTTCAGTATGTTGTTCCATACAAGCCACTCAGAAGACACCTGTAAAAAATAGGTATGTTGTGGATGAGAAGGGAATGGTTTCTCTTTCTTTCAAGCAACTGAACATCAAGGAAAACACTATCATGAGCTGTTTGACAGGAGAAACAAACCAGAACTTCAGTTTCATTCAACGCTTGTGCTTTAATGCCAGGCCACAATTTATTTCAAGAAGAAGAAGAAAAAAGCAGTAAAGGAAACACTTACAGGATGTACCTGCTGTCTGCTGTGGCCTGGAGGCACGAAGTGGCTTAAGCCATAGCATAGATTGGGATATCCAGGTCAATAGCCAACACTGCCCTTGACCCCACTGGCTACCTGGTGAGATGGTTGCTCGCAGGAGGCACAGGCACTGCTCCTGAGGTTGATGCTATGGCTTTTGCAAGCTGCTCCAACAGGATTTACAGACTGCTTTCTTATCAAACCTGACGGATTTCCTCTCCCACTCCTTTCCCAGCCCCTGCCCTGCACTGGGAGATACAGGGCATGACACAGCGCTGAGGACTGACCTTATGTCTAGAGAGAAAAGGCCATCACCCTGATTCATCACCTTCCAAGGCTCTGGATTTTTAGCAAACTCTTACTCCTTCCTGGGTTCACCTTCCTGAGAGAAGAACAACTTCAGGAAATCGGGTCAGTCATGAGTCCAGGAAAGAAAGCTGTAATGTGATATAGGTCAAACCCACAGAAACGCTGGGAACGTCTCCTTTTACAGTGGGCCCTTCCAAAAGGAAACCAACCCACTGTAAATAACATGTCTGGGAAGAGAAGACAAATTTTTAACCCTTCCCTTGCGCTTACTGTTTGTTCAGTCAAACCGCAGCTTTTCTTGAAGCCAGGCAAAGTCACCCTCTCTGCACTTCCTAGCTCTGTCTCCAGTTCTGGGTAGCCCAGACATCCCACTGTTTTTCCAATCCCACTGCCTGAAACTGGGATTCAAGTAAGGTTAGTCAGGCATATGAATGGCTGCTGTTCCAAACCCTACAGGTCTGGTGTCTGTGCCTGGCCCTCCCTGCCTGCATCACTCTCCTACGTCCACCTGGACATCCAAGGCAAGCAGTGAAGGTAGGAAGGGTCATTCTGTTCCCAAGTGCCATTCCCAGGACTTACAGAAAGTCCTGCTACTGATACAGAGCACAAGCACATTCACTCCAATATATCTCTAGGTGGTTCTGGCTCACTGCCCTCAAATACAACAAATAACAAATGCATCTCTTCCTTTAAAAGCACTTCCTTCTATTACTGCTTAAAGCACAGACTCAAGACCCTGCTTCTCCCAAGTTCAGATTAACAGTTTGAATCAAGTTTCACCATACAGGGAGAGCAGGGAGTCTTTCCAACATTTAGCCAAGGGAAGTCACTGGGACAGCTTGTACAAACAGACGTAGGACGCTTGCAAAGACGAGCTTAGAGACCTTGATCCGCTGGCATTCCTGAGTGTGTGCTTAATTCACCCCAAACACGAAGTACCCAAAGCATGCACTGAAATGCTTCGCTGAGTAAGAATGGGCTTAATCACATACTTAAACACTTACTGCATGAGTACTTCAGAGATTAAGATTGATTAGGTCCTTCTCCTCCCTGTACCTCATACTTCCCCTCCTCTTCATGAAAATCTCACTTCTGAAGCCACGAGGCTCACAGTGTACAAGGAGACACAGGGAACATATTTTTCAACAAGTTGCAAGTTTTCCAGCTTCCTGCCCTTGACGGCAGAAGACTTGAATGTTTTTTGGAAGAAAACACCTAATTTGCTTACAAAGCCATCACATCATGAGGTCAGAGTCCAAATCATATAGATTTCCTTCAGTATTGTCACAAAAATCTTAATTCCCAGGACCTTCAACTCCAACTCCTTTAAAAAGAACAAAAGCCAGATTTTCAGAGCTTGGCTCAGTGAAATCAAGTTATTAATGTTAATATACTTTATTGATCTTAAAGGAATACAACATGGAAACAAAGGCCATTAATTGAGAGGCTCTCTTTACATTAACAAGTCATTCAGCACAAACAGAGCAGATCCAAACTGAGATCCCCCCAGGTACAATATACACAGTTCAAGTGTTTACTTCAGCCTAGATTTAATCTAGTCTCCAATGTCATTTGGACCAAACCTGTCCACATTTTTTGACTGGAAGGTATTTCAGGAAGCCGTCACTGGTTCTGACTCCCATGTCCCTGTCCAGGTAGAAGCACATTTGCTGTGCCCCTGGAGTAGACTGTCTGGGTTAGCATTCCAGAGGCATCTAGCTAGCTTCCACCAAAACTGCTCTGCTGTCCAAACCAACACGCAGTAAGTGCAGATGACCACGGGGTTCACTTCCAGATTGCTCTGTTGCTTCAAACAAAAGCAGAAAGGTAGAGACAGTCAGAGGGAGAGAAAAAGCTCTCCAAGGACAGCAAAGTCGCAAGGCAAGGTGCAGTAGGTGCATTCTGTCACTAGGATGGTTCATTTGGTTTGGAGGTCATCAATTTTTTCTACAGTTTAGAAGAAACTGTAGGGTGTAAAATTGCTGCCCAACAGCGACTCACACAGTAGACTAACATAGGGACTATGTCCATAACAGTGTTCTCATTACGGTGGGACGACGCTCACCATAACAGAGGACGTCAGCACAGGTTGCCCAAGTGAAAGGGTGGATGAAATTATTCTGCCATAGGACAAGAGTGGCCAGAAATACATGTCCATAGCTTGAATAAATGCATGCCACCAGCAGCCAAGCCTGCAAAGTGAACCTCTTTGCAAAGCAATGCAACACTTGTCTTCAGCAGCAGTTGGGAGGCCAAATAAAGAGTGAGGAAATTCAATTGCATAGACAACGCCCATCAGCTGCACCAAGATCCTAGGAATGCAGGAAATGGTCTGCTGAGTCAGCAGGATGGTGCATCTCCTCCAGGTAATGGTGCTTCAGTGGCTGCAGGAAAAGTCTTTAGGGGGAGCACGCAAGCCCGGCCACTATTTGCAGTCCATTCACCCCACATGCCTCCTAGCACCCACAGTCATTGGGGATGGTAGAGCACACACCCTTCCCTACCTTCTCTAACCCCTTTGAACTTGCTGATACTGTATCTGTCTTGCCCTTTCCTGTGGCAGAAAATCCCCTGCTGTGTAAAAAAGCACTTTCTATTTATCCCTCTTAAACCAATCTCCCACTTGTTTCCGTATGTCTCCCCTCATTCCAGCATTGTGGGTTTTTTTTAAACTCCAGAGCAACTGTTTTTCACCACAGTGCTCCATCTATACCGTTTAGTTAGAGAAAGAAACATCATGCCATGCAAGGAGCCTCAGCACAATTCCTGGAAAGTTCAGAAAAACTCAGGAGAAAGGCAAGTTTGAAAGATAGACCTGAGGTTTCTGAATTGTCTCCACCGGTTTGCAGTCTCTGCATCCTCTGCATTGTGCAGAGGACATTGCAAAGAGCTGAGAAGGGTTCAGGTTTTTTGTACTAGCAACTCAGTTGTCTGTATTATTGTTAGCTACTCCAAAAGATATGTACTAGATGCTGAAGTTAGCTATTAAAAATGTCTTTAGCTGTTTCTGCTTCCTCAAAACGTTCATGTCCTTGCTCCCTCCCGTGAGAAAAATCACAGGGTGAGGGAGACCCATACCCGCCTGGCGTGGCGAGTCATCCCCCGAGTGGTGATGGCAGCTAATAAAAGGCTCTGCTGTGGCAGGAAGGGATGTAGATCCCTCAAGGATGGCTTTGCCAGGTGCCACCTGAGGAGTGCCCGACCTTGCTCTGAGCCAACAGACAGAGAGATTTGGGATTAGTGAAGGCACAGGACTCATGGAGAATCTTTTGTCTGTCCTTACCCAGGATGAACCTCAAGCCAGAAGAAAACTTGCAAGGGAAGCTCCAGGACACGGAAAGCTGCAGAGGGCTAGGACCAGCAGGCTCTTTTGCAAGCAGGGGTTTTGCTATGGAAGGTCAAATACAGACCTGGGGGACTGGTGCTTATCACTTGTCCTAGTAAAGCTCCTGCAGGACTTCACCAGATGGTTAAAGAAACTGGCAGTGCTGACAGTGGCCTTGATCATTTAAAGAGTACTAGAAGAAATGAGGCAGAGACCTGCAGAGGACCCTGTTTAGCCCAGTCCAACTTACTGAGCTAGGCATCAGACTGAAACACCTCCTCTTTCAGCCTCTCCTGGAAATACAGATGAGTCAAGGTTAGATGACTCCATTTACGGGACTCTCCACTCTCACCTTCCTTCAAACCCAGCTGTCCAAACCCTTGTGCCACAGGCACATCAAATTTCTCATGACAAGCATGAGGTCCACACCACAGCTGGGACATCTAGACACAATGCCAGGGCCTCACTGACCCTGCACACACCGGACACAGCTCGCTTCGTCATCTGCTGACCCACAGCTGGTGGCTGGGGTTAGGGAGCAGAAGACAGAACCAAAAAGCCTCCTGGAAGGCAGACAGCCCAGTGACACTCTGCCCTTTCAGATGACAGCACCTCAGAGAGTGCGTGGCGCTGATTCCTGCAGCGGGAGAGATGGTACTTCAGAGGTGTGCAGCGACACTATATAGCCTGAATTGCAAGGAATCCAGCTAAAGGGGTCTGTCTGCCTTTGTCCTTTATATTAAGCATATGCTTTCTGTACTTTCCCGCACTCAGTTACATATGGAGCACAGGGGTAACTAATCCCAAACCTCTGCAACTTGCCCTCACCTTGAAATAGGCCCCAGTGCAATGAAGAGAAATGTTCCCGCCTCAAACTTCCAAAGACTATCATAAACACTGGGGATAATTAAAACATGAACATTATGAAAAATATACTGGCAAGGCCTCAAGGCTGTGGAGCTGGAAAGCCAGGTAGCTTAAAGAAGTGCCAGATATTGAACTGGTCTCCAAGATTAGCAGATGTTTTTCAACCTAACATTGCAAAAACTTACTAACTTCGATGTGTTTCCTAAATCAGAACCAGAGAAGAGAATGTGTGTTGTGTATTGGGACTGTATCAAGTACTTTTCCAGCACTGAAAGATCTTCTATTTTAAAAAAACACAAAGGAATGGGTAGGGGTGGGGGTGGGGGGTGTTGTAGAAAGAACTAGGCCTGTTTAAAGGATTCTGGATGCTTACCTAAATCATGTAAGAAAAGGAAAATTCCTTCCCCAAACTGAAAAGACTTGGATGCAATTAAGATGGAGATAGCATCAGCTCATTTCCCCGTCTGGTACTAAACTATTAAACTATTCAGCACGAGTACTGCAGAATACAGTGGTTGCATCTGATACAGTCTTACAATATTTAGGTGGTCATTTTCTTTTTTTTTTTTTACTCAATTATCTAACAAGAAACTATTCAGCAGCTCACTTTTGAAAACCAGCTTCCCTCACCTGGTACAAGACAATGTGCAATTAAAAACTCATCATCCCAAAGCCACTGGTTGGTTTGTCTTCTCACCAGCAGCTCCTTTACAGCCAAAGAGACAGAGTACATGTCTGAAGATCCTTCCCACTACACCTTTGAGGAGATTTACAGGGATTTGCATGTGTTTTTCTCGCTCAAAGAGAGATTATGTGGCACAATTAAGAGATACTCCAGGAAAGAAACTACTAGCTTCGACAAGCTTCTTGACATTCCCTTTGTTTGATATAACACCCATCAGTTATTAAGGGGAATGCACTAAGTTGCTGCTTAGCCTTAGTAATGCCATGTTTAATAACAAACACTACTTCTCTCCCCTCTCTGCAGTGACAGCCATTGTCCAGTAATTTCTGGATGAAATATTACATATATATATAAACATTTTACGCATAGACAGATATAAGCTGCCTTTCCATGTGTAAAGCCATGGGAGAGTTATGACCAGAGAAGACCAGTTACAGCTTTTCCTGTATCATGGGAGATGGAAGTACAAGGACTTTCTGGGTCACTGAATGCAGAACCTTGTGACCATACTGCAAGACCCCTTCACAGAAACTGACATTCTTCTATTAAGAAAAGGGAAAAAAAGTAATACGAGAAACATATTTTACATGTAGTGTTTGCTACACTGCAGATTAAAAAACAAAATCTGCCACTTAGAAATTTACCACTGTCTCAGAAGATGCTCCACAAGACATTTAATTCTGAGTAGATATCTCCTTGCTACATTTGCAATGCAAGGAAAACTGAGAAAAAACCCTCTGCCTTTCAGGTAGGTGACAGCCCGAAGGACACAGAGTCATCACGAAGGAAGGTGTCTGCTCAGCAGACCTTGCTATGGAATGGACAAGCTGTACACATATCCCTGAAATTCATAGCAGTCACAGCATCCACACCAGTTGTACGTCCACCACTTCAAGGGTGCCAGAGCAGAAGATGAAACTGCAGAAACCAGCCCAGCCTCTGGGCCCTGCCATAAACCTCCAGCCTTCCCACCAGGCAGCTTCAAAGCTGCTGCTGCGAAGAGAAGCAATGCTGTCTACAGTTAGCTCCTTTCTCCTTTGTTGGCAGACTCACCTCCAGTCCTATGGGAAGAAAGATGGGAAGAGAGACCAGTGGGTGACACAATTGTCACTTCTTTCCATAACCTTATCAGGGCTGTGATAGCAGTCAGCTACCATAGCTAAAGAGGGCACCAGGGACAGCAAGTCTGTGCTCTCCTCCACCCAGCCCAGCTTCCAGAGCACACAGCTCTTGGGGATTTATTTCCTGGACATTTCAGAGGGACACCTGTTGCATTACACAGATCTATTTGGTTACAGAAACCTACCATCTGCCCCCATGTTGTACCAACCAAAGTCTGCAAGCACCCTGACAGCAAGGAGGATTAATATTACATTTCCATCTGCTCCGCAACACGAGCTGCCTGTAAGCAACAACCAAAAAATGCCTGTGAGCTCCTAAATCCCATTTTGTCCTTAAAAAACGCAAGTTACAGAAAGAACAAGAGGAGCCGTGACAATCCGGCTCCTTCAAAGCACAAGTCACATTCCCAGCAACATTTTAATCTTACTCCGTTTCCTGCATGGCTAAATGCAGAGAACATTAACAGGTCACATCGGAGACATCTAAGTGGTGACCAAGTCAATATAAAACCACTGACTGGGTCTGCATCAATGTAACAAACTTTAAGTATTAAAACAGACTGTTTATTACAGCATATGATGTGTTATATTAATTTACACAATGATATATATATATAAAAACAGCCATTGATGATGTACAGTAAATTTGACATCAACAGGAATATTAAAACTACTGATACTCATGCACGTGACATGCATATGGGGTTTTTTTTCTTTTTCAAAAGCAGTTTTACACAATATACTGAAGTTACTACACCTTGGTCAGCTACTCCAACAGTTTACTCTCAACACCACCACCGTCCGGAGTGGGACTCCCAGGAGATCAGAGCAGAGTGCACTCCAGAGAAGATGACTTAACCTCAGAGAGATTGAACAGGAGCCCTTTCCTGGTGGGGGAAGGCTGGGGGAGGACAGGGGTGAGTTTCAAGAAGAGAATCAACAAGAAAAGGAAAAAAAAAAAAAAACCAACCAAAAAAAGGCCAGGAGGAAGAAGTTCCAGATGTGGCAACAGGAGCAGCAGAAAGGGACAAGTAAAAACATGAAGACCACCCACATACCCTCCCCCTTATCCCCTAAAAACTTATGACCTTAAGCTGTTGATATCCTGTATAAGACCCAGAACTGGAAAAACTAGGCAAGGAAGATCCATTCCCAGAAACATCAGCCTTTTTTCAAAGCCTTCTGACACCATGCACTGGAGGCTGTTCACCACTGAAATGGCATTGTTATGGTTTTGTTTTTTTAAAAACAAGTATAACGGTCTTTTATTTCCACGTAAAAGGCACTAGTATCCACCCAAGTTCTGAAGACAAGTGACATAATTTACCTTAAGTTTTAAATATTTGTATAAAAAGAAAAAAAATCTGTGGAAATATGTACACAAAAGCACCTTGCTTCGGAAAGCAGAAGCAGATACATTCCACCGAGTCACCTCATTAGACAGTTGTCATGAGCTTCAGGGAGCCCGACCGAAAGCGAAGGATTTTCTTCTTGAGGTTATGGGAGGCTTTGATTTTGACAAAGGCCTTTGCCGCATTTTCATGCAGCTCTGGGGCTGTGACTGTTTGGATGGGGAGTGTCTGGACAAACTGAGACCAAATAAGGCCCCCGCTCTCATCAGAGTCACTGGTTGTCGTGCTCTCCCCTACGAACTCCACCTCGCTCAGGCTTGACTCGCTGTCCCCAAAGCAGTTCGTCGTGTAGTTGCTCTGCTCATCCTCGCTCGTGTCCACCACGGTGGAGTGGAACAAGGACTCGCACTCCGCCGAGTACTCCGAGTCGCTGGCCACATAGGCGTATGGGCTGACGTAGGGCAGGGGGACCTGTGAGTAGACCCCCACACCTTCCCGCCGGTTCCTCCTCGCCCTCCGTAGGGCCTCCTCATAGGAAATCTCTGCCGATGACTTCCACCGGCGGTAGTCAGCCCTCTTATGTTTAGGCTTGGCCACCACGACCTCTCGGCCATGCCCGTGGGACCGAATGGCGGATTTGTGCAGGCCAGCCTGCCGACTTGGGACGCCCGACTCCTGCTGCAGGCTGCTGCCTCTCTTCCCCCGTGAGGAGGGTTTCTTCAGTTTCTTATTTGTATCCAACTCATCAGGAAAGCGGCACTTCTTGCCAACAGGCTTGGTTTTCTCCCGCAAGGTCTGCACACTGTTTTCCAGCCCGTTGGCAAGGTGGGGCCTGTGTTTCAGCACGGAGCTTTTCAAAATCTTGACATTTCGGGTGCCTTTGTGAAGCTTCATGCTTTGCTGCTGGGCCGGTATGTACTGAGCGTTCACCAGCAACCCATCGTCCAGGCTCTGGGAGGAAGAGCCCTCGCTTTTGAAATCCAGCGCAGGCCTCTCCTCAACAGCAGGCGATGAGGAGCGAGCCGCCTGCAAGCTGCTCTTCAGCAGGACTTTTTTGGGAGGCTGGCTGACCCGGTGGTTCTCCGGCTGCAGCACCACGGGCTTCCCCGGGCTCTCTTTGGGAGATGCAGCAAAGAGCTGACCGTTCTCTTTGGGGACATCCCCCGCTGCAGCCACTGCGTTGCGGCTGAGCTCTGGAGGTGCCGGTTTGACACCCCGTGACAGGTGCTTGCTCTGAAGTTCACTTGTCGTGGCGGGTGGGAAAGCTGCTGGCAAAGGTGCCTTCCTACTCTCCAGCTGCTCACCGGCCGGCTCCCTTGGCCTCTGCTTTAATGGGGAGGGTGTCGCATGGTCCAGAGCAGTGGTCCCACCAGAAGGCAAGCATGCTTGCTTGGAGCTCTTCAGGTTCACGACGTTACCATGAGCCACCACCCCAGCAGGCTGCCTGACACACATGCTTCCATGCCTCAAGATCCCTTTGGTGGGATCGGCATTGAGACTCGTCCTGGGTTTGTTAGTCCTTACCGCGTGAGTCTTTTTCTGAACCAGGCTTAAGATGTAACTGTCTATCCTCTTGCTGGTGGAAGGACACGGCGCCAGCCAGGAGCTTTGCGGGACAAAGGTGTTAGTGGATTTCCCAGAGTCTGTTTCAGATCCAGCGCAAACATCGCTAACGTCACAACCAAGCCTCTCCTCTTCTCGCTGGGGGTTTTCAGTCACGGGGAGAAGAAACATGGGACTCTGCACAGCTACTGCATGGAGTGGGCTGGGGTACCGGTAGACGTCATTCCCATTTTTAGACACCAGATCACACTGGTACTTTGGATGTACATCTGCAACGACATCGAGGGAATTTGAGTGCGGTGTGGACAAAGAGCGACAGACAGAGCCTGCGGTCTGGTCCTCATGCTGGCCTTCCTTATTATAGTCCATCCAGCCTATGAGATCTGAAAGGCATTTTAGAAAAGTTTAGAAAGCCTGCCAGGGACAGTTCTGCTATGTTTTTCACGTGCTGCCAAGGACGCTGGTCCCATCTACGCATACGATGCAATGTTTCAACTACAGCAGCGCTGCTCAGAGGAAACCTTGCAACCAGGGATGTGATTCAAGCAATACAAAAGCAGCACTATTCTTCTGTGGGTGTCTTTGTAACTGCAGCTACGTAGGATTTACCCCAATATGACTACACTGCTAAAAAAAGAATAATTAAAAAAATCACAGCCCTAATGACAACATTTACATTGGTCGCAAATCTGTGCCTAGGTTGCTAAGAGCTTCCTATTTCACTTGCAAGCCATCCAGAAGTCTGTAAGGGTCTCTTATGATTATACGTTACACAGCTACCTGTAAAACTCGCTGCTGGCCTCAGCACATATGAATCTTATATTTTACTTTACTAAATCCAAAGAGTAACAAAAAATATAGACAAGACACCAATGAATTCTTTCAGCTTACTGACAAATTTAACTTCCAAATTTTTTCAAGCATACCTTGGGTCACAAAAAAAAATCCAGATCTAATTTTATCGTTGTTATTATTATCATTGCTATTGTTTTTATCATCATAATTATTTCATAATTATAATAATGCTAATAACAATAACAGATGCTCCTTGTGAGCAATAAAGTGTTAAAGAATGGGAAACAGGCTCAGCCTTCCATAGAAGTACAAGAAGTGCAGGTCAATCCAGCTGACATCCTAGCCTTAGCTCTGCAAAGAGTTCTGTAAGAGAAATCCAGTGCGTGTCAAGATGCATGAGTCAGACTTAATGGCTAAGGCACTTACTTGGGAGGTAAGCAACCTTAGGAGCAGGGCTTCGGTCCAAGCACCTAAGATTATTATTTTCTCAAGCTTATGTTGCCCTTGTCTACTTGGGTAGGGGTACAATCTAAATGATCCTTCTAGGTCACTGTCAGTCCTGTTTTCTACCCTTAGGCTAGAAACTTCAGACAGGGTACTCAAATTTGAATGCTCAGTGCTTGTCACTTATCTAAGGCTTGTTTCAAAAGAGGTCTCTCAGACCTGACAGAGATCATGTGTGAACAGGAGAGAAAGAACAGGGAAGTTAGGAGCATGAACTTCCTCCAGATCACCTCACAGTTCTCCCACATTTCCTAAGTTCTACATCAAAGCCTGGAAACATTGACAAAAAGACTTCTTTGAAACATGCCAGTTGGTGAAATTTCATCACTAAAGTGAGACAGTATGAATAATGAAAATTTTAGGTTTTCATGACGTATACAGAAAACAACCAGCTACGCAATCAGCTGGAATTCCTTGTGTATGTTTTTCCTTTTATGTATGGCCGATGAAGATCACATATACCTTACAATGGGGTACGTTAAATTACCTCAAGCTGCTCAAAGGATAACTTAGAGGACTTCTCAGCATCTCAGTATGAATGTATCCCAGGCTGTATTTTCCCACTTCAGAGTTAGAAGAACGTGAATTATTGTGTCCTTGATTCACAACAAATCACTATAAGTTAACCTTAAAGAGCAGAACGGAAATTGGAAATACTATGGTTAGAAGCATCCTCCACAACCCAAAATGAACTAAAACTGTTGAATGAGCATGTCTGCAACCAGTAACGATCAGAGTCCTACTGAGGTAGGTGTCCTATCTGGACAACAGACAAAGGAGGCTTCCTATTTAACCAACCTCACACATTAAGGTTTGCATCTTCAGCCTAGTGTCCAGGGAAAGTCTCTGTCAAAGAGACCTGGTTTTTCCCTGTTCCTGATGTCTATTTGTTTATATGACATAAATGCAGGACACAGCTCAGCATGGTCACGTGGGGGTTGAGGACCATGAGAACTGACAAAATGACTGCTGTAAACAGACTGACATGCAGCCTGACCTCCTAAAACCTGTAGCTAGCTCCTTACTCTGTCACTTTAATGAAGACATGGCTGTGATGTGTCTTTAATTATTGCTATTTGCTGAAAATGCTTTTCTAAAGGAAACCATGAGAAATTAGCCGACTAATGTGCTTATGTGTATAGTTACCACTGCCCTCTACTGGGTAGAGCAGCTGTCATATTTTCACGTGTTTAGAGGGACATATTCACATGTAAGGCTGGACTAGCGGAGGACAAACAGTCCCGCCTCATGACCCATGTACATGATAGGCACTGGTACCTTTTCAGAGCATAGTAAGTCAAATGAAAGGAAGAAGGGTTAATCCAACCCAGATACTCCTGAGGCAGTATTTCCAAAGCCAAAGCCACCTCCTGGAGTATGATGTATTCGACCTGCTTTTACTATACCTGCAGATTTAGGGCGTCCATCTGAGATATTCAGTGTTGCCTCCAAAGGGCTGCAAAAGCAAGTGCTAGAATGGCAACTGGATAAACACTCACTGAAGACAGAGTTAGATGAATTGGAGAGCGATCCAGAAGCTCCATCACTCAGCTCATAAAACCCTATAAAAATAAGAGTTTGGATTTATATTAGTTATGTCTGCACAAAGTTACCATTTGTGTCCCTAGAAAGGCAGTCAAGCTGATGTTTATGTTGGCTTAGTCTATTGCAATTAGTTATGGGATTTCATTCAGTCACCCAAAAAAACAGTGTACAATTTAGTAATATCCTTATTGCTATGAAGGATTCCATTTAAAAGTAAAGCACTTAAAAGTAAAAAAGCAGAACTTTACTTAGCGTATGAAATTTTGAACTTTTTTTGCTTTAACCTGTACAGCGGCTGGGGTTTTAACCTTTACAGGGGTTTTCAGACTTTAGCAAGAGGATCCAGGCTGTGTTTGACAGCCCACTCATTTAACAGTGTATTATACTTCCAAGACAGACTCTCCAGCTATTATTTGACTACAAAATTTCTACCAAGTGTTGGGCCCAATGCTATCCATTATTTTCCTCAAAGTTCTGGTGATAAATATAGTATTGGTGGAAGACATGAAAGAAGAAAAATGGTAAATAATGTGCAGACACAGAAAATCTAATTTCCTGGTAAATTTGGACTACTCAAGAAAAATATGACATACCATAATAAAAATTTAAATTGTACATTTAGGAATAAGGTATGCAGGTCATGGCTACAGAATGGGGATGCATCCTGGAAAGGATTCAGTGTGGAAAAGCAGCTCAATCAAGCTTAATGATATGGCAAAAAAAGCTAATGAGACTGTTGAATGTACAAAAAGACTGAATAGCAGCAGGGAAATTACTTCAGCAGTCTATACAGCACTGGTAAGAAAGACATTGGGAATGGTGTGCCTGGTCCTTGAATCCAGCATGCTTATAATAAGCCTAAAAAACTGGAAAGGGGCCATAAAGCTATTTAAGAGCTTGGAAAAATGTCTTAAAACAAATGACCTAATGAACTTGACCTGTTTAGCTCATCAAAGAAAGTCAGGAATTACATTGTATAGCACCTCCAAGAGGAGAAAAAACTGGATACTGGAAGACCTTACTCTATGGGAGAAAAGCATATAAAAAAAATCAGTGCTGGAACAAATCGAATTCAGATTAGAAATTACCACGGTTTTAACAATTGCAAGTGCGTGGATTCTCTACTTCTGTGTCTTCAGAACAAGTTTAGATGCCTCTAGGAAAGGTTCCCCATTATTAAATACCACTTACTGGCTTCAACGCAGCTAGAATGGGATGAAATGCAATATGTGGTCCCCCATCAAATTGTTTGATTCAGTACTCCCTTCTGGCTCTAAGATCAATTTTGACATCTTCCTCCCGCTGACAGTGTTTCCTTTCACCATTTTTCCTGTAGCCTCCTTCCTAATGTGCAGGAGAATTAGAACTTTCTGAACTAATTCGTGGGTGACCTTGGAAAAAAAACTAAAAATGCCCCAAACACTAAAAATCTAATTGAAACTGAAATGCTCCTCTGAATATCTTGCCTACAAACAGCAACCTTTCCAATGGTAGGTGAAACTTGCTAGTAGGCGTTAATTATCAGAGTGCGAACACGCTATAGACATTTACTACTGTAGTACTGAAAACTACAGCCAGTTTAATTCGAGGTGCCAAGGGAGGCCCCATTTTGCCTCACCTGAACTTGGACGACTGTCTGTCTCGAGGTGTTCATCCGTCGTTTTCTCCACGTCCAGGCGGAGATCACTTATTTGCTTATCTAGCTCTTGTAACTGATTTAATAGACCGGCGTCCCTCCTCCTCAAGCAGTTCTGGAAAACAAGAAGACAAACAACATCAGCTCATTCAGTGCAGCAGACATGAAGGGGCTCCACAGACAATCAGCTTTCTCCATCTCAGCATCGCAAAAATGCCTTGTCAATATTCTTTTATTAAAAAAAAACCAAAACAAAACAGAACAGAGCTCTGAAATTCTAGATAGATGCTCTGGATAAATATTTAACTGAAGAGTTACGCAGGCACTTCGTTCCAGCCTCTTCCAGCCAGTTCTACATAAGGAGCATGCTCCACAATTTGGGAAGACCAAGATGCGATGCTGGCAAAGGGCCCCTCGCCCCTTTGCGGGACCACAGCTGTAACAACAATGCTGTATTGTACGATACGGTCAAACCAGACCTGTGCACATGAAACGGGCCGCTTCAGCGAACAGACAGCTTTGCCACTGTAATAGGGGATGTTCACCACCACAGTGATGTTAGTCAAAGATCACATCTGTTCACATAAAGGGACGAAACAGCTCTGCCAACAAGTGCCTGTAGTGGGGGAACCACCTTGTTCTGCTGCACATTATGAGCTTATAGTCTGCCATATAGACAGCAAGATTCCCAGAGCTGGGATCACAGCCCTTTTATTAGTTTTTCAGTGCAGCAGGAAGGAAGAGTAATTCTTCCTCTTCTCCCATTATAATTGTATAAAATTGCTGTGAGATGAATTTTAAGGCTATTTATGAAGGTAATTTGATGGCATAAAATAAGCAGTAAGAAATGATTTTGTAAGGCACTCATTAACCCACGGTCAATGCAATCAGTTTCCCTGTGTGTATTATAATGTTGCTTATCCATCATCTGTTCAGCTGCATACCCTTTAATTGTTCTGGCTTTGAGGAAAGTGGGGGAGTCAGGAGGAAGGTTTCTCTCTCCCCCCCCCCCCTTTTTTTTTTTTAAGTGCATCATTTGATCAGCACCCTGCGGTGCTCTGATACGCTCATTGCAAAGAGTTTTGATGCTCATAACTGGACTCGTTCTAAACCCATTAAATCCAGGACAACCTTTCCCCTGGGGTGGTCCAGTCCTCAGGCAAAGGGAAAGCAAATGCGAGGCCGTTTGAAGAAGTGCTGGCATTTAACACCATCCTCGGAGAACCAAAGGGGCGATCCCAGGTCTTTGTCCCCCATTTCTAATGGGAGCCGGCTGGAAGCCAGACTGCCAGAGGTGATGGGTTCCAGCGGTAACTCGCTGCGCCTGCTACTGCCACCGGTGTCCCCCTCCCCCCGCGAGCACCGCATCTGGTTCCAATCTGCAATGTCAAGTGCACAAATTAAAAGTGCTACCACAAATCCACGGGGGGGTTTTGGGTTCGAGAGTTTTTGGATTTTTTTTTTGTTTGTTTGTTTTTTTGAGTAATGATTCCCTGGTCCTTCACTACGACTCTTTAGCAGCCAGCCTCTTTCTCAGCAGAAGCATCGTTTATATTTAGCTTTTACAGAAGGAAATAATTCTAAATTAACTAAACCGAAAGATCAAGAAGAAAAAATAAAAGGGAAAAAAAATGGGGGTGGGGGGCGGGGAAAAGAAGAAATCAAGCAAAAAAAATCACGCAGTCCAACTTCTCCTTGGGTGAAAGCAAATGCTGAGCCACGCACAAAGACGGCCAGGCACAGCTGTACGCTATTTTCATTGAAAAATGATCTGCCGCTTCATGCCGCCCTCCATCTCTTCCCACAGCAGCTACACAGCGCGTCCTTCAACAAAAGCATCCCTTATTTTAAGGGGCCCGATCCCGCCCGCGCCGGAACGCTCGTTACCTCCTCCCGGGTTGCGACCCAGGCGCTCGCTCCCAACTTCCATTCAAGGCAACGGCAGCGCCGCTCACGCCTTGAATGGCGATGGGCCGCCGGCCTGGCTCTGGAACCGGGAGGGGCACGGTACACCCCCCAGCGAAACGCCGGCAGCGCCCGCCGGTGTCAGCGCTCTGGCCGGCCCCCCGGAGGCCCGGCCCCCCGCGGCCGCTGCTCCCCGCCGCCTCACCTGGGCGGCCGCCACCGCCGCGGCGGCGTGTGACAGCGGCGCGGGCAGCACCCGCGGCCCCTCCGCGCCGAGACCCCGCCGGCCCCGCCGAGCCCCTCCGCGCCGGGACCCCGCCGCCCCGCCGGGACCCCGCCGGCCCCCCCGCTCACCAGCTGCCTCCGCAGGAGGAGGATGTTCTCCTCCAGGAACTTCTCCTCCAGGCTGCGCGGCGGCGGCCCCTCGCCCGGCGGCTCCCCGCGCCCGCCCTGCGCCCCGGGCCCCGCGCCCGCCGGCCGCCGCAGCAGGAGGCTCTTCACCAGCAGCTCCTGCCGCTGCCGCAGGTACTCCAGCTCGCCCAGCCCGGCCAGCGTGGCCTCCAGCCGCTCCCGGGTGCGCTGCCGCTCCGCCTCCGCTTCGCCCTTCTCCCGCCAGCGCGCATCGGGCTCCCGCGGCCCCCCCGCCTGCCCCGGCCCCGCCGCCGCCGCCGCGGCGGCTGCCGCAGGGCTCGCCTTCATCGCCGGGGAGGAGGCGGCCGCCGCTGACAGGCCCTGCCCGCGGGGGGCAACCGCCGCCGAGCCCCGCTCTGCCGCCGCCGTCGCCGCCGGTCGCGAATGGGCCGCGGGGCGCCCGGCTCCCTCCCCGGCTGCCGCCGCCCCGCGCCCGCCCACCGCCGCCCCTCCCTCCCTCTGCCCTCCCCGCCCGGCGGCGGCTCCACGCCCGCGGTCGCCTTCCTCCTCCTCCTCCTCCTCCTCCCCCCAGCCCGCGCCTCCATCGTCCCCCGGCAGGCCGGGGGAGGGCGGCCGTGCTGCCCGCTCCCCTCGCCGGTGACCCCCGGAGCCCCGCACAGGCCGGCGGCAGCGCGGTGCGGATCGGGCTGCTCATACAGCTCGACGCGTCCCGAACTGGAGCCGAAATGATGCACCTGGGGGGGGGGGGGGGGGGGGCGCGGGGGGAATCCCGGCTTGAAGGGGCGAGGGTGGAGGGAGAGGGTAGGGAAAGGTGGGAAGCAGAGGAGGATGGGACAGTCCTTGCACCAGGGTGCTGAGCACGCTGTAGGCACAAGGGTCAAGACAAAGTGTTGCTTCGAAGCCCCGTTGAATCGACTGGCCAAAAAAGCCGTAATGAAGTGAACTTCATAACAGCGTGTAGACTAGTTGCAGCAAAGGGTCTGCAATTAGGTTTTCAATGGCGAAGCAGTGGAAAGGCGGGGGCGGAGGGGAGCAAATCCAGATGCTGAAGAAAAATCTTAGTATCAAAATACAGGAAGAACTGATTTGCAGACATGTGCCGAGGGGGGGATATGGAAGAGGAAGAAGAAAGCATTGAGGGAGCCCTTCACAGTATGGGGTTTGTTGGAAAAGATGTCAGCCTGCCGTCCAGCGGCTCTCACAGACATCATGAGCATAACGACATGGCCTTCCCTGCTCTCCCTCTGCTCTCAGGAGGGTATGAGTGTCTGTGGTACTGAAAGGTCTCAGATGAAATTTGTTTCCCTGCTCCCATGCTCTTTGCAGTAGACAATACATTGCGGTGTGCCGTACACTCACCTTATCTGTTACAGGTGGTATTTCTTCTTCTGAGAGCCTGCAGCTAATACGGATCATTATTTCACAGCTGCCTTAAACTGATGCATAGTGCTTTCTAAAGAGGAGATCCATTTTCCTCCTGCAGCTTATAATTAGCCCTCCCAAATGTAAGTCCAAACGCAGGTGAGGCCACATGCACCAGCTCAGAGGACGGTCGAAGCTAAAGCTAGCTCCATTGATTTTTGCCTTTGAACTCTTCCCAGAGCTGGCTCACCACACAGCCGTGTCAGCACAGCGCATCTATGTTAATATTTTAGTTTGGATTAAGAGTACTTTTTTGAACGAACTCTCTAGCTTGTTCTGGCTTACCCTGCTGTGGTTCACATCACAGAGGGATTTGAGAACAAATGAACTGAGCTGATGAGGGGTAAAACAAAAGCAGAAGGGAGCACACCTAAAGCACTCCAGCCACTGAGGGATGTTCATTAATGGCCATTCCATCTGTTCGACAAGAACACGACTAGCCCAAAGTAACACCCTTGAAATAGCTGCAGCGTGGCTGGCTACTCCTCGGTGCAGCCATACTGCTCCGTAAACCCACACCTGCTACACTGTCCCAGCTGCTTATGTAGACATAGGTGTGTGTGCCTGCAGAAGGTGGGAAGTGAGGCAGCACAGGAATAAGCCAGAGGTGTCAGAGCCACTCTTGGGGGAGCACTGTCACTCCTGCCAGACTGAAGAGATCATGAAACTGCAGCTGCAGAGGGAACTCAGAAACACTGAAAGAATGAGGGATACCCCAAGGGCAAAGGATTGACTGAGGTTACTAAGCAAAACTGGAAATAAAACCCAAGTCTCGTACTGGACCACTGTCCCTCCACTCATTTTATGCATCTGGGCCCATAAAAGGCCCAGAAGTAGGTTCAGCCCCTGCCCCGCAACCTATAGGTCACCACTGCTGACCCAAAAACCTGCTCCATAGCTTTCTCTCCTGTGTGGACCTTGGCATGCAGCACCCTCTGAGCATGTTTATGCTGAAAGCCATTTTGCAATGGAGCTTTACTTTCCCAAGCAGGTACCAGAAGCTCTCTAGACATGGAAGCAGAGAGCTCCCACATTTTTCTTCACCTTTTTTAGCCAGACTTTGCAAGTAGCTCTGTGCCTTGTATGCAGTTGTACACAAAGCTTCATGCAATATTTATGCAAAGCTATTTCAACTATTTCTGTGCCGTTGTGCACTATGCAATGTAGGCATTGCTTCAAAAATAAATTACAGTGCTAAATAAAATCTGTCTTAACGTTCAGTCATTACTACCACTTATCATTTGGTAGATTTCAGTCCTATTCCTCCCTCCCAAGTCACCTCTTCCACTCTGAAGAGTATAACATGCTGCTTATCTCCTGCATTCCCTGCTGACATTTCCGTGTGCATCCTTCTCAGTGCAACAGTTCCAGGAAGGAAAAGAAACACGAGAACTGCCAAAACAGTCAATTACTTATATCACGTGGAGAGGAGACTACAGCTTCCACTGAATCAGAGTCACTGTGCGGCTAGCATTATCAAAGAGGAAGGAAAGGGGAATCTGAAGAAAAGGAACTCAGGTTTCACCCCACAGACGAAGGAATAATAAGGTGCCAGAGAAGCAATGAGAATTAGGAGGCTGGACAGCATGGTAGAAGGAGATGTGCAAGTGAAGAGCTAGCAAGAAATGTCAGATTATGTGAATAATAGAAGAAAACCAAGATGTGACGACCTAAGACACTGCAAGTGAGGGCAGGGCCACAGAAAACTATACAAGAACTAGGATGCAGCTCAGCAGAGCACAGGTGATGGAGACAAGGGGAGGGAGAGCCCGGAAGGGCAGGGTTTGAAGACAGCAGAAAGACTAAAGAGAATGAGCATAAAATACAGTCCCTTTAGTTTACCCAGGAAGACACTGTTCAGAAAGCCACAAAATCAAGTCTGTGAACAGCAAGAGGAAAAGTCCAGCCATAGGTGGTGGGATATAGATGAAAGACAGAACCAGAAGAGGACAATAAGGTCAGAAGTTTGAGGAAAGGGTGCCTTGGCTAGGTATCGTCTTCAAGTAAAGCAGGTATTTTAAGCACAGAAGGAAAAAGAGACTTAAGACTGGTCCTCTTGGTTACAATGCAGTCAATCATTCCAGTGAAAAATTAGGCTGAGATAAGAGGGAGGCCCCAGTCCCCAGATTAGCTCTGACTGGACAACCCTTGGAGGCCTTTATCTCAGCAAACCAAACGTCTCAAAACTCTTAGCTAGGGCTAAGTAATAGGACTCTCATGTGGAAAAAAATCTCTGAGTCCAAAACTCTTCCTTTTCTCTCCTAGCTTGTGGCAACTGCTAAGGGACTTGCTCTTACACTCCTTTGTAAAATTGCTATTCCTTCACTGGGATAATCAGCTGAAATTCTCCAAAACCAAATAATCTCAGATTCCCCACCCTAAACGCAAACATAGAAACCACAAGAGGGGAGGCAGTGAGTTATCTTCAGGGGAAGAAGAGATGATGATTGAGGAGCTCTGTTGCTAGGATGTTATGAGAGGTGTAATTCTGTCTGGTACAGAGGCGGTTATAAAATGTCTCATCTTTTATGATTATCCTGGCTCATTGCTTATGATTGTATTATTAGGTGGCAGAAATGCTGTGTCCCCTTCGCATTTCATATACAGGGAATAAAGAGGTGGTCTCTGCCCCGTGGAGCTTACAAGACAAGAAACAGCAGGTGACTGCCACTGGAATATTAAAGGGGCCCCGAGAAAGTACTGCGTGGCATGATGGGCAGTGAATTCAAAACACACAGGCAAGGGGCAAGAGTTTCTGACCCTCACCTCACCATTAATTTCCTTCCCACTGGGAGTGAACCCCTACATCTCAACGCATACATTTGTCTTTCCTTTTTCTACCCCTGCTGATCATTAAATTCAGTTTAGATTAAATGAGGCCAATTGCCAGTTGTTACTTCTCCTAGGTTCATTTGTGACCATTCACACTAAAATTAGTGCAGGAAATTGCAGAAGTTGAGAAACATTGCAATTCTCTGTTTGTAAAATGAAAGCAATTGCTTTCTTACTGTAACACAGCCCATCGGAGGCAGAGTGACACGTTATTCAGAAAAATCCACTTGGGGACGATGCATAAGACCCACAGCTGTCACTATGCCTCTGATACTTTATTTTAATCTATTTTAATGTTAATTTTCTAAGCATTTCTTAATTGCATTGGATAATATAATGGGATATAAATCTTATCAGCAAATCAGACTGACATCAGTTTGTGTTATCATATTACCATGGTTACATTATTATTACAAGTGAACCTTGCGCTCATTACTAACCACAAATAATTTTAGCAAATAACCTAAACTGAAGCAAAATATCCTGGCAGTGTTTCCATTTTTTTAAAAACAAAACCAATTTCTTTGAGTGATAGGTAACTGCAGCATAGTTATGATGCATTTTATTCTTCTCATTCTTCTGCAGCCTACATTTATTTCCTTGTGTTTGTACAGCATTAAAACATTTCCATGCTGTCAACAAGACACAGAGGCCAAATTCTTTAAATGTAGCACTAGCACAGCCTGTCAAAACATTACCACATTTGTATTGTTACGGCAAAAACTGCTAGGGACTGCTACATTAGGAACCATAGACAATTTGATCAGGTCCCTTAAGGGTCCTGTTTCCTCTTACTCTAAGCTGATCTGACTGTGGTCTCCCATCAAAAGACACAGTCCCACTTTCCCTCACTCCCAGTGCCACTGCACGTGTGCCAGGTGAAGGGACAGACATTTCCCATGGGGTCACTGCAATGGTCTGACTCCCCTGATCTGATGTACAAGAGGGGAAACATGCTGGAATGGGGGAGGACAGCGATGCTGTCCCTTTCCCTGCTCCTGACTGTTCGTTTGGGCATTTCCTACATTTGGCTGTTCCTCTGCTGCAGATCGTCACCCCACCAGCTGTGCAGGGACCATGGCTGGAAAGCAGATTGCTACCCTGATTTGAGTTAAAAATAACCTGTTCTTTCCTTTTTGCTAACCCAGATATTTCAGCGATTCACTTTTTAAGCATGAGCAGTTGCACTGGCATGACTGAGAAGGCAAAACTGTACAGGAACGAAGAGACAAGAGCAGGAAACCCTCCAGCAAAAAGTTCTATCCAGAGGGAATGTGGAAGGAAGGATGGACTGTTTGCAAAACAAGTCACCCAGGAGGCCATGGAAGAGCACGCAGACAACAGCTGCTTCTGGGGAAGCGACATTAGAGCTTCTCCAGACATTCCTGTCAGACTATGAGCCATGCAAAGAGATTCATTTCCTTTTTGCAGGCAGCAGCCCATCTGTTGAGTCAGGAAGAGGACTGATTTTGAATTGCCCATTGCTGCCTCAAATGGTGTGGTGCTCCCCCAGGCCGTGAAAGACCCACTTCTGCTTAGCCAAGGAGCCACAGCAGTGCAGAGCCTCAGGAGGGCTGGTGAGCCCCGAGCCCCCCGAGGTATCCCAGTGCCGTTCCAGCAGCGCCTACTCTCTGCATCAGGTATCAAAGTGGCAAATAAGATGTAAAACTTGCTTTTCATCCCTAGATTAGGGAAGACATGCAAGAGAATTGGATGGAAAGGGTGGAAAGCTGGGCAAGATCAGCTTCGTTTTTACCTCTGTTTTAAGGATAAGAAGGGGTCTGATAAGGACAGCATGCGGGGGGGGATGGGGGGACATGAAGTTAAACAAACCAGTGTCACCCACAATGTTCACAGCTGAAAAGAAGCAGAACCCGAAGCTATCCTCCTCATTGTTCACCATAAAGAAACTTTACCAGCATTTTAACAAATCACCTAATACATCATGTCGGGATGGTAACTGACGGGGGCTGCATTCCCTCCGCAGGCTCATGGACACTGTTCAAATGAAAGTCAGAGCTGGACACTTTCTCACTTTTTTTTTCTTTCTCCCTCATCACCAAGCAGATGATGTCAGTTGAGTTCTGCTGCAATTACTTTTGATTCATCCTTACAATATCATATCTGATGTTCTTTAACTCCTTTTCTACTCCTAGCCCGAGTTTCATATTTACTTTTAAAAATGCCTAACCTTTGGTGACACAGACTTCTGCTTAGTTTAATGTCTTCTTGCAGCCACGCTGCCCGTGTTCACCTCAGCACATGAGGCTGGGAACAGCCCTCATCAGCATGGTCTTTGCAGAAGAATATCTATTGAATTGTGAGTAATCAGACACTGGGAGTGGAAGAATTGAAATGATGGGCTTAATTTACAGCTTGAGAATTAGACAGCCTGGGAACAATTCCCAACAGAAGGAAACGGAACAGTCTGAGGAGAAGAAAGCCTCTCCATCATGAGATGCGTTTGACAAAAGGTTAGACATGGACATATCAGTATCAGAAAAGACTCTTCAAGGGACAGCAGTGCACTGAGCATGAGTTTATCCTCTTCAGGTCCCACATTAATATAGGCTCCAGCGGGGAGTCAGTCTACTAAAGCAAGTCTGCACAAAGGCCATACCCAGCCCTACCACTGGCTGTCCTCCCTTCTCCTCTCCCCCTGCCTTTAGCACTCGATCTGCCCTAGAGAAGCACACGCATCCCTGATTACCAGGAAAGGGAGACCCACCACACCTGTGCTTGGCTAACCGAGATCTCTTCCTCCTGCCATTACCCATACCCCTGATCCAGCTTTCAGACACCCACCCGTGGCAGCTGGACAGAGGACCACTTGTGCTGCTGAGGCCTCCCTTGCTCCTTCACATTGCTAAGACCATCTGCTCCCCCAGTAAAACCCATGTTCCCCTCTCAGCCCCACATGCCCAGCATCTCCACTCTACTCCAGCTGCCTGCCAAGAGGAAGAAGGATAAAGTGACTCTCACCTCCAGTCCACCTTTCCCCCCTGTGCTGCAGCAGCAAGACACCCACGTAGGGATAAGGGAGGAAGAAGGCAAAGCCCCACAGGGCAAGAGAGGCAATGCTGGTGCCAGCTCGGCTTTGGGGACACTGCAAAACCATGGTAACATTGCTGCTATAATTAAGTATAGCAACAGCCCTCTTGTTATGCAGTAGAGTAGCGCCATTTCAGCCTGGGTGAACGCTTACCCCATACAGGGCTAACCTAGCCAGCTAATGTATGGGCGGCAGTGGAAGTGTAATAATAGTGACAGCTGCATGGTCCAAATGTTTCATCCCAAACACGCTTATACATTTCATGCTCTCCTTGGTAGCTGAGTCATTGCACCCACCTCACCACACATCCATAAACAGCCACAGCTCAGCATTCAACCCAGGACCAGAGAGGTTCATGCTCGAAGCACTAAACCCTTCCCAGAAGAAAGGACATAATTTGCAGTACAATTTGCATTCAAACTGCCAGCAACAAAGGCAGAGCTGGCTGCAGTTGCATGCTTTGGATGGCCTTGGGACCCCTCAGCTGAAGCAAGCCATGCGCTGGGAGCCTGGAGCTGGGCAGAAATGCTCATGGGAAGGCTTTCCAATCAAGCCTCCCTGCACACCATGGAAAGCTGAGCAAGATCAAACTGTGCCCGTGACATATTTTAATTCATACAGACCTGACAGCAACAGCAAGGACTTTTATGGGGTTTGGGTGGGTTTTTTTCCTCAGCAAATTCTAACCCTACAGTCTTTAAAGGAGTTCATTCAGTCTCAGCTGATGCTTACTTGGACAAAGGCCCCTTTACATCAGTTCCACCTCCAGTGAAAAATGGCCCTTGAATATGAAACTGAGACAACCTGCATGCATCTTGTGTGTGCCAAACAGCACGTTTTATGATCTGGCTTTTAACCTTCTTTTGAATATGGGCAAGCTGAGGTGGGCTAAGTAACTCAACCAAGGTCGCAAGCCTTCAGCAGCAGAGGCAGAAGAGATTAGGTGTACCATCCCCTGCTATTTGGAAATGTCACATGTAAAGGAAGAAGGCTTAAAAGATCTTGTGGTAGTAATGGCCTGCTAGGTGCATCACTTTGCTCTCACCATCTCACCCTCCCATTCTTTGCATCTAAGAGCTTAATTTTGCTTTTAAGAACTTAGCCTAAACTTTTCAGCTTTATCTCCACACATTGCCTCCCTGCTGGTTTTCCATACTCAGAGGGTTAACAGGAGTGAGTCTCATTTAGTGTATAACAATAACAGGTCAAGGAACCACTACAAAAAAAAAAACAAACAACAACCAACATAAATCTCTGCCTGAAATAATTCCTTTTCCACTGTGCCAGGGAGAACAAACACAGACCTCTTCCTATTGCTTAAGGCACGTGCCTGGAGGAAGGAAGGTGTCACTGGCTCCAGGCTTTGCATCAGTGAGTCCCATAAAACTTGGAAGGTCAGGTATGAAGTCACGGAACCCCTGACATGTAAACAGCAGGGTCTGAATCGGAACAGATAGGTCTCCGGAGGGACTTGCTGTCAGTCTCTGAGACTTAAAACCTGAGCTGAGAAACTGCCACGCATAAAAGGCTGGCTTTGAATTCAGGTGCAAACTGACCTGCAAGAGTACCTGAATCTCATTGTTCCGTCATTTTTTGAGTACTGAGCCTCTTAACAAAGTTGGCTTAAGAGGAAATGTCACTTTTAAATCTTCTTTAATGAAGGCTTTGTCCTGGAAGAACACATTTTCTATCAACCCAGGCAACTGCAAACATGCAAGAGAAAAGAATGGCATTTCAATTTCCAGAAATTATTGGCCCAAAACTTTAATCTGAATGTCACAGCTGAACTGTTGATTCAGGGCACGCTGCATCCTTGCATTACCATTTCCTGTATTAGCATCAGATGTGCAGACAGGAACATTTTTTTTACAAAAATAACCTGCAACTGCAAGACAGCACTGCGGAAATTTTTTTTTTTTCCCCAAAAGATGTTGGCATTGCAGATCAAAGCCTCTCTCTCATATGGCACTGCTGGTCTTGGGACAGCACCGCCAACCCTGTCCTGGGAGTGACTCAGCAGCCAGCTTGTCTGTCCCTCCAGACCTGGGAGAGGACACAGGGGAGGAAGGGCTGCATCTGGCTTGTCTGGAGAAGGCCCAGTCCTGCAATTTTAACTTTGTCTTTCCTTTAAAAGGAAACCTAGTTTCTGGTAACCATTTTGGTGCCTCTGCAATAGGCTGAAATTGTTGCCCAGAACTGTTCCCACTTTTCAGATGATTACCTCCAAGTGGCTCTCAGATTCCAACTGTTAGTCTCATGCATAATGTATTTCATTTCAAGCCTTTCATCTGTGCATTAGTTTTCTGTCTATTTCCACCCTGGTCTCAGACACTCTTTTACCTGTAAAGCAAGAAAAGTTGCCCTTTCCCCCACTATTTCTGGAGCCTCATTTTTCTGAAACACTATTCGGCAGTCCCAGCTTTTGTGCCACCAGAACACTATTTCAGGGGATGATGTTCATCTCCATCCTCTTGTTGCAGGCTTTGGGGGACACCTCCTTTCCAGCAGCATCTACATGGGCTGAACAGTTCACTGCCTGCAGCTACTGTTCCCTGCTGCTGGTGATGGATCAGCCAGCTGTGGTCCTGTGATGACTCCCTAACCCATGTCACCCACAGGCAGCCCGCTTAGCTCATGCTCACCCACTCTTTTTAACCAAACTGATTTCAGGGCCTCTCAGAACAAGGAGAAACTGGTTACAAGGAGCAGCGCAGCAGCCACCAAAAGAAGCCATCAGAAGGCCTGCAGGGTGCCTCTTCAGCTGGGCCAGCAAAACAGCATCACCCTTAGACATCACTGATGGAAACTGAAGGACAGCTGAACTTCTCCAGGAATTGTGCCAGGGCATGTGTTAAAAGTCCGTAACTCCCTGTGCTCTCTTCATAATCACCTGGTGGCCAGGGACAAGTCATTTAGATGATTTGGAATAGCAATGAGAGCAGATTTAGAGGAACAAGCCTTCAAAGCAGGAATGCAGAGCTCAGCAGTCAAACATCCAGCAGTATCTGGATGCCACTTCTTTTCCAAATCCTTTCAGATGCAGCCTAAGGGGTTAGTATTGACTTTAAAAGCCAGGGGCCCTGATTCAACAAAAACAGCTAAGCACTTAATAACATTAAGCACATGCTCAAGTCTCTTCCTATTCAACAAAGCACTTAAGCACATACTTCACCCCTCTTAGATGGCCCAGAACCAAAACTCAGAGTTCTCAGAATTTCTGCAATCTTTATTTAATTTTGGAGGGGGGACAGGAATTTGAACCTTGATTCGTGTTTTGCAAAGGGTCCCTATTTGCAAGTGAGTCAGACTCCAGCTCCAGACCTATACACCCAAATGCTGGCACATTCACATTTTGGATTGGGATCTGAATTTTTCAGCTTGTGCCTCATTCTGATCTATGCTTACGTTCATTAGAGACATTGAACTGCAGGCAGGGAGCTGTTAAACCATATTTCTGTGAAAGGTTTAAATTGATGATACATTCCCCAACTCCACCTAACTGAGATGCAAAACTGAGGCACCACGTCAGTGTATAGTGATGCTCAGCCTAGGCGTGTGCAGGATTTGCAGAGCTCTTCCCATTTGGCTGCTCTTTCAAAAATTTAAACCCACCACAGCCCAACTCTGTAGCCCAACTCCCAGAACCACATGAAATCCTCAGACTTTGGGTATTATTAAAATGCCATCTAGCATTCACTTAGCGGTTGCAGAGGGAAAGTGCAAAGAGAGTGAGCCCGGTGGGCTATGAGCCTGCCGGGGATGCAGCCGAGGAAGGGGACTGAGAGCCAAGAGGGGCATCCTCAATCTGCCTCCAAGCTGTTCTTTCAAGCTTTCAGCAAGCAAACATCACCGCATTGCTTTGCACACATTTCCAAATGTCACTGCTTCCTGCAACACCTTCCTTTTCCCTTTTTTTTCCTTTTCATATTTTGATTTGTTTGTAACAAAAGCTGAGATTCTCCAGAGCAAAACAGCAGGCATCAGGAAAAGTAGCAAACAAACAAAGAAATCAAAATAAAAACATCTGGGCCACATAGCCAAGTCTGAGCCCGCTTACCATTTCACACCAGTGCCAGTCACATCTCAGCACACGGAGCTCAACTCTTCTCCTCTCTTGCTTTGGCAAGGGAGCTCCAGGGCTGCTGGAGGGAAGAATAAAGCTATGAAATAAAAGGCCAGGCTTGTTCAAGGGAGACTGAAAACAAATAAGACTGCCACTTGCCTGGGCGAGCTGGGGAAGTGGTACTCAGGCATCAAGGCAGCAGGAGGAGGTGAGAGCCCTCCCATAAGCATTACCAGTTGCCTGGAGGAGGAAGCAAATTAACCTGGTTAAAAAGAAAAGGCAGAATTCAAATAGCTGCATCGTGGGCCTGCCAGGAAAAGCATCACTGGAGGGTTTGCTTATTAAATGGTTGCCAGAAGGACAAGAAGAGGAAGGAGCACCCAGCCAAGGGCTACAGGGTCCATAAGGAGGCAGGCTGAGCAACAAAAGGCCCAGGGCACCAGCAGGCCCTTGCTTGCTGGTGACAGCAGTGAGAACACCAGGAAAGTCAGAGCATCTGGAGGGACTTGTTCACTCAAGCTTCCCTCTACCACTGCTGGGGATGGATAGACATCCAGAGGAACAGCTCTTGTCCTATCCCAGGCAGCTAGACTCAAGGGGAGTCTGGCACAAAGACTAAACAGAAGACTGGTAATGAGGAGAGGCAGGCATGACAACTGCCCTGTGGGCAATACCTGCTATAAACCTGCCGTTAATTGGGTTCTCTGTTCTGAACAAAACACATGGGCTGGAGACATGGAGCATCCTTCGTTTGGGTGGCAGACAAAGAGGCTGCAGTAAATGTCCCATCTCACTGAGCGGGAAGCAGAGGTGGGGAGACCTGACAGCTAAGACACAGAGATGAGAACGGAGCTGGCATGTGCACACAAATCTTACGAGTCACCATCTGGTACTACTGCCACAAGATCAGACTCTTTCACGCCGCTGGGTGATCAGACTTGGAAAACTTGAAGGAACAAAAACCCTAAAAATCAACAACTGGCAGCCCAGCATCGCTTTGAGAGCCTGTCGCACTCAGCTGGGCTCAGCTGCCTCGCCGGGA
Source organism: Falco punctatus (assembly GCF_963210335.1). NCBI lineage: Eukaryota > Metazoa > Chordata > Aves > Falconiformes > Falconidae > Falco > Falco punctatus. The sequence goes on along the minus strand of NC_137587.1, from coordinate 40,614,586 downwards.
ACTGGTGCTGTCAGCCACCTCCCTGCATTTGTGGTGGCAGTGTCCAGGTGCACTGGTTTGGCAGATGATTTCCCAGCCTTTGCAAATGGATGGCATCCTGGTGCAATGAGCTCTCAAAATTACCCCACTGCATTGCAAGAGATAAACAGTACCCTGCACTGTTGTGATGAGGCAAGACCTTTATCTCTCATGGACAGGCGTAAGAAGGCACTAACCACAGCATATTTGAGAGGGCCACAGTGCTGGGAAGGACTGGGCGGCAAGTGTTGGTGCAATAACAAGGGTTTGGCTCCAGGGTGTCACTCACTGCCCTGAAGGCCATTCCCTGTCCTCCCTCGTCCTGCTCTGAAGTCAGAGCAAGATGAAAGGTGGGGAGAGGATGGACCCAGCCCGAGAGCCGCATCCAGGCCGTAGGGTGCTGGCTGGATTGTGCTGGTCTGCTCAGACCTTCCCCACCACTCCCCAGATAACAGGTCGTTTCCAAGTGGGTGCACCTATCCTAAGTGTGGGTGCAGCCCCAGGTTTGCCACAGCTGGGTTTTTGCCAGCACTTCCAGCTTAACGCACAAACCCCATATGATCAACACTGGCTTTGCCAAGAAGCAGGAGAAAAGCTCTAAAGGCTGTTACACTCTCTTGTCTCTCCCAACCACCCATCCAGGTGACCTTTTAGCTCAAGTGACCAAAAACCATCTTCTTTTCTTGTCCCTTAGCATGTACACTGGCTTATTTTCTACCCTACAATTGCAGTGACCATCGGAAACCTGCAGCCCTTGGAGCGCACGCAATGGCTGCAGCAGCCACCCTGGGAGATTTATGAGGGCAGCAAGGCCTTGGTTTCCCTGGTCACCCTCAGAGGATTTACAGCCCCATGCATTGAGAATGAACAAAGACCTGCTGTTCCTCATCAGAGACCTTATGATTCTGTCTGTGGGGAGGAGGCTTCAAACATAGATAACCTTTGCAAGGAGAAATAGCCATTCCTGGATGTAACATGATAGGCAGAAAGAAAAGCATCTGCAGTGCTCTGGGAAATCTCAGAAAACGAAGCTGGGAGTTTGCATTATTTGTAAGGGTAGAAAAGAAAGGTTAGTCATGGGGCAGCAGGAGGAGGAAAGGAGGTTGGTAGCAGAGTTCATGTAAATTTGCCTTCTGGGTTGATTTTCTTTTGGATGTGATACAACTAAAAGTTGCTTCTGCCCATGACAAGTTACAGCTTCTTCTGTCTACAGAGCACATGGTACCTTGAGGACTGCACCGGTAGTCTCAGACTCCTGTTTTGAGTGGGCTACGCTCTTTGACACACAGAAGCAAGGCACCTATGGGCAGTGTTTGGAGTACAAGGGCTGATAAACTTTCAAAGGCTTCACTGGAGCCTGTGCACTTTGCCCCTCCATCTGTGCTGGGGCTCTGATCTCCCTGTAATCAAGAGCACTACCAGCAATACTTTCTAAAAGACTTTGCTACAGAGCCGTGACCTGTGTGGTTTTCCTCTCAGCTTGTTATCCAGTCTTAAACAACTGGCGTGAGACTTACACTCAGCTGAAATACTTGATTCTGTTAATGGATCTGACCATGAATCCCACACAGCTGTTTACTGTACCCTTTGTATTGGAGTCGTCAATGAAGGAGGAAAGACTCCATGAAGGAGGGATTCAATGAAGGAGGAAGGAGGTAAACAGTAATTACTATGCAGATTTCAAAGAGAAATACATCTGTGCCTTTGGTTTCTGCTTTGTTTGGTGACCTCTTCACGGGACAACGTGGAGGTTTTTTCCTTAACCCTTAAATTAGCAGGGGAAGTATGAATTTGTTGTGATACTAATTGTCACATGCATTAAAAAAAACCCCAAACAAACAACAGACAAAACCCAAACAGTAACACCATTCCCTGGGACTGAAGGTGTTGCATCTCAGTAAGTGGCTTCCTGGAGGAATATATCCACAAAAGAGCAAATTCCCATTCCAATTAGAAGGGAATCTCTGAGACAGTCTTTTCCATGAAGGAAACAAAAAAGCAGAGCTGACACGTCTAATGCATATATTAACAGTAAAGACATGGAAATTAATTGGATTTATTACCAGTCACAGCTGCAAAGATGGCTCATTTCTAAGTTTATTTTACAGAAAGTGGCAGGAGGAGTGGGATTTAATAGTCATCTCAGTTAAGCTAATGAGCCAAAACTAATGGTCTCTTCTTGTTTAGAGAGGCCCCAGTTCAGCAGAGCACCTAAGCATGTGTGCAGCTCTCACCGTGGTTTCCAAGGGATGCTTTGCATCTGCGAGTGTTTGTTGATGAGCAGGATGCTTACAGATGCTTAATGGTCTGGGAGGGAGAGGAAGCATTTTTCCAAATGGCAGTCAAAATCAATGATCATCCCATGTTATCATTTCTGTCCAGAAGAGAGGAAATTACTTTCCAGAGGAAAAAAAAAGACAACGAGGAGCTTAGTGTCATGAGGAGTTCCCTGCTGTCTTTAAGGTCTTAGTGTGAAAACAACAAAAACTCTCCTTGCACTTGCAGGTGATGAAGCACAATGGAGGGCCCGGCAGGACTCATGCCCTACGCACAGAGCACAGCCAGGACAGAAGTGATGGCACAAATACAGTGAAATTAATCACATCTCAATTTGAAATCAAAACTAAGTAAATCCAGCCTGCCTACAAAGAGGTTTTCGGCTGTCCCACGATGTCTGGGTCCTGCAAGAAGGCTAGTCACTGGAAGGACTGGAGCTGGGCTTTCTGCAATGACCAAGCGGCAGGAGAAACATCATTCCTTTTTTATCTCTGTCCCTCTCCTGACTGCAGTCTCATCCACTCCCTAACCTAGCCGAGCACAATCTTTTTATTATTCCCTGCCCCCCCAGATTAGTTTTGTGCTATTTTAACAAACCAAACCAGGTTTCCAAGGGGTCAGATCCATTCCCAAAAGAAAGCCATAGCTACCTTGTGATGGCTCCAGCAGTTACACCACTGACACAGGAAACCAAGAGCCCAGCTGCAGCTCGATACCGGCACCAATGTCCCTAAATCACAGCCTCTGTCATGTTTTCTAGGCCACACCACTTGAAAGGATGCTGAAAAGGTGCCTAAAGGAGCTTTCAGAAACTCCTCGTCTCCTGCAGAAGAAGAAAAACAGAAGGCATTCAATGGGAAAGCTGACCATGGAAGTGGCAAGATGGGTGTCATTTACACAGCACTTATCTCGCCTTGCCATGAGGGGGTTTGGAGGATTTTGGTAGCTTCCTTCCCAAATTGGAAACCAATTTTCTGAGGCAGAGACAGGCTGCCTTAGGCAAGGAGGTGTTAGACCAACAACAAAAGGGAAAGGTGCAAAGAGGGAACAAATGGAAACTCGTTTAGCACATAATGAAGGTTCTGAGACCAAAATTAATCAAAGCAAAGAAGGAAGTGGAGAGAAATTCTTTCATCACCTATCCACCAAAGGTAGGTCCTGGCTAATAAACAGGAATCACTGTTGTACAGGCAAAAGTTTGGCCTAGCTGGAAAGATGGAAACATAGTGGGAAGATGATTGGAGTGTTAAAATCATGGCTTTTAGGAAGGCTGAAGTGAGGATATATAGAGAACTGTTAGAAATAGGATCATGAGCATCCAGATCATTGGACTCGGTAGTAAACTAATCTGAAAATTGATGGCTCAATCATCTAAAGCAGAAAGCACAAAATAGACCAACCAGTATCTGCAGTGGAGCACAAAATCAAACCTGCGAACCATCTGAACATCTCCCTGAGCAGCTGCCAAAGGCAGGGAGGGGAAAAGGGCCAGACTGTCACGACAAAACTTCAAATGGAGCAAATTCTGCAGGAAAGCCGCCTCCAGCACTGAAACAGCCTCCGTATTTGTAATGATGATGGTGATTATTTCCTATCTAAAAAAACCTCACACATCCAACAGGGGAGAATTGTATATTAAATCTCTTTTCTTGGCAGATACATAGAATTTGATCACAGGACTAAAAATGCACATTAGTTTAGCCATGAACTGATTGCCACTTGAAAACATTTGTTTTGTGCAGACAGAACAAAATCAACCCCAGTAAGATATTGCCTTGCTGCTCTTCCAGGCTGCTGTTACAAACCTGAAAACAGTCATGAGCCAAATCAGTTCAGAGAAAGTATTTAAACAGAAAAAAAACAAACAACCCAAAACCAAAACAAAAACAACAAACCAAACCAACCAACCAACCAAACTAAAAAAAACAAACTGAAACCCCAAGAATGATAACTGGGTAATGTTGGAAAACATTTCTCTATACTGACCAAAACCCACAACCTAAAAACCAAGAGACTATTACAGTGGTTAAAACAAGAACCCCTTCTTCACCAAGAGAGGAATACAAATATCTTTTATGAAACAAATGGGGAGCAGGGAAGCCAAAGGAAGTGAGCACAAATCCGAAGGTAGGATCTATAGATCATCCATACGGGAAACAACAGGGCAGGAGACAGCCAAGATAATTAGGGCAACTGCAACATTTTTTTTAAAGTACAGGTTAACTTCTTGTTTTCCATGCAGGGGGCAATAACCCTGCAGAAAAGGCAGCGATGTAAAAGCAACATTTTTGGCAGGTGTCCTTTGAAAACAGCCAGATGGCAAGGTTACATCAGGGGCTGATGACATACTTTTCACTCCATTGGTAACTGGGTGATCATTAGACAGAGGCTAGATACTTTTAAATATACGGGTTTGTACAGCCTGCAGCTAGGCAGAACTGTCTATGCTGGGCTTTCACCCCGAAATTTCCCATTCCTGCTTTGTTGACACGAGCAATGCTGGCAGTTTCTGTGCAGAGGCATGGCCAAAAACCATGTTAGGTAAGAATGGGTAACACAACACCTAAAACACTGGGAGTAGCCTTAAGATAGATCTCCACTGGTAGACATGAGCCAGTTGTACCATTAGCAAACGGATCTTTCCTGTCCTTATAACGAGCAGTGGGGCTTGCCTCCTGGATCTGAGATTAAATCTCATGAGGAGCCCATGCTGTTCTTGCTGAAAGCTGCCCTCAGAGCAGCAAGAACAATCAGGGCACTGGGTGGGACAGGATCTTGCTGACACTCCCCTGCAGCTCCTGGGCTTGGGACTCACTGTGGGATCAAGTGTTTGCCTTTCCAGCTCGACACTCCCAAACCCACTTCATCTGGGTTTGTTAATGGAGATTGTTTATTGCAAACTCCATATAAATAACCCTCAGCCTCTTCCCTGCTATTTAACAGAGCTGCAGCTCTCCAGGGAGCTCCCAAAACATCCTCAGAGTTGCTGGAAATGCAGAATTAGTCACTGAAACCTTTTACTGATGGAGACAGATCCAGAGGAAGGATGAGCCCAGGGCAGCTCAATAAGCACATGGTCGGGCTTGCTTCCAGAACAAGGCACCGCTCTGCTCTCCATCTCCCTGACCGAGCCCATGCTAACCACCTTCCCATGCGGGTAAGCAAATCCTCTTTTCAAGGGGACTGATGCTTCATGGCACAGCTGCATGCTGGTGGCCATCCTGCTATTGATGCACAAACCTGTCCCCATTTCCACTGCAGCTGCATGGAAATCAGCCTGTGTAAATGTATCCCATGGGCCACTGTTGGCTCAACAGTCAGTAGCTGAGCCACCCCACTCACGGTACACATGCAGAGGGATGTACCAGTTGGCACCTTCAACTTCGAGTGCCTTAAGAAGCAGATCTACAGAGAGTGGCACAGATCTGCTGTATTTGTACAGCCATGGTAAGACAAGTCTCTAAACGACATCCATACACACCCACCTCTACTTTCCCAGAAAATGCCTGTTACACCACTACGAAAAAAAAACCCTCGGTTATTAACTATTAATGAAAGCATTATCCCGAGAGGTGGGAAGGAACAGGAAAACTGATGAGCCCAGCCCAGCTTACCAGAGCCAGAGATGTGGGGTGTGCAGTGCTAAGCAGTGATTGATGCAATGTAAGCAGTACTGAGCCAGCAAACACAAGAGACCTGGGCTGGTGAAAGAGGAGTCCGACTCCGGTCAGTGTGTAGCTAGGGGCTGGCCGAAAACTTTAGGACAAGAAGCAAAGAGCAAAGCTACGTACCATGAGTCCACCATGAACCCCACCATGGTCCTGGGTGCTGCTGGCTGCAGTGTATCAATTCTTATTAATAAGGACTGTTATTTAGGAAGGGAACAAGTCAATTAAATAATTTACTCCAGATTAATTACTGTCAGCTCGCTCAGAATTATGCGTATTAATGACCAGATTATATCTGTTTATGTAATACAAATTACCATAGAGTGACTGCAGGCATTGAAACACTCCTTGTCTGTGTGACACACATAAATAATGGAGGGCTCACACTGCATTTGGTACACATGACTAACCTTTTATCCTTGGCACCCTGGTGGAGGCTGGAGCAATGACTCGGGTTTCAAATTCCTCGCTCCAGCTGTCATTAGCCTCGCAAAACGTTAGCGAATCGGCGGGTAATTGATGTCCTTGTTGGACATTATTTTATTAGTCAGGTCTGGTGAGCATCAAGTGGAATTTTAATGCCCTTCTATCCTTGGGTCCGCGTGGCCACAAGTTTTAAGGTTTGTAAATAATTAACTACACTCTAAGAGTTTCAGGTAGGGGCAAATAAGTTACCCTGTGGGTTTGGGCTGCTCCAGCTGGCCCTGCTGTTGTGACCTATGTAGGCTCCTGGCAGAGATGAACTGAGCTCTCTGCGGGGTGGAAGGAACAGCCCAGACCTCGGTCCCTCAGCAACGGTGGTTCACAGGGCAGTTTGTAGACCAGGACTGGGGTTCACATCATCCTTGGGTGTGGATGGTCCTCAGGGAAGCTGTCACGGGGAAAAGAGAGAAGCAGGAGTTTGCAAATAGCCTTGAGGGAAGGTTCAAGTGAAGGCTCAAGGGATAAATCTGTGCCATGCTGCTCGGTACTCATTGCTGCACTACAAGTACGTCATTACATCAAGCTGTCCCCAACATGTGGTGAGGAATAAAGGATTTTCACAACCTGCTGTGAGCTTCTGGCTTGTCTGAAAACCCACGTGCCGGGTCACAGAGGGGTTGGGGCTTAATGGCTGTGTCGCTCGTCAGTCAGGGCACCGAGCAGCAACCCCGTGCTGGTCCTGAGTGCCATTCGGCGGCAAGACCGCAGCTGGGGGACCCAGGGCGAAATCAAACCCCTCTGTGAGTGTGGAGAAGAAGGTTTCACTTTGACAGCCTGCATGCAGAGCACGTTGCTTTGAAAATACTAGCCTTTTTGCTTCTACCTTTTCCTTTAAAACCTGCTACATAACCTGAAAATGAACATAGATTTATAAATCAAGGACAAAAAAAATTTGAAATTAAATTCTGGGAATGTTTTTCTTTTAAAAGTTTCATCCTTTTTTCTTTTTTTTTTTTTTTTTCCTTTTTCTTTTTAACAGCACTGGGAAGTCCACCATAAACCCAAGACCTCCCAAGCTCACAGCCAGCGGATGTCCTCAGTACCATGCCCTGCTGATCTCTTGAGACTTCTCTCCTTCCTTTCCTTCCTCTACCCATCTCTCTGTAACCTCTCTGGGGCAGGAATTATCTCTTCCTGCTTGAGTGTTCTGCATTTGTTCTCAGACAGAGACTTTGAGATGATAGTGCAATGCAAAAAATAAATAATTTAAAATAAAACCTTCATCAGCCTCATGAGAACCTTACTCCAGCCCTGCTTATGTACTGCACAAGCTTTCCAGGAGCTGAGTAAAAAAGGAACAGAGAACTTGGGCACACCAGGCTATTCATGCATTAGGCAATAATTATAATGTATATTAACTGCCTGGGTGTTGAAAGAGTCCCAGCATGAGATTGCTTCTCTAATAGGAGACAGAAGTGATAAAAGACACTAATAGATTGCCTTTCAGATGTGGAATTAAAAGCAGCAACTCATTAGATTATTTTTTTTTCCACAGCCTCTAATCGCAAGTAGTTTCTTTTCAAGTCAGATTTCCATTTCCAAGGCTAAGCTCAGCAACACAAATAGAAATTAAAGAAGGGGGGGGGCCTATTCTGACCTCTCCAGCATCACAGGAACGGGGAGTAACTGCATTCAGCTCAGCAGTGCTGCCCAGCCGGGAGGGGGTGGGGGGTGGGGGCGGGAGCCAGCCCACCTAGGCAGCCTTCTGAAGAGACTACCATCAAAAGATGAGGATTTGCGATTCTGTGATTTGACAGGGTTTTGGTTTGGTGTTTGTTTTTTCTTTTTTTTTTTAATGCTAGCTGCAGCCACTAGATTTCCTTTTTGAAGAGATGGCCTAGAAGATAAAGCTTTTGAATTAGAGCAATCAAACAGAAAAATGAAGTTACTTCAAAGTAGTGGCAGAGATTCTTAAAAACTGACATTTCCACTTACAGATCCAGCTTGTCTCTAGCAAGGAATGCTTTCCAGACAATTTTGGCTGCTGTTTTAAAAAGAAAAGTATAGAAAGCAGAAGAAAAATCTGGATTTCAGCTGAGCTGGGAAGCACAGTAAATAACATTCATTAGGTTCTCCTGGACAGTTTTAATGACTCAAAGTTTTAAATCGTTCATTCAACATCTTTACAGGCCAAAATATAGTATGGTTTCAAACTCAAATCCTTTGGCAGGAGCTGAGTAATCCATAAAACATTTGAAGGGGGGAGCACTGGGGGAGAGGAAAGGACATATAAAATCAGGCTAGGAATGGTGTTGCTGGTCAAATTTCATCTAAATCCACTGCAAAGTCTGGTTTTATCTGTATTGATGGCACCTAAACATAAAGAAGTCCAGAGCACCTCCATCTTCCCACCCCAGAGCCTGGACCAGAACAACCATGTGCATGTTTCGGCTGCCAGTGCTCCCAGAGACCCCAACCACGGGTTAACCAGGTTTCACCAGCCACGTTTATAGTAGCCAAGCTCTTTAACGCAGATGGCGATTTGGATCTGGCAGCACAAAAGCTGCATTTTTTTCCACTGTGCTGTCCATCTACCCTGGATGGGAAATAAGCTCTTCAGCAGATGAGGGTTTTGACAAGAATCATGCATAAAGCCAGGCCGGGGGTTTAGGGCTAGTTTAAGTCTCCCAAAGCAGCACGGTCCACGTCCCTTGGGAGCAATCCTGCTGTGTCCTCCCAAGCAGGGTGCAAATGCTGCTAGCCCTGGCAAGTGGGGGGCTCAGGCAGCTGTGACCTCTTTGTGTCCTGATGCTGCTCCTGGGGAGCTGGGGGAATCAAAGGCAAAGCCCCACAGCTTGGTCACTCTTCTCCTCAAGGAGCATGGGTATGCAGAGAGCACCCAGGATCTTTTCTGGAGCCCAGGGGCTTGTTTTGGGTGCACCCCTCTGGGTGAGGACTGTACCCTCTGGGTACAGTCACAGCCATCTACTGGGAAGTCCATCCCCTTACCCAGCCACTAGGTTGAGGGTGGTTATGGTGGTTTATCCCATCCATAACATGCTCTGATACCAGTTAAAGGGAGTGGGTTTAGTACCTGAATGGGCAGTACACGAAGCCTGTACACACAGGCCAGCACAGCCATTGTCTGCAGGAGCCGTTCTGGCTGGTGAGGGACGCGGGCTCACGTGGTGCAGACCTTGCAGCAGCAAGCAGTGACATAAACCAAGTGACACCAGCTCTGCCACAAGCCAGAGCCCCCCAAGACCAAGCTGCAGTGGCACAGCTGATCTGCAGCAGCCCCCACATCCCAGCTGTGCCAGCGCAGGGGGACAAAGTGTTGGTGTCCTGGGGGAGAGAGACCTGATGCAACTGGGCTACACTGTTCCCCAAAAAGGGCTTGCTCCTGCCAACCCCATTGCACCATCTGGCAGGGAGGGAGCAGGGAGAGGGTGGCAGCTGGCAGCTGGGAAGGATGGAGAAATCATCACGGAGCATTAAAGTCAGTGCCCATCGGCCTGGGGACTATGCACAGGCATCTCATTACTGGCCCCATCCCCAGGGACTCACACCCGGGCAGGGCTCCTTGGGGAAAACAACCAGTGGAGGAGGTTTTCAGGAAAGTCTTCAGCATTTTGGGAACTGGAGTGGGGCAGGGGTTCTGCAGGGGCACCAACTCAGCCCAGGGCAGGAGCCTGGAGCTGAGATGACTTTTGTAATTTGGGAATGAAAGCACTTGGGGTAAGTGTGGTCAGGGCCCAGATCTCACCTCCAGTGGTGTAAATCAGGAGTGATCTACAGCCGTTCGCCGGGGTGCAGGAGCAGAGCAAGGACATGCTGTTTGTCCAGAGGTGATGAGAAGCAGGGAGGATGCTTTTCTGAACATGAGCCGGACGAGCACAGCACTGTGGTTAAGAGATGTCTAGGAAAGCCCTGCGAGAAGAAGGAAGAGAACATGCAGGATTTCCCATTTATCAGCTGCAATCACCTCCTCCATCTCCACTGTCAGACAAGAAAGAGTTTGCAGGAGGCCCTGTGGTCTGGGCAGGAAAGGGATTTCATCCCTATCTCACCACACCGCGCACATCAGGCCCTGCGGATGGTGTGCCTGGATCGGACATGCTTTACCCGCATCAGGCTTGCAGCCACGTGCATTTAATTGCAGTGACACCACCGCTGTGCGGGTTACCCAACATGCTCACCAGCTGGATATCGAACCTGTAGTCAAACCCCAAAGCCCACAAATACAGGGCCTCTCACGGCACTCCAGCTTGGCTCTGCTCCCCAACTCGGTTCATTCCTCTGGAGACAAAAGGCTCGAGCCCTGTGGCCTTTTACTCCACATAAATAGGATCAGGACCTAAAAGTATCCAGTAACGCCCATGTTACCCATCCAAAAAGTCCCCATGGATGGATTTTTGTTGCAAAATGCTCTTACCCTGTCCCCTCCCCGCCCCCCCCCCCCCCCCCCCCCCCCCAGTATCCTGTTTTATGGAGAGCCCTAGCACAAAAAAATGCACAGCTGAAAACGGAGCATCCCTCTGAGAAAACAAGGAAACGAACCCAGTAGTGAGCCCTTCCCTTTACTGTCCCATGTGTTAAATCCATTGGAGATGAGCACTGCAGCCCGAGAAACCTCAGGACTTCCCACTCTCTCGCTTTGTTAGGGTTACACATCTCCACTACAAGCCAACAATAAAATCCTGCAGCCACATCAACAAAATTAGATCAATTCCACGGCTATACAGCTGTATTTAAACCTGATCAAATAACTCCCCATCCCAAGGAATCTGGGGAATAACTCTTTATAGGGAAAGCATGAAAGAAGACAGAATCAAATTAAAGATTCATTCAAATTAAAAGGTTCAACTTTAAAAGAGGCAGGGCTGAGTGAGAAGGAACTGAGGAACAAACATATTGCTTAATGAGCTCAGTGGCAGGAGTATCTTTAATAATAGATCTGATGGGTGAACCATGTAACCCAGCAGCACATGAGACATTTCCCTCCGTGCCACAATAAAACAAGCGGCATGTGTCCCCCACGCACAGGTGGTTGTTAATGCTCCGTCTGAGCCCAAGATTAAATTTCGGTGACCAGAAGAAAAATGTGGCTTCAGTCTTATGGACAGGCCTGATGATGCTGAGCCAACAGCACAGGGAGAAAATGCCCTGAAAAAAAAAGGAAGATAATGAATAGTTATGAAAGAAAATGAAAAATCTTACAGTAGGATGACATAACCCAGTAACTCAGCTGTGCCCCTGCCTGGACCTGTCTTGGAAACAAACTCAGCAGCAGAAATTCTGCCTTCTTCAAAGTATGGATGAGGATTAAAAAAAGGGAAAGTTTTTCCCCAGGGTTTGGCCTTAACTGCTGGGGCAACCTCAAGGCAGCCACTTACAACATGGACAGGACTCCTCCTTACGAATGGGGCAGCATTCATGAGGTGCTGGTTGTGATGAACCCTCAGAGGTTTAAACGCACTTATGTATTGTTTAGACCCATAATTTCCCCACAATTTCATTTTCAAAATGAGATTTCTCTAACTTTTTCTAGGGGGGGGAGTGGAAAATAAAAGGCAGTTTACAGCTATAATCCTTTTTTTAAAAAAGCAAAAAAAGCTTCCATTACAAGGAAAACACAAGAGTTCTAAATAAAAAATAAAAATAGTTTAAGCCTGTGGTGAGGGAGCTCTGAGCTGACAGCCTGGGCTGGGGGGTGATACCTCTCCCTGCCCCATTTCAGGAGGCACACAGCACACAACCTTGTGGCCGCTGTGCTGGCTGCCAGCCCTCGCACTCATCCATGCCCCTTGTCTGGCTGGGGAGAGCAGGCACACGGAACGGCAATGCAGGGAAATCGCTTCTAAGAAAAAAAAAAAATTACCAAACTACTTGTTTCTAACCCATGCAGGAAGCAGGTTCCAGTTTTAAACGCCTTTGGAGCCTTTTTCCGTGGCCCCAAGCCTGCCCAGAGGAAGCTTTCCAGCACCCAGCACCTCTGCTGGGGCCCTTTGCCAAAGGACGGGGCAGGGGGGGTTACAGCTGCTCACAACTTTATTCTAGTTATTACAGGCAACCTCAGCTCCATCGTTGCAGCTCAGTTCTGCAGCTCTCCGGGCTTTTTTCAGTCAATTGCATCAAAATTTACTGTCTGATGTTGCATCCCAGAACAGCGAGAGCTGCAGCCAGCTGATGGCCATCTCCCTTTCCAGGCCAACTGGAGAGCATGGGAGGGGGCAGCGGGAGCAGACAGGCGCTCTCTGTGAGCAGGAGGTGAGATTTATGTGAACAGTTGTGGGAGAGAGGAGAGGGAGGGCTTTGGGGCTCAAGAAAAATCTGCAACTGCGTTTTTTGCCATGGCCGGCTCTCTCGCGATGGTGCTGCTTCGCAGGCAGCCAGCTGCCAGCAGCACCCTCAGACTCACGGTGGCCACACAGAGGCTTGGCAGGAGCTTCCCGGGCACTGGAGAAGTGCAACAGGCTGCAGGAAAGCAAGTTGGCAGCAAGAATGGGCAAGAGGCTGGCCAGACAGACAGGCAACTGGGCAAACAGAAGAAAAACAAGGAGAAAAAAAATGTATGCCCCAACATCTCCAACTGCAGATTATTTATATTTTTTTTCTCCTTAATTTTCTTAGTTGACTTCAGTATCCTTCTCTCTTTTCTCAGCAGTCTGGCTCGTTTTTCCCTCCCAGGGGACAAATGGACTGCCCATGTCAGCAGCGACCTTGCGGACGGACTGACAGCAATGTATAACACATATACATTATGTATATCTATATATAGGTGGTGCCCTGAAATTCCCTAAGACATGAATACACAAGGGCACAGTCCCACATCACCCTCCATCTCAAACTTCTCTCTCTCTTGCCCCGATTTGGAAGTCATTTCAAGATCAGATTTAAGGTCTTAAAATTCTCCACCGCCTTGAAAGACGTCCCTGGCTGCTGGGAGAGGCGTCTCTGCTGCAGCACTGCAACCCCAGTGCTTGCACGCCCCGCTCATCCCAATGCAGGATCTTGGTACAAGTGTTTTACAGCGAACAATGTGGCAACCTATGTATGAACTGGCAGGGTCTGGGAAGAGGCCTGACCTGGAGCATGGGAATTTTGACATGACTTTATGAATAGTAGCAAAATTGGAGTCCAGCATCTCTGTCCTAGGAATGGGGAAGTCCTGCCATGGATGCGCATGGGTGAGTTAAGCTGAGAAAAAGCTTAGACACTGCACCACGCTAAAACCCAATATTTGAAAATGCTAAAATCTAGGATAACATTGGAATAAAGGGCTCAGGACATTCACAAAACCCTTCAAAACTAAGTGCCTTAGGTGTTCACCATGTCCTTAATGAAGTACCCTGACCCAGGACCATATTGTCACCACATCCCACCAGCCACTGGCCATAAAGAACATCCTGAGTACACTTGGTGCCATCAACAATGTGACAGTACTTAGTCACTGTATTTAGTACAGCTCTAAAGCATTGCCTGCCCGTCTCTGATCACATCACACCAGCTCCCACTAACAAGACAAAGCAAGTCTTTGGCTCTCACGATTGTGGGATGAAAAACACTGGAAGCACACACATCCTAGACCTGCAATGCCAGAAACAAATGCGAAGCACAAGCAATCCCATCCTCACATAGGGATTTTCTTATCCTGGCCTTACATATTTTATTCAGTTGTTATTTCTGGGGTGATATCCCATTTTTTGCTTGTTTTGTGGTATTTGAGACCTGGAAGGCCACCAAAGAGTAGGTGTTATAATGTCTTTGGGATCCACCAGGATGGAGACTGAGCACAGGGGATGAATTCTGCTGGATGGCTAAGTCTCCAAAACGCCAACATCTGACCAGAGCATCAAGAAGCAACATTCCCCACTGATGCTTCACTTTCCCAGCATGACCATCCACTGAGTCCTTAAGCTAAAGGGGAATTTTGTACTTGTTTAATATTAAAAGAAACATTTTAAAAAGTTCTGGCTGCTGTACGTCAAATGCCCTCAATTCCCACTTGGGCTAGGTCCCTTGGAAAGCAATTTCTAACGAGTTTTGTTTTTTAATTAGAATGTGGCTGCATTAAAAGTTTTAAAGAGGCTGCTGTTAAAGTATACTTTTTACAGCTGTGCCTTGAGGAAAAATCCCTCACTTTAAAGCATGAGGAGGAATCAAGTGGGTAAGAAAGGTGATGGTTTCCCCAGTGCTCTCCTGATGAACTCAGGGCAGCTGAACCTGGGGGAAATGCCAAAACAGCAGCTCAGCTCCATCGCTCTTGCCTTCACTCACCCAAACCCCCCCACTGTGGCTCCACCACAGCCATGCAGCCCCCACCTTCCATCCTGCAAAAGATCTGCTCCACCTTGACTTCCACTCAAGGATGGCTTCAAAAGGTTTGATTCAGCAACAGATGCAGGCACATGATCAGTCGTGCCATCATCTCCAGTTCTGTACCCAACAGCTTCCCTCTCTCTTGCCAGCCCGTGTTTGCCAAGAGCAAATTGCAGAGTTACAAAGAAAAATAACAGAAATTGTTCCCATTCTGCAAAGGATCTGGTAGGGGTCAGGGACCTCTGTACAGGTATGAATGCACTGCCACTGACACCAGCCTGATCGAAGGTTTGCCAGAAGTTAACCACTGGCAAAAGCTTCAGAAGAGCAGCCCAAGGGCATTTTACCATCACTGGTCACAGATGTGTCATTGGAGGTTCTGCAAAATTTTCCCCAATGTTTCTCTTTTCTTTTTTTTTTATAGCCTTATAACCACTTAGAAACCATTCTTTTGGAGGAGCAGGAGTCTTTTTCTTTGTTCAGAAGTGAGGAGTGGATCGGTAGAGGACAAGGTGAGGACAACCCCTTTCAAATGACTCCCTGTGAATCAAGCAAAGTGCCTGAATCTACAGCATGATGGAGGCAGAAGTCTTTCTTTGGAGAAATAAACATAATAAGTATGATTTATACAGCAGTTCACATGCTTAACAGAAGCGAGGCAACAGTTCAGCTGTTTCCCTGCTTGTGAAAGTGGGAAATCTTGTTTGGTTACACTTGCCCCCTTCCTGAGTTGCTGGCATATCCCAAGGACAGCGTGATATTCCCATGTTTCATGGGTGCAGCATAACATGGCAGAGAGACTTAGAAACCAAGAACCAGCACAAAAGCAATAAATACCAACCATAGCACCGAGCCAATTAGTGAAATGAGGAAACCGATTCAGCCCTGGGTTTTCACTTGAAGGTAGCAACGCCTCTGCTGCAGCCTAGGAAACTCACAGGCATTGGCAGCTTTCTAAATTCACCTCGTGTAAACTCAGCAGAAAGATGAAAAATACATTCCTGCTCCAGGAAAAGCTGCTGAGAAGCTGCAAAGTGGCTGGAAGAGGAGTCTGCAGGCAGATTCATGTGGGGATCGATGAAATAGCCAGAGCAGCCAAATGAACTCAGCTGGACATGTGAGTGGATCGATAGGGATATGTGAGCCCAGCCAGTTAGTGAGAGCTTGGGAAATGCCCGGGTCAAAAGCAGCACTTAGAACACATGGCCAGAAAACAGGGCTGGAATCAAGGCTGGTCTTATCTCCCCGTTGTGTGAGGAGGAACCCAACAAAGCACCCAAATGACCATGGTACTTGGTGAACTTGATGCATGGCAGAGAGCAGAGAGTGCATTGCAATATCCCACAAAAGACATACACAAAAGCAGGAACAGAGGGGTTTGTGCCAGTAGCTCTCGCTCCTGATGGAGGGATGTCTTCCCTCCTGAGCATGAAACCCTGAGGCAGCACGAAGGAAGGCTCGGCCACTCTGAGCACCCCAATGCTGGACAAAGTGCCCAGGGAGCACCAGCACAAGAGTGCAGAAGCGATGGCGAGTGGCAGTCAAATGGGCTGAGCTGGTCACCTAACCATGGCCTTACAAGAGCCAATATTTATCGCTCCACAGGTATCCAGGCCAGCAGGTAATGGTGACACAGCACTGGCACCAGCTCTCAATAAAGCACAGCCTGCAGGAGATCCCCAATTCTCCAGCCAGCGGGGAAATTTTCACATCTGAGGACCTGCTCTATTTAAGGCTCTCCTAACAGTCCCCTCGGTTTTTGCAGCCTGTTTCCCTCTCGCCTGCAGCAGGGAAAGGAGCAGGGCCTCGTGGCTGCCTCGCCTTTCCCACGCTGGTTCTGCCAGGCTGCGAGTGCCGGCAGCCGCCTGCTTGTCTCTGGCCTCTCCTGGATGAAATCAATGGAGCGGCTTCGCTTTTCAACCTTCCTCTTACTTTTGGAAACTCTGGGCCACACCCCAGCCGAGAGCTGGCGTCATCCCCAGATACCATCAGCTCCCAGAGCTGCAGAACCTCTCGATGGGATGCCGCTGGCTCATCCAGGAGCTGCTCCGACAACCTGATCCACCACATCTCCAATATCTTTGATCAGGAGCTCTGAAATTTAAAATACTATTTAAAAAAGTTGTTTTCAAATGGAGAAGGATACTCTTCACTGGGACTCAGAGCGGGGCTGGTGAGCAGCCCTGCCGTGCAGGGCGATATGCAGCAGCACGGACCCGCGCAGCCTGGGGAGCCATGGGTGAACTGGGCAAGAAACAGGATGGCTTGCCCCATCCTCTGACAAAGCACAAACCCAGGGGGTTTCAACCATTCCCCATTACCTCCGGTGAAGCCTAAAGGATGCTTCCTGAAGCCCGAAGGACCAGACGATGCTGGCAGAGAGACAGGAGCAGGAGGTCCTTTTGCAGCCATTTCCCTGCTCGGCTGGAGCAGATGGTGGCGGGGCTTTGGCACGTTCACCCTCTGGACATCGCCTGTGAGGGACGCACAGGGAATGGAGCACACCTCTCTCCTCATCCCCCAGCACAGAGCACTCCTACCCACCACCGCCATCTGGAACAAATCCCTCGGCTGGGACAGCAGCAGAGGACAGGAAGCAGCAGGAGAAACAATTTTGTTTCATCTCTGCCACAAGCATCAGGAATCAGTGTGTAAACTGGTGCTGCAGCACCAGCACCTCTAAAGAAGCATTTCCTGGCTGAGCAAGAAAGCTGTCAAATAACAGACTTCAAGAAAGATAGCTTAAAAACTGTCTATTTCTAACTGAACAACCCGAATTCCTAATTCCGGCATACACTCGCTGCCCCAAGACACAGCACTCAATACATCTATGCATCACGGCATGCGGTCCGAGAGCTGAAATACTACACCCATCAGTTTGTCCGAAGGAGGAAGAGTTATCAGATTAAAGATCAGCAAGATTTAAGAACTGGTAGAGGATTTATCACAGTGTTTTTTGCACTCATCTGCTTTAGGTACTCAACTGGGATTTACTCGCAGTTGTCACTATTTGGGCTCTGAGGAGGAAGTACGCCGAGTCCTTCTACATTTCTCATTCAGTGAGACATCTGAGCCTATGCTTAAAATTACCCAAGAGAAGGGTCTCATTGAAGCCTGTACAAGTATTCATATGCTTAAATGGAGGCATGTGTTTTAAATATCTTGTGAAATTGAGGTTGGGGTGCAGTAATCCAAAATACTTTCACATTTCTAAGCTTGTCCCTAGCCCCGCTCCTTCCAGAGTTTCTTTCACATTGCTCAAAACCTTTGCTGATTAAAATTTTCCATTTTGTGTGGATGCTGTGTCAGTTTTACTAGCAGCAGCAACAATTCAAATACTCCCAGGGACAAAGTCACAGAAAAACAGCATTTGATCAGGTACTTGGGCTGCATTAGAAATGTATGCATTACCTTTCCTCTTATTTATCCCTTGCTGTAAGAGTTCAGCTTCGCACCCCTTAAACTACCCGATTTCTGAGCACTGTTTTCTTCAGATGTTTCATTTGCCACGCAAATGTTAAGTATCACAGCTAAAAATCCCCATTACATCAAGCACCTTTTGAAAAAGAACCCACAAAATCAATCTTTTCCCTAACAAAGATACAGAAATAGCTGTAAAAATAACAGATGAAGCGTAATGACTGTCCTGCATCCATCTCATTTTGTGTTGTGTTTCTGGGGGTGGCCACCAGATGCCCACAGCACAGGAAAAATCAAATCTGTGATAGTGACAACTATCTCACATTTGCTGAAAATTATCTGAATTTCCAGCTAGTTACCTCTGTTGAGAGCTGGCCTTCTAAACCATCTTGCAGCTTACGAGATGCTCTTGCAGACGAATCAGGAAGGAACATTTTAAAGCCAGTAAAGGCTCTGCAGGACTGTGTTTCCCTGTGACTCAGTGCCCAGATCAGTTTTTCTCTGCTTCTGTTTAAAAGCAGCATTCCCAGGCCGCATTTCCAAGAGGGTTTTGGTTTTACAGCTGTCATGACAGTAATTTTCTCAGCTTTGCGAGGTTCCCTCATATCCTGTTCAAACCGGCTTATCTCTGTTTAGAAGTGATGTTCCTACATGGCATTCTTCAGGAACAGATGTTCCAGCTGATCCTGCATCGCAGCACTCAATGTATTACATGGCCCCATTTTGAAACAATTAGCCTGTCACCATTGAAAGGAACCTAATGGTTGGCTACTTGTTTGCTTTTGAAATGGAAAAAAAAAAAAATTGGGAGTAACCTACGATTTATACTTTTTCCAAGTATGCTAAGATGCTCTAAATTCACAGTCCATTAAAATGGCAGCATGTCCTGGTTCAGCTGCTGGTCCCATGATACATTATCTGAAGAAACAAATCTCTGTGCAAAGCTGCTGGTGAAGAGATTCCCCAGCCCCACAAGTGGGGAAAAAAATAATAAAAGAATTGATGAGAATATTTATACAAATTAAAAGCTAAAGAATTAGCGAGGAGTGTTTAGAGCTGTGGAGTCCTTAGCTTTTGGACCACAGAGTGCTGTCAACACACAAAATTTATTGTGGAGCACAAGGCAGTCTAATTATTAGGACTTTAATGGAAGATGCTCTGGAGAAGATTGCAAACACCCAAGTGAGGGCTACGTACCCCTGGTTGTGACTCCAGTCGTTTGCAGACACCAGCTCGGGAAGTGTCCGTGCAGGGCGCTAACGCAGACCCAGTAAATCACAAGATGCAGTAAATGGCTGTAGTAAATGGCCATAAAAGTCAATGGAGCTACACGCAGATTTATATCGGCTAAGAATCTGATCCCCTAGATTAAGCAGCAATAATACCCACAAAAAAAGGAACTTGCAGGCTGCTGTAATAAAATTATCTCCCTTTGATCTCATCGAGATTCCTCCAGTCTAGTTCCACTCAGAGAGATTGATCTTATGGTCATACAGCTCCAGACCAGAACAAGTGAGCACCCAGACCAGAGCCTGTCTGCTGCCAGCACCGCCCCCCTACTCATTGTTATCTGCTCTACACCTTCCTCGGTAAGATTTGTAACCCTGTTTCTTGTTGTCTTCCTTTTTCCCTAAATCTCCCTTTCTCTTCGAGGTACACACATACGACACGGGCAGTTGAGCAAAGCCCAAGCTGGCAGCCCCGTGGCTGACGTTTCCTGGCCAGCACAGGGTGCAGTAACAAGGAAGATGGTGACAACTGAGTTTCCAGCATGGAGCAGCTGCCAGACCACGTGTCCCTGCTGACACACAGCCTGGCAAGGACAGGTCCAGTCTGCCAGGACCAGGCTGAGCAGGAACAGTATCTCCAGGAGCAGGCTGAGAGCCCAGGCAGGAACAGCTTCTCCGGTAACAGCTCAATAGCGGCAGATGGAGATAGGAGACGAGCTGAGGGTCAGGAGAGGGCTTGCAACAACAACTACAAGCTCCAATTAACTGAAAACAGCAGAGGCTGTCTAAAATAAAGCTCCCTCTCATATCAGCCAACACTCAAGGCAACTGCTTTTTTGACCATCAAAGCAAAACCGAAAAGCTTTGCTTCTCTGCAACTGCTCACAGACCTTAGTTGGGAAGTAATCCTGCAACTCAAAATTTTAGTGAGAGAAGTGGGTTCTCAGGCTCCTGGAAGGACCACACAGCACAGACGTGCCAGAGACATTCCCAGGTATTATACATCAGATGCAAAACTCTTTCCATAAGTGCGTTTTACTCTCAAGCAGACAGCTCTTAAAATAGTAGCTGAACAGAAGGGTGGGAGTGGAACTGTGAAACGGCTGCAGGGACCCATCCAGGTCACCGCTAACTCCAAATACACATTTAGTAGCCAACACTCCTCAAAGAAAGGCTAGAGGATGAGGTCTGCTTTATTGGAGGGTCTCAGGCTAATGGTGCTATTGGAAAACTACCCTTTTGGTGGGCTGATCTCTACCACCCTCTGAGCCTGCCATCCTGACGCTGAAGGGAAAGACTTGTCTTACCCTATAGGAGGTGTCTCCAAGAGCCAGAGATTACTTGCATTGTAGAGGGCCTGGTCCAAAAACCATAAGTAGCTGCAGAGGACTAGCAGAGATGTGGACATCTTCATTGCCCAGCAAACTGAATCCCACTCTCAGCAGGGACACGGCAATAGGACCTCAGTATAAGCTTACCTTTTGCACACAAACAGTTGTTTTGTAATGAAAGACAAAAGCACTGACCCAGCACTTACTCCCTCTGGAATATTCCTAAAAGGTTCATCACTGATTAAAGTCATTCTGGCTCCCCACGCCCCACCCCCCCCGAATGGCCTTTCTGCCTCTGGGTCCTTGCACATACCTGGGAGTGCAGCACCCAGGGACTGAATTACCAGGGTTATAATTCTTGGCTGTGTACTTTTAACTACAGCGAGGCATTGGCAGAGCTCAGCGCACTAATTCACTTCCATGTAAACATGATTATTTTAAATGAACTCCAGACGAGGTTTAACTGTAAAAACATCTCTAGTTTTTGTAACATTTTTAAGTGTTCAGCTCAGAGTTGTTTTTGTTACGGCAAGAACTTACTCTTTCTTCAGTTTACAATGAATATTTTCAGAATTAATGATGTCCCAACACCCTCCCAACTATAACACGACACTTGAACAAAAGTCTGAAAATTAAGCTGCAGTGGGATTTCACGGTCAGGATTTTCCCTTTCCTAGCTGGGCATTCCTTTCCTTACAAGCAGGAATGCTTTCTGGTTTCAAAGCCAAGTTGAAGAAGAGAAGCAAAAACAGTAAGAGGTATTTACTTGGCTGCATTTCTTTCAATGTTTCTGGCATAGGGTTGCCACTATAGCTTGCAAGTGCACAAGAACATTGTGTATACATTGTAATGGCTGTACTTTCTCTAACAGACATGCTTCCAGGAGGCGGCAGATTAAAGAACTGGTGTTACTTCAGACAGAGAAAAATAACATCTTGCCAGTTGTGTTTATTTGTAGGGACCCATGATTTATGCTCTCCCATTTGTAGAGGGGTCGAGAGAAATGGGTCACGTGGGTTCTGTTTAGATAATCACTGAGGAAATGCAGAGTACATCAGGCAGGGAGAGACAGGGTTTGTTCTTATAGGTGAGAGATGCTGGGAAGTGGCAGGGAGATGTGAGATTTCCTCAAGATTCTGGAATGAAGTTCAAGGCTCTCATTTTCTGAAAAGATTGAGTGTGGGTTGTGAGAATTAAGCAATTAAGATAACAACAAAAACAGTCCAGGTTGGCAGGGATGAACAGTCCTTTGCTGTTATTTACTGGCCCCGTACAGAGACAAAAAAGAAGAGTTCCTCCCTAAAGGATCTTTACCTATCAAACAGTGCAGCAAGAAGATGCTGAATTCTTGCTACAAGCACCAAAGAGGGATCTGTTGCGCTCTGACTCACACTCCTGCTTTGTTGTCCATAAGGATGCCTCTTTGCGGTGTGGTCCCCATCTCATGCCTCTGCACCCTCCTGGTTTCAGCAGGACTTGCAGAAACCAGCCACTATTGTCACTATGAAGGTCTACAAGAACCTAAACAAACCCACTGGTATTCCCTGCTCTGGAAAATATCCTTATCAGAATTTGAGGAGTCAAGAACGCAACTGCTTTTAAAAAGAAAATACTGCACAGATGGCTTTAGCTAACTGATCTGGGGAAACAAAACAAAGCAAACCAAAATCAGCTGTTCAAAGTTTGGCATCGAAAGAGGCGACAGCACAGCAGCCCGAGCACAGAACGAGAAATCCTCCTCAGTCCTGAGCTGCAAAGCTTATGGGCCAGAGGAATCCCTTGCTCTACAGCACCTGGCACCATACTGCCTAGAAAGCTGTTACACTATCGGCATTAACAGACATAAGTGCTATTTAAGCAGATGCTGGGTTTTCACAGCAAGTACCACATTTGATCCATGGCGTGGTGCCCGCTGCTTTGCCATAGGTGCTGATTAAGGAAACACAGCAGGGAAGCAGCTGCGAGACTGAAGCACGGAAAGGGAAGATGCTATTTACGTGACAGATGCAGGATGCTGAATGCCCTTCTCCAAGGGCACATCACGCAGGAAGAACACAATTTCCAAGACTGTCAGAATCAAAAGAAAGGGGGGTGGGTGGGAATGACAGGATGCCACTCACCCAGCAAAATCCCCAGTCACTGCAAGAAGCATCTCACAGAACCTATTAAAAATAAGCTCTAAATCGTTTCAGTGGGAAGATTTTTACATGGTGATCAAACGGTCAGCTATCCAGGTGATAACAGGCTGCAGGCTACGTACAACTGTACAAATATTAAGGAACAGGCACCAACCAGGAGAGAATTTTTCAGCTGACAGTAAGAAATTGGCATGCTGAGATGGCAGAGCAGGCAACAACCCCACCGATATGACCGCAGCATGTGCCTGCACAGGGGCCTCTGCCTGCAGCCGGTCTGAGGCAAAATGAAATGTTAGCAACTGCGATTTGCAGGGCTGGGCGCTCCTGCCAGGAAAAGACAGAGCTGGGAGAGAGCCCGAGGAGTGAGAGCCGCTGCCTTGCCTGCTCTCGGCAGAAGACCACGCTGCTGGGATTGCCCTGCAGTCGCTGCCTTCCTCCTGAACCTCCCTCCCAGCAGCTGCCCAGGCTTCCAGCTCGTTGGCAAAGAGGACAGCAGTAGCAGGACTGCTACTTTCCAGTTGGGTTTAGTTTTTTTGAGTTTTAGTGAAGTTCTTTCCTCAGCACCCACCCGACTCTTCAGATGACTGATTTTTGCATCTTTCTTTTTCCCCAATTATTTTTCTGAGAACTGCCCTAGACCTGCAATGGCAGCTACACCAGCAAGAACCCCACTGGCTTTTAGTTCAAGCCATTTTAGGGCCTCCACATACCACTTCAAGGAACACACCACCTTCAGTGCAGGACCTGACAGGCCTGGAAGACCTATGTGCCTTTGGGATGAAGTCTGATCAGAGCAACGATGCTTTTCTGCCCCAAGCTCGCTCTACGGAGAGGTGAAAAAGCACCTCTTGACAAAACACCCCTTTCTTGGGTTGGAAATACAGGGGAATGACCTCATCCATGAACAAGGCACCTCACAAGCTTCTGATTCCATTCCTGATTTGACTTTTCTCTCGTCTTCTGATTTCTAGTTTAAACATGAAGCAATGTATAAGGAAATAAAATAACTCCTGAACTATAAGAACTTTCAGTACTCACCTCTCCAGGCAAAGGATGAAACCAAAGGGCAAAAGTAGGTCTTACCTTCTACCCAAAATATAACAAAAACTCTAGAGTTGGACACAGGATTGTGGGTTTGTATTATTGCCATCACGGGTGCAGGGCCCAGGGCATTATTATGGCCTCCCCTCAGCTGGCCACATCACCATAGTGAGATTTTGATTAATTTTTTTTTTTTTTAAGTTTCTGGAAAAAGCTTCTATTGCAGTTCCCTCACCTGGCTCAGAGACACCACAACATCAAGTCATGGGTAAATGATCTGGCCATATTTGCAGGACCAAAGAAGCAAAATCACATCCCAGCCCTGAAAGGTTGGAGGATCATCAACACACAATCATAATAATGAATATTTTGGAGACAACTTATGAAAAATATGTATCTTAAAAAAAAGCGCAGCAGCAGAAGGGGAGAGAGGGGAAAAAAAAATT
Source organism: Falco punctatus (assembly GCF_963210335.1). Taxonomy (NCBI): domain Eukaryota; kingdom Metazoa; phylum Chordata; class Aves; order Falconiformes; family Falconidae; genus Falco; species Falco punctatus. The sequence goes on along the minus strand of NC_137587.1, from coordinate 40,590,273 downwards.
AAAAAAAGAGCGCTCCATAGGAACACGCTTGCCAACCAGTACAAATACCACAATGCTTATACAATAGCTTTCAGTCCCACAGACAGAACACTGCTGGACACCTATAGAAAGCATGAACTTCTCATGTTGTACCAATTCAGGATGCAATCCTCTTGCCTTTCTGTCTTAAAACGCTTGTGTCGAGTGTTAACAGTGAGCTGTTAAACAGCTGCAGGGTTCCAGCTCTTAAATGGCTATGTTTCAGACCGGGATCCAGCGAATTTTTGCACATGTGTAATTTTAAACATCTGAGTACTTAATTCACAGGAAGGAGGTTGGCACATGTATCTTTACCCATTCAGGACAGAAACATTACCCTGCAGCAATTTATAAAGCATCTTGGAAGGTTAGCATGTGTTTTTAGTAGCTAATTTTGACAACTTCCACCTCTGAGCTACGAAGGTAAACAGGAATAATAAAAACCTCACTTTATTTCCCATAATTCAGATAAGATTAAGTGTGCCCATGAAATTTTCCACTTCCTATGCTGAAAACCAAGCTAAACAGGGACACTGGCATCAGGCAAACTACCTACCAGCTTATGGCTGGAGTCCTGTCCCAAGAGCCTGTGCTGGCCTGGCAGCGGGGATCTCCACCACCAGGAACTGCATGACATCCCTGTAGATCCACCCATTCTCTTTATTGCTACCACCCTTACCATGCAGCATCTCTCATTTTTTCTTCAGGGAAGGGCAAAGGAGAGGAAAAAAGCCCTGGATTTTGAGCACCTCACTTCCAAACTGCCAGATTTTACTTATCAAAGTCAGTAAAAGATGCTCTGCAAACAGAAACTCTTCTGACATTTCAGTTTTGCACCTTCCTGTACTGCAAGTCCAATCCATGAACAAATACCCTCATTCTAGTGCTTTCCTAATGTAAGACAGGAGCAAGCTTCACCAGGAATTCAGTCGAACTAAAAAATAAAGCCAGAGTTTTGGTTTCCACACTACAATCCTGAAATCCAGTAACACCCCCCTACCCCCCGACCTCTCTGCTGCTGAGAATTAACTGAAAAATATAGCTGTATAGAGGTGGGGTTTTAATACTTTTCCCGGATGGAATTCTATTTGATGCTGTTAAGCTTTGATGACATACCCCAATGACTTGCTTGGAAGAAATCCATTTAGCAAGCTTGCAAATCATGCTGTTTCAGTTCTGTGAGCACCCATGAGAAATGTGCATTTTCAATCATAAAAGCTGTAGAAACAAAATGGAACTTGGAGACACAGACAGACGAATTCCTTATCACGGCTTGGCTGTGTTCACAGAACATGTGCTTACCATTTCAAACTCCGGAAAACTATTTACAGGAATCTGAAATACAAGACTGAATCCACAAGTAAGAATAGATAAATTTCTAGAAGATACATTTTGGCTTTTTTCATTTCAAAGGAAAAATGGAGACTGATTAAAACCAAAGCGCGCGCACGCCCCTCCCGCCACCGCCTTCAGCTTTTCCTAGGAATATAAATGCTTGTAACACGATCTATGAGCAGGGTGCCAGATTTACAGAGGTCCCCTTATGTTTATGTGGCAGGATACTTTGTTTTGGGGAAGCTTTGAGGAAGGAAAAACAAGTAGTTTGCACTTTCTTTACCTCTCCAAAATGCTCTTTGAGTGGGAACAGCGGATGCTGCAGTGGGGATGAGCAATTAGCAGATCCCACTGCCACAGTGTAATCCCCACCAGCAGCAGATTTGTGAAGCACAGTGTCAGGAACCCAGAAGCTTCCAAAAAGATCTATCAGTCACGTCAACTTGGGAGAGAATGTAACTCTATGGGGAATTTTAAAACTGATTGGAAGTGGTCCTCACTGCGCATTTTCTAACATATTTTCCTAAAAACACAACTCATTTCTTCAGAATTCAATGACAATAACACCTTTGACTTAAACACATTTGTTCCCAAGAGAAAAAGAACAGAATTAGAGCAAAATGCAAGACGCTTAGCACTGCAGACAGTAAAATCTGACACAGTTATCTTCCTGCTATGATGAGACAACTCCTCTGCCACTGGCCAGGGCTGTCTCATCCTTTCCTGTGCACTCTCCTTGCCTGTGTACCCACCTGTTTCCCATCTCATCCCCGGTTTGCCAGCTCTCCGCATGTTCTCCATTCAATTACTGTACTTTGTTTAGCAAAATGCAGTCCTGATCCAGCCCTGCAGCTCTGGGTACAAGAACAGTACAGCTCATTTGCCATTTACACTGCAACAAAGGGGACCTAAATTATACATTAACATCCTAAAAAACCTAGCAGATTGACAGTGAGTTTGAACATAATTCCATGAAGGTTTTCTCTTGCAGGAAAGCTGGTTTAAGAAGCTCTTGCCCTCCCCACTGCATCTTGTTACCCTCTCAGCTGGTCTGTGACTTGCTGTAGCTACTTGCTGCAGGGTAGAAGAACATCTCCCAGAAAGCTGCTGTTTTTTAAAGCATTGATGGTGTCAATAGTCTGATTTAAGGTGCCGTTTCACAGACAGCAGCAATCAGCACAACCCTGCAGATACTCTCCTCTGCTCCTGGTGGCTTCTCACAGTGTAAGAACATCTAGAAGCAGCTTTACTGCTGCAGACAACAGTCAGGGCATCACATGCTGAAAACCAGCTCCCAGTAATGCCACCTCGTTTGGACTTTCACTCTTTTTAGAGTGACATCATATTTTGCACGAAACTCACCACTTTTACCCCCACCACAAATCTGCTATTTACATGTCTGTCAAGACAGGTAAGAGCACAAGTCTATAAGGTGCTAAAGAAACACCCTTTACAGTTGAATCCTCTGGATATTACTGACCTCGGACAGTTGAAGCTCTCTTCCATCTCTTCTTTTTTGCATTTATCCTTGCAGATTCTGCAGCAAATCAACTGAACGCTGTGGTCAATGAGATCAAAATAAAACCAAAAGGTGCTTCTAATCTCTGTTACGGAGAGGTGAAATCAGTGCAAGCTCCATAAAATAAAGAGTATTGGGAACTGTTCACGGTTATGAGTATCTGCAACTACAAAGTGCCTCTCATTAAGTGATGCAGTGAAGCTGTAGCTGTGCAGATGAAGTTATGTGCTCCAGTGTCACAAAAAGGTACAAGTCATCCAAAGGAGTGGTTTTTTTCCTAGCTTTCAAGAGATGCCTTCATGCCCCATATTTTTGAAAGCACCACAGTATCTCCTCTTTTCCATAGATATCCCATGAAAAGCTCAGACTGGATGAGGACCAAAGAAAAATCTGTGCTTGCCCTGCTTGGAGAAGAGCTTGTTTCCTAGTCTTCCTACCCAAACATGTCTGAATTTCTCTTCTCTTATTTTGCTTGGGTGCTGCTTGGGGCAGACGATCCTACCTTCCTCCTCACTTGCTGCTGGATTGACCATGTTGTCCTGATTGAGGCAATAAAAAAATGGAGTAGTCCCTGGGAGGGTGGCAATAGGTTCGAACGCTTTGGCTGTTAATCATTACTGTGGTATTTCTGACCGCGGATTATCAGGCTCCTGAAGGGCTGAGACTGCAGCAACTAGCTCTGTCTCATGAGGGGGAGAAATTTACATTAAAAAATGTAAACAAATAACCTTACCCAGACAATCTCTCATTCAGACATGTTTCAAGATGGGAAAAAAATTCTTCAGGGAAATAAGCATAAAAATGCTGAAAAATTCTTGTCATTCTAAAAAAAGAAATTCCTCATAATAAGAATACAAATTCTAGTGGTCTCCTGTATGTACAATTTTGAATTACTGCCTTGTCATAGCAGTCTTCTAAGGATGAACAAGCTCTGAATACACCTAGAAACACAATTTCTTTACAAACTTTGGTTTCAAATATATTTCCCTTTGGTTCAACATTTTAACACTACTGACATTACATTGAGCCAAGCATTTTTTTCCATCAGTGAGACAGACTTTTGCCATGAATTTTAATACCAATCACCTCCACATTCACCTGCACACACAACAAATATTTAAATGGCCTTTACTGACTTAACCAATTCTGAAAAAATTGCATTTTATTTTCTTGAAAATATTTGACATAGTCACAAATAGAATCATTGCCTAAATTTATAATCATAACAAAGTTCTAAGAAAAGTAGTAGCAAATAAAAAGTACTGAAAGAGTGGTATTTTGATGAAATGCCCAGACTATCACACTAGGCAGACAAATGTACCCATGACAAAATCTTCAGACAGTGTCATAAAAAGCTGTAAGCTTTAAAACGTATCTGTCCCTGAAGAAGCTGAATTGCCATGTATACTGCTCACACTCTGTGTTTCTTTATCTGTGTTCATGGAAGGCAGCTTCACTGACAACTTTGCCGCAGAAACACATGAATTTAAATGTGGGGCAGCATCCTCTCCTAAAAAAAAAAAACAACAGCAGAACAAAACACATTATTTGCTGTCTGTGACAAACAAACTGTATTGAAGTCATCTCCATATTGCATCACTCCATGGAAATACAAAGACACAGGCACCCTTACTGTCCACAGCTTTGAGGCATTTTGGAGAGTGCTGTTTTAGCAATCAGAGTTCTGTTTATCAGGTAACAAAGGGATGAATTTCTGTGCGTATATAGACTGGGTTGTGTTTACATACAGAGATACCGAACACACATACACACACATATATATATAACCTGCAGTAGGCCCAGAACAATTTCAAACATGTATACTGCTGTTTTCCACAGAAATGAACTGACATCTGTAGATACTAACAGTACTTCTGAATTCCATCTATATGCATATGCCTGTCTGATTCAAACCCTTAGAAAACATTCAGGTTGTTCAAGACCACATATCTATATACAATCATAAAAAGCAAAGCAAGCGTAAAAAGCTGCAAGTCCTACAGAGAAAAACACCCTATCAGTGCTTCAGCTGCCCAAAACAGAAGTGAGAAGGTTTAGCTCTTCCCTATCTCTAACCCATTTCCCTGATTCTAAATTAAAGGTCCTTCTTGCTACTTCTTTGTGGTTTATCTCTTTTTTTTTTTCATCTTGACAGACTCAAGAGAAAACTTACACAGCCTCCCCCCTGGAAATGTGGCTTGCAGGACTTTACAAGCAACGTTTATCTTCCAGCAAGTCTGAGATGGCACCTTGCCACTTCCCATTCTTGTGATCTGACCCTGCAAAAAGTGGGACATCCTAGGAGAGGGACAAGTCCCTGCACAGCTCAGCCACCCACCATGCCAGCAGCCCCTCGAGGGAGGGGGCCATGTCCCACAGAGCTTGCAGCAGCACTGGCTGCTAGCAGCTGGGAAAGATCACTGCAGTGCTGAAAAGTCCTCCTGTCTGGGAACCACTGGAGGGGCAGAAAACAACCTGTAGTCAGACTGATATCAAAGATGGGAAGGGAGAAAGATCATGGACAAAAGTTACTTTATTTAGCCAGAGGAAGGAGGTGAGATGAATCAATTTATGGAGCATGAGGAGCAAGACATGAATCAGGCTACAGGCACAGAATGAAGGAGGACAGGAGAAATGGCACTGCATGAATGATACAACATTCACCCAACTACAGCAAGAGCATTTTGAGATTTCAGCTGTCCTTGGGACATTTACTTTAAGGGCAGCAGCTACAAGCACAACAAACATATATGAGTCTGTGTACAACAACAAAGGCTCTCTTGGAGCTTGTTCTTATTCCAGTAAACTACAACAATTCTCCCTTCCTCTGTAATAGACTAGGTAATTAAAACACTATTTTTGTAATAAACCCAAGAAGTTAGGCTTTATTTCACCCCAGTTAATTATCTACTACGTCACTGTAGTAGTAATCTGCTTTCATCTGACTTGTAGCAAAGCACGCTTCAAATGGCTAATTAAAACAACAAAAATCCACGGCTAAAATAAAAATTCATCTAGTGTTTTTTATGCTAGAACAGCAGCCAACAGCCTAGGAAGTCAAACATGAATGAGGCCAAAGATGGTAAAGCCAGTACATGGAGCAACTTGCGCCAGCCAAGCCTCTTGCTGTTCAGGAAGGCAGGGCAAGAGCGTTTTTTCTGTCCCCAGGGAATCAATGCACCACCCACTCACCACAGCTGCTTATGCACTTTGCTAGCACTGTCCACAGTTTCACTAGACTATCCTCACTAGCTGGACAGCCTTCATCACCCCCAGCCCAAATTCCTCTACAAAGCACAGCTGCCAATGCTTGGGTTAGCATGGGCCTGAGCAAACCTAACACACAAGCGGTAAGATGACGTGAGAAATCCTACATCTTCTGAACATGATTCAAAAGCACATTTATGGTAACACCAAAAAGATGGGCGAGCAACATACGTGTTTTGTTTTTCCAGGAGCACTTCTATGAGTTTAGTCTGTAGCCATTTTTGCATGACAAAAACCTGGTTATTCAGAAGGGGAACCGAACAAAAGCAAAGCGTTTATTTGGGTAGATGTGAAGCTGACAAACAGTAAAGGCATGAATGTGTCATGCCCAAGAAAACTTTGTAAATCATCCTAGACGTTAAAGCAACTCTCCAACACTACATGTAGTTTGATGCTTTCAAAGCTTGACTTTGTTAATAATTTCCACAGTCATGTCACATTCCATGATGTCACTGTTTCAACAGCTGTTCTCAGGTTTGTTAAAAAAAAAAAAAAAAAAAAAAAAAAAGGCAGTTTGTGTGTGCAGGGAGAATATTCCCTCATCCCAAGGCTCTGTAGTAACTTCCCAAATGTTTGATTCTGGGGTGCTGAAAGAAAGTATCGTATTAGTCTACATTCTTCCTCACACATACTTTAATATATTTTACAGACATACTATAGTTCAATTTTATGATAGATATAAAATGCTAAAAGAACAGAAAAATTAGAAGAATAATTCCACCTGCTTGCTCAACAGAAAAGTTACCAGGTCCTGAGTTATCCAAATATCCTTAAAGATAAGCTCAAAAATACCCAAAGTAATCATTTCCCTTTTTTAAAAGGCAGAAATCTGAAGTCTTTGACTTTGTTAAATGCACACAGAAAATACAGAACCTAGAGTTTCAGCACTTTAGCTGTAAAAAAAAAGATAGATATCCTATTTCAGCTACATGGGAGATTCTTCTACTTGACTAACTTTCCAGTATAGAAATCTGCTAGTCCTGAAACTCTACATTGGCTGAAAGATACAATTACTATATTACTCTCACATGTGCTTTATCATTATTACATTTTGCTTAATCTAACCTCGTGTATGCACAGTGCATAAAATACATCCATATATACATATAGGGACGAGTATGTGAATAAATACACAAATACAAGCACACAGGTTTAACTGCTTGTATTCCTGCTCACATAGATGTTATTTTCTGATGTCTGTATCTGCCTTTTGCTGTACATCAGGGATAGTGCTTGTATAGTCCCTGGCCAGCTCCTTCTTTAACAACGCAATATTCCATTTTATTTCTTCCCCCCATCAGAGAACAATTCATAACTAATACTAAGGTGGTTTCCTCTTAAACACTGAGCTCTTCACTACCACAAATATGCAAATTACAATGGTGCTTATAATCTTTCGATATGCCATAAAAATGGAATGGAAAATTCCTGCATTTACAAAGCAGTGCAGGGTAGGAAGGCAGGTAATCTTCACACATTTTCCTTCCCTCTTTAGAGGCTCTGGAAGTACTCAGTACAATTTTGTAATCATGTACTTAGATGTATTTATAAAAAATTTCCTTGTTAAAATCCAATAAATGGAACGTGTGACCTCAGGTGACCTCCAGTTTTCCAGATTCATTGTCACCGTCTAATAGAATACATTCATATGAACTGTGAAAACCGATACTCTCACTAAATGTGTAACGCTCCTTGACTGGTGGAAACCGAACAGTGACTGAAAACATCTTGGTGACCCACTGATGGAAAAGGTCAGATTTCAGATTAGAGATTTTTCCTGTTCTTGGCAATCTATAACAAATTCATGTACAGTACTAAATTTCCAGATCTTTGTTTAACAGAAACATAAAAATTAATGGTGTGTCAACCATCCGGTGACCTGTGAAGGGAGTTTTTCTCTAAGAGGTACCGTCACACAGAGGGTATGCTACATACAAGTGTATCATGAAAGTATGCCAAATGGAAAAGGAATTAAACACACTGAAGGGAGGTTTGGTTACTAATACCATATGGCAACAATAAGAACAAAGAAAAATGTTTAAATCTTTCTTTTTACATTTTTCTGTTTGGCAAAATAAAAAGACTAAACAAGTCTGACTTTTAAGCCAAATAAAAAGCATGTGCTTTAACTCCTTCAAGTCAGTGTTCATACATGAAATAAAACTTCTATTTCCAATCTATCCGGAGGTTAGCCAGACCTGTATCTTGTAAGTTAAAGAAGCTATCTTCAAGATAACAAATAGGGAGGGGTTTGAGGGATCAGGACCTAAGTTATTGTTTCAGCATAAAACCAGAACTGTAATTAGTGTAATTACCTACATATTACTTCCTAAAATTTACAAACATCATCACCACCCCAGCAATCCTCCCTCTACTCTCTAATGTAACAACCGGAGCAGCTAACTTACAGAGCAAGAATAAACTTCCAAGCATATGTAAAAACAACTCCAGTGCAGTGCTCTCATTCTTTTAATAGCATGAGTTGATATGAATGGCTTGTTTCTTCTTCTGCCAGATTCCAGCTGCTTCACTTTGTTTATTACTGACTTCAAAGTTTAAAACACTGTCCTGCCCCAACAAATAACTTCCTCCAGATGGCATTATCTCAAGTGTTCAGAGCACTAGGGACAGCACAGCACCTGCAGATCTGTAACTCAGCATCTTAAAGTCTTCAATGAATGTGCCTTTTTTTTCCCCTCCCTGTGTCATTCCCTCATTTTGCTTTTTCCCTACAAAAAAAGATTTGTATCTGGGATGGAGTTACAAAGATCATTAGCTGGGAAACAGAGTTGTCAGAAATTCTTTACAGGAATGACTATAAAGTAGAAGAATACCTACAAGTTCAAAGGTAGCAGCATCGCTATCAGTACAAACATTTTATCTGTGCCTCTTACCTGTAAGTAAAGATGTGAGATACGTATTTGTCCCAATGTGTGTCCGATCCATGTCTTCATGGACATCTGTACAGTAGCAAAGAAAAACTCAGTCATTTTCATAGATGGTTGTACAGGTAAGTTACCAAGGAGAGCAACCCAAGCAGCAGCATTTTTGGCAAAACCAAAATTATTCCAGACTTGCTGGCTGACATATATTGATAGGAAACATCCGTATTTTGATGTAACCAATTCTGAAGGCTACACTGCAAGGAGAAAATACACAGCAATGTCATGGTACTAATTATACTTACATACGGTATTTCCAGTTCAGATTCATGTCTAGCTATACCATGGTATATCGGCTACATAGTTCAACGCTTCTGGAATTTAATGGCTTATACAATTGAAAGTGGGTATAGTAAGGCACTAGTCACACATGCCCTTGAGATGGTAAAGAATACAACACTCTCAGGAATAAGCAGGACCATCAACAGTTTATCAAATAATCCAGTCATTTGGACAAAATTATTCTCCATTCATTAGAAATTATAGCTCCTCCACACTCTTCTAGCCCTGGCTACCCTGAATCCATAGGCGTATTTATGGTATTGTGGAGAAGGTGTCCTTTCTCTGCTCTGCCAGAAACAAAGCAAAAATGCTTAAGCATGTGTGTTTTTTAGAGTAGGGACCCTCTTCCCATTGTGTAAATGTTTTCCTAAGCACAGGGCCCCTGGCTGCAGGTCAGACTGCTGCCTTCCACTAGTCTAGAAATACAGAAAGCAAGAACATGATGCTCGGCAAATGTATGCTGTTCTGGTTTTGTAACTCAAAACTAGACTGCCCCTAACTTCACTACAAACAGAAAAGACTCTAGGCAAACTTAGGCCAGATTTCTAGGGCTGAGTTACATGAAAGGGCCAGATTCACAATTAAAACACTTCAGTTGTTTTACAGAAACGGACTGACATCTGTAGGACTTCAGCCAAAAATGTCTGGATTTAAAAGCATGAGTCTACTGCTTGAGTTGAAAAAACACAGTTTCATTCTCAAAGGCTTCAGCCAGCTCATAAACCTCCGTAAGTGGACCACAGACACCAGTGGAGACAGAAAACTATATAGTATGAGTTCAGCTCAAGTTTTGACCTAAACTTGGCAAATTCCACCCTCCCATGGTGTAATGCACTTACAGAAACTGTGCATACAAGCACACAGAAAATAAACATGCATACACACACACAGGCTTTTCTTTTTTTTTTTTTTGTTTGTTTAAACCCTAATGTATATCCTAGCTAGAAATATTTCCAAAAAGAAAATAAATTCAGATCGGGAGTCAGTAAAGAAGGGTGGGGCACAGGCTAAGCATGCTAACAAATTTTTCAAAGGAGAATATTTGAAAATTATCTTTCCTCCTCTCAAGTTTGAGTTCAAGGTTCAGTGGTTTTCCAAAATATGCTATATTCCCACCAATAGCAACACTAAACAGAACAAAAACTAGAAATACATAAAATAAACTAGAACCAGATTTTTCAAAGTCCTAACACAGAGACCAATAGGGAAGGGCAGACAGAAAGCAGCTCTAAAAACATCTAGGAATGAGATTGCAGAGTTTACTAAATAAATATTCCCTTTTGGTGCCTGAAATCTACTCTGCTCCTTCAGATCTGGCATATTTTGCTCTGTAGAATATATCATTGCTTAACAAGTACATTTCTTGGCTACAACTCCTGCTGTTGTTTCCCAGCAAATCACTTCCAAAAGATGTGTAATGATCTTTCCAAATAACTACAACAATTATTTATACTAAGAGGAAGTATTAAAAGTCAATTTCATTTTTCCATACAGATGCCCATGATTTTTGGATGCGCAATTGAATTGGCTAGAAACAAACATTCTTTTCTTAACTTTTAAGCACTGCCATTTCTTGACTGCAACCATTTTCTTCAGGAGAACTGAAGTGAGAAGTCTGCAGTAAACCTTGAAGCAGCGGCTTCTATTTCAAAGCAAAAAAGGAGGAGGAGTTGGTTCATTACTGGTCCAGTGTCTTTGAAAAGCACCAGGAAAACGTGTATCTTGTGCAAAGGCTGGGGGGAGAAGTAATCTTTAAATCCACAAGAGACAACCCAGGTAAACAGCTGGTGGAATCAGGAGAATCTGACAAGCGATAATTAAAAAACTGCCATCTAATCGTGTAATTAATGTTTTATTTATTCAGTAAAACTAAATATCACCTACATAGCAAACTTTTTCTCATTTTCTGCAAAATCTAACAGGCAAGTGGACAGGAAGGTAATTTTAAAATTACGCTTGTATAATATATTCAGGTCTGCTATTCACACCTTCAGGTTTGGGGATCCAAAAGACATTTATTTTTTTTTGCCAGTATCTCAAGCAAAATAAAAAAGGTCCACCACCCCCCCCCCCAAAAAAAAACCCAACCAAAAAAAAAATGAACTTGAATGACTGATAGTGGGAATTCACACTAAATTCTAAGATAAAGTTATGCAGACTTCCCTCAGGATGCAGAATCGTTCACTACAATCCTAGCAGTAGGACTGGCTCCACTGAGACCTCATATCTTAAGAGTATTAATTGCAGCAATACTGCCTCCAGCTTATCTACATAGTACCACAGTGCTAGACATAATAGCACTTATAGCCTACACGGGGAGTGGCAAGTACCAAAAAAAAAATATCAAAGCATCTTCTTAATTTTTAAAACTTACATGGCCTGTTTTTATTTTTAAATAATTAAAAAATAATTTACACAAGTAATTATAGTTGAACAGTCAAATTCAATGATATTTTGTCATAAATTAGGGTTGCAGTGAGTTTGAAAATGAACATCTTTCCAGTTCATGCTTAAAATGACGGTGGGTGTCCCAATGAGGGGATCCCCTGAGCAAATGATATTCTTTTGTAAATTAGTGTACTGGACAGGACACATACTGGGTTACTCTGGAGTCTCCTCCTGCCTTTACATCGATTTGGCCCAGGCAGTTAATTACCAACAACAGTTACTCCAACATGCTGCCCTTACGCAGTCTGTGATGCATGGCTGTCCATATCACTCGGGATGGACATATGACAACCTTTACTTATCAGACAGGTTCAGTATGTTGCAAGTCAAGACTGAGCGTGTTATCTACAGCGATGCTTGCACTGCATATGCTTACCAAGCCCTGCACACTATCCAGCCATATTAACTCCTCAGCTACATGACTACGAAAAAAATTGATAGGAATGTAAGAGCACAATGTTCAGTGAACCGGTGTAAGAAGTGAAAAGCTACTTTCTATCACTTAAGCGTGAGGGGAGGCCTTGATGAACCCTCCCTCCAACAGACAAGAGGATTTCCTGGGCAAGGAGGTTACATACCCTGCAGCCATGGAAGCAACCTGCATCCAGATCTGAATGAAAGCTAGGGGACGGGCATCAGGAAGCAAACAGAAAATTCTCTGTACTGCACTCACTAAAGGGCACTGCTGCAGGGTAGAGTTTTCTCATTGCAAACTCACTTTTCTCACATAATGGAGTCATTAAATGCATTCTTATAGTAAAAATTAAATAAGATATAATTAGCATAACCCCCCCTGTTCAAACAACAAGTGTTTTTCTGGATGACCACAAACAAAATAGCTGTACTTCTCTACTCTGAAAACTTAGAATATTCACCTTAGAATAATGACCTTACGCATTTGTTTTGATGATTTTCACCCACAAAGTCATGGGATTCTCCGTATGGAAACAGTTTGCCAAGACTCCTATTACTGTACCATCATTACAAAGACCTGGCATATTAAAATGCTTATACGTACAGCACAATTACTCAATTTTTGTAATTACACCTTTTAAAAAGGAGATGATGAATGTTTTCCCCAGGAAAAAACAAAACAAGACAGAACAACCCAGCTGTATACAGTTAGCATTTTCAAGTGATGCATTCTAATGCACGCTAGGATGTCCCTACACACATTTCTAGCACATATGCCCACAAACCTGTTAAAAATACCTCTTTAGAGCCATTTGTTTAACATCAGAGGATGGCCACTAAAGATCTTACCATTTGTGCATATCAACTAACTTTGAAAAATATATTAGGAATAAGCAATTCTAGGAAGTTCAGAGAGGCAAGCAATTTTTCTATTAGTTCAGAAGGAATACTGTAGTCATTTACATAAGTAAGTATATGTTCAAATAAGGAAAATATTAAATGTCTTTACTGGGAGATCTGCTGGGAGACCGCTGTTAGGTAAGCATTCAGACCCTATCCTGCCAAAGAATGTCTAAGCATTCTCTTGAAATGAGTGTCCAGTGTGATGACAAGTAACACTGCCTCTACAATTTCATGTCTGGAATAGAAACATGCAAATGTCTGAGTAAAGATATGTTTTTATCCTGTGCATTTTTAAAATTTTTTAAAAACTTAAATGTTTAAACTTTGTGCAATAGAGATATGCATTCCTCCTTGTAAAAAAACCCAAACAATAAACAATCCAAGAACCTTGGCCTGTTACAGGAGGAAGAGTAAAAATGAAATTCCTTTGCAATACTTGGGTGAATCTGAGCTCTAAATCAGCAGAATAAATGAACTGCAGAAACTTACTGCTCTGCATTACATCTATGCTACATATTCAGCGCACTACATCACCCTCTTAACTCTCCCTCGAGCACATCGCTACTGATTTTAATATGATGCACAGCTCTATCTCTGCTAATTGCTATAAGAAGCAGGGAAAACACCGTACACTGCTCCCAGCAACAACCAACACTTCCACAGCAGCAACAGTGAAACCAACACCTGTTGTTATCAACCCAAGAGCTGCTCTGCACGAATCTTTGAGCAGCAGTCAAGCAGTGCCTTCCAAGACACTGAACATTACTCGTTTATGTTAGGTTCTCATTTGGGCAGATGTTCTTTGCCTCTGAAGCCGTGCACACAGACACATACACAAGCTGAAATTTTGAACACTGGCTGTATGAACCGATGGTGACTACTCCTAGTATCTACCGCCAACTTATTTTAGAAAGCATTGCAGCTCTCTGACATTCACTCTTCCCAGTTCAATCTGTTGGTGCCAGACCTGGTTTGCACTCAGTTCATCAATAGCTTCCTTCATTGCTTTGGGCCACAAGCATTATTAATATACGCTTGTAAGCAGCCTGAATGTAAATCATCTATCAGTTGTCTGGGTTTAAATATTCCTGGCCAAAATACAGGGAAATCTGTACTGCAAAGGAGAGTGTCTGGAAATCCAGTCAGCGTATGTGGGAGCAGCGTCCTTGCAGAGGTGTGGGCTACTGCGTGTTGATGGGACACGACTTCTGCAGGTGAATGGCACAGACGGCTGGGTCTGTTCAACACTCTTAAAGCACACCCTGCAACTCCTGAATTTAGGAGCTGTATGAGGTTCATAGGAAGAGCAATTATGGAAAGCTCCTTAAGAAAGCAGCTTTTACAAACCCTCCATATATACCCGACAATGTCATAAACCCAATTATTTAGCACAATCCTAATCTGCTGCAATGACTTCTGTGTGTATCAGTAGGAAAAGCAAAAAGGCAAAAGAAAAATCTTATCTCATGTGTGTCATGGAATTTACTGGCTCCCCAGTATTTTACCTGAAGCAAATTCATTCACATTACATACATACACATGCACTCTCAAGTCCAAGAACACGTACTCTGCAAGTATTAGATAAATCAATCTGCTTTCTAGCAGTTTCTTGCACACACTCACATTAAGACCAGAAATATAAAAAATATTATCCATTATTTTCTTTCTCTACCTCTCTCAAATATCGTAAAAGAACTGAGTCCAGAATACACTTAAAATTCAACACACATACAAGTTGGGGAATATGTTTCCCCTCATCATTACTCTGTCACTGAGAGTTCCGTGGCCTAAACAAGAGCAGAAGAGAACAAATGCTTAAAGATTGTCTTTCTTTACACAAGACAACATTTGAATGTCACTGTTACTTGATGCAATGCTGGGGTTTTTTAGATCTTGGAGGGAGGGAATGTACATGTTGCAAGGTCTCTCAGAACAGGACTGTCTCCTACCCATGTAGGAAGCCTGGCAGAAAGGGGCCTGGACCATGCCTGAGGACTCTCAGTGATTCTGTAATGCAAACTGTAACACAGTTTTATTGCCCAGGTTACAGAGTTATCCAATCCTTCCCTATTCCTTCAGAGGAGAAATGAACAGGATAACACAGACTTGTTGTCCATGGCTGTGTATTTTTAAGACAGCCACTTGGAAAGCGAGTAGTGTAGTAGCCAAGGTGTAGCATTATTTACACAGTCTACGTTTATCATGCATAGAAAGTTTCCTGGAAACGTATTCTAAATCTGATAAGAAAAATCCTCATTAAGAATCATTTGCTTGTTTAATTTTCACTTATTGAGCTTTAATGTACCATAAAAGTAAGTAATAACAATAGTGCCTTAAACAAATATTGCTTGTCTTGTACTCATTAATGTTTCAGAACACAAAACTGCCTCTAAATACAGGAAGCTGCAGAAAAATAAAAACTAACCAATCATATAAACTGAGAGTTTTAAAGAATTTTTTGTTGAACACTGAGTTCAACAAAAATGCATTCTGTTCACTGTACACACGACACCAATGGGAATAAGAGCCAGTTCAAGTTCTAAGTTACCATTACTTGGGTAATAGTTTCAAGCTGCAAGGCACAGCTGTATGGGCCCAGCCAGACAGGCTATCACAGCAATGCTTTGATAGCATGGGGCCCTTAAGTGTCAGGATATAGAAAAGGCAGCAGTTGTTGGCTGTGAAAACAGTCTGATACAAACCAGATGGGGACTTACTTGATGGGCAACACAAAGGAAAACAATTGGCTCATTCAACAAAGTCAGGCCACTGCCCCAGAGAATTAACAAAGACAATAACAGTCAACCAGAGTTGATGCAAACAAGAAACAGCCATGTGGTTATGGTTTAAGGAATTGTTTCTCCTCAGACTAAACATAAAGTTTTGATTTCTAATTCTTATATTCATTAATTTCAGTCTCGTTTACAAGCCCCCTCTTCCTCCAAAGTCTTCCGTATAATTAATTTATGTAGCACCAGCCTTCACACACCTACTTAAACAAGAAAAAAACCTGTATGACACCGGCAGCTATATTAATCTAATGTTTCCTGAAGAATGCCAAGACCACAGACAACTTTCTGAACCTTGCCAGAACAACATCACAGATACAGAGCACACAGTATGTCATTAGACACATTTGCATGCATATGGCAGTATATGTACTGATTCTTTTTGATTTGAAATGCATAAAGCCCAGTAGGTCACATGCTGGGTTACCAAAGTACAGACGTCTTCCAGTTTTGTGGAAAGTTCTTCTGTTGTTTTACTTCATTTTTTTCATAAGTAAACCGCAGATCAATTGGGTCACCACGTAAGAGTTTTGATTGTTAGGCTACAGTTAAAAATCTATTAAAATAGCTATTACCAAACTTATTTTTAAGCAATCTAAAATTTTAAAATTGGCTATTTAAGCATAACTCAAGAAATCCCCAACCCATTCATTTTAGAAGCTTGTAGAAGATTATGGTCCAAAATCTTAATTGCTCTTGCTGTTTTATTACAGGAAATATGAAAGTGACATGTGCAAAGGTATTTTGATTACAAATTACTTACAGAGATTGCACAATAAGTCAGACCTCTAAGGGCCTTCTGCAATTTCACTCACAGACTAAAAACATCTGAACTTTCTTTTCATATATTTCAAAATACTCCCTCTGGCAGGCTCTGCACTGCAGTGCTCTACACGAGTGTGAATGGTTGGATGGCACACTCTGAAAGACAGCCACATACTTGGATACCCAAGCAAGTATGTCTACAAAGTGCAGTGACATGCAGATGTCCTGGATACCTTCTGAAATCACATTGTCCTGGGACCTGTCAGTTTTAGCACACCACCACATATCCCCTGAGCTTCACTCCTTCTGGAGGCTGCTTGATGGCTAGTTCATCTGAGCTAGCAGTGTTGCACGATGTAAACATCTCCTGAACATATCATCCCAGACCTATGATGGATACACATTAAGTCTACTCTTCTCTGCAACTGCTTCACTTTCCATGCAGACTGGCAAAAAGCAGCTGGGTTAAAGAACTGAACGTATGGTTCTCATTTAACAGCCCACACTGGTCAGACGGAGCAAGGGAGTTTGTCCCTAAAGAAAGCAAAAAACCCATACTGAATTAATGAAGTATAGAGTCAGGCTCTAATTGTCATCCTAAGTGGTTCTAGCTTTTAGCTGCAGTGGTTCTCAAGCCTGTGAGCATGGTTTTACTTAAAAAAAAGAAAAAGAAAAAAAAGACTAAAACACAGTCTGCTGAATTCAAAACAACCACCATATATCGTAGGTAGAAAAGTAAGGTTTTACTTCTGTTTCCTGCCATGAGCACAGAGCCAACACTCCAACAAAGCCGTTGTGTGCTGCACGCTGTCTGAGCTAAAACATCTCTCTGGCAGAATCATGAGGCTTATTTCCAAAAGCACAGCCAAATTCTTGAAACCTCTGATGAAGGAGTAGGTTGTCACATCGTGGCAGAAATTTTGCCTGCAGTGCCGCTATTATTCTTTTTTCACATCATATATATTGAGGTCAGAAAACATTTTTTTACATAGAGCTGAAATTTTGGTTTGAATCTTTTCATTAGGCTGTTTCTACAAGATTAGGCACCTTAGAAACAGAACAGCCTTTATCAAGCCTTAACATCAGAGATACGGGCTATTGTGGCCTTGCATTTAAAAGCAGATGAGAAAGGAGCAAAAACCTCTTTAAATCTCAGGTCTGCCTGTACAGACAAACTCCAACTGCTCTTGTAAATATGGTTTTGGACATCATTCGTCAGCAAACGCCTCCACAAAGGACAGCATGTAAAGGCCAGCTGGAGCAGGAGGAGGCAGGGTGCCCAGCCTCCCTTAAAGTGAGGGCTCCAACAGGAAACTGCTCCCCCCTTTCGTTTTTTTTCTCTCTCTCTTTTTTTAATCAGGAAGGAAGCTTCATCTTCAGCACTCCCTGTGTAATCTCCCTGCTTGCCTGTCTCTAGGAGTGGGTCCAATTATTGAAATAAGCAACATGCGCTGTAAGAAGTTAATCATGTATTTACACTGTAACTCAAACTAGTAAATATTTCCCATTTATAATTTTGACTTATGTAACAGGGCACAATGGCAGCTGTTAAGTAAATAAAACAATTTTCTCAAGATCTGTAATTATGATTTTAGGATTATAAAAACAAAATAAAAAAAAACACCAACAAAAAAACCCACCACCCAAACCCCCAGAAATCTTTAAGCAACTGCCAGCAAATTCCATGCTTTTTACTTCTACTGAAGATACAATGGCCTGAGAAGGACAGAAACTGCAGCTGTTATATTGTCCTCAAACACACACAGCTCTGCCTAACTCTTGCAATATGTACAGTGCACAAAACAAGGCCACAATATGAAACCTGAGATTATTACTTTACTGTAACAACCTGAGTTAGGATGAGGGTCAGCAGATCATCCCATATTAAGTCTAACTTGCTTTGATTGCATAATTCTGAGCCAAAACATAAATGCAATTCTACCAGATTCAGCAAATATGAGATACACATTTTCACTGTTCGCATATGGTTGATTTACTATTTTGTAGTAAAATGACATGCCTATCTGGTATTAAAAGAGTTTATAGAAAGTCAAAGTCATGCCATACACAAAAAGAAACACTTACCTCCCCACCACCAAAGCAGCACTGGGGGGGGATGGATGCTTTTTACAGAACTGTTACATATTTTGTGTCACACTCAACAACTTTCGCTCAGGTTGTTTAGAACTGTGCTTAAAAACAGTTCTTCCTTCTTTAAAAGCAAACCATGTTTTAGATTAGAGAATGACAACACAGATACAAAGGTTCTAAATCTAAAGTAAGTTTTTCTAGGTGTAGGGGGTTTTATCCTGAATGACAGCATTTGTGATAAAAAACAGAACACAGTAGTCCACACACAAAATTTAACCCATCTCCATCATTTACTACTGTTCCTTGCAAACACAGTCACCAAAAGCACATTTGCACATTTCAGAGACGAGATTTTGTTGTATTTTACTTTCAAAATTAGTTTTACGGAAGATGAAAATGTTAACAAAGTTTTACATTTGCACGTTATTCAACGCTATTACAAAATGCAGTCCCATATGCAACATCACCAGTGAGGAACAGGTCATGCATGACAATTTTAATCTTCACTTACCAGTCCATACCCTGTTTTTAAGAAACAAGCTACTTTGGCAGACTGCATTTCTCAAAATCAGTGTGTTATCAAAGAGCAGCGTTACCAGTATTTATATAGTATTCTTCATTTGGAAGACATCCTAGGTAACATTCACTCTATGCTGTCACCTTATTTGAAAGTTTCCTGGGCTCCTAGTCTTAAGAAACGAATCACAGGGGCACTGGAAACATATATCTATATTTAATTATAGGCAGTCTTTGTATTACTGTATTGAGAAGGTGGTGCTGGAAAAACCTGGCCTCTCTTCACTGCATGAAGTAGAAGGTCTGTTTATTCCTAAAGTATCTAGAAAAATAAGCAAATAAAGTACCTAGTAATGACACAGTTCGTGACTGTGAAAACTGCCTGTAAGTCAAGCCATTTCACAATATAATAAGCAGTAAAATTTAAAAAATAACATCACAATTTGACTGTGGACACCAATCATCTAAATATCCATCTTTATTGGCCAGTTAGGTTTTATTAATAACTTTACAGCTATGCTTCGCCTCTGCTAGCAGTGCAAAACTTTGCAAAGCATTAAAAAAGAAAAAGAAAAATGTTTAACAGCTGAGAATGACAGCTTTTGTAAATTCCCCATCTCTTTTATAAAAAGGTTTGGGGGCAGACAGTCAGAATCTCTGGGTTATTCATCACTCACATTAAGCTACCTCCCCATCTGGCGTATACACTCTCCTTCTAGTAATTTCTCTTCTCACTCCCCAGACAAACAGCTGGCTCCTTCCCATTTTTATATAGCGCTTAAAAAAGATGAATTGAGAGCTCTTTAACAACAGGTAAAGCTGAAGGGAGTCCAGCTGCCTCTGCCCAAGGATCACCAAAACCAACGCAGCAGGGAAAGCAGAAGCTGTCCCTTCTGCTGCATTGCCCTCAGACATGCACAAGCCACTGAATGATAAAGGGCAACATCTGCCTTCCCTGCCAAACATAAAAATAAAACAAACTCGGCACATACTGAAGACAGAAAACCTATATTTCTCCTATCACAGTGCTATATATGTTTCTCCAAGTTGAAATATGTGTTTGTAATACTCCCTGTCTTCACTTGTCAGCATTCAGTATCCATGCAATGAGTTGCCAGCACCCAAAGGCATCAAGACTTCCCGGTCTGACACTGATGTCTTTCATAAAAGAAACACAACTTTCACACTAAAAAAGAAATGTGAGATAAGAGGCCTACTTAGATGACTGTTAAGCCCAGTAAGGATGGTCACCCTAGAAGATTCTACAGTGCATCTGCTGACTGAATTAACCCAGAGTCAGCAGCAGGTCTACCTGAGACAGCTGGAATGGTTCCTGACTCCAGCCTTAGCTGGCACTGATGTACCAGGCTGGAAAAGCTAGTGACTGAGGAGTGTAAAAGTATCTTATTCGGGAAACTGCCTTTGCAAGCTGTAATCTCTGGCACAGGCTGTAGTATACTCGTGGAGGTAGTAACTCCAACCAAATACTCCGCTGAATAAGAGAAAGACAATGCTATTTCTTACAACGTATCTTGTTGCAGTGACATACTGAGGCACATCTTTTAGAATACCTTGGAATCTCAATTTAAATTCTTTTGCTATCACTGCTAACAAATAAGCATGTGAATTAAAGTAGTACAAGAGCATCAAAATTGAATGCCTCTTTACAACACTGTGACAGAAGATGATGTATAAAGGGATTTCAGACTCAATTATATGCATGTAAACGAGTAGCACGTTCAGGAGAGACTATTCCGATCATTTTCCATGACCTACCACAACACACAGGCCACAGAACAGCTAAGCAGGCTTACTTTCTAGATGCACATCAGTTCTTTCTTATTAAACCATGGGCCCATAGCTGTGGAACCACTAATTTGCGAGAAACCTCCCTCCAGAGAAGAGCTAACTGGAAACAGCCCTCGGGCTGATGTAAGCATTAAGTACATGGGGAGTCTCTGTCCTTAGGTGGCTTGCCCAAGCCCATTAATTTTTTGTGTGTCCCCCCCACTTATATAAGCGATGTTTGCATGAAAGGGGAAAGCAGGTCAGCCTAGTCAGCTTGCTACCATCTGCTTTTATTCAGTTACTCAAGGCCAGCGCCAGTGGGATCAGTGCCCATTAAGAGGGTTTATTGTGTGTGTTTATTTTTTGCTCTTTACAATGAAGGCAACAGCAATTACTGTAAGTTTGTAAAAGTGCATACAAATCATAATACACAATACAAAGCTGCTTCAGCCAGATCCTAGCATGTTTACAAATCCTACACAGGCTGTGAGAAAGACTGTTCTGGCACAACAATTTCAATAGACTGGTGAGGAGTGTGTTAGTGTCCAAGAGATCCGAGACTGTATTTAATAATACTTGCTATCAAGACCATATCCTGCTTGCAATGCACGCGACACAGCAGATTCACCACATGAGAATCTTACACAAAAGAAAAAGTACCACATTCTGGCTTGGTCCCCAGATGGGCTGACAATAGGTGGATCTATACAACTGGAAACTGGAACTGGTGAAAGATCAAAGGTAGACTGCCAAAGTGGAAATGGCAATTTAGGGCTCTCAGGTGGTACATTCCAACTCTTCAGTGTGGATATGCAGCAGGAAGAGGCACTCTCCTCTTAATGAGAATTCTGCCTAGAATATGCCTGGCCCCTAGAGACACAAGCTACCAAAAACACTAAACCAAACAAAAAACCCCAAACCAACCAACCATCCATCAAAAAAAGCCCCACCAAACTGGCAAGAAGGCGGAAAAAAAGGGAAAATATGGAAAAATCTGCATTGCAGGGATGAGGCGGTGGTGCTTAGCAGAACTAGACAAAGCAGTCTGGACTGCTTTGGTTCCAGCAGGTAGTCACAAGTGTCTGAAAAGCAAATACAATTATGAATCAATTTTTTTTTTTTTTAGAAATTCTAATAAATTTGGAAGTAACATTCTTTACATTGTTAAGTTACATTTAAGAACAGAAGATCCTCAGAACCCTCTGGTGTCTGCGCAATGTGATACAGAAGGCTGATGCTCAGCAGGCACCCATACCAGGTACCACATGATATTCTGAGGGAAAAAGGACGTACAAAATCCGGAATGTACATTGGGTGCTTTATGCAACAGTACCACAGGTTTTCAACTTACAATTTTGTCACTGCCCTGAACTTTAGTTTATGATCTATAAAATGCACTTTGAGGGATGCCACAGGTCACTGACTGGATTAGATCACCTGCAATCCTTTAAAATCTAGGCTTGAAGAAGGAATCATATCAGTTTTCTGGTTATTTACCTTGAGCCCCAGTAAATCTGAAAAAAGACAAGTGAAAAATCAAAGTACTTGACAGTCTCCATAGGAAGTAATCCTTTAAGTAGTGATCACGTCAGTTTAAGTTTTTCTTTCTCTTTCTGCAGAAAAAACCCAACTGGTGCTGGAATTTCCATGAAAATCCCTGTTGCTGTGTACAGATCATAGGAGGGACTTGGTACAGGGATACACCATGAACCTCAGCAAAGTGTACTTTAAAGACGAATATAAGACCAAAATGGAAAAAGAAGCAACTGTGAACTGCTTTTACCTGCTCAAGCAATGGGGCTATAGGTATCAGCCTCACCTCCTGAACTTAAAACTTCTGACCAGGGACATTCCTTAAGCCTACACTGGACAATTTCCTGCTTTATTCTTTTTACTGTATCAAAAGTGCAAAATACCTTCCCTCCAAAGATTAACCATACACACATCCAGCACCGCACAAAAGTTCATTCTCATGCAGACTGTATAAGGGAAACTTGAAGATCCACAAAACTGCAGATTTCATAACGGGTGTAAAACATCCTCTGTATAGGCACCAAGGGAAGACTAAAAGGGGAAGTTTTCTGCCTTTGCACATACCTTCCACAGCAAAAGCCTCAGCACAAGGTCAGAGAAAAGTCTTGGCAATACTGCAGCAGTGAGAGGTGCTGCATCCCTCTGTGCCATTTAAGGAGGCAAGCAGTAAAAGGAGAACTAACTCTCAACCTCTTAGAAGTTGAAGACAATTACCAGGTGAACAAAAACCTAATGCACATAGATCCGTATGTAGATCCATAAGAAAAGGGCCAGGTGATTTGTAGCGTGGAACTGGACTCCAAAGGAGAATGACGACTTCCCAAGCATGCCAGTCAGTAGGAAATCATCAGACCGCAAAGCTCTATGAGCCTGCTTGGTACAGTTTTCTCTAAGTATAAATTGGGGGTTTTGTGGTTTGTCATTTCTCCATCTGATTACTTGGATTTCATTTAATTTAGATGCCTCAAAAAATAAATTGACATTCTAGGAGTCTAAAAACATACCGGGAGATTCATGCTTCATCTGTTAGTAGTTCCTACTGTCCAGGACTTTTGGGGAAGCGAGGGGAAGAAATGACAGATCTAGGAGATTCATTTCCCAGAAAGAGATCTTATGGGAATGGGTGCGACGATGTGCACAGTGCCATGAAATCCACAGTAGCTCCTGGTGCCTGGTTTCTCAGGACCCTAACTTGAAGCAGCAGAACACACCCACAGCAGATGGACATCATTGTCTACAGTAACAATTCTATACAAGACTTTGCCTTAAGCTATGAAAAATCAAACTTCTGTTTTAGTATTTTTGTCTGAAAAATAACTGAAGTCAGTGAGAAAAGAAGTGACCATAGATATAAATGGCACTTAACAGTTAAATAGTATTTACAAAAGCCAAGAAATTCAAAACTCCCGTTCCAAATGTACTGTAATACATCTAAATATTGACTTACAGTAATTCAAACTAGAAACCCTCAAGTGTGGCTATTGAGGATTTTATGTGGGAATATTATGCAAAATGCATACTTATTACTCAGATGCATATTTTCTAATGCATGGGCTACCATGGAACTGCCATCAACACATGCAGAAAAAGCAAATGAAAACTCTTTGAGAACTGATGTTCTAAACCACTTGGGGCACCTAAAAGCTAATGACTACTTACAGAAAAGAGAGTTTCTGCGGGAAATGCAGCTTTGCATTTCCTGACTTGCCCGAATGTAAAATATATTAACTGAATTATGTCAGTGAGGCATCTGATAGCACGGGGAGGTAACTGTATAGGAAAACCAGAGTCAAAATAGGTCAGAAGCAAGAGCTCTGAAGCACTGATAAACTTACACAAGCCTCTAACAGAACATTTGCTTGAAAAAATGCCATAATTATAGATAAGTGACTTCATTATTTTAATTTCCATTATCTCCTCTCAGAAATCAGTCAAATTCAGGGAGCAATGTAGGCTATGCAAAGTAATTCCTACCTCTCATGTTGTGATGGCACTCTCTACAGTGTGAAAAAAGTAACTCCATTTTGCTTCACTAGCTGCTGTTTTCAGGGTGGTATGGACAGCCTTTAGCAAAAGCCTTTAAACAGCAGGATGTTAAGGAGAAAGTAAACTTTCTGTAGAATAGGTGTTAAGAGTTTGACCAAAACAGTTCCCAGAAAAAAAAAAAAAAAAGACCTTTAGCTTTATCCTCACCTTCCTTTCTTGAAGCATCTGTTACGAGATTTGCCTCATGCCCAATAGTTTAAAGACAAAATAACCCAAAAATTAACTCAGAGCAATTCCTGGCTGAAGAAGAGAGGCAAAGAAGAATTTAGTTATAACCATATTTTCAGTATTACGATTCTCAGTACAGCATAATGTCAATGTTAACACACAAGGAGCCCAATTTCAACACCGAACAGGGATTCTGGAAGCTTTCTTTTTTAAACAGATTGTTTTAAGGGCTTCTTGCCCTTTTATTAATTTATTGCACAGATCACCTCCTCCCACAAGCAATTGTGCAATCTCTCTGTGGCAACAAAGCCAATTGCTTAGTGTCCCAGTATTTCTGGCTGCCTGAATATAATTCACTAGCTGGAGATAAAACGGAATTACTATAATGAAGTTGTGCTCTCTAGGTCATATTCTGAAAGTCTGCGCTACAGAAAAATAATTAAGTGAAGATACATCTACCTCTTGGTTCTGAGCTGCTCATATTAAAGTTCAAAAATGCTCTGCAGTCAAGCATTGCCACCTGTTCTTTCATTTTAATTTAAAAATTCTGAATCATGTTGATGTAAGCCTGAAAATGCTTGTATTCTGGAAATATGTGCATTCACCAACCGCAATAATTATTATCATATTAAATTTATGAAGATATATGAAAGAATGGTACAAAGATTAAAGGGTATTATAAAGCCAAAAATATACATGCATGTATATTATATACTACAAATATATGTTTTCAAACCACTGTCTCCACTATGTCTAGAGAAGGCACACATTTCAATTAATAATACGTTCAGGCTTTATTTTCAGTTGTAACTTTGAGGAGACATTACCCTTTCAGGCATGATATTCTAACAGTCCTACTGAACTTCAACTTTCATTAGAAGATATCAATCAACTTTCTTTCAGTAAAAACACATGTTCACTGTAGACCACAAAAATTTTTTCAACAACAAAAGAAAGCTCTATCATGTGTATATGTATATCTATGACTGCAGACAAAAGATGAATCAAATCTTGTCATGGATTTTATCAATTTAAAAAAAAGGCTTTTTTTACATCCAACTCTTAAGTCCAAACAACTTCCCTTTTCTCCCCACACCCTGAATTCACGCTCCATTTCAGAGGTCTAGATTTTCTAAGCTTTAATACTAATACAACCACTTACCCTTTCAACTCTGAAAAAAATACCTAAATGGTCCTGCCTCTGAAATGCTACTCCATTTTCAGGCAAGTACTCATTGTCCCTTGCTACCTCAGTAAAGGCAACCATTTGACATGATGTTTTTATAAACAGGGTGCTTTGAACTTACAGTAACAGATGTACTTAATTTTAAGATGTTTTATTTACTTAAACCCACATACACTTATCATATTGCAAGTTTTCCTTTTTCTTTCAAATGATTCTTATTAATTTTTACCCTCAACTTTTTGCCTGATTAAGTTCGCTGTGGTGAAGCTTACAGAGACAAGACCTTCTAGTTAGAACTGACAGACAGTTGTTTCCATTTGCAAATCCTCTAGATTTTTATTGGATCATTAAGTATGTATACTTTGAATGAGATTTAAATTATCCTGGTATATAAATAATATTTTCTTTTTATTTCTCTCACAGAAAATTGACTACTGCCATCTCGTGGTCACACATTTTCATCCGACACACAGACAGTTGGACTGTGCCCAAATACTTTGTGTTACAGCACAGATATATTATTTAAGATAAATATTCCAGAAAGCAACAGATTCGATAAAAAATATTTTACTCCATTTCCACCCCTTGTTAACACCCTATTCAATGATACAGGCTGGAAGTGTTGTCTTGTTAACACTTGAGACAAAGCTGAGGTGTAAAAGCATGAAGTACAGCACTAGGAAGACTAGTTCCCCTTTCCTCCTTCTCCCTGATGCTTAATAGCAAGAGTTGGGAAGAAAATCGAAAAGGAAGATTCCCATAACCACCGTTAAGGAAAACTGCTTTTAAAGTTGGGAATGGGTCAATTGTGCAAGGCAGACCTGCCACAATTTCCTTTTGGGCAATTTAGAGGTCATGCTCAACTTACTAGAGGATGAAATTAGGCAGTTTGGATTTTCCTGAACACAAGGGGGCAAATACAATTCTTCCTATTATTAAAAGTCATTGCAACATTTCCTGCTAATATTAAATAAAAGAGTTAAACCTAATTTTTTAATAAATTAAGTCTTTCTTTACCCGTATTAAAAACATATAGATAAATGTCCCTACAACAACACACACACACTATGGTGTGCCACACTTCAGTTCTGTAAGCTCTTCCACTAATTGTCCATATAAGCCAAGTTTTACATTATTCATAACTTTCTTCATATGTGAACCGTGGTTTTGAAATTAGGTTCCCTGTCCCATGGCCAGTAACATTGGCCTAGGGCTTTTCTTATCCCTTACAAATATCTGAAGCAAAATAATAACATCAGAATTATAATTTGATTAGGTGTTTTAAAAAAAATAAATGGAAGAAGTTCAGAGTTATTTTTAAAAGGGCTTGAAGGAAGAATTTGTCTATGCTAGGGTGGAGCAATTATAATTCCATATATTGTAGACATGTAGGTTTTAGATTCCTTATTATCTGCCAAAACAAATATGGCAGTAATATGCACAACTTATGTCATTCCAACACTGACCTGAACTACAATAAACACAATACTCACTCCCTCTCATGTAACTTCCTTAACACTTTTAACAAACTTGATTTTAATTACTTAACAATGTTAAGTAATCTCCAAATATAGCATGGTTATGCACAGATAATACGTAGTAACCTTCACAAAAGAAAACCACTATCTCAAGCCAGTATATTAAGCCCATCTCAAACCAGTCCATTTTGACATTGAAAATCATGGTTTTCCCCCAGATCTGCATGATCTTAACTTTGTTTTATCTTTCAGTTCTCCTCTAGTACTCCTGCATTTTCTCATGCATATGAACCACTGCCACCTTATCACAACATTATGAATATTTTGTTTGCTGAATAGCATTCTATAAAGCAATTAAAATTCAGTTGACTACACAATATGCACATTATAATGCTCTTGGCAAATAAAAATTTAAATAGATACTTAACTGGAATGATTCTGATGAATCTTACATACAGATAACATTTCTAATTGTTTCAGTGCACCCCAACAATACTGTAACTATGCACACAGATTTATACACACTATATATAACTGTTTGGAAATTTTGGGAATCTGGTAGTAATGAAAACCAAGTTTAAAAAAATCAGAACGTTATTATACATCAGTATACAACACTTAAAAGTGATGTGCCTAACTGAAAGAACTACGTATGCTTATCGACATTGATTTACCTTCTTGCTGCATCTCTTCAGACTTCCTTCTCACATGAATAACTCGAGGTCTCACAGTCTCAACTTGTGCAGCCCCTCGGCTTTCCTCCTGTATATCATACATTAAAATCACATTACAAATCTGACTTTTGATGTAAAAGCACAGTAAAATTATGTGGCGCTTCAAGAAACATCCAAAGAGGTTTTTAAAGATTCATAAAAGGATATGCACTTGTTCTCCTTCCTTTCGACTTCAAAAGAATTTGGATCTGAATTAGCGTAGTTCAGTGCTACTTCCTCTAGACAAACATCCTGGGAGCAGTAGGTATGGCAAAGCGCCATTTAGACCTGAAGACACAGGAGACCCCTCAATTTTTACTCAAAGCATGTGGCAGAAAGAACATAAGATTTCCCTGTCTTTCTTCAATACCCAAAACTCCTCTGTAAGTATTATCCTTCTCAGTAAAAAGAGAAAGTTGAAAGGGAAAACAAAAAGAAAAACGTCAGCACACAGGCTGGAGAACTTTGCCAAGTATAAAATTTATTTCCTTGACCATGTTTTTAAAAAACATTTTCCACTTTTCCTGAAATGCTCTTCGGGACCCAGTTCTGCAGCAATGCCTATAAAGATTTTCTTAGAAACAACAAATGCTCTGCATGTTAGAAAGGGAGACAGCACATTTGTTAAGTAAGTTTGTTATCTTATGAGTTAAATGGAACAGGAATTGTGGCCCAAGGACATTCCACTACATGTGGACAGGAAACATAAGCAGTGCAAAACTGACTCATGGAGTCCTAGAAGACTTCAGCATTCTTCAAGGCAGACAAATTTGATTTCATTAGTTATTCTGTTGATTCCATAGATTAATATAAGTTTTTAAATGAAGATTCTGAAAGGAGGAGGAACATGAGTAAGATCATAAATGTTTGCGTATCACACAGCATTTGGACCCTACAGATACAATTTCTCTATGACTTCTGGGAAAATTATATGCCCTGAGAAGCAATGGCACAGGTTTTCTCTTGAAGACCTAATGACAAAGTACCGGTGGTATTTTGCTCCCCAAAAGCTAAAAAGGTAGAAAAGTTCTGTCAAGAGAAACCCTCCAGGAGGCCACAAGTGAAACAAACAGGCAAAAACATAAATGAAAAGCAGAAAAATGTTATGTCTGGCAAACAATAAGCATGGTGACAACTATGCAATTAAGGCTTCCCATTTCTTTCAGCTATGATAACTGGAATCTCAACAGTGATAATATTGCTTTTCATGTACTTAATGATCATTTAAGCCAGTGTGGAAAAAATGAGAAGGAACAAAAAGACAAGCCATTCAGTCACTGCCTTTTCCTCAATGGCTGCATGGATTTTTTTATACTCCCCAGTAAAGAAAGTGGAGAGGGCTACACTAGTAGATAGCATGTCATCTCTAACAAGCATCAGCACCTCAATAGCACAGTGATGCACATAAGCTGACAAAAGAATATGCATGTACCTGAGATCAAGCTAGCATCTCCACAAGGCACTCTGTTAGGACTGGCACTAAGTTGGACACCTCCACAGACCACAACATTGACCAACTCTGTTCATCATTCAAAGCTGACAAAATATGAAAGAGCTGAGATCTTCTGAAAGCAGGAAGGATTGTGGAAAAGTGATAGAAGGCCATCAATGTGACAAATCATTAAATGTAAGCAGCATAACAGTATAGGCACAAGCTCATGTGAAGTGGTTTTTTGTTTTGGATTTTTAACACGACAAACCAAAACCAGTTTAAACTGAACTGAGGTAACAGAGGCTGAGAGATAATGCATAGATTCATAACCTACAATTACACTTTTCTGAAGAGTAAAAAAAAATATTTTGAAATGCTAAAAATGAAAGCTAATGAGAATACCAAAATGACAATCCCACTTAAAAAATGCTGATTGTATAAAAACATTCATACTTATATAAGAACTTTATGAAAATATTTTGCAGCTAACTGGTTTTCTAAGATCTTAACCATGCATTTGGGACTTCAAATGATTTAGATTTATTATCTTTGAAAGATTTAGCCACATAAATATGACTTCCATGTTCATGTCCCTCCCATGATCAAAATTATTTATTTAGAATAGGAAAAGCCCAGCTTCCTCCTAGTCATTCTCTTGCTGCTTAAAGCTAAGAGCACAGGGTCAAAGTGGCCACAAACAGTCAATTCCTATATTATTGCACAAGAATGGACAGAAGGGGTCAAAATGAAGATGCATTTAGTCTGGCATTCTGTCTAACAGTGGCTAAAAGCATATATAAATCTCAAAAACAATCCAATACCAGAAATGGAGGAGCAGCCAAGGAATTTGTGTAGGTAAGAAAATTCCTGTATGACTTAAGCCATTTGTTTTGGAGTGAGTGACTACACAGACTTCACTCTTTATGGCTAAAAGACATTTGGTCCCGCCCTACATGAAAAGACAACGCTCTTTCTGTTGGTCAAAATCTGATCTACACACCAGTGCCAGGAAGCAAACAAGTGTTACATATATGGCAGTTCCACATTGCTGCCCACAACCTCGCTGAAATGATGATCCTGTTCAGACAGACTACAGGAACCACCCAAACTTTGCCATAACAAACCCCAACATACAGGAGGATCGTTTCCAGGTTAATCAGAAGGAAATTCTACCAAACTCAACGGCCAGCTGGACACCATCTGAAATACAATGTATTTTCCCAGGTCTCTCAGCATACATTGTGAAAAGCTTAGTTGTGCTCCTAAATAGATTAATCTTCTGGCTTTGTACATCGCTGGCAGTTTCATTTCAATGAAGGCAAATGCCTAGAGATGAAAACCAAGAAGTGAAACAATTGATGTGAGAGTGACTAACTTGGGAGGAAATCTTTTAAGAAATTTAAAGTGATTATCACCTTACACATCGCATGGAATGAATCTTTCTGAAAGCCTGAGTATCTCCTGCTCTCTTAGCTGATCTAAGGTTACCAGCAAATCTGTTTCCTACAGGCAGGTGACAAAGCAGATCCAGCCGTAGGTCTGAATACAGATGCCATCCCTAACTGAAACTAAGGGAAAGGTTCATCATTATTATGTGGCAGATGCTTGCCAGAAGAAGCTTTCAAATCATTTGGTACAGGGTTTTTTTTCCAGAGAAGGATGTACAGATCTAGTAGGGGTTCTTGTGGAGCGTAGCTTTGCCCCATCCAGGACAGAAGTTTACTGTGGTTATCACTTA
The DNA here is from genome assembly GCF_963210335.1 of Falco punctatus. Taxonomy (NCBI): domain Eukaryota; kingdom Metazoa; phylum Chordata; class Aves; order Falconiformes; family Falconidae; genus Falco; species Falco punctatus. The sequence goes on along the minus strand of NC_137587.1, from coordinate 40,558,902 downwards.
TAGGTGTGGTCATGTCACAGAAAAGCTAAAAAGTTAGCCCATGAGAAACAGTGATTTAGTCTTATATCAGGAACACCTACATACAGGAAGAGATTATTTTGTTTTGGGGAAAAAAACAGAACAAACAAAACCAGACACACAAAGTTTGGGGGTTTGTTGGTTTGGTTTGGAGGGAGGGTGAGTTTTACATATCAGCAGGCAAAACCCCCCACGCTAATGGTTCAGATGCAAGATAAAGTTTCTAAAGACAATATATAACTATCTGTATATTTTCTATGAAAGACACGATGTCAGATCACCTTACATTTCTTGCATAGGTAAGACTATGCACATGGGTAATATTACATGATACGTGATCAGTTGCCTGTACCCAGGCAGACAAAAGTCAATCCTAATCCCATCAGCTAATTCTCCAGCACATGAGATGCCAGTATCACTGTCTTCTTTATCACAGCTTGTGGTGCTAAACCAAGGAAAAATATTTACCCTTTCTGCCCCTTTTACTTTTAGCTAGTGAAATGATAACAAGGATGTGAGCTTCACCCCAACAAACTCAGCGGTTTAACAGAATCCAGTCTTGCCTGTGAACAACCTTTCCAAGAAATAATATGTTTGGTGATCTCAAAGTGAAAGAGGTATAACATTTAAAACCCGCTTTGAAGGTGCAACACATCACTTCAGATGACATATTTAAGAACTGCTCAGGCACCAATGGCATGATACACACCAAGGCTCAAAAATGGAAAACCAAGACATGTCAATATAAGATACTATAGGTTATTTTTAATATAGAACATCAGGGAAGGATAGAATGCATCAACAAACACAGCAACCATGGCAAGTACATTATCACTTTCAAACACACTGTGAAGTTTAACATATTAAAGAGCAGTCTGTCACTTTAATTTTTACGTTTTGCAACTTGCTATTTGAATTTATCTTTAGTCAGCAAGTAAACCATCATCTCTAGGTAACAGCACATACTAATAAAGTAGCAACAGATTAAGTCTAAAGCTTTCAAGCAGAGATCAATAGGATCTTCCTCTACTTTCAAGTATTTTGAGGTACATCATTACTGCCTTTCCAACCCTGCCCCTACTAGGACAAATGAAGCGCCTGAAATGCTGAATCAGTGGGTTACAATCTGTGAGGCCAAACCTCTACTGTTGCTTCCTCTCCTGTACATCCATCATGTTATTCTTCTGGATTTGAAGCACTGTGCCACTAAAACATTGGAATGCCCCATCTGAACTGAGTATGTAGAGTAAGTATTAGATCCTGTGAGACCAGTGAAGCTCTGAAGAAGTGCAGAAAAGGTAAAAAGGAAGGTCTGAGCCTAACAGAAAGCATATCGTAAGGATTCAGTCACAGCAAACACATTCATTTTTATTACACCCATCTACCTTTGACTTCAGTTTTGCAACTGAATGTGTCACCAGTTCTGTGATGTCAGTCACCACAGTGAAACAGGAAAATTTATTTTCCTAGGTTTCAGTTTGTGCTTTCTGAATAGTCACAGAAAAGATCCTTTGAGTTTACCTGGGACAGATCCTCTGAGAGAGATGTCACTCTGCAGCTTGGTCGGGCTGCTTGCAGGACAGGATTTAAAACTGGCTGCGATTCCAGTTCAGCCATAACCATTGGACCACAACTTATATCTGCTTCTCCAAAAATTCCTGCTGAGAGAGAAAAATAAAGAGAAAAAAACTCCTTGATGGGCTGGAGCAATAATCTCCCAGTCAACTGATGCGGCAGGATGTGGAGCCTTTCAAGATTCAACAATGGGACATGCAATGTTAAAGAGAATTATTTCTCCCTTACACAGCTCACTGTATATCCCTTGAAGTATTCTTGTGGGGAAGAAAGCAGTAAGAAATACATATCTGTGGAAATTGAAAAAAGTAAATCAGTTTTATCATCTGCAGATTTCTAACACGGCAAGCATTTATGATAGCTTCAAAGCTGTATATAGTTCATCATACCATTATATGCTTAATGAGCTTTATCACACATATTGGAAAGCGATTGGAAAGGCTTCTTCATGAAAATGTTTCACTGTTGTGTGAACGAAAAGAAACCTGCACATAGCCTTTTTTAAAGGGATAATTTGCTATCTAATCCAGCACTTATCATGCTTTTGCAGCCCGCAAGTGTGTAAAGCATCTTTATCAAAAATGTACTGACAGCTCATGAACTAACTTTAGCCTTCTGCTATCATACAGAGACAAGGAATGAATTTTAAGCTTAATTAACTATAATCATTGCTTAATTAACTGTAATTATTGTTCACTTTAAGACTACACATTTCATTTGCATGTTGGTTTTTATATCCATGACTTTTAAGCACTGAAAACAAGGATTTATAAATGAAAGACGGATCATCAAGATGCTGTTCTATACCTACCTAAGCAACACCTGCTCCATCCTACAAACAGACATCATGTTTCCATAACACAAATAAAAACTGGTCACAAAGCTGAAGATACACATAGACACACAATCCCCAGAATTCTTACAAGTATATATCTGTGAGTGACTCATTCTGACAGAGAAACTGAGCATCCTCTGCAAGGTTTTATGTACAGAGATATACACCCTGAAAAAGGTGAACTTCAACAGGCATTGCTGTATCAATTATTTAATTTTACTCCTAAAAATAATGATCAGATAAAATGATGGACCTGCATTGTAACTGTGGTGGCTATCAGGAAACAGCTCTTAGTTCTGACTTGCAATAGACTGAAGGACATGCAACCTCACGTACTAGTGGACAGATAAAAAAGATTTGAAAGAGAAGTGGAAACAATCACAGATCATTCCTTCCCCTCTCCACCCCAGTCCCCCACCCCCCAAGAACAGATTGTTTCCTATTCAGTGTTGACTTCACTATTAAAAGGACTTGGAAACAAGATTTTCTGTTCTTCCCTGATATGAAAACACTCTTGCCTTGAAAGTAGATCCCATGTTTTATACCATGTTGTTTCCTTAGCAATGTCAATGAATACTGTGCTGTGTGTTCAGAGATGGGGAGGGAGGGAACATAAGTTAAAAATCATAAGAAACCAAGAGAACTCAATCTGGGATTATTACAGATTATATAAAAGCACCTTATGGTAGTTAGTCCAGAGCACTTGCTGCCTCTCAAAAATATACTACAACAGAAACACTACTACAAGATTTAGAGATAAGCATAAAAATTTCCTAGAAAAACACACTGATTTTAAATTATCATCACATGCAGGAGTTGCTTTTCAGAAGTGTTAGGTATTTACAGGATAGACAAAAGGCATCCTAAATTAAATTAAATACATTTTAAAAATAGATATAGAGGAGATACAAACATGTCATGCCACATACAGCTACAGACAGTCTGGATAAGAAGGAAATATCCCTAGTAGCCAGGTTCTCCCATTAACATGCACCTCCTAACTCCCTGTATCCTTCTGAGCACTGTTAAGACACTGCAGATTGATCTAGATCACTAATTCACTCTACATCACGGTGCTCTTAACGCTGACTGTCCTTTAACAACGCAGTGTTAACAAGTGACTTGGAGAAATGTCTTATGCCAGGAAGCCCAATGTAACCAATCTCCAAACAACATTCAACAAACTACTTTTAAGTAAAAGTCTGATAACACATAATGTACTAGAATTTATTTTCAAGGCTGATGGTGGTGTAGCTGGTCCAAAACATTAGGTAACAGCTAGCTTAAAAAGCTTACTCTCCATGTTACCAGTTCAAATGTAAATCAGTTCAAAAATAAGCAAATACTCTTATTGCTCTGAAATTGTTTTTGCCACATGTTAAACACTTTCAATTCCAATCCACTTCCTACTGGTCAAGGGTTGATGAACATGAGATATGCTTCTCTTGTCAATTCATAAATGTGAACATTAAGAGGATGGAAAACCAGCTGTTTGATCACTTTACACAACTTTTGATGAATCAGTGCAATCACATTTGTGTTGTAACAGCCTAATAATTACTTCAGTTTAGTTTAAATCATATTTAAAACCACAGTCAACAAATAAAGAGTTTCTACATGCTTGCAGCAATTTAAGTATAGAAGTACATTTTCAGATAATAATAGAGAAACTGGGATAAAAAATAAGGGAAAGGAAGGATGGGCCATAGGTTACAGCTGTAGTTTCAACTGGATATAAATAAATTAAATTCCCTGCTTTACCACATCAAATTATCTCTGCACTACTTTGTACAAGCCATTATGTGTGGGCCTCAGCTACCCATCTCAGAAAAAAAGGATTCTTATATTGCTACAGGAATATATGAAACTAAAATATATTACTGATTATGAGACACTGCAGTATCACCTTGATGGAGTGATAAAACAATAAGGGGGAGTGCCTGTGTAAGAGGACAAAAAGAAATAGCTTGAACTGCTGGTGTTAATACCTCTCTTATGGAAACCGACCTCAAGAATGGTTAAACTGTGTTTGAGAACTGCATTTGACTTAAAAGGATACTTAACAAGTCAGCTTTTGTACAGGCAAGTGGGTACTTGCCATGATTTTTAAAAAAACTGTAGAATATTACAAAGAGGAGTGAAAACGAGGCTTGAATTACATCCAGTTCTCAGAACAGGAACACTAACAATTTCATTGCAGCAACTGCCTTTAAATTTTTAATTTTGGATTTTGAACATAACCTCTGAAATTATTTCAGATTCTGTTCTAGAAAATCCTCAGAATCCACATAAATATCATAGAGAAGAAATAACAGTCTAATTGTACCTCCAATTTGGGCAAGCTGCCCTGGCGATGGGCAACCCCAGCGTGCTCTGTTCTCGGAAGTCTGAGCAGTTGGACGGTTCATATAAACTGAATGTCCCATTAGGATTCTCTCTGCTGCTCTGGTCAGCCTTGGTCTTTGACCTTCACTGAGCTCCCCAACACTACCATCAGAATCCTACATAGAACAGCAACATCAGAACAGCAGGTATACAAAAACCACCAATGTATTTCTTCCAAAACTAGGCATCGTTATCTGATTACATTAACTGTTAAAACATTCATAAACCTAAGTCTATACTATTTGCATTGAAAAAAGAAAACTGAAATTGAGGAGGTATCATCTAATGGGGTTTGAAAATAAGATCTACATTCATCAGTACTGGACAGAAAAGAATCACTTACAGCCAAACAGCATCACTTATTTTCTTAGTGGTATCCCAACATGATCAGAATCTAAGTTACATTTATAGCACATGAAGTCTTTAATGTTACAGATATGGCCATTGTTGACTGCCTGACCTTGTAACACTGGAAGCACCTAAAAGCTATTGACCATCTGTTGTACAGCATGTCAGATAAAAAGTTCTATTTTTTAAGTAGGTTTGGATGGCACTTAAAATAGGGATGATGGCTCTCTGAAATCTGACTTTCAGAGTTGCAGATGAAAAATAGTATGCTTCTATGCAGGAAAACAGGTTGAACAGACATACACATGTGCACAGTATCATTCTAAGGAAAGAGTACTACCACCTAGCAGAATATTCTTTCTCTTAAAAATGAGAAGGTATGCTTGCACATGCCTTGCCAGAATCTAGGGGGAGTTTATTACCGTGTCTTGTATGGACAGACTGAGCAGTCCATGGCTATGGGAAAGGGAAAAAGCAAATTAGAGATGCATTTGTAATTGGCAGTGCTGATGAGAAAATGTCACTACAATTAGTCAAACTCAGAGCCTACACTATAGAAAGCTTTTCACTAAGTCCATCCACCAATGCTCATTAAGCCAAATAAAGACAGACAAAGGAACAGTTAAGGAGGTGAGTGAAGTTAGTAATTATTTAGACTAAACTGACCAAGACAGAAAGAAGAAACTGCATTTGCAGCAATAAAAATCACAAAAAGCAAGATCTGTCATATATAAAGGTGTTCATGAACCATATTGCAGTATTCAGAGTTCATTTCCTTTAAATGTTCCTCCAGCTATGGCAGTTAGAACAGACTCCCAATCCAAACTGCTGTTTTCCACATACAAAATACTTAGATGTGTACAAGATGACTTTTGTCCTTTGTGATACAGATTTTTCTGTTAGTCTGTTTTTTTCTGCCAACTAGATATGAGTATTTTGATGTTTTGTTCCAAGATCAGTATCGACAGCATGTGCAAAAGTGCATGTAAACATTTGCTGAGTTATTCTTCATACTTCCCTAAAATACTCACATGGCTATTAAGTGCACTGAACTTGTACTGTTAAACATACCACCTGTATTGCTGAAGTGACAGAAAACTTCCCTGGTAATCAAAATGACAGGACAAATCTACTGGAATGGCCACACACATGCCTTGAAAACTAGGTACATGTGATACTATGTACACCTAACGTTTATAGCAACAGTGTTCTTAAGAATTTTTACAAGAGAACATAGCCAACAGAAGTGGGATCACTTCCAGCAGGGAATGAAGTGTATGAACCTGTTCTGTAGCCAACAGAAAGGATAAGCTTGAAATATTTCATCTACCTCTCAGTAGGAAAGTATCACTTTAAACTTACTGTATTGGAAGAAAAAGCACTGTGAGTTACCTCCAAACAGTACATTCCTTCTTGTGCAGCAACGGGTGCTTGATTTAATTTGGCTAAAAGAGTCTCAACAGGGTCCCTGTGATAGCCTTTATCCAGTGTTCTCACCACTTGTCCTTCACTGGGAGGATCATAATCCTAAAACAAAGAAACAAATTTCACATGATACATGATCCAAACCCAATTTTTGTAGGAACTTGAATCATTCTTACTTTAGTTGACAATTCAGCTTTCTTCTTTTATAGTAAGTTCTTACAGTTTCCACAGCAAGAACTTGTGTCATGAAGATCTAGGCATTTAAAAATAAGCAAACCGATGACACTGCTTTCTCCTTTTATCTACAGACATTCACAGTCTTCATTTGATACGTAAGACTGCAACACTTAAAGAAGAACACAGTCCTTCAGGCCTCCAGAGTTCAGGGAAACACTTAAATCCTCACACTGACTCCTAGCAACAATCTGGCTGCAGAGCTGCTCTCACAAGCAAGGATTTAGCTTCTTCATCCACAGAGCCTTGTTTGAGGATGGAGGACCAGTGGAAGGAGTTATGATTCAGCTGATAAAGACAAGGAAGACCATCTTGGCAAGTAAGCTTTCTAACCTGATGAAGAAAACTTTAATTTAGGTTCACCTGATAACAGAGTCTTAAGCCCAGAGTTTAAGAGAGGAACTGTGGCAGACAGGAGGCATCTAAAAAGAAGCCCACAAAAGGAACTTCTACAACCTTGATCACGAGGGAAGGCATTCTCCTCAGATGCCTATACACTCCCATGGCAAAGTCTGGACAACAGACAGAAAGATCGGCAAGTTCAGGGCAGAGTCTCACAACAATGACATGAATCAAATTATGGATATTAGATGGGAAAGTATGCACAGGTCAAGCATGGCCATGTACGGGTAGAAATGTTTAGGAAGCATAGGCAGTGAGAAGAAAAGTGGGCTCCTACTCCAGGACATTCAAACTTTGCATTATTGAGGTTGGAAGGGACCTCTGGAGATTGTCTAGTCAACCTGACTGCTCAAGGCAGCACCTCTTCCAGTGTTTGGCCACCTCCATAGTAAAAACATTACTTATGTTTAAAAGGAATTTCCTGAATTTCAGTCTGTGTCCACTACCTCCTGTCTTTCACTTAGAAGAGTCTGGCTCAGACTTCCTTACTTACTTCCATACACCAGGTATTCATACACTTTTGTAAGATTCCCCCATGGCTTTCTCTTCTCCAGATGAAACAATCCAGGCTCTCTCAGTATGAGAGATGACCCAGTCCTTTAATCATTTTTGTAGTCCTTTGCTGGACTCAATCCAGTAAATGCTTATCTTTCTTGTATTGGAAAGCCCATAACTGGACACAATACTCTCAATGCTGTCTCACCAGTACAGAGTAAAGAGGAAGGACCACCTCCCTTGACATGCTGGCAATGCTCTTCCCAGTGTAGCAAAGGATGACAGTGGCCTTCTTTGCCACAAGGGCATGCTGCCAGCCCATGTTCAACTTGTCCACCAAGATCCCCAAGTTCTTTCCTGCAAAGCTGCTTTCCAGTCAGTCAGGCCCCAGCATGTACTGGTGCATGATGTTGCTCCTCCTCAGGTGCAGAACATGGCATTTCTCCTTCTTGAACTTAATGAGATTCCTGTGATCCCATTTCACTAGCCTGGTGAGGTTCCTCTGAATGGTGGCAAACCCCCCTGGTGTATCAAACAGTTTTGTATCATCCGAAAACTTGCTGATGACACAGTGTGTTCCACCATCTAAGTCACTACTGAACATGTTAAACAGCACTGATGCTACTATTGACCCTTGGCATACACCACTAGTGACTGGCCTCCAGCTGGACTTCTGATACTGATGGCAACCCTTTAAGTCCAGTAGCTCAGCCAATTTTCAGTCCCAGGTCAAATCATTCCTTGAATTCACAGACCTCCACGTGCCTACTGATGGTCTGAGTCAGGATCAGAGGCGAAAGGAACACTAGGGATGTGCGCAGGGCCTGCTCCAGAACACCTGACCAACAGGAAGTAAGAGAAGGCTTTCTACAAAACATTAACAGGGATCTGATGACTGCAGGTCTTCATCCTCATGGCAGACTTCAACTATGTGGATGACAGAAAAGCCACAAAGCATTGTGGAGGCAGTCCACAAAGTTTTTGAAATCCTTCTGGAGTTCCCTTCCAACCAATACTATTACAATTTCACTATCATTTTTTTTATTCTTTCATAAAGTAAACAGTTTGTTTTAAGCATAGTATTAGTCTACCTGATACTATCATTTATACAACAGCTGTGTCCTACCAAGAGGCATTATACAAAGTCAGAGAGGGAATGTCCAGGCATTTGAGGGAGTGTTAAAAGAGAAAGGGAACAGAGAATACCTTGACTTGAGGAGCTTCCAGGACAAAGGAGTAAAGCAGATGTCAGATAAGAAACTATACTGAAGTTTTAAGCAGCTTCAACTAACTCCAGCCTCAGCTACCCTACTTTAATAATTTAAGCAAACAACCAATTAAAAGATGTCTTAAAGCTGAAACAGCTTAGAGAACAACAATGTTCTGTTTAAGATGTCTTAAAATTAAAAGCAATGAAGAAATGAAAATGTGTATTAGCTCTCACCTACAGAAGTATATAAATAATTCGAGTTTTTTAATTTAATATCTTTTTATTTAATATATTAACAGTTTTTTAAAATATATATTCGTTTGTATAATGTGGGTTTTTTCTTTGGAGCTCTGAAATTCTAACATTCTTTGTAAGTGTACAGTTTAAAAGCATAAATTTAAAAAGTTTGTAAGTGAAAATGCTTAAAGCACATCCAATTTATCAAGATGCTCAAGGCAGAACACGACACTAACTCCATTTCCTTGTGAAACATTTCCTTACCATTTCATTGGCATCTTGTAAAGTACTGGTTAAGCTCTCAGTGAGGTTTCGAAGAGATAGTCTTCTTTCTGCTAAAGCTGGAAAATATTTTAAGTTACAAATACTAAAACCCATGCAAGTTACATGAAAGAAGGCCAAGGCCACATTCTTTAATAATTGCAACACAGTGCTTTACTAAAGTTGGAAATTCCTACTGCCAGACATGTATTATAAAGACATATTTTCAGCTTCCAAGAAAAATCACTCTTACACTTTGCTTTCAATGAAAACTTAGTACTTAGAACCACATGGTACTTCTGCAAGACAGTCCCAATTATTTTCCAAGTTGGTCTTATGACAGAAGAGCTGATTTAATCTTTTTTCATTAATAAGCAGAAGCATTTTGTACAGAGACAAGAAAAAGAGCAATGAGGTCTCTTAAATCCAAAACCATGAACTGAAAGTTAAGGACCACATTAATGCAGTTTTATCAGAAAATGTATCAAACGTAACTTCAGTAGACTGGAAGAGAAGTTGATAAAGAATTAATCCAAATTCTGATTTCCACAAATGTGCCTAGTTAGTTACCTCCTGCAGCCAGTATCTGTCCACAGCTGAAGAGTACCTCTCCTTCTGAGATATGTCTGTCTGCAGTTTCTGTTTCTGTGAGAGTAAGGCTGCTTTCCTGCGTGGACTGCCCAGAACTAATAGTAGGCACAGGTGATGGAGCCTGTGGCTTGCAGGGAAGCAATTCAAAGGGCCTCACTGATGACTGCTGAGAAGGTAAAATCAAGTCTTCTGGTTCCTCATCATTAGCCACTGACATCTCACTATAAAATAAGGATATGCATTATGAATACACCAAAATGCCTTGCACAGTATAAAGACTTAAATACATATTGGAAAGAAATTAATTTACAAGTATTTTTTTCAAATGAAAGCACAGTGTTTTACAGAATAGCCTGAGAATCAACATGGTTAAATAATATTATTAATCAATTTCTGGTTATAACAAAAAATTACCATGTGTATTCTCACTGAGGTAATAGAAAAATAAAATTCTAATAATACAATATTTCATCATCACTACATTTATTACTGGCAGGTGTAAAAACACAAGTTTACTGAGTATAACATTCAGCAGGACGATAAATAAGGACTAAAAAAATCCTGAGAAAGCTCCCGATTTCACATTTTTCCCCCAAAATATTAAGTTGAGCAATTCAAAAAAGGAATCCTGGATTACCTCAGTGTCTCCTGACATATACGTTAAGCATTTCTTTCTACTGAAAGAGGGTATATGTAGAAAGAATATTTTAAAATTTAGTTTTAATATTTAATTTTAAAATTTAATTTTAAATAAATTAAAATAAAAGAATTTTTTTAAAATATGAGAAAACTGTGCAGCCTGTTCAACTCACACAGCCTTGGGACAGAATGGTTCTTCAATTAAAGGGCTGGGTTTCTCTTCTTCCAGAGGAAGTTCTGCATCATCCCATGGGTTTGGAGGCTTTGGACTTTCCATTTTTGCGGCTCCGGAGACCCACTCTGAGGCAGAAGGGCTTGGTGTGATTGTTCTAGGAGGTGTATTGACAGGGGTAACCACAGGGGTGCCAATCTGACTAGTGGCAGCTGGAATCTCAACTCCTGCATATGTGAAGTCAAATTTCAGATCAGAAAGGAAAGCAGGCAGTAAATCTTGGACAGAGAGCTAGTCAGTTCTACTAAGCACTTGTACTTTTTGTGATACCTTTTGATAGTTACAGGGACAAGACTAGATAAAGCCTAGTTTCTTTTAAATACAGTGTTGGCTTTTGAAGGAGCTAGAATAAAACCTCACTTGCTTACTTCCTTTAATAAAAGAGACCGTTCTGCATTTTAAAAACTAAGTGCTTTACTTGGAGAGCGTAAATTTGACTTAATTACATTTGAAACACAGGAAGGAGCAGAAGACCTATTTTTCTGATGTGAAAAAGTGTGGAGGGGCTGGGAGGGGTGGAAATCACAGAGAGTATAAAAAAGTTTGAAAATAGAACTGTTACCAAATAAAAGATGTTTGCTTTTTATATGGATTAGCCCATAATTTTTGTAATTCATGAGCTCCCACTTGAATTATAGCCTCAAGAATATTTACCCTGAGAGATAACGTGTCTTTGAAGAAGAAAATTAAAGGTAGCAGATTAAAGCATATTTACTATTTCTAAACTTCAATTATTATTTTCACTACCTGTTTCTTTAATTTTTTCATGTTCATGAATATCCCCACTCATTCCTGTAAGAGATAGAGAAGACTCTGGAGTTTTGACTGGAGGCAATTCTTTTTCTGAAGGTGGTGTTTGTGGTGGTGTGGCCTGGGGTGTTGGCAACGGAGTAGGGACAACAGACTCCTGAGGGGGAAAAAAATTGTAACCATAGTTATTACCTCAATGCAAAATTCCTGTCTTCCAAGTATCCCCAGAGACAGCTGAGGAAGAGAGAGAAGGGCAGGTTATCACAGAATAGGAACAGCTTAAATTGGTGCTTCACAGGTCTAACTCCTCCATCTAAACGTAAAGTTGCAGAACGCTAAATGTTATGCTTCGACAAAATAAACTAAAACCCAGTAAACTATGCATAAATAATTATGTATAGAATAGACTATTTCAGTTGGAAGGGACCTACAATGATCATGTAGTCCAACTGCTTGACCAGTTCAGGGCTGACCAAAAGTTGAAGCATGTTAAGGGCATTGTCCAAATGCCTCAACCACCGACAGGCTTGGGGCATCAACCACCTCTCTAGGAAGCCTGTTCAGTGTTTGACCACCCTCTCAGTAAAGAAGTGCTTCCTAATGGCCAGTCTAAATATGAATTATATGATTACATGAATTTTAATAAAGCATTTATTACAATACTAAGCAATAAAATACTTCATGGCATAGATAAAATTGAGCTAGTATGATAATTTTATGGTAAGAGAATCGGCTAAAGAGAAGATTACAAATGAAGCAATAGCCAAGACAGTAAAGCACTAAAATAAACACATAGTTGTGGTGTTCCCTACAAAATGAAAGCTATGGATATAAATCTGATAAGCAAGTATGATAGCTGTCTTTTAGCCTGCTATGGAGGAATATGACAGACCTTTCCAAGTTTTCTCCAGCCCTGTTTGCTGACACTTCTTAAAGAAAACAAGATAATGGCGCTAAAGGGAGGCTTCCAGGCTACTTTCTAAAGAATAAATCCTCAGACTGATGACTTTTATAAAAACCTCTTATGGGAAGTGCAACATACTAACACATTTGGAAGTTCACACACACCTGTGTGACATGGTGAACACCAAAAAACCTGGTAACCGGGCAGCTGAAGCTCTAGACAGGAAACCTCACAGCAAGAAGGGGCAGATCAAGAACACAAACTACATATTGAAAAACTTCTGCTATAAGCTGAGCAGAAATGAAAAAAGGAGAAGAAAAAAACCTTACGAATGTACAAGTTATCCGCAGGATAACAATTATCCACAAATGTGGAAAGACACTAAAAAAAACATAATTAGCTACCTGAAATTCCAATAAAGGCAGGAGAGTATCGCTACTGTAGTGCAAGGCACTGCAGAAACCCCATCTTGCATACTATATTACTAAAAATAAATGTCTGTTAGCATATTAGTGTTACCCATGGTCAAGATCAGTCTAAACTGGAAAACATAAAAGTGCTGCCCATCAGCAAGAATTAAAAAAAAAGTACACATACAGATGATTGCTTTATTTAGCCTAATCAAACAAAGGCCAAAAAGGTCAAAACTAATCTCCTGAAGTTTGCAAATCAATATATATAGTAAGGAGAAAACAATTATTTCAGCCTAAAGACATTTCAGTTTAAGCTGAAACAACAAGGCTTAAGAGGGCCGTTAGTAAATGTATAATGCTTATTAGAAGAGGTTTCTAATTATCAGAAGAACAAGGTACAAAGTCTCCTCTTTGACATCATACCCTCTTTAATCTGTACTGGAGTGGGGAAGAGCTCTTTAGATGCAGGATGCTGCATTTAAGCCTACCAAAGTGAAATGACTACTTCTAACCAATAATCTGTTGCTCACTTACAGAAGGCACACTAAGTGCTATTTCTGTCTATATGCGCTGTAGCAGAATAGAATAACTGATCTCACTTTCAACAAAGCTTTGAATAGTTAGATTTCTAAAAGTGCAGCAATTTCCACATTCATCCCAAAGACATTATACAACACCAGCTTGTAGCACAGCCATGTCGTTATTGAAACAAGAGCAGCTGTCATTTGATTATCAAAGGGAACAGAGAAAATTATCATGCATTACAGGAAGCTCTACTAATCATTTATGCATTTACTGAAGACTACTGAACTAAAAACTTAGAAAGAATTAATACTAATTTTTAGAGATATTAAAGACTGGTTGCAAGCTCATAAGACCAAAAATAATACTGCTCTCAGCTTCTATTTCTTCTTATCTGAAGAAACTAATTTTATTTCTTCACAAGAAAGTAGCATAGCTATTTTTGTTGAAAAAAACCCTATCTTTTCACAACACGGAATTACGTAACAAGTCTTTCCCTTTAGAAATCAGTTCCATGCTCAGTCTTAAAGTAAATAAATAAATATAGCATGTTGCATGCAGTACAAAGGAATTAATTTTTTCTTCTTTTTATTTTTTTTTTAAGTCAAATAGGTTTAAACTTGTTGCTTGCTGGGGTATAATAAGGAATAATCAAAAAATGCAAATTATGCACATTCGGTTCATCGGGGTTTTTTCCATCATCTTTTGTTTTGCACATAGTTGAACCACCATGCTACAAAGATATTATCCCTTAGAACTTCAGTAGGAAAGCTGAAATAAAAGAAGTTCTTACCATCATAATCATTGTACTTGGAAGAACGTTTGTAGCAGGAGCTGCCTTCTGAGTCTGCTTGTTACCCAGCACGGCCACAATTATTTCACCGAGAGCTTCATTTACAAAATGACTTATCATTTCTGAGTCCACAGGCACGCCAGCATTGATAAAGAGTTGAAATCCTCTACCACCTGCAACTTCAACTGAAAATGAAGAAACAAAGCACACATCCAGGTCTCACTTCTTCAAATGCGTGCACTGTATTGCAGCCACTCATTTTACTCTCCAGAAACTTTTAAACATTCCTTTGCAAAAAGTGTTTTTTTAATTATTTTGTAGATAAAGAAACAATAGTAGAGAAGCAGTTCAGGATCATAAAATAAGGCAGCAATGAAGGATGGTGACATCACAGGAGAAATGCATTTGTCTCCCTTTATCACACATTTATAAGAGAGGTAATTTTTTACGTATCTATTAACAAAATAAAGGCAAACAAACACTACAGGCTTAGCAAAATGCCAAAGCTGATTTAGATGGCCAATAACAGAAGTTGATTTGTACAGTGGTGTGTTTTATGTGTTTTCTCCCTTTAGATAATTTATTTCATGGCCACATAACACTCTGCCTCAACATAGATTTAAGTATGCGATTTTTGCATTTTATAGTTTCATTGGTTCAGCATTTTCCACTCAGGCTCAGGCAACAGCTACCTACACAGCTTGTTAAAATTACCTAAAAATTGAGCTAATCCATCTGCTGAGAACTATAATTCCTACTTACCAATGTCAGAAGTTACAGTCTCACTGCCTTCGCTCTCTGAGGTGCTAGCACTGGGCACTGTTTCTTTCTGACCTGGGTACATCCCACTGATAACTTTTGCCATTATTTCTTGTTCCATCCTAGCGGAATAAACCCCATTTAACTATCAGCAAACACCAAGACATTTAAAAGTATACAAAAGAGCATTCTTGACATAAAATGTAAGGCAGCTCAAAGGAAAAAGAAGGGAAGGTATTCTTATGGAGTCATTCCTCCTTCCGTATATATTCTCTCACCACTTCATTATGTTGCAACTCACCAATTTATCAATCTGTTTTCTATAGTTTCTCTCCTTTGAATGAGTTCATCCAAAACATCAGAAGACTGCTGAGGAGCAGGAGCCACTGGAGGAAACAAAGGACCATTGTATTTTGGCGAGGAAACTTTAAACTGTCCATTAAGCTCCAGAAGAGGCTCAAAAAATTCTGGAATTTCATCCTCCTCTTCCTGCTCCTAATAAGTAAGTAGTAAATTAAGTTATGGTGTGTTTCTGGAAGGCAATGTCATTGAGGTAACCATCAGATTTTTTTCTTTAACAAACATTTGTAGATGTGTCACAGCACACAAACCACACTCTGCCTTCTCAGTATGTTGTAGTTAATTGATACAATTCTAAGCTTAACAAATCATAAATATATAGAGGTATAAAGCTATAGGAACTGCTAAGTAAAACATGATTTGGCTCATATTTCCTGCCTGTGCTGCACAGGGCAGGGAGCCAATGGTAATGCTAATACTTGAAAAATTTACTTACGACGTAAGTCAAGTTTCTTTAATACATACTCCAGAAATGCTCCTCCTTTAAACAAAAAGGTTTAGGAAACTTTCTATAGTTACCTGTTCGGTTTTTTCGTTTTGTTTGGTTTTGGGGTTTCTTTTAGAAACTGAACTTTTACTTTAAAGTCTCCTGTCTGAAAAGATACATTCCCAAAAGTTAACGAGCAAGTAGTTAGTCAAAACTCGAATAAAGCTGCCTGAAGACTAGAAATTAATGATTTACACATACGTTACACGTATGTTTGCACTTTCATTAACTTCAGCTGCTGAAAGTTGAAACTTATTTCTGGGTAATCAATTCACAAGATCCTCACAGACACTTTGAATTTAACCTTAATGTCCTACTTCTAAAAAGTTACAGAAGTTACTCCATGTGTGTTATAACGTTTGACTGTTCCCAAACACACTACCCTCCTTTTCCCACCCGAGCACATACACAGCATTAAATCCCAAAAAGCAGTCACTAACCCATCATAATATAACGCTTTAGAAATGTCTCATGATGGTTAAGAGCCTGCATCCTTCACTCACAATATTAAAAACAAACGTCTCTAATAGTAATATGATTCTCTAAGAGTAGAATCTACCATGCCTGATAGAGATGAAGAGCTGAGCCCTAAATTACAAGTGAGAAGTATGTGATGTTGCATAAAAGGGCTCATTGTAAATCTGTATTTACTAAAATTAATCTCCAACAGAGTGAAAGGGGAAAAGGAAAAAAGGAAGACTTTTTCCTTACATAAATTTAATTTCAACCCATAAAACAAAAGCGCTATATATTTTCTATCAATAAAACAACAAATCACTGAAAACAGAAAAATAAATGGAAGAAAAAAAAGATAGCAACATTTTCCTGTCTCCTTCCCCAACCCAGTATTAGTATTAATACTTCTCTCCTACCTTAATATACTTTAAAACTGAGAAGTCAGATAGGGCCATGATGGGTATTACAACAAAGAGCTACTAGGGAGTTGGATCTTTGCGAATCTTTAAGTAATAATAATTCTTCAAAGAAATGCTGTACATTTGGCAACTTAAAAAGTGGCAAAACCAGAGTATGTATATTTGGGTGACAAACAAAGATCTCTAAACCATTCTAGGCACAGAAATAAGAACCGTAAAGTTAAACTCAGAACGGCACTGAATGCCCTGCAAGCTGATAAGCAGCTCATTCTGTTGGGATATATATATGCACAACCATAATTCATTCTGACAGCAAATGTAAAGATGTCTTTGACCAGTGTTTCATTATGCATTTTCTGCTGACTGCATTACTCCATAAATTTTCTTTTATGTTGCCTATTTAATACTTCTGAAAGTATGCAAAATACAAACATCTGGATTAAATAAATCAAGTACATACAATAGATCTTACACATACTTAGTAACTTCTGACAAACTTTTGCCGTTCTCCTGCATTTCTAAACTACGTGTAACAAAATTTCACATCAATAGTGCACAAGTCCAAAATAAAATTATATTCATTTTGAGGTGATATCGCTGCTGAAATGAAAAAATAATATATTAGTCAGTATTTAATTATACAGGTTGAACTTTGATACGTATCACCTTGTAGACCAATCCTGAGTAATCTGCACTCAATTCTGCATTTTGCCTCCCTCGAGACCATTGAAAATACCTATCATGACTCCCAATCAACATACAACATAAATTAGGAAGTCTTTCAGGTATGATTGGAATATTAATCACTGTACTTTATCATCAAGTATCAAGCCCAAATTCTATTTCCCAAATTACATTCAGATAATTAAAAAAAAATAAATTAATAGGTGGTATAGATGAATTTTGTTCCATTACCAAATATGTATATGCATAGTCTTTTATTAAAGCCATCCAAAACTTATCCATGGGTTTCTTCTCGAAAGATTTCTAAAGAAATTTCCACAAGCAAGGTTCAGGGCTGCATTGCAGGTGCCACCTGTGATCTTTTGTCTGAAGAATTACACCTGTAAAAAAATCACTGTCCCCAAGGGCATCTATGGGAAGCAGGGTTAAGGAAAATACATTTACTTTGATCCTGCAGGTTATATGTTTTGCAGTCATATTCAAAATGGAAGCAAAAATTCTGAGAAGCAAGTGCCCACCTTGCAATTAGGGCATGTTCAGAAAAAGCAAAAACTGCCTCTATCTTAAATCCTAGTAAGTTTGCTAAAGGAACTGCAGGATGTGGCTGCTCGTAAGACTTGGAGAGTAGACTCAACAAACCTGAGAGTTTGTTCTGGGCTCATGATAGCAAAGCTAATTTCTCACTCTGGAATAAGGCAGGGTCCATGCAAGGGCTGGCCTTACAAAACCTCTTCTGTGCAGAAAGCCTAAACCTACCTGATTGTAGGTGTGACCATTGATCAAAAATAAAAGTGTAAGTCAAAGCTGTAACAGTTATTTGTGCTTTATACATGTGGATTTCCTTATTGTGAAATAAAGGCACCCAATTCAACTATTTTGGAAGACGGAGCTCTGGGCCTTTAAACACTAGACAGCATGGTTGCAATAAGAGAACAAGGCACATCACCTCTTCCCATGGCAGGGTTTGAGTTTTACAAGTTGGGGCATGTTGCATTAGTCCTCAAAACTGTTAAAACAAATTAGTTAGATTATGTGAGAAAAGGTTTGTCTCCACCCACACAACGAAGCACAGAGGAACGACAACAGGTGGGAGAATAACCAGGTTGGATGGGGTTTTGAGTGACCTGGGCTAGTGGAAGGTGTCCCTGCCCATGGCAGTTGGGCTGGAACTGGATGATCTTTAAGGTCCCTTCCAACCCAAACCATTCTGTGATTCTAATAGGACAACTGAGCACTCCAACATGGCTACTCCCAGGGCTATCACAGGTGAGGGCTAAGCTCCCATGTCCAGGAGTGAAAACCAACAGGATGAGCCCATGGAAAACTCTCCATAGCACCTTTTTTTAAAGTTGGGCAGGTGCATTTGGACGAGGTGATCGCATGATGACTTGTGGGATGCACAGAAGAGTGTTTTGGGATGGTACAACACTTTTTCTGTGCCATTTATGGGAGGGAACCAGAGGTGTGGAAAGGGAAAGACCAAGGTGTTTTGGAGAGGTACAGGTGTGGGAAAATAGAGGGATAAGCGGACAAAAGTGCCTGGCTGCATGTAAACAGGTGGCTGGTCAGCACACTTGCCTGGCCTTGCCAGCGCAGTCTGCCCTGTCTCCTCATTAAATGCCATTTCCCGAGCAAAAAGGGGTTTCAAGGCGCTGCAGATCCAGGTGCCAGAGCTGGGGAGGGCAAGGACCCAGGGCCAGCGACTGGCTAATGCCTGGATACTAGAGGGATCCACACTGCCTCTGTTTAGGTCTGTGTACATACACGTATACACACACGTATATATGAACACACACAAGCACATGTGTATCCCAAACCTCCACCCTGAACGGCCGGAGAGGGGAACAGGATCAGCATGTTGAGTGTTGTTTGAGTGCTGATCTGTGCAGCCACTCATGTATACACGTGTATATGTGTATTGGCATACGCGTGCTGGTGTGTACGCTTTGGCAACATACGCTCTGCCTGGGAGCAGGCAGCTGCAGCAGCCTTGCGATTATTGCATTACCAGTGCTAACCTTTCAACTCCTAAGTATCTCTTAAATAAGTATTTTCCAGCAGAAAAGGTGAAACAAATCCTAGGAAAAGGAAATGCCTGGGACAGGGTACTGAGGCCTTTTTGCAGTATCTACCAGGGAAGAAAAAAAAAAACAGAAGAAAAAAAAAAGGGGTATTTCACATAAAACTGAAGAGGATAAGTATTTAACAGAATTAAGTTTTCATAATAAAAGGAGTGTGGGGAAAAGACAACAGTAAGCTATTTTCCTGTATACCATTTTATGCACATTTTTGATGAATCTGAAGCTTCTTTTATAACAATAGTTTTGCTTTCTTTTAATGTCTTAAATATCCCTGCCACTCCAGAGGTTGATTTTCCACATTGTGTTTGCCTTGCACATTTTTAAGAACACTGTCTGTGTGGTCATAGGCCAAACATATGTTTCACTTGGAACGTTTTTTGGTATTGTGGTTAAAATATATCCCATTGCCAAAAATAAAAGATAAAAGCAATCCAGGACAAAAAAGGAAAAAGAAAAGATTAACTATTATTCACATATAAAAATTTAACGTTGCAGAATTTTTTTTTGGTTAGCTCATAAACTAGTTTCTTAAATAGCTTTCCTATTTATTTTTATAAAATAAAGCCCTTTTTGTGCAAGCAGAAGAAAGTTGTCCAAATAGATTTAACCCCTCCGCTCCAACAACTTAGGTAATTTTGGAACTAAAAATGAACAAAGCATTTCCCCACTTTTGACAGGTAAATGTCAAATTTTTTTTAAGACTTTTTTTTTTTTAAGATTTTTTTTTAAGACTTTAAGACTTGTAACTAACTGACAATGTTAAATGATAATTCAATTTAAAAATAAATCTACCATACTAGCCTGTAAGCTATAGTTAGTATTTGATGTACACTCTAATCCTGGGATGAAAAGCACACAGAACAGGTAAAAAGAATACATTTTTTGATAGATTTTGATATGCACACAGCAAGTGTAGCTCACTGGGAAGAAACTTGAGGAAAAAGTACTTCAAGAGAAATATAGCTAGCAACAGCAATTCCAAGCTCCTGGTATTTACTGAGTCCTAAATGCAGCAGGAGGTGGAAGCTGCCATCTCCCACAGAGGCGAGATACTCCACAACAGCTGGGTGGCAGGACCACACTTCCTGCAGAGGCAGCCTTTACCTGCTACCATTGAGTTTCTGCTTCTGCTCTTAATCTGGAGAAGTGAAATAGAGGCTGGTTCACCAAGCCCGAGAGTTTCTCTGCCTCCACTGTGAATTACAAGAGGTCAGCTAACTAAAAAAAAGGAATTGCTACCTAAGAGAATTAAACCATAAAATAGTATCTCAAGGAAACCCATGTTATCATAATCCAGAAAAAACCAATGTTGTTAAACATGCACAGCACTAATGAGGCATCCAGCAAAACAAAAATTTGGAATCTTTTAATGAGATCCATGAGATGAGTAGTACACAGATACTCACATACACTGCTTGTCTTGGTTTTTTTTGAAGTTACATAATGTTTGACTGAGTTAGTATGCTAAATCATTTTAGGACCTCAAAAGCATATGCAAATTGCTCTACATGGAAGTTTTCTAAAAGGGAACCCTCAGAAAATACTTTCATGTTTTAAAATATAGGTCACCTTACTTAAAATCTGTAAGAGCATCTTTTACATGCATTACATTTAGAGTCTGAAATTGTGAAATGTAAGTACTATAATCCCCGCTGATTTTAGAGGACTACTTTTATTTCTAGTGGATTCTAACACATCCAAATAAAAGGTAATTTTAGTTTTTGAATGTAATTCTTCAAAGGTCCTTTACTTACCAACATACAATAATTTCTAATACTGTTTATAGCATTGTAAACACTTCAGTATTGTTCGCAATGTGTATTTTAAAAGTTGCTAGTAAAGCAAACTTATTTTCTACATCGTGTTTTCATTATGACAGAATAATATAAAACAAATACAAAAATATTTGAAAGGACACCTTTGCAATATAATTACCTGCATGACATCAGTAACATCAATGAAATCAACTCCTGGAAGCTTTCTGTCTTCCTCCTCACTATGTATATCTTCTGGAGTCTTATAAAGGCAGGTTGGAATTGATAGGTATTTCGTATAGGGGAGAAAAAAATGTATTAGCAGAAAAACTTCATAACAAGAATGCAATTAAATCACCACTCACTGTCAATAGCCTGAACCCAGAAAAAATGCTTTACACACCTTAAAATTTAGGAGGAATTTCTTTGCATAGCGTAAAAAGAGATTAATACATGAGTTAATACATGCCGATGAGCGCCGACCTCTGGGGATGCACGCGTTTATCAGACCAAAACCAACCTGGGCCCACCCAGCAGGGGTGGCGAGGCGCTGGCACAGGCTGCCTGGAGCAGCTGTGGATGCCCCATCCCTGGGAGTGCTCAGGGCCAGGCTGGATGGGGCTGGGAGCAACCTGGGCTGGTGGAAGGTGCCCCTGCCCGTGGCAGGGGGTTGGAACTAGATGGTTTTTAAGGTCCCTTTCAACCCAAACCATTCCATGATTCTATGATTGTTAGAACTTTTTCTTATATGCTGATGACAACTAAAACTTGCTGTTGCCAAATGTCATGGAGTATCTCAACATCAAAAGTTCTAGGGCAATACCTGTAACTCTTACTATAAAAAAAATAAGACAAAAAATTTTAAACCATTGCACACAACCCATCTTAAGCAATTTACTTATGTGCCATTTCTACAGTGTTATTTAATATTATAAATTTAAAATAATAATCACTATTTTAGTCCAGTTTCTGTCTTATTCGGTGAATACCTTCACACAAGACCTTGATGGACCTAAGTCAGAATAGCAGCTAACACTCAGGGAAAACAGAAGGTAGAGTAACTATACACAAATCATCAGAGCATCACCGTGCCTTCACACTGTCCACTGTCTGCAATGCAGAAGACAGAAGTCCACTAGGAGAAACAATACGCTATCCTGTAAATGTGTGCCCTAGTTTGTAACCTTATCATTCAGTGTGCAACAGTTAACCTTTCCGTTGCACAAAAAGCTTTATTACTGCTTAGATGAGATTAAAAACACTTCTGAAAAAGTTATATGGAAAGCAAGCAGAGTAAACCAGCCAGCTCCACACACACCAGGTTACCACTGAACACCCTATGCACACATGCCACTAACCACTCAAGTACAGCCAAGGAGCAGATGGAGGGATGAAGAACACCCTCAGTCTTCATGCCAGAACACTGAAGCCAGTATAAATAAGACAGAAATGGGCCAATAAGGGATTATAACTCTTAACAAAACAGAGGAATTATGTTTTTTCTTAAGAGTTTTGCTATGGTGATTATTTAATCTTGCAAGAACAGCGCCTTGCTGCAATTTTTCATTCTCTTAAATAAATACCTCACATTATAGATTCTTCAGAATAATTTCTCAATTTTTCCTGGAACCATCTAATTTCTCTGACTAAAACAAGACAATGAAATTACTTTGTAATAATTTAGCATGTTTTAAGAACATTGAATTCCCAGACACTTAGATCAATCAATACCTGTATTACAGCATCAACAGGAAGAAGTGCAGGTTCAGAGTCTGGAAGAACATGGTTTACAGTCACGCTGTCACTTGAAATACTGTCAATATCTATATTTGGTAACACCTAGGATGGAAAAAAAGCACCAATCTGAAAATCTATGTATTAGTTTGGCTACTGTCATTGAACTTTTTAGAGTCTCTCTTCCACCTGCTACTGAGCCACTAACTCCAGTGACCTCCTTTTCTCATACCTATATCTGACAACAGCTTGGTTCTGAAAAACAAAATACTGTAAAGTACAAAAGCTAATCCCACAGACACCTGTTTTCTTGCAGTACCTAGTTTCTCCTGTTCTCTAATTCCCTGATTCCTTTGCCTTGCATGCGACAAAAGGTGAATATACCTACAAATATCTACATAGCAGATGTGTGTTTGACTGGCAATTCATTTACACTACGTTGGCCTACAAGTCACTGTGTAGGCTGGTTATTGGTTTCATGTTGTCATACATATGGTATAGTAAAATAAAGGGATAACTGTATTACAGTGTAGTCTGTAATAAAGGCATGTCTGTTACAGCATCAAAACATGTTGTGTTTTTATTAAGAACAAACATTTAAATGCTTCCTTAATTCTTCAGAAGGGGAGCACAGGGAAATCACCTTAAACATTTCAAGAACAGGGTGAAATAACAGCAAAATGTTGGTGGACGGAATACTGCAATATAGCAAGGGAACAAACCACACACTACTTTACCTGTATTTAACTTTGAATTCCATGAATCATTTGTACCTGAAAGGTGTGGTAGGAGTGTATATTCTCAACAATTTGAATCCAAAAAAATGAACACGTAAGAAACATTAACTTCCTTGACAACAGTCTCATGTAAAAAATTATAAAAACTAAACCACTAAGTAAGGACTGCAATGGTTGATTAATCAGGAGTGAAATCCTTGGGCTGACCATCATGCTTGAAACAGAAATCTTAAAGGCCAAAGCAGTCATCCAAGAAAACTGACATTTACCGTAACACTTCTTTTATTCCAAATTTGTTCTGGCTCAAAAATCTCATTTAAAAATAATAATAAAAAAAGAATTCATGCTATAGAACTAGTTTACAAACACCCTGCATAGGTGACTCACAGAAGACAAAGTTTTCTATTTTGGTCAAATAATAATTGTTAAAATATGAATAAAAATATTAGCATGGCACGACAACGTCTTGGTCCCTCTGTTCCATGTGTTTCTAATGCTTACTGAAAACCACCTACTGATCAAAGTAAGTTACTGATGGATGAGACTGCCTTTAGTTAGCATTTATTAAAATAAAGAAACAAATAATCATCACTCTTAGCATGTACCTGCACAGACAGTTGAGGTGGATCCTTCTTCTCTGATCTCATCTCTATTACAGCTATGTTTGGTTTTTTTATCTCAATCGGTGGTTTTGGTGGCACTTGAGGAAGAGAGGTTGTAACTGTAACAGGGTGCGGTTTACCTATAACTACTCCAGCAGGCTGCAGCGAGATGTCACTAATTTGGGTTTGACCTAAGGACAGTTTAAACATAATTAAATATCTATATAAATCTCCAAAGTCAGTAAATTAATAAACTAATTAAAATTAAATTCTCTGTGTCCGTGTTTCACATGAGACAGACTGAGATCTTGCATGCAACTACAGACTAATTAAGAAGTCCCCTATTAACAACTAGCTAAAGCATAGTGCTTCACCAGGTAATTTTAAGGCTTTCCCAGGAAAAACTGAACACTGCTGTTTTTCTAAAATTATTCACTCTGCTTGACTGCGGTGACACCTACTGCTGAAAACGAGAATAACTACATTGTATTTGCATTTCAAAAATGACATACCATGCTTCACCCCCTCTCACATTTTCTTCATCACATTCAAAATACTATTACACCAAGTACAGCATCCCACAAATTTTTGAGACACCTTTTTTTTTTTTAATAGTTATCTTCTTTACATGCCAATATAATACTAACCGTTCCCAAAACAAAGGCTGTATAAAGGTTCTATTGAAGGTCCAAAAATACAGAAGATACGACAATGAATTTAGTGTGTTTGGCACAATCTTACTGAAACTTGGGCTAAAGTCATTGTAAATGTTGAATGCAAGGACCAGTGAATCAGTTCCTGCTTATGGATACCAAACCTAAAGTCGGAACAATAACCCTAGAACTGTGAAGTGTACCAAAGAAGGTGTGTACAGCTAAGCAAATGCTCTGTCAGGGTGTCACCAAACATCCAGCACAAAGAATGAGGAGAACCAGAACGTTTTACACTGTTCCCCCACGTAGATTTCTCACAAGAAGGGCAGCTGCAAGTATCATGGGCCAGGGCAAATAACTGACTTAAGAAGATTTATATTGTGTTTACATGACGTAGCAGTAACTAACCTTCACACATCCTTCTACAGGTTATTTGCACCTACCTAGTGGAATAGCCATAGGAATTAGGTGACCTTCAAGTGGACTGCAGACAGCAGGCACATCTCGACTTGGACTAAAAAGATACTGATGTTCTTGGGCAAGCGCATATAAAGAACGCTGTTTCCTAGGGCTGATTACCACCTTCTGTGTGCAAGAGCAAGTCTGTGTCTTTGCTGACTTTACCTTTGCACCTGAAACAAGAGCAGATAAACTGCATGTCATCAACACATGTACAAACCCAGCAACATCACACGCTCTAATTTAAGCCCTTCTACTGAAACAACTATATATTTTTTCTGTGAGATGGAGAGAACAAGGGAGGGAGACAAGAAGGGTAGAATCTAAAAGTGCCAGGTTAGAAGTCTCAGCGTTGACAGGAAAGAAGTAGTTAAAATTACAATTTTTCAGCATCTGAATCTAGCAAATAAAGGCACAGAAATGTGAAGAAAAGGACACAAGGACGGTAGTAGGTTGGAATGAAACACGTGATTTAGCAGCTAAGAAGAAACCCAGATTTAGGTTTGAAATACAGCATTAAAAGAGCATAAAGGTTTGGCATAAAAAGTAGACAGGATACAGAATATAGCCAAACTTTCATTTGTTTTCATCTGAATAACTGCCTTAAATTTTATAAACATGCTATTTGTCTCCAGTGACAAGATTGACAGGTACTCAAAAGAACAGGTAATAATCGACAAATTCCTGGTTTAACAACTTAGTGCTACTCAAAAATAAAGCCATAACTAATACCCCTAAGTCTTGACTTGCAACATCAAGGAAGCACTGATTTTTTGGCCCAGTTTTGAAAATGTATTGTTAAACAGGCACCCAGAAGCCATTTGTATGCAACAATGTCTATGCATGTAGCAGGGGAGAACATGTACTGCAATGCTGCATTTCTCACCATACAGTCATGCAAGGTCTTATTCAATCTATATGCTTTGCAAACAGTGGATACTACTAAGGAAATCATTATCCTTAATCTAAATGGATAAAAACTGCCTGAAACATCCCCCCAAAGGAGTCAACAATCATGAATCAAATGGAAGTGCTTCTACTGCTGTTTTGTAGGCATTAGGAAAATGAACCTGGAAAGAACCACATTGGTAACAAACTGTATCTTCACTACAGCCAAGAAAAATGTCCTCTTACTCCTCTGCTGTTTCTAATCATCACCTTTCCTGTATTAATGGCCAGTTAACACACAGCAACATGCCCTTTTTAGTTCTGTTCACATCTAATAGCTTCCTAATTAATTGATGAAAAAAGTCAATGAGTATAAAATGTAGGGAATAAAGTTTGACAACGTGACTTTTAACAAATGCAGACAAATGGGTAAGGGAATTCCCTCAAGAAGTGGTATTTTTGTGCACACAAACTCTAGGTAATAAGCCTAGAAACAAGAATGGCAAGCCATAACTCTTCAACGAGAAAATACAGGTCAGGAAGAAGTGTCTCTGAAAAAGGCTTTAAGGTCATGTTGGATAAGCAATGCAATGATAAATCACAACACAATGCTGTGGTCAACAGGACAAACGTAATCCTCAGATGTCTCAACAGGATGCCAGCAGGTTGGAGCAGGAGAAGACTTCCATATATGATAATACCGCATGCAGTACTAGTTCTGCATCTCTGTTAATATTAAAATAGATTGGACATTAAAAGGTCTTTTTAATTTTTTAAGGAAAAACACCTGGAAACTGAAGTAGCTGTAAACTGATGCGAAAAACTATAAATCAGGTATTGATTTTGAAGCGTCCCAATTACTTGTGAACCATAAGGTATCTAGCCATAAGAAGAAATAATTAAGGGCAGAATTTCTGATGTCTTCAAATGATGAGCATGTGCCTTTCTGCAAAGCACAGGTTAGCCAGAAAGATTATTCTTTAGTCAAAGACAGATTACTAGACTCGGTAACACAAATAGATACAGTTCAGTGGCTTCTGATTTAGAAGAGGTCATACTACATGATCTAACAGTCCCCCTGGCCTTGAACTTTTGAGCAAAACCAGAAATTGGCAAGAAGTCTGTAATACTACCGACTTGTAAAAACAAGGTTCTCACAGTAAGAATGATTAAGTACTGTATACACACAGAAACTCATTTTAATTGCTTTCAACTTTTCATTTCCCCCTGAAAAGTTTATTTGCACTGGGTAGAAACTAGACTTTTAATTAAACTTAGCTTCAAAACCATAGTGTTTTACATGTATTTATCAGTTCAAATTATGCAAGAAAACAACTCCAACTTCTTTTAGAAATGCTCTCTTACTCATAAAACTGTTAGTTAGCTTTTTCCCCTAACTTCCCATAAGAAACCAAGCTTAAGTCGCTAAAGTTTATTTGCAAAGAAAATGGTTGAGAGTTATAAAATGACTGAAAAGAGACTCTCCAGATGGCCATTTCAGTCTTAAATAAACATCCTTATTCTAACACTAATTTAAAACAAGCTCAGTGAACTGCTCTACCAAAATAGAGTAATTTAATAAGTCTGGATTTTCCAGCCAACCAAACCCAAGGCCAATGACTTCCAATAATTTTTAAGCCTTTATCACCTGGTACATCAAGGCCAGAAAGGGAATCTGTGGGTGCAGATCTCTGAAGGAAAGAATGAACCATGCCTAATGTGAGCAAGATTTCTTTCTTTTTTTTTTTTAAGAACCTGGTGCTTTAAAGTGTTCATTCAACTTTGTTTCATTTTCTTTACAGATCTGTTTCTAACGTTATTATTACTACTTTCCTGACATAACAGCATCTTCAAGAATAGCAGCTCTCAAAAGCACTTAACTGTTTTGTCTTCATGAGACCTATGTGAAACACAGAAGTATTACTTTTCCATTTTATTGGCAAGATGCAGGAAAACACAAAAATAAGCAGCTTGACCAACTGTCTTATAAGAGTCAAAGACAAGTAATGCCAGTATCGAACAAAGGCTGACCTCAGTCTAAAGCCATTAAAATAAGAAAAATCAGAAATAGGACACTTCATCATTGGAGTGCTACTCTTTCAAGTGACATGCAAAAAATTCTGTATTCTTCCTTCCTTTCCTTAGGTAAGAATACAAGGGGATGTCTTATTTTATTTACTGTCATGATAGAAACAAAACTGTAATTTCCCGTAACTGCAGTGTGATGTGAAATAGAGAAACAAATTTTACAGTGGCTTTATTATTGCAAAACACACATGTTGCTGTAATGCTGTAGCATGACTTAATGACTTGGAAGAGAATCACTTTGGGTAAAGGCTATCCAGAGTTCATTCTGTTTTCAAGCAAATAGCTTTTAAACTCTACTTGTCACATGCAGGAGTCCTGGAAGATTGAAAGCAGCATAGATCCAGTACACAGTTTTTAATTTCTATTTGCCCCCAACAGAAAACAACCTAAAGCACAAAAGCAGCTTATTACAACTGCATTTCACTGACACTACTGAATTAAACACATTATTGGTAGAAAACTGGTAATATCAAATGACCTATTTATTATAAGTAGATTGAGAGGGAAGGGGGTACTTTTTCTGCCTCTTTACATGGTATTGTTTCTGGAATAATGAAACTGGCCTCCCTGGAAAGGTTGTGACCGTCTATAAAGGACAAGAGCCCAACAAATATAGAAGAAAAATGTCATTTAGGACTCAGCAAAAGGAGAACTGCTGATTAGCTATTTTTAAAGAAGTGTCTGTTCTCATTCCAAATCTTAGCAGTCACTGTATCACTGTTATTGCTACACTAAGTGTTTACTAGCACACATGTTATTAAAAAAGACCTGAACAAATAAACTAAATTACAGGTGTGAAGCACAGCCAGTAGACAAAAAGAATGATACATCATGCTGGTCCTTCAAATGAATATACCAGTGCTTTTTACAAAAAAATGAAGTGTTTCAAGAGGTCGAATGAAATATACAAGCAACAAGACTAGCAGTTTCATATAAATTTCTCACCTTTTTAAAAAAAATGAAGTTTTGAAAGACTTTTTTGCCAGATTTTTGCCAAGAGTATGACCCACATTTTCCAGGAGGGTTATGAGAATTACAAATACTTTCTACCAATAAAACTTCCTGGATCACAACTGGGCTCCAGAGCACAGGTAAGAAAAGTGTCAGGAAACAGCATGAAGACTACGCTAAGTTTAATAATAGATTCTTGTACTATTTTGAGGATTTGCCACTGTGGATGTACAACATAACGTAAAATAACCCCAACAAAACCAACCACTAAATCCAGCAGTGTTTGTCTTCAAAGACATATATGTTTTATGCCATACATTTTAACTGCCTAAAAACACAGTCTCATCAAGTTACTACCTTCTCATGTTAATCTCCTGTATTTCATACAGAACACGGTATTTTGATGGTTATAATAAAAAGTCTGACATTTTTTAAACATGACAGTTAAGATTGCAGCGCAAGTGCAAGAAGCATAGAGGGAAGCCAACTAATATGTTACCATTGATGTTCATCCTATTAACACGATTATGCCCACTATCACTTTAACTGCTTCTTACACACAACACACTCTTTCTCTCCATCATCTTTTATCATGTAATTAGCTCACTTTTTCTGCAGAGTGAGATGATACACACTAGTTTTTCTGACATATCAGTTCAAGATTAATCTTAGTTTCTGTATTAAGAATCAGTTTTGAAAAAATAACTAGGGAATAAAGCAGATGCAATTAAAACATTACTTTCTAACTCAGACGAAAGTTTATCTACATTTACCTACGTCAGATATCGTACTGTTTAATTTTTTTATTATTTTTACACATTTTTAATGGGTTTGAAAATTAAAATCTTGTGCTTTTAACACTTTGCCTACAAAACTAATGAATGGAATTCATTATTAATCGACCAATAACTTTTATCAATCAATTCAATAACCTTGACAAGCTAGTACAAAATACAGTTATACTCTGCTTTTAACTCTGAATTGACTAACAAGTTACCTGCCTTTAATGAACTTAACCAATGCTTCTGATTAACATCTTTCAATATTTTCAAGTTAATAAATGTCACCTTCACACCCATAAATTTAAATTTTCATATTTCAATTAATGTATTAGAAGTAGGAAATGAAGTATCAGGCTTCCTTAATTTTTCAAATCTCCACAGATTTCTTAACTCTGAATGTATCAATCATTTAAATGACATGCCTGGATAAACCTGACATGAAGACTACATCTCTCAGTAACCTTTATCAAAAGCTGAGTTAGTATTTCCACACACTCAGCTTTCAGGTGCTTATGTCATTACTTCTAGCAATTCAGCCTGGGCAACAATAAATATATATTAATATGATTATTAAATTTAGAAGGAAGTATTAATTTGACAATCTAAAATACGTAAGATACACACTAAGCAAATCCGAAAACCTACTGATATTATTTAGGTTTGTGACGAGTATCTCTTAGAATAGAACAGAATATTTCAGTTGGAAAGGACCCAGAATTATCATCTAGTCCAACTGCCTAACCAGTTCAGGGCTAACCAAAGAAGTTAAAGCATGGTATTAAAGGCATTTTCCAAATGCCTCTTAAAACACTAGCAAGCATGGGGCATCAACCACCTCTCTAGGAAGTCTACTGCAGTTGCTTAAGCTTTAAATAGAAGAGCAGATAAACTACGATTAAATAGTTTCATTTATACAAAGAATTCCTGATAGAAAAACTGGGAAGGAACACCTTGTTCACATCAAAGAATTACTTACCTCTAACACGCTCT
Source organism: Falco punctatus (assembly GCF_963210335.1). Lineage (NCBI taxonomy): Eukaryota > Metazoa > Chordata > Aves > Falconiformes > Falconidae > Falco > Falco punctatus. Next base: position 40,527,749 of record NC_137587.1, on the reverse strand, counting down.
ATCACCTTGGGTCTTTGAAGTTTAGATTTGGGAGAAGGAGAGTTGAATCTCAGATATGGTGCTTTTTTAAGTGTGCTACGATGGCCCTGGTAAACTGGTTTCCCATAAACTTGACACAGATAGTCTTCGCTCTGTACCACTGCACTTTCATTCACAGGTCCCTGACACACAGAAAAAAAAAAGTTTACAATTGATGTACAAAATTTTGAACACATCAGTAGTGTTGTAAAGTCTAGAGGAAAAAAAGTAAGAAGTTCTGCAGCAGTGTAAATTGCAAGCACACAAGAGAATTTATGCGTACAGAAGACATACAAGAAGCTCACCAACAGCTGAATAAAATAGCAGGTACTGAGTTAGACAAATTCATAAGACAACAATAAATTTTACACTGTTATACACACTTCACTTAGGCTTCTACAGCACATGAAAACAAGGACAAATCATTTCACTTTCATTTAAAATTATTAGTTGCACTTACAATTTTTCACATGAATACTGCTATCTAAAGCATAGCAGTCATTACTAAAAAAGAAACCAATTACTTGGCAACTCACATCTGCCCTTTTTCCTTTCCTGTGCAAACTTTCAGAAGAAAAGTAAGTTTTAAACCTCTGTTTGCTTGTGTTATCTTCTGCTTGCTTCTGCAATGGCTTAGCTGCAGATAAAGGCTTCTTTGTTGAGCATCCTTGGATTTTTTGCGTTTTTCCTTTAATTTCTTTATTGGTCTTCATAGCCTTGATGTTTTGGGCTCTCTTGATCCATGGGACCTTTTGATCATATTTCACTTGTTCCGGATCATTTCTTGCCATTTCAGCCTAAGGATAAAACATAAACATAATAAAAGGAGATTTTTATCTTCAAGGCTATTAGAAGAGTCTGTGGATAACTTTGAAGTTCTGAGAAATGGCCTGTTTTTCATGTTAGCCAGCAACTGTGACCAGTGATTTTCATTAAGCAACTGAAGTTTTAAAATAGAGGTAAATATTTTATTACAATATACTACATGCTAGTAATAATAAGCAGTTTCCTCATGTTTTCAAGTTATGAGTGAATCATGTTTAACTATCGACATGAGAGAACTACGTGAGGTGGAAAAAATAACACAAAAACCTGAGCTCATTTTTTCCACCCATACCTGGATTTCTACGCTGATTGCCTTAATCCACTCATCCACAGTCTTTCTGATACGAATCTCCTCTAATACATCTCTGAAATAGAAGAAAGAATTCTTTTAGGTCAGTGCTTCTTAAATTGCACAGATTTGTTCCTGGGGAAGTAGTGACCTATAAACACTACAAAAAGAGAAATCCAGAACACGGACAGTAAGATTATGTACCTGTACAGTCTCCAAAAGGCACTAAGCATAGCCGATCTTAGTACCCCTAAACCTAAATCTGTTCTTATACAATACCACCTGTAAATCCCACCCTGCACTAGTACATACTAACTTTATTACAAACATCTATGAATAAGTCACAGTCATGTGTTAGTTCCCGTTTGGATCAAAGACTGGCGAAAAAAAGGCAATAAAAATATCCTAAATCAAAAGACAAAAAGCAGATGACAAGATCTAAAAGATAATGATAGCAGACAACATGCCTGAAAAAAAAAAATATATACATGAAGAAAATAGTTACCTTCCTCAGGAAAACGCAAGATGAAGTTGTATTTTAATAGGAAAGTTTTCATTATGATTCAAGCAGGAATCCTTTACACAACTAACAAAGCGGAAGTTCAAAAGCCAAAGATCTACTGTAGGATGACTAATTCTATAACATTGAGGGGCTTATGAAGCCTCTTCTGTTCTGAATAATGAAATTACTCTTTAATGTTCCTACTCATGCAAGTTTGTCTACAAAAAGCTAAATGACCCCTTGTCATGACAGCAGAGCAGTTTGTGCAGATGATAGTCTCAGAATTCAGATTTACTGAGAAGCAAGAGGTACTTGTCAAAAAATTCAATTCACATCAGGAGGGTCAAAAAAACATTTGAAGTCCGAGAAAATCATCTAATGATTGCTAAGAAGAGTAAGTAATTATTTTTGGCAGGGAAGTGCACTAGTTCTTCAATGCATGGAATTAAAAAAAATTGAAAGAGAGGTGATAAAAGGTGAGCATATACGATAAGCAGTCACACAAATTATTAAATTATAGGGTCTAACCTGTCTGTAGTCAAGGCATTAATAACAGTATACATGGCATCTCCATCTTTTGCACGAGTAACAGCTTCCAAATTTTCTTCAAGAATTTTTTTATGGTTTTGAACTCCTCTCAAAATCCTTTCAGCATCCCTCAGTATAGATTTCGGCACTTTAACGTTTTGAAGGATGTATGGTTTATTGAACAGATGATGTCCAGGAAGATCAGATGCAACAGTAGGCTTTTTTGACTAGAATGGAAAGAGAACTTCTAGTTTTTAATCAGAGATTGTAATTTCAATTTTTGACACACTGATCAGAACTCCTAATATCTATTGTCACGTCAATGCCCATCATATGAAATACTGTTCGTGTGTACTATCCTCAACTTCAATTACTCAAGAACATTCAATATGTTGCAAATATACTTAAAAGCCAAGCAAATGGAAAGAAAGCTCTAAAATGTGAAATGATATAACGTATGAGAAGCAATGCCAATGAAGCTAATAAGCATGTGAGAAGATGTCAATTAGATACATTATGTAAATGTAAATCTCTCCATATAACAGTAGTTAAGTATAATTAAAAGCCTAATAAAAAGCAAAGCCCTCTAAATAACATGAACTAAATTTGGCATCAATCTACCCCAAGAAACATGAAGCAAAAGATGTGAGTTTTAAAAACAACAAAATAACCCCCTCAACAGCACCATGAACCTGTCACCCTTTTGCTGATTTTCACTTTTCAAAAGAAACAATGAAACAACTACTAGACTTTTACTTTGCAGAGTCCTTTTACAGAGATAAAGGCTGAGCATATATTAACTGCTCAATACAAAAAGGAAGGGACACAAGTACACAGGAAACAAGGATCCATACATTATAGTTCTCACATTCATTCTCACATCACTGAGGAAACCCAGAAGTCCCCTGGTAGAGTGCTTCATTTTCCAGAAGGCAGGGGGGGGGATGACACGGGACAGATGGGGATGACAGCAACCACACAAACACACACACACCCCCTGACAAATGTATATAAAGAAAAAAAACCCCTAAAACCAAAACCAAAATACCCAAACTTGAGTAGACTCTGAAAGCATCAACTGAATGAACAGAAAAAAAAAAAAGTCTCACAGATCACAAATCAGTTTGGGCTTTAAGGTTACTTTTATCAAATCCGAATTAAAAGAAGGTTATGTTCTGACAGGCATACTACCAAAGCATAATGGGCATAACAAAATGGAAATCAACACACTGATCCCATGATCTTGGTTTTTCCTGGTGAGAAAAGGACAACATACCAAATTATTTACCAACTTTATATAGGTTTTCATTTTATAATTAAAATTTTGACAAATACTAGCTCAACAGGACAGGTGAATGTAAGAAATACAGATACATGTGCAATTGTAAAATGATGTAGACTTGCCAGTTAGATCATGAAATGGTAATTATATTTGCAGTCCTCACTATGCCCATTTGAGACAGCAGTTTTCTGCCTGACATTTGTATTATTCCCTCTCACTAAGACTGAATAAGACACATCAAAGAACAAGCTAAATCTTGAGTAATATAATCTGTACATAATAGCAACCTTTTCAGACAGGTATTCAATAGCTACTGTGGTGTTATCTCACTGCAAGCACATTCAAAACTGTTTCAGTATTACAGTATTTAAAAAAAAAACCCTAAGACATAAAAATTCAAGGTATACCTTAATAAGATCATCCATGCCTGATATCCATGAATTTGCTTCCTAAAAATACAGAAGAGCAGCTATTGAAACTTACCTAAAGACAGATATCAAGGTAAAATCTAGAGGAGATATTTGATAAATTTAAATGGGCACAACAAATTCCTTGTGAACTACTAAATCTTACTGCACCCTTCGATTAGAGCACCACCTTCTGTTCCATCACAGCCTGTCTCAGCTAATTCACACCTTTAATTTTTTTATATGACAAAGCTAGTGGTGATTTATCCCAAGCACTTATTTTCTCACTCTACAAATCTCTCAATGATGACAGGTCAATAGCTACATATCTAATTGATTCAACTCCACACTTGCTGAAGTCATCACCTCTGTCTTCCTATTGACCTTTCTCGTAAGGAAGAAGAGATCTGAAACTATTTATGTCAACTGTGTTTTTCTCATCTGCCATTCCACCTCCCATCTCGTCCTGTTGTTGCCTAAAGTACATTACTCAATTAAGCTTTTAGCAATAGTAGTAAGCAAGTATCTCCAACATAAATGGGGCACGTGGCACCTGTTCTCTTTATTAAGAACAGTTAAACGTGCAGTCCGCTAGTATGTTAAAAAAAGCTATGAAACAATGCACCAGCTGTACTATAAGACAGCATGTTTTCTAAAGGTACAGCAGCAAGTAACTGCCATGTAATACAAAAATATTTTTAGGGAAATATTCAGCCGAAACCTTCAATCAAAGAAGTGAACCAACAGAATCAAAGCTTTTACATTCTAAGCCAATTCACATATCTGTGAATTTTCAAGGCTTTCTTCTTTTCCACCACGTGCATTTACAAGAACAGAGGTGACCACAGTAGACAGGCTAAATGATCACATATATACCTTGCTTCTACATGGAACCAGATTAACGAACAGATAAAAGCCTCAGCTGCCAAAAGCCAGAGACAAGCTACATGTTGCCAGCACAGAACCATTCTAGCACTAAAAGGTACAAAATCACTAGCATAAGAAACACTACAAAGATGTATGCCAGGCAATTCTTCGGAAACAGTACTCTCTACAAAAAGAAACTGCAAAATGAGAAAGAAAGTAGCTTAAGTACTTAAGTCATCCCTACAGTTCTGCAGTTCTAGTATCACAGCAAGACAGCAAGCAGAGAATGCGCTGAAAATATCCAAAACCAATCAAATAAATAAACCACTTTTTTTCTTTTTTTTTTTTTTTAACCTGTTTTATGTTTGGTTGAATGGTTTCAAGAGCCTAGTCTGTTGCATACTCATTGAGACATATTCAGGCTCAAAGCCCTTTCACATACAAAGGATGCAATATTTCAAGCAATTGTAAACAAATGTCAGTCTTTTTACAGAGGTAGAAGCAAGGGCAACACTTTTACTGATACCAGACCTCTAAGTTTTTCTCCACGTTTTTTACCCCCATTATTCAAACTCTTGGTTATTCTGATAACAGGGACTTTACCTGTAGCATGTCTTGCATTTCTTTTCTCAACCGGTCAAGATCTTGAAGTAAATCACCTGCTTTTTTTACCGTTTTCTCAATTGAACTGCAATTTTGAAAGGAGTTTTCAAAAGCAGGGGACGAATCTGTACATAAAGCAGTATGCCTGATGGGAGAAACACTCCTGATTAAAAGTCTCATGGCTCCTTATGTCACCCAAAAAAGTAGCCAACTGTGCAACTAAGCATGAATTTAAAGTACAAGAATACCAAACCTATATATAAAATGGAATTTTCTCTTTCACCTGAGGCTACAGACAGGTTATTGGGTTTTCTCTGCTTACCACTTAATGCCTTGAGCTTTATCCTTCTTTTTTCAACAGTGAAACCACATCTAAAACTCAAATCTAATAGAGCAACACTTAAACTGGATACCTCTCCATTTGAAGCAATTACCATTTTTGTCTATACTTTCATAAATAAGACAATACATGTGTAGCTGTTTCTCATTATATTAGTGAAATTATGCCGTCAAATTATTGCCTGAGGAAAATATGTTTCAGACTGGATGGCTAAGAACATTCCCTCACCCACTCTAATGCTTACAAATTGTTAGGCAGATGCTGCTCGTTCCCAACAAAGTGTTCTCATACAGCTCCCATAAGCAGGCAACTTGAATGGCAATTCCACTTTAATACTGCCTGTATAGCTGGCTTCCTGGCACTACTCTCCAAGCTGCTACAATAGAAGAAATATACTCAGAAGACAGAAAAGCACTCCAAGTGACACCCATTGACTTCCAAGAAGCGTGTTACAAACGACCTTTAGCTACAAGCCTTCATTTACCTTCAGTACAACAGAAATGCAAAAGTAGCATAGAAGTACCAGTCCTGCAGTGTTTTACTTCCAAGTACAGCTTTGCCAGACTCAGGGACCATACCAGTGACTCCGTTACACCATCAATACCTAATACACCTTTCCCAATTAAAACAAACAAAAAAGTCTTCCTCAGTTTTGGACTGTTATGTTTATTTACCTGTCTCTCTCGAAATGCCAGCTCATTTGATTACTGTTTAATGCTGCCTTCTTGGAATACTCAATTTGCCTTGTTGGCATTTCTTGAGAATTCTGAATATGCTCAAGAAGTCTCCCTTCACCTAAGGCAGAAGAAAAAGTTAAGTTTGTTCAACAGATGTAATAATTTCTTTTCCTTTACCAAGGACAGTAAAAATAATTTTAAATTTTAAAATACAGATTTATTTCAAATAAGGCAAGTCACATAAAACCACTTACACTAATCTACCTTTACTACGATTGTTTTACATTAGCAAAGTGAGGAAAAAAAATGAATGAAACTGATGGCAATTAACTGAGTCACAGTGAAATATTCTGTGCATAATGCCACAGATTTCTTCTTCCTTTGTCTCGTTTCATTTATTCCTGGACCCACAGAACAATAGGACTACGTGACAGCTTTGTAGAAGAGGGGTAGAAGGCACAGTCTGAGAAGGATTGGATAGAGACACAAACAGGCATTTTTTCCCCGACGTTAGAGTACAATGGCTGGATCTTTCAAACGTTCTTCCTCAGTCCTAGATCCTCAAACAATTCTAAATGCAACCAACCAAAACCAGATGCTTTATTTTTTGATGAAATGTTTAAAACTGAGTTTCATGTCACTAAAGTGATCAAAAGCAGTAAAAGAAAATTACTTTACATTTCCTTTACAAATGCTGTTTTCGTTACAATAGCTCAGAGACCCTATGGATCCATGTTTTGGAAAAAAAACAAATTTCAATTCAATCAATGATAATGAAAAAGTTATTGAGTAGCTCCCAAGTTTTACATTATTCTAAATAACCTTCCCTACACCTGACAATGAACACTCATTTCATTTTTTCAGCTAAGAAAACATTTCAGTGAGCAATCACGTTGAGAGACTATAGGTTAGATCAGTGCAGTCACTAAGTCTTTAGATAATTAAGATTAAGTGGATTGTTCACAAAACTAACCCTTCTCAAAGGTACTTTCAAATACTCAGAATATACGTATTTAAGTGCAAGCAACTGAACAGCTCAAAGTAAGTGAAGACCACACAAAGGAAACCCCAAGCCATACTATTCATGCCAGTGGAGAACAGGAGTGTCTTACTCACAATACCTTCACTTGGGGATTTGGAAATATTTTTTTCTGTTACAGAGTTTTCTTTCTTTGAGATTTTCACATATTTTGATACAGGTTCTGGAGCAGACCTCCGAGGAACCGGTGTCTCTAGAGTTTTTTGTGGATGAACACCACGACATTGAAATTGGCTTGAATACACTTCAGGGAAAAAAAAAAAAAAAAGTTATTTAAATGTTAACAATTTTCTCCATAGGAAAAGAAATCTAGAAAAAAAACATGGCCACATTATGAATTTTTCACAGAAATGCAAAACATTACAGAACTAGTTTAAAAAGTAAACAGGAAGAAAATGTCATACTTGCAAGTAGGATGAAGAGATAAACACACACCCCTTCCAGCCGTACTACGAACTAGTTCATCACAAGCTTCCATACATCTTATTTTTCGTTAAGATTATTTTAGGTTAACTCTAGGCCTCTCCTGGTGCAGACTAAGCCCTTAGTAAATATAAACCTTTCACTTTAAACTAAACTGGAACATTTTCAGAATATGTGGTATATGTTACATAGCATATTAGGCAAAAAAACCAATTACACAGAAGAAATGTTTACCACTTATTACTGATGGGATGTACAATCCAGTATTAATGGATATAAAATTAATGCAAAACTAGTACTGAAAGTAAGGTATTAAGGATTTGTCTTCACCTTGGGCTGGTGCACCACTGCTAGGAAGTAAACCCCTCTGACACGAAGATACTTCATTAGTAAGCAATTGCTGTTCTGGCTTCTCAAATTGTTTTGTCATGAGACTGGAAGAAGGTACGTGAATTTGCTGGAAGCCACCCATGTTGACTGCAGAGCTGATGAGATGAGACTGAGAGACAAAATTACAAAGTATTTCTGATATATGCATTAGCTTCCCCAAGAAAAACTCTAAGCATGAATACTTTCCAATATAATCATATTAAACAGATTTGGACATGATATTTGAGATAAAAGTAGCCTGCAACAACCTTGTAATACAGACATGCTTGGACACTGTTCTGCCTTTCAAAAAGCATGCAGGACTCTCAGAAGAAACTATAAATGTTCTTAGATTTTTAATATGACTGGCTACTTTTAAAATGAAAGTTTCCTCAATTAACAAAGGTCTAAACAATTTCTCAGTGGGAATGAGAACATTTCACAATTTTTGCATTTACTTTCACAGACACGAAAATGGGGTGGAGTAGAGCAGATACATGGGACATAATGAGAACCAGAACTTTTCACAAAAAGCTCTAAGCTCTGTACTGGCCAGTGGATCTTTCTTTCTAATACTAAGACATAATCCAAATTAAATTGAAATACAAAAGAAATTATAAAGCTAAAGCTTCTGCATTGTTACTCAGATACCTGAAAATTCATTTGTTGCTCCTGTAACTTTTCCAAATGCTGAATCCGTTGCACCATGAATGCATTCATTTGCTTTTCAAGCTCACTGACTCTTTCGTGACAGTGGTGTTTCTCATCTGGAGTCTTCATATTTATTTGCTGTTCAGCAACACACTGCAGTTGTCTGTCTGTCTCCTGTAGTTTATGAAGTAATGCTGAAACCGAGTTAACTTTTGCTTCCAAATCATTTTGAACCTGCAAGAAAGGGAAAAAAAAACCCACCCAAAAAACAAGGAAGGGAAAAAACCTTACTGCAAAAGAGGTGCAAGCATGAAGAAAAGAAAACCTCCTTCCCATCATCATGGAAAGATTTCCTTCCCAGAAGACACAAATAAAATCCTAGTTAACCCTAACATTTGCTGGTTTAGCATTAATATGAAATTATTCTAAAAGATAAATCAAATGGTCTTTGTCCATTTGCCCATTTAGCCAAATCCAAATTAGTTCTCTCTCATATATTGGTCAGTCAGTCAGTCAAAGATTACTAACACACAGAAAACAGTAAGCAGCTACATTTGGTTTCTGACTCCAGTACTGATAATTTCAGGCTTGCTTAGAACATCTACTACTTTAAGTGGACAAATAACTAGTATTACAACAAGCCACTTACTTTAAGAAGTGGAGCTGTAGTAGCAATTGCAGCAGCAGTTGCTGCTGCGATGGTGGTTGCAGAATTAGCTTCTCTGTGTGCTGACGTGGTATCATGATGAACACTTTCCTTTTTTTCTGTAAAGGCATTTCCTAAGAACTGTACCTTCACCTCCTTAAGTACAGGGGTATTTTGAGTTCTATAAAAATAAACAAGTGCCTGTAAATAGCATTGTTTTCTCTATATCCCTTCCAAGCAAATGATTTCCCACATATAGCATTGATATCACTACTTATATAAGCTTTTCTCCTGAAGCTTGAAGGATAGCTTGAAACCTAAGAAACAATTTTAATCTCATCTTTTAGCATGACAGAAGAAATTTCTCAGAATTATGTTACATATTCTAATATAAAAGGCATATCCCTGTGCTGACTGCAACCGCAACAAAGAATATGTTTACAGGTTGTACTTTGCAAAGTTCAGTGTACTAGTAGCAAAGTCCAACTAAATTTCCAATCTTCAAGATTTCCAGCCTATGGATGAACAGTATGTGTCCTTTTCTGTCTTTAAAAATATTATACGGTTTTGGCATGAAATGAATTTTCTATCAGAGAAGATCTTGCCTGACTCTTCTATCATGAAATCATAAAAAGGTCTGAAGGCATTACCTAAAATATACAAAATAAGTAAGATACTCCAGTGAGCTCCGAGTGATAAAATAAAAACACCTTCATAGACAGAAAAAGAATACAGAGAACAATAAAGAATACTTTTTCCTTACTATGCATTTTGGTAGAAATTGAAGTAGTAGTATAGTAGTATATCTGTACAGAAACAGAACAGCTGAGACACTAACAACAATACATACTTACTTTTGCTTTAATACTGCCATCAGTGCCTCTTTCTGGCCAGTAGCATACTGAGAAATAAGAACATCATCTGTGGGGAAGGAGATAAAAGCATACTTTTAAAAAACTGACACAAAATGTATATTTTAGATGTAGACACAAAGCATTATTCCAACACATACAATTCTGCTGTGTGGAATCTGTTCCCTGCACAAACCACATTATCTACTGAGATAATAAATTGTCTCCTGTCACTAAGCAGCAAACTTAAATCATGAGGACACTAAGAGTAGGCTTGATCTAACACAATTTTATATACTATTAAATGTTGGTATCAATAAAATCTTTTTGGTATGATGTGAAAACAATACCTTATCTTCATAAAATGGGGAGGGGGAAATACCATATAAATGGTGATCCGAGCCCAGACAACCCATTCAACAAAACCCTGCAAATTCTAACTTGAAAAAAATTTAATTAAAAAAACCCAACTCTGATATAAATAATTTCCCTGCAGTAATCATAAATTGCAACAAATTTTCTAAATAGCTTTAAGTTATGCTAAAAGGATTGCAGGCTTTCCTTCATCCACTGTTTGCTGGGCAGAAGTAACAAACCAAGATGCAGCAGGTTCAGTTTTTCTCTACTGCTGATTACACACAGCTAGTACACACATGCTGATAAGCCAGCTAGCTGCTGCCTCTGTAAGCATAAAAAAAGGAAACTGAATTATTGATTTTTGGCCTTAAATGGGGGTATTGATTAGTATTTCTTTCCTCTACATAGCCACAGATACCCAATAAATTTGCAGATGTGTATTTTCTGTAAAAAATCTTCACTTCCCCAAACCTGACTCAAACTGACTGGCAGATTCAGAAGTTAAAGGAAAAGGCATTGACAATGTGATTTCTTTGATTCTTAAGGATTAAAAATATACTTTTTATGGTGCAGAAAATTTGCAGAAAAATACATATTTGTAGTACAATTACTCACAACAGGAAAATGCATCCAAACATGGTCCCACCCCCAAATTCTGTATTCAAAGACACAAGTAGTTTGATTAGCAAAAGGAATCTCAACATTCTGGTGCACTGGTAGAAGTCCCTCTCAATCACAAGAGCTACCTAAGCTAGTGTAATGCCAGCAAGAACGAAGTAAAATTTGCAGAATTTAAGAATGTAAATGACAATCAAATGTTATCAAAGAAACGTTTGAATATTTTCACTCAAAAATTCTATATTGAAGAAAAATATCTAAGATAAAATTAAAGCTCTCTTTTCCTCTAACTAATCAGTTTTCTTACACAAAAGAGGCTGTAGCAGTACATTGATGCATCTCACCTTTAGGTCTTCTGCTCTCTTCCAATAGCAGTGAAGGATCTTCTTGTACCGCAGCTTCTCTAGGATAATCCTTCACAAGAAAAGCAGAAAAGCATACGTCAAAGCCCCTGGTATCAGTGGCCAAAATTTTAGAAGTGAACGAAACTGCTGAACACACAAATGTGAGCATCTCCACATGCGAACACAAGGTCTTGGAACAAAACATGTTAAGATCTCTACCGCAGAATCATCTGGACTTTGTAGTCAAGAACTCACATGACATTTTAGGAAAATAAACCCTAGAAACAAAATTCAAATTAAAAGTATATATCGTAAGTGCTGATTAAGAGTATTCTCATTTCTGGCCAAAGAAGTACTAGTGAAACTACATACATCTAAGTTTATACAAGGTGCTAATCTCAAACAATTCAGGATTACCCATACACACAGAATTAAGTCATAAAGGCAAGTCAGGAAAACAAAAACCTCTTACTTAACCACCATACTTTTGAAATTTTTGTTCAGCTCACTAGCCCTGCTTTAAGCCATTCAGAGACACTGCTGCAATCCTTCCACAGTACAGGTTAATTTTATCCTCCTGCATTCTTACCCTCATATGGATGCCCTAGAGACAAGATTCCACTTTATGTAAGGCATAACAAACAAATCAAAAGGAAATAAGCCTTTTAAGTATTAAAGAGTTCCATGTAAACTAATTTCCATTTCATTATTTATGAAGAGAAAAAGCTACAAAAAGTTTTAGGGTTTTTAACAAATATTGTGCCATCTGTAATCGCCTTTTCAAAGGAAGAATTACACTAAAATTTGAAAACAAGCCTTGGTATTAATTATGCAACGTGTAGCAGTACAGTAAAAACAAAGCCTCTCTAAAAACTTCAGCATTAATATCACATTAGCGGCAACAGAGAAGAAAGGAGCTGCACAGTAACTGTGCAGAAGCTGAGCCAAACAAATATTTGCTATGCTTTTACAGAAGCTACAACTTTTTGAGAAAAAATCCTGTTCTCTTAGTTAAGGATTGCAGGAAGCAACAGTAACTTTCCTTACCATCGGTGATAAAACCATGGGCTCTGTAGAATTTTCTACTGAAAGCAGATGTTCTGGATGTCCTTCAGTACTCGGGACTACTAAAATAAAAGGAGTTTTACTGTGGTCATAACGATTTGTTATGCATTTTCAGTATACTTTGACTAACCCAAATGTCAACATTTCCTCTGCCTGTATCTTTGAATATCTAAATGTAATAACTTTCATAACACACATGACCACACCATCAAGCCGAAGCTTACAAATATTAATGAATTCTGTAAGCCTGGATTATAGACTTGCTTTATAATACATGAAAAAGTCTCTGAAAAACAGAGCATTAAAAAAATCGACAATGTCTAGCTCAAATTCAAGTCTAAAGATGATAAAACATAGAAAGTACTTGTCTAGAGACAACTGTAACTATATGATAACACATAATACTGAGGACAGTACACACTTTAGTTATGTCAGACTAAACTGTCTTCCTAACACTGTAAAAAGAACACCTTTGGAAGCTGTTTGAACCTCGACCCCAAAAAGACTACAATTCCTAAATGCCAAAGACTGTAATTGATATGTATTTTAAAGAAACAAAATGAGTATTATATCTGAATAGGTAAGTAACTGAGATTTGTGTCAGTTTTGAATTTGAAAAGTACATGGTACATTGCTACAGTCTCATTCTATTACAAAAAGGCATAAAATTATGTCCTTAATACTACAACAAATAGTTTAAAAGAAAAGTTCCATATAAGCATGCAATTTATTTTTTTTCCATTTTGTTTACTCTTCTGGGTGAGCTTCCTTGGTACTGGCAGTTGACCAGTATATGCTTTTTGTGTCAAGCAGGTCGGGTTTAGGAGGGGTAGGGCTGGTTTGTTTGTTTTCCAAAACTACAAGGGAAGAAACATAATCTTAACAAGTAAAATTTAAATTTATGGTAGAAAGCAGGAAAACTTGGGGTTTTTCCTAATTTTTTTGAATAGCTAACTGACCAGCTCTGAAAATCGTATTGTTCCATAAAAGCTGAAAAAACTGTGCAAATTAAAAAAAAAAAGACTAGAACTGAATGACTTTCTTAGAAAGCCTACTTCCAACATTTAACGTTTTTTACCTTCCAAGCATCAAAAAACCACTTCTTTAAAAAGGCAAGCTTGTACAGCTATAGCTTGAACATCTACTAGCTCAAACTCTCCAGAAAACATCTTGAAAGAAGCAGCTGAAGAGAAGTGTTTAAAAGACTTCCAGTACAAAACCACAAAATAATTCACAAAATTTTATGAAAACACAAAGGCAGCCCAAATACTGGGACTACTCAGGGCTGTCTGTTGGCAGGAACAATATTGTTAGGCACAGATTTGCTTGCCGACTGTACTTCGGGCATGAAATTGAAGAGATACATACGGTGTCTAAAATGGTAAGTTACAAACTGCATTAAAACCTGACAGACTGGAAAGGCATTTCCTTCTTAACTTTCTTATTTAGGTCCCTGTAGGCACATGCTTTCTCATTAAAACCTTCCTGCGTAGGACATTTGCGAAACGCCACGGTGAGTCACGACTCCTCTGATAAAGGGGAGGGCTGCCTAATAATTAAGGAGTTAGAATCTGGAATCAGGGCTGTCCTGCGAAGGGAGCTCCGGCTGACCAGCTCACCCTGCCCAGCGCCCCCTTCCCGCGGAACACGCGGTTTGGGGAAACAAACACAACTTTTTGAGAGTGCTCGTATTTGCAGAACCAGAACACCCGAACGCCTTAATTATAAAGCTACCAGGTGACTCGGAACATGGCGCGGGGGTGTTACCTCAGCGCACGGTAAGTCACCCACCTGGCGGGGCGCTGCGGGGGGCGCTGCGGGGGGCGCTGCGGGGGGCGCTGCGGGGGGCTGCCGGGCACGGAGCTCCGCCTGCCGCCCGTCCCGGGGAAGCGCAGGCTGCCCCACCTGCAGCCAGAGCGGCACCGGCGGCCTGGCAGGGAGAAACCACCTCACGCAGCTTCTTGACAGCGATCGTCACTTTTTTCATACGGCCACCAGCTCCCGTCACAGCGCCGATGGGCTCCTCCCTGTGGACGCCTGTGGAGTGAATGAGTACGTCGCCCGCCGTGAGGCTGGCCAGGGAGTCCTGGCTGAAGCTGGAATGGCTTTCCGCTTCCATGAGGATCTCATCACGCAGCTCTAGAAGGGAGGCCAAAACCGCTCCCCTGACAAAGTGGCAATCCCTGCGGGACGGGCGCTACGGCGGCAGCGGCAGCCTCAGCCGCCCCGCCGCCCGCCCCCGCGCAGAGACAGCAGCCAGAAGGCTCCGGGGAATAGCTTCCCCCCCCGCGTCCCGGGCACGCCAGACGGACAGAGAACACCGCCGCGGCCCGGCCCGCTCCCCGCCGCTCGTACCGGAAGCGCCGGCTGCCAGAGCAACGGCGCCAGCCTGCGCCGCCTCACGCCGGCGCACAGTCCGCTCCTCAATAGTGCCCGAAGGAAACCCGCGCCCGGGCCCCGCCCGCTGCCGGTAGTGCAGCGAGGGGGGCGGATAACAGCGCTGCGCCGCGGCTCGGCGCGCCCAGCTGTCCGTGAGTCCGCGCTCGCTGATTCGCCGCTGTGGCGAATCGGCGGGGCCCGTAGGGTGGTTGCGGGCCGCCCCGCCTCTTCTGCGCGGTCCGGGCTCGTGGCGGTGCGGGTGAGTGCGCGCGCGGGTGGCGGCAGCGCCGCTGCGGGGCCGCTCCGGGCCGGGCCGCCTCACGGCAGGCTGGTCCCGCGGCGGGGGGCGCTGTTAGCGGGGCCGGGGCTGTGCCGCGCTCGGCGGGGAGGCAGGGCCGGAGGGCGATAAAGGTGCCGCGGGTGCCGGAGAGTCCGTCCCTTCCCGGTAGCCATCCTGGTGCCGGGGCCTTTCCCTGGGCCCGGATGGGGGGAGGGGGCGCGCTCGGGTACCGCCAGCGGCCTGGCGGGCGCCGGGTCTGCGGGCCGAGGCTGGGCTCGGCTCTCCCTGGGCAAAGGAACTCAAGGTGCCCTTGTAAGTAAGGAGTGGAGAGTGTAGGTAAAAAAGAAACAAAAAACGAACTACTGTGAAATTCCTTTATCTCAAACCACTCCAGCACAGGGGTTGATTTTATTGGGTCAAAAGTATCAGCCAGGCCTAACCTAACTTAAATAGGAGCACACTTCTGGAAAAATATGTTTTCTCCCAAGGCAGATGCCCTTGCATGTGTTCAGTCTGCACAGTGAGACCCTTGGGCTGTCTGATTTCAGACATTGTTAATTCATCTTTGGCCTTAGGAGGCCTTTTACCATTGAGCCCTTTTTTTTCTTTCTTTTTTTTTTTTTTTCTCCTTCAGAGCAGGCTCTAGCTCACAGCTATGATATCGTGCATTATAATAACCTGTGCACCTGGTACGCCTTCCAATCCAACCACCTTCAGACCAGCCCCTTTCTTATCTCACCATGTGCCTCTGAAGGCTGACCATAGTGTGCAGAAGAAGGAAACCTTTCTGTAACTGCGTTGCAAGCAGCAGCCCAAAGGAAAGCAGCTCCAGGAGCAGGGAGAGCCCAGGTTCTGCCTTCCCGGCAGGACAGGGCTGCTGCTACCACCTTGCTGGGCTGGTGCCGAATGAGAGTGTTGGCCGCTCAGGCACGTGGCACCAGGCGTTCAGTGTTAAATTGCCTCTTGCCCTGAATTTTACGTGATTAGTTTAGCAGCCTGCTTGTTTCATAGGTGTTCGTAGTTTGATTAGCTTCAGTAAAAGAGCCCTTTAAATCAGTGAGGTTTTTAAAATGTGACGTCAGTCAAGTTCTAGCCTAGTAATTTCCAACAATATCTGGACACATTTCTTTGACTTGATATTTTTGTTTGTCTTTTCCTTTTTATGCACATGCAGAAACACTTGAATGGTGTTCTGTGTGTACAGTTGGAAGGGAAGGCTTAAAAAGAATCATGGCCATCTATGTATAGAATAAGTCATACCTACACCTAATTCAGACTTGTTAATCAGGATAACAAGCGTGTAGGATTTATGGTGTCTCTCCTTAGCCCTTCTCCCCCGGTAAAATGTAGTTCCTTACAAAAATGTTGAAAAAACCCCAAAATACAGGGTTTGTTTAGTTTCCATGGGAAAGGATACTGTTGACTCAAGGTTAGGTAATAGACACTGATGTTGATTACATCAGTGGAAAAAAAACACCTTCACTGCATTTTATAGTGCATGCTTCACCTGTAATAGCTCCAGGCTGTTCAGTGGATGGAGGTTTTTCAGCCACCCGGCAATATATTTATAATAATCAAAAGCTCCATTCCAGTTATTAGCGCTTAGGAGTTGAATTCACAAGCCCTCTGCCTCTGAAGGTCCAGAGGTCCAGCTGGGGAGGCTGTATTCCCACAGATAAGTTTTAGAAGAGTTCTGACATCCTAATTCTGGCTCCTCTTCCTCCTGCCATGGAAGCAGGTGATTGACCCAGGTTAGCTAGGAACCCTTAACCTTAATCACTGTTTTTATTTAATAAAGTAGCTTCACCTTTTAAAAAAAGCTGTCATTCTGTAGTGATCTCATGTTTCTGTGGCAATGGGAGTGGCAGCTGCAGCAGAAGCAAATATTAGAAGTGTTTTCCACATTCTAAAACAGGGCTGGGATCTGGAATGGACGTTGCACAGAGAATTGGTTTGAGTAAGTCTTTATTATCTTTGGAAAGAGGATGGCAAATCCATTATGCCTAACCATGAGAAATCTAAAACCTTAAGTTATCCTTAACTGCTAATTTTGCTCAGAGAGGCTTATCTTAAAAGAATTCTCTTTAGAACATCAAAATGTATTTGGAAGAGCTCCAGGCCCCTTCAGGAAGCGAGATTTCCCAGCTGTTGCTACTTTCCTGGTGAATCAGCATGTCCAGACCGTGTGACCCTTGTTGCAGAGGTTTATTCAGAGATACTTGCTTCCTTCAGTGTGACATGTTTAAAAGTGCAATACTGAATTTTCAAATTACATTTACCCCAGAGGAAACAAATCCAGGCTCCATAGGCTTAAACCTGAAGCATGGTGGAGTTGTTCGAGCAGCAGTGTAACATCTGTGCTGTGTTAGTCAAGGTGCCCAGCCCCATAATGGGCTTTTCCATCCCCCGTTTGGTTTTTTTTTTTTTTCTTGTTTCACAGGCTGAAGGGAAAGGGGACAAACGAGAAAACTTGAAATTAGGTATTTTACAGAATCAGAGAATGGTTTGGGTTGGAAACGACCTTAAAGACCACCTTGTTCCAACCCCTCTGCCATGAGCAGGGACACCTTCCACTAGCCCAGGTTCCTCCAAGCCCTGTCCAACCTTGAGCACTTCCAGGGATGGGGCATCCACAGCTGTTCTGGGCAACCTCTTCCAGTGCCTCAGAATTTCTTCCTAATATCTAATCTAAATCTACCCTCTTTCAATTTAAAGTCATTCCCCCTTGTCCTATAACTACCTGCCCTTGTAAAAAGTCCCTCGGCTTTCTTGTCAGCCCCTTTAGGTACTCGAAGGCTGCTATAAGGTCCCTCTGGAGCCTTCTCTTCTCTAGGTTGAACAGCCCCAACTCTCTCATCCAGTCTTCACAGGAGAGGTGCTTCACCAGAGTGGAGTAGAGGGGGAGCATCCCATCCCTCGGCCTGCTGGCCACGCTGCTGCTGCTGCAGCTCTAGGTTTGATTGGCTTTCTGGGCTGCAAGCACACATTGCTGGGCCATGCTGAGCTCCTCATCAACCAGCACCCCCAAGTCCTCCTCCTTCAGGCTGCTCTCAATCCATTCTCTGCCCAGCCTGTATCTGTGCTTGGGATTGCCCCAAGCCACGTGCAGGACCTTGCACTTGGCCTTGTTGAACTTCATAAGGCTCACATGGGCCCACCTCTCAGGGCTGTCGAGGTCCCTCTGGGTTGCATCTCTGCCTTCCAGCATGTTGACTGCATCACTTGGCTTCATGTCGTTGGCAAACTTGCTGAGGGTGCACTTGATCCCAGCATCCATGTGGTTGACAAGGACATTTAACAGTGCCAGTCCCCATACTGACCTCTGAGGAATATTTGTCACTAGTTTCCACTTGGACGTTGAGACATTGAGTGCAGCTCTTTGAGTGTGACCATCCAGCCAATTCCTTATCCACTGGGTGGTCCATCTATCAAATCCATGTCTCCAGTTTAGAGACAAGGATGACATGTGGGACAGCATCAGATGCTCTGTACAGGTCCAGGTATATGACATCAGTTCCTCTTCCCTCGTCCACCAACGCTGTAACCCCATTGTAGAAGGCCACCAAATTTGTCAAGCACAGTTTATCCTTAGTGAAGCCATGTTGGTTGTCACCAATCACCTCCAATTTTTTTCCACGTGCCTTAGTACGGTTTTCAGGAGGATCTGCTCCATGGTCTTGCTGGGCACTGAGGTGAGACTGAGCAGCCTATAGTTCCCCAGGTCTTCTTTATTTACCTTTTTAAAAAGGGAGGTTACGCTTCCCCTTTTCCAGTCAGTGGGAACTTCACCAGACTGCCACAACTTTTCACATATAATGGATTGTGGCTTCGCCACTTCACACCCCAGTTCCCTCGTGACCTGTGAATGCATCTCATCAGGTCCTATGGACTTGTGCACCTCCAGGTTACTTAGGTGTTCTTGAACCTGGTTTTCTCCTACAGCAGGCAGTTCTTCATTCTCCCAGTCCCTGCCTTTGCTTTCTGCAACTTGGCCTGTATGGCTGGAGCACTTAAAAGACTTTAGGGATAAACCAGATATCCCCATTTCAGGGAACGCTCAGGTAGTGCATTTTTAGATTTTAAGGCAACTGCCTGTAATTTATAGCTGCTGAACAGGTGCAGTAGAGCCATATAATTTCACTGCCTGCTATGTGGCAAGTGTAAAATGCCTGTAGAGGGACAAGTGCTTCAGACACTTAAAATCAGATAGTGCCATTATGCTGATTTAAATCAGAGCTATTTCCCAAATGCAAGTGTAAAAGCTTTGTAGAACTGCCGTTCAGTAAATCTGTAATTTTAAGCTGCCAAACTAGTTGCAGAAGAACAAAAGGTCAGGTTTGTTATAAAGACATAATGAAGAAATACTGAGCGTGAGAAAATGGCACTGACAGTTGAAGCTTTTAGCTTTCTGTGCTTGGGAAGAGGACAAAAGTCTTTCCTGTCCTCTGCAGTTTCTAACGTTGGTTAATAATCTACTTAGTGACAATTTATAAAGTCAGTTTGATTTTTTCTTCTGACAGGCTGAGAAATGAGAGAGTGGAGTTGTCATTCATTTTCACTAGTTGTTGTCCCAGGAGACAGTCATGTCCACTTCTCTTAAAACAAGCTAGAGGTTTATATTAACCTGAGTAACACCTTATTTCTTCTGAGCAACCATATTCTGTAGGTTCTCCGTAAGAGTAACCTGTGTGACCTGTCTGCCCATGAGGAATTGTTGGTCGGGGGTGGGGGGTGTATGCGTCTTAAATCCGTGAGTCGTACATCCTTTTCACCTCCAAACCCTGAATTGGCTTGCTGTGCAGTGGTAAAGTGTAAAGTTAAGAGGCAGATGTTACAATAGCTTTGCGGCTGAGAAGGAGGTGTAGGGAGAGTGCATGCTTGTGAGAGCTGCACAGTGCTATTTTTAGTTGCTTAGTTTTCGTTCTGTTGTAGAAATAATTATTAATGTCTTTTTGTTCTTGTTCAGAAGGCTTGCTTGCCCTCTCCCTTCCCCCTGCCAAAAGACTGGAATAGTTTAAGCCTTCTAAAACATGAATGTCTTCAAAATTTGGCAAAGTGTAATACAAGATGAGTTCGAAGTAGCCCTTGCTAAAGGGCTAAATGAACTTTTTTCACAAAGTAATTATACTTCAGTGCTGGTTTTTCTTCCATAAGTTGATGTGAATTAAACTGAAGGATCTTGTTCTTGTCAATGTGTAATACTAGCTTGCATTATTGTCTGTGATAGGTCTTACATAATACATAAATTAAGCGAAAAGAAAAGAGTAGCTTTCAGTCATCTTGTAGGAAACCTGCAGGGATACTTTCAAGCGTTAACTTGTTTACCGTTGGATTAGGAATGTGACTTTTCCTTGAGGATGCCTGCTTAAATTCTTGGATTCGTGGCTGTTCATTCTTCCCTTTTTCTTTGTCTGTTTTGCTTCCTTTAAGGCCATTCTCATTCTTCTATCTTTTCTTGCATTTAATTCACTATATTCAATGACCAGAACATTTGCTCTAGTTTAAGTGTTTGGTGAGAATGCAGCTATGTAGAAACAAGGCGTCTGCATGCTGGCTTATGCTGCATCTATTCAGAGTGTCTACCATTTTACACTTGCTTTTTTTCCTTACTGTTTTTGCAGATGATATCTAAAGGCACTGAAACTGTAAGGCTAGAAATCGTTATTGCTTGCTTCACCTCCCCACTCCTGCCCTAGTTCTACTGTGTGAGTTTGAAAGCATTTCTAAAACACTTTTTTCCTTTTTTTAAAAAAAGTCACTTTAATGGTTTGAAATGCTTAAAAAGTGTTAAACGGCCAGCATTTAACAAGTGGATCCGGGAAGGTTTCATGGAACTGATCTTAGATGTTCTTTTGACTGAATACATTTCAAATAGATAATTTTCCTTGAAGTGGATGGCTTGAAAGTTTGCTTGTAAAGCTGCGTTTAAACACGCTTCAAGGACGTATACAATTACATTCTGTTGTAAAATGTTGCAGTTGATATGTATGCTTTTTGTGTGAAACTCAACTTTTATCTTCAGAATAGGTGACTCAATCACCAGTGGTAGAATATGGCTGGACAAATATCAGAATCTGATCAGATCAAGCAGGTAAGATGCTGTATTCATGAGTGGTGGCTTTGAAGGTCTTCTGTTACTTGGTCACATAGAGTAAAAAGTGTAGGGCATGGTGGACAAAAAAATTTAAGTTATCACCTGAGTTAAGACTACTTCTGTAGCAACCAAAATTTAAACATTTGATTCAAGTACTAGCAGCATTTGGTGTTGAAATCTTCTGACTGATAGTAAATTTTTCTAGTGACTTGTCCTTTAAATGACAGTGTCACCAGATGTCCCATGCAGCTGTGTGTAAGAAAAATCAATGTAGAATCTTTTTTAATACTCGTTGTCCAATTTTTATTTAATAGTTCAAGGAGTTTCTTGGAACATATAATAAACTTACAGAAAACTGCTTCCTGGATTGCATAAAGGATTTCACTAGCAGAGAGGTTAAACCAGAGGAGGTAGGTAAATGCTTTTAATGACCCTTTCTTCGGTAAAATTGCTGTGTAGCATTCAAATTTCAGAAGCAACTTAGAACGTTTTGATCTTTCAACTAGCTAACAAGCTAGGTAGCAGTCTTCAGTGGAGTATAGGTATCTGGCATGTAGCTTCCAAGTGAGACAGGAAGCAGTTAGTGGAAGAAATAGTTTGTCTGTAGTTCTGCTTCTCCAAATACATCCAAAGCTGATGACAAATACTTCTTTGCGTCCTAACAGTCTGTTTACAAAAGGAGACTGACCAGCCAACTAACCAACAATGTGTTGTCTGATGTCTTATATCATAAGCTACAGACAAACTATGGGCTAGGAACTCTAGGTTTTGTCATTGTTGTGTTTTCAGTATGTACACACAGAAGGAATCTTCCTGGTCTACTTGAGTATTGGCTGCTTATTGCCATTTTTGTATTTCATTCTCTATCAGTGGAGGTTCTTGTGCCTCAGCTTCTGATGGATGGTATCTCTATGGACGTGGAAGTTGCCCACCTACAGTCTGCATCTCATTCTTTGAAGGCAGAACCCTACTGAAATACTTGTTTACCTACCCACGTTCTCTGCATTGTAGTGAGTCATGGAAACACAGGCCTCCAAAGCTCTGGCTGTTAAATCCACTTCTCAGCATTGCAGGGAACTCCATCACGTAGTTATCTGCAAAAAAAGATTAAGCTATTGGTAAGATTAGTTGCATGGGTTTTGCCTCTCCTCTCCTGTTGAGAGGCTGTTTCAGAATCTTGTAATTTTGTTGGTTAAGAGTCTAATAACCTTTGCTTGACTCTGCTGGCAGGGGGAAAAAAACTGAAGTTCTAACCATTGGTTTTGAGCATTATCTGCCTCCTTGGAGTTTAACTCCTCAGCACAGGCAAAAAAATCATGTCTCCTTTCAGCTTCTGTTCTGCTGTGCTAAACAAAGCTCTTGTAGCTTCCCAAGACAGATTCCTTGTTTCCCTGATCTTCTCTGCATCTGCTTTAGTGGAATTTTTATTGATGACAGGAGGTCAGAATGATTCCGGGTAAGGTCTTGTTACTGTCTTTTACCAACTCATTTTGAATTGCTTGAACAATACAAGGAGTGCCAGTTAACAGAATTGACAGAAATGTTAGCAGCACAATCTCTTTACCTTTCTGGAATGATACTTGATTTCCAGTAGAGGATTATACTTCTTTCTTCTGCCTCCCAAAGTGTTACTAGAATTTCTGTAAAAGTAATGGTTTGTGTAGTCTTTTATTAAAGACCTGGGATTCAAAACTGAAGAATGCTCATTGGAAAGGAACTGAAGATTATTTAGACCCGAAGAATATTCTTAGATTCTGATCTGCTGTTTTTTGCATCTGTGACCTGCAAAGGGGCCATGTCTGGTAGTACAGGAGCCGTCTGTTGACGATGAAGGCTAGGAAGAAACTTTCTTACGGGAAGTTTTGTCCGTAATTATCCGTTACGGGGTTTCTTCCAGAGTATCTGGTTCTGCCCCATGCTGGAAACGGGACACTGGTCTAGATGGACCACTGGTCTGATCTGGTATGGAAATTTTTATGTTCCTCTTTAAAGTTGTAGTTTCTTGTTAAATAGCTAAGATTAATACCTCCATGAACTTCCTTTAAGATTCTGCATTTGAAGAAACAGCTTCTGACCTCTTTCCCTACTGCAAGTCTAGACTTCCCTGGGAACTAGATCACAAATACCAAGCTTTCTGGGAGCAGTAGCTTGGGGTAGTTCCAGAATTTGTTTCCTAGTGAGACTTAACTCCTGCTTAACAGGTTTTGCTGTAGCTGATGCCAGGTTGAGGAGAGAGCAGGGTGGGTAATGTGCATAGCTGCCGTGGTTTTTTTTGTCTTGTTCACTTTCAGCCCTTCTGCTTTTTACATCCCTTTATACTGAGCAAAATCAAAGTGATTTCTGGTTTTCTAGTAATCATGCAGAGCAGTCATCTTTCCATCTAAATTTTTTAACTTTTACAGTGATAGCAAGATTTAGAACCATGATACACAATATCTGGTTGGTAGAACTGTTGCTCAGAAATAATCTTGTAACTCTTTCTCTACTCTTAAAGAAAGGAAAAAAAACACGCTCTAAGTTTAAAAAAATAATATGATGGTGGAGTAGGCCCTGGTATTTATTTCTTTGTCCAGCTGACTGATAGAACTTCAGAGGGTGCTCTGGTTGCTTTTGTGAAGGTTAAGCAAGCAGGTACAAGCAGACTGATAAGAGCTAATAGAAACAAGGTCAAAAAAAGGTTAAACTGAGCTAGCACAGAGTAGACCATATTTGGTTGTCAAAAATAGTATGTGTTTGTAAACAGAATTTAAAAAAGGATACTAATTCAATAGATCTAGTATTTATTGCAAAATAAAATGCTTTATATACTTTAATTTAACAAGAGTACCCCAAGAATGAAATGGTAATATCTTCTGGACCTGAAATGCTTTCCATAAAGACTTTCACATGAGAGCAAACATTTGAAGATTCAGACTCCCTCAAAACCTAAACGTCACAATTTCCGCTGCATAGAGAGGCTGTGCACATTTAGGCCCTCATCCTGAGGCTTAACACAGAATGTGAGATGTAGTCACCTAATAAGTTACCCTTGTATATGAGTATATTTTGGGTCCTGTTTGGGGAAGTGTTTTAATTACTGTTTAAAGCCTTGTTTCCCTCTTCCTCTAGATGACCTGTGCAGACCACTGCCTACAGAAGTATTTAAAAATGACACAAAGGATCTCCATGAGATTTCAGGAGTACCATATTCAGCAGAATGAAGCTCTGGCAGCTAAAGCAGGACTGCTTAGCCAACCTCGTTAGACAAGAGCACTCTGTTCAGACTTTACAAGCAGTGCCAGTGTTCGTTGGGCAAGAACACAATTTGGATTTTCTACTGTCAGGATGTATGTCCAGCAACTCTGAAGAAAGTTCTAGATGCCGTTCAGACAGTGGAAATCATGAAGGGTTAAACAAGAAGTTAATCATGGTGGACTGGCAATGGAGTCTGTTTCTGAGGTCCTTTTCACTCTGCAGTGGAGTAGTATTGATACAAACTTTTCCAGGGCCCACAGACCGGTATGTTTAAATTTCAGGGGTGGTGGGAGTGTTATACTTCCTTTCTGCTAGGGTTGGTTCAGATGAAAAAAGTGTAATATGGGAAATACACTGGTTTTTTTATTTAATTCAAGTGAAATAAATGGGAACTCTATACTTGTACGTATGTTCTTTCCAAAGATGCATTTTTAGGACAGCGCTTGAGAACAGTGTTTTGTTTACTGTGGTCTCAGTCCTTAGCTGCTACAGAGTTTTGTGCATTCATTGCTGCTTTAAGTTGCTGAGAGTTAACAGAATTAGTGACTTCGTTTCAGCAGCTGGGGATTTGTGAATATATTATTTCTCTTAATTTGGGAAGCTGCCTTCACAGAGCCTCATGATCACTCTGACTCCTAGAACACTGGATGGCGATGATTAGAGCATCAAGCCAAGGGTAGTTATAAATGCAGGCAACTGCTGTAACTAATGAGTGCAGGTAGGCAGGGTTGTGCTGCCAGCTTATCCCTAGGTTGTGTTTGCCTTGTGCCTCACCAGGTCATTTACAAAGGATGTGAGTGTGTCATTAGCAGCACTTGTGCTCAAGGCAACATGCACGCCTTGTCTCCCTCGGGGTTCTCCAAACGCAGCTTCCTTGCATGATGCCAGCACGGTGCACTCTGAGCACTAAGCTTGCTGGCAGTTTTCTTCTTTAGTTGTGTGAATGCCAACAGACAGTATAAAGTATGCACAAAAAATATCTTTTTTGCTGCTGATGGAGTACAGAGAGAAGTGCGTGGAAACTACCTGCTCTGATGTTGTGGTTTAGAAAAAACACTAGTCCTTTGAAAGGATCTTGGTAGCTGAAATCCTGCAGCCAGATTGTTAGTACAGTGGAATGATAGCTAATAGGCACACTTTCCTTTAGTTCAAACTAATAAAATACAGTAACAAAAAGAACTGAACATCAGGATTACCGTATTGATTTTTAGATTTCAAGCCATGAAGACTGAAACAAAGCTGTTTCATGTCAGCTGCCAGGTCTGCTGTTGGGTAGAAAGGCAACAATAAGGAACAGAAATGGCAGGAAGCCTGTACACATGGGTTTTTTTGTTGTTGTTTCCTTCTCTGTAGCTTTTATTTCCAGGAGCAGTCTGAAAGAATGATTTCCTGCCTTGCTTTTTTGTTTTCTTTCTCTGCTACTCAAACTCTCTGCTATCCAGGCTGTGGATTTCTAGGCCCTGACTGCAGTACTGTACACCTCCCACTTGCACTGGATACTGCTGTCTTTGCTGCTGTTTAAAGTTGCCCCAGCTCTCCACAGAAATCTGTTTGTATGCCTTTCAAAGGTGGAAGAAACAAGTGTGTTCCTACAGTGTCATTTACATGTGCTTTGTGCTAGCCATATCACAGCCCTTTCCTACATAGCCCATGCCTTGTTACCTTGGAGATCGTTAAGAGCGAGCTAAAATAGTAAAGGCTAAAAAAGAGCCCAAATAAGGTAATAAGTCTCCAATGTCCTGGTTTTTTCAAAGGAATAACCGGACCAATAATGTCCAGATTGCTGTAATTAGGCCACAGACATTATGGCCAATTAGAAATAATATATCCGTAGTGAAGACTTAAGGCTTTCTTTAAAGCAGTCTTTTTGTTAAATGTTTGAAAGTAATGCATGATTGAAATGATCCCATTTTCCCTTGTGTCTTAGTGTGCAAAGAGAACAGGTACTCAGAAAAGTGACCGAAGAGTTTAAGTGACAGGATTAGAAAATGTTCATGTCTTCTGGGCAAAGCTCCTTTGGGCTAAAGTGAAGGGGGTTAAAAAAAAAAAAAAAAAAGTTACAGTTTTCCCCCATGTTTCAGTGTTTGGGGATTTGGGGGTAGGAAGATGTTTAAATGTTAAGACAGATCTACTGTACAAAAGGTTAAGCAAGTGTTAGAGGGACTTAGTTAATAAATTACTCACTTTCAGGTGCACCAGTTGCCTTTCACTGCAGTTTTAAAGCTGCTTTAACCCACTATTATCCAGGGGACACATATATTCTTAACATCTAATTAGATGGCACATCCCCCTGCCTCTCCCCATGCTGACTAAACAGGTAGATGGGGTGAAAAGTGTCACGGAGGTATGAGCATTGGGTTGATAGCTGCTACCCTGATATGAAGCTGGCCAGACAAAAACTTGACTTCCACAGGAGCAGCGTGCTTATAGTGACTGTTGTTTGCTTAACGGATGTGCCTGTTGATTATGACTATTTCAAAGCTAGAGTAGAAAATAAGTCGCAATGTTACGGCACAAAGATGCAGGTAAGGATGGAGTCACCAGCTTGCTCTTTTGGATAACTGGTTTAGTCCTAGTTCCATTTCACTCAAAAAATGTTGCGATCTTTCCACATCCTTCAATCCAGGTGAGTGATTGAAGAAAGATGATAAAAACACATTTTAGCTTGCAAGTAAAATGCATCTGTTTAACTAAAGCATCCAGGTCATGCAGAAAGCAACAGTGAAAACTTTCTTAAAAGGTTAACTTGCTTTGCTGAGCTTTGACTTCCCTTTGTTTCCTTGATGAGTTAGCACGTCCTGATGTTACCTAGAAAATTGTACTCCGTAAGACTTTGTTGACAGGACTCGTGGGTTGAGAATGGTTCACAAGACAAAGTGTTTCAGTGCCTCCTCATGCTTGTTTTCTTGCTTGTATTGTCAAAGTGTTGGAGCTGGTCTTTCCTTCCTTGGAGCAAGGTCTCCCAGCACCCAGTCCTCAAAAATATTAACTGTAAATGCAAGAATCTGTATCTCTGCAGTGCCTGGATGGATGTAAAGGCTAGGAATGTCTACAAAGGCAGGCCAGGCTGAGTATTTTCTCTCCCAGAGGAGTATTCAAACCTCTATGACATAGCTTAATCTGGAATGTTCTCCATCCCTCCTCTTGAATAGCTTCAAGTTTGCTTGAAACATAGTGAAATGCACAGCCAAAATTGGAATAAAAATGAGAATACAGCTTAGTCTCTAGATCCTAACTGAAAGGCAACAACATTTAAGGTAAGGTGTGTGGAGAGTAGGTGAATCACTTTGAGGCATATTAGGTGCAGGAACGGAACCAATTCTGATGGAAGGAGAAGCAAAGGGTGAAAAACTTGAGTGCTGTTGAGGAAGGAGTACCAAGAAAGCTGTGGCAAAAGTGAGCCAGAGTGGAGGCAGGAGGGGAGAGAAAGCAACGGGAGGTGCGGCCTGCCAAAAACTGGCTTGGTGAAACAGCTAGTAAACAGACGCTCATTTGGAGGTGATGTTTGTTGCATCAGAGGAAGGAACACAGATCCTTCTGAAATGAGTGTCTGAACCAAAAGGCTAGAAAAGCATGCAGTTACTACTTGGCCCACACAGCAATTCCAACAGGAAGGGTCAAATGAGAGTCTTGTTGCAGAATGCCTCGTACTGTCAGAATGATCAGAGCAATCATCTGGAAGATTATAATAGAGGAGCGAAGTCCTAATTTCTATAACCTCCCACCGAGAACTTCAACTACTGAGTTCTCTGTTTGCAGTTGCGTCCTTTCCTTGCCCTCCATCTTTAAGAAAGTGTGGATTAAATACCTAATGCTCAGAGATAGATGGTGGCTGTGGCTTCAGTGGAAGGGGGCATTCCTCTGTATTTTTAAAATATCTAGCTCTGAGAACTGGAGTTTAAGCAACAGCTCTTGCTTCAGCATTTTCTGTTGGCTAGGTTAGGGAGTCAGCACACAGCATTTGAGGACTCGAGTTCAAATCTTGGAAAGTCCATTAAGCTCAGCTCCAAAATTTCTTGAACGAGTCTGGCCCAAACTTGGAAAAGCTGTAAAAGCAATTAGAGCTTGTGACAGCTGAACTTGCATCCTGCTTGCACCTTGATTTTCAAAAAGACAGCATTAAGAGAACTCTTAATTAAAGTTACATTTCTGCTAAATATTTTTTTTTAATGTGTTTTATCTTAACTTCGTGCTCCTTAGTGTTTTGGTGTTAGGTTCTTTCTGTAAACGTGACAGGGAGCATTCAACATTCAAGCTGTAGTAGTTGAGGCCTGTAAAATGATGGTCATCTGTTTTCTCAGGATTTCTCATGCACAGAAACAGATGTAGCTGCAAGACATATGAAAGACCCTAAATCACTCTAAAAAAATGCCTACACTTTACAAAGTGCTTGAATGGATTGTGGCTGGTAAAATTTTTTTATTCTGGAACTTGCTTTCCTTAATCTGAGGGAAAGTGAGAGGCCTGCTGTGAGAGCTGGGCTTGCTGTGTAAATATTTGAGGCAGTATACTTGACACATCACCATTTGTTTATGTGACGTGAAGGGGAGCTTGCCTACATTTCAAAGAATCCAAGCAGAAATCCAGTTGGTGGCTATTTCTGTATGTTACAGATCCTGCCCCTCCTGGGAGATGGCGCCGGGACCCTCTCCCCTCGCGGCGCCCAGTACAGCGCATCTCCGTGCGCTGTGCCAGCCCGGAGCGCTGTGCCAGCCCGGCTGAGGGCGGGGGCGGCCGAGCCCCCGCACCGGGCCCGCTCCAGCCTCCTGCGGCGCGGCCTGCGGGGGAGAGCGCCTCGGTGGCCCGCGGGAGACACGGACCCCCGGGGAGGGCGGCAAGGCCTGAGGAGGGGAGCTGTGGGACTCCAGCCCCGCCGCCTCCTCCCCCCGGGGTCCACCGGCTCTGCCGGACCCGGCGGGGTGTCCCGGCCCCTCCGGCGGCACGGCCTGGAACGGCCGCTGAGGGCGGGCACCGCCCGCCGCCGCCCCCTCCCCGCCGCCGCCCCCTCCCCGCCGCCGCCCCCCGTAGCAGCGCGGTGGCGGCGGGTTCTGCAGCGCGTCCCGGGCGGCCGCCGCGCTCCGCCCTTCCCCCT
This sequence comes from Falco punctatus, assembly GCF_963210335.1. Classification (NCBI taxonomy): domain Eukaryota; kingdom Metazoa; phylum Chordata; class Aves; order Falconiformes; family Falconidae; genus Falco; species Falco punctatus. The sequence goes on along the minus strand of NC_137587.1, from coordinate 40,497,969 downwards.
GGAAACGCCGCCGGGGCCGTGCGGGCGGCGGGCACCCCCCGTGACTCGCCCCGCAGGCGTGGGCACCCCGCGAGCCGCCGTGGGCGCCCCGGGCCGTGGCGGGGGGCCAGGGCCCTGCAGTTCGGGGGGGAGGGGAATACCCGCCGGCGGCCCCAAGTGCTGCCTGCCTCGGGGCGCGCAGGGCCGCGCTGCGGGAGGTGCTCGGCTGGAGCCTGCGCCGCCACAGGGCCCGAAGCCGAAACGAGAAGGAAAAAAGGCTGCGGAGTGTAGGCAAGAACGATTGCGGGAGACCCGACCCGACGCGGGCCATCGGGGACAGGAGGAGAAGCAGCAGTAGCCTGTGGAGACGCTGCTGGGGTGGCACACGGTAGTCATTTGCAGCGGGGTGTACGCAGAAGCAATTTTTTTTTTCTTCCTCTTTTAAAATACATCTAAACCTTACCCATTATTAAGGCAAGCCATTTTCACGAAATGAATGGACATCAAGAGATACAGCTTTATGCTGTGCATGGCAATAGACAAGTGGCTTGTTAAAAAAAACACCCAAACAACTCTTGTGCAATATAATGCAAAGTATTTCCTACAAATCCCACATCTTACCCCTCCTTACATAACTGGCATAGCTGGCAGGATCCTGGCAAATTAGGTCAAGCTGTACCCAGATGAGGATTATAAAAGGAATAGTTTAGAAAGAGCTGAAGACTCTGACAGGGCTGTAATGGAAATAGTGTTGGGTTACCCTGAAGAGCAGGGAGAGCCGTCGCCAGGAGCACCTACCCAGTCCCCACCAGCAGGCTCAGAGCCAGTTAAGCAAACACACCACTGATAAACAACCTGCAGGTTTTCACAGCTGGGAGGGAGCACTAGAGCCGATGTTCTCTGCTGGCAGGCAATGAAACAGACAAAGTAAGCATTGCAATGGTTGTGTGTGGTGGTTTTTTTTTTTTTTTTGTTTGTTTGTTTTTTTTTTTGTGGTGTTTTTTTTTTTTTTTTTTGAATGAGCTGTACTGGCGAATTAAAGCCAAGCATCATAAACCAAAGAGACACTCTTTAAGCTTTGAAAACTATTGGTATAGGACGAGCAGCAGCTTAAAGGTACTAACATGAATAGCAGGTAATCGCAGACCTGACGCAGAACCAACCAGCACAGCCCTGCTCTAAAACAGAAAGTAGGATTTCTCTGAAAAGGGGAATAAGCAGCAACAGCAACATAGCGTTGAGATAATTCAAAACAAAGAGGAAGCCAGGAAAGTCCTGTTCTTAGAAAGTATGAAAAAGTCTGCTTTCACGATTAGGATTGCCTTATCTTTTCAGTCTTTAAATGACACTGCAGCGAGTATTTGTCACTGGGCTGTGAGGAGTCACAAAATCCATCCACCACTCAACTGCATTAAACCAACACATATTCAGACCAATAACACTGTAACACAAAAAACTGAACTTACATATTCCTTCAAAGCAACAGATGAAACTAATAAATGCTTGTGGAATTTTGTGAACTCAGATTTCCAAAAGAAACAAAAAACCCACAATAAATACCAGCTACTTAGTGGTAACTAATAAAGGTAAATCTTTTTCAACTTTCACAGAGACTTCTTCAAAAAATTCATCCTGTTTGGTAGATGATAACATGGTAGAATGACAGATTTTTCTCAAAATTTGAGGGCAATAGCTCGATAAATAGTGTGAGCTCATTATAAAATGTGTTTTTCCTAAGCCCTGGAATTACAGTGAGCCAGTCTCTGGCAACATCCCCCTTGGTTCCACTGCTTTATTTAATGTTCCTTACCTCTCCAGAGGTAGCCTTTGTCCTGCACATGGTAGCAAATAATAAAATCCCAAGGATTTTATTATTATTAATTATTCATTATATTAATTTATTATTAATTTATTATTATTTCCTTCTCCCAAGGAGAAGGAAAAACAACCAAGATTTTAGCGCAGTCTCTGCAGAACAGAAGGACACAGGGAAGTAAACAGCTCCACATACTTCTGTTAACACATTCATCTTTTGTTTCAGCTTGTAAATCTGTCTTCTAGCTCATCTGCCAGATTTGTTTCAAGCGATCAAACCAAACGTGCTCTTTTCTTAAAAAGAAAACAACAGCATTTCTTGGACTTACTGCTGTAAAAGAATTCCAGTAACTGCTGCCCAAAAAACCCATTTGGCTGCCTCAGCTATCCAAGAATATTTTTAATGGGGAAAAGATGAACATTTAGTAAGAAATCTTTTTTTTTTTCAATATGAAATTCCATCTGGTTGACAAACCTAGCTGGAGAGAGGTGCTCCCAAGAGTCGATAGTCAGATTGAGACACAGGAGTTGACGATCCCAAGATCCAGATTCTTCTCTCCAGCACCCCCTCAAAGCTATCCTGGGTCATTTTGGTAGCCATTACCATGTGCCTCCCTACATGTAAAATGAGAATATGTATCCATTATAAAAATGTCTGCCTGGATTATTCCAATAACTGCACCTTTAAAAAAAAATTAGATTCAATTGGAACCTGTGCAAACTACAGCAAACAGCGAAGAAGTGATTTTATCACCTTTTCTCTTTCACTGCTGTCCTTCAAGGTCTTCGTTGCTCCTCATGAAGGTCAGATACATTACACTTCATGAAAAACACTTTTACTTGTCCTTGTTATGCTTTCCTTTCACTGTTAATTACTACTGTAAATGTGTTTAATCTCTGTTGAAATAATGGCTTGTTCTTCCTGTTCTGACACCTTTGCTTTGCTTCTCCTGCCTGATCAGTTCAAGCCGATTACGCAAGAGAAGGCTTCTCAGACACAAGCCATCTGACAGAGGACCCAGAAACAAGTGGAGATTTAACTGGGTATTGCCAAAATAACACATTAGAGAGAAAATAAAAACTCATTAGTATATACAGAGCAGGTGTACTTTATGGAAAGAAAGTAAAACTAGAACAAGTAGGGAAATGAACCTTGTCTTACCTTACGTCCTTGCATGCAAATGTTTCACCTTTTTTCCAGCTTCCAGATAGATACGTGCTAACACAAAAATACTGTCTGCCAGAAATCTGACAGTTCTTTGTATCCATTGCAGGAGGTGGGGGGAGAATCTTAAATTCTCTTACAGCCCTGTTCTTTTTATCAGTGTTTGATTCCGTAACTGTAATTGTATTTTTTTAACCTCCTAACTAAGCTTGAAATAACATCTATCGTTTTTAGAAAAACTGTGAAAGATTAGAAGGCAGGAGAACAACACAAAGACTGCCAAGAGGGTGCTTTATTTTTTCTTGCTTTTGCAAACAAGATACCTAATCTCCAATTAAAAAAAAATCCCAATTCAGTATAATTACTGCATCCTCAACAGCATAAATTTTCATTCAAGGCACTGGATGACACTTTGGAATTTATGTCAACAAAGCAAAAATAAGGGCATTATTGGGAAATGGAAGACCTTACTAGGGTTTCTTGTTGATTTCACCTTTAGTACAGGGTAGTCCCACATTGAATAGTTAATCTCCTTTTCCCCACAGTATTTTTTAAATGTCGTAAGAAATTACTGAAAAATCGAGCTAACTGATACGCTTCCTGCCAGAAAGATAAAACAAGGAAATCAGTAACATGGTAGAGGCTTTGCCAGAGGCTGGGCAGCAAGTTCACATTTCCTGGCAGGTTTAGTGTTTGGCCAGAATAGTGATGTTGTTACTGGGGGTGTGTGGCGTGGGTGTCTGTCTGGTGAGTACTAGCGCAGGGTAAGCAGGTGGAAAGATGAAGTAAGGAAGCAAGTTCGCTGTGTCAAGGAGCAACCATCTGTTAGAACGGGTTTCCGTGTTTCACAGAACCCTACCCTCAGTCTTAGATGCAGCATTTTAAATATTCCAAAGAGGTAAGGAGCAACAGTCAGTGCACACACAGTGAACATCTGCGCCCAAGTACAGATAGTCAAGAGCTCACCCATCACCTGTGCATGCTGAGTGTGTGTATGTGCCTGTAAGATCTCACACAGTTCGTAGACAGCGGTTAGGTATCTGCATAAGATATAATTAATTCTATTATTTCACTGAATTTAAAATTTACTTCTGCAAATATTAAACATGGAAGGTAATGTGAGAAAATGTGACCCATGTTATTTCCTTTTAAATGAGTATTGCTTTTTATTCATAGCTATTAGAAGATTTAACAGTAAAAGTTAGCTCTGAAAAAAAGTCTTTACAACAATTTATGGAGATTAATCCTATTTGGGTAAGTCCAGACATTTACAAGAACAATCACTTAAATAAAAATAGAATATAAAGCCTATGTTTAAAACATGGCCTTTATTAATGCTTTCTAGTGAGCTCCGTATTTATCTTACATTGAAATAGTTCTGCTTTGCTTAAGAAAAGACAGAAAAAGTGCATTTACAAGAGTACTTTTTCTTTAATTTTCTGCGAAAATGGAAGGAATTGGAATCACAAGTTGACAAATGTTGTAAAATGAAATTTCAAGAAACATCAATTTTAGTAATGCTACGCCATCACTAGTGTTTCATTCTTTCTGCCGTGTGAACCAGAATATCCTGATATACAGTCTAGAGCATCTATGTTATTACTCTACAGCATAATAAACACAGAAAAAGGGGTTAAGAACCCCTTTCAATGTACAAACATGAATAAAAAAATTGATAAAAAAATCACTTTTATACATAATGTATATGCAAACTGTTTTAAATACATAGTTTTGGAAGAGTTATTTACAAACTGTATCTGTCTGTGGGACAATCCACAGAGAAAGCATACACAGTTGCTTTACTTTATTGTTGCATCTCAACTTTGGGAGATATAAATTCATTCGGCAGTACAGCAAGCATAAGAACTTGTGACAAAGTATCTTAAGGGCAACCCAATAAATTTTGTTCCTCAAAACAATGTAAGTACTAGGACTGCCAAAGTTTCCAAAGAAAGTTCTGGTTTAATCCAGATGCCCGCTTACAGATCTATGTTGTGGAGGATACGTAGACAGACCCCTCTGAAATACAGGCATGGCTACTGGATAAAACCTCCTTAAGAGCCATAACTGATAAGTATGTTTTATCGAAAGAGCGAACTAACCTAGATTTTTTTTTTCCAATTTTATTAATATTTTAAAAAATACATAAAAATACAACATCCAATGTCTGAATAAATATATTTAACAAGTTGCAAGATACCTTATTTTACACAAAAATTTCAGCTTTAGAAATCTTGTTAAATAACTTCACTGTTGTTATATATTTCATTTTTCGTCTTTTTGTAACAAAATAAAAACTCTGAAATTACATAGAAAAAAGACAAAATATTTTTGTCAAGGGATAAGATAGTCCACTGAAAACCTATTCACAATTCCACTGTAAACATTAATAAACATTAAAATATTTGCATAACTGTGTGCTCAAAAATCCTATAAAAAGTGGAAGACTTATTACAACTGTAGTTTTCAGTCAACTACACTTCCTTTCACAATTTATTTTGTCCCATTTACACCTTTAAAACTGGGCACACTGCTGAGAACACATACTTTGGCAGTTCCATATAGCAAGTGCTTCCACAAAGAGGAACTACTCACCAAGAGTTAACGTACAGCTCGGTGAAAGTGCAGCAGTTACTTAATTCTTTTGGATAATACTCTGATGTCTGCTTGGTGCACTTGCTTTTCTAAGATCTCCCTAGAGCACCTGAATGCTTCACTGGACATAACTTCAAATTTGATAAGTGCCCTTTCTCTGAATTAATAAAAAAAACCAAAACAAAACCAAACACAATGACAAGCATGTCACATTGTGCCTACAAACCTTCAGTTACCAATGAGCTTAATTTCTCTGACCAGTAAATTAAACAACAGAAGAGGGTAGGAGGGGAGAACAGGTAAAGTCCAGCAGTGGAAGTGTGTACAGAATATACTTGGCAATGTCAAACCAGTTGAGTGCTTTCTGTGGTTGAATTTCAGGTTCTATGTCCATGGCAGCAGGTTGCTGGCAAGGCAGAGAAATGTGTATCACCTGCATTCTACAGCAAGCACATTCTGTGGAGGAGATGATGATGATGGACTCATTCCAGTGTCCGATGAAGCAGATGACATGGATGCCCCTGTATGTGACACTGAACATACAGAACAACAGATCAGCATCAGCTTGTCAAAGCACATGTCAGAATAAAGGTTTCTTTGGTTATTAGGTTGTTTAAAAGGCCTCAAAGAAGCAGCGTGGCCACAGAAAACTGATACGGATTTTTGTCAACTGCCTTCACTGCTATATTCACATAAACTGGGTAAGTAGCCATACCCTCTCTGCGTCACAGACCAACTGAAAAGATGAATCAGATGAGTCATTATGCTGACTGAAAACTCAGACCGCACTTGCACTGGGAAGTCCAAGTTTCTAATAAACTATTATAAAATAGTCAGTGAATGTTTTTCTTAGGTTACAGTTCTGAAAAGCCACAAATACTCTTTCTAAATATGTATACAGACAAATAGATGATAACACACTTTTTTCAAAACCGCTGTCAATTAAACTCCAGTTGCTTTGAGTTACTTATTTTCAAGACGACTTTTCATGGGCAGCATAAAGCAAATCTGAAATTTACCTTCTCTGTCTTTCTTTTTTAATCGTTTTCTTCTCCTGTCTATGGTTGCTACTTCTGACTTCAAGGACATGTAGTATTTTCGTATTTCCTGTAGTTTTTCTTGTAAGAAGGAGATCCTTTCAGTGCTGCTCATGTTGTCTAGTTCATCTTAAAAGTGGGAAGAAAAGAAAAAAATTAGCTTCAGCAAGGTGATTGTAAATAAACGAATGCAATCCTTAAGAGTATACAAGATGCAGCATGAAAGGTAACACACTTCCGTAAATACAATATAATAAGGCCTACACGTAATTTAGAACCCCGGTATTTGCACATTTTTCTTCCAAAACCAACTGTCTCATAAGTTCCCTCTAACCAAGTCACTCAGAGAATTCTTACTGAGCTGAAAACTCCATTTGTATACTCTAGGCGAAGCATTCTGGTGGTGGTGTTTCTCTCTGTGTTTATCCTTCTCTCCATCTTTGATGTGAGGTGAAATCACTCTTGCAGGTGATCGAGAAATCTTCTGTGGTTTGGATGCATTTAGGTGTTTTACAGGAGTACATTTACTTGAACTGTCCAGGACAGGAAGATCTTCACTGTCACTACTTTGTCCTGCAGCAAGAGAAATGTGTTTAGACTTAAAAAAAAACTTGCTATTTTAAGAACTGTAGTTATAGTCAGAAAAATTGAGCATGAAAAAAAATGCTCCTTCTTGCCCAGAAGATTCCAGAATGCACACAAAGCAAACCCTGAACAGATTCAGACACAACATGCACTGAACTCTCAAGTGTACTGATTGTTAATGCACAAGTCAAGGGCTGACTAGGCCTTTAGTTAAAAAGTGATTGTGAGATACTTTTTTTCCAGAAGAAAAAGAGCAGCTTATTAAAATAAGAATATTAGAGCACTGATAAACTATCTCAAGTCACGTATTTTGGCGTTCTAATATAAAGCAGACACTAGAATCCCTTTTCTAAAATTAAAACTGTATTAATATAGGTAGGTAGCACATGATTGTATATATTTACTGCACTCCTTTACACATCTAAAGGAACAGTTATGAAGCATGACTAAAAAGCATAAAAGCTTTAACACGGAACAGAAAGTTTTAAGCTGATATATGCAAATATTTTAGATTTTCACAATAATTTCCAAGTTTTACACGGCTTTTGCTGAAAAGTTATTCTTTATCATCGAGCAATTTTTTCTGCACTTCATAAATGTACTTTTTCCCATGAGAAACACCTATTGTAAGATTTTAAAGGAGATGTTTCTACCAAGAACAAGCTCCCTCTCCCAAATTCATAACCAACCCAATATAAAAAAAATCAGCATAATGGTAAATATTTAGTAACTGTTAATATACACAGTTACTAAAAGTTTTTCCTAACCAAGGTATTAACAATAGCCAAGCAATTTCCCAGTAACACTGCTACCACAGAGCTGGTAAGTTCTCTCCAGTTAACAGCCAATAATCCTGAATAATAGTAATAATAATGAAAACCGCTGACAAGGAAGTCCCATCCAACAGAAATAATGGGCAACAGTGAGAACAGCAGGCCCTTGTATGTGTGTATAGGACAGCATAACCTTCCCCGCTCCCCCTCCAGGAATGTACCTGTTCCATTCTTCTCATTTTTGGCTGCAGCACTTGTTCGCTTTGGAGTACGCTTTTGTTTTTTTGCCAGTGTTCCACTACTGCTGTCACTGGGTCTTTTTTGACCTAAATGAAAAGACAGGCAGACAAGACAGCAATATTTGATTGCTGCTACTAACAAGTTCTTTTTATAAGAAACACAGAAATTTAATACCAGAAGACAAAACAAACCAGCAATTTTTAGCCAAGTGACACCAGACTTAAGACAACTTCAGAAATCATTACAGCGGAGAATGACTTCTCACAGCATGCTCACCTTTCTCTCCAGTCTCTCTTTCCTGCACAGCTATACTACAATTACTTGACGTAGTACTGGCTTCAAATCCATTAGCAGACTCAGTTTCACAGAGACCTTCTTGAGACTCTTCTGCCACACTGTCGACTTCAATAGTCATGTCACTTTCACTCTTGACACTGCGTGACTCATCCTGGCTAAGAGCAAGAGGCGAGGCCACTGAGAAGCTTGACTGGACAGCAGGGGGTAAGGCAGATGGATTTGAATTTGAAGCATTAGGGTCTGGCTTTTCTGATACTGTGTCTTCACTACTGCTCTTCTCCTTTTCATCCAAGTCATCCAAGTCTACTTCATGGCACAGCAAAGTTTCAGGACCAATCTGAGGCATTGCATCATCCTCATCTTTTAAGGGAACATTCTCATTTTCTTCAGATGGACATTCAAAGTTCTCATTCCTTGGCTCTTGACCATGCTGAACCGATTCTGCCACCAGCGATGGCATTTCCTCATTTTCAGTTCTGAGGGACTCTTCAGCATTCAACCCTCTACATTCTTCTGCTCCAGTACATTCATTGGTCCTCTCTTCAGATACAATATTTGGCACTTCCATCTCACTCTCTCGTCGATTTCTCTTCTCAGGCGATGCCTGTTCCAAAGTTTTCCTTTTCAAAAGCTTCTTATCTTTTGTAGAAGGTTCTGTTTCACTTTCAGTTGTCTTGGAAATTTCTTTACAGTCCAAGGAAGACATGTCTAATCTTCCAGGTTCTGCAAGAGATTCATTTGCCACCTCTTCTTGGCTTCCTGGCAAAATCTTTGCATTCTCTAGAGAGGGATCTTTTGTCTTGCTCCTTCTCCCTTTTCCTTTAGGTGATTTTTCAGCCTCTCTTTTGACTTCTTCTATTTGTTCCGTTTTATTTCCAAAAATCTGAACAATTTGTTCACTTTCTTCAACTTCAAGTTTGAGTGTTTCTAGTGGCTGTACTTGAGTCCTGTCATTTTCTTTCAATGCATGAGGAATCTTTGGGCTTTCTTCATCTAGCTTCTCATCATGTAGTTTTTCACTTTTTTCCAGTTCTGAAGTTTCTGGAGAAAATTCTTCATTCAAATTCTTTTCAGATGACTCATCTGCTTCACTGTCAGATGAGCCAGAATCTGCAAAATATTTGAAAAAAAGGAAACAGCATCCTAAATCATCAATTACAGCAAAATTTCTTTTTTCAATCACACAGAGAGTTTATTTTCAGTAATCTATGGTATTGATGTCAGTTTACAATGAACAATTTTAAACTTAAACACTGTGTTACTTACCACACTATTACAGTTCTTATTTTTGATCAAAATTTCTATGAAATTACAATAGTAGTAGTACTGTCAGAGTTCAAGGAGCATCTGGATGATGCTTGTAAGTAGTCCTGCGAGGAACAGGGAGTTGGACTTGATGATCCTTATGGGTCCCTTCCAACTTGAGATATTCTATGATTCTACTACTACTATTGCCCAAATAAGGCAATATAAACAAATTACAGTTTATAGTAGCAAAAATAGTTTTACAGATTCCCATGATCTGATATTTACCTGTGGACTTTACCTCCCCTACCTGACACAACAAAACCAAAAAACAACACTCCTGCCGTCCATGCATCCACAAACAGAACACCCCCCACCCTAAACCAACAACTCCAAACAAAAAAACCCTAAACCCCAAAACTCCAAACCCTTCCACACCACAATATGGGTATTTCATTGCTGAACTGCTGTATGAATCACGGACCATATACAGAGCAAATATTATTCCATTACCAGAAGGCTATTCAGGGATCTGTACTAAAATCAGACAGTGATTTCACTTCAGTTCTTGTTCACAGAGGCTCAGAAATACCAAAAATACTGCTGTCGTTTGTATGTAATTAACAACTCTGCTGTATGATGTAGTACTGGGGTTGAGAATTTAATTACCACAATAAAGACTGTCATTATAGCACTAGATTTGGTGTGTTCAAGATTAGGACTGAAAGGCTCTGGCTGAAGAGTATGGAATGACTTGCAGAGTCATTTCCATGCCATGGCTCTTCTGCGAGCAAACTGTGCTCCCCAGCACTGCCAGCTCAACTACTTCCTCAATAAAATTCACAGCAAGTGGAAAAGAACCTAAACCACAAAAAAAAGGGTAAAAAAATCAAACCTCTTTTCCATAAAGGTACTGAAAAAACCTCAAAAGCATACACAGGACTGAGATCACTCACCATTTGATCCTCTATCAGAATCAAACATTCCTGAGCTACGTGTCATCTGCCTGCAAGGTGTTGCTAAAATCAAGATCGAAAGGACTGATTTTTATACAGTGAAAATTGCATCAAAAATTTGTTTTGTTATATTGCTTGTACACTGACTAGTTAAGTAGGACTCTAAAGCTGCTGAGAGCACTGTGTTCGCTGAAGTTGTCCTATTAATGCACCGCATTAACGTCACTGCATACATGCACTTCCACGCCAGAACACGAGTGCACCAGATGTACCTTCTGTTCCATTTGGTAATGGTGAGGAATCTGACAAGTTGTTCCGTGCACTTCTGGGTCCTGATTTACCTTCACTATTAGGCGTTTTGGCTAAACTGCAAGATGTGTTTGATGGAAGAGTAGATTTCAGAGGGGGTCGCCCACGCTTTGATTTTTGTTTCTCCTCATCCTTCTTCTCATCCTTTTCACCATCTTCTTTATTCTGAGGGGAAACCAATGAATTTTTAGTAACATGTTTCACTGCTGATCATCAAACCTTCTCTCTTCTTGCTCTGCACTTCTAGTAGAAAACTGGACTGGACTGAGCAACCTTTTTTATTTTTCTTAAAATAAGTAAGAGTGATAGTCATTAAGTATAGTACTACAATTGAAATAACCATTACTTTTGTTTTTTTCTTCTGTTTCCTCTTTGGTCCTCCTTTTTCCACAGGCCAGATGATACGATCAGCTTTCACCCATTCATCGTATCTAAAAGTGAACAAAATAGTTATCACTACGGATAAAAAAGTTGTTTGCAATATGAGGATTAAAAGACTTGAGTTACGGAACATGTTTATTCAGGAAAGGTAGGAAAGTAGAGCATGTATTTAAAAACACATGCAGTATCTGGCATTAGAAAGATGAATAACATTTCTAGCCCCATAAAAAAAAAATTATGGGATGGGAGAATGGAAGCGCAAACTTTCCTGTTACTTGCTAGCAAAGCACTGGAACTCAGGGGACTGAACCAGCTATAAAGTTTGTCAGTTATTTCATATATACAAAAGACAGTTTTCACCACAACCATAAAATATGCTTTTTCAAATTACAGCAATAAACCGGGTGAGATTCTGAAAGGCACAAATACACTACTACTGCTCCTCAGAATCCCCCCAAGTTATTAATAAGGTAACAGGACACATGCCAGTATGGGGGAAATATCCCCGCTCCTAAACTTTAAGTTGTCGCTTAAAGACATTTCCTTAGTTACTTAGAAACATTTGGATTTGGAACATCAAGTTATATACCAGAAGTGTTCTATTTTTAAAAATGATCAGTTTTGTGATATTTTTGTCCACATAATCACAACGCCTTTAAGAAAACAACAAAAAAGCACCATTTCTACAAAGCATGGTTGCCAGGAGAACCATTTAATGAATTTTTTTCTCTAGTTCTTTGTTGCTTAGCCCTCTCCTACCCTCTCTATACATAACAACCATTCTTTATAATCACAGTTAACATTCAATACAAGAATAAATTTTGTTGCTAGAATTTCAGTGCTTGATACACTTAATTATAGATGCCTTCACCATTATCAACGATTCCCTTAAATAAAAACATCTAATAGCGCTAAAACTAGCTGACACAATAAATTACAGGGATCCTCCTGTGAGGAGTGAGGATTACTCACTTTAATTTGGACGAAACATGTAAATAAGTATATTCTGATATTTCAATGCAATAGTGTCATACCATGAACAAAATTACTAACAATGAAAAGTGTAAGAGTCAGATCCTGTTATCATGGTGATAATTCAACTCAGAGCCAAGTTACTGATCTTTTTTCTCTTTCTTTTTTCCTTAAAAACAAAAAATTTTTTTCAAGAAATCCTTTTAACAAAGAAATGAAACTCTGTTTGTCATCCTCACCTTACATTCCAACCGTAATAATGAACTAAATATAAAACTTCTCCATCGTCAATTTCTGTGCTTTTAATACTGGCTTCATAAATTTTTTGAGTCTTTCCACGTCCATATTTTACTTTCACTTTGGTTCCAGTCAGGCAGGGTTCTGCATCCTCCTCATCCTCTTCACCTTCTGATTCTCCTTTGTTCTCAATTTCCTCCCTGCAGTAAGGTGTATTTAAAATGTCCACTAATTAGTGACAATCAATGTTTTAACACTTAACTAGCATAGCCAAGCTACTACAAAAGAAAAGATGCAATAAAATATTTTTTCATTTTCTGTATCCTGCACTACCTCTGAAGCTGGCTTGGACACAGCTTCTTAAATCAAGAACAGGACTTATGAAAGAACAGGGGTAAGTGCCAAAAATATCCAGAAAAATTGTATGATAATTTAAACACAATTATTAGGTGTACAACTACCTCAAAGCTTAAAAACTATTTTTTAAAGGAATATTTTGGTAATACAGAAAGAGGAATAAGTTAACTCAGCGTTTGGCTCCTAAATATGTCAAGAAGAACTATCTTCAGTTTTTAAAATACTTTATTTTGACATGCTTTAATAAAAAATAAAAGCAAACCGTAGAAGAAATATTTAACAGACTGCAGTTTACTAACAGTGCACATAAGTTTGAATTGCCATCATAGTGACCCTCTCATGGATACAGACACCATTCTGTTGCGGGGGGGCAAAGTTGTTGATTAAAACAGTGTTTAACCAAGATTAAAAAGTGTCTACACAGCTCTTACTAGCTTTATCTACCCCTTATTACAGCTATATCTAATACTTAAACATATTTTCATGAATTACAATCTAACCTATTTTCACCTATATTTCTCTCCCTATTTAGGGTGAATTTAGCATAACGTAAGCTTAACTACAAAAAAGGCACCAAGAAAGAAAATACTGGAAAACAATATGGGTTTGCTTTTACTGACGTACATTTGCTAGCCTTCAGTGAAAGAAGAACTATATTCTTCTGACAAACAATTAAAAAGAAAGAGGACAAGCATCACCTGCACCACTTAAGAAAACTCTTTTGATGCCTTGGGCATCTGACATACCTTTGCAACCTGCTGCACACCCACGCTGTTCCTTTATCTGAGGCATTTCTGCATGTTACGGTGCACTGCAAGATTATCTTTTTTGGACCACGCAGTGACACTTTCTTTAAAATAACTGTGTTTTTCCCACTCCTCAAACTCTTTAGAAGAAAATACGCAATACCCTTATCAGGTTTTATTCAGTATCAACTTGTGTCCCCACCGCTTAGCCACATGGACAAGAAAAACAAGGTAGGAAAGCCAGCTTGAGCAGGTAAGACACTGCCCTTGACCACAGCCAAAATAGCTAAGAAGAGGTCTACACTCTGGTAATAAATTAGTCACCTGCTCACAACTCATTTGTAAGCAGGACTATAAATCCAACTGACCTTGTCAAGTTTATTGTCTGGATGCTATTTGCCCTTTGCCCTTCCATGTCTCTCCATCCCCTCCTCTTTAACCTATCTCTAGGTTTCATTCAAACTCCCTTTCCTTCTCCTTTGCTTTATTAGCTGATCCCCTTCCTGCCTGCCTACAATAAATCAAGTAATAAAAAAGCGCAAGCTATTAGGTTCAGCAGCCATTACTGACCACTTAAACAGAAGTCTGGAAGAAAAGAGGCTCTCTTTTTCCATTGCTATTTCAACTGCCCAGAAAAGTCTGCCCCGACAGTTGCTCGCCATCCATACAGCACCCGGCATACTTACAGCCTGGTCTACTTGGTGTCTGTACATACTAGTGTGATAAAACACCGACACAACCCTAGCAAGACCTTCAAGAAAAATACCGTCTGGCACCTGCCAGAAAAAGATGCTTCCATGAAGTACCGCAGCCTCTACAAGCTTGAAATAAAATTTTCCCTTTCCTTTCGGGCAGAGTGAATTCAGTCCCTGGTTTCCACATTTTAGTTGGTAAGATCTCCAACTCTGTGTACACTCCTGCTTGGAGTACGGCTCAATCATGACACAGACATACTTATAAGAAGGTGATACAAGTTAATGTTTACCTCTCCCTCTGCCTCTCTTCCTCTTCATCTGACTCTTTATCTGAATCATCTTGTTTTTTGTTTTTTTTCTCTTTTTGCTTTGGTGTACTTTTTCTCCCTAATGGAGTTTCATTTTCTTTCTTTTCTGCATTCTCAGGTGTTTCTTCTGTATCTTTGTTTTCTTTGTTACTGTCTTTTAATTTCTCTTGTGTTTTATCCTCTTCACAATCTTTTTTAGCAGGAGTTGTATCACGGGCAAGTCTTCTTCGTCCCTGGAACAGAAATATAATCAATTTAATGACTCCTGTCAATTGTTCTCTGTATAGCCTCTCCAAAACTCAGTGAAAAGTGAAACATACTAGTCCTGTACAGAAGAAAGGCTGGAGATAACACCAAAAAGTGAACTGTTCTAAAATCTTAAGATAACAGCTTAAAGTCTTGTTATTGAGGAAAAGAGCAAAACAAAGCCATTCTGCTTGGGTTGGAATAAAGAGAATGAGCTTCTGATTAACTTCTGGAGGATTTCAGAACATTCATTTGGACCTGTAAGGTCTGCTGCCCTGATAGAAAGGGCCAAAATGCCTTTCTCAACTACAGCAATAGCATTAATTAAAGTGCTTGTATAGGACCTCTGACAGCAGGCATCTTCCCTTTAGCATCTTCAATCCTTATAGCCACCTGTTACAGAACAGAAATTTGTCAGCTTTAGAAAAACTGTAAATATTGCATTTTTAAAAGGTGTTTGAGTAGCCGGACAACTGCTGTCTGGAACTATCTGCAACTGTTTCTTGGGGATCTAGTACGGGTTTCTCATTTTACTATTAAAAGTCTCTTGATAGGGTCACTGCTTTATAATCAGAACATTTAGAATAATTAATCTTGCATTCATAATGTATCTGGAGGGCATCCAAAGACAACAGTAATGAAGACACTATCATAATTTAAATTCACAGTTTTGGAAAAATAAGCATTCATAAACAGATAGCTGGTGACTGGATTAGTAAAGCAATAAAATACAAAACTAATTTTTTAATTATGAAGAAATTAACACAGACAGCCAATGACAAAAAAGACGAAAAAAAATTTCTTCCGTTTCTTTATCCTCTCACCAGTTTTCTCCAAAACTAAAAAATAAATGAACTAATAATAAAGCTAATATCACACCAGGAAGTTCAGGAAGTCTGATACAGCTTGGAAAAACCACTTGCAGTTAGGTAGAAATATAATACATAATACCAATCTAAACTTGTGTTTACAGCTATGTCTTCTCATCTATTAAAGGGCCACATACTTGCCTGAAAACTGGCTTGCAAGAAGTAATTTATTAATCACATTGTAGTTGAACAGAATCCTTACAACCTGAACAATCTAAGTAGCAGCAATTTCTTGTCCTTCAGTAATCATGTTCTATTAAGGGACACAAAATGACCTTTTAACAGAATTAACAGCTGTGCTACAGAGTCATATTGAAATCCTTTTAAAAATATTTTGGTATTCTCCATCAGACTCAGCATCCACTAGCTGATGGGTCACTGGTAACTACTAGTATAACCCTTACCTCTACAGCATTCAAAGACAAAGGAAGACAAAACTTTAAGTGTTCTACCCTCTACTTTTGTCTACATACTGTAAAACTGTAGTGTTTCTTTTATTAAAAGAGGAGATACTGCGATAAAAAACAACTAAGAGGAATGTACTTTCTTTTGATTCTTAAAGCTGTAGCAGTCCCTCAATATTCCCGCTTCTTGCCAGAAAGCTCCAGATTCCATATGCCTGCGGAAATTCTCACCCACAACCAAAACTGTCCTGCTGAGTTTCATGGTTCTGACGATACATAGCTCTCGGTAGCTCTCACGCCATCCCTGAATTGAAATGTGCCTGGCATCCAACACAGTCTGAGCAAATATCACGGATGATTTAGAGTATGAAGAAATAATCAAAACTGATTCTGTTCACTGGCAGAACGCAATTAACAGTTAACAGCAACTCTGCGCTCACAGAACCCTGTCCTGTGCTTGTAGTTGTGTTGTGCTTTCCACACGGGAAAACTCATTATGTAAACTGTTCACTATACTACACTAACAAATATTTGTTAAATACTAAATAGAAATACTAAATAGAAATCACTGCATACCACTTACCCTTGGGGATCTTAGTTCTATTTCTTCTTTTTCACTTTCACTGCTGGAATAATTTTCTTCTGCTTCCTTTTTAACTTCTGTTGGGGGCATTTTTGGTTCCTCTTTTACACTTTCCTCCATTGGTTCCACGTGTTTCTGTATGTCTTCTACCACTTTTGGCTCATTGTGATGGATGGTCCTAAACTGAATGTTTGCAGAACGGCAGTACTCTTCAAAACCATAAAGATACCTATAGATACAAATAAAGATTTTCTATTTATTGAAGTGCATAAAACCTATTTTCCTGCTCACAGAAAAGCAAGAGGAGCAGTAACTTCAGGAAAAAAACAGCGCAACAAACAAAACAAACAAAAAAATAAAAAGCCAGAGCAGCTTTTTAAATGAAACAATTATGCACACAGGTGCTTCCCACAAATCTAACTTCATCCCCATCCAATTAAGAATTCATGACAGTGAAGCCTAAGAACATCTACACCATTTTTCAAATGCACAAAAGACAGCTAAAATCAGCCTAGTATTAGAATATGGGCATACAAACAAGTTACCACATGGTAACAAACTGCCATGCATCAGTTTGCTCTCTGGTAACTGGCCTGTGTGCACACTCTAATCCAGTTACAGGTGAGAGAAATGTGAACCAGTTTATTCCTCAAAGAATAAACATGCAAGATACAACATACTATTATGTGTTCATACAACATAATTATTTCCATTGTAACAGAAACCTAGTACATATTTACCAATTACTTTTTATGATAAATACTCTTCTCTGTAAAATACAGACCTTAAATATGTGCCCAGTTCAAATCCCACTGAAGATAGTCTGAATATTTTCATCTTCATGAACATTAACATGAGTTGAGTCATTAGCCATCCCTATTCAATCAGCCAAATTTCCTTAGGTTCGAGTCAAGAGAACCTCATTCTTCCCTTTTACTCAAAAAGCCCAATTGTTTCTTGTCAAACTTCCAGGAGGATAAATAAAAATAATTTTTATTTAGAAAATGAGGTTAAAAAGTGTCATTCCTAAAAGGTTTCCATTTCAAAAGTTAACACACAACTGAAAACCAGGGGTCAGAATAAAAAGATTTATGCATTTTTTCATTACAAGCAATGATTTTACCACTCAATACTGTCACATCCACCATAGCAATGTACATAGTTATGCCCTAAAGCCATTATTCCACAGATTCCACAAAGATGATACTTAAACATGCAACCTGAAACATGTCTACCTCTATCAAAGTTTTTCAGGAAGTTAAAAGAAATTGGCATAAAATTATCCTCACTGCATGCAGCATCTACAGACGGAGGACAGAGTCCATTCTTGTTAATCACCATAAATTGCAAAGCTGAATTTGCCAAAGCCTTTTTTTATAAATACCATTATTGTACTCTGAAATGGCATCATTACATGATGAAAATGAATGCTTCTTGATAAGAAAGTGAGTAGAATTCTGATATGTTAGAGCAACAGGAACTTAAGAAGCCTGAGCACTCCCTCCTTTCCTCCACCTTTTCAATCCTCAGTACTGGAAAAAGACTCAGAACTGTTCATTAACCGAAGAATGACAACTATTGTTTCACTAAACTATCAAAAATTGCTTGAATATTGTACATGCCACTAAAAACCCCCGAAGGATGCTTTCACCACTATACAATATGAGAACTTACTTTCTATAAGCAGTTTTTACATTGTAGGAAGCAGCCGAGTTCAAAATAGGAATGCCAAGGTCCATATAAATTTGCTTCCATACAGCACCACTCTCAATCTTTGGTGGAAAAAAGGGAAAGAAAAAAAGATTTGTCAGGTTTTGTTAAAAAAGAACATTAAGGAATGGTATCTAATACAGCCACAAGTTACAGCCTTTAAGAGTCACTAGACATATTTAATTCAGGAAACATCCAACACTTACACTGTCACACCCACCCTGCTGATACACCAGTCTAAAAAGCTTGAAGAGATTAAGGTCCTTGTAGCCCAGAACAGGTGGTTTATTGATAGGAGTACCTAAATAAGACAAAACCAGAAATAAGACATTATGATCAAGAACAGCAAACTGCTTCTTCCATTCCTGTAGCACACATTTGATTACTAATATCCTTCCACATTTTAAAATCTGTACTTAATAATTCTAAGGTAAGTCATAGGTTAGTAGTCTCCAACCACCAAACAAACAAGGCTTCATCTGCTTTTGAATGCATCACTTATTTCTGGGTGGATTATTAGCACGATGGCACCAGATGCTTGAGAACTATGATTTCTCAACCTTGTTTTCAGACTCATGCAATAACCCCCATCCAACTGGCTGCATACCAGTGTCCCTCTCTTGAATGGAGGGAACAGCCAGAATTACACCAAGCTGCATAGAACACCTGATAGATGTTGGAATATAGCAATGTGTGAAGAGATTTAACGCAAAACACTGCGGTCTGAAAGGAGTAGGGAAGCTGCAAAAATGTTGGATTAGAAAAAGATACACAGGCAAAATGTCAGAAAGTAAAAAAGCACAAAGCCCTAACAGGACATGAATATTTGGGACAGTTCCAGGGACAAAGAAAGAACTCAAATCAGATGAGTGGTAATGATAGAAAGAACAATAATTAACTGCAAAAGTAGAAACCAAAAGTGACTTGGGGTAAGTGGCTGCATACATAGACAGTATTTGTCCCAGCAAGGAAGAGTATCAAACCTCTTCCCTGCTGCTTCTCATCTTCCTTCATCTTCATGCAATTATATTTGGAATCATTAAAACAATTTTATAGAACTTTGGGAATACTGTCATGATTTCACGAGTCATAACATTCATACTGAGAGGACAGAGTGTAGAACAAATCTGTTGGGAACAGAAATCTTGCTATAAGGACAGAGGGAAGGAAAAAAGAAAAAAAAGGAAAGTAGACAGGCAGGGGGAAAGACCAAGTCCTGTACATTGCTCAACTGGCACACTAGCTTAAAGAATAGTTTCTGGACTGAGTCTTCAGATTCAAAAAGATGATGTCTTCTTTTGCCCTTTACAAGTCCCTGACATAATCCCTACTTGGTATGTAGTTTAAACGTCCTTAAGAGACAGTGATAAAAGAATAAAACAGAACAGGGGGAAGAATCAGGCTGCTAGAAAAAAAAAGAAAATTTTGTTAGTCCAACAGCATAGGCATTTCCCCCCCCCAACATCACCTCTTATTCCTCCAAAGCAGGTTATTCTCCAGAAACACCAGTCATATACAGGAGGCCTCAAAATTACATTGGATGAACCCCAGTATACTTTGCTATAATACATGATCAATTTCTAAACCTGTCGTAAGAACTGGCAATACTGAACAGACTTGGAACTGTTCTTTTACGGTTTTGTGGTCTCAAACACATCTCGTTAACAGGGATGCAGAGCCTCTTTTACAAAGTTAACTTGACACACAACCACACACCCCCAATTTTAAAACCAAAGGAAAAAAGAAAGTGGGAAATATTCTGACACTACATGCACTTTACATTTTACTCTTAGCTCTGGTTATTTCAAATGCAAGTACATCAATATTTCTGTACTATATGCTGCTCTGGAAATGATCATTCAGATAACTTTTGTCAAGAAAAAAAAAAAAAGCAGTAAAAATGCAGTAGCTGCACTTGTAATCTACCTCCACCAACATTACTGCAGGATTAAGACAGTATTTGAATTGAAATAGTGAGCTCATGAGAAAAATGAATAAACCAAATATACTCTGAAAGATAAAAACTCTTTCCAGGCTCAAATACACTAAGAACATCAACAGGAGGAGGAAGAAATAAATAAAATAAAAAAAGAGGGAGGTGCATGCAGCCAAGGAACAGAAAACCTTCCATTTTAGTGTCAGTCTCACCACAACTGCAAGTGTGAATGGCTTATGCAACAACAGCTCTCCCAAATCAGCAGGTATATCCTGCTCTCTATACACAGCGCATCCACTTCCAAGGTACATTTTATACCAGGATCTTAAGTATTCCAATTTATTACACTCTCACCTAATTCTGTAAAGACAGACATTTAAAACATGCTATTTTCTTGTTCTAGCTACAGGACAAGTAGAATCTTTCGAATTGTCTCTTCAGGTGAGTATCACTGCTACATCTGCGCATGATTAATACAGCTCTGCAAGGAGACTTGAAGATTGCACATCTCCCATTTTCTGCTGGTTGAATTTCACCATCCATGAACAGCCTCCTCAGGTTCCAGCCTGAGATTAACAGCGTCAGACTTCCCAGCCATGGCTGTCACAACAAGAAATCAATCAAGAGCTTACTTAACAGGGTTGTGTTAACATTAAGCAAAACAAAAACAAAACACCTCAGGGAGGATTTCAGTTTCCTTCATGTGCTCTGCTTCAAAGTACTGGAAGCAGACCTGCCACATGAAAACAGGTGAAAGTGTTTTTCCTTGCACCAGACTAGCCATTATCTTTTGTATCACTGACATGTGAATATGCTTGTAATAACATCCATTACAGTTAAAAGAATTTTTTAAATGCAATTTAAAAAGTGGACTAGACATTAAATTAAAAAAATAAATAATAATAATTCAGTGTTACCTCTGTCTTCCATAAACTTGTAAAGCTGTTGGAGGAAGTTGTCCCTCTCTTCAGGATCAAGCTCTTCCTCAGGCTGTGAAAACAAATGCAGTCATAATGAAAACATAAAATATGCAAAGCAACAATTTTTTTGGTAGAAAAGCCTAACAGCAAGAAGTAAACTCAAACAACTTCCCATTTGGCCCTGCAATCATATAATGGTGAAATATGCAGAAAAAATTTACTCAGGAGACCGTAGTGTGTACCTCGAGAGGAGAGAAAGAAAACGCAGTTCAGGGAAAGACTCAACCCATGACAGAAAGAATGTGTGACCCTCAAAATGAAAACACTAATATACTTAACATACTGTTCTAATACAGAAAAGGTCTGTTATTTACAAGACTGAAGCAGTTCACAGGAACTCGAGGTTTTGGGGTTTTTTTTGTTTGTTTGTTTGGGTCTTTTTGTTTAACTCATCTTCCTTACTCCAATCATAGCAAAGGTTGTAGAACAATTCTTTCTCCCAACTGTTCCTGTTTTTGATGCTCCAGACATTTTTTGTGATTAAGCTCCAATACTTTATTTCAGCTTATATTTGGAAACACTTTTATAATAATAAATTATAAAAGTGACTTTAAATTCCTTAGATTTATCTTCACAATTTAAATCCTCAAAGAGAGAAATGCTTATGAACTTTATGTTAAGCAGTCCACAGTGTGCAATAGCGATTTTCTTTTATTCAGGTGGAAATCATGAGAATAAAGCAAGTTTATTGGGGGGTGAGAGGGCAGGGAGAGAAAATGAATGTCTACATAGCCATATATACTTCATGGAATTCTGAGATTATCTAGTAGAGACCAAAGCGGGAAAGGGGCGGGGGGGGGGGGGGGGGGGGGAAGTCTTTTCCCTGCAACGTTTATGCATGCTACTTTCTTCCTGTCAGCCTGGCAATCACAGGAATTGCTGGTAAGGCAGTTTGCAGAAGGAAGACTACAGCTGTCTTGAAGGAAAGACGTACAATACATGTCAAAAAATCTCATTATATTCTTAAAAATAACAGAAAAAGTCACAAGCAGTTGCAGAAGGAAACCGGAACAGCAATTTCAATTTCAGTTGTCTCTGCATTCTGTAAACTTTAAGCTTCAAGGCAGGAAGACAGGCAGTGAAATGTAAATGTATATGCTACTGCCTTGTTAAGCAGAAAGCAATCTGCCCAGCATCAGAATGAATTTCAGCACTGCCTGCTTCAGTGAATTCTGAGCTTCGGAGCCCAACAGGGCTCACCTACAGTCAGGCAGAGACAATATCTGTTTCTTATTTTCCTATTTTTTCTTGGGAAATAATTGGACGAAATTAAATGAATAATCACAACATTGTACAGCATCAGTTACCATTTGCTCATACTGCATGTTATAGGGATATATAAAGTTATCTATAGAATTAGCATGTTCTTCCAGGTTAACAAATGAATTATTGCTATAGAAACCAGAGTTTTTTTCTCTCCATCTAGACTGCGATCCAACTTCAAGATCGAGAAATTTCTGCCACCTACTGTAGTGTTTAAAAGCAATACGAATCAAACTGTGCAAATAAAACACACCTAAGTAACAGTAAACATTCAGAAACACTTCTGAATAGCTGAATTCAAACCATTTCTTTTATATGGGCACAATGCCAAACCAGAACTCTTAGGTTAGAACAGCAGAAACATAGGTTAGAAATAGCACTCTTGCAGACAGCATGTTAACCATTTCACCAATGCCAAGTATTTTCAGCTGAAAAAAAAAAAAGGCAAAAAGATGAAAAGCTTTTACATACTTACAGGACGGGAGCATAAAATCTGACTGCAATATTCATTCACCTGTGTGAGACATCCTGAATACCCTACCTACTTCTGCCGATGGTGTATGAGCTAGGTTGCCACTCCCTGGCAGAGAGAGTCTGGACTGTGCCTGGTACCAATACCAGAGTATTGTAACAGGTACCAAATCCTTCTGAGAGGTGAATCGAGTAAGACCTGAATAACTGCCGGCAAGGAACAGATCAAGCATCGGCTATTTCAAAGTCTTTTTTTGTTACTGGCCAAAATGAGAAAGACCAACTGTTCATGGATATGCTTATTGCAACACTAAGATCCATGGATTTTTAAAAGAAGTCATTTTTTATCAAGGTTATCTACTTGTAACTGGACATAATGAATTCCCAGGAGGTCTACTGTTGTGGAGTTGAGTTTTATTTTAAATACACCAACCATGATCTGCTGCTGTATCAGCAACCTTAAATCTGCATCTGAAGTCAAGAAAACACCTGAGAAATGTCAATGCCACAACCTGCAATCACCACCAGTGAATGGCTGGAGGGCTAAAATTCCCAGCATCTCTATCCAGCAGGGTGACACTGCTACCCTTCAAAACTCACTTCTGTCAAGACACTTAGGTCTGTTTTAGACTGGGCATAAGTAAGACCATGATGATAATTGTTCAGTTTCTTAAGAGAGAGTTCTGTCTCTCCATTTCATTTTTTTTCCTTTACAGATGTTGCAAAAAAGGAAGGCTGTAGCCAAAGATAAGTCCAAGGGAGAGGCAAACCAAAATTAATTTTTTAAGTGGCAGTTCAAAGTTGAGACCTCTCTGTTGTTCACCCAACACCCACAATTAAGTGCAACATGAGAAAATTTTTCATCTCAGGCTGAGAGGCTGAATTTTATATATATATATATATTAAAAAAAAGTACCTCCAAGATGCCCTTTTTTGCTTACACATAAATTTTACGGTCTTGTGATTTTTCTTCCTCCTTCCTGACTAGGTCACACCAGTCAAGAGAAAACAAAATCAACAATGAACACATGATCTCTGTATAGGGGACATACTCCTTTCCCCAACTCAATTTCTTACTGCCTTCCAAGTAATACTAACAATGTTCAATTATTTTGTAAAATTATTTTGAGAATAACAACCAGCAAATAAACCCAGCATGAAATACATAGAAACTTGTATAAAACTTGTAACTAGCTTTGCTTCATTTGATTTCAAGCCACTTTTATTCACCATAAATTTTGCCTCTTGTCTTTAGCATGATTTTAAACAAGAATATAGGTCTGTTACCCTGACTCATCGTTTCCTCTACAGAAAGACTAAAGCTTCTGTGGATGCGAACCTACAGAGCTGAGAGGGAGCACAAAGGATGAAATAGTTTCTTCTACAAGACAAAGAATTAATTTCTACTCACAAACACATACACCGTCTACTCAACCAATATGGGGCTAACTTACCAGGGACAGATCTTTCTTTTATGTTATTAATAGACTGACAACACCATAAACTCTTCTGTGAAATACATGCAAGCTAAGAGGAAGAAATCTGGAGTCAGATGAGTGTATGATCAAGACATGCTGCCAGAACTGGAGTTAATGTAATATTGTTGCTTCAGAGTACTTAAATGAGTTTTCATCACTTGCACATTCACTTACTGATGGCAAGTTTGAACACTGATTAAGGAAATGAAAAGAATTAAACTGATTGCAACAAGTTAACAGCTTTACACCATGGGGAGATGAAAGTGGTCTTAAAATGTTAATTTCTACCAACAAGATCCAGGAATTCAACCATCCTCAACAATGACTCACTCTAGAGCTGCGCCTCAGTTTGCAACTTCTTCACTCCTTTTTGAGAAATATTCTGAGAATGCCTGTTAGCACAAAACTGTGAGCAAGAAAGCCTTTGTAAAGAACATTTGAGTAGCCAAAACTCCTACAAATTCACGCACGAGAAGGATGATTAGCTAAGCAATGTTTAGCTATTTTTTAAATGCTATTCTGCATATTACACATCACGGCTGTTTAGTTTTTTTAATATATGTAAATAAACCACTTGTTTCTGGATACCATGCTTCATTAACTTTGATGTTACTGTATTCCTATATTTAACACTTAGTGTTAGCTTCTTCAATGTTATTTTAAAATACACGTAGGTTGCAACAGAAATGGACGATTTGGGTATCATTCTATGTGGTCTTCCACAGTCACTTGGAGAAAAGACTACACGCGAAACAAGAACTATTTTGAAGCAAAATGTAAATATTTTAACAGATGTCCACTGATAATTTTTCGAAATCTCAAGCCTCCTAAAACACAACACGGATTTCATATATTCATCTTTCCTTTATGAACTTCTTTCTAATAAAATACATGGTAATAACTTAGGAGAACTGAAATCCATGCTCTTTTGCAGAATAGGCACACTGGGAAATGCTTCTGGCAGCTTCTCTGCTCAACAATGCAAAGTACCTGTGGACCAACATTTCCTGATGCTGTTGTGATGCAAGAATCCTAAAAAATTTAAATGGATGCACAGCATTAAACATACTACACATACGTCCTTCAGGTGACTCTCAAAATGAAGACATGGAGAAAATTCCCCCAAGCATACATCTGGAGGTGCTGCAACTCTTTCTTCAATGAGAGGCAATTTTTTTCTGAACTTCTGTTGCACATTTGACTGAGGGGGGGGGGGGGAAGTGAAGGAACAAGGAACTGCTATTAAAGTGACATAGGTAAGTTTGAATCTCAAAGATGGCATTATAACCAATTCTACAGCAAAGATAGAAAACCCTTTTTCCAGCTCTTGATACTATAAAAAGATAAGTTATGAAACTTGCAAAATAAGAAAACTAATAAACAGATTCCTTATTTTACTCTGATCTTATGTGAATGTATCTATTAAGACCACATACTGAGAATGTATTTCAAATAGCTGCATGTTAAAAATCTTGATTTTTTTTTTGAACCAGAATAGCTTACAGGGAAACTGAGAGGCAAACCCAAATGTTGCCTACACGTCCCCTTGTAAAATGCGGGGGGAGTATTTGACTATTTAATCCTGAGAAACAAATATGTATGATTTCCTCCCTGACAGAACAACTTAAGTACAAGCAACTACAGTGGTACATATTATCTGATTTTTAATAAAAATCATGTAATGTTCCAATTTCTAATGTTCCAATTTCTATGTGGAGATACTGGAGTTTAGATTTTCCTTTTAACTGCAGTGCATTCTTTCACTGCCAAATGCACCCTCAAAACATAGTTAATTCTCTTATTCTGACATGTTGACAACTGGATAAGAACCAAAATCAATACCCAGATTTTTATCTGGATTTAAACCAATTGACTGTTTAAATTTTCATTTGATAAAGAATTTTCTTCTGTAGTACCTTGAGATTTTTTCACTTTTTGTGACACAAGCAGTATCTGTTCTAGTATTCAAACCTCACACTGTGAATGAAAAGTAATCATAAACTGCACCATATACTGCAATTATTGCCAAAAATCCAACAATATGAACATGCTGAGCAACTTAGTGTAATGCAATTCCTGTTAAAAGTCAATGACAAGTCATTTCCACACTGGTTCTTCACAGTCAGCTCTGGACCATACAAGTTGGTTACCACCTATCAGTAGGAGGATTAGCATCTCACCACTACCACATAGGTTCCCAGTCTTTAGCTTACAAAAGCCATCAAAGAACAACTATGTAAAACCTGGAAACCCTGTTGTACCAATTCTACCATACTCTTCAAGATGTCATAAAAGGCAGCACAATTAGGAAGACAGCCTCTGTCAAAACAAAGTTACAGATTTTAACCCAGGTACTGGAAAAAATAGTAGGATCTATTCTTACCACCTATAGTAGATCCCTCTGCACCATTACCATTATAAAAAATCCTACTTCAGAAAAACAGGATCCTTTCCATTCCCAGCATTAGACTCTTCTGACTTTATCCTCTCATTAAGTAGGTCTGTGGCCATTTGATTGACTTAATGAAGGCCTATCATGACTGGTCAGCAGCTGGCCAGGCCTTGACAGCAAGGCTGCTGTGCATTTCAGAAGATGAGGGTGAAAGGGGGTAGGGTGGGGAAGAAGGTAATTTAAAAAATCTCCCTCCCATCTCTAATAATGTAACAATTTGCAGTTCTAAAACAAAAGGCCAACTGAGAATATTCTGGGAGAGGATGTACAGACGCTATTTTTGACCTTGATTAATAAAGGAGAAACTCTACAAAATGAACATGCAAAATTTGAGTAATTCAACATCTGTACTCAAATAAAGGAAAAAAGAAATAATCATTCACTTGTCGATTCTCTCTGCAACCAGTATTACTGCCTCAGGGAAAAGAATAAAGTAATTGAGATAAATTCCCTAAATGCTGTCTAATTGTAATATCTAGCATGGCCCACAATTAAAATAAGAATATGAATTGTAACAGATGAATCAGGAATTTAATGGGCCGGCATGACAGTCCTGCTCTGACATAATCTAAAAAGATTCATCTGTCCTCTGCTACATAGCTTCAGCGTGAAGATGCTCACCTTATTTTTACATGCCTACTTGTCACCTGGAAATAATGGATTCTAGAGCTTCTCCTACCAGCACATCTACCTTTCTGGAATCCTTTGCTTCACTACTTTACATTTAGATTATTCTTTAAAAATAACCTCTATTTCTTTTACAGGAATGCCTTTTTTTTTTTTTTTTTTCTTCCCTTCATCACCAAGCTCCCCCCTCCCCCTTCTTTGTTTGAAACACAGAGCAGTTTTATGCAATAGCCATGAAAAATGGTATTAGAAATGGATACTAGAAAACTAGTATAGCAATCCTTGATTTTTAGTGACTGATACTTTGCAGTTTTCACCAACATTAATACAAACAGACCAATACAGACCACAACAGTTCACACCCTGCAAAATGTGGCCTATTCAGTCGTTTTCACTGCAAACAGAGGAAAAAACCCAGAGGGTTTTATATTCTGCACACATTTATCCTTATATTTATCTAATCATACCATCATTCTCACACAGACATCGACTCCATTTTCCAGAACACTGTTATCAAGGCACAAAATTAACACCTAAAAATAGATTATCTTTTTTTTTTTTTTTTTTTTTACCTGGAAAGATCTACCCTGGCTGCATGCTCCACGAGACAGTTCCCAGATCAGAAATCTATGTCAAATCCACATTCTTAACAACCATGTTCACATTACAGATTAAAACACAGAATCCTTACCTAGGAGCTGCATTCTTTCAAATGTAAAATGGTTTTACTTCCTTTCTATCTAATCTGCCCACTGCCTGGACATATTTCAGCCTGACTTCCAAATATTTGCTTGCTTTGTTTTCCCTGCACGGCATCCGCAGTTATACGGCATTACTTACATTCTCTTCCATATTTAAAAAAAAAAAATCATGAAAAAAAAAAATAAAATAATCAGACATTACATGAAAGGCAAAGAAAAGAGACAGCCCATTCCAAAGCATCTGGCAAGCCTCCCCTGGCCGCCGGCCAAGCCCGGGCTCCAGCGGCCGCTGCCCCCGCGCATGCGCGCTGCCGACCAACACTGGGTTGCCGTGGCAACGCCGCCGGCCGCCTCCGAGCACGAGCGGCCATTCCGTGTGCGGGCTGACAACCGCACGCCGCGGGGGAAGCGAACGGGAAGCGGCGTTTGACCTTCCCCGGGAGGCAAACTTCACGCGGTTCGCCTATATAAAGGAATAGTTTCCCGAGCGTATCGTGGAAATCGCACGGCGACAAAAAAAACCCGCCAACTGACACACAGACACCACCCCCCACCCCTTACTTGTAACATCCAGGTTGAAAACAGGTAGCAGAAATAAAATGAAATTCTGTAAATGCAGTTCAGGCGACGCGAAGAAACTGGCTGGCTCTGTGGGAAAGGAGCCGCTCAAAATATTGCGATGCAGAAAAACATTTTACCCTAACTATTAGAAAGTCCATCTGCACCACAGCCTACCAGAGCATTCGATCCCGCGATTCCCAGCCTGCAACGGCCTGTTAGGGAAACCCCAACGCTTACAGAGCCAGGCCCTGTACCGCTCTTACAGTGTCTCAGGCACCAAACAGCTTTAACAGCCACTGTGTGTTAGATCACGCTTTCAGCCAGACTACTGCTTTTGCTTCCCTATTTTTTTTTCAAATCAAACTGCTATTTTCAGAAGTTACTTTTTATATAAAAGGCAAAAGAAAAATAACAAGTTACACGTATTTAAGGTTACTACTATTAGGTTCAGCATCAATTTTTCAGTTGCGTGTCTCCTTTTGACTCAAATTCTTCCTGTCACTCTTCTCTGCCCTGAATTCTTGATTTCTGAGGCTTGTCTCCAATTTCTGCACTGGCTTACAGGAGCAACCTGCCAACTGCTCGCAAATCGCAGTATACACAACTATAGCAAAGGGAAGATGAACAGGTCTGAAAAGACATTCAAGTGCGTAAGCTACCATAAAGAGTAAAAGTTGGAAAGTGCAGGATCTTCAGGCATGCAAATTATTAATCATCTTTGAAGAATGACTGAAATTGCCCAAACTTACCGCTACTTCTTCGGTTTTCTCTTCTCTTTTCTCCTCTTCTTCATCAGTTTCTGCAGCAGCTCCGTCTTCCTCATCGCTACTAGAAGACTCCAGAATTTCACTTATGTCCATTTTCCAGTTCCGAGGAACACCCTTTTTGTTGAGAAATGTGCTTGCCTCCTGTAGCCCTACAGAAGAAAGGGCCCTGGTTTTACCTCATCAGCAGTATTCACAGTCACAAAGCATTTTTAATTTCCTTTTCACACTCTTGTAAGTCACAATACCAACTTGAACTAAAACTGGAATTAAGTAATAAGATAGATACTTCAGCTTTAAACACCTAGTTTACACACGTTACATTTCAATACTGTCAAATTTTGCAAATGGAGTACTGGCAACTCAAGAGGTTTAGAGTTGAGAACATCCATCCTACACAGCATCCAGTTGTTTTCTAGGCATAGGTCCCCATAAACTCTACTGAGATTCACACCTATATATATGAACAGTACGAAAGATAAGCAAATATACTTCTCCATATATATTCTGAGCAACTGTGAACTGTTCTGTTTCTGTACGAAAGATATTGTAATGAAGCTATTAAAAACCCTAAACACATCACAGTTAGATTTGTTCTTTCCAAAGTATCTTCATGTCTTAAAGTTTAGGATACAAAAAAATCGTAAATATTTTGTTGAAGTCCACTGCATAAAGTGATGTTACGTTAATGTTTGCAACAGAGGGAAAATATACTAGTGAACAAGAGAGTGATGAGACAGGGAGAAGTCACACTCATACAACGGTAATACCTCAAATTCTTTTCCTTGAAGAGGTGCTCCAAGGGGGAAAACAACAAGCAAAACAAACACTGATAACCCTAAAGTATGTACCCTAGTCACAATAAAATACTTTCTTAAAGATGAATCAGAAGAACACCCAAAAGAGGGACATATGGCAATGAACCATTCAGTGCTGCTGGAGAAAAAAAGGCACCAGTTTTTAATTGCTGCTAATACAGCAGTAACATCCAGAAATTTGTCCAAACTCTTTTTTTGAAACCATTAGTACTTTGGTTCCGCAATATTAATTCGTGGCAATTAATGTCACAACCCAGTTAGGTTCTGCATGAAAAAAAAACACCAACCACCACCTTTCTTCAACGTATCTTAAACCTGGCATCCAATCACTTTTTTGGATGTTCTAAAGTTCTTGTACTGTCAAATAGTTATTAAAAAGAAAGCGTAACAGAAACCATTAAGAATTACCTAAATCCATCACAACCATCTCAAGCTCTCATTTCTGACTATCATGTTAAACCTTTACTTGTTAAGGAGCTGTTTCACATGCTTACACAAACTGGAAGAACTGTTGTTGAGCAGGGTTTTTCTGTTGCTAAGTGGTTTTCTTTTAAAATTATTTTAAATAAAAACATCTCAAACATTTCTCCTTCTACAATTTTCATGTTTTGAGGTATGACTGGGAGAAACAACACTAAAAGTTTAATAATCGTTTACATTAAAGGGAGAATCTAGCCTTTTACAAGCTCACTTGGATTATTGTAGTTACATCACCCATCCATCCAGAAATCAAGTTCTGTAATTACACTTTTAAATCAAACATTAAACACAGGCAGACTGTCCTAATAAAGTTTACACCTTGCTGTCTGATTTATTTTATGTTAAGACAAAGTCATTTGAGCAAAACCACAAAACTTTGGTGTTAGCAGAGGTAATTATATATCCCGTTGTTCAATGACATTTCAAATATAGTACCTTGAAAATATTCTATTCATTTTCCATTAATTTGGAAAGAAGGAAATAAAAATCAAATAAAGAAAGCTTCTACTAGGAGCTATTTTAATAACAAAGCAGCTATATCCAGTTTCTCTAATTTATCACATTAAAAATTGCAAAATATGCAAGAGCAATTATTAGAGATCAACAGGCCTCATTTATCTGCAAAAGTTCCAAGTACTATTGCAGAAGATTACTTTTAAAAAAAAAAGCTGAGAATTTATTCTAAATTACCTTTTTTAGGAGAGGACTCAGATTTTGGTAAGTTTTGAACATCCAGTTCTTTAATGTCTTTTCTTGCTACTGAGTAACTGAAAAAGAGTAAGGTTATTATTTTTAAATCACAGTAAAGCAAGCACTTGACTTAGAAAAACAGTTATTTCTAAAATTTTCAGGATTTATCATTCACTTTCAAGGTCCTTACTAACAACTATATGCATGAGGCATTTGTTATTGTAGTCCCTAATGCAAGATTCAAACCTGAGCAAGTTTCCAGTCTTTATTTGAAATTCAGACGCTAAAGGAACTCTTGCAATTAAGACAATCTTGTAAAGCTTTTATATTTCAAATATTTAACCTGCAGAGATCTGCAAAGGTAAAATGCTCTAAATAGGCAAAAAACGTTTTCTAAACTCAAAATATTCACATCAATGAACACTTGCTACCCAAAATAGCAATCTAGCTAAGATGAAAGAAACAAGTCCTCTATTTTCAAAATGCATTTCCACTAGCACAGAAAAACAGTAAAGCCAAGTTCACATATCTGCATTGATAAATGGTTGATTTTTATTTTTAAATTACAAAAGCGTTCTCACAGCAAAATATACGGAATTGCTCTGTTCAAAAGTTATGCATATTACTACAACAGAAACGCTAACCAACCTGCAAGGAAAGCCTTACAAGTGAGTTATTATAATAAATTATTTTTTGCTTCTTTCATTATTTCAGAAAAACTGAAGTAAAACCTCAGGAATTGGAGGTTGCCATTTTCTGAAATTAAGACCATAATACTATGGGGGGAAAAAAAGGGGTAAAAGAGCAAATCAGCATGTTTTTCCAGTAACATTCTACCTTCAGTACATAAAGAAACATAAATCTAAACTAGAAGGCTGACGATACGTGCCTACGTTAACAGGCCAAAATGAATTAAGTCTTCAGTTACTTGAAATATGTTTCAGTAATCAAATACTCACACCCTACTCAAAATCACGGCTACTAAAAATCAGAAACTTCACTTTGAAAGAAAAGAGGGAAAGAGGGTTGACAGCTGGCCTTCAGCAAGGAAGGATTTAGTTACAATCTGCTGAGATAGATGCATTAGAAGTAAGGATGAAGAGGAAAAAAAGGGAAGCAGCTTTAAGAACCAGTCTTCATACTTTTTTGAATATATTATTCCTTAAGTAAGCACACATCTGTGTCTCTCCCCTTTCCCTGCTTCCAAGAGGTGTGCGGACTAATTTTCACAGGAATCTTGGTTTATATTATGTAAAAATTTTAATTAAACAGTTACTTTACATTCACTTTTTTATTACAGCAAGTAGATTAAACACTTCTAAACTTTTCTATTTAAACAGTCATGGACACCTGGGCACTGGAGGTAATGGGCCAACCAGATATCCACACAACTACAAAGACACCCACAAAGACATAACAATTACAACACTAAGGGAAATAATTAGAACCAAAACACGTATTCCAAAGAACAGGAATCATCTAAAGTGTTAACACCTGTTTTTTTCAAAGTTGTTGATTTTTTTTCAAATGAAGAAACACCAGAAACTTTACTAATCCAGTGAACTCTTATCAGTACAGAGAATGTAAAGGCAAGCAAGTAAGCACAGTAGTAGTTAGCTGGAAATGGACTATGACAAACGTGTACAACCAACGTTACATAAAATGTACCCTTTCCTTTTGGAAGCAATAATGTTTTCAGAAACAATAAGTAATTAGTTTCACATTTTTCTCACATGTACCACTAATGAAAGCAAGCTATTACTTACAATTTGGAATCTGCGAAGGATCGAACTAAACACTGGTCCTTTTTCACTGTGACATCATCATTACAGCTGGGAGACACAACCTGAAGTTTCAAATAAAACACTTTAAGAAAAAACAAAAAAACCCATCCAAAAACCTGATCTTCAAAGGAAAGAAAGACTGACAGCAGTTTTCCTGCTGTCTTCCTGTTTCTTCTATTATAATTTTCAGTCCTGAGAAAAGAAACCTACTCCAATTTATATTACTAAGGCCAAGGGCAAATTTCAAGAAGCAGTCTACCTCAAACTATTAACCTTCGTTGTTATGTACAAGCCAGAAACGTTTGCAATTTCATTTGTAAACTCAAAACTAATCTACTGGGGTGATATCATGGGATCCTGTTCATTCACTCCCATTTTTTTCTCTTGTTCATACAAAACCTGCTTTAACCATCTATTTAGAAAGCCACCAACCCACTTATTTTACACCAGCTTCTGACAGTTGGCATTCAAACTGAGAGGTAGGCAGTAGTTTGGGGTTTTTTTGTTGTTGGGGTTTTTTTGTTTGTTTTGGTTGTTTTTTTTAAGGTGTGGATAATATAAGCCAATGTGGAATGCAGAATATCCTTCCACAGTGGTATCATCTCCAAGTCTAAAAAGGTGATAAAAACACATTTGCAGTATTTGTATTACCACAAACAGAACAAATTTACATTTTGCTCTAGACCATACACTGACAGAAAATGTAAGATGCAGATGGACTTCTGGATCTACCAGGTCTCAGTGGAAGCTGTGCCACTCCATTCAAATAAGTCAGAAGTTTTACCCCAAAAATCAAGATAAGACATTCCTGTTTCTCAGGTAGCAGAGAACAGAACAGGTACGTGGCCTCCAGTAACTTAATCACCTAGTTAGAACCATGTTGTATTAAAATCTGTCATTAGTAAAGGGATATACAACAATCAGAACATGTACAACAATACCACATTTCACGTTTTAAACTGAGATACATACAACTGGATGAGTCAGTATTAACTATTCACCCTACATTACACCATAACGTTCTTTCAAGGAAGGGAAGACAACTGGCTTGTGTAGTTAGTTTTGATCCTGGATTCACTGAGGGAAATAAAACCTGAAACTAAGTTAGAAGACTGGAACAGCTACACTCCTTCCAGCTAACCCTGAAGACTCAAAATAAAAGAATTACAGAATATACAGTTAAGTAAATAAAATCTGCAATAATTAGTGAACTAAACCTGCCTGTAATACTCCAAATTTTTTTTTAAAGAAATGCACCTCTGATTGATGACGGAAGACGTGTACTGAGCTTGTCTGACAAGATCAAAAAGTTTACTGAAGAAAGCAACTTCTAATATATATCCATAAACTTTCTTCTGTGTGAAGAGCCTGCAAAGTGTCTACCTTTACAGTACAAGTCTACTTATACTTCAATTTATTTAATATTTATTTATCATCAGCAATGGCAATGAACAGCTGTATTCTATACTGATAGTCAAATAAAAATAATAACCAGCACCTACTGCTAGAGTAACCGGCCATTTATGTAAACGCAATCATGGAAGGAACTGGTATTTCATAAAATTGAAAGTCTAAGGAAAAAGGTAATCATTAAATACAAAACCATAAAAATTCCACTGCAATTAAGATTCATAAATCTAGTTGCTCTTAAATTACCTGGTAGTGCAAGTCCTACCTTATCTTATTTTTAGAAGAAAAATAATTACATACTGATTATTTTCTGGGCAGTTTTGAAAGACTTAAGAGCCATAAAACTAAGTTATACATCAACATTAATCTCTGCTCTCCTACTCTTCACAGGTTCTGTAGAATATTTGTATTTTTACCAAATATGGGCAGCAGGGCTTAGCCTGACTACATCCATAACTTTGCTGTAAAAATTGTTAAGTACACAAACCATCCTATCCAGGAAAACTGCTATATGAACAACTTAGTAAGTCAGATTAAACTCTTATCTAAAAAGATATTAGCAGCACGACACTAGAGATGTCAACATCTTAAGCAACCTACCAAAGCTGGATACCAGTCTGCCTTCTCAGAATTGCAAGTCACACTCACAACTTTGCCAAGCAATTCATCATTGAGACGCCTTTTATCTTCATCCTCTTCTTCACTACTTTCTTCTTCCTTTTCATCTTCAGTACTAAATTATTAAAACATAAAGTATTTTAAAGCTTTTGTCTGAAGTTAGTATTTGAAAGCAGATACAGCTTACAACGAGATCTTTCTTCCTGTTCTGCAAAGCTTCAAAAAAAATATTAGCATTTTAAGAGCTGAAATTGCTTGAAACACACTTAAATATTAAGCACACTTACTTAGTAAGAGGAACTTTGTAGAAATTCTTTCCAAGTAGTAGTATTTTACAACAGCATCATGTTGGAATTGGAGGCATGAATCAGGATTTGATTGTGCACAGACATGAAACAAAGAGAAATGGTCGCTACCCCAGAAATTTAAAAGCACCTTTTTTTGCTACTACGTGAAGTGTAAAGAAGATTGAAAATCCTGCATTTCCTGACACACAAGTTCCTATTATACAAAAGAAGCACAAACATTCTTAAGGCTACTACAAGAAAAAAAAAATCAATTTCATCATACTGCAAACATGAACACGTCTGCATGAACTGAATTACTTAAGTCCGTAAGCTGTGCACACAACTTCAATGGCACTGCAGTTTTAGTAAAGGACACTAAAAGAAAGGAGAGCAACAGAGCACTATCAAAACTCACACAGGAAGAGAAGATCTTCTTCCTCTATTAGACTTCTTCCCAATAACTGGAGTTCCAAAGTGCTCTGGATTGGTTAGTGGCAGTTGATCGAGTGTCTACATAGAAAAAAAGAGTGAACAAAATTAGTTTGCAATTTCTTCTTATTATATAAAAAAATACAAATTAACTACTTATTTTTCACTGCATGTCCATCATTGTCTTACCTCACTTTCTGCGAAGTGCCTTTCTCCTTTCAAGCATAATGAAGTTCGTCTCAAGGTCCTTTCATCGCCATCATCAAAAACTAGTATGAAGCCAAGAAAATACATTGCAACAAAATGATTAGATCTCTTTACTAAGCTGACAAAACAAGTTACTATTTATGTCACAATCTAGAGTATTTTCTAAAACATGACTTTCAAGACCTCCATTTTAATACTTATTTAGTTCATAAGCAAAGTGAAATGTGGTATTCAAGATTTGGTCTACGAACAAGTAAGTTTCCCACAAGAGATTCAAGGCAGCATAAAGTGAGGCCTTTGGATGCAACAGTCTCTGTCTAATTTGACATCCTTCTTATCAATACACTGAACATTTCAAACCATTGCTACTGCCTGTATACCAGTTACTGTTATCTAACAATCTTAGGGTTTGGTTTTGGGGGCTTTTTTTTGTTTGGTTGGGTTGGGTTTTTACTCTACCCATTTATTCCTTACTTACACTACCTTTTAATCTTCCCTCTTGCTACAAACAACCCCACAAAAATACAGATGAATGGAAGGAAGAACAAGCGTGTGATACTTTTTCTTACACTATCAATACTGTGCTACCAACAGACTGGGAGTACTGGAAACTTGTAACTGTAAGTGACCAACTTATAAAGGCATACTTAGTAGACATCCTGTCCTCTTAAAACTTGTGTAGGTGAAAGGGAAGTCTCATCACTTTCCATCAATACACAGCTGAAGAACACTTGAATGCTATGAACCTACTGCAACTTTTGCCTAAGAAGTATCTACTCTTTAGCCAGTTTAAATAAAACCTTTTCATGAGAATTTCCTTGAAGAGAAGGAAAGAAGTTACTAGTTCCCCCCTGCACTGGTTCAGATCCCACTGTCTGAGCCACGTGAACAGGCCCTTTTCAAAGAGCAGAGACCAGGTGGCTGCAGTCTGGCATTCCAGTAAGGTAAAAGTTTATTTATATGGGGTCAAAGTGCAGACTACTACTCTATATTTAAATTGATCGAAACACGCTTTGGCCAGTACTGAACTTAGGGGTGGGTGTGGAGTTTCAAGTGTTATGCATACTAGTATAACAACTTTGGCATACTTCTATTAAAAAAAAAAATAAAATCTCTCAAGCTAGCACGTATATCAAATTTATGCGTATTATTGGCAAAAACACAGATTAGTTGCAGCAAGAAAAGCATTTATTTGTCAAATAACTAAATAGAACAGTCACATTCTCATAATCTTAGATTAAAATCATAGACTGCAATAAATAATGCAATAACTATATAAAAAGGTACGAATACAAATATCATTAAACTTGATAAGCTAAGCTTTAAGGTTCCTCCATCTTCAGAGCAGAGATACTGTTGTGGTATGCTCCACTACTGAATTATTATAACAGCTTGTAATACTTGTGCACACAAAGCAACTAATTTATCCCCCTCCAAAAACCTAGTATTTCAAGAACGGCAGATACTTATATGCCTAATTAGCTATACTAGTTAACAATAATTTCAAAACTTTTAAAATATAAATACCAGTAAGGCCTGTCAACTCCAATACCAGTACGTTACTCTGAAAATCTTCTAGTTTAGCTTACAGCTCAAGGAAGCCACCACTGTGACACTTCACACTAATTGGGAAAACAAAGTATGAGCTCTTCCCCTCTGCATTGCTAACTCAGCACTGGTATCCATTGATCAGTTAAGTGCAAACACCAGAGCACTCAAAGTGATCCTGAAGTTCAGCACTGTCACAGATTTACATTAACAACAACAAAAAAAATCTGTGCCACCCTTTTGAAGTTTAAGTTTCATTACCCACTCCAAATGTGCCACTCCTCAGCTCTCTGTACACTTTGATAACAATATTTCATTGGCACGTTTTTAAGTTTTAGAGCGGTTTGGTTGGTTGGGATTTTCTTTTTTGTTTTGTTTGTTTTTCAAGTGTTCTGTGCACTCAACAATGTGTGCCATTTCTCATTGCTCTGAAGAGACTTAAAAGCAGGTTACAATCATTATCCTTTGTCAAAACACATTCAGAACTAAAGTCAAAGTACTAATTTTCCACAAATAATCATTTCAGGGGACAAATGGCTGGTGATTAACAACAGGTAACTATTGAAAAAAGCAAACAGACCCTGATACTTGATAGTGAATAAGTAATAAAAAACCCATCAGTCTAGTTTATCTCCAATTTTGGAAGCTCTACCTATATAATTAAAACTAGTATTGTACAGGAAGAAATCAAGCAAACCATTCATAAATCAGGTTACACATCATTTTTTCATCCCTAAAAGATAAACGTCTTATCAATACTGACCATTAAGTAAAACATACTAGTAAACCACACTGCTCTAAATTATGACACAAAAGGAAATTCTGACAATTAAGAACTGTGTCAGATATTCTGCTTTCCTCAATTACAACAAACACTGAAGTTAACTTACAACTTTGAAAAATCACAAAATTAGATATTCCCTACCAATATGAGATAATTATGGATTGCAAAACGCAACTGCACAAGTGTCAGTTTCATAAATTTATATTTCACTTCTATGGGCAAAACAACATATAAGAAAAAATAATTAATGCTGAATACTCAAGTCTTCCTAATTGCCCCTCAGACCTGGAGACAATGAAAGCATGAGTATGCTTTCAGAGCCTGGCAGTCATGCTTTCAGCTCTGTTCCCAGCTTCATACCTGAATGGAGACTAGTCTATCCCATGCCTCAGAAACAGCCCTCTTCCTGCCATTGCTCTTTGTTTTCTCCAGTTGAAGGTACAGAACTGGCCTGATCTCTAAAAGCTGCTTGTCCTTTGACATAGAGGGAAAAAATGCTAGGCCAGTCTGCATTTCCCAAATGGACTACAAAAAAAAGAAAACAAAAAAAACCCCAAAGCCTCTTCTAAAGCCCCTCTCCCACCCCTAAAAGGAAAGTCACTCTTTCCAGAAGGATTGAGTACTTGCTTCCATATGAGAGGCAATTTTCACACAACTTCAGGAGAGGAAGGCAGAGAATCCCTAATTTTCAGACCTCCTTCTTGAACTGCAGCAGGCATAAGACTTAGCATAACCATTAAATAAAAATGTAGAAAAATATCTCTGTTAAGCAGCCATGTGAATGTCCCACCTGGGGAAAAGGAAGTGCATGGCAGAGTGCAAGGGTGCATGATTCAAAGTAATCAAGTCCAATATTCCATTTTACCTTGATAATTTTCTTCCAGGACTGAAGTTTCTCTCCCTCTCACCCCTCACTCAGGTTAAAAGAATAGATAAAGTCAACATATCCAGCCCTAAGGAGTCTCACATAAATATATGTAAATACATATATACACACACAAATGAAAAAACCAGGAAGTTTTTATCATCTGTGTGTAATTACCCCTACAGACATCACCTGCTCAATATAGAAAATGCTTTTAGACAACAATGAAAACTAGGTGGTGTTATATAGAAGGAAATACTACCAGCATTATCATTACTTAAAAAGACTTTGCCTTTTTAAAATGATGAACAGAAATGTGGCGGTTACCTTTAATTTTCTGTCTTGATGTGGACTAGTAGTGGAAGAGGTAGAAGGACCATGCAGGGCAGAAACAGAAGGCACTAATATTTTTGGTATTTCAAAGTCATTTAACTGCTTGAAGGATAAACTGAAACTTTCTTTGACAACATTAGACTTTTTAGATATACAAGAAATTGCCCGCTCATTCTACAATAATTTATGTTGTGGACATGTGCACGAGCACCTGCAACTGACAGCACAGCTGCACAACTTTGAGCAAAACAACATTTTTGCAGAACAACAAAATGTGTATGTAACAGAACAACATAATAAGAAAGATTTTCTTGGCTAAATTAGTGATTGATGTAAAGTGTCAACCGAGAAAGGACAGCACCATTTTACACATGAAAATATGAACTATCTGAATTACTAAAGTGAGGCCAATTAGGAAGTCTCTCCAATTAATCACAATGCATGAAATATTTATTTATTAAACTTTTTATATATTAATATTTTTATTATATTAAACTTTTTTCTCTTCTAGGGAAAATACTTGTTTGTGCCTTACTGAAAGGGTAATCAGAAACACACATTGATAGCCTCAGCACCTTTAAAAATACATACCTTTCCTAAACAAAGTAAGCCTTGTGGTTTCCAACTCACTTTTAAGAAAAACCTACCACTAAAGTACTATTACTGCCACCCTATGCATGACTTTTTAATGCTAGTCCCAGAGGCTTTAAGAGACTGTCTTTTCAATGCACAGCATCATATATTACGGTTTTCATAAACATAAGCAGTCAGGCAGACAGAACATTTCAACGCTATGCAATACTTCGATGCTATGATAGCAGTCATGTCAGAATAATGTAATACACTTTAAGCTGCAAATTCATTCCTCTTTTTAAGCTCATCCAGAAGTAAGACTGTTTAGTTAAAATGCCTAGCACTAACAGACAAATTAAAAACTTAATGTTGAATAACTTGCACTAATTAATCATTCCTTAAATAGGTTTTTGTTAAATCCCAAATTCTCCAACAGCAGAAATTCTAGAGGTTGTATTCCATAAGGAGGAATTTAGTGAACGTTATCAGTTGCGTTGAAGAGGAAGGAAACAGAAGACACGGAGGTATCTCCTCATACACATGTAGGGCAGTCATCAAGAGATGTGTTTGAGGTGCCACAATATTCACCTTAGAAGAGGAATTTACAAACCTGGCCCTTCCAAAGAAACACATTATGAAAAAGCAGAAGCCCTTTCAGTTCAACCATTGCCTAATTTTGGGGTGGGTACATACGTGTTGGGGAAACAGTGTACCAGCTGACTGCTTCAGTAAATACTTCTGGAAAGAGAATGATACATGTGAGCCAGGAACCTACATACTAGTATTTAAGATGAGTCAATATAACTAAGTAGGAATGACAGAAAGAAAAGCAATGTTTCTGCTGGCCAGGACCTTTCTTCCAAATATACTGCTTAATGACGAATACTGACAGAAGGGGGAAAA
The DNA here is from genome assembly GCF_963210335.1 of Falco punctatus. NCBI lineage: Eukaryota > Metazoa > Chordata > Aves > Falconiformes > Falconidae > Falco > Falco punctatus. The sequence goes on along the minus strand of NC_137587.1, from coordinate 40,456,503 downwards.
ACCATGACTAAGCAGTACAACCTGGAGCAACAGTCTCTATCACAATGCTTATTCTAGTCCCAAGAATGGAGTTCAATATGCTCCATACAAAGCATATCTAAACAGTGAAAGTAAAATGGAGATTTTCAGAATGTTACTGCACCCCAGTTGATAATAACAGGGAAGAAACAGAATTGATTTTTATTCTGTTTGTGGAAGCCTAGGCAAGCCCAAGCTATGACAGAAAAAGAAAATGAAGCCTCCTGGTGGGAATCAATGCAATAGTTCTCAAAATATAGGAAAAAAGTTCTCTTGATTAAAAGTTGAGTACCTCAAAAACACATTATACAATGGAAGTGCAACTTTCAACTCACTCTTGAAGAGCAGCTATCTTCCAAGGTATCTTCTGTTCCCTACCTGTAGCAGGCCTGTGTATGCCATTAACAAAATCAATACTAACCCTGTCCTCACAAAAATGCAGTCTCAACACCAATTTATTTATATAAGAAATATTAACAAGTCGACTAATCAAAATCTTTTTTAGGAACAGTGAAGAAACTTGCCACAAAGTACTGCAGATCAGTTTAACATCTTATTTTTATAAATATCCCTATGATTTAAAAAAAAAAAAGAAAAGAAAAAAAAGAGAACATAGCAAGACGCTAGCAGTAACATCCTCATAATAGTTACGATATTACTTACAGACAGTGCAATCAGTAATACCAGAACAAGGCAGTCCTGTAACAGACAAGTAAATAAGGAAACCAACCCTCAAGGCTGCATCTGCTGGCTAACTTCAAATCCAACAAAGCCGGCAGCCTGTTGAAGATTTCTGTCTAAATAGGTGCCCATCTTATTGTTGCCGCCCAAAGGATGAGATTCTATGCTGCACAGCAAGTAAGCAATTCTTTCTCATTTCACAACCTATTCAGAAACTTTTAAATCTACCAAGACAAAGTATGTACCAAGAAGTAAAAACTGCTCCAGTGTCACTATGTACAATTAATTATTTTCACTATCTGCCTGACAAAGCAGTAACTTGTGAACTACCAGAGATGCCCTCTACGAATCTCTAGATGATCGTGTGCAAGTTTTGCAGATTTTTGTTTTTCAGCTGTGGAAAAAATATAGAAAGTACCAATAGTCATGCACTACTTGTTGAATGACCCTGTAGGCAAGGATTGTACTAACTATGGATTCATCACTGTCAAAGGGCTTATGAGCAAGATACTGCAGTGTATTGTGTTACTGGAGAGACTACAGAACTCAATTAAACAAACAAACAAACAAAAATTCTAAATAAGCTTCGGTTCTTCCACAGAAATGTAGATGAAATATCACTGAAAACACAGAAGTGCGACCTTCCGAGTCTACTCATAGAAGACCGTCTCCTTACAAAGAAAAATCTACCGTCTGAAATTGCTTTTTTCTGAGATGTTACAGTAATCCTACTATTGTTACATATGAAGAGATTACAGAAAAAATTCTACCTCCCTGCTTTCCCTACAGGATTGTTTGTACACAGCGTTTAATTTTCTTTTAACAGGCTACACTGCAACAAAGGTGAGTATATAACCAAAGGCTCTTTCCAGTTGATCTGTAACAAGGATCAGTTAACACACTTTTTCACCATCCCATCTGCTCCTCTACCCGCACATTGCCTAAACTCATGTGACTACAAAATGTGGCACTATTCTTTTTTTTCCAAATTCTCCAGAAAGCAACCAACACTGCTACTGCACAGTTTCTATGTGCCACAGGTGCACTTAACAGTATGTCTGACTCAAGGCAAATACAGGGTGGGGTTTCCTCAAAATTCACCCAAGTAACATTTTGAAGACTGAAAGAACGTATTTATGGTGGATCAGGGCGGTTTAGAGCATCAGTGAAGTGGGGGCAAGTGGACAGTTCCCCTGCTGCACCTGTGGTTTTGGATTCCTGGATGACACATGCATAGCCGGAAGATGAAGTGATGCTTCTGGGATGCAGAACTCAACAGGATACTGGGAAGAACTGGTCAAACCAGCTACACAGACATGACTAGTGCCTTGCACATACTACAAAATGTGTGCTGTTCAAGTTATAAAAAGACAAACCAATAAGCCTCTGGCATGGATGAAAACAACTGACTGAAGTGACACTGATAGCTTTTATCAATCTTCACGCAGGAGTAAGACACGTTAGGCACTTAAAGTTGTACTGGAACCAAGTCAATTTTTCCTGTTAGATATCTCCACAAAGCATCAGAAGAGGAAAACTTTTAAAAATAGGAAAATGTGACTATAAATAGTTCCTGTGAGCAACCCCACTCCTGAAAGTCCTAAGACATCACTGTTGGTTCATTTTCTGATATTCTTAGAATTATGAACCGGAATTTTCAAAACCCATGCAACACGAAAGAAGATTAGAAACAAATACTTAATACCTTTCATTTCTGTCACCTACCCTCCTAAATGCAGTACGTCAGAGCGATGCAACTGGTGGCTGTTCATTTCCAGAACAATTCAAGCCAACTACCCAAAACTTCACTCACACAGGAATGAGCACTCAGGTATGTAACTCCTCTCAGCGCACACTCACACAGCACTCCCTGCAAACTGCCACAGTGACTACATGAGAGGAGGAAGTTACCACCACGTGAGGCCGGAGAGCAGCACAAGCAGAGGTATGGGGCTCTCAGAGGTGTCTCAGGAGTGGGTGTCTGGCTTACAGCACAGCCAAAATTGGGCCATGTTGATGTGTATCACCGTACTAGAGCCAAAAAGAAAAAAACATTGTTGGCTTTGCGGACTCACGCAGTGTTGAAAAGAATGAGAAAAATAAATTCTTTAGTATTTATGTTAAAATATTCCGCCATTTCATGATAACTCCTTTTCAAAGGAGAAAAGATACGTCTTCTCTTATATAAAAGTAGCAGATGAAGCCTGAAAGCCCTAATTCTCAGAAAATGCGGATTCATGCTCCCTTTCACTCTGAACAGTATATAAAGCTCTACTGCAGACAGCAAGGCCGGCTAGAAACTGCAAGTACCTCTCACTGTTTTGGTTTTTTTTTGTCCCCAATTCCTACTCACTTCAGAGGAAAAATTACGCAATGTTAATACATCTTTCTCTCTGTCCCTTCAGAAAAATTTTCCCATGATTTTATCTAGCAAAATACAGGGCACAAGTGTCTGTGTTCTGTTTTTTTTTATTTTGCTCAACCATACCTTGTAGGTATGGCTAAATTACATGCACTTAACAAGATCTAAGCACATACAGATTATTGACCTGAGTTTTGTCAAAAGAGAGATGACACTGTCATTTTGATGGGGCAATAAAAAAGGCCGGCCATTCTAAAAGCAACTCTTTGGATGCTTGTTGAACTGAAATACTGTTTCTCACTTTTATATAGACATTACATCATTTTAGTTCTGTACAGAAGTGATACAAAAGTGTTTCCTTAAAGAACATATACGTAAGTATTTCTGTTTTCTGAAATTCTGGTAATGCTTGTAAGAGAGAGAATGTGAAAGAAGGAAAATACAACTACACACTTTGTAAGGTGTGGTCTGAGCTGTGGTTTTCTTTTGAGACATTATTTCAGCATTTACCTGAAGCATTTTACAAGTTAACAGAGAATCAGGTGGATGGTACACTAAGTAAGCCATAATTGAAACCTGGCTCAGCTGAAAGTAGATCTGATAGACCATTCTAATGCTATGCAATTATCACCTAGCAATATACTCAGCACTTCAAAAGCATTCAATGCATCATTTTAAAATTTGTAAATTAAGTAAGTTAATTTTAAATAATTGCATTTAAAAGATTAAAACATCACAAAATCAGGGAATCATTTAGGTTGGAAAAGACCTTTAAGATCTTTAACCCAGCCATTTGTTATCCAAAGAACTTAAACTGCTGCTAGTGTCATGCCACTTTAGATTCCATTGAGCAGATGAGGGCTGACTTGTACAATGCCATTTCCAGATATTGTTAAAACTTTCACTCCAAACAGCTTTTGTTTCTTTACCCACTTATACTGAAAAGCTGAATTTCAAAGGTGATTTCAAAATTATTTCCAAATCACAGATGAAAATTTCAACATGACTAAACGGCTACAGTAACATCGTTGTTATAAAAAAGTAAGTGGAAAAAGTGATTCCATGGCAGCTGCAATAAAAATAAATCATTATTTATTTTGGGTACATGAACACCACTAATAGGCAGGAGTTACCATTAGAATAAGACTTAACTGATTGTCATTGTGGCTCTTTCATTATGCTGGTGACAAAGTATCCTACTACAGCAAACTCAACATAGCATTTCTACTGGTTCACCTTACTGAACACAAAGGAAAGTTGTTTCAGCAGACTTTATTACTTCTTTAGATGCTTATCTGAAACAGAGAGCCTGATTTGCAAAAGCGAACATCGTTACTTCTCACGAGACAGGCATGCAGTTTGTTTTGGTGGATTTTTTCAGGTATTTGTACTTAATACTTTGAAATTTTTTGTCTGTATATGTTACTGGCTTCCCCATCCATATCAGTCTACTTTTAGATCAGAGAAAGAGATGCTACATAATACAGAAAATATATAGTACAGGAAAAGCATGTACTACTGATACGCAGGCTTTCCCTTATACTTTCCATCTCAAGCCTGACCACACTGAGCCACACATTCTAGAAACCTGAAGTCTGTTTGATCCACTTCCCTTTCAACTCTAGCTCTGACTGAATCAGCCAGTAAGAGTGCCAAGTAGTACAGCCCACCATCTATTAAAAAGGAACCAATTCAACTCTGCTTCACAGCAACATAAACACACACCTAGTATCTACCCAAAACTTCCTACAAAGATACAATGGAAGCAGCAAGCAAAAGATAAAGCTTACTTTTCACACCCCAGTGTTTCTGTACTCGACCTAGAACACTTTCCCAATTTTAAAATTAAAATTACCGTTTTCTTAATGACGTGAACTTCATGATCTGCTTGCTTTGGTCAATGTTACCTGTGCTTTCAAAATCAGTAAGCACATCAACACAGACAACTCACAAAAACGTTCCTAAGTAGTATATACAATTCTAACATGTTAGAATTGCATTTTTTATAGTCATAGGTATATATACTCTACTTACCATATTACAGCACTGCGCATTTAACTTGCCGTAAGATTACTTAAAACCCACCCACACCCCCAGCTCCAAATTTTTACAAAACCCTAGCAGTCTTAATACATTTGCATACGGAAACCTGATGAGTTTATTTTCCCTATTCTGCCTGTCAAAACATATTTTTTTGGAAAATAAAATTACAATAATAAATTAATCCATTGGTTCAAGTTTCTGAGGAACTGCGCTTTAATAAATTTATAAAGTAAGAATCACAGCATGCATGATTCATCTCTTACATTACTGGGGAGAGTTCAACAACTTGTTAAATGCAAACAAAAACCCGCTAATACAGGGCAGAGCATGTATTACTGTTCAAATTACCAGTTCATCAAGTAAAGATTTTTGGCAGAAGTGTACCTCCTCAGGGAGAGAAAAGAAAAAACAGACAAAACTCATCCCCAAAACAGGGGATTTAAAGTTCATTTATCAAATGTAAGAAGACAAATATGTTTGTTTTATCAAGTAATAGAGTGTAAAGCCTTTTTTAACCACTGAAGCAGGTGTATATAGGGTTAGTTTACTGATGTAAATGGTCTGGTCAAAATCCAAACAGAATTAGCTAAAAATACTATTTTAAAACAAGAGTTTTAAAATGGAAACACTAATTCATAAACCATGAAATTATCGGTGCAAGGCTATTTCTTATCTCTTCTGTATCAGGATGGTGAATCTCTAAGTCAGAGCAGAGTTGGACAAAGCAGACAAATCTATGACAAAGCAGAGCTGGAGGTCCAGTGTTCTTCATTGAGTATGTCACATCATAATACTAAACCAAGCAGATTTTAAATCTGCACTCGAGTATAATCCTGCAAATAACAAGTGTGCTTTGTGAAGTGGTAAGTCAACCTGCTTGTATTTAAAGCATGCAGTAACAATAACAATCATAAAATGATAAAATCTTACAATTTATCTGCAATGAGAGCCTTACCGTCATTCCACCAAAGACAACATAACCTCACCTACTGCAATGGAAATGCTGGATTACTGAAAATGTCTTCTTCATACCTTAAAAAAGGGGTTATTGAATCAAAATAATTGACTCTTCATGGGACAGAGGACTCCTCAAGAGAGTATGAAGAATATGAAGTAAAACTGAATACGTCTGGCATCAAGGCAGCTAGTAAGAGACAGTTTAAATTTACGGGTACTAATCTCAAAAGCAATGCTGAAGAGTAGCATGTACAGGACAATTCAGTGGAGAATGTTCCCTTGTTCCCTCCATACTACTATTAGTGAATGTAATGCTCCACATTGGAAAAGTTGGGGAAAAAAGGACAGGTGCTTGCAAAGCTCTCCGATTCAAATACTGTGGGTTTTCGTTTGCTTATCTTGTATTACTTGAATGTTGGTGGGGTGCTGCTTCAGAAAAAACTAGAGATCAGAATGACCATTTAATTATTCAAAATAAATAAAACTTATCTTGTAATGAATTCTTGTTCAACTCTGAAATTTTGCTGACCTGGCATTCTGAGGTATCTATTTCAATAATTGAAAAGCGCTTGAGCCTCCAACATGAGAAGCAGTTTTCTATTTCACTTTAGATATAATCATTATTCGTAAATTATTTTAAAGCAAACAGTTATTCACATTATAAATGAATCTTCCCTCTTTTTAAGGAGCAAAGTGCCAATTATTTTCCTAAAAAAACAGATACGGTCTTCTGTTCTTTCATACAAAACCTGACCCTCAACCCTACATAAAACAACAGGAGTAACTTCAGAATGCTCAGTGGTACTACCAACAGGGTTTTGTGTGTATGGGATTGCGTATAGCGGAGGAAGGCTTGCATTTCAGTCACTCATTACATGCCACAGATTTTCAGCTAGAAGTGCAATTATAAGGTTTATGTCTTAAAATCCGCAAAAGTTATTCTGAATTTGAGCAAGTGAAACTTACATCAGAATACATACACTGTGCCAAATGAAACACCGATTGTTCAGGCCTGCAACTACCTGTGCAACAGCTTCACTGAACATCAAATAATTATCATCCCATTTTAAATGGAAAAGGAAACAAGACCTGGACGACTTAAAAAATTCCCCTCCAAAATCTATCTCAGATCTTGCAGTACAAGATATAATTACTTACATTATTACTGAAAATTAGAAATATATTGTTCAAATATTAGACTATAAACGAAAGCATGTGGCTACTCACCTACAGTATACCAGCTAGCGTCTGTCAACTTGCTGATAACAGCTTCTTGAAAGGATCCATCGGGCATTTTGGTTTCAACCATTGCACCAACCTGCAAAAAGGAGTATCTCAAGGTTACATGTTAACTCATATAATGGGGAAAAACACATGTAGGCATTAATTCACCCAGCAAGCTAGATTTATTTTTTTAAAGACTCATGTTACTTTTCAAAATTTAGTTACTTAGCTGGTAAGAACAAAGGTCCTGAATTATGAAGGCTGAACTGTAAGTAGACAGTAAAGCAGTACTAAACTCAGAACATCTCATTTCAACAGGACTTACATCATCACAAGTAATAATAGAAGGCCAATTGGAAAAATGGAAATATTCAAAGTAATTATTACTTTATTACTGATATGCATGCAATTATGACTATTTCTTATACTTTAAACATTATTATACTGTCAATTAGACCAGAATTGTAGTAGCAGCCTACAAAAACGCATTGATATTCTTGAAGGTAGCTACAGAGAAAAGACATACAAAAAAGATGACCTCCTCTACAGAGCTCTGTTTGTGTTCAATGTTTTATAATGTGGCTAGGTATTTTAGCAGACAACTGTTAAATATAAAAATATAAATCAGCCATGTTTTTATATAGAACGCATCAACTGTTTTCAAACGTAGTTAGAGAAACTGTATTTACTATTGTCTAACAGGCTTAAACTTAGCTTTGCAATCAAGCTCTTAATTACTCGTAAGAACTTTTGAAGTTTCATTACCTGTAAGTTTTGTATCTTATAAGAAGACACAAAAATCACTGTTCATGCAAAACTGTTTGCGTATGAAGTATGCTCCATGGAGAAGCGTAAAGAGCCTCTAAAAGCTACGGAAGACTACTCAGAATCAATCTGATCTAAAGTGATGAGCCTTCTTTGATTTAAAATCTGTAGAACAGCTATCCCCTTAAACAGTATCAGAATTTAGAATTTTACAAATAAATTAACGTGTTTACAAAAAAAAAAAAAAAAAAAGGCATGCAATATACATACTCTTAGAGGTCCTTTCACTTGGTCATCTTGCACTAACTGAGTTGAGTTATCACCCTTCAGGACCACCTGCAAGATATTAATTAACTTTTAAATATGTATCTTACTTTTAATAGCATAGAAAAAGTGTATGAAACTGTATCTATAATAATAATGATAATAATCCTAATTTGGAAAATAAATCTTTAACCATCAGATGGACTCAAACATTATTGAATGCAAAACACCTGACATGGACAATTTCACTGACAGGAAGCCCCAAGTCTAAGACTTAATATTAAATCTGAAGCATCATAAAGAGCAGGGCAAATCGAACATCAGCCATTCCAAGGTAAAGAAAATATGTTTTGATGTGAGCCTGGATATTGATAAAATCCAGGGTATACCTGGAATTTGGCTTCCAGATCAGAAGGGGTTTTTTTCTCTCTCTTTCAGCTGTAGCACTTTATTGACAACACTTTGAGTACTAAACTACAACTGCAATAAGCTCTCCTTATTAAATGTGTGTCAAAAGATCACAAACTGACCACAATACCACCATTTCTCCTACCTTGAGCAAAAGAATTTTTTTGTATGGTAAAGAGTTGAAATACTGCAAGCATAGTGACAACAAGCATCAGTTACAGTGTAAGTAAACTACGCTTCTCCCTTTAAAATCCTGCTTTTGAGAAGGTAACACTGATGAGACAGAGTGAATGTAAGTCCATGCAATTTCAATCCCTGAGTTTGCAGAGACAGTTTCGAAACATAAAAGATGACAATTTAGATGTCAACACTGGTAACCGTTTCACTACCATTTGCTATAGCAAACACACCCATCGTGTTTCTACTAAAAAAATCCAGAATTCCTATTTTTTTTCAGTAATCAAAAGCTCCAGGAACCTCCTTGCCACCTAATAAAGAAGTCCAGTTTCCAGGCTTCCCCAGTTATCCCCCCAAACCATAGTTTACACTATAGCTGTATTTATTTATATATGTAACACTAGCAGCATGATGAAATAGCATTGGTATTAACACACACTCAGGTTAACAATGCACTTTATGCAATTTTTCTTTTAACATTTCCTATTAGCATTGAGATGAATACAGGTTGTCCTGCGACTCAGAAAAAGACTACTGGACTTTTTGGACTCTCTGCACTCTTGGCAAGCATGCTGGGGTGTGCCTACAGGCTCCTAATTAACATATCAGGCCTAGCTTCTTAAAACTTCAGTTGTTACAATATAACTGACATACAGTGACAGGAATTTCCACCAAGACACAGCAGCCTCATATACTCCAAATCTTCCCATGGAGCAATAAACCGTATGAGAAAAGGAAACTCACACCTACTAACAGCCTAAATACTCTATCAGACCAAAAACACAGATACAAAATTAAGGATGTCAGACCAGGAAGGGCAGCACACTGCTTCCTTCAGAGCTTCTCATTAACACAGATTTCAAAGAACATCACAAATGTCTATTTCTATTCTATAAAGAACAGCGGAAAAGACTCCAATATCTGAACTGTGGTTTAGTGGTTCTTTTCCTATTCATGAAAAGCACTCTGATAAATTTGTATGCTCTATATATGTAACTGAAGAGACTTGATAACCTGTTCTACTTGATCTAAGCATTAAAGCACATGAAAACTTGGATGTGTAGTTCTAAAAAGCAGCTTTCATCTCTATTTGTCAGGAGTTTGGGGGTCACTAATACCTTATTTACATATCCTGGACAGCAAACAAGAAAGTAGGAAGTGGGAAGATTTTGATAAAACAAAGCAGAACAACAACTCCTGTATTTACTTGGATTTCTTAACTTTTATTTAACTAAGTTTTACTTTGGTTTTCCCATAGTAGCATTTACAACACTACTGCAACACCAAAATAATTACTTTCTTTTTTGATTGTTTTGGCATAAGACCTATGAACGCAAAGGAATATTACGTGCCAGTGCTGTGTCTGCGTAGAAACTCGGCTACAGCCAGAGCATGCCATTTTTGAACCAACAGTAAGATGTGCAAAACTTAACAAAAAAATGTTACCCTGGACAGTTCTGAAATCTGGTCTGAGAAACTAATTATTGACATCTTTTTTCCTGTTATGTTGATTTATTTTGGCATTGCCTTTTAAATTCCAAGCTATAAAACTGAGAATGTCAGCTGGAATAAAATGGAACTTCTGCTTCTGAAGAGGCTGCTCTTATTCCTTATTAGTCATGTAAAGCCATAATTCTCTATATGTGACATCAAAACTTGACTGCTGTGAAACTGATGCATTAGCAAACAGAAGGCAACCATAATCAGGAAAAAAGCAGCAAGAATAGGTAAACTGAAAGTTCATTCTTGTTCATAAAAAACCAACATCTCTCCTCAAAAAGAACAAAAACCCAAACAAAAAAAACCCCAAACCCAACACCAAAATATGAGAAACAACATTCAAGCATCCTTTAAAATCGATACTGAAGTGATGAACATTTCCTCATCTTCAGGCCTAGGATCTTCTCTGACAGCCCTTTCAACACAATGCTTTAATAAAATAAGCAACAACCACAGTGTACTACCTTGACTTTCACAAGCCTTTTCACTGTCTTAATCTTTGCCTCACAGAAGGCACCACGGTACTTGGCACTGACATCAGTTCCCACTGTCAGGTAGGCAGGCTCATCTGCTGCCTATTAAGAAACAGAAAATAAAAGCAAAGTTTAGTTCTTCATATTTATTTTTTTAGCTGCATCGTTACATATTTTATTTCACATGTTAACTTTTAGACCTATTAATTTTTAAGTGATAAGCAGTGTCTGTACTTGGAATTGCAATCACACTGCTCTTTAAAAGGAAACAGAAAACAAAAAAAACCATCAAAGAAGTTATAAGTTTTGTTTTGCCAGTGATATTGACATGCCCTCATCCACCCCACCCCCCATTTTGTCACCCTAATTACCCTCCCAGAAATGTCTTTGAGGCTATTGAACTGATATTTGGAACATCTTATAAAAATGGTAAAAATGTATAGGAGTGACTATTAATTCAAGTCATTCCTATACAGCATACAAAAGGAAAATATTTGAACTGCAAAAAGGCAGGATAAAAGAGTTGTACTTTTTTCAGCTACAGGCAATCCAGTAACACTGATTATTTAAAACATCTGAGATTGCCATCAACCTGATACTTACCACTAAGTCTGTAACATTCTCTATATAGGAGAAATTTGCTGTAATCTTTCAAACTGTTGTTAACTAGGATTTTTCTTTCCTAAAATGCCTTTAACAAAACTTAATTACTCATGCATTTTGCAAAAGAGAATTATTTCTCATCAGTTTTCCTTATTCTGGACTTCATGACTCAACATGTCACTTTATTGTGCCTGTAGCAACTGATAAACAAGGACAAAATTACCACGTTGAAAATGTCCATCAAGAAGAAAACTGGCGCATAATACAACTTTTTCTGTTGCTGTTTTTTTTTTTAAAAGTGTTACTATTTCTTCAACTGCGAAAGCAAAAAAAGAACTTTTTCTTTTGTAAATTATACTGCAATTGTTAAGCCTTTGCACTCAAAAAACCGGCAACAGCTAAGGCGGGACAAAAGCTGTGGTTTTGCAACTTGCAATAGCTGCTGCTGATACAGGAAGCATTTAAAGACCGTAGCCCAAAGGACAACAACTCAAAGACGTTGTTAATTTTCAGACTACTACTGCAAGACGGTAAGAGGGGCGCTCACCCACACCTCAGCTGGAGAGCAGAAACAGGATTTACAGCCTGCACCGAAACCCCGGCCAGCGTTACCCTACTGTTGCTCCGCCGAGACGGGCGATTAAAAATGAAATCGCCAGAGCAGCCAGCAAGGCCGGGGAAGGGAGCAGCCGTTCCCCGCTCCGGAGTTAGCCTACCTTCATCTTTGAAGGTTATTTGAGGGATTCCAGCTCCAAGGCTTCTCCTCCCCGCCAGCACACGGGAAAACGCTGCAAAACAAGGGGGGCGGGGGGGGCGGCTGAAAGCTCACCCGCGCGTCTCCCCGTGAGGGGGCGGCCGGGCCGTGAGGGGAGCCCAGCGCGGGCGGGCGGGCGCCGCCGCCCGTGCCAGCCCCGCCGGGCCGCGGAGGGAGCGGGGCCGCGGCCGCCGCTTCCCGCCCGGCGGCCCCTCGGTGTGTCACGTCGCCATTGCTCCCGCTCCCCGCCCCAGGGCGGAGGGGCCGGGGCGCGCGTTCGGCCCGGCAGGGAAGCCCGCCGCCCCACTCGGGCAGCTCCCCGCCGGGAAGGGGGGGCGCGGCGGGAGCCGCCGCCGCCACCGCCTTCCCCGCCCCTCCCCGGCCCTCGCAACTTTCTGCGGCCCGCGAAGGGACGTGCCGCCGAGCCCCTCCTCCCCGTCCTCCTCACCCGCCGGCCGGGCGGACTTCTCGCTCCCGACCTCGGGACGCCTTCCGCGGCCGGCCGGCCGGGCAGCCGCCGGGACGCGGCGGGGGTGTGTGTGGAGGGAGGCGCAGCGGGGGTGGGCCGGCGCCGCGCGGCAGAGGGGGCTGAGGGTGGAGGGCGGCGCGGGCGGGCGCTCTCCGCCGCCAAGCGTCGGGGCAGCCCCAGGGACGGCGGCGGGGGGAGCGGCCGGGGCGCTCGGAGGGAGCGCGAGGCGGAGTTCGGCGGGGAAGGGAGTCCCCGTCCCCGCCGTGAGGTGAGCGGCGGGCGTCCCCGCTCCTTCGCGGGGCGGATGGGCGCGCTGCTGCGGGGGTGGGGGGGGGGAAGGGGGAGCTCCCGGTGCCGCTCCGCGCCCCCTCCCCCGGGACGGCAGCGGAGTTGCAGCTGCCGAGGCTCCCGCCGCCCTCGCTGCCTCCTACCTGGAAACTCGGAGCGAAGTGAGCAGCCCCGCGCTGCCCGGCCCAGCTCCGCCGCGCTCCCAGCGCCGCGGCCCCCTCCGAGACGACGACAGCCCCGCGAGCGGCGGCTGCTGAGCGCGGCCCCGCTCCACCCCCTCCAGCCCGGACTCGCACCGAATCACCAGCGACGAGCCCAATAACAAGCTGTTGAGCAGAATCTGTCCTGCTTGAACTCCCATTGGCCCCCTCGTGACGCCCCGGGGGCACTGCCCCGCTCGGATTGGGCGCCGCGGACAGCATCTCCATTGGTCACAGGGCGGCTAGCAGAAGACATTGGCCAGCCGTCGACGCAGGTAGCGCCACGGAGACTTTTTATTGGTGCTTATACGGAGTGCCAGGTGATTGGTGAAGGTTGAAGTGAAGTCAGTGCCCCCCCGCAGCTGATTGGTAGGAGCTGGATCCGGATGTAGCTGTGGACGCAGTGACTGGTCACGGCCGGGGGCCAGGAGGAACGACCGCGCGCTGTGATTGGTGCTGGCGGTCTCTTGGAAACGCGGCGGGGCGGGGACGAGAGGGAGGGAGGGGGCGGGGGGGGCGGAGACGGCGTCCTGCAGCGGCGGCGGCCCGGGGCGTACAGCGCGCATGCGCCGCGGTCAGCCTGCCAGCGCCATTTTGTGTGCGGCTCTTTCCCATTTTAGGCCGCGGGAGGAAGGGAGCAGGAGTGGTCGGTGTCGCTCCCGTGGCGGGAGGTGAGGGAGCTGCGCCGCAGAGTGACGGGCTCGCCAGGAAGCAGCCTCCCGCGCTTTGAAGGGGCCGCACCTCGTTTCTTCTTCGCGGCCTACCCCCGCGTCGGATGGCGGTGGTGGCCGCGGCGCCCCCTCTCCCGCTCGGCGGCGATGGCGCAGGAGCGGCCCGGCCGGACCCGGAAGTGAAGCGGCGGCGCCTCTGGTGGCGGCGCGCGGTGGAGCTGCTCGCCGGGAGGGCGCGGCGGAGCCGAGCGGCGCGGCCCGGTGCGCGCGGCCCCTCCCGCGGCCGTTCTGCTGCTGTTCTCCCCGCGGAGCCCGCTGGAGTCGAGGGGTGGCGCTGAGGCGGCCCGCCCGCCGCGGTCGGTGCCGAACGCCCCAGCAGAGACGCCGCCGGGGCTGCAGGTAGGGGCTGCAGGCGCCGCCCGTGCCGCTTTCCCCTTACGCCGGTTCCTCAGCCGGTGCGGGCGGGACCTGGGTCGCTGCGCATCCCTCGGAGGAAGGCGTTGCTTCGCCGCCATTAATCATCCCCTGCTGCCCGTGACGCATTTGGGGTAAAGCCCGGGGGAGGGGGGGGGGGGGGGGGAGATGTGACCGTCTCTTATTGCCCGGTCGCTTCTGCACATTTCCTGACGGTTATGATGGCTGCCTGGCCTCCTGCTAGGTGGCTGAGGTCACCTCTTCGCAGGAAGGTGCAGCAAGGACGGGGGAAGACTAGTGTTGACGGGGCTGAGTGCTTGGGGGGTGGGAAGGAATTGTAGTCTTGTTTGGCCCTGCCATACTTGCGATGGATGCTCTCTGAAGGTGCAGCCTTACCAGGCAGGGTGCTTGCACCCGTCAGTGGTCTTCTAAGAGTATTTGCTCTTAGGGGCTAGTTTTGGCACTACTAAATAGGAGTTACTAACTGGATCCTGTGAAAATGTATTTTTAATGTTAGTTGCACATTCTGGCAAGTAAAATTTGCTTCATGGGTGACTGTAACACAGAACCTTATTTTTTTCACAAAGTATAATGAGCATCTGTTTGATGTTGCTCACCCTTAGCTACAAGCCTTACCTCAGGCTTATGTAAACCTACAGTGGAGAGACCTGTCAATATAGTTAGGAGATCATTGTGCTAACTTGACAGAAATGCATTGTTAGTTGAGGTGTAGGTTTCCATGCAAGTTCTGGTTTGAAGGTGATTTTTGGTTTTGTATTTTTTTATGACATCTGGAGCTTTGGAAAGCAGCGAGCAAAGGGATGGTTCTCTAGGGAGTTTAATGAGCAATGGTGTACAGTTAAGCTCTGAAAGTTCAGTAAGGCATAATGCACATGAGGCATGTTTGGATTGACTGCGAAGTCGAACGTGGGGGAAGGGTGGCTCTAGAGCTCTGGTGTTTCAGTTTGGGTTGTAAATATAAAGATACCTGGGGATGTATAGAAAAATGTGTAAATGTTTGAGGCATTAGTGCTGAGGGAACTTTGATTTTCTGCTGCAGTTCCACTTAATGCAGTGGATAAACTGAAGATAAAATTATTATTTAGAATATATGAAATCTAACCCAAATGTTAACAAAACTTCAAGAATCACTTTTGGATGTGAACTTCTGATCTCTCTGTGGAATGTATTGGCCAAACCATGACTTAGATTGTGGGCTTTTTTGAGGCATGATTTGTATCTTTACACTAAGTATAGTACCATTCAATAAATAACAGTTTGTGATAAAAGTAATTGGTCTTGTTTCTGATTTCTAGCAGAAAAACCCTGTCCACCTGGATGCATCTGTTACAACTGGCATGCTTAGAAAGTTCACAGTGCATCGCCCATCTAGCTATTGTGAGCAGAAGGACTCTCTTTCTATATAGCCAGTCAGCAGGAGAGGTGACTTGTTCTTTTATGGTATTTAAAGCACCTAAGAATGCCTAGCTGGGCAACTCAACAAAGAGTATAAACATTCTCACAAAACTTAGGGATGATGTGTAGTATAATGGAATGAAAAAGCTGTGCTTCTGGCAAGCCAGGGAAAGGATCTAATTTTCATTGGGATATGAACTTCAGGATTCAATTACACCATGATACTGAAATATTACATCCTAAATGTATGTCAGTGTTAACAAGCCCTGAGATTTCAGGACAGCTTGACTGTACTAGAACCCCGCAGCTGTGCCCCATCCTGTTCTGAGCCACTCAAATTTAACAAAGTCAACGCTTTAGAAGCTCTAGAATGACACAATCATAGTAAGTTCTTTCAGTATCTAATCTCCCTGTAAATAGATGTGATATAAGGTAGAAATGTTTTTAACTTTGTTGTTCAAAGCAGCAGTATTTATATTATGTGTACTTTGTTAGTACCAAAGGTCTTACAGATGCAATGCAGCAGATTCACCTGGGGATATGCATTTTGGTCTTGGCTTGTGCAAATTAGCACAAGGTTTCTTAATTTAAAAACAGTTAACTTTAAAAAAGCATTAAGGCACTCTCAAGTGTAATGCTGGCCTTTGGTTATATTTAATTCTGGAGCTTAGGTGATGGTTGTAAGTAATTTAGAAAAAATTATGACCTTTAAAATGTCTTCGGTGTATTGGTTCAGAATATATAAAAATTTTGCCCAAAGTCTTCCATATATGTGGGACTCAATAGGAAAAGGGAAGTATAGGAATGTCTGTATTCTTCCTAAGAATAAGCAGCAGCCAAATAAAACTGTTGAATGTGTCATGTGGCTTCCTTGAGAAGAGAGACAAAACCCCAAGATTTCTGGGATAAGACATTTTAATTCTGTTCAGTAGTGACATACTGCATTTACATGCAGATAGAAGAACTCTGAACACAGCTAAAATTCTCTAGAAATATTAAAAATACTGATTCTTGTTCTAACACTTGAGCTTCTTTGTAATGAAATACTATGCTACTCTGTGCTAGACTTTGCAGACATTCAGGAGACTTTTAGCTGCTTTTTATTTTTGTCTCGAGTGTTTAGTTCTCCTTTTTTTTTTTTTTTTTTTTTCCTAAATGTTCTTCCCCTTGGTGTTTCTACTCTGTAAGTAAACAGGCAGCATTTTTCCAGTGGTGGTTTAGTAGGCATCTGCCTTGCAGTTCAGAAGCTTTGACTGTGGAATTCCTATATTTCTGTACAAATGAAGGTCAGATGTATGCTTCCTACGAAGTTTTATCTAAGTGATTGCAAACTGCATGGACAAGAGTATGGTAAGAAGCTGTGGAGTACTTTGTGTGCAGGTATAAAGGGGGAAAAAAATCCCAATGAATATGAAGTTGACAAAAGTTCAGTCAGTAATAGCTGGATTATAAAAATGAAAGGTCAGACCTTCTTTCATGGAGAAAACTGTGCTTCACTGCTAACAATCAGCAATAAGTTCCTTCATATTTGTTATCATGTGTGTGTGAGAGAAAACAAAAAAACTGAACAAAAGCCCTGTAATGCTAAATACTTCCCTAGTTTCCCTAGCTCTGGCACATTCATGTTCAGAGAAGTGGATATTTAGTTACTCACACATAACTTTGCTTGCTGTTTTTCATCATTTCCTTGTGGGCATTGCTGCTGGAGAAGACACAAAGTTTAGCAACCCTTAGGAAGCCTGAATTGGTGCATTATATCCACTGAAGTTCAGTAGTGGTTTCTTGACTCTGATAGGGGTATGTTTTGCAGCAGTGCAGTATATCTTCTGGATATGAAGAATCATGACAATATTTATGACATGGAGTGCTCTGTCATAAATATTTGTGTGAGAAAAATCTCAGAATTGGGTTTCCTGTCAGCTCTGCAGCTGACAGTAGCATTCACTTTGTAGTTGCTTTTTCCAATAACTAAAATGATGTTACATGTTCAGCTTGTCAGAGCAGCTCTTGTTAGCAGCTTCAGAGATCTCCAGGGAGAAGCAGTCCTGGTTTTACTGAATAAACCATGTCCAGACTTTGTTGTGCTTTGTGACTGCAGATCTCCACTACAATCCCATGTGTTAGGAAGTGTGTGCGGGAATCAGTGATGCATTAGCCGATGGGTGTTATAACAGCTTAGCACCAAGAGAAGAGGTTTTAGTTCTCCACTGATGTAACTGCTGTTTTCACCCTAGCCTGTTAGCTGTGTGTGGGTGTTTTGGCATGTATCATGCAATCTTCTGATTCCAGACATAAAATGTTCGCTTGTTTGTTTTTTTTTTTTTTTAAGACCAATTTGGTAATCTTATGTTTGGCCAGCATAAGAACTGTGTTGCGAGAGACTATTTTTATTCTTTCTGGAATGCACTTTTCTATTATGATAGCTAATGTTTTTGTATCAAATGTTAATGTTACCTAATTTAGCAACTGTGGAAGAAGGGTGCCTGTTGCCAGCGTTTACTTAAGATTGGATTCTAAAGCCAGTTTTTGCATGTTTGTCATGTGCTGTTAAATTGTTTGAATACAGGTGTCTAACTTCTTTTGCCTAGTAAAGGGGTGCAAGATACGGAATTTAATTACAAATCCACTTATTTCTTGTATTATTTCTATGGACTACCAGTTCACATTGGTGACAATAAGGAGGCTATTACAACTACACTGCGGAAGCTGTGCAGTGTCGCAGAAGATAGTGCAAGCTGAAGATTTGTATGGCAGCTTTAATTTGGAGGTGGCAAAGGACTCTGGTTCTCATCTGCAATCAAGTGATCGGTCTGTCTTTCAAAACTGGGAAGGAGGTGCTTGAAGTCAAATGAGAATTTAGTTACTGTTCTAGGTATTAGTAACGTTACTTCATGCGACTGCTGAAGGAGAGCATCCTTACATGTTTTTCAAAGTAACAGCTTGTCTCTGAATGCCAGCAGTAAAGGGGAAGGATTAGATCTATGTGTCATGAATAATCAAACCTTCTGTTTCAGGCTTTACATGTAACTTTTGACAGGCACAAGACTAGTACTAGACATGTCCCCTGTGCATGTATGCATACTGGCTATGTTAGTCCATCAGCCATTCCAGTATTGTAAACGTTTAATTCTTAAAACTATCTGTACTTTTTAACTGGCTTCAAAATTTATCCCTACAGCATGCAGCTTTTTCCCTGACTTCTGAGCTGTAGACATTATTACTGATGTAAACATTTTATCTGTGGCAGTTGGGATCTTTCAAGGTGAGAAGATACGATTTTTCTACAGGATTCGGGGAGTGTTTTCTGTGTAAATATAGTCAGTCACCCATCTACAGAGCAAATAGGGTTTTAGTGTTCCTGAAATAAACTTAAGATGAAAACATTTAAGCTTCCATCTGCATCCCTAAATAGTTTGTATTCTTCCCAATCAAATCTTGTTTGTAAATACTACTGCTTGAGTAACCTCCCATCTAAATCAAACCTACAGGGTACAGCCTGAATGCAAAACCTGTGGGTTTGGGAGTGGCAATTACATATTTCATTGCCATGAAAACTTAACAGGAGAAAAAGTCTTTAAAGTTTTAACATTTAAATGGGGTTGCATGTTGTATTTGAAGAATCTTACTGCAGTCTTCGGAATAAGTTAAGCTTCTGAAATAGAAGATATGCCTCCTTAAATATTTAACTTCTGGTATCTACTTCAGAGTAACGGCATGGTCACTTCTTCAGCCTGTTGTGATAACAAACTGGGAGTAAATATATAATGAATAGGCTGCTAATGCTATCCTTATCTAAGACATTGATCGCTGCTGATACTGCAGAGCTGAAATAAGCTGTTTCTACTTTGGCAAGGAGAACTAACTGTGGTTGGATTAATTTCTCAATACCTGTGTTAGTAGATTCAGGGTTTTCTTGTTTTTCGCAAGTATTTTTGAGTGATCCGTGATGGCGAATCTGAAATATCTTTCTTCCTCATTCATGCTACCTGTTGCTAGCTTGTATCTTGGAAGGCACCTTCCTCCCCAGTAAGACTTCTTGCTGCAAACATAGCCATGTTAAAAAGTACAAGAAGAAAATAAAGCCTTTAAGAGCAATATTCTCGTATACAGTCTTTTTCAAGACACTGGTAGTGGCTTGCTCAGTTTCGATTTTTACTAGAATACATCTTTCCATACTTGTAGAGATAAATAGGGTTCTAATAGCGATGGTGAGTCCTTGAACACTGTCCACCTGCCAGCACTGGTGTCACTCATGCTTGTCAGCACTGATAAGCTGTTGGTTAAAGTAACAGGTTGTTACAGATGCAGGCTGTAGAGCAACATGGCCCAACTGAATCAGGACTATAGATGTAGTCTTCCCTTGTAACTAGTCTCTAGAAAGCAACACACATGCCACCAATAGTATGTATGCAGCAGAGTGCTTCATCTGCAAGGCATGGGTGCTTAGTAAAAGCAAGCTAGTTAAGGCAGTGGTTATGTGGCCTTCTAGGGCTTTTGCTTGTCCAAATTACTTTCATCACTTAGGGTTAACTTTTCAACCTCAGCTAATGAGACTGCAGCTGGTCAGTACTGATTCTTTTAAAAAAATATTTATGCCATCAGCCTTTTAAATTTTGTAGCTATAAGCAGCTGCTGTTAATGAGATTCTACAGTTTGGCCAGTGATTAAATTTTAATTTTTTTCCTACTTAACTGCCTTTTTTTATATTGTTTGGAGGATATTGTTAGGGGTGGCAATGAAGTTAGCTGACAATCAATGCTGTGTAATGCACACTTAACCTGTGAATTAATTGCAAGACTACTGCTGACTCATTTGTACCTTCAGGGATATGCTTTCCCCTGCAGTGCTTCTGTGTAGTCTGTCACCCCATTAGTTACACCATACAGCTGTCAACAGAATCACTGAAATGAGCTGTGTTATATGACATCCAGAACTCTGAAAGAACAAAATACATCTCCTTTTGGAGAGTTTAATTATTCTGGATCAATGAAAGATCTTTCATTAGTGTTGGAGTGATCTCCTCCTTGCGAGCAGCACAGTGTGACAAACTGGTATGAGCAGAAAAAAAAAGTATTTGGCTGGGGGAAGCAGTTGCTTGTTAACATATTTCCTGTCAGTTGATTTAAGCTACATTTTGATTCTGCCTCCTAAAACAGGATTTCATATTTATTTCCATTCCTGAGGTATATAGAAGAGCGTTGGGGGAAAAAAAAAAAGAGCCTCTCAAATGGTGTGCTTTGTAGACTGTGAAAATACCTAGAATTAAGAACTTGAAATTGAGCTTTAGGTAAGCACTGTGTTAAAATCATTTGGTACTTCCTTTGCTGCTCTTGACACCTGTTAATGTAGTCTAATGTAATAGGTCTCCATCCTTCCACCCATAAAAATGAAATTAGCAGATTTCCTGCTTTTCTAACAGCTCTGCAAACAAAATAAGCTTCACTTCCAAAAACTTAGGCACCATTTGGGTGGGTTTTGGGACTGTGTGCATTTGGAATGTATCTTCTGGGTGAATTTATTGTAATTGAACCTACTATTAATCTCCTGAAACTGGAATCTTAATGAATGTATTTTGGATATGCAGGCAATACGTATACCAAATGACACCTAACTTTAGGGTGGACTTAAGGGGATTTCAGCTTTTGTGTATCTGATTATATATGCATTTTGACTCTAAACTATGTGGTGATGCTGCTGCCTGCTTTATTCTAGTTGTCCATTTTTGATTGGCATAGCAATTTGTAAGAACAGTGTTTTTAGAAACCTGTTCTCAAGTCCTTTAATAGCAGTGTACTGAAAGTGAAAAAGCACTGCATGGCAGTTGCTGAGTCTATCTGGAAATAGGGGACTTGGTTTGAACTTGGTTCTAATTCCCATGTTCTCAAATACTGTTTGTCTAGTAAATACATTCTAGTAAGGCTACACCTTTACCTCTTCTACCACCTATTTTCTGCAGATCTGTATGATTAGATGTAATAGGTAGCGAGATCTTCTATGATGGAAGGTTACAAGCAGTTGGTGTCTCAAAATAGCTCTAAATTCTTAAGTAACTTCCTTGCTGCATGTAACTTGAAAAACTGGTGGGTGGAGGAAAAGTGAGTCCTTGTCCTATAGGCATATGCAACTGAAGAAAGAAAACGAGGGGGAGAGAACAGTCTCTGTACCGTATTTTTGGTGCTATTATAGTCTGAAAATCGTCATGACAACCAATATAATTTTTCTTCTCAATCCTGAAACTATGCACTTTATTTTAAGGTCATGATTATCTTCCAGTTGGTAAATGCTTAAGATGCATTGTTGAATTCACTATTCTGTGTTCCCTTCTATGGTTACAGTTTTATCTTAAGGAAGAGACTTGCAAAACAGCCTATGTAGTTATTCCAAACCTCCTTTCTTAAGGATGACTTGGACTATGTAGCCAGATAGCATCCCAAGCAGTACTGCATCTGTATAGACAGTCATTCATTCAGCATGTGGGGCTTTTAAACCTCAGGCCACCAAGCCATTTTTGGTGATGAGAAGGAAGTAACAAATGACCTGATGCTTAGCATACTTCAGATCTGCATAAGACAAATCGTTTGAAACATTTCCTTTCTGAGAGAAGGCACCAAATGCAGACTAGCAGTATTTCTTTTGGAGATACCCTTATGGATATCTGTCACACAGGAAATTTTACATATGGGTTACTTCTATGAGCTGCTGTTCTTGAGCTTCTAACAGCTCAATCTTACCATAATTTCATTAGCAGTTGTAATGAAGGTATTATCCAAACCAGTAATTTTTATGGCCATGTAAAGGTAGTACAAACAATGGAAATTGATTATCCTCTTTGAACTAAGTCCAGTTGTATATTCTAAAATCTGTCCTGGTACAGCCATGAGGGTATATATAAGTAAACTAAATACTGAGCCTTTTTTTTTCTTTTTGTCACCTGCAGTTCACCATAGTCCACTTCTTTGTTCAAGAGAATTAGGTTTCTGTATGTGGACTTGCTGGCTATTTGTAACGGGGAATGTGACATACCCAGTCTTATTTAATATCGCAGTAGTGATCAGGTGCTGAGTAACAGTCAGTGGATGTATAGGACTTAAAGGGAAAGGAAGCATCTTACTGTACAGCCTACTCTTGTGTCATTGTTGGATCCATCCTTCTAAAATATTCCTTGGTGGAGGGATGACTTTAAGAGATCAGTTGGTCTACACAGTCTTTACTTTCTAGTGTTCTGTTAAAGCCTGTGCTTTGGGTCTTAAGCAACAGAATATACCATTAAAACTCTTAAGCTAAAAGTGTTTCAGAATGGCAAGAACTACAGTTATGCATTCCAAGTGGGTATTTGACTTTCTACTCTATTATGTATTCCCATAAATGGGCAGAGTCTGGACTAAGTAGGTTACTTACAGAGCCCAAAGCAAGAAGTGCTACTTTGGTATGGGCTAATTATGCTTTTCTAGTATCTTTAGAACTGAAACTTCCTAGTGCTTTGGGCAGAACTTATCAAAATGAGGCTGTTAAGAATCGCCTCTTGCTCAAATCTCCAGTT
The DNA here is from genome assembly GCF_963210335.1 of Falco punctatus. Lineage (NCBI taxonomy): Eukaryota > Metazoa > Chordata > Aves > Falconiformes > Falconidae > Falco > Falco punctatus. The sequence continues at coordinate 40,433,276 of NC_137587.1, read as the reverse complement.
CAGAAAATTTTACCCTGCCCACTTGTTAGCTCTGCAATACACTTTCACATTGTACTGATACAATGAAGTTATAATTGACCACTTTCAAGACAATTATAAAAGCTAATTTTAATTTTAGGGAAGAGGATCCAAGCCCTGCTTCTGTAGGAAAGCATGCTGCCTCTGTTGCTGAAGGCTGGTTCTGGGAGCCTTCAGAGGTCAGTCAGACTGCTGCTGTGAGGTCTATCACATTAGGCTTGCATGTGTTGCAAGCAGCTCTGAATAGTCAGCCAGCTGGACTGCCTTAGTCCCTTGGCATATGAGTCTTGCTGCTCACAGAGTGAGCTTACTCAAAAGTAGTAAGATTTAAGTAGGTGTGTATGATATCCTTTGCCTCAAGGAATAGCTCTTCCAGAGCTTCTGCCTCACAAACTGAGCAGACATACCTTCTCCAGACATGTTCCAGACCTAAAGCTACAGGAAATGTGACTGGTAGAAGCTTTCAAATCTTTGTTTTAGCTACCTGATCAGTTTTCTCTGGGCTTAAATCAAACTCTTCCCCCTAGATATTGTTGAAGCCTGGAGGGTAAGGGAGTATCTACAGTACAGCTAGATGCTTTTCTTTCCCTAGTCCTTTACTTAAAACAGCCTCTGCTACAAGTAAGTTTGGTTGGGTTTTTTTGTTGTTGAGATTTAATACTACTTTATTTTGTTCTGTAACATGTAGTTCTCACTTAAATAATCTCAGGTCTAGCTTGATCCCTTCTGGAGCTTAGCTTTCACCAAGTGATTTGCCCCACAAAGCTGTATGTATATAGAAAAAAAAAACCCACTCATGGTCTTCAACATTTAATTGGGGTTTAATGATACCATGCTGTCCCACTGCATTTTTAAGTCTGTGTGGTCTATGTTGCCATGAATAGCCACTTCCTTCTTTTTGGAAGACTTCTTTCCCTGCTCAACTTCCACTGTTTGACAAGATTCATTAAAGTTGGCATTTAGCCTATCAGCTGTGGACTAAATTAGTGAAACATTATGATGGCTACTGCACAACTGCATAATTAAGCATTAAGTAAAGTAACCAGCTTCAAATTAGTAAGTGGTTGAATGCAATGTAGTTGTTTCATTAGTTACCCCAGTTGGAACTGCAGCTAGGTTAAGGGTATAAAACCAGCTGTAATGAAGAGTTTGCAGTAGTATTCTTGATGTCCTTCTGGACTAGAGCTCTATTCTAATGTTCCCTGGGCCTTATTGTTAAGAGGTAGCAACACTTAATTCCAGATCAAGCAGAAGCCTACTAGCTTTCTGTTTCTAAAGTTAAGCTATTTCAGTATTGAAATTTTGCTGCTTTATTCCTCCTTGACCCCCCCTCTCCTAAATAAATGCAATTTTTTTCCCCTACCTTCTAATGCTCACTTTTTTCCTCTTTCCCCATCTACAGTCACTGGAACTGGAAGTAATAGGGTTTTTTCTTAACCATATATAAAGATCCATTCTCATAAACAGATCGAGCCTATAGTCTGATAACTTAGTGATTTAATTTGGAAAAGAACCTGACAGTAATGATCACCTTGTTATTGTTTTAACTAAATGTTGTTGTGACAGGCAAGACTGCTGTGCAATACTTTGTATGTATTATCCAGACTCTTAAATTGTTTTGCATTGGACTTCCCACGTACCTTTCCAAAACAAGCAAAAAAAAAAAAAAATTAAGAGCATGCTTCCTCAAAGGAGCTTTTTAGATGGCCTTGTTCTCTCATGAATAGCTATTTAGAAATACTGAATCAACAAATATGTGGCTTTGTTCCTACCTCTATCTCTGCACATACTTTAGAACATCTTCCTTCTACTTTATCTTGTAAACATACACAACAGATCTTGCTCTTCTCACTTAACCTTGAAACCTGAACTTGTGTAACTGTTGTTACACTTACTGGGTGGCTGTCACTGAAAGGACTAGATGGATGTGTGTTAGCCACACATGAGGATGGCTTTTGATTTCCGTTTAGCAGTTTGTCAGCAACATTTTAGGTATAGAATAAAGACAAAGTGAAGAGAATCAAGTAGTCTGTCTGCTGTCATATACAGTGAGTGGAAGATCAACCCTCAGCTAAAGCTTTAGAGTGGTCATTAGTTTCCTGACTGGCACTTGCTGATGAATCAAACAGCTGAATCAGCAGTGAGCTGCAGTAGTAAATTCAGTTTGGAGAAATGCAACACAGAACTAAAGGCTGACTCAGTGTAACAGCTACACTATTGCTTCAGAAGGAAATAGTGAAGGACTATTTATCTGTCATGGTCATGATTAATGTTAGCTCAAGCAGACCTGATCAAGGAGTTCCAGCAGCCTTTGAAAACTCTGCTCAGCTGGAGAGGCAAAAGTTCAGGTAGCCTGACTCTGGCTAAGGCTTAAGCCTGGAGACAGTCACCAAATATGAAGGCAGACCTATCTCCCTCTGACTTCCTCTTGTCACAAAAATGAAGTATAGCCTTTAACCCATTAGAAAGGAGACTACAGAATGCCAGGTATTTTTTTCAAATGGAAAAAACCCCTGTATAAAAATAAACCTGTAAGGGAAAGCTTTTGTTTTAAGGGCTGGTGATCATTAGGGTGTAGTGCTAAAGCTGAGGAGTTTGATTCATTAGAAAAGTACACATTGTAGATTAAGATGACCATTAGAATTTTAACTGCATATGAAACAAGACTTCAGTTTTAACTGAGTTTCAAGGTGGTGAACAGAACAGTGTGTTACCTTGTCTTTCAACACACTGAAGTGACTAGAATAGACAGTCTTTTTTTCCTAGGAAGTAAAGAAAAAAAAGCAGGAAAGCTTTTTTTCAATTGGTGGAAAGAGCAACAATTGATAAAGCTGATTCGGAAGTGATTTAAGCTATATCTGAATGAAACTGTTTACAAACATTTTACCTCTTCAAGCATTAATTCCAGTTACACTGCTTAATAGATCTCCCAGCTTTAGAACTCAACATAAGCAATATTTAAAATTGAGTTAGTTTTTAATTTCTCCTACTCCTCCAATAAGTCTAGACTTGATAACAAGTAGAAGCTCAGGAAAAGGACTTATATTGGCTGTGCACATCACTTTACCCTGTAACCAGCTGTTTTACAGTTAGGTATGTTCTCATGTCTTCTGCCAAAAGCAATCACAAACTGTGACTGAGTGAACTACAAATCATGATACTGGTTAATCAAGGAATAAACAAGTACTAGTTTTTAATATTAAACTATGCAACATAAACAAGAGACCTGTCAAATTTCTAAGCCAATTGTTTTTCTGTGCCTAGTGCGGCTCAGAGTGCTGTAGGCAGAGGAAGCAACACCAGCCTGGTAACTTCTTCATGTCTGTTCTGATACAGAGTGCAGCTGCTTCTTGATGATGCTGGCCTATACTCTTTTGAAATAAAAGCTAACAGACAGTAAAATGGGAGATTTATTAGTGCAAGTTGGTTGCTCTGTTTTTTCCAACAAGTATAATAGCATCCCATGCTTAATACATTACAAACAAACCTGTTGTAAGTTAAGAAAAGTTGAACTTGTCTGGAAGTAACAATGTGCTACATATTGTCATCATCTGATTCATCTTCCTCTTTCAAAGATTCCTGTTTTAAAGAAAAGTTTAATTAAAAAGTTGTTTTATAATTCAGCCTATAATAAGCAAAGTAAGTTTTGTTGTAGCTTCACAATCCTCTCTCTGTCCAAAGCCTTGTATTCAAAGCTAGTTCATATCTTTAGGAGGTAGTACTGAGCACCATCATTAGTTTTACAACAAAAGCAAAGCTGTTAAATTCCAAAAGTCTAACTTTCTCCAGCTGATTATCTTTACTAGGCAAATGACTTACTGTCTCCTATTCACTACACCACTGCTGAAGAGTTAGTAAGTTTACTTTTGAAGGGGAAACACGCCACCTGTGCAAGCCTGCTGAATTACAGTTTTTCAAAGTAACTACCCTTGGATTACACTGTAAACTTCACTATTCTCTCTTCAGAATAACCTCAGCTAACACTGAAGTAATGTGTTGTAATTATACATTTTTCAGTCATCACAACAGTAGAGGCCTAACCTTCAGTTAGTTCCTCTACTCTAGACTTGTCAAGTGAAGCACTGAGATGACACCAAAGTCAGATCTTACCTTGGCATATTTTTCTGCTTCTTCCCTGATGTCTTTGGGAACAATTTCATGTTTTCCATTAGTTACTGCCAATAAAAAGAACACATCTTAAGTAGAAGTCACACAAAGACTGTGACATTGAGTGAATTTAAGAAGCAATGTTTTACTTTTAATTAAGAGTTAAAAGATTTTCTGTATGTTTATAAGAATTACAGAAATGCATTACTTTCTCCAACCCAGCTGAGTTCCAGCTCAAAAGCTTTATCCTTTACTTCATCGTGAACTATGTAGATTCTGGAAGGAACAGATAAAGTACAGATTAGAACAGATTGATCATTAGGCTAAATATACTTTCTTCTGTTGAAGTATTCTTATGGTTAACAGAGGCTCTCCCCCTTCCCTGCCCATGCACACAAAAGCCACCGGAGACTTTTCTAGGTTTAATCACTAGCATAACAATATATTAAATGATTCCAGCTAAGATACAGATTGAGATGTTTGATTTATCCTAATCAGAACAAACATTAAGATTCAAGTACTGAACAGCCAAGGCTATGTCATCATTGCCTGCCTTCTGCTAAATTAGTTATAATACATATAATGCTCACAGCAAACATGATAGTAACCAGAATTTAAACTACAAGCAGTATTACAGCATGCACAGCACCATCCAGACTAGGAAATCACTCCTTAGTCTGTGGGATAAAAATGTGACACCATAAGAGCAGTACTGATTTGACTGCATCATAGTATTCAGTCCTCAGTGGCAGAACATCTAAACAACTGTAACAATGCTGAATTGAGACATACACTCAGAACAACAGTAGAACTTAAAATAACTTCAATAAGTGACTTCACTTATTGAGAAGGCTGTATTCCTTAGTTTGCTTCAGAAAGCATTAACAACTCAAAAGCTGAGAAATACCACCTATTTCTAGCCAACTTGGAAAGCTTGGAGTTTATGAAGGAAGGAAGAATACCTTCAGCACCACAGTTAAGTACTTCCAATTAAATTTTGATAAAAGTATTGTGAATATATAAAGAAGACAGTTAACACTGTTGTCCAGGGAAACATCCCTATATGGTTATGTCGTTCTGACAACCTTCTGTCGCTGTTAGACTGGACTTACTAATCATTGCCTAAGATATTAAGGCATATATAAGGCCTTTCTTATGCGTTCAGCTGGTTATAAGCCCTTTCCAACAAAGTGTACTATTATAAGCTTTTGAAGAAATCATTACTCTGGACTCTGGCTAGTACTTTAGGGTTAACAAAATTATTGAAGTCTTTGCTATCTTGCTAAATGGTACTAAGGAGTTCAAAACAGAACTATATCTAGAGCTGCTATTAAGTTTTGAGCTGAGGCAGAATTAAAGAACACAAGCCTTTTCGTTACTTGAAAACCCATGCCTTATTTGTGGCCTTTTAGAATTGCTTTGAGGTCCTTGCTAGGTTTTAAGAACAGAGATCCCACCAATTATTTCCTCTAGCTGCTGCCATGACAACCTCTGACACAAACTCTGAAATAAACTCACATACTGCAACACCAATGAGAGAAGCATATTTATCAGTTCTTTATAACCTCCTAAGTAATAACTATAAAATGCTGGAGGTTACAGTTTTGCAGCTGCAGATTATTAAATTTGTGACAAGCACAGAACATATGCATTAAAATGAAGTGGTTAGAGACCTGAAAGGACACTTGTATTTGTTTGAAGTCATACTAATTCACAAAGTCTTTTCCAGATAGTTTACTACTGGCTCATTCATGCTCTACCTAGCGGAAAGTCATCTCTCTTCCTGGTATCTTTTTTTCCCCCTCACTAGTACATGGCTTACTGAATGGTACCTTTTTTACCCTGTAAGTACACTATCCTCACAAAAGTTTGTGGGATAGTATTAGTGACTACAGGCGATTGTATCACTGACACGTTGTCCTAAATTGCATCAGTGAATAGCAAATCAAGTATTTCCAGTCTTTTCATGTGGTATCAAGCTTTATTGTTTAAATGAGACCAGCTATACCATATAAGCATCTTTAAGCAAGGAGTTACACTTTGCTTTTCTCCTAAGCACTTGAGTCTTTTTGTAGGCAAATTGGAAGGCTGTGTCAAAGACCTCATCTTCATTTCTGGACTGCTGCTTAATGTCTGAAGGATCAGTTCACTGTTCAATCTGTACACACGGTACAGCTCTACAAAGTGTAGAACTCTTACTTCAGAATCAGGACACAAAGGAGTTTCCCCCCCATCTGTCACCTGGTTTATGTATTTTTAAAACAGTGACTATATTCAGACAGTTTAACCTTTAATCCATTGGTGCTACAAGCTGCACCTATAGAAAGTAGCAGAAGAGACCAAAAGGCTTATTTTTTCACATCCTTTGGCATTTTTCAGTAACAAGTAGCATATCCCATGTCACAAAAGGAGAAAAAATACTAATAGCAGAAGATACTAGAGTCAGCATGAGCACTCATCTAGCAGAAATAAAACCTGTTACACTACAAGGAATAGCTTCAGTCTGAAACCATAGCAAGTTTACCACAGTCAAGTTGGAAAACAGGTTGGAGACTTACATTTTTGCAACCTCTTTAACAACATCACGGCAGGTCATTTCCTTCATCTGCAGACAAAAAATACACAGCTTAAGGGACTGTGCTGTTTTCCCCAAGGCCAGAGCACGTGGATGCTCCCATGCCTAATGAGCTTACTGTTCAGTGGCGATGAAAGTGAGAAAAAGTTAAGACTAGAACCAAATTTATTCTCTACAACATGTCTTTCAACCTGCTACATGGAAGTCACTCTTGCAGTGAAGAACTTTACCATTGAAAAATTCTATGAAAAAACTGTTACTTGGAAACTTCCCCAGTTTAAAACGCTCATCAGCTGGAAACTTGGGAACTGAACAGATAACCTTAGCATCGTAAAAGCTTGATGTGTTCTTAAATGCTTTATCATCAACTGACATAAAATAACCAGAGGTACGATATACAGGAGGCACTGTATTTTCACATAATATTCACGTTCTTTCTACATAGTATAGTAATAGTTTTGGTCTTATCAACATTTTATGCAAGTGATTTTGACTTTTAAGCAGTGCCCTTAGAGGACAATACTGTTCCGGCGTTAACAACCAGATGTAGCTGTATACATGCCATTTTATATCTTCTCACTGACAATCACAGTCTTTTTGACAGTTTCACAGCTAAAACTAAGTCCTGTGCCAGTTTCCATGACATAATAAATTTATGTTTGGAAGTCAAATGTCTTGCCAGTCAACCCTTCTGGACTATGAAGTAGTAATATATTCTACTATATTTCATTAATGCAGTTTACCATCTCTTCAATTTTTCAAGTGTTTTCAAAACTGTAGTATCAAAATTAGTTTTGAGACACTGTTGAAGGAATTAAGTTCACGACTGCCTTTTGTTCACGCTGAGTGCCATCCCACTTTCTGGGGTGAAACACACCCCCACATAAGCAATGGGCCAGAGAAGGAATACCTATGCCTGCTTAGACAAAGATGCCATCACAGACCCATCCCAAGAAGTTTCCTAAACAGAGACCCATTGCCCCAGCCCTTACATTCGTGACACTCTATCTATACTGGCTGCTGTCTACAGATGCAACCTGTGTCACACAAACAAATTACTATGTGTATTGATGCATATAAAGTCAGTAGTCAAATAGGAAAACCCAAAACTCTGCTACTATTCACATGTATTTACAAGAGAAAATTGAAGTAAATTAATTTTTTGCCATTATTCTTTTCCCACCCCAGGTACGTTAATTCTGCAGACAGTAAGAGTAAACACTGTAACAGTTTATCACAAGAGTTAATTACAGTCATGTCCATATATCAAAAAGTTGTATGTAGCATTGGAGCTGCATGAGAAGCACTGCAGAAGAGACCAAGAGATTCAACGACTCTCCACATGACTACGGGTTTTCCCACAGCTGAAGATACCAGACATTCACATAAGATACAACCAGTGTGATCAATGCAGTGTTTTCTGCTTGCACCTCAGCTACATGAGGGTTTCGCGTACTGTGTCCCCTCCCGGATACACTATGTACTCTGCCATACCTGTAAGGCGGGTTTAAAGTTTTGACTACTTGCTTGCCTCTTACTTTCAACCTGTAGTCATCTCTTCCACGGGAAGAGATGTTAATTGACAGGCTACTGTAGGCAGTACCACCCCACACAAAAGCTTTTGTACTTTTTTTTTTTCCATTTCAGTTTTGACAAATTAATCTTGTCAAAATTAACTCTGACCTGGAAACCTGCCCAGGCTATGGCTTAACAAAAAGCACTGGCGTGCAAGACTGGACTTGCTTTACATTGCTGTGACAAGATCATATGCATTACTGAAGAGATCCTGCAAACAAACCATTAAATAAATAAATGCACTTAGGCCATATGGCACACTACTTGTTCCCATACACTAAATTTTACAGGCTTTACTGTAAAGTTCAAGCAATACACACTCTTACTAGCTCTACAAAAATCAGTCAATGAAATAGAAGTTTTTGAAAATCCCAGCACTGCATGAAAACGAGGTTTTGGAGGTAGGTTATATGTTATCTGACACACATGGAAACTGAAATTGTGATTTCCTAGATGCCACAATTACAGCATCAAGATCAGATAATCTTATAAGCTTCTTTCTTTTAATTTGGTATTCAAGCATCTGACCAGATTCAAGCCTGAATGAATCAAGTCTAGGAACATCCTAATTTTTCAGTTACGATGCTACAGCACCACTAACAGATTATTCTTGAAAAATTAACTACCGTATGAACTCTGAACCTTTCCATAAACAGCTGTGGTGTACTTTTGCAAACAAAACCCACAAATAAGATACTAGCAGGGTATCAAATAAGAATGACATGAGACAGACCAGGAGCAGAATTCTGTCCTATATTGTCTCCAGTTCCAAGAATGTCAGATATTAAAACACAAGAGGAAGACAAGTCTTTTAGGATTCAAACGTAATTCTAAATCGGCTTAAGGCACACTTCAATACCTTTTCGCATGCTCCTTCAGAAGGCTACAAAACAATTTCCTGGTGTGCTCTCTCAAAACCTCCTTCTAACACTTGACGTATTACAGTACTGCGCAAGCAGGTAATGCTGAACAGAAACAGCCCTTTTTGGTGTGCTCTAGAGCTGTACTCTTCCTAGTGTTCACAGCACTGAAGTCCTTTTGATCAGACATGAAAAGAGGTTTTAGAAAAAAAAAGATACACCACTGTGTACAATGCTGCCCTAAGGTTTTCATTCAGAATTAAAAACTTAGTTACACTTTCATATTCACTCAATTATTTTGCTCACTGGCACGCATGGGAGTGTATGTTTATGGTTTGAAACACGCATGCTCCCTACAGCCTACCCATTGCTCATGAGCAAGACTTGAGAAATACTGCTATTACAGAGGCTAAAACATCTCCTAGAACGTACAAAGAAATACTCCGTCTTCTTCTTCTGTATTTTATATATTTTAGGCATTCAAAAAGGTAACATAAGCTAGGAATACTTGCCTTGAAACAGCACAACAAAACCGTAACATCATACCTGAAGTTTTTCTATCTCCGTTTTTGCAGCCTGCCTGGCTTTACCAATGGCACATCCCCAATAACCCTAGAAGAAAAAAACCACAAACCCAAGAATTATGCAAATGTAATTAAATACTAAACCCTCTGTGGTTCTTACTGTCACTTAGCATAGGAAACCCCAACTTTACTCATATAGCGAGAGGCTAATACACAGTAAACCTTGGCATTATTTTCTATTGGGGCACATTCCCAAATTGTTGAATAGAACCCAATTACTTGATTAAGTATTACCACTGTTGATAGAAAAGAGAAGTGCTCAGTAGTTCCTGTACAGAAATGTATCTGCTCAATTCGTTGCAGTAGATATTTTTATTGGTATTACAGTAAATGGAAGAGCAAACTAGAATTAGAGAAGTTCTACTGGATACAAAAAACAATCCCAAAACAAAACCACGAAACCTACCCACCATGAAAATATATTGAAGTGTAAACACATAAAAATTAAGCACTTTAACAGCTATGGTATTGGATATATTGAAAAAAAAAAAAAAAAAAGAATTAAACGGGATGAGCGTGTATCACTCTGCGTGTAATACACAGCTGAAGAGGCAGAACTAACAATGATTAACAAAAGTATCTATTTTGATTTGAGTTGCTGTTAGCAGCCAGTGTCAATGTAACAGCCCTCTCTTGTCTAGCAGTGACCCGGGTATCATACAGTACTTGCCACCCTTTTGGGGCAGCGCATTGGCCTTTCCATTGGCTACAGCCAGGTGGAATGAACTCCCAAATTTCTGAGACAAGCTTTAAAACCAGCTTTGCAGAGACTGTACTCCCAAGAAATACACTTTACAAGAACATGCAAATTAACAAAAACCACCTCTGTTTTACACAGTGATTCACCAGAGATCTTCCCAGGCAAAAAGAAAAAAATTAATAGCTCTTTTGGAATAACACACACTGTTTTCCTAACTAGGAACTTTTAAAAGGGGAACTTCAGCCAAGATCAAAGTATTTTTGGCACACTCACGTATGAAACTCCTGATGGATCAATCATGTACAGTTGTGCACCATCATCATCATCATAGGACCCCAACATGAAACTGCAAGAAAAAAGTGAAATTAGAAGCATTTCTTCTACCAATGTGCACAGAATTAGAGACTACAGCTCAGGTTTCCTACATTCTTCCTGCAGCAAAACTCCTGCCCTACTACATTCTGTTAAGCAACCCGTCTGAACAGTTTAGTGTTATCATGACAGCCAAGCACCTGCACATTGCCAGAAACATTTTACTTATCTGTAACCAGACATGAGACCTCAGTTTATTAGTCCCTTTGTACTAGAACTGCATAGTAGTTGTAACCTACTCTTCAGGTATCAAGAGCAAGCAGGATGATTACAGAGGACAGTTCTGCTTTCATCACTGTCATAGACTTAACAGCATCAACTCTTCAACTTTAAAATTCAGGGACAAAGTGGCAATCTGTGTAGAAGCTGGGCATACTGTTAGCAAATCTGAGTTCTTCACCTAAGGTTTTACACACACAAAAATAAAGGGGAAGAGAATCTGCTTACAAGATGAATTGTAGGTTACTAATTCCAAGTTTAAAAAAAAAAGACCTCAGACAACCTAGGTAGCTCCAAGCAATTGTGAAACAAAAGATACTGACTAGTAGTGTATGTTCGAAAGACTTACCTGCAACCAAAAGGTCTGACAGCACTGTACAGCGTGTATGCATGCACATACATAGCCACTCTGTCTGCAAGATGCTACGTGGAAAAAAACACACCAAACATTGGAAACCCTTATTTACAGAAATAAGTAAACTTCAAGTAATAAAATTTAGTTCTCTGCATCAGCACTAAGAAAGCCAAAAAAAAAGACTGAACTGTACCAATTTCTTACCTTCAGTGGAATATCGTAGCCATAGTTAGATCTAAAGTTAGAAGCCTCTTCTCTAGCAATGTCTGCCAAAGAACGAGCATCTGCCAACAGACCTGCTACTGCCTGAAATGATAACTGTCATCAGCTAGGCCAAACATATCTTACAATAACTTAATAAAATTAATAGGCAAAAGTCTACTTATGTGACTTCACCAAGATCTTTACTGAATTCTACGTACTACTACAAGTGAATTCAATCAAACCATCCATCTGCTAGCAAGCTCAAAACATGTCAATATGATTATGCTATTACTGAATTATTTTTTTTTCTCTGGGAAAGTCAATAACCAAAGTTACCTTCATGTTAAATAGTGTCTTACGATTTGCCAATACTGACCCAAACAATACTTCACATAATATATATTCAACAGATGGTTTCGGGCATTTCTGTCACACAGTGACCTCTGCTTGGTATCATCCTAACATCACCATTATGGATTAGCCAGTAATCAGCCTTTAAAGAATGCAGCCAACTCCCACACTGCTGAGAAGAGAATCTTGTATGCAGCATGTTGTCCCCTTAACACACCTTACCTGTTAACTGCATAGTAAAGTACCACTTTACACTTGCATTTTGTATTTACATTCAAGTTACATTACAATTACATAACAACTAGAACGCTGAAAAGCATTTAAAAAAAATCAGAAACTGCCTCAAAATACGTATCTTCCATTTTAAATTTGAGTTTTATTTATATATGTGTCTTCAATCAACAATAAATTACAGAAAACAGTAAACAGGCATTTCTGATTCTGTATACACAAACATTAATACTGCTTTCCTAATCTTCCTAGTACTGATTCTCTGATTCGTAGACTTGTACTTTTGAGGGGACTACCTTTCAATTTAGGAAAAACTAAACAGCACTTACCATTCCAACATGTCGATCAACATTAAAGAGACGTTTATTGGAACCTTCTTCATAAAGCTTGGACAGAACTAGTTTTTCTACTCCAAAGACCACACCATCTTTGCATCTTATCCCAATTGCTGTACTAAAAGACAAGATAAATTTTAAGTTTCTCACACAGAACTGTAGTGTAAAATACATACAAATTAACAAAATAAGCAATGACATGATTTCCCTAGAAGTAGATTTGTTACAACTCCACTTTAGCACTGAAGACAAGGGCGTGGGTGGGAAGCAGGGGGAAGGGAACCACTAAAGATCACTGAGACTACAAACATTTTCTTAAACAAAGGAGAAGGGAGCTACCAAAAGTCCCTACCCAAACAGTTCCAAACAGACTACAATTAGCAGTGGCATTGGCGCTATGGCACACCTGCTGCCCCATCACTGAGCTGAACACCACTAGTATGAAAACCACGGACCGTTTAACCTCTTCTTTTGGTAAATTCACCGTTGTCTAGAAGAAGTAACAACTCTTTCTCTATCCCTCAAGAAGTGCATCATTGGGCACAAACTACCAAACATGGCTTACACAAAATTTTTCACTAATCCTTATTTGGCAGCCTGTGGCTATGATCAGACACTTGGGTGATCCATTCCATGCCTTGCTAATCGATCCATGTCTTGCTACTGCTAAAGCACAGTTGGGACTGGCACTTTCCAGCATTCCTTTGCATATACTTGAGGGAGGACAGATACTCACAGGGAAGCTCATGTAGCTTTAGCAGATCTTGGGATGTTCTCAGTTTCTCAAGAAATACATACGAAGCTGTTATAAATTTACAAAGCTCCGAGTGTGTCAGTCTTTCAGTGCCTCAATTCACAACCACAAAATGGGCTTTTAGATACTGATCCAGCAGCTCTACTATCGTAACAGCGAAGCAGCTTACATATAGTGATGAGACCTAACCTCAGGTTTTGCCCCAAAGCGTAAAGATTTTATTGCCCTTAACACACATGAGGTCGTTCATTGCTTTCCTGTGCATTCCCTACAACGTACCTGTTTCTAGCAAGCAGAAGTAATTTCTAAACAGCAGGAGTGATTATACTGCTTTTATGCCTAATCAGAAGCCTACTAAAATGAACCTGGGGACACTGTTGCTCAGAACTAATTTTACAACATCATTTTATCTGCAATGCTGATCGTGCTTGTCTAGTTCAAGTATACCGCTTTAAAAGAAGCCAGCAAACAGACAGCAATGCAGATATTTGTACCTTACCTACTGTTTTCCACAGCTTTCATTGCATATTCAACTTGAAACACTCTGCCATCTGGAGAAAACGTGGAAGCTGACAGGTCATACTGAAGAAGAAAACACACCAGTCAGGAAAAAGTCATTACATGCCAGTTATTTTCAGAAGTCTCTTTGTTAAAAATGCAAGCCTGTCACCCGCATGCCATCGATGGCAATGAAGTACCAGAAGCAGGCTGCCCCCTAACATACGACGCAGGAAAAACAGCAAGCAAACACTTAACAGCTACCAGAAGTCCTTGCATCACTGCTGGATATACCCACGCTTCAAATCTTGTCAATCCAGGCGTTGCACAGGTCTGAAATCACTGTACATTACGCAACACCCAAAACCTATGGGAACCTTCTGCGCGCCTTTTAAATTTATTTTATATTTATTAACATGGAAAAATTTTAAATGCTCACTTGTACGGTGCTCGGCAAGCAGGGAGCGAGCCGACCACTGTGGGTCGGGACCAAAGCCCAGAGAGCGCAGGAGCTCCGTGAACTCCTGCTAAAGGGCCCGCGGCCGAGCCCAAACACGCAGCCCCGCTTTATTCACGCTAAAGCAGCCCACAGCCGCAGGGGAAGGCGGCTGGAGGCCGCCGCTCTGCAGCTGCTCTCGCAGGCGGCCGGCCCTAGGTGACAGCCGGCCCTAGGGCCCCCAAGGCGGCTCCGCCAGCCCCTCGCCAGTCCGGGAAGCCCTAGGCGAGACCTGTGCCGTGACCCCGAGCACAGAACCAAGCGCCCCCCCGCCCCGCGGCAGCCCCGGCCGAGCCACAGCTGCCTCCCCGCGCCCGGAGCACAGGCTCGCCCTGGCGCCGCTGCAGCGGCGGCAGATCCACCCGGGCCGGCTACACCCCCGCGCCGCCCGAACCCGCGGCAGAGGAGACCCGGTCCCCGTCCCAACCCACGACAAGGTAGACCCGGTCCCCGCCCCGGCCGGGCCGCTCTCGCAGCGTCACAGCCACAGCCGGCCCCGCCCGGGAGCCGCCCCGGGATCCCGCCCCAGCCCCCGCCGCCCCCCGGGCCCCTGGCGGCCGCTCCGCGCCCCGCCTTTGGCTTCCCCCGCCTAAAGGGCCTCAGTGACTCAGCACCGGCTACAGCCCGGGCCCCGCGGCGGCGAGGCAGGCGAGCTAACAGGCCGCCCGCGCCCCCCCGGGCCCCACGGCGGCCGCGCTCCCTGACGAGGACAAGCGCAAGCGGCGGCTGCTCGCCCCGGGCCGGTCGCCCCCCGTCTCGCCACCTGCACAAAGCGGACCGCCGCGGCGGCGCTGGGCCGGGCGGGGTGGCCGCGCTGCCGCCAGGGCCCAGCGCTCGGCCCGGCGGCACTCACCCCGGTGCCGATGGAGCTCATGGTAGCGGCGCGCTCAGCCACAGCCCGACGGAGCACCCCGCCTCCCACCGCCCCACCGCCACCCCCGAGCGGGCAGCGCAACAACACGCGCTGCCATTGGCTCCCACACAGGCCAACCAGCGCTAGCCCAGAGCGCAGAGCAACCCTGGGCGCGGCACGAGCGTGCAGGGCGGGCCACAGCGGGGGGCGTGGCGCTGGCATCGGCGTGGCATCTCGGGGTGGGGAGGGAGAAAGGGCTGTGAGGAGAGCGCCCGGCCAGCTGAGCAGGGAGAGCGTGGGATTCCTACTCCCAGCGGCCGGGGGCGAGCCCCACGCTGAGCCAGGATGTTTTTTTCCCCCGCTTACGGTTCTACGGCCGCTGGGCGGTTCAACCGCCTCAGCCCCTTCCACTTCCGGTCACCTGAGGGGAGCGCAGCCGCCCAGCCTGAGGGGCCGCAGGCCTGCTGAGGGACCGGCGCTGGCCTGAGCGTTTTGTGACTAGTAAACACTGTGCTGCTGAAAAAAGTACTTTTTAAAAATTATCTGGGCCAGGGGTCCTCAAACTACGGTCCGCGGGCCGGATACGGCCCCCAGGGTCCTCAATCCGGCCCCCGGTATTTACAGACCCCCCGCCCTCCCCCTCCGGGGGCTGGGGGGGAACCAAGCAGCCGCAGATGACCTCCTGCCACTGCATCCGCGTGCCGGCCCCTTGGTTAAAAAGTTTGAGGACCCCTGATCTGGACGCAGGAATCGAATTGATGCCAAAACGGCAAAGAGCAACTGCTCAGAGACTAATTTTGTCTTCAAGCAGCAAAGCTATTTTGTGCGACTTTGGGGAGCTAGCCAGTTCACACTGGACAAACTAGCTCCAAAGTTTTCAGTGAAAAGTCTGGTAATTTAAACAGTTTTTGTGAGAGGTTACAACATCTTTATATACATACATACTCATTTGATTTTGACATTAATCATCCTATTCATAATAGGTGGGGTCTAGGTGGAGTAAACCTTTCAGCTTTATTTGTTCAACAATCTCCTGACTCATGATCTCCTCATCTCCTTCAGGTGCCCACCTTGCCTTTTCTAATTTTTCAGAGCATCCTCAGTGGAACAAAACAGCCCATGCAGTCTCTATCTTATCTCAACATAAACAGAGCATCACCCAGAGCATTGTACCAAACTCATCTTGCTCTGTTACAGAATGTACAGTAAGATTGCCAATGATCCTAAACTAGGAGCAGCTGTGGACTCCCTCAAGGGTACAGAGACCTCACAGAGAGATCTGCCTAGACCAGAGAGCTTGGCAGTCACCCATTGACTGGAATTCCACAAGAGCAAGTGTGGGATTCTCCACCTGGGATGGGGTTATCCTGGTTAAATGTACAAACTAGGGGAGCAACATGCGGAATCAGACTCCACAATCTATCAGATTGTAAAGTAGGTGTGTTTATTCAGCACTGGGCAGCACGGAGGTGAGGTAGTTCCACCAAAGCCGTGTGTGCCTGGGGCAACAACTTGCCTCACTTTATACAATCAAGTGTTTCATAAAGTTTTCCAGTACGCCTATACATATTCGTGACCTATCCCCGCTTTGTATTAAGATTAGTTCCAAGAAGTCATTTCCATAAGTCCCTCCCAACTGCACTTGCGTGGTGCCTCTTGGTGGTGGTCATGGGGGTGGTGGGGATGAAGGCTTGGTAGTATTCCTTGTTCTGGACTTCTTACCTTCTCTCTTCGCACAGACTGAGTTATTCCTTGGTCTTTGTCCAAACTATAGAGTTGGTTTTAGCTAGTTCTCATCAGGAACTGTCCTTCAGGAGGAACTGCAGACTCCTTGCTTCAGTTAATTTACACAATGGTTAGTAAAACAAGGCATTATTTATCAACAACAATCTAGGTAATCGTTAAGCAATTAGATCTACTAAAATTTATTTAAACCCTTCCCTCAGGAGGAGAGGCTGCAGAGCAGCTCTGCAGAAAGAGATCTGGGCGTTTGGGTTGATGGCAAGTTGAATAGGAGTCAACAGCGTGCCCTGGCATCCCAAAGGGCCAACCATGTCCTGGGGTGCATCAAGCACAGCATAGCTAGCCAGTCGAGGGAGGCGACTGGCCCACTCGACACTGCACTGGTGCAGCCTCACCTCCACGTCTGCGTGCAGTTTTGGTACCATCAAACTACAAGAGTGTGTCCAGAGGAGGGTGACCAAGATGGTGAAAGGTCTCGAGGGCAAGACTGAGGAAGAGCGGCTGAGGTCATTTGGCTTGTTCAGCTCAGAGAAGAGAAGGCTGAAGTGTGACCTCATGGCAGTCTGCAACTTACACAAGGGGATAAGAGGAGCGGGAGGTGCTGTCGTCCTCTCCCTGGTGACCAGCAATAGGACAGGAGGGAATGGGATAGAATGCAGCTGCATCAGGGGAAGTTCAGCTTCGGCATTAGGAGAAGGTTCTTCTCTGAGAGGGTGGTTGGCCACTGGAATGGGCTCCCCAGGAAAGTGCTCGTGACACCAAACCTCTCAGAGATCAAGGAGCGTCAGGATGATGCTCTTAGTTGTATGATTTAGAATCAGGTAGTCCTGCAAGGAGCAGGGAGTTGGACTCGACAGTTCTTGTGGATCCCCTTCAAACCGGAGATAATCTATGACTCTATGATTCTACAATAATAAAATGAGGGCTGTACAAGGCTAGGATGTTTCATGGTAACCTGACCCACAGGGAGGCAGAACTCTTCCAAAAACTGCCGGTCTCAATGGCAGACCGGGGACGCAGTGACTTAATCATTTTGCTATGCTTGGGTGTGTAGCTCTGGCTTTACCTACTAAACTTAGCTCAACCCACAAGTTTTCCCACCTTCAGATTCTCTCCACCATTCCACTGGGGGAAAGTGATTGAGCAGCTGTGTGATGTGAAGCTGCCTGGTGGTATTAACCCATAACCCCTGGGAAGCCAAAGCCCAGTGAATCATGAAAAAAGAGCCCACTGCACAAGCTCCTCAGCAAAATGCTCCCTGACTCTGTGTCAGTGAAGCTTTCAGCACCCTCTGCCTGCGACAAAGTGATACAAAGACCCTTACAAACGCAACACTTGTGTATTAAAGAAGTGATTTCTTGACATCTTTTCAAAATGGTGAAACTCCTAGAGGGAATGGGCCCCTCTCAAAGAGGGTGTACAGTCACTGCCCAGGCGGCAATGTGAGTCTCTGTGGTAGGGCTCCTGGGAATGCCTCTTCATCTGTGTCAGGCCCTGCGCCCCACAGTGCGCTTTTGCTGTGGAGGAAAGGTGCCACTGCCAATATAGCAGTGTGTTGTGCGTGTCCAGCGCTCTGTTGTGCAGCACCAGCTCTCCAGGGAGTGTCTTGAGGACTGGCCCCGTGCATGAAGAACTGAACCTCTTCCATAGCACAGCTCTCTGGCTGCGTCCTGCTGCTGGCAACAGTGGCCTCTGCCTACTTGATGATCAGGAAGATGTCCGTGTCATCCTGCTGCAACCCAAACATCATCTCAGTCAGGAGGGCAGCTTTGGAACCGTACATCAGCCGGACCTTGCAGGAGCGCCTGGAGGGCAGCACTGTCAGACTGCAGTGTTCTGACTTAGGCAAACGCTGCCAGGCTGCTTTTAGCAATATCTGGAACCAGCGGGTGGTTTTCTCCATGTTCAGGTAGGGCCCAGTGCAGAGGGTGCCTAGGAGGCTGTCACCCTGATTTTGCATCAGCTCATCCTTGCGTTGGTGGATGAAGCACAGCGGGCCCTCCATCAGCTGTTCCTGCCCGCATGTGCACTTCAGCTCTACGCGGAGCATGGGGTTCCTCAGCGGCTCCCCCTCTGTGGTGTCCCACTCCATGTGGAAGGCATGTCCTTGGGGGGGCTCCAGGGGCACGAGCAAGCGGTAGACAGCGTAAGTGTTGTGGGGAATCCAGCCTTGTAAGGCAATGCCCACACTGATGGCTGGCTTCAGTCGTGGCACGAAACTGGTCCCGGAGAGTTCTTGGCAGACACAGAGCAGCTTATTCAACAGCTGCTGCAGCATCACAGACAGTTCTGACAGATCCAGGGGGCACTTGGTCGAAACTCTTGCCACATCCAGCGCAACACTGGGTTCCTCTTCTTGGTCCTCTTTACGCGCCTTGTTTTGGGAGCTGCCTTCCTTGCTGCTGCTCTCTGGCTGATGGCTGCTTTTGCTGGGACAGCACCACAGCATAAAGCACAGGACCAGGGGTGCAGCAATGGCCCATAACCACCAGTGCTGCTGGGCAGCCGAGAGCAGGGCTCCCCAGGTAAAGCCGCTCTTCTGCTCCAGCTCCTGCAGCAGCCGAGACATCTCCTGGTTCAGCTGCTGGGCACGCTGCTGCATGCGCTCATGCATGGCATCATCCAGCTCATCACCAACCATCTGTTGTTGCTGGATGAGGCTTACTACCAACCAATAGAAGAATGTTGCAGCCATGGCCTGCAGGAGGAGAGAGAGAAGGGCTTCAGTGGGGCTGGGCAGGAGGGAGCTGGCTGTGGGAGCCGCAGGGAGCTGGGGGCAGGCAGGAGAGGGGGTGAGCCAGCTGGGAGGCAGCAAGGCCTGCGCCCAGCCCCAGCACCCGGGCGTCCCCATGCCCTGCCCAAGGCGCTCCCAGCAGCAGCTGGGCCCTCGATGCAGGGTGAAATAACTAAAACTTTGCACCCCGTAGCAGCAAACCCATATACGCTTTTAACAAAGTTGAGGATAACTTGATTTGGGTTACAGTGTTAGACTTAAAAGATGCCTTTTTCTGTCTACCCCGAGCTCAGGAAAGTCAAAAGCTTTTTGCTTTTGAATGGGAGTCTCTCAATAGAGGGAGAAAGATGCAGCTAAGCTGGACGGGTTTACCACAGGGATTTAAAAATAGTCCCGCTTTGCTTGGTAACCAACTAGCCAAAGAATTGGAACAATGGCAACAGCCACTGGGAGATGGCGTTCTTCTACAATATGGAGATGACTTATTAATAGCGACCGAAACAGAAGAAGAATGTGTACAACGGACGATCTCTCTTGTAAACTTCTTGGGTTTAAGTGGCTACAGAGTCTCCCAACAGAAAGCACAGCTGGTGCAAGAAAAAGCGGCATACCTGGGATACGAAGTCTCCGCTGGGCAACGTTCCCTGGGAAGAACAAGGAAGGAAGCTGTCTGCCAGACACCCAGACTGGAAACGGTGAGAGATCTACGAACCTTTCCAGGAACGACAGGTTCGTGTCGTCTATGGAGGTATCAGTATGGACTACCTGCAAAGCCTTTATCTGATCCGCTGAGCACAACCCGAATCAACATAACATGGACTCCCGAGACAGACAAAGCATTCAAGGCTGAAATGAGAAGGCAGGGTGAGAGCCCACGCGCGGGGGCCAGCCTTTCTCCCCCAGCCCTCGTCCAGCCCAGCCTCCCGCCACGTGTGCACTCACGGCTGGCCCAGGCCTGCTGGTGCCCCTGGTAACTGTCCCCATTGTGACATCTGACATCCCAGGCCTGCTGGCGCCCCTGGTAACTGTCCCCAATGTGACATCTGACATCACCAGAGCGCATCACAGGCACGCCCACCGGCCAGCCCGGCCTTTGGCCCCAGCCCGCCTCAGCGGCTCACAGCTGCCCTGGTGTACTCCTTGAGGCTGGGCTAGAGTTAATTTCCTTCACAGCCGCTTGCCATGTGATACGCACGCTGCTCTATTTTGGACGTATTGTCATATGGAATCAGAGAGTCGTTTAGGTTGGAGAAGGCCTTTAAGATCACCGAGTCCAACCGCAAACCCAGCACTGCCAAGTCCACCAATAACCCATGCTGCGGTGCGCCACGTCTGCGCGTCTTTTAACTACCTCCAGGGATGGTGCCTCCACCACTTCCCTGGGCAGCCTCCTCCAGTGCTTGACAACCCTTTTGGTGAAGAAATCTTTCCCGGTATCAATCTAAACGTCCCCTGGTGCAACCTGGGGCCTTTTCCTCTTGTCCTAGCGCTTGTTACGTGGGACAAGAGACCGACATGCACCTGGCCACAACCTCCTCTCAGGCAGCTGCAGAGAGCGCTAAGGTCTCCCCTCAGCCTCCTTTTCTCCAGGCTCAACACCCCAGTTCCCTCGGCCGCTCCTCGTCAGACTTGTGCTCCAGAACCTTCACCGGCTTCGCTGGTCATCTTTGGACGTGCTCCAGCACCTCAGTATTTTTCTTGTAGTGAGGGGCCCAAAACTGACCGCGCTGCTCGAGGTGCAGCCTCAGCAGTGCCGAGCACAGGGGGACCATCATTCCCTAGCCCTGCTGGCCGCACTATTTCTGACACAGGCCAGGGCGCTCTTGGCCTTCCTGGCCACCTGGCCACACTGCTGGCTCATATGCAGCCGGCCGCTGACCAACACCCCCAGCTCCTTTTCCTCCAGGCAGCTTCCCAGCCGCTCTGCCCCAGGCCTGTAGGGTGGCGTGGGGTTGCTGTGGCCCGAGTGCAGGGCCTGGCACTGAGCCTTGTTGAACCTCATGGAATTGGCTTTGGACATCAACCCAGCCTGTCCACACCCCCCTGCAGAGCCTTTCTGTCTTCAGGCAGATGAACGCTCCTGCCCAGCTTGGTGTCGCCTGCAGACTTACTGAGGGAGCACTCAAGGCCCTCGTCCAGATCGTCGAGAAAGAGATTAAACAGAACTGGCCCTGGGACTGAGCCCTGGGGAACACCGCTTGTGGCTGGCCACCAGCTGGATTTAACTCCTTTCACTACCACTCCTTAGGCCTGGCCATCCAGCCAGCTTTTGGCCCCGCAAAGAGTGCAGCCGTCCAAGCCATAAGCAGCTCGTTTCTCAGCAGAATGCTGTGGGAAAGGGCGTCAAAGGCTTGTCAGACGCTCACAGCTTTTGACCCAGGCGGCTCCCTTGGTGCTGACCACTGTGCTTGTGGTCGAGGGTGTGCTCTTGGTGCCTTTGGGACAGCAGCGGGTGCGGGGTGGTATATCTCCCGATATCCTGGTGGCGGGACGGGGCCTCTCCACGGCAGGATCTCTGTGCTGCTGTGCCACTGCGAGAGGACAGTGCTTCCAAAGAGATGTTTCCCAAGGGGCATGACGGGGTGCGGGTGGACGTTTCCCAGCAGGCAACTCCCGCTGCCGAGAGAGCACCGTCTTCTCCATGTCCAGCATGTTCACTTCTGCGGTACCAGCTCCCTGGGGAGTGTCTGGCACGGGCAGATTCTCCAGCCGGCCCCCAGTGAACACGTGGAGGCACATCAGCGGTGCCTCCCGCTTGGTCCCTGCCCAGCCGCAGCTGCCAGGGAGTTTCTGAGCCTGTGTGGCATTGCCACCGTGGCCGTGAAAGTGTGAAGGGGAAGCAGGGTGACTATCATCTTTGCAGCCACTGTGGTCTTCAGCGGCCGCTGCGCTGGGATAGACCACTGAGAGGAGGATGCTGCCGCTCTCGTCAGAGGGCCGCTGTGCAGGCATTTCCCTTCCGTTTCGGTGTCCCGCATTCTGCCCTCTCCTGCCCTGCGGTATGAGGTCAGGTGAATGTCCCCAGCTCCCAAGAGACGCAGCTTCTCAAGGGTAGATCCACGATGATGGAAGCCAAAACCTTGAGCCCCAGCTACGCAGCCAGGCACTCTTCTATTCAGCATGTCTCCTCCTTGCTGAAGCCCCTCCTCTGCCTGGGAGGATGGAGGAGAACACCACCTGCGCTCCTGATTCTTTTAGCATTGCTCCGCGGGGCTACAGTTTGATTTGATGGTCCTCAGCTGCCTCGTCACAGTATCACTAGACCTTACATTGCACAGTAGGAGTGGACGATAACCTGTAGGCTTCAGCAGGCTTGGCAGCCTCTCGGTGACGTCACGACTGTGAACTCCTGGTGGGCAGCAAGCTTCTCTAGAGAAACTGTCTGGGCAGCAGACAGGTGCTTCGGTGCCTCTCAGGACAGACAATCCAGCTGCTAATACTTAGGCGCTTTCCTGGTGGCACTGGTTCTGATGCAGGTGGCTGGGTGGGTGGCTCAACTTTGCCTCCTGGACTTCTCCTGGATCCTGTCCCTTACTCACGTGCTCTGAATGCCCCAATCGCAGACTACCATGTCTGCCTCCGAGCCCCTCTAACACCTCTGTGAAACCCCCCCGTTGCCTGGCAGCACCGATAAGTAACTGTAGCGAGACCAGCTCCAGGGTCGTTTACACCAAGAACGCGGCAGGTGGGACGTGATGCCACGTGATGCCATAGAATTGCAGCTGCTTTGCAAAATAATAGTATCTCTGAGTTAAAGAGGGATTGGTCAAATCATGTTGAGGTCTGAGAACCTCGTGTAAAGCCGTGTTCAGGGTGCCCCGGTTTGAATGGGACACCTCATGCGCACGAGTAAAGAATTACCCTTGTAAGTCCATGCTTTGCCTCCTGGCCTCTCTCCTGGGTTGGTCTGGGCCAGTTGTGAAAGTTTCCTAATGCTTCCCATGATCCAAAGTGGCTGTGGGCACAGCCAGCACCGCCCGGCTCTCCCAAGACCTGCTGCCTTCTGGCCTGGCCCTCCCGCATGCAGCCCAAGGGTGGTTTTCTGTTGCTTTTAATTCTTTTTTTCTTTCCTTATTTGAAAACCACTAAGATAAAAAGGGAGTATCTCCTGCCATGTGCCCACTAACACCATATGCTGGAGGTAGACAGAATGACAAAATTGTGCTGTAGCACGCTGCCCTGTATGAAGATTGCTGGGGTCTGTAGTGGGTCTGCAGACGAGTTAGTTGCTTTAAAGACTTAGCCGTGTACCTTTAAGACAGCCCCAAATTGTCAGGTATGTAGACAGGATGTGAAGAACCGGAACTTAGAACCGTAGCATACGGGCACCTACAGCAACAGCAAATAGCAAACAAGAAGGACACAGAAAGCCCGTCAGGGTCTGACACATGTACTATCTAAGATATATATATACAATTTATATAAACAATAAAAGGCATTTTTCCATTTTGTCCGAACCCAGCCACGTAGGCATAGCGTTTTTCAGTCTGCCTCCACTTGTGTCACCACCTAAGTTCCACCGCAACGGTGTTTCTTCGTGCTTAACTTCATGAAAAGTGCTGCTGCATGCATTCTCGCGTGGCCTCATCCAGCTCCTCACCAAGGCTCCTTGCATCGAGCCCTTCCGCTGCATCAGGCCCCGCGCCCCACAATGCGCTTTTGCTGTGGAGGAAAGGTGCGGCAGCAATTGCTGTTGCAAACAGAGCAGTGTGTTGTGCGTGTCCGATGCGCTCCGCTGTGCAGCACCAGCTCTCCGGGGAGTGTCTTGAGGACTGGCCCCGTGCATGAAGAACTGAACCTCTTCCATAGCACAGCTCTCTGGCTGCGTCCTGCTGCTGGCAACAGTGGCCTCTGCCTACTTGATGATCAGGAAGATGTCCGTTTCATCCTGCTGCAACCCAAACATCATCTCAGTCAGGAGGGCAGCTTTGGAACCGTACATCAGCCGGACCTTGCAGGAGCGCCTGGAGGGCAGCACTGTCAGACTGCAGTGTTCCGACTTAGGCAAACGCTGCCAGGCTGCTATTAGCAATATCTGGAACCAGCGGGTGGTTTTCTCCATGTTCAGGTAGGGCCCAGTGCAGAGGGTGCCTAGGAGGCTGTCACCCTGATTTTCCATCAGCTCCTCCTTGGGGTGGTGGATGAAGCACAGCGGGCCCTCCATCAGCTGTTCCTGCCCGCATGTGCACTTCAGCTCTACGCGGAGCATGGGGTTCCTCAGCGGCTCCCCCTCTATGGTGTCCCACTCCATGTGGAAGGCATGTCCTTGGGGGGGCTCCAGGGGCACGAGCAAGCGGTAGACAGCGTAAGTGTTGTGGGGAATCCAGCCTTGTAAGGCAATGCCCACACTGATGGCTGGCTTCAGTTGTGGCACGAAACTGGTCCCGGAGAGTTCTTGGCAGACACAGAGCAGCTTATTCAACAGCTGCTGCAGCATCACAGACAGTTCTGACAGATCCAGGGGGCACTTGGTCGAAACTCTTGCCACATCCAGCGCAACACTGGGTTCCTCTTCTTGGTCCTCTTTACGCGCCTTGTTTTGGGAGCTGCCTTCCTTGCTGCTGCTCTCTGGCTGATGGCTGCCTTTGCTGGGACAGCACCACAGCATAAAGCACAGGACCAAGGGTGCAGCAATGGCCCATAACCACCAGTGCTGCTGGGCAGCCGAGAGCAGGGCTCCCCAGGTAAAGCCGCTCTTCTGCTCCAGCTCCTGCAGCAGCCGAGACATCTCCTGGTTCAGCTGCTGGGCACGCTGCTGCATGCGCTCATGCGTGGCATCATCCAGCTCATCACCAACCATCTGTTGTTGCTGGATGAGGCTTACTACCAACCAATAGAAGAATGTTGCAGCCATGGCCTGCAGGAGGAGAGAGAGAAGGGCTTCAGTGGGGCTGGGTAGGAGGGAGCTGGCTGTGGGAGCCGCAGGGAGCTGGGGGCAGGCAGGAGAGGGGGTGAGCCAGCTGGGAGGCAGCAAGGCCTGCGCCCAGCCCCAGCACCCGGGCGCCCCCATGCCCTGCCCAAGGCACTCCCGCCAGCGGCTGGGCCCTCGATGCAGGGTGAAATAACTAAAACTTTGCACCCCGTAGCAGCAAACCCATATACGCTTTTAACAAAGTTGAGGATAACTTGATTTGGGTTACAGTGTTAGACTTAAAAGATGCCTTTTTCTGTCTACCCCGAGCTCAGGAAAGTCAAAAGCTTTTTGCTTTTGAATGGGAGTCTCTCAATAGAGGGAGAAAGATGCAGCTAAGCTGGACGGGTTTACCACAGGGATTTAAAAATAGTCCCACTTTGCTTGGTAACCAACTAGCCAAAGAATTGGAACAATGGCAACAGCCACTGGGAGATGGCGTTCTTCTACAATATGGAGATGACTTATTAATAGCGACCGAAACAGAAGAAGAATGTGTACAACGGACGATCTCTCTTGTAAACTTCTTGGGTTTAAGTGGCTACAGAGTCTCCCAACAGAAAGCACAGCTGGTGCAAGAAAAAGCGGCATACCTGGGATACGAAGTCTCCGCTGGGCAACGTTCCCTGGGAAGAACAAGGAAGGAAGCTGTCTGCCAGACACCCAGACTGGAAACGGTGAGAGATCTACGAACCTTTCTAGGAACGACAGGTTCGTGTCGTCTATGGAGGTATCAGTATGGACTACCTGCAAAGCCTTTATCTGATCCGCTGAGCACAACCTGAATCAACATAACATGGACTCCCGAGACAGACAAAGCATTCAAGGCTGAAATGAGAAGGCAGGGTGAGAGCCCACGCGCGGGGGCCAGCCTTTCTCCCCCAGCCCTCGTCCAGCCCAGCCTCCCGCCACGTGTGCACTCACGGCTGGCCCAGGCCTGCTGGTGCCCCTGGTAACTGTCCCCATTGTGACATCTGACATCCCAGGCCTGCTGGCGCCCCTGGTAACTGTCCCCATTGTGACATCTGACATCCCAGGCCTGCTGGCGCCCCTGGTAACTGTCCCCATTGTGACATCTGACATCACCAGAGCGCATCACAGGCACGCCCACCGGCCAGCCCGGCCTTTGGCCCCAACCCGCCTCAGCGGCTCACAGCTGCCCTGGTGTACTCCTTGAGGCTGGGCTAGAGTTAATTTCCTTCACAGCCGCTTGCCATGTGATACGCACGCTGCTCTATTTTGGACGTATTGTCATATGGAATCAGAGAGTCGTTTAGGTTGGAGAAGGCCTTTAAGATCACCGAGTCCAACCGCAAACCCAGCACTGCCAAGTCCACCAATAACCCATGCTGCGGGGCGCCACGTCTGCGCGTCTTTTAACTACCTCCAGGGATGGTGCCTCCACCACTTCCCTGGGCAGCCTCCTCCAGTGCTTGACAACCCTTTTGGTGAAGAAATCTTTCCCGGTATCAATCTAAACGTCCCCTGGTGCAACCTGGGGCCTTTTCCTCTTGTCCTAGCGCTTGTTACGTGGGACAAGAGACCGACATGCACCTGGCCACAACCTCCTCTCAGGCAGCTGCAGAGAGCGCTAAGGTCTCCCCTCAGCCTCCTTTTCTCCAGGCTCAACACCCCAGTTCCCTCGGCCGCTCCTCGTCAGACTTGTGCTCCAGAACCTTCACCGGCTTCGCTGGTCATCTTTGGACGTGCTCCAGCACCTCAGTATTTTTCTTGTAGTGAGGGGCCCAAAACTGACCGCGCTGCTCGAGGTGCGGCCTCAGCAGTGCCGAGCACAGGGGGACCATCATTCCCTAGCCCTGCTGGCCGCACTATTTCTGACACAGGCCAGGGCGCTCTTGGCCTTCCTGGCCACCTGGCCACACTGCTGGCTCATATGCAGCCGGCCGCTGACCAACACCCCCAGCTCCTTTTCCTCCAGGCAGCTTCCCAGCCGCTCTGCCCCAGGCCTGTAGGGTGGCGTGGGGTTGCTGTGGCCCGAGTGCAGGGCCTGGCACTGAGCCTTGTTGAACCTCATGGAATTGGCTTTGGACATCAACCCAGCCTGTCCACACCCCCCTGCAGAGCCTTTCTGTCTTCAGGCAGATGAACGCTCCTGCCCAGCTTGGTGTCGCCTGCAGACTTACTGAGGGAGCACTCAAGGCCCTCGTCCAGATCGTCGAGAGAGAGATTAAACAGAACTGGCCCTGGGACTGAGCCCTGGGGAACACCGCTTGTGGCTGGCCACCAGCTGGATTTAACTCCTTTCACTACCACTCCTTAGGCCTGGCCATCCAGCCAGCTTTTGGCCCCGCAAAGAGTGCAGCCGTCCAAGCCATAAGCAGCTCGTTTCTCAGCAGAATGCTGTGGGAAAGGGCGTCAAAGGCTTGTCAGACGCTCACAGCTTTTGACCCAGGCGGCTCCCTTGGTGCTGACCACTGTGCTTGTGGTCGAGGGTGTGCTCTTGGTGCCTTTGGGACAGCAGCGGGTGCGGGGTGGTATATCTCCCGATATCCTGGTGGCGGGACGGGGCCTCTCCACGGCAGGATCTCTGTGCTGCTGTGCCACTGCGAGAGGACAGTGCTTCCAAAGAGATGTTTCCCAAGGGGCATGACGGGGTGCGGGTGGACGTTTCCCAGCAGGCAACTCCCGCTGCCGAGAGAGCACCGTCTTCTCCATGTCCAGCATGTTCACTTCTGCGGTACCAGCTCCCTGGGGAGTGTCTGGCACGGGCAGATTCTCCAGCCGGCCCCCAGTGAACACGTGGAGGCACATCAGCGGTGCCTCCCGCTTGGTCCCTGCCCAGCCGCAGCTGCCAGGGAGTTTCTGAGCCTGTGTGGCATTGCCACCGTGGCCGTGAAAGTGTGAAGGGGAAGCAGGGTGACTATCATCTTTGCAGCCACTGTGGTCTTCAGCGGCCGCTGCGCTGGGATAGACCACTGAGAGGAGGATGCTGCCGCTCTCGTCAGAGGGCCGCTGTGCAGGCATTTCCCTTCCGTTTCGGTGTCCCGCATTCTGCCCTCTCCTGCCCTGCGGTATGAGGTCAGGTGAATGTCCCCAGCTCCCAAGAGACGCAGCTTCTCAAGGGTAGATCCACGATGATGGAAGCCAAAACCTTGAGCCCCAGCTACGCAGCCAGGCACTCTTCTATTCAGCATGTCTCCTCCTTGCTGAAGCCCCTCCTCTGCCTGGGAGGATGGAGAACACCACCTGCGCTCCTGATTCTTTTAGCATTGCTCCGCGGGGCTACAGTTTGATTTGATGGTCCTCAGCTGCCTCGTCACAGTATCACTAGACCTTACATTGCACAGTAGGAGTGGACGATAACCTGTAGGCTTCAGCAGGCTTGGCAGCCTCTCGGTGACGTCACGACTGTGAACTCCTGGTGGGCAGCAAGCTTCTCTAGAGAAACTGTCTGGGCAGCAGACAGGTGCTTCGGTGCCTCTCAGGACAGACAATCCAGCTGCTAATACTTAGGCGCTTTCCTGGTGGCACTGGTTCTGATGCAGGTGGCTGGGTGGGTGGCTCAACTTTGCCTCCTGGACTTCTCCTGGATCCTGTCCCTTACTCACGTGCTCTGAATGCCCCAATCGCAGACTACCATGTCTGCCTCCGAGCCCCTCTAACACCTCTGTGAAACCCCCCCGTTGCCTGGCAGCACCGATAAGTAACTGTAGCGAGACCAGCTCCAGGGTCGTTTACACCAAGAACGCGGCAGGTGGGACGTGATGCCACGTGATGCCATAGAATTGCAGCTGCTTTGCAAAATAATAGTATCTCTGAGTTAAAGAGGGATTGGTCAAATCATGTTGAGGTCTGAGAACCTCGTGTAAAGCCGTGTTCGGGGTGCCCCGGTTTGAATGGGACACCTCATGCGCACAAGTAAAGAATTACCCTTGTAAGTCCATGCTTTGCCTCCTGGCCTCTCTCCTGGGTTGGTCTGGGCCAGTTGTGAAAGTTTCCTAATGCTTCCCATGATCCAAAGTGGCTGTGGGCACAGCCAGCACCGCCCGGCTCTCCCAGGACCTGCTGCCTTCTGGCCTGGCCCTCCCGCATGCAGCCCAAGGGTGGTTTTCTGTTGCTTTTAATTCTTTTTTTCTTTCCTTATTTGAAAACCACTAAGATAAAAAGGGAGTATCACCTGCCATGTGCCCACTAACACCATATGCTGGAGGTAGACAGAATGACAAAATTGTGCTGTAGCACGCTGCCCTGTATGAAGATTGCTGGGGTCTGTAGTGGGTCTGCAGACGAGTTAGTTGCTTTAAAGACTTAGCCGTGTACCTTTAAGACAGACCCAAATTGTCAGGTATGTAGACAGGATGTGAAGAACCGGAACTTAGAACCGTAGCATACGGGCACCTACAGCAACAGCAAATAGCAAACAAGAAGGACACAGAAAGCCCGTCAGGGTCTGACACATGTACTATCTAAGATATATATATACAATTTATATAAACAATAAAAGGCATTTTTCCATTTTGTCCAAACCCAGCAACGTAGGCATAGCGCTTTTCAGTCTGCCTCCACTTGCGTCACCACCTAAGTTCCACCGCAACGGTGTTTCTTCGTGCTTAACTTCATGAAAAGTGCTGCTGCATGCATTCTCGCGTGGCCTCATCCAGCTCCTCACCAAGGCTCCTTGCATCGGGCCCTTCCGCTGCATCGGGCCCCGCGCCCCACAGTGCGCTTTTGCTGTGGAGGAAAGGTGCGGCAGCAATTGCTGTTGCAAACAGAGCAGTGTGTTGTGCGTGTCCGATGCGCTCCGCTGTGCAGCACCAGCTCTCCGGGGAGTGTCTTGAGGACTGGCCCCGTGCATGAAGAACTGAACCTCTTCCATAGCACAGCTCTCTGGCTGCGTCCTGCTGCTGGCAACAGTGGCCTCTGCCTACTTGATGATCAGGAAGATGTCCGTTTCATCCTGCTGCAACCCAAACATCATCTCAGTCAGGAGGGCAGCATTGGAACCGGACACCAGCCGGACCTTGCAGGAGCGCCTGGAGGGTAGCACTGTCAGACTGCAGTGTTCCGGCTTAGGCAAACGCTTCCAGGCTGCTTTTAGCAATATCTGGAACCAGTGGATGGTTTTCTCCATGTCCAGGTAGGGCCCAGTGCAGAGGGTGCCTAGGAGGCTGTCACCCTGATTTTGCATCAGCTCCTCCTTGGGGTGGTGGATGAAGCACAGCGCGCCCTCCATCAGCTGTTCCTGCCCGCATGTGCACTTCAGCTCTACGCGGAGCATGGGGTTCCTCAGCGGCTCCCCCTCTGTGGTGTCCCACTCCATGTGGAAGGCATGTCCTTGGGGGGGCTCCAGGGGCACGAGCAAGCGGTAGACAGCGTAAGTGTTGTGGGGAATCCAGCCTTGTAAGGCAATGCCCACACTGATGGCTGGCTTCAGTCGTGGCACGAAACCGGTCCCGGAGAGTTCTTGGCAGACACAGAGCAGGTTATTCAACAGCTGCTGCAGCATCACAGACAGTTCTGACAGATCCGGGGGGCAATTGGTCAAAACTCTTGCCACATCCAGCGCAACACTGGGTTTCTCTTCTTGGTCCTCCTTACGCGCCTTATTTTGGGAGCTGCCCTCCTTGCTGCTGCTCTCTGGCTGATGGCTGCCTTTGCTGGGACAGCACCACAGCATAAAGCACAGGACCAGGGGTGCAGCAATGGCCCGTAACCACAAGAGATGATGGGCAGCCGAGAGCAGGGCTCCCCAGGTAAAGCCGCTCTTCTGCTCCAGCTCCTGCAGCAGCCGAGACATCTCCTGGTTCAGCTGCTGGGCACGCTGCTGCATGCGCTCATGCATGGCATCATCCAGCTCGTTACCAACCATCTGTGGCTGGATGAGGCTTACTACCAACCAATAGAAGAATGTTGCAGCCATGGCCTGCAGGAGGAGAGAGAGAAGGGCTTCAGTGGGGCTGGGTAGGAGGGAGCTGGCTGTGGGAGCCGCAGGGAGCTGGGGGCAGGCAGGAGAGGGGGTGAGCCAGCTGGGAGGCAGCAAGGCCTGCGCCCAGCCCCAGCACCCGGGCGTCCCCATGCCCTGCCCAAGGCGCTCCCAGCAGCAGCTGGGCCCTCGATGCAGGGTGAAATAACTAAAACTTTGCACCCCGTAGCAGCAAACCCATATACGCTTTTAACAAAGTTGAGGATAACTTGATTTGGGTTACAGTGTTAGACTTAAAAGATGCCTTTTTCTGTCTACCCCGAGCTCAGGAAAGTCAAAAGCTTTTTGCTTTTGAATGGGAGTCTCTCAATAGAGGGAGAAAGATGCAGCTAAGCTGGACGGGTTTACCACAGGGATTTAAAAATAGTCCCACTTTGCTTGGTAACCAACTAGCCAAAGAATTGGAACAATGGCAACAGCCACTGGGAGATGGCGTTCTTCTACAATATGGAGATGACTTATTAATAGCGACCGAAACAGAAGAAGAATGTGTACAACGGACGATCTCTCTTGTAAACTTCTTGGGTTTAAGTGGCTACAGAGTCTCCCAACAGAAAGCACAGCTGGTGCAAGAAAAAGCGGCATACCTGGGATACGAAGTCTCCGCTGGGCAACGTTCCCTGGGAAGAACAAGGAAGGAAGCTGTCTGCCAGACACCCAGACTGGAAACGGTGAGAGATCTACGAACCTTTCCAGGAACGACAGGTTCGTGTCGTCTATGGAGGTATCAGTATGGACTACCTGCAAAGCCTTTATCTGATCCGCTGAGCACAACCCGAATCAACATAACATGGACTCCCGAGACAGACAAAGCATTCAAGGCTGAAATGAGAAGGCAGGGTGAGAGCCCACGCGCGGGGGCCAGCCTTTCTCCCCCAGCCCTCGCCCAGCCCAGCCTCCCGCCACGTGTGCACTCACGGCTGGCCCAGGCCTGCTGGCGCCCCTGGTAACTGTCCCCATTGTGACATCTGACATCCCAGGCCTGCTGGCGCCCCTGGTAACTGTCCCCATTGTGACATCTGACATCACCAGAGCGCATCCCAGGCACGCCCACCGGCCAGCCCGGCCTTTGGCCCCAGCCCGCCTCAGCGGCTCACAGCTGCCCTGGTGTACTCCTTGAGGCTGGGCTAGAGTTAATTTCCTTCACAGCCGCTTGCCATGTGATACGCACGCTGCTCTATTTTGGACGTATTGTCATATGGAATCAGAGAGTTGTTTAGGTTGGAGAAGGCCTTTAAGATCACCGAGTCCAACCGCAAACCCAGCACTGCCAAGTCCACCAATAACCCATGCTGCGGTGCGCCACGTCTGCGCGTCTTTTAACTACCTCCAGGGATGGTGCCTCCACCACTTCCCTGGGCAGCCTCCTCCAGTGCTTGACAACCCTTTTGGTGAAGAAATCTTTCCCGGTATCAATCTAAACGTCCCCTGGTGCAACCTGGGGCCTTTTCCTCTTGTCCTAGCGCTTGTTACGTGGGACAAGAGACCGACATGCACCTGGCCACAACCTCCTCTCAGGCAGCTGCAGAGAGCGCTAAGGTCTCCCCTCAGCCTCCTTTTCTCCAGGCTCAACACCCCAGTTCCCTCGGCCGCTCCTCGTCAGACTTGTGCTCCAGAACCTTCACCGGCTTCGCTGGTCATCTTTGGACGTGCTCCAGCACCTCAGTATTTTTCTTGTAGTGAGGGGCCCAAAACTGACCGCGCTGCTCGAGGTGCAGCCTCAGCAGTGCCGAGCACAGGGGGACCATCATTCCCTAGCCCTGCTGGCCGCACTATTTCTGACACAGGCCAGGGCGCTCTTGGCCTTCCTGGCCACCTGGCCACACTGCTGGCTCATATGCAGCCGGCCGCTGACCAACACCCCCAGCTCCTTTTCCTCCAGGCAGCTTCCCAGCCGCTCTGCCCCAGGCCTGTAGGGTGGCGTGGGGTTGCTGTGGCCCGAGTGCAGGGCCTGGCACTGAGCCTTGTTGAACCTCATGGAATTGGCTTTGGACATCAACCCAGCCTGTCCACACCCCCCTGCAGAGCCTTTCTGTCTTCAGGCAGATGAACGCTCCTGCCCAGCTTGGTGTCGCCTGCAGACTTACTGAGGGAGCACTCAAGGCCCTCGTCCAGATCGTCGAGAAAGAGATTAAACAGAACTGGCCCTGGGACTGAGCCCTGGGGAACACCGCTTGTGGCTGGCCACCAGCTGGATTTAACTCCTTTCACTACCACTCCTTAGGCCTGGCCATCCAGCCAGCTTTTGGCCCCGCAAAGAGTGCAGCCGTCCAAGCCATAAGCAGCTCGTTTCTCAGCAGAATGCTGTGGGAAAGGGCGTCAAAGGCTTGTCAGACGCTCACAGCTTTTGACCCAGGCGGCTCCCTTGGTGCTGACCACTGTGCTTGTGGTCGAGGGTGTGCTCTTGGTGCCTTTGGGACAGCAGCGGGTGCGGGGTGGTATATCTCCCGATATCCTGGTGGCGGGACGGGGCCTCTCCACGGCAGGATCTCTGTGCTGCTGTGCCACTGCGAGAGGACAGTGCTTCCAAAGAGATGTTTCCCAAGGGGCATGACGGGGTGCGGGTGGACGTTTCCCAGCAGGCAACTCCCGCTGCCGAGAGAGCACCGTCTTCTCCATGTCCAGCATGTTCACTTCTGCGGTACCAGCTCCCTGGGGAGTGTCTGGCACGGGCAGATTCTCCAGCCGGCCCCCAGTGAACACGTGGAGGCACATCAGCGGTGCCTCCCGCTTGGTCCCTGCCCAGCCGCAGCTGCCAGGGAGTTTCTGAGCCTGTGTGGCATTGCCACCGTGGCCGTGAAAGTGTGAAGGGGAAGCAGGGTGACTATCATCTTTGCAGCCACTGTGGTCTTCAGCGGCCGCTGCGCTGGGATAGACCACTGAGAGGAGGATGCTGCCGCTCTCGTCAGAGGGCCGCTGTGCAGGCATTTCCCTTCCGTTTCGGTGTCCCGCATTCTGCCCTCTCCTGCCCTGCGGTATGAGGTCAGGTGAATGTCCCCAGCTCCCAAGAGACGCAGCTTCTCAAGGGTAGATCCACGATGATGGAAGCCAAAACCTTGAGCCCCAGCTACGCAGCCAGGCACTCTTCTATTCAGCATGTCTCCTCCTTGCTGAAGCCCCTCCTCTGCCTGGGAGGATGGAGGAGAACACCACCTGCGCTCCTGATTCTTTTAGCATTGCTCCGCGGGGCTACAGTTTGATTTGATGGTCCTCAGCTGCCTCGTCACAGTATCACTAGACCTTACATTGCACAGTAGGAGTGGACGATAACCTGTAGGCTTCAGCAGGCTTGGCAGCCTCTCGGTGACGTCACGACTGTGAACTCCTGGTGGGCAGCAAGCTTCTCTAGAGAAACTGTCTGGGCAGCAGACAGGTGCTTCGGTGCCTCTCAGGACAGACAATCCAGCTGCTAATACTTAGGCGCTTTCCTGGTGGCACTGGTTCTGATGCAGGTGGCTGGGTGGGTGGCTCAACTTTGCCTCCTGGACTTCTCCTGGATCCTGTCCCTTACTCACGTGCTCTGAATGCCCCAATCGCAGACTACCATGTCTGCCTCCGAGCCCCTCTAACACCTCTGTGAAACCCCCCCGTTGCCTGGCAGCACCGATAAGTAACTGTAGCGAGACCAGCTCCAGGGTCGTTTACACCAAGAACGCGGCAGGTGGGACGTGATGCCACGTGATGCCATAGAATTGCAGCTGCTTTGCAAAATAATAGTATCTCTGAGTTAAAGAGGGATTGGTCAAATCATGTTGAGGTCTGAGAACCTCGTGTAAAGCCGTGTTCGGGGTGCCCCGGTTTGAATGGGACACCTCATGCGCACGAGTAAAGAATTACCCTTGTAAGTCCATGCTTTGCCTCCTGGCCTCTCTCCTGGGTTGGTCTGGGCCAGTTGTGAAAGTTTCCTAATGCTTCCCATGATCCAAAGTGGCTGTGGGCACAGCCAGCACCGCCCGGCTCTCCCAGGACCTGCTGCCTTCTGGCCTGGCCCTCCCGCATGCAGCCCAAGGGTGGTTTTCTGTTGCTTTTAATTCTTTTTTTCTTTCCTTATTTGAAAACCACTAAGATAAAAAGGGAGTATCTCCTGCCATGTGCCCACTAACACCATATGCTGGAGGTAGACAGAATGACAAAATTGTGCTGTAGCACGCTGCCCTGTATGAAGATTGCTGGGGTCTGTAGTGGGTCTGCAGACGAGTTAGTTGCTTTAAAGACTTAGCCGTGTACCTTTAAGACAGCCCCAAATTGTCAGGTATGTAGACAGGATGTGAAGAACCGGAACTTAGAACCGTAGCATACGGGCACCTACAGCAACAGCAAATAGCAAACAAGAAGGACACAGAAAGCCCGTCAGGGTCTGACACATGTACTATCTAAGATATATATATACAATTTATATAAACAATAAAAGGCATTTTTCCATTTTGTCCAAACCCAGCCACGTAGGCATAGCGCTTTTCAGTCTGCCTCCACTTGCGTCACCACCTAAGTTCCACCGCAACGGTGTTTCTTCGTGCTTAACTTCATGAAAAGTGCTGCTGCATGCATTCTCGCGTGGCCTCATCCAGCTCCTCACCAAGGCTCCTTGCATCGGGCCCTTCCGCTGCATCGGGCCCCGCGCCCCACAGTGCGCTTTTGCTGTGGAGGAAAGGTGCGGCAGCAATTGCTGTTGCAAACAGAGCAGTGTGTTGTGCGTGTCCGATGCGCTCCGCTGTGCAGCACCAGCTCTCCGGGGAGTGTCTTGAGGACTGGCCCCGTGCATGAAGAACTGAACCTCTTCCATAGCACAGCTCTCTGGCTGCGTCCTGCTGCTGGCAACAGTGGCCTCTGCCTACTTGATGATCAGGAAGATGTCCGTTTCATCCTGCTGCAACCCAAACATCATCTCAGTCAGGAGGGCAGCATTGGAACCGGACACCAGCCGGACCTTGCAGGAGCGCCTGGAGGGTAGCACTGTCAGACTGCAGTGTTCCGGCTTAGGCAAACGCTTCCAGGCTGCTTTTAGCAATATCTGGAACCAGTGGATGGTTTTCTCCATGTCCAGGTAGGGCCCAGTGCAGAGGGTGCCTAGGAGGCTGTCACCCTGATTTTGCATCAGCTCCTCCTTGGGGTGGTGGATGAAGCACAGCGCGCCCTCCATCAGCTGTTCCTGCCCGCATGTGCACTTCAGCTCTACGCGGAGCATGGGGTTCCTCAGCGGCTCCCCCTCTGTGGTGTCCCACTCCATGTGGAAGGCATGTCCTTGGGGGGGCTCCAGGGGCACGAGCAAGCGGTAGACAGCGTAAGTGTTGTGGGGAATCCAGCCTTGTAAGGCAATGCCCACACTGATGGCTGGCTTCAGTCGTGGCACGAAACCGGTCCCGGAGAGTTCTTGGCAGACACAGAGCAGGTTATTCAACAGCTGCTGCAGCATCACAGACAGTTCTGACAGATCCGGGGGGCAATTGGTCAAAACTCTTGCCACATCCAGTGCAACACTGGGTTTCTCTTCTTGGTCCTCCTTACGCGCCTTATTTTGGGAGCTGCCCTCCTTGCTGCTGCTCTCTGGCTGATGGCTGCCTTTGCTGGGACAGCACCACAGCATAAAGCACAGGACCAGGGGTGCAGCAATGGCCCGTAACCACAAGAGATGATGGGCAGCCGAGAGCAGGGCTCCCCAGGTAAAGCCGCTCTTCTGCTCCAGCTCCTGCAGCAGCCGAGACATCTCCTGGTTCAGCTGCTGGGCACGCTGCTGCATGCGCTCATGCATGGCATCATCCAGCTCGTTACCAACCATCTGTGGCTGGATGAGGCTTACTACCAACCAATAGAAGAATGTTGCAGCCATGGCCTGCAGGAGGAGAGAGAGAAGGGCTTCAGTGGGGCTGGGTAGGAGGGAGCTGGCTGTGGGAGCCGCAGGGAGCTGGGGGCAGGCAGGAGAGGGGGTGAGCCAGCTGGGAGGCAGCAAGGCCTGCGCCCAGCCCCAGCACCCGGGCGTCCCCATGCCCTGCCCAAGGCGCTCCCAGCAGCAGCTGGGCCCTCGATGCAGGGTGAAATAACTAAAACTTTGCACCCCGTAGCAGCAAACCCATATACGCTTTTAACAAAGTTGAGGATAACTTGATTTGGGTTACAGTGTTAGACTTAAAAGATGCCTTTTTCTGTCTACCCCGAGCTCAGGAAAGTCAAAAGCTTTTTGCTTTTGAATGGGAGTCTCTCAATAGAGGGAGAAAGATGCAGCTAAGCTGGACGGGTTTACCACAGGGATTTAAAAATAGTCCCACTTTGCTTGGTAACCAACTAGCCAAAGAATTGGAACAATGGCAACAGCCACTGGGAGATGGCGTTCTTCTACAATATGGAGATGACTTATTAATAGCGACCGAAACAGAAGAAGAATGTGTACAACGGACGATCTCTCTTGTAAACTTCTTGGGTTTAAGTGGCTACAGAGTCTCCCAACAGAAAGCACAGCTGGTGCAAGAAAAAGCGGCATACCTGGGATACGAAGTCTCCGCTGGGCAACGTTCCCTGGGAAGAACAAGGAAGGAAGCTGTCTGCCAGACACCCAGACTGGAAACGGTGAGAGATCTACGAACCTTTCCAGGAACGACAGGTTCGTGTCGTCTATGGAGGTATCAGTATGGACTACCTGCAAAGCCTTTATCTGATCCGCTGAGCACAACCCGAATCAACATAACATGGACTCCCGAGACAGACAAAGCATTCAAGGCTGAAATGAGAAGGCAGGGTGAGAGCCCACGCGCGGGGGCCAGCCTTTCTCCCCCAGCCCTCGTCCAGCCCAGCCTCCCGCCACATGTGCACTCACGGCTGGCCCAGGCCTGCTGGCGCCCCTGGTAACTGTCCCCATTGTGACATCTGACATCACCAGAGCGCATCACAGGCACGCCCACCGGCCAGCCCGGCCTTTGGCCCCAGCCCGCCTCAGCGGCTCACAGCTGCCCTGGTGTAGTCCTTGAGGCTGGGCTAGAGTTAATTTCCTTCACAGCCGCTTGCCATGTGATACGCACGCTGCTCTATTTTGGACGTATTGTCATATGGAATCAGAGAGTCGTTTAGGTTGGAGAAGGCCTTTAAGATCACCGAGTCCAACCGCAAACCCAGCACTGCCAAGTCCACCAATAACCCATGCTGCGGTGCGCCACGTCTGCGCGTCTTTTAACTACCTCCAGGGATGGTGCCTCCACCACTTCCCTGGGCAGCCTCCTCCAGTGCTTGACAACCCTTTTGGTGAAGAAATCTTTCCCGGTATCAATCTAAACGTCCCCTGGTGCAACCTGGGGCCTTTTCCTCTTGTCCTAGCGCTTGTTACGTGGGACAAGAGACCGACATGCACCTGGCCACAACCTCCTCTCAGGCAGCTGCAGAGAGCGCTAAGGTCTCCCCTCAGCCTCCTTTTCTCCAGGCTCAACACCCCAGTTCCCTCGGCCGCTCCTCGTCAGACTTGTGCTCCAGAACCTTCACCGGCTTCGCTGGTCATCTTTGGACGTGCTCCAGCACCTCAGTATTTTTCTTGTAGTGAGGGGCCCAAAACTGACCGCGCTGCTCGAGGTGCGGCCTCAGCAGTGCCGAGCACAGGGGGACCATCATTCCCTAGCCCTGCTGGCCGCACTATTTCTGACACAGGCCAGGGCGCTCTTGGCCTTCCTGGCCACCTGGCCACACTGCTGGCTCATATGCAGCCGGCCGCTGACCAACACCCCCAGCTCCTTTTCCTCCAGGCAGCTTCCCAGCCGCTCTGCCCCAGGCCTGTAGGGTGGCGTGGGGTTGCTGTGGCCCGAGTGCAGGGCCTGGCACTGAGCCTTGTTGAACCTCATGGAATTGGCTTTGGACATCAACCCAGCCTGTCCACACCCCCCTGCAGAGCCTTTCTGTCTTCAGGCAGATGAACGCTCCTGCCCAGCTTGGTGTCGCCTGCAGACTTACTGAGGGAGCACTCAAGGCCCTCGTCCAGATCGTCGAGAAAGAGATTAAACAGAACTGGCCCTGGGACTGAGCCCTGGGGAACACCGCTTGTGGCTGGCCACCAGCTGGATTTAACTCCTTTCACTACCACTCCTTAGGCCTGGCCATCCAGCCAGCTTTTGGCCCCGCAAAGAGTGCAGCCGTCCAAGCCATAAGCAGCTCGTTTCTCAGCAGAATGCTGTGGGAAAGGGCGTCAAAGGCTTGTCAGACGCTCACAGCTTTTGACCCAGGCGGCTCCCTTGGTGCTGACCACTGTGCTTGTGGTCGAGGGTGTGCTCTTGGTGCCTTTGGGACAGCAGCGGGTGCGGGGTAGTATATCTCCCGATATCCTGGTGGCGGGACGGGGCCTCTCCACGGCAGGATCTCTGTGCTGCTGTGCCACTGCGAGAGGACAGTGCTTCCAAAGAGATGTTTCCCAAGGGGCATGACGGGGTGCGGGTGGACGTTTCCCAGCAGGCAACTCCCGCTGCCGAGAGAGCACCGTCTTCTCCATGTCCAGCATGTTCACTTCTGCGGTACCAGCTCCCTGGGGAGTGTCTGGCACGGGCAGATTCTCCAGCCGGCCCCCAGTGAACACGTGGAGGCACATCAGCGGTGCCTCCCGCTTGGTCCCTGCCCAGCCGCAGCTGCCAGGGAGTTTCTGAGCCTGTGTGGCATTGCCACC
The DNA here is from genome assembly GCF_963210335.1 of Falco punctatus. NCBI lineage: Eukaryota > Metazoa > Chordata > Aves > Falconiformes > Falconidae > Falco > Falco punctatus. Next base: position 40,393,228 of record NC_137587.1, on the reverse strand, counting down.
GTGGCCGTGAAAGTGTGAAGGGGAAGCAGGGTGACTATCATCTTTGCAGCCACTGTGGTCTTCAGCGGCCGCTGCGCTGGGATAGACCACTGAGAGGAGGATGCTGCCGCTCTCGTCAGAGGGCCGCTGTGCAGGCATTTCCCTTCCGTTTCGGTGTCCCGCATTCTGCCCTCTCCTGCCCTGCGGTATGAGGTCAGGTGAATGTCCCCAGCTCCCAAGAGACGCAGCTTCTCAAGGGTAGATCCACGATGATGGAAGCCAAAACCTTGAGCCCCAGCTACGCAGCCAGGCACTCTTCTATTCAGCATGTCTCCTCCTTGCTGAAGCCCCTCCTCTGCCTGGGAGGATGGAGGAGAACACCACCTGCGCTCCTGATTCTTTTAGCATTGCTCCGCGGGGCTACAGTTTGATTTGATGGTCCTCAGCTGCCTCGTCACAGTATCACTAGACCTTACATTGCACAGTAGGAGTGGACGATAACCTGTAGGCTTCAGCAGGCTTGGCAGCCTCTCGGTGACGTCACGACTGTGAACTCCTGGTGGGCAGCAAGCTTCTCTAGAGAAACTGTCTGGGCAGCAGACAGGTGCTTCGGTGCCTCTCAGGACAGACAATCCAGCTGCTAATACTTAGGCGCTTTCCTGGTGGCACTGGTTCTGATGCAGGTGGCTGGGTGGGTGGCTCAACTTTGCCTCCTGGACTTCTCCTGGATCCTGTCCCTTACTCACGTGCTCTGAATGCCCCAATCGCAGACTACCATGTCTGCCTCCGAGCCCCTCTAACACCTCTGTGAAACCCCCCCGTTGCCTGGCAGCACCGATAAGTAACTGTAGCGAGACCAGCTCCAGGGTCGTTTACACCAAGAACGCGGCAGGTGGGACGTGATGCCACGTGATGCCATAGAATTGCAGCTGCTTTGCAAAATAATAGTATCTCTGAGTTAAAGAGGGATTGGTCAAATCATGTTGAGGTCTGAGAACCTCGTGTAAAGCCGTGTTCGGGGTGCCCCGGTTTGAATGGGACACCTCATGCGCACAAGTAAAGAATTACCCTTGTAAGTCCATGCTTTGCCTCCTGGCCTCTCTCCTGGGTTGGTCTGGGCCAGTTGTGAAAGTTTCCTAATGCTTCCCATGATCCAAAGTGGCTGTGGGCACAGCCAGCACCGCCCGGCTCTCCCAGGACCTGCTGCCTTCTGGCCTGGCCCTCCCGCATGCAGCCCAAGGGTGGTTTTCTGTTGCTTTTAATTCTTTTTTTCTTTCCTTATTTGAAAACCACTAAGATAAAAAGGGAGTATCACCTGCCATGTGCCCACTAACACCATATGCTGGAGGTAGACAGAATGACAAAATTGTGCTGTAGCACGCTGCCCTGTATGAAGATTGCTGGGGTCTGTAGTGGGTCTGCAGACGAGTTAGTTGCTTTAAAGACTTAGCCGTGTACCTTTAAGACAGACCCAAATTGTCAGGTATGTAGACAGGATGTGAAGAACCGGAACTTAGAACCGTAGCATACGGGCACCTACAGCAACAGCAAATAGCAAACAAGAAGGACACAGAAAGCCCGTCAGGGTCTGACACATGTACTATCTAAGATATATATATACAATTTATATAAACAATAAAAGGCATTTTTCCATTTTGTCCGAACCCAGCAACGTAGGCATAGTGTTTTTCAGTCTGCCTCCACTTGCGTCACCACCTAAGTTCCACCGCAACGGTGTTTCTTCGTGCTTAACTTCATGAAAAGTGCTGCTGCATGCACTCTCGCGTGGCCTCATCCAGCTCCTCACCAAGGCTCCTTGCATCGGGCCCTTCCGCTGCATCGGGCCCCGCGCCCCACAGTGCGCTTTTGCTGTGGAGGAAAGGTGCGGCAGCAATTGCTGTTGCAAACAGAGCAGTGTGTTGTGCGTGTCCGATGCGCTCCGCTGTGCAGCACCAGCTCTCCGGGGAGTGTCTTGAGGACTGGCCCCGTGCATGAAGAACTGAACCTCTTCCATAGCACAGCTCTCTGGCTGCGTCCTGCTGCTGGCAACAGTGGCCTCTGCCTACTTGATGATCAGGAAGATGTCCGTTTCATCCTGCTGCAACCCAAACATCATCTCAGTCAGGAGGGCAGCTTTGGAACCGTACATCAGCCGGACCTTGCAGGAGCACCTGGAGGGCAGCACTGTCAGACTGCAGTGTTCCGGCTTAGGCAAACGCTGCCAGGCTGCTTTTAGCAATATCTGGAACCAGCGGATGGTTTTCTCCATGTTCAGGTAGGGCCCAGTGCAGAGGGTGCCTAGGAGGCTGTCACCCTGATTTTGCATCAGCTCATCCTTGCGTTGGTGGATGAAGCACAGCGGGCCCTCCATCAGCTGTTCCTGCCCGCATGTGCACTTCAGCTCTACGCGGAGCATGGGGTTCCTCAGCGGCTCCCCCTCTGTGGTGCCCCACTCCATGTGGAAGGCATGTCCTTGGGGGGGCTCCAGGGGCACGAGCAAGCGGTAGACAGCGTAAGTGTTGTGGGGAATCCAGCCTTGTAAGGCAATGCCCACACTGATGGCTGGCTTCAGTCGTGGCACGAAACCGGTCCTGGAGAGTTCTTGGCAGACACAGAGCAACTTATTCAACAGCTGCTGCAGCATCACAGACAGTTCTGACAGATCCGGGGGGCAATTGGTCAAAACTCTTGCCACATCCAGCGCAACACTGGGTTCCTCTTCTTGGTCCTCCTTACGCGCCTTGTTTTGGGAGCTGCCCTCCTTGCTGCTGCTCTCTGGCTGATGGCTGCCTTTGCTGGGACAGCACCACAGCATAAAGCACAGGACCAAGGGTGCAGCAATGGCCCATAACCACCAGTGCTGCTGGGCAGCCGAGAGCAGGGCTCCCCAGGTAAAGCCGCTCTTCTGCTCCAGCTCCTGCAGCAGCCGAGACATCTCCTGGTTCAGCTGCTGGGCACGCTGCTGCATGCGCTCATGCATGGCATCATCCAGCTCATCACCAACCATCTGTTGTTGCTGGATGAGGCTTACTACCAACCAATAGAAGAATGTTGCAGCCATGGCCTGCAGGAGGAGAGAGAGAAGGGCTTCAGTGGGGCTGGGCAGGAGGGAGCTGGCTGTGGGAGCCGCAGGGAGCTGGGGGCAGGCAGGAGAGGGGGTGAGCCAGCTGGGAGGCAGTAAGGCCTGCGCCCAGCCCCAGCACCCGGGCGTCCCCAAGCCCTGCCCAAGGCGCTCCCGCCAGCAGCTGGGCCCTCGATGCAGGGTGAAATAACTAAAACTTTGCACCCCGTAGCAGCAAACCCATATACGCTTTTAACAAAGTTGAGGATAACTTGATTTGGGTTACAGTGTTAGACTTAAAAGATGCCTTTTTCTGTCTACCCCGAGCTCAGGAAAGTCAAAAGCTTTTTGCTTTTGAATGGGAGTCTCTCAATAGAGGGAGAAAGATGCAGCTAAGCTGGACGGGTTTACCACAGGGATTTAAAAATAGCCCCACTTTGCTTGGTAACCAACTAGCCAAAGAATTGGAACAATGGCAACAGCCACTGGGAGATGGCGTTCTTCTACAATATGGAGATGACTTCTTAATAGCGACCGAAACAGAAGAAGAATGTGTACAACGGACGATCTCTCTTGTAAACTTCTTGGGTTTAAGTGGCTACAGAGTCTCCCAACAGAAAGCACAGCTGGTGCAAGAAAAAGCGGCATACCTGGGATACGAAGTCTCCGCTGGGCAACGTTCCCTGGGAAGAACAAGGAAGGAAGCTGTCTGCCAGACACCCAGACTGGAAACGGTGAGAGATCTACGAACCTTTCCAGGAACGACAGGTTCGTGTCGTCTATGGAGGTATCAGTATGGACTACCTGCAAAGCCTTTATCTGATCCGCTGAGCACAACCCGAATCAACATAACATGGACTCCCGAGACAGACAAAGCATTCAAGGCTGAAATGAGAAGGCAGGGTGAGAGCCCACGCGCGGGGGCCAGCCTTTCTCCCCCAGCCCTCGTCCAGCCCAGCCTCCCGCCACGTGTGCACTCACGGCTGGCCCAGGCCTGCTGGCACCCCTGGTAACTGTCCCCATTGTGACATCTGACATCCCAGGCCTGCTGGCGCCCCTGGTAACTGTCCCCATTGTGACATCTGACATCACCAGAGCGCATCACAGGCACGCCCACCGGCCAGCCCGGCCTTTGGCCCCAGCCCGCCTCAGCGGCTCACAGCTGCCCTGGTGTACTCCTTGAGGCTGGGCTAGAGTTAATTTCCTTCACAGCCGCTTGCCATGTGATACGCACGCTGCTCTATTTTGGACGTATTGTCATATGGAATCAGAGAGTCGTTTAGGTTGGAGAAGGCCTTTAAGATCACCGAGTCCAACCGCAAACCCAGCACTGCCAAGTCCACCAATAACCCATGCTGCGGTGCGCCACGTCTGCGCGTCTTTTAACTACCTCCAGGGATGGTGCCTCCACCACTTCCCTGGGCAGCCTCCTCCAGTGCTTGACAACCCTTTTGGTGAAGAAATCTTTCCCGGTATCAATCTAAACGTCCCCTGGTGCAACCTGGGGCCTTTTCCTCTTGTCCTAGCGCTTGTTACGTGGGACAAGAGACCGACATGCACCTGGCCACAACCTCCTCTCAGGCAGCTGCAGAGAGCGCTAAGGTCTCCCCTCAGCCTCCTTTTCTCCAGGCTCAACACCCCAGTTCCCTCGGCCGCTCCTCGTCAGACTTGTGCTCCAGAACCTTCACCGGCTTCGCTGGTCATCTTTGGACGTGCTCCAGCACCTCAGTATTTTTCTTGTAGTGAGGGGCCCAAAACTGACCGCGCTGCTCGAGGTGCGGCCTCAGCAGTGCCGAGCACAGGGGGACCATCATTCCCTAGCCCTGCTGGCCGCACTATTTCTGACACAGGCCAGGGCGCTCTTGGCCTTCCTGGCCACCTGGCCACACTGCTGGCTCATATGCAGCCGGCCGCTGACCAACACCCCCAGCTCCTTTTCCTCCAGGCAGCTTCCCAGCCGCTCTGCCCCAGGCCTGTAGGGTGGCGTGGGGTTGCTGTGGCCCGAGTGCAGGGCCTGGCACTGAGCCTTGTTGAACCTCATGGAATTGGCTTTGGACATCAACCCAGCCTGTCCACACCCCCCTGCAGAGCCTTTCTGTCTTCAGGCAGATGAACGCTCCTGCCCAGCTTGGTGTCGCCTGCAGACTTACTGAGGGAGCACTCAAGGCCCTCGTCCAGATCGTCGAGAGAGAGATTAAACAGAACTGGCCCTGGGACTGAGCCCTGGGGAACACCGCTTGTGGCTGGCCACCAGCTGGATTTAACTCCTTTCACTACCACTCCTTAGGCCTGGCCATCCAGCCAGCTTTTGGCCCCGCAAAGAGTGCAGCCGTCCAAGCCATAAGCAGCTCGTTTCTCAGCAGAATGCTGTGGGAAAGGGCGTCAAAGGCTTGTCAGACGCTCACAGCTTTTGACCCAGGCGGCTCCCTTGGTGCTGACCACTGTGCTTGTGGTCGAGGGTGTGCTCTTGGTGCCTTTGGGACAGCAGCGGGTGCGGGGTGGTATATCTCCCGATATCCTGGTGGCGGGACGGGGCCTCTCCACGGCAGGATCTCTGTGCTGCTGTGCCACTGCGAGAGGACAGTGCTTCCAAAGAGATGTTTCCCAAGGGGCATGACGGGGTGCGGGTGGACGTTTCCCAGCAGGCAACTCCCGCTGCCGAGAGAGCACCGTCTTCTCCATGTCCAGCATGTTCACTTCTGCGGTACCAGCTCCCTGGGGAGTGTCTGGCACGGGCAGATTCTCCAGCCGGCCCCCAGTGAACACGTGGAGGCACATCAGCGGTGCCTCCCGCTTGGTCCCTGCCCAGCCGCAGCTGCCAGGGAGTTTCTGAGCCTGTGTGGCATTGCCACCGTGGCCGTGAAAGTGTGAAGGGGAAGCAGGGTGACTATCATCTTTGCAGCCACTGTGGTCTTCAGCGGCCGCTGCGCTGGGATAGACCACTGAGAGGAGGATGCTGCCGCTCTCGTCAGAGGGCCGCTGTGCAGGCATTTCCCTTCCGTTTCGGTGTCCCGCATTCTGCCCTCTCCTGCCCTGCGGTATGAGGTCAGGTGAATGTCCCCAGCTCCCAAGAGACGCAGCTTCTCAAGGGTAGATCCACGATGATGGAAGCCAAAACCTTGAGCCCCAGCTACGCAGCCAGGCACTCTTCTATTCAGCATGTCTCCTCCTTGCTGAAGCCCCTCCTCTGCCTGGGAGGATGGAGGAGAACACCACCTGCGCTCCTGATTCTTTTAGCATTGCTCCGCGGGGCTACAGTTTGATTTGATGGTCCTCAGCTGCCTCGTCACAGTATCACTAGACCTTACATTGCACAGTAGGAGTGGACGATAACCTGTAGGCTTCAGCAGGCTTGGCAGCCTCTCGGTGACGTCACGACTGTGAACTCCTGGTGGGCAGCAAGCTTCTCTAGAGAAACTGTCTGGGCAGCAGACAGGTGCTTCGGTGCCTCTCAGGACAGACAATCCAGCTGCTAATACTTAGGCGCTTTCCTGGTGGCACTGGTTCTGATGCAGGTGGCTGGGTGGGTGGCTCAACTTTGCCTCCTGGACTTCTCCTGGATCCTGTCCCTTACTCACGTGCTCTGAATGCCCCAATCGCAGACTACCATGTCTGCCTCCGAGCCCCTCTAACACCTCTGTGAAACCCCCCCGTTGCCTGGCAGCACCGATAAGTAACTGTAGCGAGACCAGCTCCAGGGTCGTTTACACCAAGAACGCGGCAGGTGGGACGTGATGCCACGTGATGCCATAGAATTGCAGCTGCTTTGCAAAATAATAGTATCTCTGAGTTAAAGAGGGATTGGTCAAATCATGTTGAGGTCTGAGAACCTCGTGTAAAGCCGTGTTCGGGGTGCCCCGGTTTGAATGGGACACCTCATGCGCACAAGTAAAGAATTACCCTTGTAAGTCCATGCTTTGCCTCCTGGCCTCTCTCCTGGGTTGGTCTGGGCCAGTTGTGAAAGTTTCCTAATGCTTCCCATGATCCAAAGTGGCTGTGGGCACAGCCAGCACCGCCCGGCTCTCCCAGGACCTGCTGCCTTCTGGCCTGGCCCTCCCGCATGCAGCCCAAGGGTGGTTTTCTGTTGCTTTTAATTCTTTTTTTCTTTCCTTATTTGAAAACCACTAAGATAAAAAGGGAGTATCACCTGCCATGTGCCCACTAACACCATATGCTGGAGGTAGACAGAATGACAAAATTGTGCTGTAGCACGCTGCCCTGTATGAAGATTGCTGGGGTCTGTAGTGGGTCTGCAGACGAGTTAGTTGCTTTAAAGACTTAGCCGTGTACCTTTAAGACAGACCCAAATTGTCAGGTATGTAGACAGGATGTGAAGAACCGGAACTTAGAACCGTAGCATACGGGCACCTACAGCAACAGCAAATAGCAAACAAGAAGGACACAGAAAGCCCGTCAGGGTCTGACACATGTACTATCTAAGATATATATATACAATTTATATAAACAATAAAAGGCATTTTTCCATTTTGTCCGAACCCAGCAACGTAGGCATAGTGTTTTTCAGTCTGCCTCCACTTGCGTCACCACCTAAGTTCCACCGCAACGGTGTTTCTTCGTGCTTAACTTCATGAAAAGTGCTGCTGCATGCACTCTCGCGTGGCCTCATCCAGCTCCTCACCAAGGCTCCTTGCATCGGGCCCTTCCGCTGCATCGGGCCCCGCGCCCCACAGTGCGCTTTTGCTGTGGAGGAAAGGTGCGGCAGCAATTGCTGTTGCAAACAGAGCAGTGTGTTGTGCGTGTCCGATGCGCTCCGCTGTGCAGCACCAGCTCTCCGGGGAGTGTCTTGAGGACTGGCCCCGTGCATGAAGAACTGAACCTCTTCCATAGCACAGCTCTCTGGCTGCGTCCTGCTGCTGGCAACAGTGGCCTCTGCCTACTTGATGATCAGGAAGATGTCCGTTTCATCCTGCTGCAACCCAAACATCATCTCAGTCAGGAGGGCAGCATTGGAACCGGACACCAGCCGGACCTTGCAGGAGCGCCTGGAGGGTAGCACTGTCAGACTGCAGTGTTCCGGCTTAGGCAAACGCTGCCAGGCTGCTTTTAGCAATATCTGGAACCAGCGGATGGTTTTCTCCATGTTCAGGTAGGGCCCAGTGCAGAGGGTGCCTAGGAGGCTGTCACCCTGATTTTGCATCAGCTCATCCTTGCGTTGGTGGATGAAGCACAGCGGGCCCTCCATCAGCTGTTCCTGCCCGCATGTGCACTTCAGCTCTACGCGGAGCATGGGGTTCCTCAGTGGCTCCCCCTCTGTGGTGCCCCACTCCATGTGGAAGGCATGTCCTTGGGGGGGCTCCAGGGGCACGAGCAAGCGGTAGACAGCGTAAGTGTTGTGGGGAATCCAGCCTTGTAAGGCAATGCCCACACTGATGGCTGGCTTCAGTCGTGGCACGAAACCGGTCCTGGAGAGTTCTTGGCAGACACAGAGCAACTTATTCAACAGCTGCTGCAGCATCACAGACAGTTCTGACAGATCCGGGGGGCAATTGGTCAAAACTCTTGCCACATCCAGCGCAACACTGGGTTCCTCTTCTTGGTCCTCCTTACGCGCCTTGTTTTGGGAGCTGCCCTCCTTGCTGCTGCTCTCTGGCTGATGGCTGCCTTTGCTGGGACAGCACCACAGCATAAAGCACAGGACCAAGGGTGCAGCAATGGCCCATAACCACCAGTGCTGCTGGGCAGCCGAGAGCAGGGCTCCCCAGGTAAAGCCGCTCTTCTGCTCCAGCTCCTGCAGCAGCCGAGACATCTCCTGGTTCAGCTGCTGGGCACGCTGCTGCATGCGCTCATGCATGGCATCATCCAGCTCATCACCAACCATCTGTTGTTGCTGGATGAGGCTTACTACCAACCAATAGAAGAATGTTGCAGCCATGGCCTGCAGGAGGAGAGAGAGAAGGGCTTCAGTGGGGCTGGGCAGGAGGGAGCTGGCTGTGGGAGCCGCAGGGAGCTGGGGGCAGGCAGGAGAGGGGGTGAGCCAGCTGGGAGGCAGTAAGGCCTGCGCCCAGCCCCAGCACCCGGGCGTCCCCAAGCCCTGCCCAAGGCGCTCCCGCCAGCAGCTGGGCCCTCGATGCAGGGTGAAATAACTAAAACTTTGCACCCCGTAGCAGCAAACCCATATACGCTTTTAACAAAGTTGAGGATAACTTGATTTGGGTTACAGTGTTAGACTTAAAAGATGCCTTTTTCTGTCTACCCCGAGCTCAGGAAAGTCAAAAGCTTTTTGCTTTTGAATGGGAGTCTCTCAATAGAGGGAGAAAGATGCAGCTAAGCTGGACGGGTTTACCACAGGGATTTAAAAATAGCCCCACTTTGCTTGGTAACCAACTAGCCAAAGAATTGGAACAATGGCAACAGCCACTGGGAGATGGCGTTCTTCTACAATATGGAGATGACTTCTTAATAGCGACCGAAACAGAAGAAGAATGTGTACAACGGACGATCTCTCTTGTAAACTTCTTGGGTTTAAGTGGCTACAGAGTCTCCCAACAGAAAGCACAGCTGGTGCAAGAAAAAGCGGCATACCTGGGATACGAAGTCTCCGCTGGGCAACGTTCCCTGGGAAGAACAAGGAAGGAAGCTGTCTGCCAGACACCCAGACTGGAAACGGTGAGAGATCTACGAACCTTTCCAGGAACGACAGGTTCGTGTCGTCTATGGAGGTATCAGTATGGACTACCTGCAAAGCCTTTATCTGATCCGCTGAGCACAACCCGAATCAACATAACATGGACTCCCGAGACAGACAAAGCATTCAAGGCTGAAATGAGAAGGCAGGGTGAGAGCCCACGCGCGGGGGCCAGCCTTTCTCCCCCAGCCCTCGTCCAGCCCAGCCTCCCGCCACGTGTGCACTCACGGCTGGCCCAGGCCTGCTGGCGCCCCTGGTAACTGTCCCCATTGTGACATCTGACATCACCAGAGCGCATCACAGGCACGCCCACCGGCCAGCCCGGCCTTTGGCCCCAGCCCGCCTCAGCGGCTCACAGCTGCCCTGGTGTACTCCTTGAGGCTGGGCTAGAGTTAATTTCCTTCACAGCCGCTTGCCATGTGATACGCACGCTGCTCTATTTTGGACGTATTGTCATATGGAATCAGAGAGTCGTTTAGGTTGGAGAAGGCCTTTAAGATCACCGAGTCCAACCGCAAACCCAGCACTGCCAAGTCCACCAATAACCCATGCTGCGGTGCGCCACGTCTGCGCGTCTTTTAACTACCTCCAGGGATGGTGCCTCCACCACTTCCCTGGGCAGCCTCCTCCAGTGCTTGACAACCCTTTTGGTGAAGAAATCTTTCCCGGTATCAATCTAAACGTCCCCTGGTGCAACCTGGGGCCTTTTCCTCTTGTCCTAGCGCTTGTTACGTGGGACAAGAGACCGACATGCACCTGGCCACAACCTCCTCTCAGGCAGCTGCAGAGAGCGCTAAGGTCTCCCCTCAGCCTCCTTTTCTCCAGGCTCAACACCCCAGTTCCCTCGGCCGCTCCTCGTCAGACTTGTGCTCCAGAACCTTCACCGGCTTCGCTGGTCATCTTTGGACGTGCTCCAGCACCTCAGTATTTTTCTTGTAGTGAGGGGCCCAAAACTGACCGCGCTGCTCGAGGTGCGGCCTCAGCAGTGCCGAGCACAGGGGGACCATCATTCCCTAGCCCTGCTGGCCGCACTATTTCTGACACAGGCCAGGGCGCTCTTGGCCTTCCTGGCCACCTGGCCACACTGCTGGCTCATATGCAGCCGGCCGCTGACCAACACCCCCAGCTCCTTTTCCTCCAGGCAGCTTCCCAGCCGCTCTGCCCCAGGCCTGTAGGGTGGCGTGGGGTTGCTGTGGCCCGAGTGCAGGGCCTGGCACTGAGCCTTGTTGAACCTCATGGAATTGGCTTTGGACATCAACCCAGCCTGTCCACACCCCCCTGCAGAGCCTTTCTGTCTTCAGGCAGATGAACGCTCCTGCCCAGCTTGGTGTCGCCTGCAGACTTACTGAGGGAGCACTCAAGGCCCTCGTCCAGATCGTCGAGAGAGAGATTAAACAGAACTGGCCCTGGGACTGAGCCCTGGGGAACACCGCTTGTGGCTGGCCACCAGCTGGATTTAACTCCTTTCACTACCACTCCTTAGGCCTGGCCATCCAGCCAGCTTTTGGCCCCGCAAAGAGTGCAGCCGTCCAAGCCATAAGCAGCTCGTTTCTCAGCAGAATGCTGTGGGAAAGGGCGTCAAAGGCTTGTCAGACGCTCACAGCTTTTGACCCAGGCGGCTCCCTTGGTGCTGACCACTGTGCTTGTGGTCGAGGGTGTGCTCTTGGTGCCTTTGGGACAGCAGCGGGTGCGGGGTGGTATATCTCCCGATATCCTGGTGGCGGGACGGGGCCTCTCCACGGCAGGATCTCTGTGCTGCTGTGCCACTGCGAGAGGACAGTGCTTCCAAAGAGATGTTTCCCAAGGGGCATGACGGGGTGCGGGTGGACGTTTCCCAGCAGGCAACTCCCGCTGCCGAGAGAGCACCGTCTTCTCCATGTCCAGCATGTTCACTTCTGCGGTACCAGCTCCCTGGGGAGTGTCTGGCACGGGCAGATTCTCCAGCCGGCCCCCAGTGAACACGTGGAGGCACATCAGCGGTGCCTCCCGCTTGGTCCCTGCCCAGCCGCAGCTGCCAGGGAGTTTCTGAGCCTGTGTGGCATTGCCACCGTGGCCGTGAAAGTGTGAAGGGGAAGCAGGGTGACTATCATCTTTGCAGCCACTGTGGTCTTCAGCGGCCGCTGCGCTGGGATAGACCACTGAGAGGAGGATGCTGCCGCTCTCGTCAGAGGGCCGCTGTGCAGGCATTTCCCTTCCGTTTCGGTGTCCCGCATTCTGCCCTCTCCTGCCCTGCGGTATGAGGTCAGGTGAATGTCCCCAGCTCCCAAGAGACGCAGCTTCTCAAGGGTAGATCCACGATGATGGAAGCCAAAACCTTGAGCCCCAGCTACGCAGCCAGGCACTCTTCTATTCAGCATGTCTCCTCCTTGCTGAAGCCCCTCCTCTGCCTGGGAGGATGGAGGAGAACACCACCTGCGCTCCTGATTCTTTTAGCATTGCTCCGCGGGGCTACAGTTTGATTTGATGGTCCTCAGCTGCCTCGTCACAGTATCACTAGACCTTACATTGCACAGTAGGAGTGGACGATAACCTGTAGGCTTCAGCAGGCTTGGCAGCCTCTCGGTGACGTCACGACTGTGAACTCCTGGTGGGCAGCAAGCTTCTCTAGAGAAACTGTCTGGGCAGCAGACAGGTGCTTCGGTGCCTCTCAGGACAGACAATCCAGCTGCTAATACTTAGGCGCTTTCCTGGTGGCACTGGTTCTGATGCAGGTGGCTGGGTGGGTGGCTCAACTTTGCCTCCTGGACTTCTCCTGGATCCTGTCCCTTACTCACGTGCTCTGAATGCCCCAATCGCAGACTACCATGTCTGCCTCCGAGCCCCTCTAACACCTCTGTGAAACCCCCCCGTTGCCTGGCAGCACCGATAAGTAACTGTAGCGAGACCAGCTCCAGGGTCGTTTACACCAAGAACGCGGCAGGTGGGACGTGATGCCACGTGATGCCATAGAATTGCAGCTGCTTTGCAAAATAATAGTATCTCTGAGTTAAAGAGGGATTGGTCAAATCATGTTGAGGTCTGAGAACCTCGTGTAAAGCCGTGTTCGGGGTGCCCCGGTTTGAATGGGACACCTCATGCGCACGAGTAAAGAATTACCCTTGTAAGTCCATGCTTTGCCTCCTGGCCTCTCTCCTGGGTTGGTCTGGGCCAGTTGTGAAAGTTTCCTAATGCTTCCCATGATCCAAAGTGGCTGTGGGCACAGCCAGCACCGCCCGGCTCTCCCAGGACCTGCTGCCTTCTGGCCTGGCCCTCCCGCATGCAGCCCAAGGGTGGTTTTCTGTTGCTTTTAATTCTTTTTTTCTTTTCTTATTTGAAAACCACTAAGATAAAAAGGGAGTATCTCCTGCCATGTGCCCACTAACACCATATGCTGGAGGTAGACAGAATGACAAAATTGTGCTGTAGCACGCTGCCTTGTATGAAGATTGCTGGGGTCTGTAGTGGTTCTGCAGACGAGTTAGTTGCTTTAAAGACTTAGCCGTGTACCTTTAAGACAGCCCCAAATTGTCAGGTATGTAGACAGGATGTGAAGAACCGGAACTTAGAACCGTAGCATACGGGCACCTACAGCAACAGCAAATAGCAAACAAGAAGGACACAGAAAGCCCGTCAGGGTCTGACACATGTACTATCTAAGATATATATATACAATTTATATAAACAATAAAAGGCATTTTTCCATTTTGTCCGAACCCAGCCACGTAGGCATAGTGTTTTTCAGTCTGCCTCCACTTGCGTCACCACCTAAGTTCCACCGCAACGGTGTTTCTTCGTGCTTAACTTCATGAAAAGTGCTGCTGCATGCACTCTCGCGTGGCCTCATCCAGCTCCTCACCAAGGCTCCTTGCATCGGGCCCTTCCGCTGCATCGGGCCCCGCGCCCCACAGTGCGCTTTTGCTGTGGAGGAAAGGTGCGGCAGCAATTGCCGTTGCAAACAGAGCAGTGTGTTGTGCGTGTCCGATGCGCTCCGCTGTGCAGCACCAGCTCTCCGGGGAGTGTCTTGAGGACTGGCCCCGTGCATGAAGAACTGAACCTCTTCCATAGCACAGCTCTCTGGCTGCGTCCTGCTGCTGGCAACAGTGGCCTCTGCCTACTTGATGATCAGGAAGATGTCCGTTTCATCCTGCTGCAACCCAAACATCATCTCAGTCAGGAGGGCAGCTTTGGAACCGTACATCAGCCGGACCTTGCAGGAGCACCTGGAGGGCAGCACTGTCAGACTGCAGTGTTCCGGCTTAGGCAAACGCTGCCAGGCTGCTTTTAGCAATATCTGGAACCAGCGGGTGGTTTCCTCCATGTCCAGGTAGGGGCCAGTGCAGAGGGTGCCTAGGAGGCTGTCACCCTGATTTTGCATCAGCTCATCCTTGCGTTGGTGGATGAAGCACAGCGGGCCCTCCATCAGCTGTTCCTGCCCGCATGTGCACTTCAGCTCTACGCGGAGCATGGGGTTCCTCAGCGGCTCCCCCTCTGTGGTGCCCCACTCCATGTGGAAGGCATGTCCTTGGGGGGGCTCCAGGGGCACGAGCAAGCGGTAGACAGCGTAAGTGTTGTGGGGAATCCAGCCTTGTAAGGCAATGCCCACACTGATGGCTGGCTTCAGTCGTGGCACGAAACCGGTCCTGGAGAGTTCTTGGCAGACACAGAGCAACTTATTCAACAGCTGCTGCAGCATCACAGACAGTTCTGACAGATCCGGGGGGCAATTGGTCAAAACTCTTGCCACATCCAGCGCAACACTGGGTTCCTCTTCTTGGTCCTCCTTACGCGCCTTGTTTTGGGAGCTGCCCTCCTTGCTGCTGCTCTCTGGCTGATGGCTGCCTTTGCTGGGACAGCACCACAGCATAAAGCACAGGACCAAGGGTGCAGCAATGGCCCATAACCACCAGTGCTGCTGGGCAGCCGAGAGCAGGGCTCCCCAGGTAAAGCCGCTCTTCTGCTCCAGCTCCTGCAGCAGCCGAGACATCTCCTGGTTCAGCTGCTGGGCACGCTGCTGCATGCGCTCATGCATGGCATCATCCAGCTCATCACCAACCATCTGTTGTTGCTGGATGAGGCTTACTACCAACCAATAGAAGAATGTTGCAGCCATGGCCTGCAGGAGGAGAGAGAGAAGGGCTTCAGTGGGGCTGGGCAGGAGGGAGCTGGCTGTGGGAGCCGCAGGGAGCTGGGGGCAGGCAGGAGAGGGGGTGAGCCAGCTGGGAGGCAGTAAGGCCTGCGCCCAGCCCCAGCACCCGGGCGTCCCCAAGCCCTGCCCAAGGCGCTCCCGCCAGCAGCTGGGCCCTCGATGCAGGGTGAAATAACTAAAACTTTGCACCCCGTAGCAGCAAACCCATATACGCTTTTAACAAAGTTGAGGATAACTTGATTTGGGTTACAGTGTTAGACTTAAAAGATGCCTTTTTCTGTCTACCCCGAGCTCAGGAAAGTCAAAAGCTTTTTGCTTTTGAATGGGAGTCTCTCAATAGAGGGAGAAAGATGCAGCTAAGCTGGACGGGTTTACCACAGGGATTTAAAAATAGCCCCACTTTGCTTGGTAACCAACTAGCCAAAGAATTGGAACAATGGCAACAGCCACTGGGAGATGGCGTTCTTCTACAATATGGAGATGACTTCTTAATAGCGACCGAAACAGAAGAAGAATGTGTACAACGGACGATCTCTCTTGTAAACTTCTTGGGTTTAAGTGGCTACAGAGTCTCCCAACAGAAAGCACAGCTGGTGCAAGAAAAAGCGGCATACCTGGGATACGAAGTCTCCGCTGGGCAACGTTCCCTGGGAAGAACAAGGAAGGAAGCTGTCTGCCAGACACCCAGACTGGAAACGGTGAGAGATCTACGAACCTTTCCAGGAACGACAGGTTCGTGTCGTCTATGGAGGTATCAGTATGGACTACCTGCAAAGCCTTTATCTGATCCGCTGAGCACAACCCGAATCAACATAACATGGACTCCCGAGACAGACAAAGCATTCAAGGCTGAAATGAGAAGGCAGGGTGAGAGCCCACGCGCGGGGGCCAGCCTTTCTCCCCCAGCCCTCGTCCAGCCCAGCCTCCCGCCACGTGTGCACTCACGGCTGGCCCAGGCCTGCTGGCGCCCCTGGTAACTGTCCCCATTGTGACATCTGACATCACCAGAGCGCATCACAGGCACGCCCACCGGCCAGCCCGGCCTTTGGCCCCAGCCCGCCTCAGCGGCTCACAGCTGCCCTGGTGTACTCCTTGAGGCTGGGCTAGAGTTAATTTCCTTCACAGCCGCTTGCCATGTGATACGCACGCTGCTCTATTTTGGACGTATTGTCATATGGAATCAGAGAGTCGTTTAGGTTGGAGAAGGCCTTTAAGATCACCGAGTCCAACCGCAAACCCAGCACTGCCAAGTCCACCAATAACCCATGCTGCGGTGCGCCACGTCTGCGCGTCTTTTAACTACCTCCAGGGATGGTGCCTCCACCACTTCCCTGGGCAGCCTCCTCCAGTGCTTGACAACCCTTTTGGTGAAGAAATCTTTCCCGGTATCAATCTAAACGTCCCCTGGTGCAACCTGGGGCCTTTTCCTCTTGTCCTAGCGCTTGTTACGTGGGACAAGAGACCGACATGCACCTGGCCACAACCTCCTCTCAGGCAGCTGCAGAGAGCGCTAAGGTCTCCCCTCAGCCTCCTTTTCTCCAGGCTCAACACCCCAGTTCCCTCGGCCGCTCCTCGTCAGACTTGTGCTCCAGAACCTTCACCGGCTTCGCTGGTCATCTTTGGACGTGCTCCAGCACCTCAGTATTTTTCTTGTAGTGAGGGGCCCAAAACTGACCGCGCTGCTCGAGGTGCGGCCTCAGCAGTGCCGAGCACAGGGGGACCATCATTCCCTAGCCCTGCTGGCCGCACTATTTCTGACACAGGCCAGGGCGCTCTTGGCCTTCCTGGCCACCTGGCCACACTGCTGGCTCATATGCAGCCGGCCGCTGACCAACACCCCCAGCTCCTTTTCCTCCAGGCAGCTTCCCAGCCGCTCTGCCCCAGGCCTGTAGGGTGGCGTGGGGTTGCTGTGGCCCGAGTGCAGGGCCTGGCACTGAGCCTTGTTGAACCTCATGGAATTGGCTTTGGACATCAACCCAGCCTGTCCACACCCCCCTGCAGAGCCTTTCTGTCTTCAGGCAGATGAACGCTCCTGCCCAGCTTGGTGTCGCCTGCAGACTTACTGAGGGAGCACTCAAGGCCCTCGTCCAGATCGTCGAGAGAGAGATTAAACAGAACTGGCCCTGGGACTGAGCCCTGGGGAACACCGCTTGTGGCTGGCCACCAGCTGGATTTAACTCCTTTCACTACCACTCCTTAGGCCTGGCCATCCAGCCAGCTTTTGGCCCCGCAAAGAGTGCAGCCGTCCAAGCCATAAGCAGCTCGTTTCTCAGCAGAATGCTGTGGGAAAGGGCGTCAAAGGCTTGTCAGACGCTCACAGCTTTTGACCCAGGCGGCTCCCTTGGTGCTGACCACTGTGCTTGTGGTCGAGGGTGTGCTCTTGGTGCCTTTGGGACAGCAGCGGGTGCGGGGTGGTATATCTCCCGATATCCTGGTGGCGGGACGGGGCCTCTCCACGGCAGGATCTCTGTGCTGCTGTGCCACTGCGAGAGGACAGTGCTTCCAAAGAGATGTTTCCCAAGGGGCATGACGGGGTGCGGGTGGACGTTTCCCAGCAGGCAACTCCCGCTGCCGAGAGAGCACCGTCTTCTCCATGTCCAGCATGTTCACTTCTGCGGTACCAGCTCCCTGGGGAGTGTCTGGCACGGGCAGATTCTCCAGCCGGCCCCCAGTGAACACGTGGAGGCACATCAGCGGTGCCTCCCGCTTGGTCCCTGCCCAGCCGCAGCTGCCAGGGAGTTTCTGAGCCTGTGTGGCATTGCCACCGTGGCCGTGAAAGTGTGAAGGGGAAGCAGGGTGACTATCATCTTTGCAGCCACTGTGGTCTTCAGCGGCCGCTGCGCTGGGATAGACCACTGAGAGGAGGATGCTGCCGCTCTCGTCAGAGGGCCGCTGTGCAGGCATTTCCCTTCCGTTTCGGTGTCCCGCATTCTGCCCTCTCCTGCCCTGCGGTATGAGGTCAGGTGAATGTCCCCAGCTCCCAAGAGACGCAGCTTCTCAAGGGTAGATCCACGATGATGGAAGCCAAAACCTTGAGCCCCAGCTACGCAGCCAGGCACTCTTCTATTCAGCATGTCTCCTCCTTGCTGAAGCCCCTCCTCTGCCTGGGAGGATGGAGGAGAACACCACCTGCGCTCCTGATTCTTTTAGCATTGCTCCGCGGGGCTACAGTTTGATTTGATGGTCCTCAGCTGCCTCGTCACAGTATCACTAGACCTTACATTGCACAGTAGGAGTGGACGATAACCTGTAGGCTTCAGCAGGCTTGGCAGCCTCTCGGTGACGTCACGACTGTGAACTCCTGGTGGGCAGCAAGCTTCTCTAGAGAAACTGTCTGGGCAGCAGACAGGTGCTTCGGTGCCTCTCAGGACAGACAATCCAGCTGCTAATACTTAGGCGCTTTCCTGGTGGCACTGGTTCTGATGCAGGTGGCTGGGTGGGTGGCTCAACTTTGCCTCCTGGACTTCTCCTGGATCCTGTCCCTTACTCACGTGCTCTGAATGCCCCAATCGCAGACTACCATGTCTGCCTCCGAGCCCCTCTAACACCTCTGTGAAACCCCCCCGTTGCCTGGCAGCACCGATAAGTAACTGTAGCGAGACCAGCTCCAGGGTCGTTTACACCAAGAACGCGGCAGGTGGGACGTGATGCCACGTGATGCCATAGAATTGCAGCTGCTTTGCAAAATAATAGTATCTCTGAGTTAAAGAGGGATTGGTCAAATCATGTTGAGGTCTGAGAACCTCGTGTAAAGCCGTGTTCGGGGTGCCCCGGTTTGAATGGGACACCTCATGCGCACGAGTAAAGAATTACCCTTGTAAGTCCATGCTTTGCCTCCTGGCCTCTCTCCTGGGTTGGTCTGGGCCAGTTGTGAAAGTTTCCTAATGCTTCCCATGATCCAAAGTGGCTGTGGGCACAGCCAGCACCGCCCGGCTCTCCCAGGACCTGCTGCCTTCTGGCCTGGCCCTCCCGCATGCAGCCCAAGGGTGGTTTTCTGTTGCTTTTAATTCTTTTTTTCTTTTCTTATTTGAAAACCACTAAGATAAAAAGGGAGTATCTCCTGCCATGTGCCCACTAACACCATATGCTGGAGGTAGACAGAATGACAAAATTGTGCTGTAGCACGCTGCCTTGTATGAAGATTGCTGGGGTCTGTAGTGGTTCTGCAGACGAGTTAGTTGCTTTAAAGACTTAGCCGTGTACCTTTAAGACAGCCCCAAATTGTCAGGTATGTAGACAGGATGTGAAGAACCGGAACTTAGAACCGTAGCATACGGGCACCTACAGCAACAGCAAATAGCAAACAAGAAGGACACAGAAAGCCCGTCAGGGTCTGACACATGTACTATCTAAGATATATATATACAATTTATATAAACAATAAAAGGCATTTTTCCATTTTGTCCGAACCCAGCCACGTAGGCATAGTGTTTTTCAGTCTGCCTCCACTTGCGTCACCACCTAAGTTCCACCGCAACGGTGTTTCTTCGTGCTTAACTTCATGAAAAGTGCTGCTGCATGCACTCTCGCGTGGCCTCATCCAGCTCCTCACCAAGGCTCCTTGCATCGGGCCCTTCCGCTGCATCGGGCCCCGCGCCCCACAGTGCGCTTTTGCTGTGGAGGAAAGGTGCGGCAGCAATTGCCGTTGCAAACAGAGCAGTGTGTTGTGCGTGTCCGATGCGCTCCGCTGTGCAGCACCAGCTCTCCGGGGAGTGTCTTGAGGACTGGCCCCGTGCATGAAGAACTGAACCTCTTCCATAGCACAGCTCTCTGGCTGCGTCCTGCTGCTGGCAACAGTGGCCTCTGCCTACTTGATGATCAGGAAGATGTCCGTTTCATCCTGCTGCAACCCAAACATCATCTCAGTCAGGAGGGCAGCTTTGGAACCGTACATCAGCCGGACCTTGCAGGAGCACCTGGAGGGCAGCACTGTCAGACTGCAGTGTTCCGGCTTAGGCAAACGCTGCCAGGCTGCTTTTAGCAATATCTGGAACCAGCGGGTGGTTTCCTCCATGTCCAGGTAGGGGCCAGTGCAGAGGGTGCCTAGGAGGCTGTCACCCTGATTTTGCATCAGCTCATCCTTGCGTTGGTGGATGAAGCACAGCGGGCCCTCCATCAGCTGTTCCTGCCCGCATGTGCACTTCAGCTCTACGCGGAGCATGGGGTTCCTCAGCGGCTCCCCCTCTGTGGTGCCCCACTCCATGTGGAAGGCATGTCCTTGGGGGGGCTCCAGGGGCACGAGCAAGCGGTAGACAGCGTAAGTGTTGTGGGGAATCCAGCCTTGTAAGGCAATGCCCACACTGATGGCTGGCTTCAGTCGTGGCACGAAACCGGTCCTGGAGAGTTCTTGGCAGACACAGAGCAACTTATTCAACAGCTGCTGCAGCATCACAGACAGTTCTGACAGATCCGGGGGGCAATTGGTCAAAACTCTTGCCACATCCAGCGCAACACTGGGTTCCTCTTCTTGGTCCTCCTTACGCGCCTTGTTTTGGGAGCTGCCCTCCTTGCTGCTGCTCTCTGGCTGATGGCTGCCTTTGCTGGGACAGCACCACAGCATAAAGCACAGGACCAAGGGTGCAGCAATGGCCCATAACCACCAGTGCTGCTGGGCAGCCGAGAGCAGGGCTCCCCAGGTAAAGCCGCTCTTCTGCTCCAGCTCCTGCAGCAGCCGAGACATCTCCTGGTTCAGCTGCTGGGCACGCTGCTGCATGCGCTCATGCATGGCATCATCCAGCTCATCACCAACCATCTGTTGTTGCTGGATGAGGCTTACTACCAACCAATAGAAGAATGTTGCAGCCATGGCCTGCAGGAGGAGAGAGAGAAGGGCTTCAGTGGGGCTGGGCAGGAGGGAGCTGGCTGTGGGAGCCGCAGGGAGCTGGGGGCAGGCAGGAGAGGGGGTGAGCCAGCTGGGAGGCAGTAAGGCCTGCGCCCAGCCCCAGCACCCGGGCGTCCCCAAGCCCTGCCCAAGGCGCTCCCGCCAGCAGCTGGGCCCTCGATGCAGGGTGAAATAACTAAAACTTTGCACCCCGTAGCAGCAAACCCATATACGCTTTTAACAAAGTTGAGGATAACTTGATTTGGGTTACAGTGTTAGACTTAAAAGATGCCTTTTTCTGTCTACCCCGAGCTCAGGAAAGTCAAAAGCTTTTTGCTTTTGAATGGGAGTCTCTCAATAGAGGGAGAAAGATGCAGCTAAGCTGGACGGGTTTACCACAGGGATTTAAAAATAGCCCCACTTTGCTTGGTAACCAACTAGCCAAAGAATTGGAACAATGGCAACAGCCACTGGGAGATGGCGTTCTTCTACAATATGGAGATGACTTCTTAATAGCGACCGAAACAGAAGAAGAATGTGTACAACGGACGATCTCTCTTGTAAACTTCTTGGGTTTAAGTGGCTACAGAGTCTCCCAACAGAAAGCACAGCTGGTGCAAGAAAAAGCGGCATACCTGGGATACGAAGTCTCCGCTGGGCAACGTTCCCTGGGAAGAACAAGGAAGGAAGCTGTCTGCCAGACACCCAGACTGGAAACGGTGAGAGATCTACGAACCTTTCCAGGAACGACAGGTTCGTGTCGTCTATGGAGGTATCAGTATGGACTACCTGCAAAGCCTTTATCTGATCCGCTGAGCACAACCCGAATCAACATAACATGGACTCCCGAGACAGACAAAGCATTCAAGGCTGAAATGAGAAGGCAGGGTGAGAGCCCACGCGCGGGGGCCAGCCTTTCTCCCCCAGCCCTCGTCCAGCCCAGCCTCCCGCCACGTGTGCACTCACGGCTGGCCCAGGCCTGCTGGCGCCCCTGGTAACTGTCCCCATTGTGACATCTGACATCCCAGGCCTGCTGGCGCCCCTGGTAACTGTCCCCAATGTGACATCTGACATCACCAGAGCTCATCACAGGCACGCCCACCGGCCAGCCCGGCCTTTGGCCCCAGCCCGCCTCAGCGGCTCACAGCTGCCCTGGTGTACTCCTTGAGGCTGGGCTAGAGTTAATTTCCTTCACAGCCGCTTGCCATGTGATACGCACGCTGCTCTATTTTGGACGTATTGTCATATGGAATCAGAGAGTCGTTTAGGTTGGAGAAGGCCTTTAAGATCACCGAGTCCAACCGCAAACCCAGCACTGCCAAGTCCACCAATAACCCATGCTGCGGTGCGCCACGTCTGCGCGTCTTTTAACTACCTCCAGGGATGGTGCCTCCACCACTTCCCTGGGCAGCCTCCTCCAGTGCTTGACAACCCTTTTGGTGAAGAAATCTTTCCCGGTATCAATCTAAACGTCCCCTGGTGCAACCTGGGGCCTTTTCCTCTTGTCCTAGCGCTTGTTACGTGGGACAAGAGACCGACATGCACCTGGCCACAACCTCCTCTCAGGCAGCTGCAGAGAGCGCTAAGGTCTCCCCTCAGCCTCCTTTTCTCCAGGCTCAACACCCCAGTTCCCTCGGCCGCTCCTCGTCAGACTTGTGCTCCAGAACCTTCACCGGCTTCGCTGGTCATCTTTGGACGTGCTCCAGCACCTCAGTATTTTTCTTGTAGTGAGGGGCCCAAAACTGACCGCGCTGCTCGAGGTGCGGCCTCAGCAGTGCCGAGCACAGGGGGACCATCATTCCCTAGCCCTGCTGGCCGCACTATTTCTGACACAGGCCAGGGCGCTCTTGGCCTTCCTGGCCACCTGGCCACACTGCTGGCTCATATGCAGCCGGCCGCTGACCAACACCCCCAGCTCCTTTTCCTCCAGGCAGCTTCCCAGCCGCTCTGCCCCAGGCCTGTAGGGTGGCGTGGGGTTGCTGTGGCCCGAGTGCAGGGCCTGGCACTGAGCCTTGTTGAACCTCATGGAATTGGCTTTGGACATCAACCCAGCCTGTCCACACCCCCCTGCAGAGCCTTTCTGTCTTCAGGCAGATGAACGCTCCTGCCCAGCTTGGTGTCGCCTGCAGACTTACTGAGGGAGCACTCAAGGCCCTCGTCCAGATCGTCGAGAGAGAGATTAAACAGAACTGGCCCTGGGACTGAGCCCTGGGGAACACCGCTTGTGGCTGGCCACCAGCTGGATTTAACTCCTTTCACTACCACTCCTTAGGCCTGGCCATCCAGCCAGCTTTTGGCCCCGCAAAGAGTGCAGCCGTCCAAGCCATAAGCAGCTCGTTTCTCAGCAGAATGCTGTGGGAAAGGGCGTCAAAGGCTTGTCAGACGCTCACAGCTTTTGACCCAGGCGGCTCCCTTGGTGCTGACCACTGTGCTTGTGGTCGAGGGTGTGCTCTTGGTGCCTTTGGGACAGCAGCGGGTGCGGGGTGGTATATCTCCCGATATCCTGGTGGCGGGACGGGGCCTCTCCACGGCAGGATCTCTGTGCTGCTGTGCCACTGCGAGAGGACAGTGCTTCCAAAGAGATGTTTCCCAAGGGGCATGACGGGGTGCGGGTGGACGTTTCCCAGCAGGCAACTCCCGCTGCCGAGAGAGCACCGTCTTCTCCATGTCCAGCATGTTCACTTCTGCGGTACCAGCTCCCTGGGGAGTGTCTGGCACGGGCAGATTCTCCAGCCGGCCCCCAGTGAACACGTGGAGGCACATCAGCGGTGCCTCCTGCTTGGTCCCTGCCCAGCCGCAGCTGCCAGGGAGTTTCTGAGCCTGTGTGGCATTGCCACCGTGGCCGTGAAAGTGTGAAGGGGAAGCAGGGTGACTATCATCTTTGCAGCCACTGTGGTCTTCAGCGGCCGCTGCGCTGGGATAGACCACTGAGAGGAGGATGCTGCCGCTCTCGTCAGAGGGCCGCTGTGCAGGCATTTCCCTTCCGTTTCGGTGTCCCGCATTCTGCCCTCTCCTGCCCTGCGGTATGAGGTCAGGTGAATGTCCCCAGCTCCCAAGAGACGCAGCTTCTCAAGGGTAGATCCACGATGATGGAAGCCAAAACCTTGAGCCCCAGCTACGCAGCCAGGCACTCTTCTATTCAGCATGTCTCCTCCTTGCTGAAGCCCCTCCTCTGCCTGGGAGGATGGAGGAGAACACCACCTGCGCTCCTGATTCTTTTAGCATTGCTCCGCGGGGCTACAGTTTGATTTGATGGTCCTCAGCTGCCTCGTCACAGTATCACTAGACCTTACATTGCACAGTAGGAGTGGACGATAACCTGTAGGCTTCAGCAGGCTTGGCAGCCTCTCGGTGACGTCACGACTGTGAACTCCTGGTGGGCAGCAAGCTTCTCTAGAGAAACTGTCTGGGCAGCAGACAGGTGCTTCGGTGCCTCTCAGGACAGACAATCCAGCTGCTAATACTTAGGCGCTTTCCTGGTGGCACTGGTTCTGATGCAGGTGGCTGGGTGGGTGGCTCAACTTTGCCTCCTGGACTTCTCCTGGATCCTGTCCCTTACTCACGTGCTCTGAATGCCCCAATCGCAGACTACCATGTCTGCCTCCGAGCCCCTCTAACACCTCTGTGAAACCCCCCCGTTGCCTGGCAGCACCGATAAGTAACTGTAGCGAGACCAGCTCCAGGGTCGTTTACACCAAGAACGCGGCAGGTGGGACGTGATGCCACGTGATGCCATAGAATTGCAGCTGCTTTGCAAAATAATAGTATCTCTGAGTTAAAGAGGGATTGGTCAAATCATGTTGAGGTCTGAGAACCTCGTGTAAAGCCGTGTTCGGGGTGCCCCGGTTTGAATGGGACACCTCATGCGCACGAGTAAAGAATTACCCTTGTAAGTCCATGCTTTGCCTCCTGGCCTCTCTCCTGGGTTGGTCTGGGCCAGTTGTGAAAGTTTCCTAATGCTTCCCATGATCCAAAGTGGCTGTGGGCACAGCCAGCACCGCCCGGCTCTCCCAGGACCTGCTGCCTTCTGGCCTGGCCCTCCCGCATGCAGCCCAAGGGTGGTTTTCTGTTGCTTTTAATTCTTTTTTTCTTTCCTTATTTGAAAACCACTAAGATAAAAAGGGAGTATCACCTGCCATGTGCCCACTAACACCATATGCTGGAGGTAGACAGAATGACAAAATTGTGCTGTAGCACGCTGCCCTGTATGAAGATTGCTGGGGTCTGTAGTGGGTCTGCAGACGAGTTAGTTGCTTTAAAGACTTAGCCGTGTACCTTTAAGACAGACCCAAATTGTCAGGTATGTAGACAGGATGTGAAGAACCGGAACTTAGAACCGTAGCATACGGGCACCTACAGCAACAGCAAATAGCAAACAAGAAGGACACAGAAAGCCCGTCAGGGTCTGACACATGTACTATCTAAGATATATATATACAATTTATATAAACAATAAAAGGCATTTTTCCATTTTGTCCGAACCCAGCAACGTAGGCATAGCGTTTTGCAGTCTGCCTCCACTTGCGTCACCACCTAAGTTCCACCGCAACGGTGTTTCTTCGTGCTTAACTTCATGAAAAGTGCTGCTGCATGCACTCTCGCGTGGCCTCATCCAGCTCCTCACCAAGGCTCCTTGCATCGGGCCCTTCCGCTGCATCGGGCCCCGCGCCCCACAGTGCGCTTTTGCTGTGGAGGAAAGGTGCGGCAGCAATTGCCGTTGCAAACAGAGCAGTGTGTTGTGCGTGTCCGATGCGCTCCGCTGTGCAGCACCAGCTCTCCGGGGAGTGTCTTGAGGACTGGCCCCGTGCATGAAGAACTGAACCTCTTCCATAGCACAGCTCTCTGGCTGCGTCCTGCTGCTGGCAACAGTGGCCTCTGCCTACTTGATGATCAGGAAGATGTCCGTTTCATCCTGCTGCAACCCAAACATCATCTCAGTCAGGAGGGCAGCTTTGGAACCGTACATCAGCCGGACCTTGCAGGAGCACCTGGAGGGCAGCACTGTCAGACTGCAGTGTTCCGGCTTAGGCAAACGCTGCCAGGCTGCTTTTAGCAATATCTGGAACCAGCGGGTGGTTTCCTCCATGTCCAGGTAGGGGCCAGTGCAGAGGGTGCCTAGGAGGCTGTCACCCTGATTTTGCATCAGCTCATCCTTGCGTTGGTGGATGAAGCACAGCGGGCCCTCCATCAGCTGTTCCTGCCCGCATGTGCACTTCAGCTCTACGCGGAGCATGGGGTTCCTCAGCGGCTCCCCCTCTGTGGTGCCCCACTCCATGTGGAAGGCATGTCCTTGGGGGGGCTCCAGGGGCACGAGCAAGCGGTAGACAGCGTAAGTGTTGTGGGGAATCCAGCCTTGTAAGGCAATGCCCACACTGATGGCTGGCTTCAGTCGTGGCACGAAACCGGTCCTGGAGAGTTCTTGGCAGACACAGAGCAACTTATTCAACAGCTGCTGCAGCATCACAGACAGTTCTGACAGATCCGGGGGGCAATTGGTCAAAACTCTTGCCACATCCAGCGCAACACTGGGTTCCTCTTCTTGGTCCTCCTTACGCGCCTTGTTTTGGGAGCTGCCCTCCTTGCTGCTGCTCTCTGGCTGATGGCTGCCTTTGCTGGGACAGCACCACAGCATAAAGCACAGGACCAAGGGTGCAGCAATGGCCCATAACCACCAGTGCTGCTGGGCAGCCGAGAGCAGGGCTCCCCAGGTAAAGCCGCTCTTCTGCTCCAGCTCCTGCAGCAGCCGAGACATCTCCTGGTTCAGCTGCTGGGCACGCTGCTGCATGCGCTCATGCATGGCATCATCCAGCTCATCACCAACCATCTGTTGTTGCTGGATGAGGCTTACTACCAACCAATAGAAGAATGTTGCAGCCATGGCCTGCAGGAGGAGAGAGAGAAGGGCTTCAGTGGGGCTGGGCAGGAGGGAGCTGGCTGTGGGAGCCGCAGGGAGCTGGGGGCAGGCAGGAGAGGGGGTGAGCCAGCTGGGAGGCAGTAAGGCCTGCGCCCAGCCCCAGCACCCGGGCGTCCCCAAGCCCTGCCCAAGGCGCTCCCGCCAGCAGCTGGGCCCTCGATGCAGGGTGAAATAACTAAAACTTTGCACCCCGTAGCAGCAAACCCATATACGCTTTTAACAAAGTTGAGGATAACTTGATTTGGGTTACAGTGTTAGACTTAAAAGATGCCTTTTTCTGTCTACCCCGAGCTCAGGAAAGTCAAAAGCTTTTTGCTTTTGAATGGGAGTCTCTCAATAGAGGGAGAAAGATGCAGCTAAGCTGGACGGGTTTACCACAGGGATTTAAAAATAGCCCCACTTTGCTTGGTAACCAACTAGCCAAAGAATTGGAACAATGGCAACAGCCACTGGGAGATGGCGTTCTTCTACAATATGGAGATGACTTCTTAATAGCGACCGAAACAGAAGAAGAATGTGTACAACGGACGATCTCTCTTGTAAACTTCTTGGGTTTAAGTGGCTACAGAGTCTCCCAACAGAAAGCACAGCTGGTGCAAGAAAAAGCGGCATACCTGGGATACGAAGTCTCCGCTGGGCAACGTTCCCTGGGAAGAACAAGGAAGGAAGCTGTCTGCCAGACACCCAGACTGGAAACGGTGAGAGATCTACGAACCTTTCCAGGAACGACAGGTTCGTGTCGTCTATGGAGGTATCAGTATGGACTACCTGCAAAGCCTTTATCTGATCCGCTGAGCACAACCCGAATCAACATAACATGGACTCCCGAGACAGACAAAGCATTCAAGGCTGAAATGAGAAGGCAGGGTGAGAGCCCACGCGCGGGGGCCAGCCTTTCTCCCCCAGCCCTCGTCCAGCCCAGCCTCCCGCCACGTGTGCACTCACGGCTGGCCCAGGCCTGCTGGCACCCCTGGTAACTGTCCCCATTGTGACATCTGACATCCCAGGCCTGCTGGCGCCCCTGGTAACTGTCCCCATTGTGACATCTGACATCACCAGAGCGCATCACAGGCACGCCCACCGGCCAGCCCGGCCTTTGGCCCCAGCCCGCCTCAGCGGCTCACAGCTGCCCTGGTGTACTCCTTGAGGCTGGGCTAGAGTTAATTTCCTTCACAGCCGCTTGCCATGTGATACGCACGCTGCTCTATTTTGGACGTATTGTCATATGGAATCAGAGAGTCGTTTAGGTTGGAGAAGGCCTTTAAGATCACCGAGTCCAACCGCAAACCCAGCACTGCCAAGTCCACCAATAACCCATGCTGCGGTGCGCCACGTCTGCGCGTCTTTTAACTACCTCCAGGGATGGTGCCTCCACCACTTCCCTGGGCAGCCTCCTCCAGTGCTTGACAACCCTTTTGGTGAAGAAATCTTTCCCGGTATCAATCTAAACGTCCCCTGGTGCAACCTGGGGCCTTTTCCTCTTGTCCTAGCGCTTGTTACGTGGGACAAGAGACCGACATGCACCTGGCCACAACCTCCTCTCAGGCAGCTGCAGAGAGCGCTAAGGTCTCCCCTCAGCCTCCTTTTCTCCAGGCTCAACACCCCAGTTCCCTCGGCCGCTCCTCGTCAGACTTGTGCTCCAGAACCTTCACCGGCTTCGCTGGTCATCTTTGGACGTGCTCCAGCACCTCAGTATTTTTCTTGTAGTGAGGGGCCCAAAACTGACCGCGCTGCTCGAGGTGCGGCCTCAGCAGTGCCGAGCACAGGGGGACCATCATTCCCTAGCCCTGCTGGCCGCACTATTTCTGACACAGGCCAGGGCGCTCTTGGCCTTCCTGGCCACCTGGCCACACTGCTGGCTCATATGCAGCCGGCCGCTGACCAACACCCCCAGCTCCTTTTCCTCCAGGCAGCTTCCCAGCCGCTCTGCCCCAGGCCTGTAGGGTGGCGTGGGGTTGCTGTGGCCCGAGTGCAGGGCCTGGCACTGAGCCTTGTTGAACCTCATGGAATTGGCTTTGGACATCAACCCAGCCTGTCCACACCCCCCTGCAGAGCCTTTCTGTCTTCAGGCAGATGAACGCTCCTGCCCAGCTTGGTGTCGCCTGCAGACTTACTGAGGGAGCACTCAAGGCCCTCGTCCAGATCGTCGAGAGAGAGATTAAACAGAACTGGCCCTGGGACTGAGCCCTGGGGAACACCGCTTGTGGCTGGCCACCAGCTGGATTTAACTCCTTTCACTACCACTCCTTAGGCCTGGCCATCCAGCCAGCTTTTGGCCCCGCAAAGAGTGCAGCCGTCCAAGCCATAAGCAGCTCGTTTCTCAGCAGAATGCTGTGGGAAAGGGCGTCAAAGGCTTGTCAGACGCTCACAGCTTTTGACCCAGGCGGCTCCCTTGGTGCTGACCACTGTGCTTGTGGTCGAGGGTGTGCTCTTGGTGCCTTTGGGACAGCAGCGGGTGCGGGGTGGTATATCTCCCGATATCCTGGTGGCGGGACGGGGCCTCTCCACGGCAGGATCTCTGTGCTGCTGTGCCACTGCGAGAGGACAGTGCTTCCAAAGAGATGTTTCCCAAGGGGCATGACGGGGTGCGGGTGGACGTTTCCCAGCAGGCAACTCCCGCTGCCGAGAGAGCACCGTCTTCTCCATGTCCAGCATGTTCACTTCTGCGGTACCAGCTCCCTGGGGAGTGTCTGGCACGGGCAGATTCTCCAGCCGGCCCCCAGTGAACACGTGGAGGCACATCAGCGGTGCCTCCCGCTTGGTCCCTGCCCAGCCGCAGCTGCCAGGGAGTTTCTGAGCCTGTGTGGCATTGCCACCGTGGCCGTGAAAGTGTGAAGGGGAAGCAGGGTGACTATCATCTTTGCAGCCACTGTGGTCTTCAGCGGCCGCTGCGCTGGGATAGACCACTGAGAGGAGGATGCTGCCGCTCTCGTCAGAGGGCCGCTGTGCAGGCATTTCCCTTCCGTTTCGGTGTCCCGCATTCTGCCCTCTCCTGCCCTGCGGTATGAGGTCAGGTGAATGTCCCCAGCTCCCAAGAGACGCAGCTTCTCAAGGGTAGATCCACGATGATGGAAGCCAAAACCTTGAGCCCCAGCTACGCAGCCAGGCACTCTTCTATTCAGCATGTCTCCTCCTTGCTGAAGCCCCTCCTCTGCCTGGGAGGATGGAGGAGAACACCACCTGCGCTCCTGATTCTTTTAGCATTGCTCCGCGGGGCTACAGTTTGATTTGATGGTCCTCAGCTGCCTCGTCACAGTATCACTAGACCTTACATTGCACAGTAGGAGTGGACGATAACCTGTAGGCTTCAGCAGGCTTGGCAGCCTCTCGGTGACGTCACGACTGTGAACTCCTGGTGGGCAGCAAGCTTCTCTAGAGAAACTGTCTGGGCAGCAGACAGGTGCTTTGGTGCCTCTCAGGACAGACAATCCAGCTGCTAATACTTAGGCGCTTTCCTGGTGGCACTGGTTCTGATGCAGGTGGCTGGGTGGGTGGCTCAACTTTGCCTCCTGGACTTCTCCTGGATCCTGTCCCTTACTCACGTGCTCTGAATGCCCCAATCGCAGACTACCATGTCTGCCTCCGAGCCCCTCTAACACCTCTGTGAAACCCCCCCGTTGCCTGGCAGCACCGATAAGTAACTGTAGCGAGACCAGCTCCAGGGTCGTTTACACCAAGAACGCGGCAGGTGGGACGTGATGCCACGTGATGCCATAGAATTGCAGCTGCTTTGCAAAATAATAGTATCTCTGAGTTAAAGAGGGATTGGTCAAATCATGTTGAGGTCTGAGAACCTCGTGTAAAGCCGTGTTCGGGGTGCCCCGGTTTGAATGGGACACCTCATGCGCACGAGTAAAGAATTACCCTTGTAAGTCCATGCTTTGCCTCCTGGCCTCTCTCCTGGGTTGGTCTGGGCCAGTTGTGAAAGTTTCCTAATGCTTCCCATGATCCAAAGTGGCTGTGGGCACAGCCAGCACCGCCCGGCTCTCCCAGGACCTGCTGCCTTCTGGCCTGGCCCTCCCGCATGCAGCCCAAGGGTGGTTTTCTGTTGCTTTTAATTCTTTTTTTCTTTCCTTATTTGAAAACCACTAAGATAAAAAGGGAGTATCACCTGCCATGTGCCCACTAACACCATATGCTGGAGGTAGACAGAATGACAAAATTGTGCTGTAGCACGCTGCCCTGTATGAAGATTGCTGGGGTCTGTAGTGGGTC
Organism: Falco punctatus; assembly: GCF_963210335.1. NCBI lineage: Eukaryota > Metazoa > Chordata > Aves > Falconiformes > Falconidae > Falco > Falco punctatus. Next base: position 40,362,467 of record NC_137587.1, on the reverse strand, counting down.
TGCAGACGAGTTAGTTGCTTTAAAGACTTAGCCGTGTACCTTTAAGACAGCCCCAAATTGTCAGGTATGTAGACAGGATGTGAAGAACCGGAACTTAGAACCGTAGCATACGGGCACCTACAGCAACAGCAAATAGCAAACAAGAAGGACACAGAAAGCCCGTCAGGGTCTGACACATGTACTATCTAAGATATATATATACAATTTATATAAACAATAAAAGGCATTTTTCCATTTTGTCCGAACCCAGCCACGTAGGCATAGTGTTTTTCAGTCTGCCTCCACTTGCGTCACCACCTAAGTTCCACCGCAACGGTGTTTCTTCGTGCTTAACTTCATGAAAAGTGCTGCTGCATGCACTCTCGCGTGGCCTCATCCAGCTCCTCACCAAGGCTCCTTGCATCGGGCCCTTCCGCTGCATCGGGCCCCGCGCCCCACAGTGCGCTTTTGCTGTGGAGGAAAGGTGCGGCAGCAACTGCCGTTGCAAACAGAGCAGTGTGTTGTGCGTGTCCGATGCGCTCCGCTGTGCAGCACCAGCTCTCCGGGGAGTGTCTTGAGGACTGGCCCCGTGCATGAAGAACTGAACCTCTTCCATAGCACAGCTCTCTGGCTGCGTCCTGCTGCTGGCAACAGTGGCCTCTGCCTACTTGATGATCAGGAAGATGTCCGTTTCATCCTGCTGCAACCCAAACATCATCTCAGTCAGGAGGGCAGCTTTGGAACCGTACATCAGCCGGACCTTGCAGGAGCACCTGGAGGGCAGCACTGTCAGACTGCAGTGTTCCGGCTTAGGCAAACGCTGCCAGGCTGCTTTTAGCAATATCTGGAACCAGCGGATGGTTTTCTCCATGTTCAGGTAGGGCCCAGTGCAGAGGGTGCCTAGGAGGCTGTCACCCTGATTTTGCATCAGCTCATCCTTGCGTTGGTGGATGAAGCACAGCGGGCCCTCCATCAGCTGTTCCTGCCCGCATGTGCACTTCAGCTCTACGCGGAGCATGGGGTTCCTCAGCGGCTCCCCCTCTGTGGTGCCCCACTCCATGTGGAAGGCATGTCCTTGGGGGGGCTCCAGGGGCACGAGCAAGCGGTAGACAGCGTAAGTGTTGTGGGGAATCCAGCCTTGTAAGGCAATGCCCACACTGATGGCTGGCTTCAGTCGTGGCACGAAACCGGTCCCGGAGAGTTCTTGGCAGACACAGAGCAGGTTATTCAACAGCTGCTGCAGCATCACAGACAGTTCTGACAGATCCGGGGGGCAATTGGTCAAAACTCTTGCCACATCCAGTGCAACACTGGGTTTCTCTTCTTGGTCCTCCTTACGCGCCTTATTTTGGGAGCTGCCCTCCTTGCTGCTGCTCTCTGGCTGATGGCTGCCTTTGCTGGGACAGCACCACAGCATAAAGCACAGGACCAGGGGTGCAGCAATGGCCCGTAACCACAAGAGATGATGGGCAGCCGAGAGCAGGGCTCCCCAGGTAAAGCCGCTCTTCTGCTCCAGCTCCTGCAGCAGCCGAGACATCTCCTGGTTCAGCTGCTGGGCACGCTGCTGCATGCGCTCATGCATGGCATCATCCAGCTCGTTACCAACCATCTGTGGCTGGATGAGGCTTACTACCAACCAATAGAAGAATGTTGCAGCCATGGCCTGCAGGAGGAGAGAGAGAAGGGCTTCAGTGGGGCTGGGTAGGAGGGAGCTGGCTGTGGGAGCCGCAGGGAGCTGGGGGCAGGCAGGAGAGGGGGTGAGCCAGCTGGGAGGCAGCAAGGCCTGCGCCCAGCCCCAGCACCCGGGCGTCCCCATGCCCTGCCCAAGGCGCTCCCAGCAGCAGCTGGGCCCTCGATGCAGGGTGAAATAACTAAAACTTTGCACCCCGTAGCAGCAAACCCATATACGCTTTTAACAAAGTTGAGGATAACTTGATTTGGGTTACAGTGTTAGACTTAAAAGATGCCTTTTTCTGTCTACCCCGAGCTCAGGAAAGTCAAAAGCTTTTTGCTTTTGAATGGGAGTCTCTCAATAGAGGGAGAAAGATGCAGCTAAGCTGGACGGGTTTACCACAGGGATTTAAAAATAGCCCCACTTTGCTTGGTAACCAACTAGCCAAAGAATTGGAACAATGGCAACAGCCACTGGGAGATGGCGTTCTTCTACAATATGGAGATGACTTCTTAATAGCGACCGAAACAGAAGAAGAATGTGTACAACGGACGATCTCTCTTGTAAACTTCTTGGGTTTAAGTGGCTACAGAGTCTCCCAACAGAAAGCACAGCTGGTGCAAGAAAAAGCGGCATACCTGGGATACGAAGTCTCCGCTGGGCAACGTTCCCTGGGAAGAACAAGGAAGGAAGCTGTCTGCCAGACACCCAGACTGGAAACGGTGAGAGATCTACGAACCTTTCCAGGAACGACAGGTTCGTGTCGTCTATGGAGGTATCAGTATGGACTACCTGCAAAGCCTTTATCTGATCCGCTGAGCACAACCCGAATCAACATAACATGGACTCCCGAGACAGACAAAGCATTCAAGGCTGAAATGAGAAGGCAGGGTGAGAGCCCACGCGCGGGGGCCAGCCTTTCTCCCCCAGCCCTCGTCCAGCCCAGCCTCCCGCCACGTGTGCACTCACGGCTGGCCCAGGCCTGCTGGCGCCCCTGGTAACTGTCCCCATTGTGACATCTGACATCCCAGGCCTGCTGGCGCCCCTGGTAACTGTCCCCATTGTGACATCTGACATCACCAGAGCTCATCACAGGCACGCCCACCGGCCAGCCCAGCCTTTGGCCCCAGCCCGCCTCAGCGGCTCACAGCTGCCCTGGTGTACTCCTTGAGGCTGGGCTAGAGTTAATTTCCTTCACAGCCGCTTGCCATGTGATACGCACGCTGCTCTATTTTGGACGTATTGTCATATGGAATCAGAGAGTCGTTTAGGTTGGAGAAGGCCTTTAAGATCACCGAGTCCAACCGCAAACCCAGCACTGCCAAGTCCACCAATAACCCATGCTGCGGTGCGCCACGTCTGCGCGTCTTTTAACTACCTCCAGGGATGGTGCCTCCACCACTTCCCTGGGCAGCCTCCTCCAGTGCTTGACAACCCTTTTGGTGAAGAAATCTTTCCCGGTATCAATCTAAACGTCCCCTGGTGCAACCTGGGGCCTTTTCCTCTTGTCCTAGCGCTTGTTACGTGGGACAAGAGACCGACATGCACCTGGCCACAACCTCCTCTCAGGCAGCTGCAGAGAGCGCTAAGGTCTCCCCTCAGCCTCCTTTTCTCCAGGCTCAACACCCCAGTTCCCTCGGCCGCTCCTCGTCAGACTTGTGCTCCAGAACCTTCACCGGCTTCGCTGGTCATCTTTGGACGTGCTCCAGCACCTCAGTATTTTTCTTGTAGTGAGGGGCCCAAAACTGACCGCGCTGCTCGAGGTGCGGCCTCAGCAGTGCCGAGCACAGGGGGACCATCATTCCCTAGCCCTGCTGGCCGCACTATTTCTGACACAGGCCAGGGCGCTCTTGGCCTTCCTGGCCACCTGGCCACACTGCTGGCTCATATGCAGCCGGCCGCTGACCAACACCCCCAGCTCCTTTTCCTCCAGGCAGCTTCCCAGCCGCTCTGCCCCAGGCCTGTAGGGTGGCGTGGGGTTGCTGTGGCCCGAGTGCAGGGCCTGGCACTGAGCCTTGTTGAACCTCATGGAATTGGCTTTGGACATCAACCCAGCCTGTCCACACCCCCCTGCAGAGCCTTTCTGTCTTCAGGCAGATGAACGCTCCTGCCCAGCTTGGTGTCGCCTGCAGACTTACTGAGGGAGCACTCAAGGCCCTCGTCCAGATCGTCGAGAGAGAGATTAAACAGAACTGGCCCTGGGACTGAGCCCTGGGGAACACCGCTTGTGGCTGGCCACCAGCTGGATTTAACTCCTTTCACTACCACTCCTTAGGCCTGGCCATCCAGCCAGCTTTTGGCCCCGCAAAGAGTGCAGCCGTCCAAGCCATAAGCAGCTCGTTTCTCAGCAGAATGCTGTGGGAAAGGGCGTCAAAGGCTTGTCAGACGCTCACAGCTTTTGACCCAGGCGGCTCCCTTGGTGCTGACCACTGTGCTTGTGGTCGAGGGTGTGCTCTTGGTGCCTTTGGGACAGCAGCGGGTGCGGGGTGGTATATCTCCCGATATCCTGGTGGCGGGACGGGGCCTCTCCACGGCAGGATCTCTGTGCTGCTGTGCCACTGCGAGAGGACAGTGCTTCCAAAGAGATGTTTCCCAAGGGGCATGACGGGGTGCGGGTAGACGTTTCCCAGCAGGCAACTCCCGCTGCCGAGAGAGCACCGTCTTCTCCATGTCCAGCATGTTCACTTCTGCGGTACCAGCTCCCTGGGGAGTGTCTGGCACGGGCAGATTCTCCAGCCGGCCCCCAGTGAACACGTGGAGGCACATCAGCGGTGCCTCCCGCTTGGTCCCTGCCCAGCCGCAGCTGCCAGGGAGTTTCTGAGCCTGTGTGGCATTGCCACCGTGGCCGTGAAAGTGTGAAGGGGAAGCAGGGTGACTATCATCTTTGCAGCCACTGTGGTCTTCAGCGGCCGCTGCGCTGGGATAGACCACTGAGAGGAGGATGCTGCCGCTCTCGTCAGAGGGCCGCTGTGCAGGCATTTCCCTTCCGTTTCGGTGTCCCGCATTCTGCCCTCTCCTGCCCTGCGGTATGAGGTCAGGTGAATGTCCCCAGCTCCCAAGAGACGCAGCTTCTCAAGGGTAGATCCACGATGATGGAAGCCAAAACCTTGAGCCCCAGCTACGCAGCCAGGCACTCTTCTATTCAGCATGTCTCCTCCTTGCTGAAGCCCCTCCTCTGCCTGGGAGGATGGAGGAGAACACCACCTGCGCTCCTGATTCTTTTAGCATTGCTCCGCGGGGCTACAGTTTGATTTGATGGTCCTCAGCTGCCTCGTCACAGTATCACTAGACCTTACATTGCACAGTAGGAGTGGACGATAACCTGTAGGCTTCAGCAGGCTTGGCAGCCTCTCGGTGACGTCACGACTGTGAACTCCTGGTGGGCAGCAAGCTTCTCTAGAGAAACTGTCTGGGCAGCAGACAGGTGCTTTGGTGCCTCTCAGGACAGACAATCCAGCTGCTAATACTTAGGCGCTTTCCTGGTGGCACTGGTTCTGATGCAGGTGGCTGGGTGGGTGGCTCAACTTTGCCTCCTGGACTTCTCCTGGATCCTGTCCCTTACTCACGTGCTCTGAATGCCCCAATCGCAGACTACCATGTCTGCCTCCGAGCCCCTCTAACACCTCTGTGAAACCCCCCCGTTGCCTGGCAGCACCGATAAGTAACTGTAGCGAGACCAGCTCCAGGGTCGTTTACACCAAGAACGCGGCAGGTGGGACGTGATGCCACGTGATGCCATAGAATTGCAGCTGCTTTGCAAAATAATAGTATCTCTGAGTTAAAGAGGGATTGGTCAAATCATGTTGAGGTCTGAGAACCTCGTGTAAAGCCGTGTTCGGGGTGCCCCGGTTTGAATGGGACACCTCATGCGCACGAGTAAAGAATTACCCTTGTAAGTCCATGCTTTGCCTCCTGGCCTCTCTCCTGGGTTGGTCTGGGCCAGTTGTGAAAGTTTCCTAATGCTTCCCATGATCCAAAGTGGCTGTGGGCACAGCCAGCACCGCCCGGCTCTCCCAGGACCTGCTGCCTTCTGGCCTGGCCCTCCCGCATGCAGCCCAAGGGTGGTTTTCTGTTGCTTTTAATTCTTTTTTTCTTTCCTTATTTGAAAACCACTAAGATAAAAAGGGAGTATCACCTGCCATGTGCCCACTAACACCATATGCTGGAGGTAGACAGAATGACAAAATTGTGCTGTAGCACGCTGCCCTGTATGAAGATTGCTGGGGTCTGTAGTGGTTCTGCAGACGAGTTAGTTGCTTTAAAGACTTAGCCGTGTACCTTTAAGACAGACCCAAATTGTCAGGTATGTAGACAGGATGTGAAGAACCGGAACTTAGAACCGTAGCATACGGGCACCTACAGCAACAGCAAATAGCAAACAAGAAGGACACAGAAAGCCCGTCAGGGTCTGACACATGTACTATCTAAGATATATATATACAATTTATATAAACAATAAAAGGCATTTTTCCATTTTGTCCGAACCCAGCCACGTAGGCATAGTGTTTTTCAGTCTGCCTCCACTTGCGTCACCACCTAAGTTCCACCGCAACGGTGTTTCTTCGTGCTTAACTTCATGAAAAGTGCTGCTGCATGCACTCTCGCGTGGCCTCATCCAGCTCCTCACCAAGGCTCCTTGCATCGGGCCCTTCCGCTGCATCGGGCCCCGCGCCCCACAGTGCGCTTTTGCTGTGGAGGAAAGGTGCGGCAGCAACTGCCGTTGCAAACAGAGCAGTGTGTTGTGCGTGTCCGATGCGCTCCGCTGTGCAGCACCAGCTCTCCGGGGAGTGTCTTGAGGACTGGCCCCGTGCATGAAGAACTGAACCTCTTCCATAGCACAGCTCTCTGGCTGCGTCCTGCTGCTGGCAACAGTGGCCTCTGCCTACTTGATGATCAGGAAGATGTCCGTTTCATCCTGCTGCAACCCAAACATCATCTCAGTCAGGAGGGCAGCTTTGGAACCGTACATCAGCCGGACCTTGCAGGAGCACCTGGAGGGCAGCACTGTCAGACTGCAGTGTTCCGGCTTAGGCAAACGCTGCCAGGCTGCTTTTAGCAATATCTGGAACCAGCGGATGGTTTTCTCCATGTTCAGGTAGGGCCCAGTGCAGAGGGTGCCTAGGAGGCTGTCACCCTGATTTTGCATCAGCTCATCCTTGCGTTGGTGGATGAAGCACAGCGGGCCCTCCATCAGCTGTTCCTGCCCGCATGTGCACTTCAGCTCTACGCGGAGCATGGGGTTCCTCAGCGGCTCCCCCTCTGTGGTGCCCCACTCCATGTGGAAGGCATGTCCTTGGGGGGGCTCCAGGGGCACGAGCAAGCGGTAGACAGCGTAAGTGTTGTGGGGAATCCAGCCTTGTAAGGCAATGCCCACACTGATGGCTGGCTTCAGTTGTGGCACGAAACCGGTCCTGGAGAGTTCTTGGCAGACACAGAGCAACTTATTCAACAGCTGCTGCAGCATCACAGACAGTTCTGACAGATCCGGGGGGCAATTGGTCAAAACTCTTGCCACATCCAGCGCAACACTGGGTTCCTCTTCTTGGTCCTCCTTACGCGCCTTGTTTTGGGAGCTGCCCTCCTTGCTGCTGCTCTCTGGCTGATGGCTGCCTTTGCTGGGACAGCACCACAGCATAAAGCACAGGACCAAGGGTGCAGCAATGGCCCATAACCACCAGTGCTGCTGGGCAGCCGAGAGCAGGGCTCCCCAGGTAAAGCCGCTCTTCTGCTCCAGCTCCTGCAGCAGCCGAGACATCTCCTGGTTCAGCTGCTGGGCACGCTGCTGCATGCGCTCATGCATGGCATCATCCAGCTCATCACCAACCATCTGTTGTTGCTGGATGAGGCTTACTACCAACCAATAGAAGAATGTTGCAGCCATGGCCTGCAGGAGGAGAGAGAGAAGGGCTTCAGTGGGGCTGGGCAGGAGGGAGCTGGCTGTGGGAGCCGCAGGGAGCTGGGGGCAGGCAGGAGAGGGGGTGAGCCAGCTGGGAGGCAGTAAGGCCTGTGCCCAGCCCCAGCACCCGGGCGTCCCCAAGCCCTGCCCAAGGCGCTCCCAGCAGCAGCTGGGCCCTCGATGCAGGGTGAAATAACTAAAACTTTGCACCCCGTAGCAGCAAACCCATATACGCTTTTAACAAAGTTGAGGATAACTTGATTTGGGTTACAGTGTTAGACTTAAAAGATGCCTTTTTCTGTCTACCCCGAGCTCAGGAAAGTCAAAAGCTTTTTGCTTTTGAATGGGAGTCTCTCAATAGAGGGAGAAAGATGCAGCTAAGCTGGACGGGTTTACCACAGGGATTTAAAAATAGTCCCACTTTGCTTGGTAACCAACTAGCCAAAGAATTGGAACAATGGCAACAGCCACTGGGAGATGGCGTTCTTCTACAATATGGAGATGACTTATTAATAGCGACCGAAACAGAAGAAGAATGTGTACAACAGACGATCTCTCTTGTAAACTTCTTGGGTTTAAGTGGCTACAGAGTCTCCCAACAGAAAGCACAGCTGGTGCAAGAAAAAGCGGCATACCTGGGATACGAAGTCTCCGCTGGGCAACGTTCCCTGGGAAGAACAAGGAAGGAAGCTGTCTGCCAGACACCCAGACTGGAAACGGTGAGAGATCTACGAACCTTTCCAGGAACGACAGGTTCGTGTCGTCTATGGAGGTATCAGTATGGACTACCTGCAAAGCCTTTATCTGATCCGCTGAGCACAACCCGAATCAACATAACATGGACTCCCGAGACAGACAAAGCATTCAAGGCTGAAATGAGAAGGCAGGGTGAGAGCCCACGCGCGGGGGCCAGCCTTTCTCCCCCAGCCCTCGTCCAGCCCAGCCTCCCGCCACGTGTGCACTCACGGCTGGCCCAGGCCTGCTGGCGCCCCTGGTAACTGTCCCCATTGTGACATCTGACATCCCAGGCCTGCTGGCGCCCCTGGTAACTGTCCCCATTGTGACATCTGACATCACCAGAGCGCATCACAGGCACGCCCACCGGCCAGCCCGGCCTTTGGCCCCAGCCCGCCTCAGCGGCTCACAGCTGCCCTGGTGTACTCCTTGAGGCTGGGCTAGAGTTAATTTCCTTCACAGCCGCTTGCCATGTGATACGCACGCTGCTCTATTTTGGACGTATTGTCATATGGAATCAGAGAGTCGTTTAGGTTGGAGAAGGCCTTTAAGATCACCGAGTCCAACCGCAAACCCAGCACTGCCAAGTCCACCAATAACCCATGCTGCGGTGCGCCACGTCTGCGCGTCTTTTAACTACCTCCAGGGATGGTGCCTCCACCACTTCCCTGGGCAGCCTCCTCCAGTGCTTGACAACCCTTTTGGTGAAGAAATCTTTCCCGGTATCAATCTAAACGTCCCCTGGTGCAACCTGGGGCCTTTTCCTCTTGTCCTAGCGCTTGTTACGTGGGACAAGAGACCGACATGCACCTGGCCACAACCTCCTCTCAGGCAGCTGCAGAGAGCGCTAAGGTCTCCCCTCAGCCTCCTTTTCTCCAGGCTCAACACCCCAGTTCCCTCGGCCGCTCCTCGTCAGACTTGTGCTCCAGAACCTTCACCGGCTTCGCTGGTCATCTTTGGACGTGCTCCAGCACCTCAGTATTTTTCTTGTAGTGAGGGGCCCAAAACTGACCGCGCTGCTCGAGGTGCGGCCTCAGCAGTGCCGAGCACAGGGGGACCATCATTCCCTAGCCCTGCTGGCCGCACTATTTCTGACACAGGCCAGGGCGCTCTTGGCCTTCCTGGCCACCTGGCCACACTGCTGGCTCATATGCAGCCGGCCGCTGACCAACACCCCCAGCTCCTTTTCCTCCAGGCAGCTTCCCAGCCGCTCTGCCCCAGGCCTGTAGGGTGGCGTGGGGTTGCTGTGGCCCGAGTGCAGGGCCTGGCACTGAGCCTTGTTGAACCTCATGGAATTGGCTTTGGACATCAACCCAGCCTGTCCACACCCCCCTGCAGAGCCTTTCTGTCTTCAGGCAGATGAACGCTCCTGCCCAGCTTGGTGTCGCCTGCAGACTTACTGAGGGAGCACTCAAGGCCCTCGTCCAGATCGTCGAGAAAGAGATTAAACAGAACTGGCCCTGGGACTGAGCCCTGGGGAACACCGCTTGTGGCTGGCCACCAGCTGGATTTAACTCCTTTCACTACCACTCCTTAGGCCTGGCCATCCAGCCAGCTTTTGGCCCCGCAAAGAGTGCAGCCGTCCAAGCCATAAGCAGCTCGTTTCTCAGCAGAATGCTGTGGGAAAGGGCGTCAAAGGCTTGTCAGACGCTCACAGCTTTTGACCCAGGCGGCTCCCTTGGTGCTGACCACTGTGCTTGTGGTCGAGGGTGTGCTCTTGGTGCCTTTGGGACAGCAGCGGGTGCGGGGTGGTATATCTCCCGATATCCTGGTGGCGGGACGGGGCCTCTCCACGGCAGGATCTCTGTGCTGCTGTGCCACTGCGAGAGGACAGTGCTTCCAAAGAGATGTTTCCCAAGGGGCATGACGGGGTGCGGGTGGACGTTTCCCAGCAGGCAACTCCCGCTGCCGAGAGAGCACCGTCTTCTCCATGTCCAGCATGTTCACTTCTGCGGTACCAGCTCCCTGGGGAGTGTCTGGCACGGGCAGATTCTCCAGCCGGCCCCCAGTGAACACGTGGAGGCACATCAGCGGTGCCTCCCGCTTGGTCCCTGCCCAGCCGCAGCTGCCAGGGAGTTTCTGAGCCTGTGTGGCATTGCCACCGTGGCCGTGAAAGTGTGAAGGGGAAGCAGGGTGACTATCATCTTTGCAGCCACTGTGGTCTTCAGCGGCTATTGTATCCCATGTAATCCATGATTTATTTTTAATGGTATAGGAGTGACTCCAGCAGGAAATGCCTGAACCAGTGGAGGACAAGCCTTACAAGAAGCAGCGCAGGTGTAGCAGTGACCTGACTTGAGCTGGCTTTGGTGCCCGATAACCCCATACCAACAGAAAACCTCTCCTCTGCTGAATGACCACCATAATAGACCGTGTTCATTGACTAAATGAACCCAACGGACATTTTGTGGACATTTTTTAGACATTTTTACAGGGGTGGTCCATAGACTAGGGCAATGGTATCTGTGTATTTTATCAAAGGATGGGAAGGGTGATGGTGGTTAATGAGGTTGTATTGGAAAGTGTGGCATGATGTAAATGGTATGGAATAATGGGTGGATACTGACCTGGCTTCAGCCAGAATAAATTGGTTTTCTTCTTAGTAGCTAGTGCAGTGCTGTGTTGTGGACTTGGTGTGAGAACAATGCTGATAAATGTCAGCGTCCTTTAGTTGTTGTTTGACGTGGAAGGTTCAGATACAATCTGTCCTTCACAACAGCTGCAACTTGCTACAACTTTGGCCTGCTATTACAACACAGTTACTTGGATTGCTTATAATATGCCCATTGTGTCTAGCCACTCCACAGTTGCTAGGTAACGTTTATACTAAATCTAGGACTTTTCGGTTCCTTGGGCCCTGCCAGCAAGAGGGCTGGATGGGCATGGGAAATTGGGAGGGGACACAGCTGGGACAGCTGACCCAAGCTAGCCATAGAGGTATTCCATACCGTATGGCGCCACGCTCAGTGTATAAACTGGGGGAAGGAGGAGGAAGGCAGGGACATCTGGCATTATGGCGTTTGTCTTCCCGAGTAACTGTCGGGCGTGCTGGAGCCCTGCACTCCTGGGGATGGCTGATCACCTGCCTGCCTGTGGGAAGCAGTGAATGAATTGTTTTGCTTTGCTTACATGTGTGGCTTTTGCTTTACCTATTAAATTGCTCTTATCTCAACCCTCAAGTTTCACATTCTGATTCTCCTGCCCATCCCTCTGAGTGAAGGCAGAGCGAGTGAGCGGCTGCATGGTGCTTGGCTGCTGGCTGGGGTTAAAACACAACAGAGCCAACAATTCCTAAATGTAGTGTTAATATCCAAATGTGTGACAATAAAGTTTAATATTTCTGATGGGGGGAAGGAGGGCAAAGAAGTGACTTCTGAAGTGGACATTTTAATAAGAGGTTAAAGATTTCCTCTTTATAAATTTTACATGGTTGAAGTCTTGGAGGAGAGATATTGGGTGAGTTTCTAGCTTAGAACTGTGGGAATTACAGGCAGAAGAGTCCTCTGCTAAAACTCTAACAACAGGACTGTGTCCAGGGGAAATATTGTTCCACCACCTCTGCTAAAAAGCCCCAAAACATTTCCTCACACATGATTCAAGCTTGGAATATTTTAATATAGAACTTGGCAGAAAGAAGATCCATAGATGTTTCCCATAGTAGACTGCCCTTCATTCTTCTAAGCATATTTAAAATCAAAGTATCTTAAATTCCCCCAGCAATGTCATTTATTGTACACATAAATAAACAACTCAGTAGGCTACAACTCATGATGGTAAAGAATTTCTTCAGAACAGGACAAAACATCACAGTTTCCAGAGTTAAGTTTTTAAACTGTAACTGGACATGGTTTTAAATAGTGTTAGTAACCACCACCACACTGCCTGAAAACATTCACATTGTTCATATTTAATAGTGTTACACACAAATTACTTGATTAAAAAAATACCCAAACCAATGCACATACACGTACTTGAAACGGAGGAGAATCCTTGTGTAGCATTTGGGTGCTTATTTCTCAGTAGAAAAGGCCCTCTTCATCAATGGTGGGGGTGCTTTTCCAACATCAAACATCATTTCCAGCAGAGGATTATTAAGGCAGCACCAGTCAGGTATGCGGCCTGTCTGGCTGTAATATTCTTTGGACACAGATCGACTCCCAAGTATGTCCTGAAGTGCTCCAAAAATGGCTCCTGCATTATTGGAGGTGGTGAGAAGTTGCATTAATTTGATGTACTGAATTTCTTTTTCTGCTTCTTCCCACCAAGAATCCCAACAGTTTTTTTTCATTTCTGTCCCCAAAATTAAAGGAATGAAAGGATATAACCACTTTCCTTGTCAGTAGCCCAGCTAGTCCCAAATTGCTTCCATTTATGTCCCCGAAAGTAACTGAAAACAAAGAATCATGTAGTCTCTGCTGACAGCTAAACTGGCCTAGTTGACCTGCTTCTTATGACAAAGCTTCCTAGAAGTTTTTATTTTAAGCACTTCAAACAAACCACCTTGTGTTTAAGAAAACTTCCTCTCCCCAGAAAGTGCATCACACAATACGCATAAGAAGTTTACATGATTCAAGACTGCAGCAGCTGACTAGCACTGCCAGTAAAGAAAAGTATGAGAGAACTTGGTGCATAAGTCATTCTTGTTTGCTGATCTTAGAAGTGGACTCAAAAGGTTTTAAAACCAAAAGTTTATAAACATCTACCTTTCAAAGCATATAGAAATAAAATATCTACCTTTACAGTTAAGGTTAGTTTCTCATACGTACCAGCTGGGCTCAACTTAGTAACCAAAAGCTTGGAAAAGCATGAATTCTTATCAACCTGAGAACATTTCTGAGGAGTTGCTAGCAATGCAAAGCCCTGCCATTTCTCTGACTCACGAATACAGCATCCAAAATCCGTCACAGATGTGCTGTATTTGTTACTGGCACTTGCAAACAGCACAGGGAGTTAGCAGCCTCAGGTGTCTCCATAGCTCACAGCTCCTCAGTAATTAAACTTGCTTTTTCAATAGGCAGATCTTCCCACACACAGAAGGTCTCTGGTCTAACTACTTTACTTGTGTCACAACATGGTGGTACCCCTGTACTGCACTTGAGTCAACACCTTATCTTCCACACCTCTTTCAAATTGCTCATCACCTATTTAAAGCTCCTATAACCTGCAGCACCATTCTGCGCTCCAAATGTCCCTGAGCGTGCTTTACTCCACACAATTTCTTTCAGAAGGGCGTAATGATTCCAAAGAGCTCCAGTGCAGCTTGATTTCAGTTCTACTAACTTTTACAGCTATTTATTCATTACAAATCTCACTTGGAAGGTCTGTTTTTCACTTTGTACCTTTGCTTAGTAGTGTTTTCATTCTTACCTCCCAGCCAGGCCACACAGTTGGGTTTTGCAGGTGGAGTGTGAATTCTGAAGGTTTTAGTGGCAAGTGCTTCTTTGTATTTTGGTTTCTCTACCAGGTATCTAATTTCAGCCATAAGCCTGTGAAGGAATCCTGGCAACATAGCAGTGCCACCAGTAACTACCAAGTTCTCTGCCAGCTGCTTCCTGGTGTCTATTGGACACTAATGCAAAGAGGAATAATAATACAAAACCACACATTTTAACTCAAGTTGCACAAACCAGTATTCAGAGGTCTGTTAGAAATTCAGTCAGTCTTTCTGTGCACTTCCACTACCTGGCTGAAACATAACGAACATAATTTTTCCCCAGACTTCCCAAGAAAAGGCTTAGGAACTGCCCAGCTGAAGCTTTCATGGGCATATTGTGAGTGCCTGTAAAGCCCTTCAGCTGAGAGAGGCCAAGACAACAGAGGACAGAGGTTATGAGTGCCAATAATTCCAGAGTTCTGTGAGAAGATGTGTCAGAGAGAGGTGAAGCCTCAACCAAGTGCTCTCAGAGAGGGAAAACACATACGAGACGGACTCTTTTTAGCTCCATGTCGAAAAAAGGTACTATAGAAGTCTCAGTGGCAGAAAAGGTTTCTGCTGGAGCTTGCTTTAGGCATCAGATAATCCAATCAGAAGACACAAAGGCATGAGAAGACCAAGCTTTGTCAGTTCTGCGCCTCACAAACAGATCTGCCCCATCCCTCTGAAAAATATTCCAGACTGCTGTGGTCCTCTTGTCCACAGGAAGTAACTGGATGCTATTTAACACTTTTTAATTTAACATTTCTCTCTGCCAAGGAGTGATGCAAGGTAAATGCCTAGAGGTACAGAGGTGAGGGGTCAAGGCACAGATTTAAACTATTTTTTTAATAAGGATTTCTAATTGAAATGTTAGTTACATCATCCAAGCCTATGACTCTCCAACAAATTATGTCTCAGCAAACTAATTTAAATGGCAGTGATAACTCAGGAAGTCAACTTTAATTAACATATGTACACCATCACATAATGAAAATTTCCATGTATAGTGTTTTCCTAATGCATTATTTTCCTAACAAGAAATGAAGCGTTTGTATATGCCAAGAACGAATCTAATATGCTGCCTGTAATAGAGATGTCCAAATTAATTTTATTCTGTCTTAGGAAAACCAGAAGTCTGCAGGACTCAGTCTAACTGAGGAAAACACCTTGAAAAAAGAAGAAAAAGAATTCCTGTGTCATTTCAGTTTAAGCAGCGTAATTCCTACAACACCAAGTATTAGTCACTCCATCATCATTACATATGTAGAGCCCCACCCCCAAACAAGCGCAAGCTAGGTTTTTACTTTTGCTGAGGAGTGAGCACTGCTTTCTTAGAAAACTGTCCTATACATGCTGCTGTACAACAAAGAGTAAGAAAACAATCACAGAGTGGATGACACATGGTGACTTACTACCCCACAGAAATTCAAGTGGCAGAACGCTAGGAGTCATGCTGTGAAATGTTTTCAACCAACCGCAACCTGCAGTCAGAATGGTGTTACTCTAGAAAGAGTAATTTATAACAGCAGATTCTCTAAGGCTGAAGACATTCAATAAATTGTTTATAATATATAGATACCTGAACAAGTGAATCTAAGATCAAAGTGGCAACAGATGTCTCTTCATTATCCTGTTCAAACAGTATTTCAACAACAGAGTCTCTGTTGAAGACAGGAAACAAGTGTTAATGAGAAGCAACACTACACTATGAGCTAACACTCATGAACAGCAGAGCTGGAAATAACCACAGACTTCCTGCTGACAACACAACATCACCACATCTGTCATACAGTCCATGCACCAGGCAGTGCCAACAGGGAGGACACAATGAACACCCCGTTCACTTCGTTAAACCTGTCTCATCATCATGCATTAAAACTCTGTTTCTGTTTCCCCCATCCCAGCAATCTGTTTACTCTCATCTTCAACTGTGAGCTCTCTGGAGAAGCTGACACCTCTTGTCATGGGCTTGCACTGTGCCCAGCACAAACCCTTAATTTATGAGACATTAAAAGCATATGCAAGTGTTTCATTGAAATTCAATTTTATGAAAATTAATGTGCTTTTAGAGTTGAAAACACACCCTCCTAAATACTCTGCTACAGTATTTCTTACCTGATAGGGCCAACTACATGGAGAATCTTTTCTCCATCTAAAGGATAGTCCACATCTGGAGGTGGTGAAGGACGCTAGAAATAATAACATATGTGCATTATTTTAGAGGCCCAAAAGGCTACATCCACTTCAAAAGACCAGGATAAGCTTTATTTTCCACCCACCTCAGCACCACCACCAATGTTGAACTTGGCTGCTTGGATTTTCAGTCCTCGTTGGAGATCACTCACAAAACAAGTGCGGACTTCATAACAGAAAAGAAAGGGGCAGAAGACAGACTTTGCTGGATCCTTTCATTACCAATAAAGACAGTAATTTTGCTTAATTTAGAGAACACACACCTTAGGCCCTTGCTGGTCCAAGACATCATCAGATAAATACAAAGAAAAAATGGTCTCTACACTTTAACAGAGTTCAGATGCTATCTAGACCATGAAGCCGACACTGAAACTATGCTAGGACAGACAAGATTTCTTTCTCACACAAGGTACATAAGATTTTAAGACACAGGGATATTACTAATTGTGCTTTTGGCTACCACAATGTGCCAGGGTTTGTATTCTGCTGTCAAACACGCCACTGCAGGTCTTGCACCATGGCTTCAAATGAGACACTGCTCATTTTCTAAAGAAGCTGGAATCATACAGTATTTTTCCTAAGGCAATTCTTCAGCACCCTAAGAATTCCAGAGGTTGGTTGTGGTGGTTTTTTTCTTCAGGCAACACTGATAGAGCACAATTTAATTTGTATCCCAGCTGTTAGTGTTATTATATACTTATTTATTTGTATCTGGTCAAATGAGCATCTTCTTCATAAATGGATATCACAAAGAAACCATCCCTCAATACACAGACACTCACAATTTCAACCCTAGCATATTATATCTGGTTCCAAAAGACTGTGTAAAAGGACAACTGATCAGCAAATTGCTTTCAAGTCCAGGAATTAGAAATGCAACTTCCACTTGACATAGCACCAGCTTCATATTACTTACTTTGCATTTGACTGATGCATTTCTTCCTAATTTGGCCCAAGAGATACATACTCGTTGCTATTTCCTATGATTATAGATATTTTTATATATGTTGCACATGAAACATTACATAGGAATTCATCCAAGTTCTGCCCAAAGATAGACTCTATTTTTTCTGGTGTAAATGTAGTCCTTGACTCATCTTGCCTACCTGATTAACATGCCAAAATGTCTTTTATACATAGGTTTTTTTTTTTTTTTTCAAAATTGACTTTCAGGAAAATTGAGCCTTCCTAGTTAATTTATAAACAAACCTCACTTGAAATATTCTTGTGTCATCATGTTATGACTACTTAAATGCTGCATTTGCAAACAAAACAGATTTATGGTAACAGGTTTTGAACATCTGCTAACTCTAAGTTCCATGTAGAGTACACACTGTACACATTCATATGCAAACAAAATGTCGGTAGTTAAAAAATGCAACACAACGTTAACCTGACCTCCTGGTCACAGGATACATACAATAGTGTAATACTCTTTCTGCACCGGTCTACCGAATGTGTCTGAGCTACATCTGAACAACGCATAGGCTAAATGTGAAAGAGAAATTCAACATGATTTTGGTTTTGCTTTCAAAAGAGGAAGAACACTGCAAGTTCTTCCAGTAGGTAAGAAACATGGTAAACAGAGAAGATAAAATAAATTCCTAAATATGAAGTATTGCACACTTGTTATCACACTCTACTGAGCAATATAAGAACTAGTTTCATGAAGCAGAAAATTTTACCTTTTATATCCTCTACTATGTCTTCTGGAACTGAGCCTGAAATAAAAAAAGTAAAAAGCTTTTGTTCTAGGTTGTTAAGTGTAGAAAGAGAACTTAAGAATGAAACTAAGTTTGAATTACATTTAATACATTAAAATTTCACTTTGACAAGAGCTTTTAAAGATTTCTAGGGAAGAAAGACTATTAAGAACAGAAAAAGTATGTCTTCTCTCACAACAGGCTGAAAAATTACTACAGAACTTTTACCTCAGCCTTCATTCAAACCTGCTGTTATGAGAGGCTTATCATAAAAATAATATACCTGTTAAATACAGAGAAACAAATCCTGAAAGTAGATCACATAAGATGTGGTGAATACTAAAATAATTTTATTTACTGTTAATATTAATCCACTTTCCCCAGTGCAAGTTCATATATGCTACATCAAACAGACCTTACCCATCACGGATGGAAGGCTCTGTCCTTTGGCTAATCCTGTATCAACTGTGCACTGCTCCAACAACTGATATTCCAGTTCCCTAAAACATGGCACGGGAAGTTAGTAGATAGTTATTAATTCAGGCTGATTCTCTGTATTATGCTTAAGGGACGTTATTTATTCCCTTCAGTTACATTCTTCTAAATATAAACTGAAACAGGTTGATTTCTACAGCTTCTACTACATCAACAAAAGCCAAACAGCAGTAACTTTAAATCAGACGCTATCACAGTAACAGTTATGATTTAAGTCAAGTTCAGCAGGAATCTTTGTTCATTAGTCAAAGATGAGCTTTCATAAATAAATCAGTAAAGTGGAATGTGTAACTGTGAACTTACTTGTGGATAGCCTTTCCTCCCAGGGGAAGAGAACCCCAGCAGCTCAGAATTGGAATTCCTTCATATATCTACATGACGATCAGGAAATTCTCCTTTTTTGTTTAGGAGTTTTCAGTCTGCTGGAACTACATGTTTTTTCCTCTCAACAATCTCTTGCATTAGCTATTGGAAACACTTTCTAACTGCTTTTCTCTACAATTAATCTCTATTATATAAAGTCTGAAGTTATGAACCAGCCTTCCCAAGTTTTGAGGGAACACAGATTTAGCATGCCAGCTGTGAAAAGATTCCACACATCATGGTATCTTACAGTCAAAACCCAGACTGCCTGATCTGTTCCTATTACTTTTTAGCACACTTGAAGTCTATAAAAATATGTTGTCACAACAGCCCTATTGGTGAAAATTTTGTTTGCGTATTATGAAGGATACAGGCAGCACCAAGCTTTCTGCATATCCACAGTCTAGCACCATGGCAGAATTGATCCCAAGTGTCAGAAGAGACATTAGATGACTTGGAGCAAACAAAACGGAAGGTACCTACATGGAAACCAAAAGGACAATTAACAGAAGGGGGGAGTGGGGGGGGAAGACAGAAACAAATCACCCAAAGCACTGATGTTTTCTCCAAATGTCATATTAAAAGAAAACCCAGGCAACTTTACCTTGAGGTAAGCATTTTTAATTTAGTTTTTAAGGTTGCATAATAACAAACAAAGCCCAACAGGATTCTACACTCGTCTGTGGTACGTACCAGTTACTTCACTAACAACGAATCTTGGAATGGGCTCGTAAGAAAAGTGTTAATTACTGAACTCATCTTAAGTCCTACACCAGGTTTCTTACCGCCATCGTCATTGAAAAGAAATCAAAGAAACTAAAACAGCTACTTGAAATGTTGTAATAAGGACTTGAAGATGTGAACAAAGGTGCCAGAAAACCCATAAAAGCGTGCCTTTATGACAATGCACTGTTGCACACAAACTCACAGAAGAGGCTATTTTAAAACACTCTCCCAAAAGCAATGTGGAAACTCAAGTCCAAATTACACAAGAATTACTTTCTTCTCCTAGAATTCCATAAATCAAGTTTACTAGACAGAGACAGTTCCTTTAATGGAACACTTTGAAGCATGAATTAAACGAGCAGGTTCAGTAAATCTTGGATTTAAGGGCAACATCAACAATACTTAGCCCGAAGAAACAAGTTGTAATATTGAGGCTGTATTAATACGCCACTCTTATTATTTGCACCAAATGGAAATACTAGCCAGAGAGAATTAACCGCTGTCCTGGTTTCAGCTGGGATAGAGTTAATTTTCTTTTTAGTTGCTAGTGCAATGCTGTGTTTTGGATTTGGTGTGAGAACAATGTTGATAACACACTGATGTTTTTGGTTGTTGCTGAGTGGTGTTTGTACTAGGTCAAGGACTCTGTAGTTTCTCAGACCTTGCCAGAGAGAGGGCTGAAGGAGCATGGGAAGTTGGGAGGAGACACAGCCAGGTCAGCTGACCTGAACTAGCCAAAAGGCCATTCCATAGGATGGCACATCATGCTTGGCATATAAACTAGGGGGGTTGGCCAGGGCCTGCCAATCATTGCTTGGGGACTGGCTGGGCATCAGTCAGCAGGTGGCAAGCAGCTGTACTATGTGTCACAAGTTTTCTTTTCTCCTTTCCCTTTGGATTTCATTCCTCTCCCCTTCTCCCTCCTCTTCATTCTAACTGTTATTGTTATTACTATTATTATTGTCCCTTTGTTTTTATTTTATCTCAATTACTAAACTGTTCTTATCTCAACCCTCAAGTTTTACACTCTTCCAATTCTCCTCCTCACCCCCTTGGGTGAGTGGGCAATGAGCGAGCACTTAATTACCAGGTGACATTAAGCCACAACAACCTCACATCAGTATTAGCTGGCTTAACAGGTTACGAAGTCTCTCCATCAAAATACAACTTTCCAAGTCACAAGTAATTTTCAACAACCAATTCTGCATGGGAGTGCTTTATCTGAGATGTGTTTTTTTCTTGGAAGGGGATTCGGAAAAAAACAATCCAAATCACTCAAATCTTTCAGCAATTTCAAGTCATCAGAAAACTTTATCTATAGTAGGAGAGAACTATGCAGAAGTTTAAGATTAGTTGGTAAACTGTGTTGTGGAAGCACAGTGAAGAAGTACTGCACACAAAGCAGTTTCACCACTTTTTACAGAAGAACCTTAATCTTTGTTCTACCTGAATTGAAGAATTATGGAATCATCTTCCAAAATATTTTCTGTTAGAACTAAGCAAGAATTAGGCTCAGACTTTTCTTCAAAAAGACCGATTAGCAGAAAAGAGAATGAATTTCAGGTAAGCTTTTATCTAAAAGGGTACAGCCAGGGGTTAGATCACATTAGGCAAAGACACTGACTCTGGTAGAAGTCATGAGATTCGCTGACGGAGCACCAACAAATGTTTAAATATATTCTGGCTTCAGGCAGTGCTCGATGGGGATTACTTGATCTGTCTGGAACAGTGCTATGTGAGCTGTATTTTTGTATGAACCAGAGAAACCTTTCAGATTCTTCTTAATAGGTCCTGTTTCGTGGCCTCATGAAGTCAGAATGGAACAAAAATGGCCTTCAGTTCAATTTCCAAGCCCTACCCCCCCAGATGACCACCTGCTTTTTTTCATCTTTTTTATGCCTCCCTCATTCTTTTGGCATTATTTTCATTTCTTTGTCTGCATCTGGTAGGGATTGTAAATAAAATTTCTACCAGCAAGTGCTATGCTGAGCATATACAGTAGTTAGGTAAAACACACACCTCAAAATGCTTGAAAAGAACTCTTGTGAGCGTGTCTCTGAAGTGTGAAGGGCACAAGACAGATTCTATGATCACAACACGACGGTCTCTGGGATTCACCAGCAGATGTCTAAAACAGACAAGACACGTAAACCAAAACTGGTAAGATTAAGCACATATTATGACACCTACCTTGTTTTCATATTCCATTCTCCTCAAAAATCCTAAAAATATGCATTTAGGTAGCATTTCTACAGCAGATCCCCAAGTCTTTTTAATCTAATAAACCTAACACTTTTCTAAAAGAAAGTTAGGAAGCTGAGTTACAGAAAGCAAGTTACAGAGCTATCTGCCAGCAGGCTCTAGTTCTGAATACCTGTTATAACCTTCTAAATCAATATAAAGAAATGCAAAAATAGTCACGCATAATAGCTATCAATGCCTTGTCCAGTGTCATATAGTGTGCCTATAAAAGAGGAAGAATGACGATACAGATGTCCTAATTTCAGTGGAAGAAGATGAAATTGTCCTGATTTCAAATAGAAAGCAATGATCAAGGACAGGGGAAAAAAAAACCAAAACCAACTCTCACCAGAAGATCTGAGACACAGAAATTAAGTACTGGTTTCCCTGTGTCAAGTGATGATTCTTTACTGTGTGAAAATAAGGACTGGAAGTAAAGAGAAAAGACTAAGTCCAACTTCGTTATTCATTAATCGTACTAAAAATACAAGAAAAAGAGGTAATATTGGAGTAAAAATATTCCACGGGTTAAGATTCCTCCTTCCAAACCACTCTCACGTGGAAAGAGCTCTGCACCAATATAAGATGAGCTTCAGCCCTACCAAAATCAGTGTAACTTCTTAGGTAATGACTCTTCTCTACCAAGTAGTTTATAAATGCCATAGTTAAAAGGCAACTTATAAAATACTTTCTATTTCTAGAGAGCAACTGATGCTGCAGAACATTAACTCTTTGCAATATAACCTGAATCTCAGCACCACTGAATTTCTCCTGCAAGAACACAGCCAGGCAGCCACCTGCAAAATCTCGTTTCTGTTTTCTTAATTCAACTAGACAGCAGCCTTCAGTCACGCTTCTAACACCTCCCAATTTACTCAGAAAAGAGCTGCAGAAGGCTTGCATAACTAACGGTCAAGTATCTGTTACCTGAAATACAGCATATGGATAAATTCCTTTAGATACGAATATAGCTCTTCCGTATTAATATTATACTGAACAACTTTGATAGGCTGTAAAGTAAAAATATCCACAGTTAGCTTAAATACTAGGCAGTGATTATACATAAATATATAAATGATATATAAATACATATATATGATAATATATATGAACGCATATAATCTGATACAGATACAGAAGTACTCACACTTGCCTGATTTGCTCTATGTCCTTAAAAATGCATCTCATAAACTCACGCTATAACTAAACTCCAGAATTTATTCATGCTAATTTTTCGTACTGGTATCTTATCTCAACATTAGTATTTCAAAGCCGCCATCCTCTACTAATGAAAAAAAAACCAAACACATTTCTTGAGAAATTTCTTTGCCTAGCTATGACCCAAACATAAGCTGCATGGGTGATGAGTATGTATTAACACCAGCACTGGTATCATGCTTACTTGCATCTAGTTATGATTTTTTAATAGCAGCAGTTACAAGATGATGAAAAATAGCCTATGATGGACAGAAAACATATCTGCAAATTCCTTCTATACCATAACATATATCAAACATTATAAAGGTAACACTGTTCAGGTAAAATAGTTTACCTTTGCAACATCAGGTTTCTTTATTTCACTAGGAATAATGCATCTTGGTCCTGTTTCTCCTGCAAAACCACACCTAAAAGAAAATATTGAAAACTTTATGATTTGGAGTCACTCTTTAATACACTGGGTCTAGCAATCAAAAGGCAATTAATTAGGGATATCTCTGTGACTGCAAAGAGGTGTCTTGTGTATTGCTTTTCTATCTAGCTATTTTGAATGAGAAAGATTTTATATCTTTTTACTGACTCCCTCTCAGCTACATTAAACAAGTTTTCTTCACTTCTCTAAGGACTGCAATGCTCAGTTCTGATGCGCCTCCAAATTTCCACTGAGTAGTTTTCTGTTTATAACCATACACCTGCAACCTTCGTCATTGCCTACTAAATTTCCAAAGAACCATCTTCCTGTATCCCCCGTACAGTCCCACAGTTTTCACTGAAACTCTTAGTAAGGCAAGATTAAGTTATCATGACATCTTTAAACCCTCATCTTCTATGACTCTTATTTCGAAGAAACAAAAGACAAAGACGTGATGATCACAATCATGCAGGTCCTATGGCCTATTTTGCTGCTGATCAGCAACATTTCACTGACACTTTTTTCCTACTTCCAGCACTGAAATGCATTACCTTCACAAGCATCCTGGGCAATACAAGGCATTACTGCCTCGAGACGACTGGTTAATCCTCCAGGCCTCGACAAAACACGAGAGCTCTGCATCCAGCTTAGATGCAACATAATAAAAATAGCTGCAACCTCAAAACAAACTTTTCAGAAACCCATCTGGTTTTCATAAAGCAGTTGCACCTTAAATGGCACAAGAACCGTGGACTGGAGAAGGCAAAACCAAAAGAAATTCAAGATTTGGTTTTAAGAAACTCAGTGCTTGACATTTGTTTCACCAGTGCCACCCCTATTAAGTACAAACCTCAGAAGAAAACTGCAGCAGAAAACACTAGTAGAAACCTACAAAGCTGCTGGACTTTGAGTATGTTTAATGTAAAAGGTCAATACTTTATTTTCATATTTGGCAACTATCAATGTGTTTCTTCAGGTCATTTCAGAAAAATAATCTGAAAATAGACACAAATCAGAATTTAAATTTTTAACTTAGTCTCCCAAAGACTTGTATGGTCCCAGTGTGTATAACTGTTGTCCCTGCCTGTCATACTGACAACTTTTGAACTTTTGGTTAATTTCAGACTTATTTGGAAAAGAACAGATTTCTGTCATAATTAAGTTGCTATCTCTTCTACAAGAATGAAGCCTGGAAACAGACCCTAAAAACAGACTATTCAGGGGAAATGCCTTTCCATGAGAGCATATTAATACGCAAATAATGCCCATGGGATAAAACTTCACAAGTGCCCCAGATCTGAGAAAAGCCTGTGATCGACAATACAACATGAATCCACAAAAAGCCGCTTCTGGAATTGCTCATGTCCATCCATGAAGGCTTTATTAAATCCTCTCCATAACCACACCATAGTGATTTCCAGGTAACAAAGCCTGACTGCTGGTCTGCAATTACACAATCACTTGAAAGAAAGCAAGTACAACTTAATACAAAACAAAGTTTGACCAAGAAACCCTGTTCCTGCAACTCCTGCCTCTTTAGACAAGCAGAGAAATCCTCAGGGTTTCAAGGAGGTAAACACATCAACAACGCCACAGGCAGGGGCCTAGGATAGTAATATAGTACTATATTACTATATAGCAATATAGTATACATGTATATACATATGGCATACACCTGAATGTATGCTTTTGTTACAAGACAATCTTTTTTTCTGTATGCAGGTCACCTCTCCACACAGGCCACTGAAACCCTGGGAGCATTTCCACAGTATTTTAATTCCAGGCACTGGGCCGACTGCTTAAACTGCTTAAAAAAGCCCTTTTTCACGAGGGCTGCATGGACCTTGGACACGAGTAGGGAGGTACCTGGAGGTTTCTAACATAACGGGGTATTTTAGCATTGGGCGGGCAGAGGCACGGCTACGTTTTTAGCCCACAACATAAATAACTAAAGACCGAGCACTTCTGCTTGCACCTCAAGTTTTACCCTTTCTTTATCTAAAACACGAGAGTACGAAAATAGGCATACTGTCGGCTTTGTACCACGCAGATCACCACAGAAAAGGGGCGAGGGGAAAAAAAGCCGCACAGTTATCCATCGCGACGGCAGGCCCGCCCCGCAGCCGCGACACTGGCTGCACGGCGAAGCCTGTCGCAACACAAGGGGGGGGGGCGCAAGGCGGGAGGCGCAGCGCCACTCACTTGGTGAAGGCCTCGCCCAGGTCTATCACGACGGCGGTCTTCTCACCGCCGCTGCCTAGGCCCTCGTAGAGCGGCATCACGGTCTCACTTCCCCTCAAACGGCGGCGCGGCGGGGCCTTCCTCCTCCCCGGCGCGGCGGGGCCTTCCTCCTCCCCGGCGCGGCGGGCTGTCCGCGGCGCCTGCTCGGACCCGCGCCGCCGCCCGCCCTGCAGCGCTGCGGGAGGGCCAGGCGCGCAGCGGTCTCCCCTCCGCTCCGGCGGCGGGCGGGGAGGGGCCGTTTTCCCGCCGGACGAGGTCCCTGAGGCACAGCCCGGGTGGCGCCGTTGCTGGCTTGAAGGCGGGCCGGGGGGAGCGGGCTGCCTCGCTGCGGTGAGGAGATCAGCGCTTGGGCTTGCCCTGCCCGAGGGAAATGGCTGTGGTGCTCGGAGCTGGTGGAGGGTAAAGGCACGCTGGGGCGGCCGTGCTGTAGGGGTGCGTTAATTTACACCGCACAGCTCATTTCAGAGGGGCCAAGCATCGCCTGTCTGTGCCTTCCAGCCATACATCGAACCATTTCTTGTATCCTAAAGCCCTCGCAAAAACTTAAAGCTACCACGAGCCCTGCAGCGCGTGCTCTGGCTGCCGTCAGATTTAATGCAAGAGCCATTTACTACAAGGCCAAATGTATAGGTACCCTCAGGGTGTAGTGTCCTTCCTCTCAAACAGAAGTGAATGTTGTCTCAGGGGAGCAAAAAAGCCCCATCTCTTTACTGGTCCGAGAGAGCAGTGGTTCAAGAGTGAACACAAATACAGTGAGGATAGAAATGATAACCACCATGGTAACCCATGCTTTCAAGACTGGCTCACCTGTGTCTCATGATCAGAGAGAGAGGTAGATCAGCTGTGGTGGTAGCCAACTGGTGGGGCACAAGTGCTAAAAATCTAATTCAAATTGGCTCGATTTCACCCATTTTCATGAAAGTATCATTGTGCTGGTTCAGCTGCAGTTTGCCTTCACCTGTGTTTTTTAAAGAAGGGAATATCGCTGTCTGGGCTTTCAAGATCACAGAGCCCCACAACAAGCCACATTTCACAAAGTTTGCGAGAACACTATTATTTCAAATCCTGACAAAATTACAGGCTCTCAAAACCAAGATCTTACTCAGTCCTGGAGCAAAGAAAAAACTCTGTAGAAAAGCATGCATGTGCCCACATACTAAAATAGAAGACTTTGAGTCAATGCTGAGGTTTTAATTCCATCAGGCTTAGAAAATGTTAAGTTTTTCTGAATAATCTTCATCTCTGTATTATAAGTGAATGTGAGCTCTGCTGCAGGTAAGGTCAGTCACCACTTGTTGACAAGTTACTCAAACTGAAATGCACATCCTTGCTTAGATGGTACTGACATTTCTGGTTTGAAGTAGCTGTGTCATGAAAGCAGCTTAGCATGAGTTTGTGGGAATGGGCTCTAGAAGCACCTCAGGGTGTGGACGGAGAGACAGTTATCCAAAGCCAGACTGAAGAGAGGAAAAGCACATGCCAAAAGGCAGCACATGAAAGTCTCCCAAGAATTAATAATCCCCACAGGCTAGTAGTCCTGCTGAATCTGCCAGTGATAAACTCAGGAGTCCAAGAGTTTGGTGCATTTGTGCAAGGCTCTCAGCGTCAGCAATGGGTTGTCTGACTCCAACTGCATCCACAAAGGCAGTGGCTGTGCTATGCTGACAGAGACAAAATGATTACCTATACACCCAAAAAACCAAGGCACCCTTTGAGGGGACTTGGTGAACACCCACCTAGAAGCATTGGCACGTCAGTACGAGCCTCTATTTCTGGGTAAATAGCTGGGGTTGGCCTTCCGACTGTCTCTCCAGCTGGAACACAGAGAGAACATCTGTATGTGACTGAAGTGTGCGATCAGTTATCTACTATTAATAATAACAGATGGACCCTATTAATAGTAAGAGCTTAATAAATAAAAGGTGTTCTAATTAATATTGTTTGTGATACGTGTCTCCCTGTGACTTGATCCCCTAGTGGGGAAAAGTGATTTTAGAACAGATGTTGGCTAGTGTAATGACGATCTGGGATCACTTGAGAGAGATTTCTAATGTAGCGCTTATCCAACTCCTAACAACCAGCTACTTTCCCCTACCAGTCATCTTCTTCTTCTTTCCTCACAATAACCACACCTGTGAAATCAGCTCTCTTCAGGCATTGTCAGTGCCTGCCCAGGTGTGCCACTGTGGGCCTGATCACGTCCCAAAAGATCTGTCACAGAGTGCATGAGACTCATTTCTTCTTCAGGGAAGCAAAATGAATATTAAAAAAGCGATTAACTGGTGAGTTGGGTCTAGACGTTGCTTATTGCTAGACAGGCAAGCCAAAGAGACTGAGTGCAGGAGGGCAAGAGCACTAATGAAGCAAGAGGATTTCAAAGTAGTCTGTCGTGACACTGATGTGCTCTGTTGCCACTGAACCCAAACCACCTGAGCTGTGAGCCACTGTAGTAGTTCATAGATGCTGTGTTTTTCAGGTACTCTGCAGCAGTGCTGTTTGTCCCACATCCATATGTTCTATTTAGGATCTGTGAAGGTGGAGGAGTGTGCGAGAGTTGGATGATGAGTGAGAGTGATGTCAGACACCAGAAGCTGTCGCTGCCACCATCTGCTCTGTCACCTGAGCAAACCTCTGCACTAGCCCACTGTTGCACTAGCAGCTCTGCATAACTGCTTTCTCCTTGGCTCCTGTCACAGCCTTGTCACCTCCCCCACTTCTGGTTTCTCTAAAGTCACCTGGGTCACAACCTGGGGTCAAGAGTGCAGAGCTAGGATGAGAAGGTCCATGTATGTGCGGAGCAGGAGTGCAGGCTAGAGGAGCTGAAGCAAATGGGCATCCTGGAAGGGCTCCGTATATCTGGAGGACACATGAGGAATCCAGGCAGTGCAGAGGGAATGCAAGAAAGGTGTGAAGGGGAAATCTGCAGTGATAAAGTCAGGGGAGACTCTTTGCAAAGCCCTTGCATCCCTCAAAAACCCTTATATCTCTCCTTCAGGTACTATCCCACAACTCAATATAAGTCCATGCACTCTCCGTACGACCCATCACCAGCTTCCCATCCTGTCAGCTACCTCTCCTTGGAGAGAAAAACTGAGGATCAGGAACAAGGCTGTAGTGGTGATGTGAGATGCAGAAGTAGTGATGGGACCAGCACACAACCAGTGAATTCTGGAGGAGGAGGAATCATTGCCAAGGCAGCAGTGGAGGGTGCCAACAAATGAACAAATAAACAAACAAAAGCCTGTAGCAATTAAATATTCTAATAGAGTTCAAATTGCCTTGCAATTTTGTGAGGTTTTATGTTTTTAATGTTTTTGTAATTTTTTATGGTTAGTATTTTATGCCCTTCCAGAATAGGGAAATGCAGCTGAACTTTAAAACGTATGCAAACAACAATGCCCAAAAATATGTTTAAATGTCATTCTCACAATAGAACCTTAACTCTGCCATGGTTGAGCCATACCCCAGTGTACCAAGGATATGTGCTCAGTTAGAATTAACACCTGACAGAGCTGGGACTTATATTCAAGGAAGTGTTCTCTATTTGGGCTTTCTGTCAGGGCAAGAACCCCAGAGTTCCCAAGTTTTCCTGGAGAGATAGCAACTGGACACAAAAGGAACATTTTTCACAATGAGAACAATCAGCCATTGGAATGGTCTCCCTAGGGAAGTGGTGGATAGCCCAACACTGGACACTTTTAAGACTTAGCTGGACAAGGTGCTGGGCCATCTTGTCTAGTTTGTGCTTTTGCCAAGAAAAGTTGGACCAGATGATCCTTGAGGTCCTTTCCAATCTGGCATTCCATGATTCTATGATGAGTTGACTAACTGGAGTGCTGTCTGCCATCACTGTTCAAGGACAGCAGGAGGAAAGTTGAGCAGTTTCTGTGCCTGGTAAGAGTATGCTCTTGCTGGCATGTGAATTTTCATGCTTTAAGATTCTGTAAAATGCTCCCAAATCTCTCTGTGATAGGGGTCTTATAAAGACTAATATAAGATACTAAATTTTGTTGCTCTTGAAATACTTAAGGTCTAAAAATTGGAGTAAAGGTTTAGATATTATATGATTAAAGTACAATGTTTTCATCACCTGTTTTCATCCCAAATCTTACCTGTTTGTGATATCTTATCATGCCATAATTACATGTTTTCAGAACTGTGCTTATGTTTTAAATTAAATGTCTTATGTAAAAATAATTACTTAGATATGTTTTACAAAAATACTTGAAATACACAGCCCATCGCTTCCTCCTAATTATCACTGGGTTAGGAAAGATCATAGTTTACTGCTAATCACATCACCATCTTTATAGTCCATTGGAAATGTTTTCCTAAATGACATTAATCAATCAATCACAGTTAACATGAGTTCTGAAATGCAAGCTGCAGCTTAGAAGTGGCTTAATTTAATGGATGATCTTTCCAGAGCCTAGAATTTATTGATAATAGAAGCCAGAGACTTAGAAGTGTGCCAGCGTTTCATAACAAAATCCATCCATGCTGTGCTGGTTTAATCAAGGAAGCTGCTTGCATAATGGGAAAAGTGCTCACACTCTCCCAGATATGCAACTGTTGAAGAAACAGATGGTAATGTTAACCCGTAAGAATCAGACTATAAATACATTCAAGATAACAATATAAATGAAGA
This sequence comes from Falco punctatus, assembly GCF_963210335.1. Taxonomy (NCBI): domain Eukaryota; kingdom Metazoa; phylum Chordata; class Aves; order Falconiformes; family Falconidae; genus Falco; species Falco punctatus. The sequence goes on along the minus strand of NC_137587.1, from coordinate 40,332,529 downwards.
TAATTATTCACAGTCTAAGGAGATGGTAGGACAATTAAGCCAGCTAGTAAGCAGAAGGTTGAGGGGAGTAAGAAGCAGGATCTCCCTAATACAATAAAAAATTGTTCCCTGAATGCAGCCGGTTCCTTCAACTCTTGGGAGCGGTGGTGTCCTCTGACAAGCAAGGAAGAGGTCACATAAGTATATAGAAATACAAGAAATAACAGTAGCCTGTTGAAATCAGTGAAGACTGTGATTTATATCGAATTTGTCGGACAGTTCCTTTCAGCTAATGCAGTCCTTTTCTTTTTTTCAAGACCCTGTTGGTATTGAAGCCACTGGCAGCAAAAAATCTTTTCAAATCTCACGCAGACATGTTATTGTAACAGAGCAGCACTGTGCACTCATCTGCAAGGAGCGGTGGTGAAAGCAATGCTGGTGCCTCGAGGTGGCAGCTACAGAACTATCCTGGAGGGTTAAAAGGGAACATTTTTCATAAAGAAAATGACTTTTCTGTATGAGTCCTGAAATATGGCAGCTCTCAGTTGAATTAAACCCCACAGTGCACTTGCAAACATTGGAAACATAAAAGAATGTGTCCTGCAGCATAAACACTGCAGGCCCGAATGGGTACAGCAACAAGGCATCATGCCCAGCTAATATTCTGTTCCCTTTAATGCTGAAATGCCTGTCTGGACCCCTGCAGAGACTTAGATTTCAGCTGAACCCTATGCATATTTCAACAGCAAAGCACTATTTTTTCTTGGTCATAAAATAAACAGTCTTTTGTGTCCTTACTTTGGATGGCTTAGTCTGTATACTCACTTTTAAGCCTCCTTAATCCCTATATACATGCTAACTGAGGCACGTACCCATTTTTTCTCACAAAATCAGGTACTTGCATACTTAGGGCCGGCTTTAGACATAATAAAAGAGCAATTGCTCGGAGATATGTTGTAGCTTCTGGAGCTCACAGTATCTCCTCATCTTTTTCCAGCATATGGATTCAAGGGGATCCACTTACTGGCTCTCCAAAAGGAGAAAGAGGAAGAAAGCCCATAGTTTTTCTACTGCATGAGGTTCTGTTAATAGCTGGACCTGGTGTCTGCTGTACAATTTCAGCTTAATTGATTTGAATATTTCCGACACAAAAATGTGCATTTGCTCATAACCATCCAAAAAGTGGTCTGTACTGTCCTAAAATCCCCCCAAAGGGGAATAATGACACACTGGTGGTGTCTGGATAGAGACCATTGCTGTTTCACACTAAAACACAGTCTGCCTCCCACCCAGACATCCTGATACCATGTGTTAGCCATGGTGAAGACCCCATTCAGCCCTGTGGTGGGGGGATTCAGACCCTTGGTGCTAGTTTTAGTAAAGGGCTATACTGTGAGTGATAGAGTGGCGGTGCTTAAACTGCACTTCTTTAAAACCTGGATTCAGGGATTTCATTTAACCTCAAGTTTTGAGAAGCAAATGAAAGCTGAAGTTTTTGAAGTCCCTCTGGGTATTATCTGAACAACTATATTTAAGATGATGGAGAAGCTGAGGGTTTAATGTCAGAACAATGCTTAGGGTTAGCTCGTTTTGGGGTGGTGTGTCAAGTGCTTTTTTTATTGTCAGCCTAATTTTGTAGTGGAGTATGTAGGACGGGGGGAAAAATACCCAGGCGCTACAGGGAATTGACAGATGGTTCACGTTTTAGCTGAGACTTCAATATGTATGGGGATGGCTTCCTCAGCACTTTATTTCTGGGAAAATTGTAATATGTGGTGTACTTTGATGTTAACTGCATTGATTTTGTTAAAGGATATGAAGAAGAGTGAAGGCTGTAGCGTGATTCAGTTATGGAGGTGAACATTGGTCCTCCTGGGCTGTATTCCCAGAACAACTGCAACTGATTCCCATGACCTTGGAGCAGTCAGCAAAGCCTGGTTCTACTCTGAAAAGTGACTGTGTAAAAATGGCACTTTCCTACTCAGCAGATCTGGTTGCTGTGCACTTTCCAAGTCATATTTGCTGACTTTAGTGACAAAAATAAGTTTTTACAGCTTCCCTGCTCTGTGAGCCCTGCAGAATCATGAGAGCTGGGGAAGCAGAAGCTGGATCCTGTGCCTCCTTTTAGGACTAATTACTATAAATCACAGCCAGCAGCGGGGCTGGGCTGGCATCACTTGGCCTTGCAGAGCTTTTCTGTTAATGCCACCTTTTTCTGTTAGGTGAGGAATATGGAAGAAAGGAATCCAAGTTGATTCCAGGTTGAGTTTTAATTGCAAATGTTATTTATCAGGTTTGCAGTTGGAGGAAAAAGAAACCTGTTCATCTGTAACATGATTACATTTGAAATAATTCATTGGCTATAAACTTACTGATACCTTTTTCAGAGTGGACTTGTTTTAAACATAGTTCTCTCTCTGTAACAGGGGATGCTGTTCTCACTTTCCCTGAATTAGACTCATTGCTACACCATTCCAATATTTGCTGTTTAATGGGAAAAGCAGGATCCCTTAAAACAGATGGTACCAGCCGATGTAAAGGTGAATTGTGTGATGGAGATGTGCACTGTTTTATGTGCTGGATGTCCCCAATATTCAATTTGGGAAAGTTATTCAGCAGCGAAATTAATGGTAACTATTTTAAAATTACCTTTACCTTCTGTGGCATGTCCTGACATACTTAGGATAGCTGATATCATTGCAGATGCCAGGAGCAGCATCATAAGATACAGTATACTTATGTCAGAACATTGATTTTTTTAGTTAATTTTATGCATACAAAATGTGTCTTCGTGTAAATTTTTAACTGACCCAGCCTCTTAATTAGGACATGTTATTTGTACTTTTTGGTTTGTGCCATGAGTCTGCAATGGGCATATCACCTTTTAAAGAAATCCACTGTATTGTATTATTACTTTATACAACAGTTTGCTGTTATAATAATACACAGATTTTATAAGGGACTCTTACAAAAATTAGGTATTGTTATTTCCATTTCACAGAATGGGAAATGAAGGCAGAAAGTGGTGAAGTTTGGTTTTGAAAGTCACCTAACAAGTTAGAGCTGGGAATGGGACATGAGTCCCATGTTCTTTATCAGCTACGCTACCCGCATGGAAGAATAAACAGTTTATATCTGAATTTAATTTCTGAATTTCACCTGAGGGGTGAGAAGACATTGAAGAACAAGACCAATAGAGGACTGCACTAAAATGTCTCAAATCAGAATGTTGGTAAGAAGGGAAAGGAATGGATGTTTCTCAACTTGCTGTGGAAGTGGGGCCAATTTTGCTTGTTAGTGCAAAGTATATGCTCTGTGACATACTGAACCAAGTTAAAAATCAGTATTTCCAACTGATAAGTCATAGAAATGAATAACAAAACAGTGCACTCTGGTGATTGCTGATTTCTGCCTCTTTCATCATGCCTCCTTCCTTTCAGTCTGCAGATTTTTTTTGTTGATAATGCAGGAACCCGTGATTTTGGCAGGTTATGCAGGGTAGAGAAACTTGCAGTGTATGGGGAATTTGCAACCTCAGACAGGGAAAAAACCATAGATAACTATTTCGGTTATGGTGATGATCGGTGAAATGTTTGACCTTGAGAGTATACAGTGCCAATCCGGGTTCAGAGTCAGTCAATGACAAGGGGGAAGTGAAAACCTCTCCAATCTATTAGTGCTCTGCATGCCTTAGAGAACAGTAGAGCAGCAGTTACACATGCTTTGCATTTTAAATAACTTTCCTGTTAATTTTAAAGGTTACATAGAAACAGAGTTGAAAACAATATCCCTCATTCCAAATCCCAGGTCAACCGTTAGGCGTGAATTTTGTAGCTACTACACCAAGCCTCTGGGTCAAGCCTGGTGGACTTATTACTGATGGCTCTGATTTCTGGCAGGGGAGGGTCTTTTTTCCTGCCCCTCTCCCCACACACGGATGACTGAGCAGCTTGGGAATCAATGCCTGATCTGCCACAATGTGCAGCACTGCACTGGAAAATAAGCCCGCAGGTAGAAGAATGGCTGCAGAAGCATGGCCTTAGAATCTCTGAAGATCTGCACAATCCAGGCCTGGTATTAGAATAGGCCTGTAATCAGAATTGTACTGAAGTTGCTGTGCTGAAGTTAACAAGAAAGGTAGCCTTGAGCTATTCTTGAATCCTGAGACCAAGTAATTATGTTGTGCCAACCGGCGTGGCTGTAACAAGATACAGCTGCTGGGAAAGCAGGTGCAGGGCCAAGAAAGATAGGGAGCGGTATGGGAAAATAGGGAGTAACAAACTACAAGGCTGAAGCACAGCAACACAATTAGCTACATGGATAGAATGCTTATTTTAGTCATGATAATTAGGGGTGTGAGAACCGCGCATGTTTAGAGACTACTAACCAATTATATTTCTGCTTTACGAATATGCATGTGTATCGGTTCTATATAAGTAGTGTTAGAAACTAATACAGTTGAGCAAGATGCATAATTCATATTGAGCGTCGTCTTGACTCTGGCGAACCCTTCTTCCAACACCAGCATTGATTTCAGTTTGCTGTAAAATCTGGCTACACCATTAATTTCAGAGGTGGCACCTACTCCATGGCTGAGCCATCCCCTCCTCTCAGTTAGAGCCCTCCACTGGAATGAAATGGGTGGAACAGAAGATGAACTTGCAGAGAGTTTTGGGTCCCTAATGTGGGAGCTAATGGTCTATTAAAATGGCCACAAAAATACAGCTCTTATCTCTTCCCCGCCCCTGCCATCTCCCTTAAAGGAGAGAGTAAACATCCTTTCTTTTCACATATTTGTTGGTTTGTTGTTTGTTTGTTTGTTTTTGAAAGATGCTGCAGCACTAGGAATATAGATTCATGAATAATTTCTCAGATTTCACAGTTCATAGATACAAAGCCAGAAGGGACTATTCCTGTTGTTTTGTCTGACAATTTGCTCCAACAAGCCTAACTGAAGTTCTTTCTGATGTCTTTTCCCAATGACTCTCTTTATTGCCAATACAGGCGCTTTTACATTTTATTTTCAACTTATGCAGAGGTTAGCAATATTACCCTGAAAGAAATTGCCCTGACCTACAACAAATCTGTCTTTTTTAATATTGGGTGCAGAATGCTACTAAAAATTAATTGGGTTGGTTCCAGTTTGGTTGAAATCCAGTGAGAAACACTCAATTCTCTAAAATCTGACCAGTAGAACATTGGGCTGAGTATATCAAAAAGAACAAACCAGTAATATAAATGTTATTTCCAGTAGCACAGCAAAGAGAAAATAATTACGAACCATTTCGTGCAAGGAATATTTCTGTTTTATTCAATCAGTTATGTTATGTAAAGAGCTGGGTGTTTTGACACATACTAGCAGGTTAAATCTCACGTTGTCTGAGGATTTAAAAAAAAAAACCCAAAACTTTATTTTAAAGATTGTTATTATAACTGGAAGTACAGAGGGATTCACTGATGTGATTTCACTTAATGTAGTAGAGCACATTCATAGCAAAGTCAAGATTTTGACTCTCCTGTCTCCTATATAATCCCTCCGTTCCCCCCTAGCAATTCCTCCCTAAATCTCTCAGCCCCAGCCATGCCTTCCTTTGAAAGAACATTATTTTTTGTCTCTTTTCACCATGAGCGCTTTGCATCTGCTGCAGCACCGCTCTGAGTAAGTCATTGCCTGAGACAGCATACAAAATGTGTGCAGCTGAGACACCGTGGTGACACCAGGCTGAACGGGGATGGGTGCACCAAGCTGGGCTTGGGTGGTAAGGTATGGGCTTCTGAGGGGCTCTGACAAAGTGAGTTGATGTGTATGCTGGGACCTGATAGCGTACAGGTTTTCCGTTCCTGTTGTTAGGCTAGCTATGGGGTTCTTGGGGGGAAGGTAGGAGAAGAAAACCAAGAGTGAAATTGTTTATCTTGCTTTCTTCTGGACTGAATCAGTCTTTAAAGAAAACAAACAAACAATCAAACAAAAGAAACTGAAATAAGCTCTCCCAATAAGTGTGTAGGATACTATTTAAGAAGCTCTCCTTTGCAGTCAGAGTACCGGGGAAGGTGATGTCTACAGCCACAAATACCGGAGGAGAATCTGTAACCGATGGAAAGCTAAGGGAGCTGTAGGCCTTGCTCCTACATCTTACAAGCGGAGAGGCGCCGGCTGGGTGGCAGGCTCCGGTCCCGGCTTGTGAGGAAGAGCTGGGTGCGAGGCCGCGGCTCTGACGGGTGCTGGAACTTCCTTTGGGAGAAGGACTAAATGAGACACGGGCCCGCGGGCGGCCCCCCCTCCATCCCCCGCCGGTACGGCGCTGCCGAGCCCCAAGCCCGCCACGGGCAGGCGGGAGCCGGCGCCCGGGCGGAGCGGAGCGGGCCGGGCCGCCCCCGACACCGCCCCGACACCGCCCCGACACCGCCCCGCGGGGCCGGCCCGCCCCGCCCGTGCGGCCGCGGGGCGCTGGGGGCGAGCGCGGCGCGCCGCCGAGGTGCCGGGCGGAGGCGGCGGGAGGCAGGTGAGGCCGGGGGTGCGCCCCTTTGCTGCAGCCCGGGGAGGGGGGAGGCACGAGCAGCACCCCACCCCCAAGCCGAATGTGCCCCGTCTTTCTGCAGTTTGGGTTTTTTTTTTTTTGGCCGTGATTCTTGGCTGCCCGCGGGGCAGCGCATCCTCGGCGCGGCTCTTTGTTCCCGGCCAGCGGGCTGCTGCTCCCTGCAGCCCCGGGGGATGGGGATCCCGGTGTGTGTGCCCTCTTGGAAAATCCTGGTGTGGGTGTGTTTATTTCCCCGTGGTGATGGAGAGAGGGTGACCGCTGCTGTCCCTCTGTCCTACTGCGGGCCTGGGCTGGAGAAATCCCTGGGTGGTTGTTTGCACACGATGGGTTGTCGTGGTGGGTGGCTGCAGGGAAAAGATGCACTTGTGGGTCTCTAAGCTCACCTGTAAATATGACTAAGGACAGGGGGATGGATCTGTGCCCTGCAAGCAGGTGTGCTGGGTGTAATCAAAGCTTGAACCACCCCTAATCCCATTCTCTGGCCAACAAACAGGTTCTACCCAAGCTAAAAGGGCTGGGCAAGGTGTATTTAATCTGATTTTAAACCTTCATCTGTGGAGACTCATGATCCTCCAGGAGCTCCACTGTGTGGTATTGGTGTCTGTGTTAGGTGAGGCACTGAAATTTCTGTTTCTTGCTGATTGGAATCTGAAGGCTCCGTCTCTGCTCCCAGTCAGTCTGGAGAGCAGCATTTCCATCCTCTGGTGTTTGAAAACTGCTGCACGCTTTTGCCTCATTCTTAAATCCCCCCTCCTCCCAGTCTTTTTAATACCTTGGGGATTTGGTAGAATTCTGACTTCTGTGGTGCTGGGGACCTGGCACGGGTCAGAAGCCACGAAGAACTATGTGGCTTTTACTTGCAAATCTGAGTAGGGATTTCCATAGGTGGTCTGTGCTGTTCTGAACAAAGCAAGTGATCGCTTAGTTGGGGAAATAATGCCTAAAGCATGTCTTGTCTCTCACTTCTCAAAGAACTGCTGCTGGAACACCAATGCTGGGAGTAAAGGTGATGTATTATGTATTAAGGTTCCTCACTAGGACTGGTAGGAAGCTGTCCTTACAGAATATTAAACCTTATTTGTTAGCTTGTAAGGATCTGTCCTCAAAGGTAGAGTAGGATGTGCCCCTCCAAAGTGTAGTTGTGTCTACACAGTTTTGCTTCTCGGACTTGGGCTGTATTGGTGGCTGGTGTAGAGTCGTGTAACTGTTGGGATTTCACGGTGAGCTGTTAGAGATGGCTTAACTGGTTGAGGTCTGTTTATCTGAAGTATGTGCTGTAAGAGCATCAGCTCTACAATTCACTTGATTGAACTGGGCAAGGACATAATGTAAGATAAAATGAAGGCATTTTTCTCAGCGTGTGTGCAAAAGTAGGAGTTGGAACTCTGCAGTGTACTGTCGGCTGGCTTTTGTATTCACCACGAGTAATAAGGCTTGGGTAGCATACATTAGCACTCTGGTAACATAGCATTTGATAGCTGGTAGTTGCTTGACTTGTATGTTTTGGCTAAATCTTCACATTAAAAGATTTGTAGCATTTTTATCCATTTCCCTTATCAATCAGCGGATGAATTGCAGAGCTGAGCAATCCAGGACTGTTCAGCCAGTCAAAGCTGGCATAATCAAGCTTGTACTTGGAGGTGCAGAAAGCTCTGTTCTGCAAAGGCTAGACAGTGATTTTGTCTGAAGCTGACCTGTTAATCTCCTGTGCTCTCTGCTATATGATGCATGCAGCCACTTCAGCTTTGGAGTAAAAGTGTCCTCTCTGTGTGGGAGAAGGATTGTTAGAACAGGGTTATTAATTCAAGCGAGTTAAAAGCTTGATGCTTTTTTCTTGCTGTTTCAACAATTCAGGAAAAGCACAGCCAGAACTTGCCAAAGGCAGAAAATAACAGTAAATGGTTTTCTTCAGAGTTTTCTCTGAAGTAAACTGTGCAAAACTCTAAAAAGCCTTCCTCGGGAGTAGCTGCATACAACTGGGGCAGAGGGGAGAGCTTAATTCTTTGCAGCATGTGTCCACAAACTGCTGGTCCATGTAAGGAACAGCTACTGGATAGAAATCTGGTCTGCTCTGTGCTTGTCCCCTTCAAGTGTACCCTGTTGGAGTGACCATAGCTGGCTGGGGTTCTTTCTGAGCTGGCTTTTGTCAGACCTCCCAAGAGCCGACTCTTAAACAACAGGTCTCCCAAATTCACAGAGGGTGTTAGTGGTTTAATAGCTATTACTAGTGCTAACTGTATGGCACAAGGAAGCAGCCTGGTTCAGAAAGATGCAACTGGGTCTGCGAGACTGCATCAGCTAGTGACCAGTTTTTATTTATTGTCCCTCAGCTTGCGGACTTGCCCACAGTAGTAGATGGTTCATATTCTGACGGGTGGCTCCTGGAGATGGCTGGTTTTGGCACCTGTTTTAAATCTAGCAGTCCTTTGTGCTTCTTTCCAGCCTAATAAGTGATAGGTGTTAAAAGAAAACTCCAACCCCCCTGCCATGCTAAAGATAAAGCTCCTTGGCTGTCTGCAGTTGTGCTGCCTTTGCAGCTGGGGGAACTGCATCCCTTGGGATTTGTTAAGTGGAGGGGAAGTTGCTGGTGTTGTCTCTCACCCTCTGTGTGTGCTTCCTATTTGAAGCAAGGATTAGTTTTCCACCAAGAGCCTGGCCAGTGCTTGGCAGCTGTTCTCCAGGGCTTTGGCTTGGAGAATGCCTGGTGAAATCTGGGGACAGGGAGTTCCTGTGGTATGGAACAGGGTTATTCTACAGCTTCAAGCTAGTAATGAAAAAGCTTAGGCTTACTATATAGGAGGTGCTTGGTTGGAGCTGCATGCTACAGCTTGCTTTTATTGCTTGGCTAAGGCTGTAGAGCAGACTGCCTATAAAAGTAGCCAGATGGGGGGATAAATGTATAGCCCAATACAGCTTGAGTAACAAACTGCTCTGCAGCCAGCTACCTGCTAAAACCTGTGTCACTTTTGCATTAAGTGAAAGTGCTACAGCAAGGTGTCAAACTCTGCTTAAGAAGATAGACAGGTGTCTGCTGTTCATACACTGTCTAATCCAGCCTCTTCCTAAAGCTAAGTAGTTTTTAAGCTCTGACTAATCTTTTTTGAAGCGTGAACTTGAGCCATTATCCTGTAGCAAGCTCCGTGCCGCTATCTCCAGCTTTCATTGAATGTAGAGGTCTAGGTTAGCTTAGATCTAGTTGTTGTGGATTTCCTGAGCAAATAACTCTCCGATGTTATTTTTGCCCTTTACAAATGTAGGACTATGGCCAAAGTGCTTTTCAGACTGGGGGAAACTGTATGAGGCTGCCCAAAGTATCCTGGAAACTCTTTTTCAGGCTAGTACTGACTGCCCACATTATCTACTAGCCAGAAGGAGGAAAGGCTCTTCATACTTTTTTATACATTTTAATTAGCGGGTCTCTAAAAGCCTATTAGGGAGCAGCTTTCCCTCATAGTCACTGACGCTCCTGATCCTAGTAAAGGTGGAGTAAGCTTGTTGGGAAAAAGAGATGAATGTTTCACTACTACTGCTAACCACCTCCTGAATGTCTTAGGCTATTTGAGAACCTAGAGCTAGAAACCTACAAATGTATGTACATATGGATAATGTATATGACTGCAAAAGAAATACTATGGCTGTCTTTCAAGTGCAACTGGAGTTCTGGTTAGGTTTAACCACTGCTGCAACTACTTGCATAGCCTAAAAAGACTCCTGATGTCTAGAGAAACTGTATTTAAATAAAGAACAGTTTGGATCTAAAAAAACCCAAACCATCTTGATGTTTCAATACGTCTGGTCTTAACTGGTACTTGCTAAAGGGGCATGAGGTGAACTTAATTTAAATTCATCAACATGGCAAGGCAGATGCATGTCATCGGGGACTATCAATTTAACTTGTGTAATGCACACTTAGTGCTTTTTTTTGATTACAAAAGCACATGAAGGTTTAGCCTGGAAGAGTAGCTGAATACTGTCAGTTTTCAGCTATTTGTTTGGCAGGGAGGGTAGAGGAGATAGGCGGCTGGCCAGCTATCCTCCAGAGAAAGGCAATGCTAAAAATAAAGTGGAAGGTATCTAAGCTGTTGCTGGTGAATAGCTCTTTGGTGGCTTCTGTTTGTCCCTGAGCACCTGGTAGTGTGTGTGGCCTCTGACGGGGAATTATTCCAGCATCTCAAACGGCTGAGGGTCAGGGCTGCAGGGAGAGTGGAAAAAGTGACTCAGTGTGCCCTGAAGGCTCAAGCAGATAATGGAGCCTGCAGGAGCTGACTCTGACCTGTGTGTCCCTTCTTTTGCGTTACAGACAGCCCTGTGGATCTTAAGGGTCTTCAGCTAGAGAAATCTCTCTCCTGTGTGGAGTAAGAGTTATGTTTTACGATGGAAATACACAGTTGTGTGTGGCCAGACCAGATGTCATACAGGCTTTCTGACATCTTGGTTTTGTGTTTAGCTGGCTGGACAGATAACGCTTTTCCAAAAGGAGACAAATATACATGAGCAGCAGGACACAGAGGGTGTTTGAGTTAGATCAGGGGTCCTCACACTTTTTAACCAGGGGGCTGGCGCGTGGATGCAGTGGCAGGAGGTCATCTGCAGCTGCTTGGTTCCCCCCCCAACCCCCAGTGTGGGGGAGCAGGGGGTTCTGTAAATACCGGGGGCCGGATTGAGGACCCTGGGGGGCTGTATCCAGCCCGCGGGCCGTAGTTTGAGGACCCCTGAGTTAGATGGACTAGCACAAATGTGGTGTTACTGAGATCCTGCTCTCCACAGCAGTGGTTACCTCTTGCACAGCATCACATGGGTGCATGATAAGACATGGAGGAGTGATACACCCTTGTATAAAACAAAGCAGTGCTAGACAGCTTGTTGCTGCACTCTGTGTGTACAAGTGCCAGTAATAGTTATCTACATGCTGCTTGGGTGGGAAAATGAGGTGTCTAGCAATCTGAGGGGGTCATCCTGGAGCCCATGGGCAGAGGGTCTTCTAGAGAGGACTGAGCAGTAGTTCTGATGACCCCAACCTCTTTCCTAACTAATATTGCTTAGTCCTGCTGCTCAAAGGTGAGAGCAGTTCACCTGTTAATCTGAACATACCAGCCAAAGCAAGTGAAGCTGTTGATGGTTGGAAGCTTCTTGCCATAGGGCTTGATGGTGCCACTGACAAGCTGCCTCCTGGAACTGGGAGGAAGAGGACCTTACAAGATCTGCTGTGTGATGGAAGGCTGTTTGCCTCGTGCATGAGATCTGTGTAACCAGCAGTGCTGTATGTGAGTGGGCCCTTGGATGAGGTGGTCTTCTGTTGAGCAATGGTGCAACAAGCCCAGGACTGAGGCACCTGCCTGGAAGGAGGTGGCTGGGAGCAGGTGGTTGCTGCTTCTGAGAGGTCCTCCATCTGTCCTGCAGCCTTAACTGTTACTGGAGGCAACAGAGCCTGCCAAGAGCAGGCTGTCAGCTGGTTGGATCACTGCTGGACTACTGGTTCAGCGTTCTCTTGGAAGCTCTTGAAGCACACAATTATACGCATGAAACTTTCTGGAAGTGCCTCTATGGTGCAGTGCAGCGTAAACACTGTGCTAATGCAGCAGTGCTGCTGTCTGGGCTTAGCCTTTCTCTGTGGGGCCAAGGAGCTCATACAGGACATGACACTAATGCAGCCCTAAAGCCTCCTGTTTCGGCTCTGGTCCTGTATTGCACCATATAGAGCCACCTTGTTCTCCATGCAAGTTCCTTAGTTTCTTTCTGTGTCAAAGCACAGAATAGGGCTTGTCGGAACAGGCCTGAGACTTCAGTCTGGCCCTGACAAGTATCACTTGTGGACTTGGTAAAGGACAAACAGGTTGATCCTCATCATAGGCTTGCAAGTCTGATCTCTACTGGGTAAAGCACAGCACTCGCCCACTGGGGTGAGAGCTTGGCAAGCTCTGTCTTGGGCTTTAGATCAAGGTTTGCTTTTTTCTGGCATGAAACTTCAGACTGGTAAGCTAGGAACAGTAAAATAAATGGAGGGATCCATTGCTTGGGACATGTAGGAGGGGTCCGCTCAGAACTGGCCATAGCCTGGCATGCTTGGGACTTGTCACCCAGTTATTTAAGGCCCTGGGTCAACAGGTGGTTATGGGTATGTGTAATCTTGGTTCTTCTTTCCCTTTCTAGGTCTTGCACTCTGGACTTGTCAGTCTTGCAGGCTTCTGGGCAGATCTCTTCTCAGCTATGAGTAGATCAATAGGATTTAACATCTGCATGGTCACCTGCAGCATCCTGCTCTTGTCCTCCAGTCCATCATGCCTTGCATCTCAGCCACTGGGGGAAGGGGACATGACAGAGATCCAGCATGGCCCCAGGGCAAGGAATGGTGTGCAAGATGAAAGGACAAGCACACTGAACGTGAAAAATAACCCGGGCCCTTCTGAGCAGACTGTCTCTGAAGAGCCACTTGGAGTGTCAGCAAAGCCATCTGGGATGCCCTTAAATGAAGCTTTCACTGGAGAAGGAGAAATGCTGCCTGTAAGCCAGAGCCATGTCATCCCAGGCAGCCAGAGCGTGGCTGCTCACACCTCTGCTGCGGCAGTGGCTGCTGTGGGTGAGGAGCTTGGTCACACAGAGTCAGAGCTGGATGAGGGTGATGCATCCAGGGCCATGCTGACCACAGCTGTGACCACGCTGAACCCTGCTGTCCAGGAGGAGTCTGTCGGTGGTCTTGTTAGTGAGACCACCACAGAGGGTGGTGTTGAAGTAAAGCACAGCTCTGCTGGCCTCTCAGCAACCCCCCTTTCTGGGACAGCTGAGGGGGAGGCACAGGGCAGCTCTCACCCCTCAACTGTGCCCCAGTCCATGCTGTACCCCAACTCTCCCAGCTGGGAAACAGCTGGTATCCACCCTGTCATCCCAACTCCCCAGGCTCATGACATGACCTCTGAGGTGGGAATGCCAAGAGCCCACACAGGGAGCCCTCTGAAGTTCCTGACTGTGCAAGCATCTGTGGCTGCAAAACAGCCCCTCATGGTGACTGAGGCCTCTCTCCACCTAGAAGCAGGGACAGGTGTCAGGCAAGGAGAGCTGCCCACCACAGCTGGCACTGTCACTATCCACCCTGTGGACACTGTGCCGCCTGACTGGGATGACACGAAACTGGGGGATGTAAGTCAAGGGGGAAGCACATCTCACGAGGAGGTGACAGAGGACCTGGGGGTGACAGAACCATCCCAGACACTGCAGGGAGGTGTGAGGGAGGAAGAAGATGCAACAAGAATGCTGCCATCCCCAGCAGCCCCTCCACCAACTCCTGAGCTTGCCAAGGAGACCAACTACACAGTGCTGGTGCAAGGGGAGGTGCTGCCAGCAGCTTCCACAGACAGTAGTGACGCTCTCCACACTGTGAACCTGACAGGTGTAGACATGGCTGATCTGGACTCACTGGAAAACATAAATGCAGTCACAGCAGAGGAGGGAAAAAGCATCCTGTTGTCACAGCCGGAGGCTGCTGTGGTGACAAATAAACAGTCCAATCTCTCTCCTACTCTGGAAAGCTCATGGAAAGGTAAAACTTGACTGTTACAGACACTTTCCTCTAAGTGTAAGAGGGGTGCTTCTGGGAATCCGTGCTTCCTTTCAGGGGGATAAAGTGTAGAAAGGTTGTGATACCTGCAATAGAGGGTAGGACACCTCTGCCTTGCCCCGTGCCCCGCCCCCCCCCCCCCCCCGAAAAGCTATAAAACCTTTGTGGAGGGGTACCAGCCTAAACCGATAATTTGCATCTATAAAGTACTGCCTCAGCTTGGCCGTTCCTATATACGATGTCCCTGACTGTGGGTAGGACAGTCTGTTGGGTGGTACCCTGTCCTGAGTGTTAGGTGAAGTATCTGTATTGAGCGGCCTCTTCTGTTCCTCAGGCTGGGAGAGGGTGGCTATAGTAACAGACTGGAAAGGCTGTGGCAGCTGAGCTTGGGGTTGAAGCGTATGCTTAAGCATGGAGGTCTCTGTCGAGAAATAGTCTCATCAGCAGAGACTTGGTGCTGGCTAAAAATTTTTCTTTGTTAATGTTCTGCATGTGTGGGGTACTACCAAAGCAGAGGCTTTGGTTTTGGTGCTGGCATAGTGGTTGAGGGGGAAGGCTATAGTCTGGTTGTAGGTGTCTTGCCTTGACCAGACAAATATATGTAAATCTGCTTTGAATAACCCTCTGGCATGCCACCCCTGTGGCTAGGAAGGAGCCGAGCCTCTGACCCACTGGTTAAACAGTTTATTTCAAGGAGGATAAAACTCCCCCAAGTATCACTTTGATACGGCAAGTGCAAGGACCCAAAGGTCGTCCTTGCACTAGCTCACTCTAAAGCCCTGGAAAACAGAGCAGGGAAATAATTCCTGGGGGTTTAAATTAATTAGCATCTGGGATCACTTGGCTCTCATCTGCTAGCTATAGACACTTGCAGTTGATACAGAAGGTGCAGAGACAATGGATGGCTGTAAATGCTTCCTAAATCCGGGAGTAGGCAAGCTGTACCGGTAGGCTGTAACTGATATCTTCCATGATTTCATAAATATGCTCAGATCAAAAGATCTGTCTGGGGCTCTGTGCTGTCCTTTAACAAAAGCACCTGGTGTTGTCTCCCCCCCTAGAGTGAAGCTGTGACCAGACTCTTACTGTTCAGCATTTGTGCCAACTCTGTTACCAGCAGGCAGAAATCTTCCTAGGCAGCCTGCCACAGGCTGATGGTGTCACCCTGTACTGTATTTACCTGCAGAGATGGCACCTTCAGCCTAATGATGATGTTTCTACTCAGTGGTTAAAATATAGGGGGAATGCTAAAAAAAGTCTGGTTAGGTGTTGGGCAATGATGTGTTCCTAGGCTGGAGGAGCATGAGCTGAAGTTTAGGACTTTGTTTTAATTGCTGGCTATCTTTAATCTTCCCTCTTATGTTACAGAGGCAAAAAGATAACTTCCCCTCGCTGCATCAAAAAGATCTAGCTTTTGCTGTAAAAGCAGGAAAGCTAATTGCATGTTGGTGCTGAAACCTGACTGATTAACTTCTAGATTAATTTATAAGCACTTGACTTGTCAGCAGGTTCCCTCTCTGCCATTACCCAGATGTTGGTGAAACAACACTATCAGTAAGATTTGTGCAACAAAAATAAACCCTTCTACAAAGCTCAAGTCTTACAGTAATGAGAGCTGATCACTAAAAACACTGTTCTGGCAGCCTTACATGCTTCAAATGGTATTTCCTCCCACAAACCTTCAGTGCTGTAGTCATTGACATTGTTCCCCAGGGGTTCCATGTGTCCCTAAGGGGCAATTATGAAAATCAGGAATGATTCCGCTGCTTTCATTCCTGTTATGCACATTTTCACGTTTGTCTTTATGCTACGCTACCCTGATACTCGGCTGGACCTGCTACTTGCACTGTGGCTCTGGAAATGCTAATGCATGGAGTTATATTCCTTCAAATGTCTGTTCAGTTGCTGTCAGCTGTCCTGTGAGTTGGTACTGACATATGTTCTTGCTGTAGGTGTTACTCAGGAGGTGACAACAGTTGCCCGGGAGGCTGATGCTGCTCTGTCAGTTGTGACACTGGTGCCTGGTGCTACCCAGGGAGTGGGAGCTGCAAACTTTCCCCAGGAAAACAGTGGGGAGGACACCCAGATGCTGACTGTTCCTAGTGCTGCCCAGATGTTGGTGACAACTGGTACTTCCTCTATGGCAAACACTCCAGATATAGAAGGTAGGGTTCTGCTTCAAGGACTGGGTTTGTTTCCATGCAAGATGAGATAGTACGTCTGAAACAAATACCAGTGCTTGGGCACTGAAGTCTCAATGCACAGCATCCATATTCTAAGTGACCTTTTTTCTAGCCTTCTGCAGGCTGCCTCTAGCTGTGGGCTGCCACTGCTTTCTGCCCATGCTACCAGATCAATCACATTGAAATATGCCAGCATATGTTTTTGCCCCAAATAACAGTGGAGTAGAGATTTTTAAAAAATAATCACCCCAAAACAAACTCACCACATGTATCCTTGCTAGAAAGCTGACTTTTAGCCTTAGACATTTAAGCCAGTTTTTATTTATGGAGGGAGAGCTCTTACTTCTGGAGCCAAAGGTAGTCACAGATTGCTGATGCTCTGTCTAAAAGGATGAAGATGTTTCATCAGGGTGTCATGGAAGCAGTGGTGGGGAGGTAGACTTGGGTATGGCAGCCTGCATGGATGTTCACTTCCATTTAGAAATGGTGAGTTCTTATCAGGTTGATGTAACTCATACAGAAATGCTTTAAGCAATTGTGTTCATCTAGTTGCTGTCTACTGGCTTGATGTCACCTTGGCAGGTACGTGTAGTCTTGACAGCCTGTAGTAGCAAGCCTGTAGGAGTGTAGCAAGGGTTCCCTTGGCACAAAGCTGATTTTGAGCTTCAGTGTATTTCTGGAGTGGTAGGTACCACTGTAATGAAACTGCTGCTGGGCAACTTTTCTGGTAATTCTTACATTGCAGGGCATCAAAAGAAAAAAACTATTTGCATTGTAGTTCTTAATTTAAGGTCCCTTTGTAGGGGGGAGAAGGCTCTTCCAGCAGTTTCCACTAATTAATTTGCTTCTGGGATTGAATTATGAATTCAACTAATTTTTATCTTTGCAATAAGCAATTAGATCTGTCCCTCAGTTCAGATCTCAGACAGTGTCTCAGTGCTCTGATCTTGCTTTGGCATGGTGACCAGCAGTCCTCAAAGCAATGGAAGTAAAGCCTAGTTGAGTTCTCATTAAGGGAAACCTCCTGTGCTGTCTGTTCTGGAGGAGGAGCTTTCATTACAGTAGAGTCACTTACACATCTTGAAATAGCAAGAGTTTAACTTACTTCACTCTAAGAACCAACTTTTAATGAAATCTTAAATAGTGGGGGTTTTAATACAGTTGTGCCAAACTGCTGCTGCCTCCTGTCTTCTGTAGATCTCACAGAAGTGGTCCTGGTCACCAGTGAGAAGGCTGTTCCAGCTCCTGGTGGATTGTCTGCTACCCAGTCTGGACAGACAGAAGAGCCATCCAGCAGAACTGCAGTCCTGGTAACTCCAGCATCAATGGCTTCTGTCAGGAGGACAGCTCTTCCATCTGTGAGGAGGATCAGTACAGCTGTGACCTATGGGCTGGACCGCCTGGAGTCAGAAGGTACCACTGATCACAAGGCTAAGAGGCAGGCAGTTTCATGTGGAGTGGCACATTTGCCTTGACACTGAGCCCTGGCTTGTCTGTTTGGCATACAACTATGTGCATATGTCATTGTTCCTAATATAGTTGTTGAACAACCTGTCCCCTTTCAGGAGGTGCAGGAAGCAAGCAATGAACAGTGTCATGGAGGATGCCTGAAATTCAAGTGGCAGTGGTGGAAAGGGTGAAACTTTCCCTTGGGGAGAGAGCAGCAGTGATATTGCTGTTGCAGTAGAGTCTGGCTGTGCACCTGTAACTGCTGGGGGGTGTGTATCCACTGCAGAGCCCCTGTACCAGGTAACATTAATGAGAACATGTTCAGATCGCTGGAGAGCCCTTGCCACCCTACTACTAAAATTGTCACCACATGCAATGCAGGGGGATGTTCAGCATGAGATGGTGGTCTCAGCGTCTGGCTGGCTGAAATCCTGCCAGGACAAGTGATGCCCTGTTTGTGCTCCCTGTGTGACACTGCTGGGAGAGATGAAGGATGCATACCCTTTGACGTGATCTTCCAATTCAAAGCTACTTGCTAAGCTGCTGTCCCGTTACTGGCTTCTCTGGCCTTGCTTCACCCCCTGAACTTCCTTCTCCTAAGCTGCTTTTGCCCACTGCCAGTCTTGGAGTCTGCTCCCTCACTGTCTTCGGACAGCTGAAACCTAGCGATGCAAATTCCACCTGGGAAAACACCCATCAAGAGAGGTGTAGGTGAAGTAGATCCTACTCTGGAGTTGGTCTTCAGCTCAGATCGGTTCTCTCTTCAGCTCAGCTGTGATTTTCCTGCAGAGAATTGTTTCACTTCTGCTTCTTGCGCTCTCCTACTTAAACCTCAGCTTGCTCATCCATCCAGTTTTGTACTCCAGTGTGTGGACTGACACCATCTGACAGGGATTAATCTTTCTTCCTGTTTTGCTCACCTTTCTTTATCTTGACCTTCTCTTGCTTTCGTATTTTACTGCAAAGGTTGGCAGCCCTCCAGGGGTGGCATGCCAGATGGTACTTTTCTTCTGTTTAGAGGTGGGGTGCCGTAGACAACAGCTAATCAGCATCTTTTCTCTGCATGAAGCAATAATTCTCACTCCTGTTAAGTTTAGAGGGCAGCAGAAGCTGGGAGCCCTCCCCACTGCATGTGTGAGGTGCTGCAGCTCCTGCTCTCTGTCAGGCTTGCTGCTTGCTTTGAAGCCTGCCATGAGCTCTCCCGGGCCTCCAGCTACAGCCCTCACCCCTTGCCAGGATGAATCTTGCATGTATCTGGCAATGCAAGGATGTGTTGGTGATGATGGGAGAGCGGCAGCAGGGGAAAAAGGCATGTGTAAGGGAAAACCTGATATTTCAGACTGGGAAATAGGGTCTCTGCTTAGGAAAAGCAGTATGATTCAGGAGGCTAAACTGTTTCTGAGCCCTCTGGGATCTCCTTTAGAAGCCTGGTTTTCTGCACAGAAAGATAAGAGGGATTTCTCTTTCAACTGTGGATTGATCTCTCCCTATTTAATTAGACTTTCTGCATAGGCATTTAAAAAATGTCTTTCTGCTCTGACACAGGACTGCTGCAAGTTTCTTGGGTTCTTACTCTGAGCTCTTATGTAACCATAGGCCTGTTTTCTCTGCTCCCAAGTATGGTCTGAGATCTTCAAAGGGCAAAGATGAGCTGTAGCTAGCACCAGCTTTCCCAAATGATGATGGCTCAACTAGAAGGCTGTGAGTTTCTTGGCTCTGTGGTATGGCTCTGCAGGTGCCTGTCATCCAAGTGACATAGTGCTCTCTGGTGTGCTGTGTGATTTTGACGACTGGCACAGCTTTTGTGGTCCAAATCTTTTCTGATCAACCTAGACCTTAGTGCAGTGAGACAGAACTTTCCACGGTGTTAGGGATCACCAATCCGTATTTTGTAAAATGGGACAAATTCCATTTGAGGATAGGCTTTCTGCCTGGGGATGCTACTGCCCCACTTAAGTACGAAGGAAACTTTTGAGCTGTGGCTCTGCTTTCTAGTATCTTTTTCTCTGTGTAATGGCAATTAGGGGATACCACATCCTCATGGTGAATGGGCATTTGGAAGCTTGGTTTCTGTTCCCCCAAAACTACAGTTCCTGGTGCTTACTCAGAATGTCTAGATGCTGCCAGATATGAGGTGTTTGGGAGTGCTTTCCTACAAAACTATGTTGAGCTCCAGCACAGGGTGCTCAAGCTCTTGGGGGGTGCAAGGTCAAACATCACTGCTGTTGCAGGCATATGCTTGGATCCTTAATAAGGATCCTGGCCCTTGCTCACCAGTGGAAGAAGTGAAAGGAGCTGAGTGAGCTCAGCTGGTCTCCACTGCCTTCAGTGGGGTCTTGCTGACTTGCCTCACTGAGGGCCTGGCTCATTAAATATAAACCCCTGCTGTTCAGTTAGCTCTGTTTCTTGGGGACCTTCTGTGCCAAGCTGCCTGTGGTTACTTGCATCAGTATATTCACCTATCTGGCTTGGATGCAAAACTGCTTTAAAAATCAAATTGCACAGACAAACATGAGGTGCTTTGAATGTGTCTCTAGATGAGCTTATACTCTTCTCTAGCAGACTCTGGAGAGATTAGCTGGGTAAAGAATATCCTCCTACTTTGATTCTGTGGTGAGACTGGTTGTACTTGCCCTTCCCAGCCAGAGAAATCCTGTAAAGGGATTATAGGTTATGAGGACAGGACACAGCAGAGGATGAGGCTTACTTGCCTGGGAGACTTAATTGTATTTTTTTTTCCTATGTCCAGAATTTTTGTGTCTCTAGCAAGCTAAACACTTTCTCTGTAGGGCTTCTAGGGTCCAAAGGGACACAATGTGATTCAACTTCCCTGTTCAAGACCATTGTGTAAGCCTCCCAACACACTTTGAAAAGTGGCTCTTCTGAAAAAACAAACCAAACCAAACCACATTCCTTTTTGACTAGATTCCTTTGCTGTAATGTCTGCTATGGTAGCTATTGGCAGAAATGGCTGCCCACCTTTAAGCATGGCAGCATTTGGCAGGTGTAACTTGCCAAAGTGGCAGGTAGCTTGCCATGTTTCCTCTTCTGCAAGATCCTTGCAGTCTTTAGTTAAAACATGGTGGACAAAGCACAACAGCAGCTGGCTCCCCTCAGCTGGTCCTAAAGTAGCTCCTGTCACTGTTCCGTTTGGAGTGTGATCTGGGAACGCACTGAGGCCAGTCAGGTCAGTTAGTGTACCTTCTGTGAGGACCCTGAAGGTCATGTTATCCTTGTGTGCTAATACTAAACCAGCAGTTAGTACAGAGCTAACCTGCTGCCGACAGTGATGTCTCACCCATCACAGCCTGGGTCACCAGCCAGTTCAGAGTGAACAGCTTACAGCACTATTGTCTGTGGCTGTTGGTGAGGGTGGGTCCATATTGACAGTATCTATCAATACAGACTCAAAGTTTGGTTTTCTTGTGTGCCACCACCCTGCCTGGACAGCAAAAATTCAGCTGAAATGGCTGGAGAAGGTGATTGTGGAGTGGGACGCATAGGATAGAGAATGGGAAGATGACGTGGTATTCATCAAACCATGCTGATTAACCTTCTCTGACACGTAGAGCAGGTATTGCTGTGTTGCCGCCTTAGGTTGTCCAAATGCAGCAGTAACAGATGCTTCTTGATGTGCCTGTGTTGCAACCCTCAAGTCCATAGAAGCCCTTCAGCTGTTAGACCCCCACATGCTGCCCTTGCTGCATCCAAGATCATCAGGAAAACAGTTTGAGCTAAGTGCTGCCCACTCCCTGCAGCTCATCTCCAGCTTGGCCCACTTCAGCAACTTCAGCATTAACTTAGGATAAATCTGTTTACTTGTGGTGATTCTGAGATGGAGAGAGAAACAAATAATCTGACTCTTGCTGCTCTCCCATAGGTGTTTTAAAGAGAACTAAACAAGTATTATGCACTGGGTTTTATGGATATTTTTTGTGTACCCCTTACCCCACAAAGTCCAAAACCACTCTGCAACAGTGTGTAAGCCCAAAGGCTGGTTCCTGTTTAGTCATCTAGGCTTATTTCAAGCTGTTGATGCTGGGGGTAAGCTGCTTGCACAGTTCAGCTGTCATGTAGGCTGCTGGATGTGGAGGGTGCTTGGAGCTTCTATAAAAGTAGGAGATGCTGTGGCTGCTGTATGGTGTCAGGAACAGTCAATAGCTCTGAAAATGGGCAACTTAAACTCAGCTGCTCTAGAGAGAGAGGATCTTAACCATGTAGCTCTCATGTGACGTGTTCCTGATCAATCAGGCTGGCTTTCAACAAGCAGCTGGTAGCATCCTGGTCTTTAGGGTGAAGGGATCGGAAAGGTTGTGTCTGGGTGTCTGCTCCCCAGGCCAGCATAGGGTCACTTCCAGTACTCTGCCTGATTAGCTGTTGTGTTCCCACCTAATGCAGTATTTGGCTGTGGAGAAGCCCTTCAACGATGCTGAAATACAGCTGGCACTGTCCTGGGGATCAGCAAATCCAGTGTCCTGCAGTCATGGGGCACCTCCACTCCGAACCTTGGCTGTGGGCTTCGCTGTGTTTGCTTCATCTGCTGTGTTAAAGGCTGTCCCAGAGCAGTGCTGGTATGAAACTTCAGGCTTTCTGACCTCAACATATTCATAGCATCTTACCAATGTGCACTTCTCTTCAGGTTTAAGTAGTTCCTGTTGCTCTCTGCTGACCTGTGTACTCGTTTACCCTTCTAAGAAAACTGTAGCTTAACTAATTTCGTAAGAAGAGCTCTCCTAGTCCTCTTCTCCGTTCTCTGCCAGCTTCGCCTGTATGTTGTTCTTTTTGTACACAGTCATCAAAGTTGTGTGTCATACTTCAGAAGTGAAGGTGATGGTTGCCTTTTTTTCAGAAAATACTTCAGAACCTGTAGCCATTTACATAGCTTCATAAAAGACCCTTCAAATTCTTACATTTTTCTTCTGAGCTGTGCCATAGTACAAGGAGCCTTGTTTTTTTTCTTTGGATGTGAAGAGTGTTTTTGCTGGAAATTAAGGCCCTGACTGAGATTGCTACTTGGACCCTGACTGTATGGATTAAGACCTGCCTAATTAAATCTCTGCAACCCCATTAAGAATTTAAATGAGGTTGCAGGGGTGTAAATAAGACAGGCACTTAACCCAGCTTGGTTAACTAGCCTGATGCTATAATTCCTCACCAGCTCTTTAGATACCAGCTAAATCGTCAAGGAAGAGAAGATCTAAAACAAAGCACATGCAAAATGAGTTAATCGTTAAATGTTCTTGGTACATGCTTTTGTCTTGCTTCTAGTTTATTGCTGCTATTTAAATGGGACCTGCTGTCTCTAGTGTAGGTCAACATCCATGTTCTTTGTAGTAGGTGGTAGTTCATCCCTGATTCTCTTCTGTAGCAGAAAACCACAGGAAAAAAGTGACAATTTTGCATCAAAACCAAGCTTTTTTTTTTTCCTTTCTTTTCCTGAAAGTGTTTGACCCGACAACATATCTAGTGGTTACCTGTTTTGTTTCATGAAATCCATCTGAGAGTTGAGGAGGGAGGGGCATGGAGAGTGTTCAAGCCTTTAATGAGCTGGGAGCCTGTGGGTGGACAGCCAGGAGGGTGTTAGGCTCATTAAAGGCTCACTAAGAAGAGGAGAAGGAACCTCTTGCTGCGTGCACTCGGTATGCTGCGCTTGGGCTTGTCTGTGCTTCCCTGTGCAGGGAGGCAGAACATGGGCTGGCCACCCTGCTCTGCTGTGGGTGCACTGGCAGCTCTGACCAAACTCAAACCGCACGATCTCTCAAGTGGCTGACTGTGCCAAATGATGCACTCCAGGGCTTTATCTCTCAGATACCCTATCTGTTGTGCTGTACGGTCTCCAACAGCAACTCCTGCAAGAATTTCTAGGAATGGTTTAAAACATCATTGCATTGTCTTTCCTGGATGTCTGGGAAGTAGCATGTGCCTGCACAGCTGCTCTCCAGGCAGAGGTGAGCTGCACGGCTCTTTTGTTCCCCTCCCAAAACCCAAGAACAAAACTTCTCAAAGTAGTTGTTCTTTGTGATATTCTGGCACTGTTCTGCCTCCAGCAGGTTAGATGATATTTCTTAGTCTGACCCACCTTGGTTCCTGTTCTGGCCAGGCTATGCTTGAATGTTTAACTATCAAGCTACTCATTTGTCAAAAAAATGAGTTAATTTAAACATCATTGTAGCTCTCCTATGCTTATCTTCAAGCTTAAACACAAAACAACAGAAAACACCTACAGTTGCTATTGAAAGGTAATTGAACTGTGCAGGTGAAAGTTTTTAATGAGGTTTTATTTGTTTTAATCTGGGGATTAAACAGTTCATCTTTGCAGCTCTAGGGAGGTGGATTCAGATAAGCAGGTATGTGGCAGGTTCTTCTGAAGGCTCTGCGAGGAGTGTTTTCCTCCAGAGCTGCTGATGGTTGGGGTCCCTCAGCATGTGGAGGATAGTGTTGCTCCTGGGGCTTCTCTGGGGAGCTTTGGGCATTGGGACCAGGACAAGCCACACTACAAATTGGTTTAGGTCTTTCATTTCTGCTTCCTGCCCTGTGCAGGTGGAACACTGTCTCTCTTGTTGATCTGACACAGGATGCAATGACCAAGAGTACTGGCTTCTTAGCGTGACTTCTGGGAAGTGTCATAGGCTGCTTTTTTTTAAAAAAAACTGCCTTTAAACAGGAGGTGGAGATCTGGTGGCGTGTTTCCTCGTGGCCATGTGGGTGCACGGACAGGCCAGCAGTGTCATTCTGAACCTCTTCATGAAAATACCCAGAGAGGAAGCACTGCCCTTGATAAAGGACAGTGAAGGCTGCAGGAGGGTAATCAAGGACTCAGAAGCATAATCTCTGACTGGAAGTGAGCTGAGTGGGCTTGCAGTCATCTTCCCTTTTGGCACCTGATAGGACTTGAGCTAAAATCTCGGTACCTTGGAGACTGTTGCCCAGAATAACAGATTCAGCCCCTAATCTACATCATCTGTGATGGATCCATGCTAGGTTTGTCTAGAAAATGAAGCTTAAATCAAATGTTTTCCTAACTCTTGGGCTGTTGGTTGTTACTTTCCCAGGCAGTTTGGTTAAGCTGGTTACTTATGAAGAAATACCACCAAACAGCTTTTTGCAAGAGAGAATGGAAAAAACATCTCTGCTGGGGCTTATTTTTTGTGATTGGAAAAAAGTACCATTCCCACAGACTTTTTCTGTTCCTTTGGGTGACGGGGGGAGTAAGTGAGTGGCTGTGTGGTACTTAATTACCAGCTGGGGTTAAAGCACGACACATGTGAAAGCATTTTGTTGAGAGGAGTAAAATCTTTATCTGCCTTCATCTGTCTTGTTCTGCCCTGTCCCCCTACAGGTCAAATGGACTGATTTGAATGGCCTCACTTGATAAATCACCTCATTCTTGTCTTGATTTTTATACTGGTTAGTTCAACAACTGCATACCTCAGGTTAGAAGAGCTGTTCTGCAGGAAACTAGGGAGAAAACTTGTTATAGTCCATACTGTGTATTCTGCAGCATTTGTTTTTTTTCCCTTTAAAAAAGCCTTGTGTAGCTAAACTGACTTTCTAGCCTCGCTCAGTGTGAAAGCAATTTTGTGGTGAATGCTGCTGGAAGTGCAGCTCTTGCGAATGATTGTTTCTGATCTTAATACACAAGCAGACCATGGTTCCTGCTGGAATATCTTTTGCATTTTTTCTCCATTCCACCACCACCCCCCCACACCCCCAGAAAAAAAAAAAAGCAAAGCTGTTTAGTGCCTGGGATCCCCTGTGATGAGCAATGAGCCAGGACTGTGAAAAAGCAAGTGTGAACCCCCTCAGGTCTCATTGGGGGGGGGAAGTAGGTTGGGATCAGAACCCGAATCTCTCCTTGTGCTGTCTTTGCAATGTTGAAAAGCTGTCTGCTGGGGAGTGGCTTCTGCAGCACTTGGGCTTTGGCGAGCAGAGGCTCCTAAAGAAGCTTCAGCTCAGCTGCTGGCGATAATGTTCCCTCTCCTAGATGCAGCAAGGATTTCCTTCTGTTACAGAAGAGCTTTGCATATGTAATTTCCTCCTCTCTTGGAACTTATATGAGTAGGGTTAGGTTATCTTGTTTTGTGTTGTGGGATCCCAACGAGTTCTTCCCAATAGTCTGTTTCCTTGGCTCTGTGCCATAGGCCAGATGCTGATATTTCCCAAGACAGACCATGCTTGATTTGGCTCCCATTCCAGAGTAAAGTGTTTAAGACCATGTTTATGTTACGTGGTCTGCAAATACCCCAAACAGCTTTGTAGTGAACATGGCTGGGCTTAGCTGAACTCATCAGTATAGGGGTTTTACTTTGATGATTTTGCATAGCTTCTGCATCCACTGCTTGCGTGGGTATCTTGACCCACCATGAGTGGGTCTCTGTACTCTGCCCAGAAAGCTGTCTGTGCATGATGGGAGCCCATCTACATTCCTACCAGCTGTCTCCTTCCAAGCTGTCACAAATGATTGTTGTTGGCAGCATTTTGGAGATGTCGGATGGTGACATTATTACTGATCATGTGAAAGCAACAGATTAATAGGAGTTGTCCTAGAAAAGCCTTCCTGCCTTCACAGTCATCTGTGATCGTAAAAGCAATGTGGAAAATGAACCTCACTGGAAGAAAGCATTTGGCAGACTTCTTAATGCCTGTTCCTCGTGTTCTGGCAAGAGAAGGTAGTCGTAGACTCCCATCCCTAATCCTGTTATTTACTCTTCTCTGCTTCCTATACTGTATGTGCATGTGGGTGACTGAGGCCCAGTGCTGCCATGTGGGTGTGAAGTGAATGGGAGTTGAAGATAAGCTTTGGGGTGTGTGGTGGACAAGACACTTGTCTGCCCCCACTGCCCTGTTCCCCTGTGAGTGGCTCCAGTACACACAGGAAGAAAAGAAACTTCTCAACAAGTAGAATTTTGCTCAGTGGTGTGTGTCCCCAGTGTGTGTCACAGCACAGGTGGGAGTTACTGTGCTCCACAGCTCTCTTTCCTTCAGGAGCGTGTTATGCAGGTAGGTGCTAGATCTGTGCTTAATGCAGCTGTCACTCAGGTTGCAGGAGCCTTTGCTCATTGATTGTATGGGAGAGGTCTTGGCATACTGCATCTCCCTGGAGTCATGCAAAGAGCGGGCTTGCCAGTGGAAACCTATTAGTGCTGGCTGCTGATTAATCACAACTTACTTGGCACTCATCAGGTGCTCCTAGACAGGCAGGCCCTACAGTGCTGGGCACGGTGTAAAATTATAGCTTAGACTGTTATGAAGCACAAGGATCCTCTGTGGCACTGTCTAGACATCGTTGTTCTCTGAGTTTGGTGTGAGGGAAACTGGGAAGGGAAAGGGCAGAGAAAATGAGAACTCTGCGTTTCCTGGTTTTGTCCTGCAAGTTCCTTTTTAGTTTGCTTTTTTGGTTGTTTTTTTTTCCCCCAGTTTGAATTCAGTTTCTGACTGTAAGTGAATCTATCATCTTCTGATGACTCTGGGCACAACAAGATATTTCTCTTGTGTGTTAAACCTGACAAATGATGTTTTCTGAGGAGTAAAATATTTGCAAACTTTAATGGAAAATATCTTAAGTTAGAAGCATCCCCCTTCAGTGAAGGTTTCCTCAACTGAAAATAGAGGCCTCAATGTAACCCCATTGCCTTCAAGGTTATGACAACAGTGGCTTCAGCTCCAGTTCATGACAAGATGATATACCAAAAAGTCCTGTCCTCACTGCTGTTGCAGTCTATCTGTGGCATGTTCCTAATGGTGGTGTTTGCACCAAGCACTTGTGAGTGCCTTGCTGATGCTGATGGCATGGACTTAGAGCTGCTGCCCTGTGCTAATAGCAGTGCTGCAAGTAATTCGGATTTCCTCCTGTCGGGGAGGAGTGTGGGTTTCTGCAGCTGTATGAAGCCTGTAGAAAAGCGCGAAGCCCAGCTGAAGTCATCTATGAGGAATGGGCTATCGGCACTTGAGCTGCCAGCAGGAAGAGCTGTCCCTGTGATCCCCTTCCCTGCAGCACAGGATCATCTTGAGGGGCCAAGCTGATTTGTGAGGGCTCTGCTGCCATTGTGACCTGGGGCTTTTACTTGTGGGATGCTGGCTCTTGTCCAGCTGCTTCAGACACTGCTGGCTGTGGATGCCTGGTGGGCCAGGGAAGTGCCTCACGAAGGAGGTGTGAGGTGGCCTTATTTCTCTCTGCTGAGCCACAGAAGTCATTGTGGCTATGTATAGTTATGTACTGTTTTGTGAAGCAAGCATAGGGAACCTTTGCCACCCTGAAATGGCAAATCCTATGGGTATCACCAAAGTTGCTAATGGATCAGTACGGAGTCCTGTGATAAAGTCCAACTGTGGCTGTTTCTGGTGACTATTAATAAAGGTGGGAACCCCCCAAAACTCTGCTAAAAATCTGTTATTTTGCACAAGGCATGTTTTCTTGGTGCTGTCCTATAGCTTGTCCAAACCTGAAGATCTGAATGCCTGTTACAAAGGTTGTCAGGTCCCTCAGAACTAAAACCTCTGACAGGTGAACTGGGAATCTCATTTTCCTGGGGGTTCCTGCTGCTTGCATCTTTCTTGGATTGTACCATTGTCACAACAGGGAGGTATTAAGTTTCTTGGGTTTTTTTGCTTACCTGTTTCAATGAAGGCAAAGCAGAGCCTACGTTACAGAATATAGTGCTATTTAGTCTGTCAGAGTGGCGGATTGTGGATTTCTTAGCTCTTGGAATTGAGACTTAAAGTGTCCTAGACTACTCTTGCATTACCATAACTGCAGTAGAAAATATGAATGTCTGCACAGACTAGAAGTGTTTCAGTGCTGAGATCTACTGGTGTCACCAGGAGGGCATGTCACAAGCAAGAATTAGGATTTGGTGCATGCAAACAGGATAACAGAATCTGCTTATATGTAACGTATGAAGATCTATAGAGCAGGGATGGCTCACAGCAGAAACTGCTATATGTGCTGTGTACCTGTCTGCTTTGGTGAGCAAGGGGCACTTTTGAATACTGTCAGGTTTCCAGAAGTGTTCCTGCAGCTGGGTTCTACATGAATATCTGATTTAGATAAGTTTGTGTCTGTGGCCAAGAAAGCTTTATACTTGCATTTTACTTTGTTAGAGACTCATGTCCTGACTGCAAGGCACTAGTATAGCATCATCATCTCTCTCTCTCTTTCTCTGAACTTTAGCCAAAACTGAAGAGCGTATACAGTTTAAGGGAACTGGGGTGTTGAGCCTGGAGAAAAGGAGGCTGAGGGGAGACCTTAGCGCTCTCTGCAGCTGCCTGAAAGGAGGTTGTGGCCAGGTGCATGTCGGTCTCTTGTCCCACGTAACAAGCGCTAGGACAAGAGGAAAAGGCCCCAGGTTGCACCAGGGGACGTTTAGATTGATACCGGGAAAGATTTCTTCACCAAAAGGGTTGTCAAGCACTGGAGGAGGCTGCCCAGGGAAGTGGTGGAGGCACCATCCCTGGAGGTAGTTAAAAGATGCACAGATGTGGCACTTAGGGACATGGTTTAGCGGTGGGCTCAATGATCTTAAAGATCCTTACCAACCCAAATGAATTCTGATACACAGAATAGTTCACAGTGGGCTGCAAATGCACATGAACATCTGAATGCCGTCTGAATCTGCTGGGCTGTGCACTTTCTGTCCTTGCTACTTTCAGTCTTTTCTGTTTCTTCTCTTTCAAGCTGCTGCTGAGACCTCTGAAGGGCCAAAAAGTGCCAGTTTAGGAGAGAAAACATGATTTTTGTAAAAGCCTCTTGTCTGAGGCACAAACCTCCAGCTGGAGATTCAGCTGTGTGATGCTCACTTCCATTTTCCATCTTCTGAGACTACCAAGCTGTATGCGCGGCCTGCCGACAGTTGCCAGGTTTCTGTTGTGCCTATGCTTCTGAAATCCAACGTTTGTGAAGTCTGTGATTTATTTTTTTTTTTTTAGTAGTGTAGCTTTCTCCTTGTGACCACCAAGTGGTGCTCTGCACTGCACCTTGCAGCAAGGCGTGCTGTTGGCATTTTTGGGATGGGGGGTTAAAAAGCTGTTTTCAGAAGTAGGAACGAGCTAGAGAGAAAAAGGAGGAAACAAGAGCCTTTTCTTTTCCTCTCACAGTGGTTGTGCTACAAGGACTACATTATTCACATCTTTGTGCTGTGGCTGTGTGATGATTGATGTAGCCTGGTGATGGTCAGATATAATAAGTAGTCTTGGCACTTTCAATTTGGGTGTTCAGCTTGGCTGCCTGCTAGACTTCAGAGGTACAGAGATGGCTATCTGCTGCGTCAAAAATAGATCCTGGCAGGTGTCTCTGATTTGGCTTGCTAAAATCGCAAGGAGCTTCTAAAAACCTCGTCCCAAACTAGTTTTTCAGAGATAAAAATCTGATGCTTGTTTCTCTTGGCTGCTTTTTTCACCCCATCCATCTAGGGAAAACCTCTATTCATGTTCCTCTTCTCTGGTGTGCTAGCTGTTTAGTGTCTTTGCTATTAAACTTTGGAAATGTTTATAGCTGTGTTGCTCCCAGCAGAGGCAAAATACCTACTTTAACTTGTCTTTGCAGGTTTCCTGCAAGTACTCTCCAGGTACCACTCTCAGGTTTACAGAAGCTGTGCATTTTGTATGAAAACATGCAGTTTGATAGAGAAAAAATTTATGTTGATTTGAAATGACGGGTACATTGTAAGACAGAAACTACCTATAAAATGTAATGGGAATTTGAGTGGCTAACTACATCCCTGTAAGCTCCATTACATGCTCTGCATGGTATAACTGTTTGCAGGAGTGATCATTCCTTTCCAGGTACTGAAAGCCATGCTATAGCAGGATGATGCAGCTAAATTCAAACAGCAGCTCATTTGTATGAAATGCAGGGCTAGAATTGAAAGGTGGCAAGGGGGATTGTCTTATCTGGTGAGCTGGAAAAACATGCAGTGTTTTAAAGCAAATCCTTGAATTGGAAGTAAAGGAGATGCCATGTAACAGCACAGTGAACGCTGTGGTTTTATAATGAACACTGAGTTTTCTAGGTATTCCAGTCTATGAAGTAGAGGCCAAAGGAAGGATGCCAGCTTCCCCCATTTAATTCAGGTTGGATAGCCACCAACTAAATAGCTTCCTTAAAGCTCCCCAGTTTTTCTCAGGTGTTTTGTGGAGCAGCTGTGCTGCAGTGCCATTGCGTCCTGCAGCAGAAAGAAGAGTGAAGCCTCACCTTCTTTACTTATAGCAGGTACAATATGTGCAACCCAACAGGTGTTCTATCGCAGCGTCTGTAACCTATACAAGGTACAACTCCAACAGAAATAAAGGGATATTTAGATAACAAGTGTTCATCTGGCTGGATTGTTAGTTTTTAACACGGTCTCAGGCTCCTGGCTAAACCAGCTGCTCAGATGCAGGGCGATAGGCTCTTCCATTCTGACTACATCAGGAGGGAGTTTTTCTGCAGGGCTGAGCAGTGGGTCATGGAAATTAGATGAAGTCCATAAATATTATGTTTTAGTTCTCAGTGTTGAAAAAACTAACCATGAGAAATTCAAAGCATGTCATTATTCCAGATACTATCTTTTCATGGTGGGTGGCTCCGTTAGTAGCTATTAAATAGCTTGGATGCAAATTCTGGCTAGGGAAGTCCTTGAGTCTTTGATAACTAAAAGCTGGGAAGAGAGGCGGTGAGACGATGGGCTATGTGTGGCCCTGCTCTGGTCTTTCTTCAGTATCTGCAGGTAGTTGTGGTCAGAAGTCGAGTGTGGGCAGAAAGGGCCTTTGGTTTGACCCAGTATGGTCATTCTTGTGTTGCCTTTACCCACTGTGGCTTCAGTATTTTTCTCTCTGTATGTTAACAGTGCAGTCAGCTTTGGAATAAGATAGGTGGGTATTTGCTCTAGTGGGAAATCCCCGGGGTTTTTCTCGGCATCGCATTTATCTGCTCCCACGTGAAGTGTTGGCTGTGCTGCCGCCTTTCCAATACTGAATTAAGTCTTCCTTGGTCATCCCTTTGTCTAGTGTAAATCCATTGCGACAGGAACGCCATTTTAAACCTGCTGAGGATCCTGCTGAGGATCACTACCATCACTGCTGTTCTCCTGTGCCCAAGAGCTGGTCTGCCAGCACACATCAAAGCGAGATGCTTTTTTCTGGGGAAGGGGCCATATCAGTATAACTGGGCTGGAAGGCAGCGTCCTTTCCAGAGCTGTGAAAGGCTTAATAAAAGTTAAAAATAGAAACAACTTATTGCAGCCTCCAAGACTGGAAATCAGGGAAATAGTTCTAACTTGAGCTGAAATTAGTTGAGCAGAGAGCACTATTGGTACATATATTCAAGTATTTGTACACGTGCTTGTTTGTACTCTGCTATTAGGAAGCAAAATAGCAGTATTTCCCACTAATGCATTGACAGGCTAAGACAATGTCTTGTTGTTACTTGGCAACTTAAAACAGTGGTGAGCTCTTCCAAATTAACCCCTTTGGGTGTTTTTCCTGCCAGGAAATGCACAAGCTTGTTCAGCTGGTCTGCCTTTGGAGAAATGGTATCAGCTGGCTGTCTTGCTGCTCACCTACAGAGATGTATGAACCTTCTGTCTTGTGGGATCTTTCCTGATGTTGCTTTTGTGTCTCCCTGGCCAGAGGGGGAGGAGGAGGAAGAGGATGAAGAGGAAGAGGAAGAAGAAGAGGAGGAAGAGGAAGATGAGGAGGACAAAGACATAGATTTGATGGATGAAAGCATGGAGGGTGACACGGAGCTGCCAGGTTTCACACTTCCAGGCGAGACCTCCCAGGAGCCCATAGCTGGCCTGGAAAACCCTGTGGCCCAGCTGGCCGGGTTGTCCTACCAGGTTCCTGACACCATTGAGTGGGAGCAGCAGAATCAGGGTCTAGGTAAGAAAAAAAGCCTCTTCTTCCTTTACCCTTACAGAGGACTTGTTTCCTGCTCTTCACTTTGCATGAGGCAGTCGCCCGTGCTGGGAAGTCTCACAAGCTGGCTCTCAAGCTAAACACAGAGCAGGTTCATTTCTGAGGAAACCCCATCTACCAGTGAACAACTGGTCAAACTGGGATGGGTCCCAGGCAGAGTGACCTGAATTTTCATTTTGGGGAGAGCTGCTCTGAACATTCCAGATATGCTCCTTCATTCTGAGAGCTTAGTGTTGTCTTGCTCCAGTGGTAGGCAAATAAATAACTTACCAGGAGAGATTCCTGGGGATATTCCAGTTTTGTTTCTCCAAGGTGGGTTGGTGCAGGGATGTATGTCCTCTGAGGACAGAGTGGGTAGGGTAGTTGAGTAGTTGCTCGTCAGCTCATTTGCTACTTCAGCAGCATTTTTGTAAGTGCCACTCTTCTGGAAATTTTAAGGGGTATATGGTCCAGCAATGGGACCCTATGCTGGCAGTGTTAAGCAAGACAAACCTGCAAAGCCCCTATAAAGCTTTATCCGTTTTATTCCCACTGTACACACAGGCCCTGTGTTTAATGACTGGGCTAATTTATTCCACCTATGAATAGCTTGTCAGTGTTGACATGTGTGTGGTCCACCTGATGCAAGTCAAAGCTGGTGTGGGACAAGGTAGAGATTAGAATGGAACTCACCCGGCTTGGCTAAGGGCACTGGGATCGTGTGCCAGCATACTCAATTTCCAAGTAAAGTCCCATCAAAAGCTGTGGGAACCTTTCAGGTGAATTGGTGGGAGCTGAACCACATCTGTACGGAAGGTCTCTGTGTCTGACTATTAGAGAGCTAGCTGCTTTGAGAAGCTCATCAAATAAAGAAACCCCAAACCTCTTGTATATGTTGTGTTGTAAGAACTGTCACTTTGCCTGGGTGTTTAATTCTGATTTAACAGTTTTCCCCCTGTAGTGTTGTTTCTAGCCTGCTTTAGTGTTGTTAGCTTCCTTGGAATTGAATCAAAGAGCGTATTTGAAGAACTCCATGGGAGGGTTGCTTTTTGAGGGCAGACTGAGTTTGCATCGAGTCTGGTATCTCCCTGTCCCAGTAACTTGCTTGAAAACCATTGTATTGGATGGTTACCGTATCAGATCTGTTTCACATGTCCTGTTATCCCAGCAGGCTGGACAGGAGCTGTGTGAGAAGGGTAATTCTAAGTCTTTAAGGCTTTCTGGTTGGCTTTGGCAAGCTGGATTAAAGAGGTAGGTGGCAGTGCTCGGAGGAAAAGTGTGTAAGAAACAGGGTTATGGTGGGAGTTGCATCAGCAGCTTTGTCTTATCTTACTCATTTCATTTGTGTGGGATCTTTGTGGTGCCTTGAGAGAAAATGCAAGAGGAGCAGCATATTATCTGCACTCAGGGGTGCAGTGGGCTGGCTTGGTGAGCTCTGTACCACTGCTAGCAATAGTGAGAAGGTAGCACTAAGCTGTTAACCGACTAAAGCTATTTGCCAGGTTCAGGATCATAAGTACTAGGACTGGCAGAGCTTTGCCTCTGATTCAGTCAATCCTGGCTAAGGGTGCTAGTGCTTTGTAATGTGTTTGAGGGGCAGAGTTTTGCAAACTGAGGTGTGTCCCCACATGCCAGACATCACATTGTGCAGCATGGAGGAATATGGCCCTCATACCTCTTTAGGGATCTCGGTACCTTTAGCCACCCCAGCTAAGGTGGCTGGTGCAGTGTCATCTGGCTTGGGTTCCTGGAGGGCTCTAATGGGAGTCCTGTTCACAGAGCAGGGTGCAGGGCAATGGTTAGTTTGTTTGGTGTCTAGAAACTACTGAAGATGATGTTGTATATGGCGTAGGCTGTTGCCATGAACTTTGGGGCTGTGGAGGGGGTTGCTCTGCATAAGTCATCAGGCACTGCTCTGTACATAGCCGATGCAGGTCTCAACTGGAGTCACAGCTATGTTTCCAGCCCTACCACCTTTGCTGCTGGAGGAAGAGGATCAGGGTAGGAGGTGCTTGTCAGATACGTTGGTAAACGGGCAGGTGAGAAAACAGTGACCAGAGGCTGAAGCTGTCCCTGGTGTGCAGTAAACCTCTCTGTCTGGAGAGGTTGTAATAACTGTGCACAAAAAATAAGCAGGCTATGAAACAATATGTAGCTTTAACGCTCCTCATGTAATAGCATCTGTTATGAGGAGTCCTTGCCCTAGCACAGAGCCATGCTGGAGGATGCACTTTGCAGTATCTTTTCCGGAGATCTGCTTCTGAACATATGGGTCTGGTTCAGTTTCTGATGTTTAATACAACATTGTGCTGCAGTGTTCATCCTCCACCACCTTCTCTCTTTCTTAGATCTTGAAAAGGCTGTCTTTCCAAAAATTTCAGACATGGAATAAATTGACTGTGTGGCAAAAGGC
Organism: Falco punctatus; assembly: GCF_963210335.1. Classification (NCBI taxonomy): domain Eukaryota; kingdom Metazoa; phylum Chordata; class Aves; order Falconiformes; family Falconidae; genus Falco; species Falco punctatus. The sequence goes on along the minus strand of NC_137587.1, from coordinate 40,297,543 downwards.
AGGTTTTTTCTCCCTCACTGATGTTTTATTGACCGTCAAACAAATTGGAGGAGCCCCCTGTGAAGTCTGTCAAGTTGGGTCAGCTGCAGAGCGCCAAGTCTGGGCACCTGAAGGACTGGACAGATGTGAATTTCTGTGTTCTCTGGAAGTGCTTGGCTGGGTTGTGTCTCACCAGATCCACATGGTTTGGATTGCCTTTTGTTTTTAAGCTGTTGCAGTCTATGCAGGCAGCCGTGAGGGAGAGAATGAGGCTGGCTGAGCCAAGTTCATCTTTAGGAGTTGGATGGGACTTCTGTGCAATGGTGGTGTAGGCAAGAAAAGAGAGGATGCGGTAGGATCAGTCTCTCTGCTTGTGACTCGCCCCTCTTATTCCACCAGGTAAACACTTATGTAAAGAGCCATTTAATCTTTCTCTGTCTAGATGACCTTAATGGCTCTTTGATATTGCTTCCTTTCCCATCTACAATGTGCCGACGCCCACAGTGCTTCTAAGAGGAAGGGAAATTGTTTATGTTTTAGAGGCACAAAGAAAACCAAGGACTTGCACGAGGTCACACTGAAAATCTGAGGCCAACCAAGGAGCTGAACCCAAGTATTCGAAGGCCTGGTTTACTGGGAGTGCATGCAGGAGTCGGAGATGCTGTCTCATCTCTGTGGTGGTGCTGGGCTCCTTTTACCTGAGATGCTGCTGCAGTGGTGTAGCACGTCCCCTCTTCCCGGTTTGTGCCAGGTGGGAGTTTCTGGCCTGGTTCCCCAGCCCTGGGTGTATGTCCATGCCTGTGTCCATACCTGGTCCTGTTTATGTGTTTCTTTATGGGGTGTATTAGGGAGAGCAAGTAGGGTGGAAAAAGTGTATAGCTTGTGTCAGCAGGAAGTGGATTGTTAAGAAAAGAAAAAATCTCCCAAACCTGTCAGGAGCCCAGAAGAGCTGCTTGCAGTGCTCTGTTGGAGCACCTAGAGAGACCAGACTCACGTGAAGGGCTCATAAAGCTTTAGTTCTGCTGGAGGTGTGCATGGGCTATTTGTCTTTGAAACCCTTTTTCTCTAAGCGAATTTCATCTAAAGCTACTTTGTTGAAATCCATTTCCACTTAAGTCCTTTTCTTCTAAAGCTAAAATTAACTTGATTTTAATTTTGAGATGGCTTCATAACGGCTGGACGTCCCCAGGTGCAGCCCCTGGTGGGGGGACCTGCACTTCTGAATGCAGTCATGTCAGGGGCACTGTGCACCCACATGCCTCAGGCCACATCACACACCTTTGTCATCCTGGAGAAGAACTCTGCACTTCCCTTCCTTTGCCAAATAATGCTGAGATGTGAGGAATTTCCCATCTTGTGCGAGTGAAATATGGTTTAGAAGGGGAAGTTGTTCTGCTTGACCTGGGATTTCGCGTAGGAAAGGAAGACCTGAAGAAAGATAACGGTACCCAACAATACAAGATGAGGGTACACCATCTAAGCACCAAAATTTTACAGGCGGCATTTTCAATTTTTAAAATACTTTGCAGGTGTTCTTTTCCTGGGGATGCATCTGTCCTCTGGCCTTCAGAATTTTGACATTTAATGCTAAAATCTAGAGTACGAAGAGCCCAGAAGTATTGTAGTAGCTATTCTCAGGTTAGTTAGTATTGACTTTGCTTGGTCTGATGACTGACACACTGCAAATCCCTAGAGAACCAGTAACTTGATCCACAAACAACTTGGCAGAGCAAGAGACTGTTCGATTTTTTCGTAGTGGTAAATGAGAAAGTGCTGGAGAAACGGAATCATTAAAAATGTCAGTTCTGGGAAGTCGGATGGTCCTACATTAACTCCAGGCTGAGCAAAACCAATTTATGAGTACTGATTATGAGGCTGTCAGTTTTACAGTCCATCAGCTGACACTAAACAGCAATATTTAGATAAAAAAAAGTGAAGCAGAAGATGATGTTATCTGTGCCTTTGTAAAATAGAATTTGATCATCCAAAGGCTGTTCTGATGGCCTGCAGCTCTGGAGAATGAGGGTCTGAGTGTGCTTTGGGATCTCTTGGTGACCTGTTCAAATGGTTTAAGAGATTGCCAGTGAAGGACATAGCAGTACTTTGGGACCTCTCTGCATTGTGTGAGATGACTTCGACCTTTCTCTACTTGTTTCTTGATTTGTATGTAGGTGGTGTGTGGTGGGTAAACACTAACTGTTTGGAGAGCATTAGAGAGGCAGGAAATCCGGGCTTTCTGGGAATGAATAAAAATACGTATTTTTTCCCTGCTACCTCTTCTGTGATTAAATGTTGGTGTATTACAGGAAGAACTGCAGTTGGTTTAGATGGCTTCACACCTAGTGAACAGTTTTGGGGTCCTTTAGTTATTCCACATGAATGTTAAAGTAGATGGTCTTTGTTGTACACCTCCATGGAGATCAAAGCCCTCTACTTCTGTGTTGCTGGTGGCTACTGTGACTGTGCTCTTCTCTTCTCCCACGTCTTAAGATTATTTATTCTCTCAGTGTCAGTGAGAATTCTTAATTTACTGACCATGAGCCAAGACATAGCAACTTAGCTTGAACTGGTGTGGGAACTTTGTGTCAGAGCACAAAAAGGTTCCCAGGCTCCCAAGCTATTTGTTAGTGCCATAGTGCTTGTGTGTTGTCCACATCTCAAGACGAACTCCTGCTATCCATAGTAAGGTAGCAGCAGGAGGTTTAGGGCATTTTTTCTTAGACCTTTAGTGTTGCTGCTTTAGGGCATGCAGTAGTTTGCTTTGTGCATTCAAAATGTTTGGAGTGTCAGTGACATTTTCATCTTGAGGCATATAGGGTTTTGATGTTTTGAATGTATGGCTCAAGTTGTCTAAGCAGAGGTTGTGATGGTGGACTTCGGTTCTGCAAGATGCTAATTGAAACCACCAATTGCTTATCCTAGGCCACTGCTAATGTAACAGCACTAATCAGAGGACAGACTGATTTGAACCACAAACCTTAACAGAGGCTCAAAATCTTGTTTTATGGGCAAAGAGAAGGCATACCTCATATATATATATAATGAAATATATATAAGGAAAGAAAAATGAGCACCCAAGAATTTATTGCTAATATAATTGAAATACTAAGTCTAATTCTAATCGTTATTAGTCCAGATTTAATTATTAAAGGAAAAGAAGTAATAATGCAGTTGGGATTGTTACACTTTCCATGGTTTCTGTGTTTTATCCTGGTGTCGTGCTTCTCCTTGCTTCTGGGGGTCCTAAAGGTGGTGGTTTCATTCAGGGGTTTGTGGTGTCATCAACATCTGGAGTCCTTTGCCAGGACTGTGTTCATATTGATGATTTCTTCCTTCTCACTTTAGGGTTCACTTGAAGTAATCTTTGTGTGTTTGCTAGCATGGTTTTGCATCTTTCTTCATTATCTGCAGTTCCATATTACATCTGAATTTACTATGTATCGTAGAATCATTTAGATTCAAAAAGACTTTTGAGATCATCAGGTCTAACCACTAGCCCAGGACTGCCAAGTCCACCACTAAAGCATGTCTCTAAGCTGATACAGTGTCTTTTATGTATGTTAGATACTATTTTTTGTTCTTCAGTTTACCCTAAACCCATATTTGTCCATGTCTATATTTTTTTAACTGACCATTGGTGTGTTGGTTATATCCTCTTGTTTGTAGTAATGGCAATACCATATTACAGGGCTACATGATTATGCTGTAGCTTATAAGAAGTCACCTGGGTTGCCTGGTTCCGTATCATTCATTATGTATTTCCATCTACCCATGGAGGTATTGTACACAGTGGAGTATGGACCATCCTTGCAGATGGAAATTAAAGATGTAAAAAAATAAAATGACAGTTTAGAAAAGTTATGAAGCATAACAATGTAATTCTGAACATGTGGTTTCCAAGATATATATGTAGTGTCTGCATTTTGGGTAGTTCTGTGTGTAGCATCTCAGTCCTTACGATAATGTAAGGTCATATAACTCACTTAGGTAATGACAAGGCACTTGCATAATAAATGTACATTTGGAATATGATTTTTTAATTTTTTTTAATGGTTAAAAAGTATTTACGGCTCTGAGTATTTCTACTTACATTATATTCTACTTATAGAGAAAATAGTTCTAGCTGTATTGCAGATCTGTGGTTGCAAATTATACTGCATAAACTATATAATGGATGCCACTGGTTAATGATGGTAAGGCAGAGTAGTGGAGAATGATGAATATTGGAAATGTTGTTTTTACAGGAAGATAGGATTAATGCTTTCATGGGCAAAAATAACCAGCATTAGAAAGGCAGAAGCTGAGACTTAGAAGTTAGTAGTATGTTCTTTAATTGCTGCCCAAGATGGATGTATTTTAAGTACTCTTAAAGCCTGCGTTACTGGAACATCAGAGTGCTTTTTAATCTTTAATGCATTTTTCTTCCTAATTACCCTGGAAAGGTATCCATGTTTTACAGCTGGTAAGCAAAAACACAGAGAGGCCAAGTGATCCCCACTGGTTTCACGAGGGAGCTGTTAGCAGAGTAGGGATGTGAACAAGGGGAATTAAATTAGCACTTGGGCATTTCCTTGCTCTTGCTGGAGGAGGGAGGTGCATACCTGTATTTCTCCCTGGAAAGTGAGAAAGGATCACACAAAAAGTCACTATCCCAACAGAAGGGACTGAGTTCATAGAAATCCCAGGTGAGAGATGATGGCAGGAGCCAGGATCAGGAGTGGAGCCAGCAAATTTTTCTTCCCAATGTGTTCAAAGTGCAGGTGCCTGCAGCAGTCTTGCTTTCTGTAGCTTTGCCCCTTATGTGTTTATGGGAATTTTGTTGCATGAAGTGTTGGCCATGCGAGGTCTGAGTTCCAGAGGGCTGCAGACCTGAAATGAACAACCTCAGAAATATAGGTGATTATTTTTCCTGTCTTTCTGGGTGCTCCAAATAATTTGTACAGCTCCATATGTTCCTTGCTAGCTCCCCTTCCCTCTCCCAAGCAGTAATAAAGCTCCCATCATCAATCTGTGCCTAAATCAAGATTCTTTTTCTCGTGAGGGATGTATGCTGTGTTTAGAATGACTTATTTTTTAACTGTTTTAAGAAATTGTTCATGGTTGTGTCTTAATCCTGGAACAAACTCATATTTAATCAGGTTTGCCTTGTCAAAGGAAATTTTGCATCCACATGCCTGTAAACCATAATGATCCTCTCTGCCAGCTCGGCATGACGTATGCAGTTGTAACAACAGCGCAGCTCCCAGGAGGGACCAATTCACATCAGAGATGGCTTTTTCTTTTTGTCGGATTTTAGCCGAAGGTGTTTTGTGGGGACTGTGTCTCTTTTCCCTCTTTAATACTGTTTCTTTCTTCAACCTGACTTGTTCTTACTTCTCTTCTGAAGCCAACTGAGATAATGAGCCTTGCAGACCAGTCACACACATGCTCTGCAGTGTGGTGCTCAGTGGTGTGGCAAGAGGCAGCCCTGTGCCTTACACTGAGACCCTGGGCAATGGGACCTCCCAGGAGATGCAAAACTTGGACAAGTCTGAGTCCTGTGGTACTGACCCTGCTCTTCCCTTTTTCCACCCAGCACAAGGCTGCTGTGCCCTTGCCAGTGAGGCCTATGCATTTCAAATGGGAGAAGTTGACAGTGTGTCTGTTCTGCTGTGAACTGGGATGAGGAGTTTCCAACCATGGAGCATGAACCACTAAATGGGTTGGAGCCATGTCCCTCCTCTCGAAAGCACCTCAGCTCTTGTCCTTGAAACAGAAATCAAGAGCAAGAGATGGGAATAGAGATGAGTAAAGTAGAGGAGTGGAGGGCGTTTTGGTGGTTCCCAGCTCTGAAAGCAAGCAGCTATCAGAAATAGGTAAAATAAAGCTGTTGCTTGCAATAAAAAAATGTATGCTTGCAATTTATCATAAGGAAGGGGAAGAAGCAGGAGCCTTTCTACATGGAAACCTCCAGCAGGAAACTTGGGCTGATATTTTAGCCTGACATTTTTGGTGGGAGTATATTGAGAAACAGCAGCACTGAAACATCCTCAGATACATTACTTTGAAATAGCAGCCCTTCCACAAGGTTTATGCATCTAGTTAAACCTGTGACAGAGGATGACTGGCTAAGGGCATTTGTTACCAGCCCTTAAGTGCCGCCTCCACGAGCTGGGACAGATTTAGAGGTATTTGCTTCGATTTGGCTCTGCCTTCCTTCTCCCTGCCCGCAAAGAAGATGGGTTGCCATCAGACAAGGTGTTAAACGGGAGGTACTGGTTATTGCTAGGAGGGGAATGAAGAAGTCCTGTCCATCCACAGTGTTTCTGCCTCTTTTTCTTCAGTTTCGAGTGAGGTGGTGTGAAGCCGCAGAGAAATCCTCTGCCGGTTTGTGGGAGAAGAGAGGGGACATTGGCTACCATGGTTGACATGACAGATTGACGTATGAGAGGTCCCCGATGAGGTCTGGCTGACCACAGGGTGTTTCTAATGGATGGGGGGAGGCATGGGTGAACCCAAGCCTGAGGGCTCTGTCACTCCTGCATGCCGTAGTCCTTGCTACCCTGCCATGCAAATATCTCCTGCAATACTCACAAGGAGGGAGAGGTGGCTTCTGTGATGGAAACGGCTGTCTCCCTAGCTTGGGGCGGAGGAGCCTTGGGTGATGTTTGTGTGCAGAGAGCATTAGGAAAGCTTTGCTGAAGGGAGCTGAAGTCTGGGCCACCGATCGGCTAGAGTTTGTCTGACAGGCCATAGCCAAGCAAATTCACCCTTCTCGGCTTGCTGGGGAGCACAGCAAGCAGCCTGCGGCAGCACCGAGCTCCTGGGCTTTCCCAGCACAGGAAGACTCACTCCTAACAGGCTTTCTGCCTGCAGCTCCCGTTGCTCTTGTCAGCCCAAGAAAGCAAAGCTGGAAAACTCAAGCACATGGCTGAGTGTTTTTGACCTTCTCCAGCTGTCTGGCTCTACCCATCTGTTTGCTACAGATTTTCGAGTCAGGATGTGTCTACCTTAGTGCACAGCTTGGCATTTGCTGCTCCAAGTAATTGATCTTGTTTTTTCGCCAGGATTAAAGGATAGGGTCCGTTAGCCTGTGCAGAACTCCGTGCTGTGAAGGCTGGACTGCATCTGCTAACCAGGCACCATCTGGGTTTCTGCACGGTGCATAGTGAGGCAGGCATCCTTCTAGGCTGTCAGCTGTCTAGGCACTGTCTGTCTGTCCCCTTGTCTGTCAGTCGTACTCTGCAATAGAAATGTTATGCCTTTGCTCTCTTTTTAATCTGCAGTAATCTTTCTTTCCCCTTCCTGCCCCCCCCCCCCCCCCCCCCCCCCCCCGCCCAATGTCTGTAATTTCAGCGAATACATGTATCACATCTCAGTGTGCTTTGCCTCTTCTATTTTTTGGTTTATATGTGTCAGAAAACTTGGCTCCATTTAGACAGAGGGGGTGGTTTTCAGCCCTCTCTCTCCCTTTGTATTTTCATAATCACTTAGCTTGATTGAAGAACACAGGCAGGGCAGTAACTCCCTGCTTGCAAATTATTAATTTTTCCTTTATGTGCTAGTCTGGGTGGCCTTTGCTGTGTAAAACGAGACTTGTCCTTACATTGGAATAATTACATTTATTTTCTGATAGTGATCTATACTACAGTGCAAAAGATCTGTGTGTTTTCATGGTATTTCAGCCCTCAAAAAAAAAAAAAAAAAGGGGAGAGAGGGAATGTGAAGGTTCATTGGCATTGAATTGCCTCTGTTCTGGAGATTTGTAGATTTGTGTCAGAGACTGATCTTTTGGTTTAAAACGCTGGCTCCATTGCAGAGCTGGTAAGAGAAAAATAAATAAAGAAAAAGAGCTCTTTGTGATGAGTATCAGGGAGAGAGAGGGTAATTATTGAGAAAATGGTTTTAAAATATTCCTGTCTAATGAGAATGTAGATATACTTTCTCTCTGCTTGAGCCATGCAAACCACAAATGACTGATGCTAAACCCGCCTCCCCTCTGGTGTTTGCTCAAATTAAGACCACTTGAGGATCAAAAGAGATCCAAGTTCCTTCCTGAAAGGATGCTCTTTTAATGCATGTATACAAGTCCTGCTCTGCCTGACAGTGAGTTAGGAACATATATTGGAAATAAGCACATTGCTCAGGTTTTGACTGACAATAAAATAATTACCTCAAACCTCCAGCAACTGTTGTTTTGCAAAAATGCTGGGTATCAGAGAGAGGGGTCGATACGATGAGAATTACTAGAGGCTTTTGCTTTTTTTTTTTTTGCCTTGTTTTTTAATAACTCTAATCACAGTCTCATCCAAGCCTGGGATGTAATAAAGGGTTTCAGCAAGGCTGTTCCACCATAGCCTATCATTTATTTTAATATACCAGCAATGCCATCTGTGCTTGAGGATTTATTAATATGAAGCAAGGCAAGGAGTTTCTCCAGTTTGGTTCCTTTTCTGGGTTACTTTGCCCACATCTGGCCCGTATCCCTCTGACTGCTCAGGCTGACTTTCTCGCTCAGGTATTTGCATGGTCCAGTTTTGCAGGAGTGGATGCTCAGCCTTCTGCTTGTTTTCAGCAAGGGGCTTGGTGAAGTCACAGGGGCTGAGCTCTGTACCCCTGCCACCCGTTCTGCAGTCACAATGTCTGTCCCTGGAGGAACCCCTGTTTTGTTTAGCAGTGTCATCTGCTACACTCCTGTTGCTGTCCCCTCAAGTTGGGCATGCTGTTTGCATCCATCGTACCAGCTTATGGGTGCCCATGCTGAGGTGATCAGGTTGCTGCTCCAAGGTCCTCGATGGGAACCCAGCCCCGGCACGCTTGGCGTTGTGACGGCCCTTCTGTGGGTTTGCTGAGTGTGCAAGTTGCACTGGCATTTCTCTTTGCGTGCTTGAGAACAGGTCTGTCGCGAATTAGTGGTTTAGGTCACTTAAAGAATCTCCATCAAAGGTATTAGCAAAAATAGTTTTAATATGGTTTTGTTGGAGTGTGACTTCACAAAGTTTGATGGCAAGGTTCACTCTTACTTAATACATGGATGAAACACACAAAGGAAAATTGAGTTAGAAAGATTTATACAGAGACTGGGGATGCAAAGGGTAAGAGGGAGACCCTCCCATTGAGTCATGAGGTTCAGAGTAAACCCACTTTGCTTTCTAAACTCCTGATGGAGCTTTGGTGCGGCTACGTCCAATTGTAGTCTCAGACTTGGTCCATGGTTTATGTGTAATGACAGAAATATAATGAGTAAGGAAATTTTCCCATTGAGTCATGAGGTTCAGAATAGACCTCCTTGCTTTCTAAAGTCCTGAGAGAGTTTGTGCGTGGCTAGGTCCAATCTTAATCTCAGACTTGGAGAAGGGTTTATATCTCAGACTTATTCACAGTTTAAAGATGGATCAAAAGATTTTAGCAGCACTCAATTATTGACTAATTTAATGCTTACAAAGGGAGACCAGTAAGATTTACTTTAATTACAATAGTGGCTTAGTATAAATGTTATCATCTCAGATCTCTATACTTGCTGTGCTATGAGGTATCCAAATCAATTCACACACACAGGCACAAAGAACAGATGTGTAGAGACAGGTATGTACAGCGGTGTACCTGTTAGATGTTCCCCTTGAGTTCAGTGAAACACACCAAATGCCTTGGTATTTCTCAATGGGCGAAGGGTTGAGCCTCGAGGAGTGGGGTTTCAGCCCAGGCCCTGTCGTCAGCTTTGTGATGGTCTTTCTAACTTTGTAAACTTGGAGTTTACAAGCTCTGAGCAGTGTCCCACTGGGAGAGAGGTGCTGGTTGCAGCCTGCTGCAGTCCAGGAGACCTCAAAGGGTCTCAGTTAAGACTGCTGTTCATAGGGTCACAAAACGTTTGGCTTTAGTTATCTGTAAATTTCCATACTGGCCATAACCTGAGTCAGTAATTTTTTAAGATTCAAGTGACAATGGTACTGTTCCGCTTGGGTCAGGCATGTTCCAAGGCTGTCAGAGGATGCCTGATTATCCCCTCTGTCCTTCCCCACCTTGGCCAGGCTTTGTTGGAGTTGCTGGTACGGCCAGTGCCATCCCCCACCTCAGCCATGCAAGAGCTGCTGGTACAGTGGAGGAGCACTTTACCACCCAACCCATTACACAAAGGCCACGGCCTAACGGGGGTTCCTGAGATCGTAGAGCGGTCTATGGGAGGGGGCACAATGCACCACCACGAGGTCTAACACTCATGCAAGGTTTCAAAGGCCCCTCGATGGCTTCCCCATACCACCCCATTGACTTGGCATGTGACTGCCCCCGCTTTAGTTGTCCTGATTTTGTTCCCTTTCTACACAGCTGTCCCAAAACTCAGACTTAAGTGTGTGCTTTGGTTTAGGATTGAGGGGAGATCTTGGTGTCTGCCCTTCCAGTCCAGGCAGAAGCTGTTTCTTGTGGTGATTAAGGGGGTTTGCTTTGCCTTGCTACATCCTGGCTTTCCTTGCGACTGTCCATAAGCAAGTTCTGGAAAATGATAGGGTAGGGTTCAGTATAAATATCTTGTCAGGACAGTGTCTTCCTCTTGGGTTTTGTTATTATCTCTCTCTGTAAGAACTGGTTAAATACAGTCTCATTCCATGTTTTGGTTGTAGGGAGGGTTTAGTAGAGGGTCACACATAATATTAGACCAAATGAATAACCTCAATAAAGCAAGGCTTTCTGGTTATGTGTGCTCTCCCATAGCCAGAATGTGTTCCTGTGAGGGCTGTTTATGAATGCTAGATTTCATTAAGTGCAAATAATATACTGTTGGTTTAGAAGATGTTTTGGGGTTTAGCAGGCAAGGATATAGTCCTCCAACAGACATCTACTGCCTTTGAGTGCGTACAGCTGTGTGATATCTAAGCTGGAGGTGGTTTTCTTTGCCAGAAAAAAATGTAGCTTTATACATCTATACCCTTTGCTGTCTTTATTGTAGTCAGCAAATGTGTTCCTGATTGCATCCTTCCTGGGAGACTCGTGTGGTCTTGTGCTTCAGGTTTATGTCAAGTTACGGAGCATCGGCTGAAGCACAGTAGCTGCTTGTCCTTGTGGGCTTAGTTTGCAGCAACATCAAGGTGACGTGCCATTCCCTGGCCACAGCAAGATGAGCTGAGCTAGGTCAGGGAACCTGATGTTTCCCATCGGTTGGGAATGTGGCTTGGCTGCTCTGTGTGGCTCAGGTGTTTTGCAATGACCTCTTAAGTCACAGTCTGCAGTGACTCCACGGTGAGCCAACCCTCTTCAGCCACACATTGCATGCTGCAGGAGAGGCAGAGAGTTAATTTAACTACTACTAGACAGAGGCATGCCAGGAGCATTTTTTACTGAGGTGCATAGCTTAATGAAGCAGATAAAGTCAGAATCTCAGCTAGCAAAACTGAGCATCGTTGTGGTGACTGCTCTGGTGCCACAGCCTTGGAGCTGCTATGAGGTCTGTGAAGACCGTTCTCTGGGACTGTGTGACATTTTGCTTCATTCTTAAGCAGGGCTGCGTCACTGGCCCCTTGTGTTTGACTTCACTTGACTTTGCATCCTGATAAGCTCAGAGCAAAAGCCACAGCAGTTAAGTGTGGCCCAGGTTTAATGTCTCAAACCATGCTAGATGACCTCTGTGCAAGAGGTGGTATTGGCCTGGCTGCAGGCAGGCTCTGACAGCATCAAGCAGACAGAAAAATACCTTCAGGGGCAGCACAGGGCTTGGGATGCAGCTGCACAGCTCTTTCCCAGGGTCCTGCAGGGGATCCTGTCCCTGGGAATGTCTCCTGGGGCAGTCAGTGCAGCTGGTGGGAGCTCCTGGGACAATGCATGAACACAAACTGGCACAGGTGCTGCAACACCATCCGTCTGATCCAGAGTGGGCATCCCTGAATCAGTCATCTGCTGTAGGGAAAGTACACTTCAATGGTACTAATGGACAGCAGCAATGATTAGTTATTAAGCTTTGATTAGTCAGTACTGCGTGAGCTCTGAAGCTGAATATGAGGATTTAAAAAACAGTGGGACTCTTAATTCTTACTATGTTCTGAATGTGCTTCAAGTTCCTGCCAGCAGTGACACTGGATGTATTACATAGTGTGGGGTGTGCAGAAGGGTCCCCTTGTCCTCATCTCCTTGGGACGAGTTAGGAGAGGTCTGCAGCTACCCAGAGTGCTGCTGAGGGTGCTGGAGTCCCTTTTCATGGCCTGCCTGCTCAGTTGCTTCCCTCATGTGCTCTGCACTGATTAAAACCAGTCTTTACTAATAGAGTTCCCAGGTGATGAATGCTGGACCCATTCTACCCTGTGCCAGGCCCAGGGTAGCAATGCAGAAGTTTTCTCCATAGTCACTCTCGTCTCAGGATGGGTGGGTGTTAATGCTCAGAGTAAATATCCCTGCTGAGTCATGGAAGAAAATAGGATTTACTTATGCCTGGGTGAGCAGGAAAGCATAGATAATGTTTCTGAAAGAGATCATGAAGAAAATCCTAGGGACAGTCAAGTTCCAGAGAGAAATTTAGGTTGGGAGTTATTTTTATTGTTAGTCCTATCACCACAAGGGAGTGAGTTTGGATAGTGAACTGGGGACTCTTGGCAAAGAGTAGAAATTAAAGCAGATCCTGTGCTCCAAATCCTTATGAGAGGAAGGGGAGGATGACACAGTAGGAGCACTGGCCTGGTGGGATCCAGGGGAACAAAGGAACAGACAGGAAAGTAACAAACATCATTCTGATCAGTGCTGTTCTGCCCCTCTGCCCATCTGTAATAGGATACAGCAGAGCTGGGAAAGGTATGTGGAAGAAGGAAGGATAACCAAAGAATAATCAAAAGAATAACCAGAGGATAAATGGGATCTGTGCAAGGAATGACTACACAGACCTTGAGCAAGGTTGGTAGAGTCACAAGGGGTGTTGAGCAGGGAGCAGCGAGTGACTGTTGCTTGATACCAGACATGGGGAGCATCACATGAAACAGGCAGGAGGCAGGTTCATAAATTACATGAGACTTAGCTCAGTGTGTTGCTTACTGTGGGAGAATGCCTATCCACAGGCGTCTGAGGATGCTCACAGTTTGTGGGTTTGCTTTTCCATTTGGGTAGGCAATTTCGCAGAGAAAAATCCATCTGTATCTCTCAAATGCAGAAACCCTGTGTCTGGCTCCGTGGGTCTCTGAGCTGCAAAGCACTGAGTGCCAGGAGGGTGTGTAAGGGCTGTGTGATCATCCCGTTCATAAGCTTTTCCTAGACAAATGCTGTTGGTTGCTGTCAGCCTTGCTAAGCCAGCCAGACTTTTGGTCTGACCTAGGTTGGCTGTATGTGGAACCTGGTCTCCTCATCTGTTTAATTACCAGCAGCGCTGCTTTTTTTAATACATTCTTGAGCAAATCACATACTTGTCCTGCGCCTGAGTCCTGTTGTTCATAGGTGGGACAGTATCAGTGCTTCTTTCAGGTTCTTCGGTTCTTTCAGGCAGATACTGTCTCTCCTTACATGTTGGTAGAGCGTTTATTGCATGAGTGCGTCGTCTCAGATGGCCTTTCAGCTGTCACAGTAATAGAAATAATTAACAAGGAATTCTGTCCCTTCCTCCCTGTATTACATTTTGCTCATAAACAAAATGTTGACAGTTGGTGAGACAAAAATACATATTGAAGCCTGCTAAAGAGGAAAGCCATGGCCCCTGGATCAGCAGTAAGTTGCCGCAGGCTGGAGCGTGAGGCAGGGAAGCATCAGCTTGTGTTTGTCGGGTATTTAGGCTTTCCTGTGAGCATCTGCCTTCAGCCATGGGATGTGGGGCTAAGCTGATCTGGTAGAGCCGTTCTTACATTCTTCCTCCTTTGGCACGAGCTTCCCCCTGCAACCCTTAACCATATGCCAGGGACAGAAATCCCAGAAACTGTCTGGTTTGGCATACCGGCCCGGAGATGTGACTCAGTAAGTAAAGGTACCTTCCAAGGGGCTTGTCTGTGCAGTGTCTTTCAGATTCACCAGGCTCCACATAAAACATTTTTATACTGAAATCAGAAGTGTGACCTTGTCAACAATTTAACTTGGGGTCCAAAGACATGCAGCCGAGTGCAGACACCAATGGAAGTTTGCCATCCCCTTCCCTTGCTGAGGACTTTGCACATTTTCTTTTGTGGCCTGTCTGCCTTGCAGTTGTCGCTGTTGGGCTGAGTTAATTTCCTGCCTGCAGCCCTTGCAGGATCTTATCTCAAATCTTCAATGCAGAAAAGCTGGTGCAATAGCATAGAAAGTAATGGCATTTTCAGCAAGGCACCAGGTAGGTTTGCTTTGCTTTCTTTCACAGGGTCTTGTTCACTGCTCACAGATAGCAGAATGGAAATTTTCTTAGAAATGAGCTTTGAAAGTGAAATTTAAGCTCCTGTGTCCCTTCAAGTTCAAGTAAATGTGGACAAATAGCATTTCTCAGTCAAGGGACAGATTTATAAATCAGGATGTTGTGATGAACTGGTTTAAGTCAACAGTTCTTCTGGTCCATCGATCGAACTCCTGACTAGGCTTGAGCAGTAATTGCCTAAATCTGTCAACCGATTCACAACGTTATAGGATAAGGCCAGTAATTTATCTTTCATGTTTAGGACTAAATTTCAGAAGTGCTCTGCAGTTTCGTTGTTCTCTTTACCTACAGAGAACTGAAGATTTTAGGTGGCCCATCGAGGTTTTGTTTGTACTGTGGAAAAGGCAGGCTTTTCCCTGGGAATTCCTTGTGCAGGATGTTTGCAGTTATAAACCAAAAAATTGCATCTTATTTAGGCACTGCGCTCTCCTGACCAATGGACTGTGATACTTTTGAAACAGCCAAAAGAAACTTCTGCTTCCCAGCCTTTTCTTGGTTTTGTGTATTTCTATTAACATTGCCTTTGAGATTAGAGCTTGCTTACTGACCTGTTTGCAGGATTTTGCAAGACCTGTTGCAAGATAAGCAACCAGTCCCTTGCCTGAAGTCTGATGAGGTGCCTGTGTCTTTCTCCAGGCTGATTACTTTTAGCATGTTATATGGAGATTTATCTGCACGGTGGGAGATATAAAATCCTGGCAAAGGTCTCTGAATACTTCATAGTGCCTTCTCCCACTGCTGCTGCTTGTCTTTTTTTGACCTTTGTTGCATCTTCTTACGTGGGTGATGCAGTGTCCTACAAACCTTCCAGACTGGAGGTGAGAGTCATCCACAGTGAGCTTGGACAAAGATCTCTCATCTCCCCATTTGCTTGGGGTGCAAACGAGTCTCTGTGTGATGGAGTATGTAGCCTGGTACATCCCATCATCTGACAAGAAGCTGGAGACCTCAGGAGGTGTGGCTGCCCCACAGCTGGGTGTGGACCCAGCTCCCTTTGAGCTCTGACCCTGTTGCATGTCTCACCTGGTGGGCATGAAGCAGCTGGTCAATACGGGTTGAATGACCTGCCCAGGGCATGGGGCCACGCAGGAGGAGAGAGCCCGCAGCATTGATCTGCTGACATGTAAGGATCGAGTCATGCTGGGGAGGTGGTCATCAAGAAGAAATCAGGTTGCATATGGTTGGAAAGCCTGTACATGTGAATTCAGTTCTTCAGGGTATCTGCTGTCCCTTAAAACTGCAGTGCAAATAAGTCACTACAAAACTGAGTTTTAAAAGTGTCCTCTGCTTATTCCTTCCTTTGAGCTTCTCAGTGCCTTCTTTACATGTCTGTCTCTGCAGTTTGTCTTCCTGGAGGACTTGATACAACATTTGTCAAGTCAAGAGAAAACTTTCTGGCCCATTTGGGGGCTTTGGAAGCTAAGCTGTATAGAGTGGCCATCAGCATTTTGATAATAATGAGATTTGGTGCTACTTTGAAAGCAGTTTAAGCTCTGAAGCTTTATCGAGATAATTTTATGAAGGTTCTCAACACATCAAATCATTTCTTCATTATTTGAACAGGTGATGGCAGCAAAATCAGGACTTCATTCAGGGATATATTCCAAAATGTCGTCTTAGAGCCACATCATATCATTGTCCTAATTCGAGAGTGGTCTCTGACCAGTTCCAATCAGAGTAATGACCTTTCAGTGTAAGTAAATTGTTGCAGATTATCTTAATCTGCTTGGAGAAACACCAGAACTATTCATTTCTGAGCAGAAGGGTTGGGGTGGAGAATTCCACAGCACCGGGTGCCGGTGCCTGGGGGCAGCAGCAAACCCCACGGACACTGAAGTCACACAGACATTAATCTAGCAGGAACAGTGCTCTGTGCCATTAAGTGAAATACATGGAAAATGCAGATACCATCCAATCTGAGGATAAATTAACCCTTTCACTCCCAGCGTTGTCTGGGAGGTGGTAATGATTTTATAAGGTTCAGTGGGTGGCAGCATACTTCACCACGATTTTGGGATATTGATTTGTCTGCAAAGCCTGACTCATAACTGTTAATAGGTGCTGCAGAGAAAAGAGAGGTTTTGCTTCAGTGAAGTTCCTGGAACAGCCACTCCACAGCATTTAAACTTAATATATGAGGACCTAAGTTGAAGGTTCAAGTGCAGAGGGATGTGGAGGTAGGGTTGCTGCTTGGTTTGGAGCTTACTCTCTCAAGCCAGGGCACCTCTCCAGGGTGAAATTTGACGGGGGGTCAGGAGCTGCAGGGTCCAAGCGGTGGCCAGGCACTGTACCAGGTTGCTGCACAATGCTGCATCCTACCAGTGTGGTTTTCCACCCCCAGCTCCATGAAACCAGGCTTGCTTGTCTGGGGGATGAATTTGGCCTTGTGTGGTTTTGAAATGCAAGACAAGAAAAGCCAGGGCCTGACCAAAGTTGCTTCTTTCCTTCAAAGCGTTTCCCTTCTGAGTTTTTTCAGCATTAAAGTGTTTGAGTTCAGCCATTTCCTCCTACACAAGCTAAAAAGGGAGCTGCCTTCTCCCCCTTTTGTCTACCAAACATATTTGTGGCTCCTTCATTTGGAGAGCCCTGCATCAGACTGTCGTGTTCTGCCTCGTAGGAGAGGTTTTTGTCTGTCAAACTTGATTTCCCCTCAGCCAGGACAGGCTCAGTGAAACCATTTTGGGTTGATTGCCATCAGGTGTCTGAGTCATTATTACTGAGAAATACCCACTGGCTTTGAAGCCTCATTGCCACATGGCCCAGGTTTCATTAAGAGGCTTTGCTAGTAACTGAGTGGGAAGTGTCATTGAGATCATTTTTGTTATGACAGTAAAATAGGACTTTGGGTGAGGTTGGCAGAATTGCTCAGGACTGGTCTGAACCTCTTTGTGATGAAATGCAAATTACTTTTCTCAGCTGTAACAATGACATCTGTGCTGAGGATATTTGCAGATTTTGCCCCCGCTTTCTTCACTGGCTTTGGGTCTTCATGCCTCCATTTGGCTGTAAATAGATCCTGTTGGTGCCTTCAGGTTTGGATTCCCAGTCAATAGATGAAGATAACACTGCTTGCTTGTATTAGAGAACTGTTGAGTGCAATTAATAAAGCTGGAAAGCTGAAAAGTAGTAGAAGAGCTTAATATCATTACATAATGAGACCTCATTCACAGTAAATGATATGAAAAATGATTTCTTGCAAAGAATAACAAATTGCCATGGCTTTTTAGCCTAATTGTAGATGCTTGATTCTAATTTGTTATTTGTCATTTCCATGTTAATGAAGAGTTTTAGATATAATTACCGCATTTATGGCAAACAACACATTATCATTTTTCATTGCTTGCGGAGTACCAGCTTCTTTAGAAATTTAGAAGAGCTAAATAATTATCCTCATTGTGCAGCTCCGGGGAGGGCTGTACAAGTCCAGTTCCCTCTGCAGAATAGGTCTTGCGCAAGATGCTTCTCAAAGGTGGCTGATCTCATTAACCCTCTTCTGCATTTGGGGAGCTGAGACTCAGAGACATGAAGTAACTCCACCAGGGAGTGCCCTGTTCAGCAGTGTTCCTGGCGCCCGCATCCCTTCTGGACAGCATCTTCTCTTTGTAAGTCTCATAATGCAAAAGACAGGCAGAGCCACCATTTTGGTTGTCACCAAGTTTCCCAGTTGTCCTAGTTATCACAGTCAGGGAAATGGTCCTCAAGCCCCATTCACTGGCATATTGCAGAGATTTTGCTTGATCAAGGCTGGGTTTGACTCCCATTGGTGGTGATGGGAGAGTTTCATGGGTTTCTCATCTCAGGCCTGGAAAGTCCTGGTATGATAGGAAGCCCATAACCGCTGTTTTGGAAAAAAGCAGTATAATATTTGTGAGTTCCCTTGCCCTCTGTGATTGTGCTTTTCTGTTGCATTGATAGGTCTGATAGTTCCTGATCCTGCATTTTAGCTACATCCCCTCTTGTTGTCATACCCCATCCAATGACAGAGGTAGCCCAACCTGAGCTTCTCTCTGTGGGGTGGCAAAAGGCAATTTTGAGCAGCTTTGATGTATAGCAGCAGGGGGCAAGGTCCTAGCCCATCGACCTGAGACACTGGTGAATATGTTGCTTCTCTGTGATGGGCAGCTATACCATACCGTCCTCTTCCACCAACAGGCTCAATTTCAGAGCTGCTTTGAAGTTTAGCCAATGTTATGGGAGAACCCTTGTTGCTCTGATAATGAGAAGCCTTTGGCTTTCCAGTCTCAAGTGTCTATGGTCCCTTTGTGCCTGGAACACTATGGTTATTTAGCTTAGCTGCCTCCTCTTTGTAGCTTTTCTTCCTGTCCTGTTGCTTGCACACCAGGATTTACTTAGAGTGCAATGCTGCTCCCTTTCAGCCTTCGCAGTAGCTGAATGAGCCAAACATTTTTTGCTTTTCCTTTCAAGATAGTTTATGCTTTTGCGTCGTAGCACCGAGACAGTCTGAGCATGTGTGTTATGAACATCTCCGATATGTGGCTTTTCATTACCCATTAGGGAAGGTGGATGCAACTCAGAGAAAGATGTTGAGACACCAGCCACACACAGGGAGGTACTTTACAAATATCTTAAGGGTCTGGTAAGTAGCGTGGGCCAGAGGCATGTGCTAAGTGTTGGAGGCAGACAGGTGCTCCAGTGGCGAGTATGAGACTATGGTCCTCTGTGTTAGGGCGTATCACGAACTGGAGATTCACCTCCCTCCAACCCCTCAAAATGGGGCAAACTGTTTTCTTTTCGTTCCTCTCCATGCTCTGAGTTCACCTCTTTCATAGACCAGGCTCAGGACCCAGGAGATGGCATGTAGTGTGAAGTGGAATAAATCAGCCGGCACTGCTTTCAATTATCCCAGCGCAAGCTTGTTCACTGCACAAGGCAGCCTGTGAAATATGGCAGGACTGACAAGCCGTGAGTGCTGCCAGAGCGTGCGCACTGATCTGCAGACAGACATCAGCACAGTGCCTGCCATAAGCAGCAATTGCTGCCTGTGCTGCCTGTGACAGGTCCAGCTACCCTGACTCCTGAAGGGAGCTTCTGTCAGTGTGCCATTGCTGAAATCCTCCAGTAGCTTCTGCAGCTAATGCTTAGAGCCACTTCAGCCTTCTCAGCCATACACAAGATGTCCTGGGCTGCTAGTTTCAAGCTGACAAAATTGAAAGCATTGCCACTCATCTCACTGTGGTGAGAAAAACACTGCCCCAGGGTAGTAACGCCGTTACTGAGGCTCACGAACACAAAATGGGGTAGAGAACCTTGCTCCTGCTCACATCCCAGACCTGTCTGGTTGATGGCTGTGAGTTAGTTACATCTCCATGGCGTCCATTGGTTTCCCTGTCTGTCTTGCAGACCTAGATACCCAAGTTAGGATTGAGCAAGGTGACACAGGTGTAGGGTGGGCCAGTGGGAAGCGGCGCATGCAGAAGTTGGCACTGGCCAAATCTTAGGCAGAGGTGTTGTTTGTTAACACACACCAGCTCCTAGAGGAAGAGGGCTGAGAACAGACTTTTGTATTATTAAAGGGTCCCTGAGAGCTCGGCACGAGCTTCTGTGTGACTTTGTGACAGCAACAGAGAAGAAGGTGCTCTCTCTGTTGTGTTCCTACCGAGAACCAAGACATTCTCCTGTCACCATGTGAATCTCCAGCTTCTTACAATGCAATTATCAGGAAGGAATGGCCCACAGAAGTGAAGCACTGGAGCAGGAGGGACTTGGTTAACTTGAGCCTGACTCAGCTTGTTTCCTTCAGTGTGAGACAGGAATAAGTCACTGCCATTCAAGTAATACAGTGACTTCTGCTCAGCTTAGATCGGTATAAGTGAATTTATACTGGTACAAGTGCACAGTTGCAGTGCCAGAACAATTGCAACTTGTGTCAGAAATGAGCATAGAAAGACTGTGTTTAGAGGGTTTCATCCTCCCTGCGACCAAGTCTTTCCTTACATCTCCCTAGTCTTGGATGAGAACATCCCGATGTGCCTTGGTGGACTTGACCAGCAAGGAGACCTATCTGATGGCCAGCCTAGGCTGGAGGGGAACAGGAAGAAGTCTTCTCCCTTTTTACTCTGGCAGTGTGGTAGCAGCTGGAGCCAGCCGAGAGTGGGACTTCACCGTACCACTGCCAGTGTAGCTAAAGAAAAATACATTGAATTAATCAGTCACAGACACAAAAAGGCTGGGGAAGAGTTACAGCCAAGCAGATGAGATGTGAAAGAGACAGATCTCTAGAGAAAGAACCTTGGATGCAGTCCGAACAGGATAGTTAAGTTAGGGACAAGGCAACTTCTCACCAGCAGATGCGAGAAACAAGTAGTGAGCAGTGGTGTCTGTAGAGATCCCACAAAAAAAAGATGAGGAAAGGAAATTCAAAGGTGTCTCTCTGCTTTGTTTGCTTTGACAAGACACCTAGATATCTGGAGGGACGTGCCAGAGACATAGATGGAGTTTTTAACTGACGTACTGCTTGGGAACAAGCAGCCTCTTCCCTCTCTGCACCATGTCCCTGTAGACCCCCATGCTGTCACTAGCAGTGTTTTCTCCCCGTTGCAGGTTCTTCTTCCTTACCACATCATCCTCTTGACACACTTGTGAGTTTGCATTCACCAGCAAACCACAGGGTGGTCAAGACCCTTGATGGAGAAGTGCTGTCTGCTTTTCCCTGTGCTTACTCCACTGCTGGCCATGGCTTGTGCGACCCTGAGAAACAGGAGGGACGCACAGATTCACCTCTAGCAGTGCAGCACATCAGTATTATATTTTCAAGCACTCTATGAAAGGGCAACAATAAAAATATAGTGCAGAAGAAGGAAAGCTAGACACGGCCATGTCTGAAACACCGCCCCGCCAGCGTGCTATTGCTTCACTGTTCCTGGACTTGTTTGCCTGATAGGATCTTCCAAACAGCTTGCAAGCTTACTGCTGAGGAGTAGGAGGTGTGCCTGCTGCTCATTCAGAGCCTGTGGATCTTGGGGGAAAGCGAGTAATGGATCAAATCAGGATTTGCTATCACTTCACTACAGATCCCTGATACTTAACTCCAGCTTTACAATGCGAATGACAAATGCAATCCATCCTAAATGACCGGGTGTCTTGAGCTAAGATTCGGATCAGAGAGCTGCTAAACAAAACTGCTTTACTTGCAGTGGGCGACCTATACCAGGTGTGTGTTGGGGTTCACTGAATATGTGCATGCCCAGAGGGACTGTCCGTGCAGTGGCTGAGGTCTGGTGGGGTGGACCAGCCAGCTGGCTCGACGTGCATCTCCCCGAGTGTACTGTGGTGTGCCAAGGGTGGCTTCTCAAGCCTGTGGTGTTTGCAGCTCTCCTCCGGCCCAAAGACGGCATCTAAAGGGGGAGGTGGTGATACGACGCACATGGCTCAGGCACTTTTGGCCTGAATGAGGCTGCTGAAGTTGGCTCTAATGAAAGCTCAGCCAGCCTTCGGCATCCTCCCACGATACTGTTCTGTGCCTTGGCCTCTTGGAACAGTGATGTGATTTCTCTTATAATGTGGTGGCACTTTCTAAATGTATCTCACTGCTGCCAAGCACTTCATCTCCAAGCAAGTCAGGCCTCAGCTATCCCAGGAGATGCCTTTTCCCTTGCAGTTTCTAAGATCTGGAGTTGTAAATCGGAGCACAGCAGTTTCTGACCAGAGGAAGCTGCGGAGCATCTGGTCAGACACCACACCACTGGCATGGCAAGGCCATGTTGTGACAAAAAGACCAAAGAGTTTAGCATCCCATGGAGACAGCAGTCGCTAGTCAGAAAAGAGCTACAAGATGTCACAATGTAAAAAAAAAAAAAAAAAAAAAAAAAAAAAAAAAAAAAGAGGGGGACACGCACGGATGGACTTGTAGTGCTGCCCTTCATCCCATCCCAGGCACTCTGCTCCTCTGACGCTGAGGAACATTGGGCATGTGCATGCTGTTGGGGACAGTATATAATGAGGCACAAAGCCTTTGCCCGGGAGGTGACTGTTCAACTCTGAAATCACCTCAAAATGTTCCTTAACCTGAGCCCGTTCCCCTGGGAAATCATTTTAAGACAGCTGCCGGACTCCATGTGAGACTTGCCGGCGGTGGGGAGCGGAGCACATTCCCTCTGGAGGGGCTGATTGCTGCTGCACATGGATCCATGACCCTGGTTCCTGTGGGTGGATGGTTGCCCAAGGTCACTGTGATTCCCATAGGCACCAAGCAGCCTGGTACGATGAGAATTATGTTACTGATTTACATTTCGATTTAGTGAGTGCTGTAGTAACACTTTCTGACGCATCAGATCCTGTCGTTTGGCTTCTATTTTAGCCTGGTCTTATGTGACTTCATGGGATGTACACAGAGGACTTCTCCCCCACGTCATGTGCTATAAATTTAGCGTGGTGGTGTTCATTCAAAATGCATTACAGCAAGTAGAAGGCATCATTCATGCTGCCTTGGTGTGATGCTGTGTGCCATTATCTCCCTGTCTGCCTCACTTCCAGGCATGAAGTATTTTTGTGCCATCACTTTCCTGGAGCTCAGAGGCTAATCAGCAGTCTCCTGGTACCCGGCTCTCCTGTGACCTTCTGAGTGACCTTCCCTCTGAAGAGTGCTGTAATTTCTGGAGTTTTTCTGGGTTTTAGGGGATAAAATCTGTCAGTGACAGAGGCCATTTGTAGACAGCAGGCATAAGTCACTGGGAAGTATAAGCACACTGGAAAATCACTGTACTACTAGTAAGATCCTACCATTTCCGTGTTTTCTCCCCACAGGTTTGCTTTGCTCTTTGCTCATTCCCTTTACCCTCTCTGTGATTTCCCTAAAGCCTGTTCCCATAGGTCTACTTTGAACATTACAAGTAGTTGGGAGAGGTTTTGGGGAAATGTGTTCACTTTCTTCACCTGCCTAATGAAACTATTCTGTTTTTCTTCTCTTTTTCCTTGGCTGGGTAAGGATGCTTTGCTCCACAGATTTTCAGCCTTCACAGTTGTGAATTTTACTGTAAGTAAAAATGGGTATCAACCATTTTGGGCTTAATATATAGCGTGTCTGAGTTTTTGGTCAGGTTTATGTTGACCTTAGTGGACAGTAGATAGAGCCTTATGTGAATTAAATGGAACAGCATCTTTTCATGGACTCTTCATTAGCACCAAGTATGGAGTCCAGGCAGGCACAGATTGTTGAGTAGCAGTTGGGTATCACCTCCTCCCTGGAGCTGGGCTCCTCCTAGCAGCATGCACAATTTTCCTTACATTGTTGAAGGTATCAGCAGACACTAAAGGCACGTAATGTGACAGCATGCCTGGGCAGGACACGTTCTCTGGTGGAAATGGTGCAACTCTGCTGAAGTGAGCAGAGTTTCACTGCATAGTGAAAGGCTGGGTTTGGTTTGTTGCCCCACGTTTCATGTTCCTTCATGGAGTACGAGTAAGATCAGGTTCAATTTCTGTCACAAATACATGGTCAGAGCAGCTTTCTGAACAGCAGAATTCTTCCCTCTTTGGTTCTGTATTTATTTGACAATTTGCTTCTCCTTGCAAGTATTAGTTAAAACTTTTCTGTGTGTTCGATTTTCAAGAATAGGTAATAGTCTGAGTGGGTGCTCATGAGGGTAGGGAAAGGAGAATGTATTTGTTTTTCTTTAGCACCCTGTATACCTTAACACATTAAATAATGGCCTCCTAAAGAGCATTTGTTTCTGAATAAGACCATTTTACTGTGATTTAATGTTTGTACTGTATTAGCTTCTGGAACGTCACATCCAGGTGGAGGTGTTACAGTAGGGACTCTTAAAATATGTAGGAAGAGGCTCTTACACAAGCAACTTGCAACAGAAACAGAAAAGACCTACTAAATATTGTATATTATACCCTTGATATTCCCATGGTAAGGATGGGAAATGGAATAACAGAGATTAATTTACTTGCCTGTGGTAATTCAAGAAGACAATTGCAAGGCTATTGAACCAGTGTCAGGAACTTTAAGCTTCCATTTGGTATTTCATCACAAGAGCATCGAATCATAGTGGGAATCGATGGTCAGTTCTTGATGCAAGAGGAATGTGGGATCAGACTTCTTCTGCTAGCAAATGTAAAGCAAGTGCATTTTCCTTTTGTGACTAACACTGGACAGTGCTCATTTTCCTAAGTATTTGCATGAAATGAGTCTCTGAGATAATCAGATTTTATTTCTAGGATCTAATCGATGCTCAGGGCTTTGTGGTTTAATTACTAGAGTAATTGTTTGCTGAAAATACAGTTCAGTATCTATTTTTTCCATTAAAGGTCAACTCCATCATTTTCAATTCCAACCATTTAGTGCTTTATTGATCTTTATGTCATTTCATGAAGAGTGCTGCATCTTGCCGGCTGAAATAAAGGCAAAAACTTGAAATAAGAAAAATACTTTCGTTTTCTTAAATACAAAAATGGAAAATACACATTTCAGCCTTGCTTGCTGCAGGCAAATCCTTCATACAGTGTCCCCAGGAAAAATTATTCTGAAAAACACATTTGCTCTTTATGGAAGGAAAAAACAAACTAGGAATCCTTTCTGAACCTGATTAATATCAGACATAAACTGAAGCACAGAAAGAAATTTTGCAGTTTAGCTGCTGGTCCTTTAAAGTAGATAAGGATGCAGGCTCCGTCATGAGGACGGGGAAGTCTGTGTGGCTTGCATTTAGAGAGGGAGGAATGAGTGGCTTGAGAGCTGCATGGAGAAATGCCCTCTCCACTCTGTAGAGGGGAAAATCACGTGGCTTCAGCTGGAGATTTGGAAGGTATTTAGTCGAGTAACAGCAGCCATTGTGTTGCTACTGTCCTGCAGTAGAAATTAGATGCTGTTAGAGCGGAGGGATGCGTGAGGCGCTTTCCATCTGCAGCCTCTCTGGTTCTTTTGCTACCCCCATCACGGCATCTTGACATTTAGTTTTAATTTGCAAAAATGTATCTGTCTTTCCCAGATTATGGGAAAGGGTGCTGGCTTATAGAGCGGAAAATAGGCTTGTTGAAAAATGGGCATTAAAAGGTAGCATGGGACCGATTTCCATTTCATGTTCTTTTTCTACAAATATACGGGGTCAAATCCTACAGTCATAGCTCAGGCCAAACCACTGGCTATTTCAGGGGGACTGGCTACCAGAAAGAGCTAAAAAAATTGGCTTAATTTAAGTACAAAGATCCTTGAACCATTTCTGCAGCTTGGCTCTCTGCATCGGTGGATCGGATGGCACAGCTTCCCACTGCCGCAGAGCAGCTCCATGCTGTTATTTATTGCACTTTGTTTTCTCTGATCCCCAAGATGACTTGGGCAGATTGCAAACACAACACAGAGCCTGTTGAGGTAGGAAGAATTGATACTTTAGGCCCACATCCTCAGGTGCTGTAAATCAGGAAACAGCCAGCTAAGGAACTCAGTGTACCTTAAAGCTTTTTAAAAAATCTATCACTAATGTTGAGTTGTATTTACTATGGAAGGGTAATGCTTCCCCCGTAAAGCATTGCCCTGTACATCTGCACATGCCTGTGGCTTGCCTGGCAGTAACAGTCATGCCTATCATTAAATTTGTTGGATTTATATTCTGTTGTATTCTAGTTCTTGATAACTTTACTGAATTTTAACTATTTGAGCCCAAATTTTTCCATGGTGCTTGTCCCAGACTTTTAAAGAAAATTTTAGTGGAAGTTCACCCGCTCCAGTGTATTAAGAGATGGGAAAAATAAACCATCAATAACCTTTTTACTGGAGACCTCTGAGAAAAAAACAATGGGCAATTAGAAGTGGTGTCATGCTGAACATGCAAGACGAGGTGTTTCTTTACTTATGGGTCCTGACTTTGTGGCTTTAATAACCTTTTTAAGATAGCTTTTGTATGCTGTTTATCTACATACCACTATCCAAATATTACTACATAAAAGCAGCAGTTGAAGAGCCGTGTGTCCTACTAAAGAAAGCCTTCATGGGCTTTTTCAGTGCTTTTTTCAGGGCGCTAATGTATCTCTTCCAGAGTTTGTGCTAATTCCTGTACTCTGAATTCTTATAAAATTTTGTACTACAGATGTTGTACTCTGCCATCCAACTGAAGTCCCTCTTCAGCTCCCTCTCCCCCTGCTCAAATCGCGCTGTGCTGGGATGGACTTGTGCAAGTGCCCTCATTGCTCACTGCAAGGACCAGATCAGTGGTATTAACCTGGACTCCCATAACCCAAAGAACGTGTTAAAAATCTTAAAAGAGCAACAAGGTGAACCCAAAAATGCCATGAAAACACTACCTGGCTTTGTGCCTGCTGCTTCTCTTGGGAGAGGAGCTGTAGAAGAAATGTAGCATGAAGACCTTCTGGCAGGCTTGGAAGCCCTTGAGACCCAAATTGGGGTTTGCTGTCTCAGCCAAGGGAACCCAGAGGTCGGAGTTTTGAACAGAGATTTTCACCATTGCCTGTGAGTCCACACTGTATTTGCTTTTAGCCTCAGGATGTTAGATCTTGCAGTCATGGCACATTTATGTTGTAGAGCGGCCATTGCGTTTTGGGTCTTTTTAGGAGTTTTTAAGGTATTTCTTATGGTCTCCTTGGTTCAGTAAGACTCATGGTACAGAGGCTGGACTACAGAGGGAGGGACAGAAGGTAGTATCACAGTCAGAGCAGGAATCAGGCAGCGTCTGTGTGCAATAAACCACAATGTGTGTCAGCAGTGGTATTGTGTTTGCTCCCCTCCAGGTCCTCTAGCTTCACCGCCTTTGTACTTCCTCCTTGTCTCCATGCTTTGCACTTCTCCCGAATGAAACTTTCTGTTTGAAAACATTCAGGCAATTTGATGCAGGAGCCTCCCCTCTAAGTGAAGCACCAGAGTTGCTCTCAGCAGAAGAGAAAGGCTACTTCAGAGGAAAAATCAGACCTTGAGTGAGGTGAATGATATTGGGCAGGTGGCATCTCTCCCTCAGTGGCTCTTAGATAGATTTTTAATTTGTGCATCTTAGTTAAGTACCTGAAGTTTGAGCGGATATACCTTAAGTCTTGCAAACAGTTTTTGCCTTTTGAGTGATGACATACATTTTACAGAGGAGGAGGGCTAGCTACAAGGGGGAGAGCCAATTGGCTGTTAAGGCGTTCCATTCCAATTCAATTTTTAGGAATGCTTTGTGTTCCAAACATGGACGCTGTGGCTGCGTCATGAATGAAAGCTGGTGAATATGAACATTTTCAGGATGCAAGTAAACCCATTAGCTAAAGCAGAGTGGATTCTTGCCGCTGGTAAGTCTGTGTGTTGCTCTAGGAGCTGTGCCAGAGCAGAGCTGTGGAGAACTTGGTCCAGCGTGTGCTCCATCAGAGGCGTTGCTGTTTCCATAAGCAAGGTTTGCATTTCCTCTCCCAGAGCGTACACAGCTTTTGGACATGGTGCAATCCAGTAAATGTTTAATTGTACAATAAATTGCGGCAGCCAATTCACAGCAATGTCCTGCTGATGCCTTTTACTCTTACGATACCAAGAGGTTTTCTACCTTGGCTTTTTTAATGTCTTGCACCTGTCTGGGGTCACGTAGGGAGAAACAAATAGTTTGTCTATGCCAACAAGCATTTTGAATGCACCACAGGAGAACTGAGTTTACAAAGAAATGCAAAGGCAGAAGGGCAGTGCCTTTGCCAGCCCCAGCAAGTGGCTACTCCGTGCAGGCAGGTCAGGGTGCAAAACAGCTTAGAAGAAAAAACTGCAGGAAACTGCAAGGGAAAAGGAAAATGAGAAATCTGACCTAATGCCATGGGGAAGGCAGCGTCAAAAGGATTGATAAGGTTGGGGAAGGAGTTAGGAAGCCCATTTTAGTTTCTGCTTTCTGGATGAGCATGGCAAGTTGTCCTCCCCATCTCCCTTTCACTCTGAAGAGGTTTGGGTAGGTTGTGGCAGACGATAGTAGGCAGCCAGGCTTGGGCTGTAGCTGGGAGGACAGGGAAAAGGTTGGAGTCAGTACAGTTAATAAACCAGATAGTTGAATGATAACTATTAAAGTTCCCTTTGTTAATTCAGAGTTCACTCAGCAAAATTCTTTTTCTGAAATCATAAATGGTAATTGTCAGTTTGATGTTTGTTAGATTATCTGGCCATTCAAATCTTCTTCAGTTAGGCATGGGGGGAAATGCATTCATTAAAATTCCCATCAAGTAGGTATACTTCTGTTCTGGAATTAAAAATACGCTGCCTTCCAGCCAAATGCCATTTTTTGTATTATTTATTTGTGCAAGTAAGTAAATTAGCAATTGTGGTTTTAAAGGAAAAGGAGCCGATGCAGCCTTGTGCCATTAACTTGTTGGAGCTGAGCAGATGATGTACAGAGCATTTCAGCAAAACTATTCTCACTAGTCTCATCTGAAAGAAAGTCTCACCTGCAAGAGACAGGGGTGAAATCTGTAATGTAATAGGGCAGATCGCTTGGTCTATAAAGACTGATTTAAGATAAATAATCTTTTCTTTGTTTTTTTACATTTTAACCAGCTCTCCTTTGCTGGAATGAGGAATACAGTTTGGAAATTGTGTGTGAGGGAGGGAGGAGTAGTAACTGTAGCAGGTAGTTTGCCCTAATGTATGTAACGGAGATTGAACAGGTGCTTTAGAGGACAGTAACGCCCCATTTTCTCACTGCAGAGGCTTACACAGGTAGCTGCTCTGGCAGCGAGGTCTCTAGCAACGACTGAATATCAAGGATGAGGTTTACTCCGCCTGACTACCACCAGTTGTTAGCTCCAACGAGAAGCAACGCCAAACCCCAGCCATTTCATGTCGGGGAACAGGGAGAGCAGGGTAGCAGGCCGGCATGGAAGAGGGGAGTGAATTTGTCCTAGGGAGAACTGCGATGGCAAAGCTGTGCTGAGCTGCGTCAGCTGCAGAGTGCAGTTAGATTTCATTGTACCATGACCTACACAAAGCCTCCTCACTACGTATTTACAATTTCCACACTCTTGCAAATATGCTAAGCCAGTCTTTTCTTGCCTTACAACTGTGGCCATGGGTGGGACAAAAGACCTTGTCCTGGCCAGAGGAAGGCAGAGCAAACGCAACATCCACAGCAGGCATTGCCCGTGCTCAAAAAGAGCTGCTTTTCTTGCTCCTTGGCTCCATCTTGTTGCTCCTTGGCATCCATCCATCCACCTCCTGCATCTTGTCTGATGCATAGACCACTTGCAGTGGGGACCGTCATCTGCTGTAGTGGGGGCCTTGTCCTTAAACAGCTTCTCCAGTTCCTGAGATAGGGATGTCTGTTTCAGACAGACGTGAAAGCAATTAACAGTAGCTGTTAGATCAAAATCTTTTCATGCCCGGAGCTTATTGGGGTGACTGATATTTTCTGATTTCTCAGAATGAAGTTTGGTGCAGCTTTTTCAGCCTATTGCGTTTAAAGAATTGCAGGTGTAACGGTTGGGTCAGATTACCTGAGCTGCAGCTGCAGGTTAGTTCTTAACCATAAAACTATCCTTCAGTCCATTTCTCTGCCTTTTGGAGAGTGTGTAGGAGCTTGGGTGCCACATTTTCACCACAGGTCTGGCGGTTGCAGTGGAGGTTTATTAAAAGAGGAGGTGCAGGATGTACCTTCATCAGTGGCAAGATGAAGTTCTGGAGTGAAGGTGTAAATGCTGGATTTGGAAGTACAGCGAGATGCACAGGACAGGGGGATAATGTGCTGGGTTTAACATGGAAAACCAGAATTGCTTTAGCTGATGATTAAAATAGGGAGTATGATTAAAACCAGCTCATGAGGTGAAAATAAAGTGACAAGGTAAATCAGCAGGGCATCCAAGAGGGGAAGGGAGAGATGGAACTGATGGCAGGAGGGCATGAATTATTGTTTGAAATCTCTACCAGAAGGTAAAGTCTTTGCATTTTCTTATCTGGGAAAGGAGAGAATGAATGAGAAGTGAACAGAATTATTAAGCAGCTTTATCATTGAATTGGAGTGGATAATTAGGCAATTAGGATTACTAAAAGTTGGCAAAGCATGAAGCCCAGAGGATTTGTGCTCCTGGTTTCAGAGCGGGTGGTGAGGGAAGCAGGAAAAAGCCTTTGGCAAGAGATCTGATGGTGCATTATGGTGAGGTTTAAAGGCAGAGCCTAGCTCTGGCACCCATTACCCTGCAGCTTCCAGAGCAAAATGGGGTTCAAGAGAATTGACTAATAAAAAAGAACTTATTTGAAGATGGGCAGTCCTCGGAGCAGCAACAAGAAGTGAGATCATGAGTGAAGGCCA
Organism: Falco punctatus; assembly: GCF_963210335.1. Classification (NCBI taxonomy): domain Eukaryota; kingdom Metazoa; phylum Chordata; class Aves; order Falconiformes; family Falconidae; genus Falco; species Falco punctatus. The sequence goes on along the minus strand of NC_137587.1, from coordinate 40,267,021 downwards.
CTGATAAGGGCGTGGGGAAGGAGGACATGGGGAGCTGGACTCAGTGATCCTTACGTGTCCCTTCCAACTTGAGGTAATCTATATTCTATGATTCTAATAATGGTACATGTGGACCCACTTTTCTCCACGATGGGGATGCACAGTAGCCGTGGGTGTTACTATGTAGTAAATGTTTTGTGTACTTTTTCCGTATCTTTGCCCTCAGTTAACATCCCCTCTCAGGTGAGTTGTTTGTAGCGAGACTTTGCAGGGCTGTAAGCTGAGGGTGCTGTGAGATCCCTGAGCAGAGCATCAAGAGGTCAGACTCTTCCCTAGGAGGAAAGTGTCAGACTGTGGTTTAGACTTGCAGTCAATATGGTCTGTCATGCTACTTTAATTTCATTGTCTTTGGTCAGAAGTGACAAATACTGGATTTTCCCTTGATGTAAGTCATGCAAACGCTTCATTGTCAGATCTTTCCAGCTGAACTTGGAGGCAGCTTCCAAACCTCTTACACTTTGATTCTCTGTTGTAAATCACATCTAATCACCCCCTTTGTAAAGAGGAGCTCCACAAAGAACAAATGAGCGGGCTGGGTAAGCTGGCTGAATGTGTTCTTGTAGAGGATGCAAAGCTATTGGACACAGTGGAAAGGAGAGGGGTGAGGACACAAGAGCCATCTCCCACGAGGCTCTGTTTGGGTTTATAGCATTGAAGAGTTCATTGGTGGAAGGAGATGTTGAGCCATGCAGTGCCATATACTGCAGACCCTTAAATGTCACCTATTGTCCCTCTGCTGAGCCTTCAGCCTGCATCTGGCAGAACCTGAACTTTCAGAAGGGTTTTGCTCATGGGGCTTTTTGACTGGTTCCAGGTTTTGGACCTGGTTCCTCCAAGGAAGGGCCAGGCAAGCACCGCAGGCTGCTGCTTACCTCTGCAAATTAGCCTAATTTCTTTAGTTGGCAGCATAGCTTTTTAATAGCTGGCTGCACATTTTGAAGGGGAAAGCTGGGTAAAAATGACTAAAAATAGCGTGGTGCATCTGTAACTGTCTGAAATCATCCTGGGCTGCTCAGACACCAGTGCCACACAACTGTGCTCCTCCTCCGTGCTCCTGACCTGCTTAATCTTAAGCTATATGTTATTTAAAATTCATTTGCAGAGATGCAGACATTATATAAATCACTGAGGAAATGTCAGATCATGTATGTAATTTTCAGAAGTGCTCCACACTCATCTAACTTAGCTTTCCATAAAACCAAGGGATCAAAATTAAGCCGAGGCAGAGCGTTTGGACTAGTCACTGTCCTTAAAATGCCATAGAAGACGAGCCAGCACTGTAGACACTTGTTATAATTTCACACCCAGGGACTGTTGTCATTTGTACAGGACATTCAGTGATCAGGGGAGGGAAAAAAAAAGGGAATGATGAAAAATACATTGACTAGAGAATTTGTTACTAATTATTTGCTTGTCCTCATTGGCAAGTCACCTAGTGTTCTCAGAGAGCGTTGCATTTTTATGAGAAGATGCCATCCATAATGTTCCTCTTCCAAGACCAAGTTTAGAATATTAATTATGAATAATGATGCATAATTAGAGTCTGAAGTCCGGAATTAATTGGTGGTAGCCATTTAGCATAGATATCAATTCTAACTTGAAAAAAAGCTTCATCTCCTACCCATACCCTATAGTTTCTACATATGGGTAAATAATTGGAGCAGTAAGTGCTTGGTTTTAATGACACAATACCTTGTCATTTCATCAAAGGTATTAAAACAGTTTTGTGCATTAGTGACATTAAAAGTGTTTGTAATTCATGGTAAGCCAGGGCTCCTCGACTTGTCATGGCCCCAGCCTGACCAGCTAAAGAGCTGAGGGGCCCAGGCCCATGGCTGCAGCTGCTCCGCACTGGCCGCTCCTGCCCAGGGGAGCTGGATCTGCTGCTGCCACACTGGTGGGGTCCTACTGGGACGCTGAAGGGCCAGCCAGGCTTCTGACCTCCTGCTGCCATAACCTCCTGAATGTGGGACCGGAGTTTTCCTCTAGCACAGGTTAGAGGCTGTCACCCAGCCAGCCAGCTGGTGGTTGCATTAGAGCATCTTGGAAGGTCTGGGAGAAATCCTGTTGTGTTGTTTTCCCTGTGGCTTGGGTTGATTCACAAAGGCATCTGACATGTGTTCTACATGGCTGAAAACAAAGTTGGTTTTAATAATAAGCAGTTGTATAAAGAGCAATTAAAGATTTGTACTATAGAGTCCATAGGTCCCAACGGATGTGCTGCTGTTGTTTTGTGCAGCAGAGGGGAATGAAACCAGAATTTGTGTTCATTGAAAATAGGTAGTAGAATATTATTAGATCAGCCCCTGCCTCTGACTTGTCAGAAGTGCTCCAGAGTTAATGCAGTGCTTTAGAGGCACCGTTGTTCAACTGCAAGAAAGTGGGTCATCTATTGATGAGATCACTGGTCCCATATTATTATTGTGAAAGACATGTAAAAATAGGCCTTGTGCTTAGCTTGAGTTGGGGCCAACTGAGCATCGTAGCGGCTTTAACCGGCTGTGGGCCTGCACCGTGTGTACACGTGTAGCTGTCTGAATGTGCATGGAGAACATCAGTCCAAAGCTTAAAAATGTGCACTGTGGTTTTGAAGCTGTGGCTATTACTGTGTGACTCCGAGTCACTGTCACCGCTCCTCCTGGCAGCCTGGAGCAAAACACAATAGCATCTTTATATGTGAGAGTCATGAGAAGACTCTTTTGGGGATTAATTTCTTTGGTTTGCAATATTTTATGTTTTCAAGGAGAATTTTCCCAGTGTTTGGCGTCTCTCGTGCCTGTCAGCAAGCCGACAGTGTAGGGGCTCTCCTTGAAAGTCTGAGTGACATCTACACCCAGTGTTTGTTTTAGTGTTATATCTAGAAACCCAGCTGAGAAACCTAGCCCAGGGGAGCCGTGTGTTTCCTTCCTCTCTGGTACTCCACTGGGAGTGATGTTCAGGGCATGCAGGCTCAGACTGGCAGAAGATGACGATGATGATGGCACCTTCATAAATTGCAGTTTATGAAGAAAGATAAAGTTTACTTTGATTTAGTCCGTGCAGGTCAGGACTAATGGTGGGGAGAGCTGACAAAAGTAGACCTCTTGTCCTCTTCTAGTGCTCTGGGTGATTGTCTCCTGGATAATATTTTTTTAAATTTTTTTTAGCTGCCTGTCAGAGATAAGTGCGTTTGCATGTATGTGCCTGTGCCTGTTTCAGACTTTTTCACCTGTAGGTCATTCAGGATCCTTTTTTTTTGGAAAGTGTTTCTGTTTGGAAAGTAATATTTAAAAAGGGAGTGAGTATTCAGATCACTTGTAACATGTTAAAATGATGCAGATTAATTCAGTGATGCTGATGTCCGGGCTGAGTCTTATTACTTCCTATCTGCTGTGCTTCTCTGGATTGTATCTGAGAGAGAAGAACGTCATTTACTCGTGGCCCACTGCTGCACCCTCCCCGCTCACAGTTAGGCTCTCATTTCAGAAGGATGGTTACCCTGAGTGCCATATGTGCATGTGCAGGCTGTAATACTGCTAATGCAAGCTTCGAAGGGAACTTCTGTAAGAAAGCAGGCTTGGAAATAGAGTCTCGCTCCATACACTTGGGATTTAATGCATCCTGGGAAAAATATTCCTCAGAAGGACTTCAGCGCATCTAGGAGTCCCTTTGTGCCTGTACCTTTGTGCTTCTGGAGAAATGGGGATCCTTGAGCAAGACGTAAAACACAGTTGCCAAACCCTGAAAAAAACCCTTAACTATTTACTTGCTTCTTACCTATGGGCAGGAATTCATTAAAATATTAGTGGATCTCTCCAAGGCTGAGCGTTTTGTCTTCGGTGCAGTGCAGACAAATCCAGTCACCTGTGGAGTTAATGAGTCGTGCACCCGCTGCTAAGCACTTGCAGTTCTTTGAGATTAGCTGAATATTTCATCCCAAAGTACATGCCATTAAAGACTTTTAATTCTTGGGTCTCGTATTTCATGGGACTTATATTAACTGTTAGGAAATTAAAGTCTCTGTGATAGCAGTATAAATTTACTTGGTTTAGTAATTTAGCACCTCCAGTGCTATCCCAGTTCTCTGACGACTTCCCAGAGCAGGCAGTGGCTGCTTCCAGAAAAACAGGGGAATAAAAGACAGGGAATAATACTTTTTTAGGCATCATTACAGGCTATGCCAAATAGAGGGAAGAATATCTATGTGGAGGAGGCCAGTGGAAGAGGATAGCCACACTGTAAGGTTTTCTCCTTGTCAGACATCCCAGTGTGTACATGAGAAGTGCTGGTTAAAACCCCACAACTTGAAATTCATCTTCCTTTTTTGATCACTCTGAAGATACGATTTGCACAGGCAAAAGCAAGCTTCCTGCCTGCCAACTCACTTGAAGAGTTTCTCATGTTGATTTGCTGCATATGCTTTTTTCATGAATGAGAAAGGAGGAAATCTAATGAACAGTGTTATCAGCTTGTCAAGTTAATTAGTGTCTACTTTAATACTATCATTATCATTTGTTACTAATTAATATAGCATAAGTAACATGATTACAGCTTTTTTGTCTTACTTTTCAGTGAGAAGCTGGATGGAGAAGCTGAAAGATAAGGTAAGAGGCTCAGTGTTTCAATTACTTTAAGAGCAAAAACATTTTTACTTGCAGGAGTAAATAAACTCTTGTCAGTGTAGTTTTTATTTCTACAAAGACAACTGAGAAAGGGCTTGAATTTTTCTCTTGGAGGCAAATGAACCAAATGCTGCTATTATATATAGTGGTGTACAGCCACAGTACATCCCTGATGAGTAGTAACTAAGAGCAGAAGGAGGGACAGGGGTATTTGAAAGACTTCTCTGCACTCGAAAGCAACCTTCTCTTCAGACTACCCCAGCAACTTTTTTTGTGGCCTCTAACTTACCTCCACCCCTTTCCTCTAAGTCCTAAGCTTGATTGTGGATCCAAATCAAGAGGATCTGGTGTTTGCCGTGCCACCACCTCTGGACGAGACCTTTCCTGCCTCCACATGCAAGAAGAGCTGCAAATCCCTGGAAGAAAAACCAGCAAACACAGGAAGAGTGAAATGATAACAGAGCCTGATCTTTTCTCCCTGGCGTTACAGGGCGGTGGTACATGGAATCAAGAGTGGTGTCAGACATGGGCAGTGATGGCTTTTTAGGCTCTGCTGCCCTCGAGCAAATATTAATATTTTGAAACGGTTGTGAAGCCTTCCAAGTGCTGTGTTGATGATGGCAAAGCCATGAAGCTAGAAATGAGATGACAGTAGTGTTTTAAGACAAGAACATTCTGTGACTCAACAGGGCTTGGAAATTCTTGAAAAGGATCAGAGTCAATAGGCAAAAAATCCACCACATGGAATAATGACTCCATAGGAAATTCCAGCCCCTGAAAATACATCTCTGAGGACAAGCAGATTGTCACCCAATGAGCCCAGCCATGCCACATGATCCCCACCAAATTTCGGTAGCATCAAGTGTGAATGGAGAGACGAGGTCTGGGTGTCTGTTTTCCGGGACTGGGGAGTGGAAGGGTTTTGAGGTGGGTCCGTGCCCAGCCCTTGTTGAGTTGCTTTTCTGCCTACAATAGGAAGGAGGCATGTCTAGTACCATCTATGCTTATAGCAGAGCACCTTGGCCTGGGATTCAGCCAGAGCAAATGCTGAAAGGACAGAGAATGGTTTTCCCGACGAAGGTAAAAAGTGAATGCCAAGACTGGTTGAGTGCCTGGAGTGAATGTAGCATGCATGGGTCACCTGCTCATGCCAGACCTACCCCAGTCAGCACAACACAAGCTTGGGGGCAGCAGGTGTCTTTTCACTGAAGCTGTAGTTTTCACTTCTTTCCTCTTGGCACCTTGTTGGCTACCTCTGTCTTTCCCCATTGAAGGGCAGGGGCGCGTGTTCCAGTCTCCAACAGAGTTGCTCTGTAGACTCTGAACCTCTTGCAGGGAGATGTTGGAATGTGTGGCAGTGACCAGTGCAAGCATTGGTATAACTGAGGGTCAGCTAGTGTCCACTTAAAAGAGAGACTTGGCCTTGAGCCATCTCCCTCCTTTGGGGAATGGCAGATGTGTGGAGGCAGATCTTTCACCTTGCTCGCATTTTCCCTTAGAAAAGTCCAACAAAAACCACTTGCCCACCCCCAGCCAAATGCTGGTGTAGCAAATCACTTGCAAATAAACCTGCTCACCCCATTTCCTCCTCTTCCTTGTTGAGTTAATCAGCACCAGTCATACATGCCCCTCTCATTTGCTGTTGGCAGAGCTCTGTCCTCTCTGTTTTACAATCCCTCCATCCAGAAGAGGATCCTGGCACGATGGCCCCATCCCTGAGAGATGCATCCTTCTGTGTCCATCAGGGCTGCCCTGCTGGGAGAGGGAAGGGTCTGGGGAGCGCGGGACCAGCAGCATGGGTCAGTGACAGGTTTAAGTCTGGTCTCCTGCAAACACTGTGCAAGTGTTACATTTGGTATGCCAAACAACGGACACGGGGTTCCTCTGAGGTCCTCTGTTGCTGTTATCTCAAAGTCCAGCAGAGCCAGGAAGATTGGGGTCAGGGATCAGGTATATTAAAAGCATCCCTGGGATCTGTAAAGCAGCTGCATCTTCCCCATGGGTGAGGGGTAGAAACATGGCTTTGGAGCTGCCTATGACATGGGGGTTTTCATCAAGCAAGTGCAGAAACCCACGTGAGTTGGGCTATGTGACACAGAAGGGCTGGGAGAACAGGTCCTGGATCTGCTTCACATTGCAGGCTTTTGGGGTCCAGCTGTTGGGGGAAGTCTGTAAAAAGGCATAGGCTGGCCAGGCATGATAAAGGCTCGTAGGTGGGCGAGGGAGTTCATTATATTAAAACTAGTGATTTCTGATATAGAAACTCAACTGGGCAGCAGCTAAAAAGCCATTTCCAATCTCCCCTCTGCCCAAGCCAGCAGCAGAGTTCCAGAAATAGAAAAACCCACGCTACACTAATTAGGTCACCCCATTAAGGCACCTTAATTGCCTCGCAGAGATACAGTCTTTTAGCTGCGTTCTCACTAACCTCCTTTTTTTGGGAACTGGGGTGCAGGCACGCAGCCCCACTCCAAGCGGATTTTCTGGGAGGGCATTCAGAGAACCTGCATAATGCAGCTGCAGATTCCTCAAGCCTTGGGATCCAGACACAAAGGTGTTACTATTTAAAACACTGAGTAGGATCTGGAAGGGTTTGGGAGAGCAAAACAGCCTATGTTAGCATCATACCTGCCCTAGATGAAAGCAGGTTTTTTCATTCTCCAGGTAAGCGTATGAAGCCAGGGCAGAGCACGCTGAATGGCTTTTTATTTCCCCCCACTCAGTGGAAGAAAAGCAATTGCGGTGTAAGCATGTGTTGTTAGGCTGTGTTGCAGTTTGGGAATGCAGAAGAAGATGAGTGGTTGTAAGCAATGGACTTGCTAAGATGAGGCTTGCTGAGAGCTGCCTGATAGTCCCCTGAACTGGGCATGTATCCCTTGGCAGGTGTAAAATCCATTTCGGGGGGTGCAGGTGGCGAAGGGTAGAGCTGTAAGCGTCACAGCAGAGGACTCTGTTGCTGCAGCATGAACGAAGGCAGCACTAACGAGGGAGGGAGCCAGGCCCTGCCTGCCTTCCTTACTCCATTGAGCCCCCCAGCCCAAATTAGGTGAGGATGCCGAAGCAGTCTGCTACTTTGAAACTTAGGTTAATTGTCATTTTAAACAGTAAAATGTAAAATAAAAAGCACTTGGGAATATTGTCCGAAGTATTTTACATGTTTAAATGTGTAATTTTAAATTAGTCATGCTATCTATTATTTTTTTTTAATAGGCAATGCAAACATATGGATCACAGCAACTGAATTAGAGCTGGCTTACGTTTGCTGTGCTTCCCTTAAGACTAGCTGAAGGTGTGCGTGCCTCCCTCAGCGTCATTGTCCTGCTCATGCAAGTGACCCCTTCCTTTGCAAAGTGAAAGCACGTGCTTCAAAGGTTTTGAGTATGAAGCTGAGGAGGCTCAGGCTGTATGGACAGGGAGAGAGCAAACTGCTTCCACTTCCCGCAAAAGTGAGCACAGCCTGGCTTGGCACTTCAGCTCCTTCAGAGAGAGACACAGCTGCGAGCGTTGGGAGCAGCTTCTGCTGTCCCCATGCTGAGATATGACATTAGTGTCCCAGGGCCCTTGCTTTCCCATGCCAACGTGTCTCTGGGAAGCATGGGAGCTGTGTAATACTCTTTACTGGAGGTATTGCATGATTCTGTGATTCTCTAATTAGCAGTTTGGCCACAGTAAGACACATTCCAGCAATCGGAGCTGACCCAGAGGATGTTGGGTCCCTTTCCCATCCACCTCCCACAACGGAGGTCAGAGTCCCTGCTTCACAGTGCAGCTGTTCTCCAAAACCAGCTCCTCGCCCGTTCTGCTCGCTCCCCAGCTGGTGCCTGCCATCTCACCTGGGGCTCTTACACACGGGCTCTTCAGCCTGCTCCACGTGCTCCTCTGCCTGCTCCTGCCACCCCGAGGGCTGCGGGGCGGGGGGCTGCAGGCGGCAGGCTGCCAAGGCGCTCAGCACCACACCACTCAGCACCGCTCTTTTAGTCCGGATTCATGCCAAGAAGTGTAACCACAGCTCTCGGCTCTCCAGATTGAGCTCTGTTGAACATGGGCAGACAAATACCTGTGCCTTGATTTATTCTGGCAGTACCTGGGGAGCTCAGAGCAGCACTCAGCCCACTTTACATAGCATGTAGTGAAGCTCTTTGGGTGGTCACAGGTCTTTGTTGTGGCTCAAGATTGCCTGCCCCTGGCAGTCAAGGTTTTCCGTCACACGTGCGCCTGTATTAACAGACACCTCACCCCAGCACTTGCAACTCTGCACCAAAATTGTTTCCTCTCCTAAAGGTAGGCAAACACTGCAGTGTTTCAGCTATCACAAGGAAGTATCTGTTAGCAAAAGCTGACAGTGGGTGAGCCATGGTGGTTACTAGCTTGGTCCTGGAGCGAGCTGGTTGGGGTCTTGCTTAGCAATCCTGGAAGTAGGGCTCATCCTATGCAGGCAGCTGATAGGGACTCAAAATACAATAAACTTTGACAAAAGCAGCATAGGGATATATTGCAGTCCTGGACTGGTGAAAAACAACTCTGAAAGGATGGTCTTGTGAGTGCTGCTCTGCTTCTCTTTTCCACGTAGGCCGGATACATGTCAGGAATGCTGGTTCCTGTAGGAGTTGGAATAGCAGGAGCCCTCTTTATCTTAGGAGCACTCTACAGCATTAAGATTATGAATCGCCGAAGGAGAAACGGCTCGAAGAGACATAAAAGAAAGGTATGGCAACTGCAGAGGAAAACCCCAATCCCACTCTCCCTTCTATTAATCATTTTGGCTGTAAAGTGAGCACAGCCTGGTTATGGTTATGGTTATGGTTTGTCTGGGTTGAAGTGCCAGGGACCTCTTGGTTCACGCTGGGGATCCGAATGCCCTTCATTTCCTTTTCGCATGTGGAGCTCTTTCATGTTTTTTTTCTTCCCCTAGCAGAGGGAATTTAACAGCATGCAAGACCGAGTCATGCTCTTAGCCGACAGCTCTGAAGATGAATTTTGAATTGAACTGCAGTGCCGTTGTGATAGCCTGTGACTTTTAAAAAGAGGGAGTGGGAGAAAAAGAACAAGCGACTTTCTGCTGCATCGCTGCTCTCCGCCGCCCCAAGCCACTGAGCAGTGGTCAGTACCACCCTGGCGAAATGGCATGCTACGCTCTACGTGTATCGCGCAGTGATGTTTGTTTTGAAACAGTAGTGAGATTTCACATTCGTACCCGGCGCCTCCTTCAGATCCACAGCGTGTCTTGTTACAGCTGGAGCTGATCCGTATGGATGATTATTTTCCTATTACCCTGGTGTACTGTTTTGGTCCTGGCTGGCAGTAATCTAATCATAACAATAGCTCTCACCTAACCCGGGAATGGAAATCTTTACTGTGAATGACTTCTGTCCAATTAATTTTAAATGTTACATTACCTGAGCTAGAGTTCATTAGTGCTAAGATTAGCTGCTCTGCTTAATTAATGACTTATACACTTGAACTGTATCCCTTGCCACCTGAAAAGTGCCCATGTACAGTGTTGTTGATACAGTTTGAAGCACATTTCTGCACTCGGGTCCCCAACTCTCACCCCTTCTTTCTTCCTTCAGCTCTGCTCCACGCTTCTTGGAGACACACAGGAATGGCCTCAACACCTGATTTACAACAAAAATTCTAATCCATTTTCAACCAGCACTGTCTGTTACAGCACAATAAATACCAGCACTCACCTACTGATGGATAGCCTTGCATGGATCTCTTTAAGTTTTGTTCAGTGTGCAAGTAGGTAACAGAAGAGGCAGGTCAGAGGTTTCGTCAGCTTCTGCCTCCTGTTTGAAGGACACCAGTTACAGGTTCATCTCTTTCACAAGGTTGCATTCACATAGAGGTGAAAGTGGAGCATCTGTCTCCTTTACCCACTGGAAATTGCATTTTCAGCCCCTGAAAGCTGCATGAACAGCAGCACCTTTGGGGGATCTGGCTAGGTCTTGCCTCTAGACCAACGAATGCAGAAAGGTACCAAAGGCTGTGGAGTGGGTGACTGTCACTGTTGAGGGATTTGTGGTTAGTAGTCAGAAAGCAGCTGCAGCCACAGCTGGAGAGATGTCTGCTATGGGGAGGTGAAATGGGACACTGGGAACCCTTGGCCATGGGGGAAAAGGTGAAGCTGTGGGACAGATGGCTGCAGAGATTTGTGGAGGTGAAGCGCAAGGGTGGCACTGGGTGAGAGCAAGCTGCTGTGCTGCCTGGGCTGCTAGCACTGGGTTGCACAGGGAGACAGCCAGTGTCTGAGACGTTACAGGGACCAAGCAGGGGAAACTCATGTTGCTTTGCTCAGAAATGTTGTCAAAATAGCTAGAAAAAGGGCTGCGTTGCTTTATCTCTGCTTCCAGTTGTGAAATTACTTCAATCTGACATTTATGCAAAACATCCACGTTTCATAGGTGGGAATCACTGTTCTGTGGGGGAATCATCCTTCATACAAGGAGCAGCAACTGCTGTCAGAGGAGACCTGGCTAGACAAATAAGGCCAGACCACACATCTACTGAGATTCAATCCCACTGAGTCTTTGAAGAAGTGGAGGAGAGGAGAGTTTGAGGAGGGGCAAATGCAGGATTTCATTCCTTGTAAAGGTGAAAAGGCCTGTCAGACTGTCAAGGGTGGATATCAGTGGTGCTAAGCACATGTCTCACAGGCATGTGAATGGGTGTGGAAGGTAGAGAGGACATTCAGAATACCTTCTTGAAGCTGAGTTCTCTCTGGAGAGAGGCAGGGCCTCCTCTGGACATTAAATCATCAAGCGTGATGTTTAGCTCCAAACTAGCAGTGCTCTTCAGAGCCCAGGTACTTTCCTGTAGGCCTTATCTACACATCTACTGAGTCACCTGGAGAAGGACAGGCAGGACAACCTGGTTTCAAAATGCTGCTACTAATGCTGGTCTTCCAGATGAAGAGCTGTGTGTGGTCCCTCACACGCTGATCCTGCTGAGTGTGTGGGAAGCAGGCTGGGGGAGACACAGTAAAACCCAGTCCATCAACATGCTGGGGAATCTTCATACCCCAGTCCCTCTAGGACAGGCTTTCCCAGCCAGGGCTCCACAGTGCTTGCAGCTCTCCCTTTTTGTTCCTGAAACTTTGACCAGGAAATTTTTTCCTTGCTAAATGCAGCCCCACATCTTTAACAGGCACTGTTAAGTCCAGGGGCCCCTACCCCAAATAAATGCCTCTTTCTTCCGTAAGTTATTAGTCCAAGCTAAGAAGTTTTCCTTCCAGACTGGTCTCTCCATATTTCCTTCTCATTGCAAAGTCTCTTGGAGTTTGGAGATGGTCAGGAGGTGTTAACAGTCCAGTTGAGTGTTGCTGGCTGTCTTGCTGGGGAATCGGGAAACGTTGTCCCCAGGGCTCTTTGATGATTTGTTCCTGGCAAGGTGTGATGGAAGTGTGATGCAAGGTGGAATGACTTCTCCTCCATTCCAGTTTGCTGGAGACCATCTCCAGAAAGGCTTGTCTTTCAGGTACAGCACCAGGCAGGCTGGAAACAAGACTGCATAGGCAGCTGTGGGATGTTCTTGAAGTGCTTTACCCTCATCCAGCCAGGGAGGCATGGGGAATAAGCAGTGACAAAGGGCATTGGCCTCTCTGCAAGAGGGTTTCTGTCTTGGAGAGCAGAAAGGATGGTAGCTGGGGTGGTGGAGTCCTTCGCATGCAACTGTAGCCTGAAAGAGAGACCCAAAATAGCACTGGAAAAGAGGAGCAGCCAGCGATACTGCAGAACAAGAGCAGATGCACCAGCAAGACCCAGGCAGCTGGAGACCAGCAGGGGTTTGTGCAACAACAGCCCGTGAAGGACAGTCTCCTCTTGCTTTCCTGTTAGTGGTAGCGCCGTGCGGCACGTGCTCACAGCACCAGCTGTGCTAGGTAGCCAGTAGAACACAGAGCTGCTGGGCCAGTCACATGGAGGAGGGATGGCTGAGCTAGGCTGCTGCTCTGAGCGTCAGTATCCCAGCTCTGGCAGCACAGGAGGAGCTTTATGGATGGGCTGTTGCTTTGATGGATTGGGAGGGCTGGTGAGGAGGTGCCGTGGCCTTTCATTGTGCTAATAAATCCACAGTTTGGGAAACACTGACTTTCTACAGTGGCAATCAGTTTTATTGTATCTCTTCTTCTCCCTCCCCAAAATAATGAACTTAAGAAATTAAAGGCAATGCTGCCAGTCAGAATGACAAAGGTGGTGTTTTAGCGCATCGGCTGAGTGCCCTGGTGTCCTCAAGAACCAGGCTTCACTCAGTGCAGGCACAGTATGGGTTGCTGGGGTGCTGGAAATGAGCAATGCCACAAGTGGAGCTGACAAATAGTTGCAAATATCAAAGCGGTTATATGGCAAGTATGGTAGGATAAGCTGGGCAAGCGGGAGAGTTGTAGCCAAAAGGGGGGTCCAGCTGCATCCACAGTTCAGTGCTGGAGCCAGACAGGCTAGAAGGGCTGCCCAAAAATTTTGCTTGTGGTTCATCTTCACTCCCAGGCCTGTCTCTGGCTCTGAACACCATCAGCCAAGGTGTCTTGGTTGAGAGCTGCTCATTGGCAGAAGACAACTGTTGGCCAACTTTCTGAGCTGCTCAGCAGTGCAGAGGGATCCCAAGCAATGCCCATTTGAAGTGGAGGTGTTTGTTGAATAGTTGGTTTTGGTCAGGCACCTGGCCCAAAGCCTGGAGGCTCCTCATATCTTCAGCTTAGCTGTGCTTAACTTGGAGGCAAGAGAGAGTCAAAAGCAGCCTCGGGTCCCAGTGAAGCTTGGCAGAGCCTTTGGAGCACAGACAGTGTTTTCTGCAATGCTCCTCGTGTCAGTGCGGTTTCTGCAGGTCATTAAAGCACAAACATCATTCAGCTCCTTCCCTTCTCATCCAAGGCCAATAGACTTTGGATTGGGCTCTACACAACTCCTGGAATTTGACTCACGTCAGACTACAGGCAGGGAGGTGAGGAGGGTGTCAGGTGGGAGCTCTGCTTCTTACTGCTCTACGGATTTGATCTATACTTCTGCATTGCCAAACATGCAGATTCTTTTGAAAGAGACAGGACAAGAAAAACAGTCAAGAAGGGCCCTCCTCATCCTCCCTGCTGGCTAAACTGCAAGCCCCTGAATGTAGAGGTGGGTCATGACACTGCTAACACAGCCTTGGCCCCATGCGAAGGCATGGCTGTGACAGTGACTTTGCTGCAGCAATAATCTCTCAACTCGACACAAGATGAGTCACTCACCTCTGTTTTGGGTTTTCCTGATAGCACAAGCCAGAATTTATTATACACATCGCACAACTGCTTTGGCATCTACAGCCCCGTTTCCAACGGGAGGAACCAGCCTGCCTGATGTGCAGCTCTTGCCCTGATGAAATGCACCTGCACCATCCAGCTGCTGATTTTTAAAGGTGTCTCTAATGCCAGATGTTTACCTAGCTGAGGTTCCTCTGGACTGCACTGCTTCCATAGAGTGATATTAGCAGTCCTTGTGCTTTCTTGTGTTTTTCTATTTCAGACAAGAACAACAACTCATACTGTAACTATGGAATGTAGCACTTTGTTAAATTAAAACATTGGGAAATAAAAAGCTGTCCATCATATCTGACTTTAAGCGCCTTGTCTCCCTGATCTGTGTTCATGGCATTCACTGTCTCGGGAAAAGCTGTGAAGTGCTTGTGTGGAAGACGGGTGTTGCGTTTCTTTCTCGGTGCTGCATGGTCAGTGCAAGGACTCAGGCTGATCTTGCAGGGGCAACACAAGCCATGGGGAGGCTCAGCCTGGGACTTTCTGGGTAGGATTTACCTGGAGGTAGGTGTCGGCCATAGGCTGTGATGAGTAACACCCCAAATTCCCTTGGCTGGGTTTCCAGTAGCTCTAAGGAGCCCCAGTGCTGATACGCTTACACCATTGGTGTTTGCATATGGCTAGGTGTCCTTGTGCATACCAGGACATTTGTCCTTTCTCTTTTGCCCTGTGAGCAAGGGCCTGTGCCAAAATCTTTCAAGACCCCAGTAATATGGCACTGGTGAGCCTTGAGTTTCAGTTGTAGGTGCTGCAAATGTTTCATAAAAGAGCAGTCTTATTGCAGGTGAATATTATTGCACACACCTCGATGGACCTGTGATCGAGCAGGAGAGTCAGAAAGACGTGAGCGTGAGTAAGAGGTGTACAGGCTGGGTTTATAATTGCCTTTCCAGTCCTGTTTGCTGATGTCCTTGAATGCATTGTGTTATTGCATGCAACTACATGGGCTGGGTACGCATCCTTCTGCTGTATTGTGTATAGGTGGAGGTCCCAGGGTGGGGATGTGAGCCAGCAGGGCACATGGCCAGCCTGCGGCGGTGGCTGCCGGCTCCTCTCCACTCTTCCTCTACTAATAAAAGCCAGCAAGAACTATTTGTCCAAGTGTGTATATTTTCTCAAATGAAAAATGTCTTGTTCAAAACAAGAAATTCCCAGGGAAATAGCTGTTTGGGGATTACATGAACACATTCTTTGCTAATTGGTAGTTGCCAAAAGCAATCTGTATATTCATGAAGCTGTTTGCTGCATTGCTGACTTTTTCCAATGAAAAACAAAACCGGCTGAAAGAAGATAAACAATGACAATGGTTTTTTTTCCATAGGTTTATTTTCTAAGGAGAGTGCTCTCTCTGATCATGCTGCCTCACTGTGAGCCTCTGTCCATCAGCTGGTCTCCTCCTAATGTCCCTGACTGCCAGCGAAGCCGTGGGTTTGTGAACACAGCGGAGAGGAGAGGGGCCATATTAAAACCCCCACAAGAAAAGCATGTGTGGAGCTGTTCTGAGGCTGCAGAAAACCTGTGTGAGCAAAGAAGGTTCTAAGCGCCCTGACAGCAGGGACAAGCTGGATGTCCCAAACACCCATCAGGATTGCTGCCCCGTGTGGGTCCCCTGGGGCTGAGCAAAGCACGAGATCAGTTTGGCAAGGGGTTCAGCCTAATTCAATTACAAGCAAGCTGTTGACCGTGAGGCACCAATCCATGCAGAGCAGTGCAGACAGCCCAGCCTGAGGTTGTTTTCGTCAATGTGTTTTGGAAGGACAAACCAAAAGGCATTCCCTGCTTCCTCTGGTGGTAAAGCCACCCGTGGGCAGTCGTTGCTGCTGTGCCTGAGCTGACCAGGGTTCTGTGCTTGAGCTGAAGGCCTGCGGCCAGGCATGGAAAGCTCCTTTACTTTGATGCAAGTCTCACCCTCCACCTGTGAAACCCCCAGTGTGTGTGGGTTGTAAGTGCTTTAAGGTTGGACTTCAATGGGCAGAAATTTAATGCACAAGGATGACTGTCAGCTTATTCAAGGCTTGCAGCCACGCACACAGTGGTTTGCTCCTTCTTTTCCTCAACAGTGATGCTCTCCCAAGGGCTCAGGAGCAGGACAGCCCCTGCCTACAAGGAAAGGGTTTGGGTCTCAGCCAGTAGCAGGGAGTCAGCAGAGGTGATGGTGGCATTTCCCAGAAGAAACTTTTCCACCAGTGAGTACCTTTTTAATGGTAACTGCTGAGCACCCTGTGCTCCACTGTATGAATGACCAAATGCATACGTGTGAGCGCACTACATTATTAGCATGCATATATGCTAAGATATATGCACGAGTAGAAGTTTAAGCAGCGGGTTGTGTATACACAGAACCACATGGTATTTGCAATACAAGTATTCCACCTGCCAAGCACAGTGTTTTTTTTCTGATTTACCCTAAATCTCTTAAAATTCTATCTTTTCTCAGTCTGATTTCCTGCAGATTTATCCCATGTCTAACATAAGGCTTATTGCCTGCAGAAATCTGAAGGAGACACAAGAGGGATCCAAAACAGGCACTGGCTGAAATTTGCAACTAAAGGAGAAGATAAGCTGCTGGGGAGGGAAGAGGAGGCTGTGGCTAGCTCTCTATGGGGCTCTGCATGCAAAGCCTCTGAAGCATAACCCAAAGGTAGGATGGTTAATGTTGAAAATCTCTTCCCAGAGCAGTAGAAATGTGCCACGCTCTCTGTCCAGCAAAAGGCTTCTTAGCAGCTGGATCGTGGGAAAAATCTCCCCAAGCTACTTGTAGGAGTAGGCTGAGTTACAGTTCTGGTGTTCCTGCTTTTACCACCAACGCAGTCAGAGCAGCACACAACCCCCCTCGGCAGATTAGCCGTGACCGCTAAGCTGTACCTGCCTGCATCACCTGTAGGATGCTTTGGCACTGCCTTCTGTGAGGCTTCCCTGCAGCACTGAGCCGGGATCCTGCCTGGAGGGGAGGGGGCCAGTGCCATGGGTGTGGGAGGTGGGGAGCTCACCATGGGCTAGCTAGTCCTTGGTGGGGACAGCCCTGTGAGAGACAAGGTGTGAAACCAGCTCCGTGTCTTGGTAGGAACTGGTGGACCCAGGTGCTGCCTTCGGCTGACACCGACAATTTCATGCCGAGGCTAACAGGCCACCTTCAGCAGAGCCTTCATGTCCAGGCAGGCATATTCATGGGTAGGGTCACACTTTGTGTTGGCAAGTGCATTTTGGCCAAAACCATGCGAATGTTGTAAAGTGACACTGACACTAAAAGGTTGCCACAGACCTAAGCAACTGCTGGCATCGCCTAGTTGCTGATGCAGCTTTAACACAGAGCTCTATGGAGGGACACAGATGGAGCTGAATAGCAGCTCTTGAGTGTCCCTTTCAAAAAAATATCTCCAGAAGGATCCTGTGTCATGCACATTGTGCAAGAAGAGAAGTGTTAACCTCTGTGTTGGAGCCAGTGCTCAGGAGTGGAGGTTTATTCACCCTTCCTAGAGGCTTCCAGGAGCTCCTAGCAAAGTATTTATTTCTGTATGATGTATAATGAAGGCACTGGAAGGACAGCAGTGTCAGTTTTGCTCCACGTTCAGTGCTCGGGAGCTAAACCTGACACCCAGGGAAGAATGCCAGGTCCATTGCGTGGTAATAAACGCCACTGCATGGGTGTCTCCAGCTCTTGCTCACAGCATCTTCATCATGAAGGCCATGGGTCTGGCAAGAAATAAATCCCCAGTGGTTGGTTGGAAAGGGACCTGTGTGGTGCCTGGCAAAGCTGTCCGGGTGCTACTGCCAGCAGCACATATGCCAGCACCACCCGGACAAGCAGGAGTTCACTGAAGCAAGATGAATTTTCCAAGTCTTACACACAAAATGACTCGAAGGATAAACTGCAGTCATCGAGGCTCTTCACTAATGAATTCATTTCATCTGAAGCAGAGGAAATGGAACTGGGCAACAAGAAAGAGGCTAATGTTAACAGAGGTATACTGAACTTCAGTTTTAATCTTTTTTTTTTTCTTCAATGGAGAACAAATAAGTAATGTGATAAAAAGAGAAAAGAAAATCTGTGCAAAACGTGACCTTATTCATATAAAAGGATATTCAGAAATAAATCAAGAATTTATACAGTGAAATTAAAACATCTGCTGGTACACAAGCATTAGATAATGAGCATTTGCCAGCATCAGGCTGTAATTTGACCTGGGATTTTGCAGTCAAAATATTTAAATCACTGGGTTTAATCATACTTTATATCAGGAATCTGAGAAAATCTTTATTTTAAATAATTGATCAACTAGCTATTTTTCCATTTTTAGCTATTTTCCCAAGATTCATTCCTACTGGTCAATATGCCCTTTAAAAGTTATTGATTTGTCTCTGGAGATTGTCTGCCACGGAATTGTGCTTTTTTTTTTTTGCCATAACTGACTCTGCACTTATGTGCACTTACTTAAGCAATTTCAAGTCTTCTGATATATTTTGTTCAGATTATTTACATTTTGCATTTTTTAACACTAAAAAATAGCAAATAACATCCTTCCAATCCACTGGCTGGTTGGTTTTGCATGACATTCCGGTCTGGTTAAACCTCACTTGGATACAGACTGAAATTCAACTGAAATACCCAGAAATTGGGCTGCTGCGGGTGGGACCTGTGCTACTGTGCAAACATTCAAGACCAGTTTGTGTTGACAAACCCTTGTCTATGGGCACAAGGGGCTGTGGAGTTTGCTGATGGGGTTGTGATTTGTGAGTAAGTAACACACCACCAGCCTCAGTCCCTGCATCCCAGGGGAGCTCGGAACTGCCACCACTTCAGCATGGTTGGACATGAAGGGCTAAATAGAGGGAAGATTGATATTATATTTGAGGCACAACTGTGGCCAAGGAGACCTACATAAAAGATACACTCGTCTTGGGTTGAAAATGAAAAGGAGGGAGGTAGTAAAACGCATCATTGAATCAAGACTGGAATGAGAGAAAGCTGCGCTGTGCATTAGTGCCGGGTATGTGAAAGTTATTTATGGGCAGGAGGGTGTCGGGTCTCCAGCTCCTCTGGACTGTGCCTGCATGCGGATTGCATCAAACACAGCCGTGGAGGTTTGTCAAGGTGTTTTGTTCTTGCTCTAAGTGAAGGAAAGAGTTTCCAAATTACTGTTGCTCACAGCTTCTGGCTGTTGGGCAGGAGGTTGCTGCCACGGGGCTGGAGGAGGGGACGCTGTGCACCCCTTCGCCAGCAACCTGCCCCTGGCTGCGGTGTCTCCTCCCTGCTGGCTCTGCCTCCATTCACCAGCCCGGGGCCAACATCAGCAGCTGGGTCTGCTCACCCCAATCTCACGTGGCCTTCACTGCTGCTAAAGTAGCTACCTGTTTGGATGTGTCCTTATGGAAGGCAGTCATCTTCATAAGAGACAAAAGAAGCTTTGCTGATGGATTTTTCCTCTAATAGCTGGTCCTGCTGAGCTTCCCAGCCTGATTGGGAAGCACCTGTCCCATCAAGTGCAACAGAGCACACAAAGCATCCCTTGCTAGGAAATACAGCTGTGGTACTGGACACCAAGCTCAGGAAATGCTCAGCAGGTGCCACGGGACCTTGTCCCACCAGAGCACTGGGTCCATGCACCTCTGAGCATGGGGAGGTGAAGGCAGTGAAAGCAGCCGCCAGCTGGTAGTAATTTCCATCGCTCACCAAACTCCCTGCTCAGCTGTGTGTCAACGTGGGACAAAAGCACTTTTTAACCTGTGGTGCCAAAATTAATTGGTTTTAATGTCAAACTTAATCCAGAAGATGACACTTAATCTCCCGCATAGGGGGTAATGTACTTAGGTGCTAAATGAATTCCTGGAGATGGCTGCTTAACAGCTCCAGGGTGCCTTAGGTGAGAAGAAATTACAGAGACGACACACCCATATGCTTTCATGTCAGGCATTTTGGTACGCTGATGGATGAGCTGTGCTCCCCATGTAACGCTGGGGCGATGCACCAGCTACCTGATCTCTGCACAGAGACCTTTGGGCTGAGCTCTTGGGGCAGAGCAGAAAGCGGGATCCGTCTATAGCAATGCCTTGGGAGGTGTCATCACATAAGCATCACCTTCACCATTCCTGTAACCTTCATAAAATTGGCAGCAAAGCCAAGGTGTTCAAGCGGGGGACCTGGTGGTGGCCCTGATGCTGCATGCGTGGAGGCTGGCTCATGCGTGGAGACCACGTCTCCTTAGCAGCACAGGGGTTGCTGTGCTTTTAACTGCTCCAGATGGTTTGACAGAATAGGAACTCTGGGATGTGCAGGAGTGAATGTGCATGTTAGCTCTAAGTCAGAGGTGACTTTTATAACTGTATTTGTCTTCTGTAAAAAAACCCAAACAACCACAAACAAACCCAACAGAAATAACCCAAGTCCATCCTTATTTCCAGTAAAGCAGGGCAGAGGGCAGTGAATTGTTAAAGGCTCAGTAGCAGTGGATGAGCTGGCAAGTATATGCTACAGAAGACCTTCCTCTAAAATGGAAACTGAAGAATGTGGTTTAATAGCATTAAAAATAAAAAGCTAGTAAAGGGATCTGGCTGCATGCAAACTGTACAGCATCTATTAAAAGTGAGTTTTTAATTGGATGTTTGTTTTGCAAGTCAGCCTGCTGGGCTTAAAAATACATGCTATTGCCTTGAAACGTTTGAATGATCATACCCAGGTGTAGAAAGGGAATGAGGCTGTGGAAACACTAAGCCAGAAGATGCACACTCTTTTTGGATGGCAGAGTACAGACTTTAAGGAGACAGGAAACAAGAAAATCATCTTGTTATTTAACATTTACCTTATAAAAAAGCAAAGTGCTCTGAGCCACACTGGGGCTTGCAGTGTTGGATAACAACTACAGGCCTGCAATGTCTCGGACCGCTTAAAGTGTAGAGTCAAATCTGCAAATGTGCCATGGTCCAGAGAGGGCTTTAAGCATGTGTGGTTTGGGAAATTCATATGGGCTGAGCAGTGTTAGAGCCTGAGAGTCTGCACAGAGAATCTCTTCTAGATACCCCCATCTGACAGAAATCTGGAGTTAAAACTTAGCATGAATTGCTTGTGAGCTCCGCTGCCATAACAAACCCTGTGCCCTTACGCTGGTGCTCACAGAGCTGCACATGGGAAAACCACAATTTGGGGGATTTTCTGCAAAGAGGGATCTCAGCTGATGCTATAGGAATAAAATGTTAGTTCTATTTTGTGGAATGAACATTTGATCTGAAGAACAATGAAGCTGAAGGAAGGGCTTTTGCTTGCCTAACCATTCTTGAGGTGACACACCTATGGCCACTGCTTGTAAAGCAACCTTGAAGCAATATATGTAATTTTGGATCTAGTCAGCAGTAAATAAGTATATATGTCATCAGGAATTGGTACGGTGGAGAAGGGAAGCCGTGCAATAGACAGCCTAGATTTTGCAAGTGAACATAAGCACTGGAAATATTGCCAATCCTGCTGATTGAAGTCTGCATCCAGCAAAACCTAAGATGTCGTAATGGAGCTGGCTGGACCTGCAGCGTTTTAGACAGTGATGGAAAACATTTGCATGACCATGTAACTACAAGGGGTGCTACCAGTGCTAAGTGCTTGAAACCCACCACTATGTAGCAGACTGCAGCTGCGCGGCCACTAAGTGTGTGGTGGAGCTAATACTTGGCTTGGGCCAAGCCAGCTTTTGCCCAGATTCACTGTATGGATCTAAAAGACGTGGAGGACACGTCCTTGATAGTACAAGTGCCTGATAGTAATTAGCTTCATGGCTGATCATCCTGGCAGGTCTTGCGCTGCACGGGAGGAGGGAAACCCATTTCAGGATGGAGTGTTGGCAAAGGGATGTCTCCACTTGTAGGCGAACAGCAGGGTGTGACAGGCCAAGCCCTGGCTGGGATGCTGGAGACTGAAGTTCACATGCTGCAAGGTTCCTGGGTGATCCACTAGCGAATTCATTTCATCAGCTTTGGGTTCCCCTTTTTAAGAGGGCAAATGGCCCCACCGTGTGCATGGCCATCTGCTGATGACAGTCACTGCTGCAGGGGCAGGTGTTTTTCCTAAGTGGAAGTTCAATGTCAGAATACAAAAAATTTTTTCTCTGCCATTTGATTCTTCCTCTCTGATATATTGAAGTGTCCAATGAACAAATTGACCACAGATTTTTTTGTTTGTTTTTTTTTTTTTTTCCTAAAGCTAATGACCAGCTCATCACAGAGAGTGTGAGGTGCAAAAAGCAGCACTTCAGTCCCACACCTTCTGCACTGCGCTTCCTCCTCTGGAAGTAGCTAAAGAAATAGATGAGACCAGGGCACGGCAGAGCCCATGATAATTTCTCCAAGTCCCTTTCCCCATCTGGCTCCACTCTGCGGATCGTTTAGTATGAAGAAAGCAATATTTTGCCTTTGATACTGAAAGCAACAAGGAGGGTAATTGGAGCCTGGAAGGCGCAGTAGCTACCAACCCATCTCAGCCCTCACAGACCTCTGATGTACTGTAAAACTCAAAGGGGAGTTACAATTACTACCCATTGCCCTGGCTGATGATTTATCTTGTAGCCACATGAAAGTCAAATCTCTCTGATCAGGTCCCCGTCCATCATCATCCACCACCCCCACCCCCCACCCCCCCCATCAGGATGTGTCATATCACAGATTAAAGGGCCTTTCTTTTCAATTGCTGCAAGGAAAACTTATGTGTGACATTTGTTTATTCTGCCCTTTAAAATAATATCCCCAAAGAGAAGGATGTTGTTGCAGTGCTGTTGTTCTGAGAAATTGGATGCTGAAGTGGAAACTTGGAGTATCTAATAAAGGGCCATAAAGCAAATGGTTTAATGTATCTTTTTTAAGCTCCTTTTGAGGGGGAATGATGATTCAGTAGGTGAGAAGAGAACTGGAATGCAGGAAATGAGGCTTCAGTGCTTCATGTTGCTGCAGATGCAACAGGAAAATGAGAGGTTAAATAAGGGAGAGCAAATTCAGCAGCTTGGGTGGTGGCTTGAGTTGCAGTAAAGCCCTGGGAGCAAGCACCCAGGGAAGGTGCTGAGTGCACAACAGCTTGATGATCAAATGTATCTTCCCAAGAGACGGCACTGGGCAAGCAGTGTGAGCAAGCGGGAAGTTGCTCTCAGGATCCTTTTGCCGAAAGAACTGCCCGGAGTTTCAGTGGGAGCTGCTCAGTTCACAGCGGAGGAGGCTGCCCTGTGGCATCTTGCATTTGGGATGCCAGTGTGTTGGACCTGTCACATGAGATCAGAGCCCTTCACCATCCCCTCCTGGTCCAAACATCCCACACCGTGGTCTGAGCAGTGACTGGCACTTCAAGGTGGGATCTGGGGAGCCCTGATGGACAAAATGAGCCAAATGGGGAGCTTCTGCCTTAGTCTGGGATTGGTTTTATTTTGTCTCAGATGGCTTATCAAAGGGCAGCTTGGGAGCCGGCAGCAGTCTCTGCTGCACATCATCTCAGAGCCATAATAGCATTAATCCTCTGGAAATAGCCAAGACATTCTAAACTTGACATTTTCCTTTCTTTTCATAAAACATAATAGCACATCACAAGCGTAGGCTGCATGAGAAACCCTCCTGGCAAGTGGCAGTTCCACTGCCAGGGAGGATCATGCTTGTGATGTCTCTTTGATGCTCCTCCAAAGTCCTTTCTATTAACAGATGCTTTTTAGGGGAAAAAGAGAGGCTGTACATAGCCCAAACTCCCACCGCTTCAAGGCAAGTGAGACCCCTTTCTTTGCTCAGCAGCACGTTGGAAGTGCAAGTCACAGACTTGCCGGGTGTCACATACAGAGCAGGGAGAGCAGATCTGCCTCTCACTTCTCCACCTGGCTCACTGGGCATCCCCCACTCCACTGCAGGTGCAGTTGATCTGGGATCCACTGCAGTATCAAGG
Source organism: Falco punctatus (assembly GCF_963210335.1). Classification (NCBI taxonomy): domain Eukaryota; kingdom Metazoa; phylum Chordata; class Aves; order Falconiformes; family Falconidae; genus Falco; species Falco punctatus. The sequence goes on along the minus strand of NC_137587.1, from coordinate 40,243,203 downwards.
CAGTGAGGAGGTGGTGGCCACAGGTGCTTGATGGTTTCCTCTCATGAAACAGCTTTGGGTGGTGACACGGTATCCCCCAATACACGTCATGGGGGCAGAGAAACTGGAGAGATCTTGACTGAATGCAGCTAAAACCCATCTAGATCTGGGTGGTTAAATTGGTGAGTAAATCCACCAGACTCAGGGAATAAACCGAGCCTTGGTTGTCTTAGCTCTACCATTTAGTTGCAGCCTATGCCACCCATTTTGGACCCTTTTGCTGGTAACCAGCACCCAGTAGGGAGACACCCCTGAAATGGGGTCCTTTGCTTAGCACATGGGAGCTGGTCAGCCAATTGATTTCCATCTTTCTTCGAGAGCCTCCTTGGGCTGAGAACTACTGAGGGACAAACTGCTTGGTCCAGCATCTGCTAGTTATTTGCCTTCCACCAAAGGAGGATGGAAGCCCTAGTGACACTGGCATATTTGGGTGATGATCGTAACTAGAAAGTGATGGTCTCTGCTTGTGAGATGCTTAAGATGATCTGTGGGATGTAGGGCAAGGGGAAAGGCCCAGTCTGGTGTTTATGTGCTATCATAGGATAGCTTCAGCTGTGGACCTGGAGACTTTCGATGTTGTTGAGGCTGTGAGTGCTGGATGCTGGCTGTTCATGTTTCAGGGCACAAAAAGCACCCTGGCTCTGAACACAGATGAGAAAATGCTGCTGAGGACCCGAGGGAAGCTTGTCTCAATCAGTGATGCTCTGGTGCTCTCCCGGAGAGGCTCTCAGTTAGGATGGGGACACTGCAGCAGGATGTCACCAAGTGCTGTCATGGCTCTGGGCAACGATAGAGCCTGTTCCTACTGTCTTTGCAGCCCATCTTTCCATTTGTGGTGGCTCTTGGTAGAGCTAGAGCCTGAATAATTATTTTAATGGTTTATTTAAAAGCAGAGAGTCCTTAAAAATAATAATGGCTGCAAGTGCAATCATCTGCTTGATACAGACAAAAATAGGCATGTAACTGCCTGTAAAGAATACAATGTCCACCATTGGCTTTAGAGTCTACAGATCAAATGCTGCTCTCATCTGCTCTGCACTGACAACTGAATGTTTCCCTGAGAAGGTGAGTATTAATTTTTTTAAGTAAATATGGTTGTTCCTTCTCTGAAGGCAACTGGACTTTTGCCTTGGTTTTGTCAAATGTAAGATGTTCTCTGCCCGTAACTCATTGCAGAAAGTGTGTAACCCATGAGGTGTCACGTGGATGGCAGGAATGATGCACTGGCTGCTGGCACTAACCTGACCCTGAGACAGGGCTGTCTGTTGCCTGCAGTCTGTGTGGGATCAAAGGTAATTTGCACATTAGCCATTTGTCTCCATGGCCCATGAATCTGAATACATTTATTCAGCAGTCCTGGACTCTCCTCCATGATTTCCAAGTGCTGCGTTGACAACTGGTGTCCCCTCTGATTCCTGGCATCACAGCTTCAGCTGGGGGAGGTACTGATGGCAGCCCAGCCAGAAGCAGACATGGATTTACTATGGTGCTCTCCTTTCCTGCCCATTCCCACCTCCTAAGAGAGCACTCACAGCAGTGGCAGTGCATGGCCTTTTCCAATACCCTCAGGTGGTTTCCACATCTGGCTATGAAAAGTCCGATGAACACCAGCTGATGGCTGCTTTGATACCCTCCAACACACATATCTTGTTGCACCTTGGATCCCATCCCAGAGGCATCATCCCATAGGAAAAAAAACCGACTAAGTTCACCAGAGCTAAGACTCCTTGATACCTTCACACAGTATTAATCAGCACAGCTTCATCAGCTGTGATGGAGTTGACCCACTTCACACTAGCAAAGATCCAGCTGTGTATAATTATCCACCCATATTGCCTTATGGGCAAATAGTTCTGCCTTCATGCCAGTAAGCCCACTGCCCTCTGAGCCATCCCTTTACTTTCACCTAGGTTATTTGTGCAGGAAGGTGGTACCTGGGGTGGGTTAGAGAGGCACAGATTGGCCCGTATACCACCATGGGTCTCCTCTACCATAGGTGGGTTCGTGGACAGTGAAAGCTTCTGATGGAAAAGAGTCTCAACAGTGCTTGGTTATGCAAAAGGAGGCTTAAAGAAGTGTATGACTTCAAGGCTAACACAGCTAGTGCTTGTTCCTCCATGAAAAGGAGTTATATTTATCCTAATATCCAATCTAAACTTCACCTGGCACAACTTGAGGCCATTGTCTTGTCTTAAAGTCTTGAGCTTAAGGGGTAGAAATGATGTCAGTTATTAAAATGGCAAAGTCCTTAGCATAGGACCTATTTTACAATTTGATCTTTGAGCATGCTCAGCACTGGGTACACTTCCAGTGTTTTTTGGCATTATAGTTATTTGTTGATTTTTGAAGAAGGTCGCCTAATGGGCACAAAAAGTGATTCAGTCTAATAAGAAGGGATCTATTCAAAATATTCCTTAAAATCTTTTAACAATTATTTGATTAAGAGCCCAAGACTGCAACCCTGAAGTATGAATGCTGGCGCTCAAATGCAAGCCTTTAATGGATGAGTTATGTATGTTGCAAAACAAAAGCTCTGTTGATAAACTCAAGAGAGGATCATTTAATTTTATTTTGAGCTTGTGCTTGCTCCTGTTGTGAGTTCAAGCTCTTGCAGCCAATGTAAGAGCAAGAGACATCTCTGAGAAGACACCGAAGCCAGCTGAAGTTCTCAGCTGATGACAGGACTGCAGGAGCTGCTGCTCTCAGAAGCCTGCCAAGAATCAGGAGAGGCACCACAATCCTCTGAGCAGCAGCACCAGCTTTCTCTGAGGCTAGTAAGTAGCAAGTAAGTTTCATGCCTTTATTTAGCTGTATCTATGAAACATCTTTGTGCAAAAGAGGATCCACACAGTTTTCCATAATTTTCAGATAATTTGGGGGCAGTCTGTAGATGATACATGGGAGAAGTATTGAAGGCAGCAACTGTTGATCTATGAAAGGACTTTCTGGTTTACGTGCAGTAAGTAGTAAACACATTTTTTAATGAGACGCTTTTCCTCTTCCTTTCAATTTTCTTTTTAGTATAGGACTGAAAATTTTGCAAAAGATACATGCAAACTTTCCAGCAATGAACAACAGAAAAAGCCATAGCACATGAGAGGGCAAGTAGCTGTTGACCTCGGCTACTGCTGTATTTGCTCAAAGCCCATGGCTGTCACTCCCCAGGCTGCTGGCACCGCTCTGCAGCGAAGCGGGTAACTCACCAGGCATCCAGTCCAGTTCCTAATCTAAGAGGTTATTGGTGGTAGCTGGTGCTATGTTACTGGGGCAGCTGTGGCACAGCAGCACTGCTAAATATTACAGATGGCACTCTATCAATGAAGCTGCAGCTCTGTATCAAAAATTAATACCCTTCTCCAAAGCTGTAAAGATCCATGCATGCATGTGCTGGCACAGTGATTTAATAAAATAGCTAGCTTAACTAAGTGTATTTGGGGGATGATTCAAAGCCTATTTGAATTAGTGCAACCTCCTCTCTCACATGCACACGCATCACTGCTCCTAGCACTTCCAAGTGGCTGCTGGCTCAAGCGTTTATGACCAGCAGTAAGAGGAAGGTCATCTATAAATCTCTGTAGCTGGGTACAGAGCTCAGTTAATGCAGTTTAAATCAGAATGTCTTGTGTGCGTGGCCCAGGGGCTCATCAGTGATGAAGATACTTTTCAATTAAACATTAAAGGCTGTTCTGCTTAAAGATTTTACCTGAGCTGCACTCTGAAGAACAGTCCCAGGTGACAAACTTCTGTTTGACTTGGTATAAGTAGGCTCTGCATTATTAGCCATCCTTGTGCCGTTACTGTTCAGGGCAAATGTGCCAAACCACCCTGCCCACCCCTATGAATAAGTGCTGCATGGTGTGGCAGCAAAACAAAGTCGATTCCTTGTTTTCGGAAGTTAATAGTGTCTTTCATATAGACCTTTCTCAGTTGTGATCAAACCCCTAGTGAACATCTCCATCACTGCAGCGGTTAGCTTGGGGTCAAGGAAGATCTGCCATGCCTAGGAATGCTTCAGTCCACTTAGGTCCAGTTTTAAATCATCTGAACAGTTTCCAGGTTTCTCTCAAGAACAAAGGACCACCTCCAACGCTGCCAGCTAACAAGTGTCTGGTGGAGGCAATGGACCCGCCACTGCTGTGTGTTTAGATTAGGGAATTATCTGGGTAAGAAATAAGCCATCAGCCAACCTGAGAGAACTGGGTTTGTAGATTTTTTTCCCTTGGCTTGCATCTATTGCTAATCCTTGGATTGAGTGTTGATGGTGATGGCAGGAGGAAAGGGGGTAAAAAAAGGAAGGTAAGGTTTGGTTCTGCTAAGGGGAGCAGTTTCATGCCACCTTGAGCAGTATATATGGAGAGAGAAAAGTTGAAGGGTCTGTTCAAGCCCTTAGAGTGATTCAACAGGACAGTTCAGGTGAATAAGGACTACTCTAGGCTGTCCTGCAATACCTGAGTTGGAGCAGTGTCCTGTGGATTGTAAACCTATTTCTTATTCAGGGTCTGCACCTTCCCCTATTGCTCTCACCTCTGGTCTGTGCCATGCCTCTGGTGCTGGGAGTACCTGTTGGAGGGTCACCCACAGCAGCGCTGCTCACTGTGCAGCCTGGTTTGGGGCAAGGGCAGCCCATGGTCTCCGTGAGCAAAATAATAGCTCTGCTTTGCACCGAGAGCTCAGTCAACACGTGCATTTTCCAAATGCGCAGGGCATGGAGCCTAGAAACATTTGGTTCATCTCTCTAAAAGAGCAACTGGTGCAGACTTTCTCCCTGAATAAGGTTTCATAACACCAATTGTTACTAGGCTTTAGCAATTATTTTTCTCTCTCTCTTTTTTTTTTTTTTTTTTTTTTTTTTTTTTTTTCCCTAGATGATTGCTGAATAGGCCTAGAGAGGAAACTGTGGGGAGGGGTACTTTGATTGATATTTCCAAAGTAAATGCAGTGCTGGAATCAAAATGTCTCAAGCAAACGCTTCCACTGCAGCTCCTCAAATTCTCATCACACAGTCCTCAAAGGTTATCCTGTCTGCTCAGTTATTAACAGCTCCTCTCTGTAATTGCCTTGGGTGGAGACTGTCTGAGTTTGAAATGCTCCTACTGTGGGAATTTTCGCTTTAGTACTTCTCCTGATTTATGAATGGAGCTGGGTATGAAGAGAAGTCCAGACCTGCTCTCTCAGACTGCAGCTGCCTCTCAGGGCTGGCTGTGCTGCAGGGGCTGGTCCCAGCCCTGCCCTGGGCATGGTGAGAGGCTGCTGTGTCCTTGTGCCCAGAGCCTCCTCTCGCTCCCCGTGGGACCCATCACTGCTCCTTGCAACAGAGACGAAGCTCTTGGTGAGGGCCTGGGAAGCTGCCAGGGAGGTGGCAGTGTTGGCCTCAGCATCCTTGCCCATCACCAGAGCTACGAGGGGGAGGGAGCAAGGACAGATAGTCCTTTTCCAGCAGTGATTTCACTCCAGCTGGAGGTAGCATTCATTTTTGTCTGGGAGGCAGGCAGTGGCAGCTTTTCAAACAGGACTTGCACCAAGTGTTCACTGGCTGGTACCTTGTACAGCCAGTGTTCCCCCACTTTCAGCTGCTGTTTCTGCTTTCTGCAGTTTTGCAGGTCCTCGGTCACAACAAGGCTGCCCCTCCTCATACAAATTCCTGGGAACTGCAGTTTCTGCAGGTTTCTTTGGGGTAAGGGAACCAGCACATGCCAGGGCTACACACCTCAGGAGGGCTTTGGAAATACAAGGTGGTCTTACGAGTGGTTGCCAGTGTCTCAGTATCTGTTGGAAGCATATCTTGTGATTTCTACTTAAAGACACTTCTGACTGCTTGGGATAATGTGATCTTGAACAGAAAGGAGAGGAGAGGGTTATGTTTTCCAGGGGAACTTATGGGAAAATTCAGTTTAGCCAGGGTTGTGAATGGTTCGGCTGGCGGGAGCGCCAGAGTACATAAGTACTTGTCAGTGTGCAGCTTCATCCAGTGTGAGAGAAGCAGACCGGTCTGTGGCTGTGAGGGCAGTTCAGTTAGTTGAACTGTATTTTGAAACTGCCTTGAAGTCGTTATCCCGGTTGGAGCTGTGTGTGGAGCAGGTTCCTCCTTGCGGGACTAAGGCAGAGTGTGTTTTTCTGTCCCTGTGGTGGAGCAGGGAGTCTGAAGAATGACAAGATGTTGAGTGAATGTGTTGTAATTTCAAATCAGCACTGTGGATCCTAAACTTGATTATCATAGTTAAGACAGAGCAGGCAGCAATTTTTGAAACAGGATTGTTTTCTGTAAGCTGCAATAATATTCTTGATGCTTTTTTTCTTTAGAAGAATTGGAGATACAGTCTTCTCTTGTGCTGGGACTTTACCATAATAATTTCAACAAGCTTGTGGCATTACTCGTGACTACTTTAGGTTATGTAAAAGGAGAAGTGGCTACGGTACTACCAACGCATTTCCATTAAATGGCCTTAGGTCTCCAGTCAATTCATAATGAAAAGCAATGACGTTATCCAGATTTTATAGATGGAGAAAATGAATAAAAATTTGGTGAAAATCCTATCAAAGATCATTTGGCATTGGTGGAAATACTCTGGTGGTCTAGCTACGACACTGCAACAGTTAATATAAGGATCAAGAATATCAAAATGATAGACTAGCATTAGGTAGTATTTCTGTACTGAAATTCAAGGAGCCATTAGCAGTTAAAATCAGTCAAAGATCAGCTTTGTTCATATAGTAACTAGAACAGACATAAAAATACAAACAGGTTTTTAGAAATGTTGTCCAGGGGGTGGTTACGTGCTGTGATGATTGATGGATTGTATTCTTAAAAGTCCCTTTGGGTTTACTGTAAGCTGTTCATACTTATTACAGATCTACTATACTTAATTTTGTTACCAAGTTAATTGTATTTTCCCTAAGAGCTCCAGCAGCCTGCTGTGTATTACTGTGTCTTTGCCAATGAACTGCTCCACTTATTGGTGAATAACTGACTGTAAGAATTCTCTTTATAAATGCAGTCTCCTTAAATGTCTCTGATAACATGGCCTGTGTAAGTAGTATCCTGGCTTCTCTTTCTGTTTGCCTTCCTCTAAGCACAGCAATATTTTGAGTTACTTAAAGGTTTACTGTCCTTTGTCATATTTACTATCAGTATCTGAACTATAAAGATAAAAACTGCTAGTTTGTGAAAGCCGCTGTAATTGCTCCCAAATCTCCCTCAGTGCAAGTGAATCTTGAAACGGAGGCTTAGAAAGATTGGCTTTGCCAAACTGTGCAGTGCGGCTAGGGAATAAATGTAGAGACTTTAATTTTTTAATTAAAATTATTTTTAGGCCTTTATTAGACAGTCAACAATGCGTTTTTCAGCATTTCAGAAATTCTGAGCATTTTATTCATAACTTCATTGTAGTATGTATACCAAGCACTCCTGACATATGAACAAGCTATACATTTTCTGTGACCAGTTTGATATGATAAAGGTGTACCTGCAGGGCTCCCTGGCATAGCAAAAGTACACAACTGCCGGGTAAGAAGAGGGTGTTGGGGTCCACTTCAGCTGTCCAGCCTGTTGCCTTAACTACCTCATTCAACTACGACTAATGTTTTCAGTGTAACTTCATTTTCTTGTGCTAGTAGAAGTTTTGATGCTGATTCAAGACAGACTCACAAATTCCCTTCATGTGCTTTCCTATAATATAGTGCTTTCTTATTACTTTTATTTTTTTCTGTCATCCCCCCAAACAGTGCTGGGATGTTTTCTTTCAGTTATATGCTAAATTCTTTAACTTTGCACAGATAGTTTCTATGGTGGATTTAATTTGGCAGAGTCACTGTTGCAGAAGCAAGAGGAACAATAAACTGGTGCTGACCACCCTCTACATGGAATTACTCCTCCCTTCTCTTAAAAGCAGTAGTCATCATTTTTATGTCTATTAACAAACAATTTCTAGATAAAGTCTTTTAGTTCATATCAGAGACACAACAAAGCTGGGGTGCTGTAAACATTTACTAATCAATACAGAAGAGCTCCAAGAGAAGAGACTGGCCAAGAGTCATATCACTGTCCTGGTGGTCAGGATGCTCTGCTTTGGACATGGGAGATGGAAGTGTAAGTCCCCCCACCACATCAAGGAGATTACTTCCATGTCCAAGCCCATTTATCTAGCCTGTTGCCTCCTCTTCGTATAGAGTTTATTCTCTGTTGGAAGCAACAGATTAATCCCAGGCAGGGAAAGGTCATGTCCTAATAACCTACATGGATTGTGGTTTACCTTTGATCAGACCAGTTGCTTAATTCCTTTAAATCAACCTATCATTTCTCTTTTCCTTTCTGACTGGTGGAGGTCCTTTGATTTGTCCGTACATGAAGTATACTGCAAAGGCATTAAGTGGGGCTAGCTCAGACACTGGATGCAGCCATACAATAACTTGGGTTAACTAGAGTGAGTAAAGCACTGACCTAATGTGTTTGTTCTGCTTCCAAGACCCAAGCTCGCTCAGTCTCTGCACACCCTCGCAACATACATCTGGTTTCTGAGCATCCAATCTCTCAGCACCAGCTCTCCCTGTGCAATGTGTAGTCACCCTTGGAGCTTCACACCACAACAAGGATTTTGTGTGGTGGCAGCACAGCTAGGAGCAAGGCACTGATGGGTCTTCGAGGATCTACCTCCCATGCCCCCCACCCCCCAAGTCCAGAGAGCTGCTGGAGCAGAGGCAGGACTCACTGTCTGGTTGTAGCAAAGAAAACTGGTTGTGTCCCAGCTCCCTGGGTGCCTTTTTCTGGCATGATCCTGTGATCATCCCTCTTCTCATCACACTGTCTTCCAGGTAAGAAGCACAGCCTCATATCAGTGCCTTGCTGTCTGCGTATCACCTGATGCAGACAAAACAGCGAGCCGCTCCTACTTGCAGTATGACAAGGAAGCTTTGATCATGCAGACAAAATCAGGGTTACAGTGGAGCTCAAAGTCCCTTTCTCCTTCCCTTGTACAGAGGTACTGTCTTCACCAGCGCTGTCACTGTCTAGTATTTGAGGCTGTTGTGCCTTCGGCTGCTGGTTTTGATCACCTTATGCTGCTGTTCATCTACTGCTCTCGGGGCACATTCTGTGGCCAGCAGACTGGAACTGACAGTCTCTGGCTGCTGCTGTTAATGCTGCTGTGTGGATCAGCTGCTAGGAGCCTCGGTGGTGGTTGGCACAAGCAAACTTCTTGGGCAAAACAAAGTGCCAGCTAGACGAGGATCCTCATTTGAGCTGGCCTGGAGATCCAGTGGTCTCTACTGCCTTCATGTCTCCTCTGTTCACATAGCATCGCTCTTTGCTGTCCAGGCTACTGGAGTAGGCAGCTTACTCCTTGTAGGACTGAAATGAAAACGTATAATGAATATAAACAGTTCTCTGCCTGGCAATCTTTGCCCTCTAACAACCCAAACTAAACTCTTCTGAATGTAGTGGGGTGGAGTGTCTTGCCTTTATTGTAGGACAGAGCTATGAATGGAGGGTTCACAAATGATGAGATACCTCTTCAGGAGGCTCTGGATAAAAAAACTTGGACATGTTTATAGAGGAAATGTGGGTTTAATTTTTTTTACAGGTAGCTAAGCAGTGATGCTTTGTTCTGGTATTGCCTGTAACACATTGGGGATCAGGCTGGAGGGAGTATTTTCCTACAGGGAAAGCTGATTAACCTTTGTTGTGCCATGCTTCAGATCATTTAAAAAGATCTTCAGACCTACAAGCTACTTACAAAGGAAAATAAACTTCTAAGGAAGTTTATGAACTGAGGATTTATATAATGAGAGTACAGTGAGAGTAGCTGTCTATTTGGATAAGTCACTTTGGTATTCTCCATCAGGAGAAATCTCAGGGAGACAGGGTATCATCCTAAGAACACGCATGAGCTCTGCCAGCCTGTGAGGCTGAGTGTAGAAACGGCTGGAAGAAGTTTTCTAGGCTCTGTCATACGCTATAAAAGCATCTTTGTTTTATAGCTGAGGAAGCCTGAGGCAAGAGGAGTTGAAATTTGGCTTAAAGTCACACTGGCAGCCAGACCTTTCCCCTGAGTCACAAGTCATGGAAATTATTGTGTTGCTTTCAGAGATTTTTGTTTGGAAGGTTTTCTGTTTAATCAAGCGCCTGTTAGGATAGGGTCTTAAAAAGTAGGCATCTGTTAAGGGTGACATCAAGGCTTCTCCTCTTCAGGGTGGTAAAAATGCAAAGCAAATGTAAATGCTAAATAAAGGATCTTTAAGTACTAATGAGGTGGTACAATGATAGATGATGTTTAAAGGTAGAAAATACAGAGGAATATATTGTTACAAAACATTCATAAAGAGAAACTCTGTTAGCTGCTACCATCCAGAAAAGAGATCTTCAAACTGTGGCAACATCTTTGAAAACACTTCCAGTCTCAGCAGTGCTCAAAAAGGAAAACAGCAGGGGAAGAATTATTAGGTAGGAATAAACAACAAATCAGAAACTACCACTTGGCTTTTTCTGCAGATCCACAGCATGTCTGCAGTAATGTTGTGCGCAGTGCTACTCCTCCATCTCAAAAAGGACAGGCAGAACTAGCAAAAGGCACAGTGAAATCAGAGATGGCCAAAGATACGGAACAACTTCTGTATGAGGAAAAGTGCAATGAATGAGACCCTTCAGCCTGGAAGAGAGATTAACAGAAAGAGAATACGATGGAGTTTTGTAAAAGCAGCAGTAGCATGAAGATTTAATTGAGCAGTTAAACATTGTTTCTCATAATGAAGAGACTAAGGGGCACTAACAAGTGGTCAAGTGGTAGGTTTTAAAGTAACAGAACAATTTTCCTTTCACCATACGCATTTTAATGCTAGGAACTTGTTGTAAGTCATTGTTTATAGAAAAGCCTACAGACATTCAAAAAAATCAGGGAAGACAAGTCTTTTTACATGCAGCTTAGCAATCACGTGAAAAAAAATGTCATGCCAGCTGTCTGAGGCATTTGGACTAGGATGGGATGAAGCACCCTCTGAAACTGGTTATCTTTCTCCATTGATTACAGGAGGAACATAAAGGTTCAGTTTAGGCTAAATGTGTACATCTTGGACAGCTAAAGGAAGGCGTGATAATTCCTCTCACCCTTTCTGACAAGTTCTCCTTGGAACTGACTTGCACAAGGCTTGTAGGAAGATAAATTCTTTCAGGTACAAGGCAATGAGCCCAACTTGTGATCAAGTCAGCAAAAAGCTGGATTCTTTGTCTCAATGTTGGAAAAGCACAGGAACAGCAGTCGGTGTCCTGAAAAGATAAGAAGCAGATTTGTAAGGGAACGGAGCAAGATGGAGTGGCTCAGAGTGGAGAAGGGGCAGGAGGAGAGATGGTCCAGACCTTTGGTACACAACTGGCATCGATCATTGCTTGCACTGAAAGGGAATTAAAAGTGCTGAATGCCATGAGTGTTTCCTCAGCTGCGATAATAATTCTGCATATTACAGATTCAACTGGATTTGTTTTGATGTTTTTGTAATCTCTTAAGTCATATATTGCAGATACTTTCCAAAGTGGTTGCTTGTGTGTCTGGTTTGGTTGGTTTTAAACATGGTCATGATTGTCTATGCTTGTAGACTATGGTTTTGCCTCTGGTTTTCCAGTGAATAGGATGGTACATGCACTAAGCACCAGGCTGCAATTCTGTTAAGGAGATTGAGATTTGCTCTAAGAAAGCAAAACCTTTGTTAGTGTTTCATTGCCAAGCCACAGAAAAGCGACCAAAGCAGAAGGAGGAATGATGAGCAAGTTACTTATCCCATGTGGTTAGTGATACATCAGTGGTTTATTTTGTGAGGTCCACTCAAACACCTCTGGGCCTGATTTGTGGATGTCTTGAGATCTCCGAGCTACAACTGAAGCCCTTGGGAACTGTGCCTTGAACACATAAAGTGCTAAACCACAGTTAAATATCTGGAAGATTGGTGCCTTTGTCTCTGCACCTACTTCCCTGTGTGTAAAAGGAGGGCAGCGAGGCCTTTTGACGTTAGCAGTGTGTTGTGAAGATGAAGTCAAAAAAGTGACTTTTGCACTTTGTTTGCAAAACTCTCAGTTTCTCCTGTGATGAGTGTCCCAGAAAAGTCCCACAGGGAATTATTCATGTTCTATTCAGTGCAGAGGTTTGGTGCTGTACAGAAAATAGGGGCTCAGCTCTCACACAGACTAATGAGTGTGGAAAAACAGTGACCTGGTGTCTTGTCCCCACTGTGTCAGCACCTCCAGGAGGTAAGAGACTTACAGGAAAAATAACATGCAATCATGTCATGGAATATGGGCTTGAATTCAAGGGCATAAGTAAAAGCTAGCTCTGAGGTTGTGCTACTTAATAAGTCCTAGAGATGTGAGAGGGGAGGTGTGTGATAGGAAGAATGGGGATGGCTCTGTGTCCAAGTCAAGAGGTGAGGAGAGGAAGAGTCATGCTTTGAACCAGACAAAAATAATACAGCTTTTGGAAGTGGGGCAGCTGTACAGGGAAGGGGGGCTTGCCAGAGCCATTTCATAACAGCCAGTTTGGGTGTGGGGCATGATTTCAACAGGTAGGTAAAACCCATTCAGCACAGTCCCAATGGCACAGGCAGCCTCCTGTCTGGTGTTTCTGAACTTTTTAGTTCTTGACTTTGTAACCTTAACATTAATGGTCTCTGTTTTCAATGTAATTGAGAGGTAGCAACAGAAGTTTCAGATACACATGACATCTTGAAATGGAAACTTTTGATTTATACCACAACCAAATAGCTAGCAGGGAGGTAATTTATTACAAACAAAGGAAAATGACTGAAAGGCCTTATTCTTCGCACCTAATAATAGGAAATGGTTATTACTGCTCTAAATTTCAGTAGTATAATAGTCACAGCCCTGGGATTAGTAGATTTATTTCTTGTAGAGATTATGCTAACAAATGTGTCAGTTCCATGCTACACTTCAAACAGAAACCCAGCACTTCCCTGGCTGTGACAGGAGAAGGTTTCCTGCCCTGCAGTGTGACTTCTACCAGGTATCATTCGGTTATTACATAAAATAAAATAAAACGCCCTTCTGCAGAGACAGTGCTTTGCGGCACTCTCAAGTAGATCTCAGTGCCACCCCAGGTACCATTTTTGGCTTTGAAAACTGAAGCTGCCAGCAATGTTTGGTATGAATAGAGCTTTTTTTTTTTTTTTAAGTAAAGAAAAATACTGGGTTCTCATAAAGATAAAGATTCATTCAAATAGTGCAAGAGGGAACAGCAGAAAATTAATCACTACCAGACACTGAAAACATTGTTCATGGCAAGTTGCAGTACACTAGAAAACAGAAAAAAAGTACTAGAATTTAAAAAGAATATATTTAGCTAAAGACATTAACAGCTGGCTCTGTTCCTGATGAAAGATTTAATAATTTATGTGATGAATAGCAAGTAGTTTTGATGTTATCTGGGTCAGTATTTCAATATGACAGCTTGTTCTGTCTGCAGAATATGTTGGTCTGTGCTGATATTTGACAAGCCCCATTAGACACACAAGCCAAACTCTGATGATGTAAACACCAAAGAACACATTTAAATGATTTCAATATGTAGGATTGTTAAAGGAAGAACCATATTGCCATTTTCCTTCTGGCCCTAGAGGTCACATTTACTTACATCTTGCAATCTTCAGCAAAACTGAAGTAACTAGAATTGGAATGGAGTACTGTGGTAAAGAGGGAGAAAGGAAATTAGTTTTCTAACAACACGGCATCTAGGACTGATTCCCTGGTGCTCTGGGTTGGATGGACTCTCTGTTGTGGAAGTCTTTTTAGCTACAGTGAGTACAGGTGGGAGATGATTGTGTAACCCATGAGGAAGACTTGTCTGCAATGATCTCTTGAGCTGCTGTTTCAGGTGCAGCTTTCAATGATTTTATGATCCCCGGGGCTCTTAAGGATGTGAGTCATTCTCTGGCACACTAGAATCTGGAGATGCACAACTGATCCAGCTTTTTGGAAGGGACATCCTTGCTTGTGCATAGCGGTAACAGGCAATTGACCTCATTTTCTACCCGATTTTAAGCAGATGTGTGGCATTTGACAAATAAGAGGTTTTGTTGTACATAAGGACATCAGACTGAAAGGATTGCCCAGTAATTGTTAGTAGTCTGGAAAGCTTTTTAAATACAGAGTCAATGAGGGGAGAATGTGTACGCTGGGATCTAATCTGTAGTGGCTGAAGCACTAAAATAATGTAAAGACAGGCTAGGTGATCTTGAAGGAAGAGATGTGGTGATACGTGAGAATTTTGAAATGCTTATGGAAGCAGAAAAAAATACTAGCAGAAGAGTTTGGGTTGCAGCAGTTCTCTCTCTCTATGGACAAAGAAATAAATCTCCAAATAGCAGCGCTCGAGCAGAAAGTTCAGAGGCAGCCATAAAACATGCAGTGCCATCTGGGAACAACCTGCATTTAATTAGAAAACTGTTTGCAAAAGAGATCTGCTGTCCTTCCCAGGCTTTCTCCTTGGACACAGCGATAGTTCTCCAAATAGCAGAGCCAGGTCAGGCACTGGAAAACAGAGGACTGAACAGCTTTGCCTCCGGTACAAAGTAATGGCCGAAAAATTGCACCAGCAGAGGGAGCGGGACACCAGATTTCTTTTTCCTATGTACATATCTAATTCAAAGAGTTGCCAGAGAGAAACCAGATGTTTAAAACCAGACTTCACCCGCTGATCCTGTAGAGAACGTGTTAGTTGATGTACGTTTTTTTCCCATGGCTAAGAAGTAGCTGCAAAGGCAGAAAAATAAAGTCCCTAAATATGCGTTGCAGCAAGTATTATGGAAAAACCTCACAATGTTTTTAGGGTACTGCCCAGACCCTTCCAATTTTGTTTTTAATGTCCTGTCATGAGAGATCCCAGATTTGAGGCACATGACAGAAACAGGAGTGAATACGCCAGGTAATGGGGCTGCAATATGCAATGAGACCTGAATAAGGAGGCTGGGTCAAGTTCACTGCGTTCTTTGGGGGAAGGTGTCTGGGTTCCTTTGGCAGACTCTTTGGGTGTGATGCAGTGCTGCTGCAGAGACTATATATGCAGCATCAGCAGCAAATCACAAGTGCTATGCATCTACTTGTGGGACAGAAGAGAGTTCGCAGTGCTGGGCTACAAATGTGGCAGATATGAGCCCAAAGAGGACAGTGTGTGGAGCTCCAGCTAGATCTGTCACACACAAAGGTGCAAAACCACAACAAATTTGACTGAGGAAAATCCAGGGAATCTGAATTCATGAAGTCCTTCTGGAGGGGGGTCAGGGATGTCACTGTTGCTTGGTGATATGACAAAGTCAGCAGGCATTCTGAGGCCGGGCAGGGAAAACCAGTTGCAATCTGCTTGACTTAGTGCAGCACAGTAAACAGATGGAAAGAAAAGGATAAAAATCAACCTTACCTTCACAGACAGTTTGCACCATAAAAACCTCATTCCCAAAAGCAAAAAGGCTCAGCTTGCAGTTGTACTCCTCCAAAGGGTAGGCTAGCAGGAAAAGCAGAGCACAGTTAAAGGTACTGTCCCAAGCCTGGGATGCCTTGCTTTCTCCACATAATTTATCTTTCTGACTGGCCAGCATGCTTTCTAGGGAGATATGTATACACGCACGCACTTAACTGAGCTAATCTGAGTGCTTGCTGTTTGTTTCTGTTGTGTTGTGCTGCCCTATATCCTCCCAGGTGCAATTCAGATAATTCAGATTATGCAGTCAGCAAATCTGACAGCCTTGGGACAATGTAACAGCCTGCTCTTCTGCCTCCTGGAAGTATACATGACTCAGGATGAAACATGTCTGCCTTTAGAAGCATCAGGATCTGTGTGACCCGATCCCCAAGTCAGGTCACACAGTTATTTAGGGGTGACACTGATGGCTTGATTCACACAAAACTTCAAAGCCGTTTGGGATGTGCTGGGAAACACTTCATGGCCACCAGCCACCAGCACAGGAACATAGCGTCTCCTTAGATCCTCTGTTATTACAGCTGCCAGTGCTCTGCAGTTTTCTTAGATGCCCCATGGCATATTAAATGACACCAGATATTGATGTTCAGGTCAATGGACTGAGCCCTGACTCACTTTAAGAAGTGGAGAGGAATCATATTAAAGGAGTGTTCTGGAGTAAAAGTGCAGCTTGTGTGATGGGAAACTGGGCGCAAATGGTCCTTGGCAAGTTAGCTTCGAGCTCTTCTCTGGAGAGCTGGAACTGGAGAGTCCTAGGGGCGCACGTGGCCATATCGTCCAGCTGCTCATTCCTGAACAGGAGATGATCGGTGAGGCTACTCCTCTCTTTACACACCAGGTATAGATCCAGTCTAGGACATCAGAAGGAGCCGAACCTCCATCTTCTATAGCATATTGATCGAAAGGACCGGTGAAAGCCAGGGGACAGGGCTAATTTTGTTGCTGGGGCTAAGTCACATTGCTTGTTTTAATCTCCATGCTTTGGGGAACGAGCTCAGAGAGGAAATCACATTCTCCAACAGCACAAGGTAAGTCAAAAGGAAGGAGGCAGAGGAGGAGATCTTCCGTCTTGGCTTAACTAGTCAGAATGTGGAGAAGCCTACAGGAATTGATTTGATGTAGGCAGGGAGAAGTGTGGGAAGGAAGAGTTGAGGATAGACTGGACAGCTGCTGCTCAGGTAGTACCTTACCTATCACTGGGAGTTTTAAGGGGTTACAGAACTGATCTGAAGACACCAAAATCTTTACAGTGATGTCAGATGATCAGGCCTCATTCCATCAGCATCTTTTCTGTGTACACAGAGAGCAAATGTCTGCCACCAGGAGGGAGTAGAGATTTTTGAGTTTTTCATGCCGCTTTTCATGAACTCTTACTTCTGCAGAACACCATCTGGGAAACTTCATAGATGCAGATATACTGAAAGAGCAAGGACTTTATTATCCACAAGAAAGCTCCTTTGAAAAATTGCCCAGGGTTACAGATTTTTTGTGTGTTTTACACAGTGTTGCTTGTTGTGGGTCCTGCTGATTGCTGGTCAAAAGCAATTGAAAAACTGGCATAGACGATTGCAGGCCAGGAGAGATTTCTGACACTGCATCATAAGCTCGGCTGTCCTGACCACCAGCCACCTGGACATATCAGTGCATCAGCCTGTTCACTTTCAAATTACACCAGCCTCCAAATCCCGGGACAGGGAGAAGTATATGAAATCTTACCAGATGCTCAAGAAATCAGTGTGGATGTCATCACAGCTGAGTCCTGAGTCACAGTGTACAAGTCCAACTCCTCCATGCCTCCTGAATGCTGCAGACTGTTCAGAGACCAAATCCTGGTTTGAATGAGGAAGGGCAGGCGTTAGCAGGAAAGTGGTTCCTTGCAAATACCATATAGATTTATTAAAAAAAATACCTTGTTTTCTCTACAAATAACGATTTCCTTTCCCTATCCCTACTACTGCAGTCGGAATGGAATCTGAAGGTCCAGGCAGACTTTGTCCACCCCAACTCTCACTGCTCCCAAGAAAGATCTTCTGCTAGTACACATGGTCACAGCTCTACTGAAAACAGCACAAGAACCTAGTTGTGGCTGTTCATCATTCTCAGAGCTTGCTGAAGAAGTGGGTGTTGAAGAAGTAGAGCAATGGGTATAAACCAGTCTATCAGCTGAACTCTAGCCATCAAAGAAGGAGGGCTAAAGGCATGGTCAGTACTTTACAAAAACAGGTCTCAGTCCATCTTAAGTGACATAGAACACAGTAGCCATGTGCTATTTGCACTGGATTCAGTTCTGTAACTGCTGTTCTTTTGTCATTAAGACTGAGCTGAGGTGCCTTGAATAATGACCCTTGGAGAGCAAATACTTGCAACAACCAGTTGCAATTTGGACGGAGTTTCTTCTGTGTTTCCCCTGTCTTTGAAACAGGCATCAATAAACTGGCCGTGCTACTGCTAACTAAATGTTTCCAGGAAACGTTTGAGAGTGTAGGCTCAAAGGAGTAACTACTGCCCTTTGCTATTTGGAAACAAAAATGATGAATGCCCTGAAAGCTCCTTTCTTGCTAGCTTTAGTTAGAACAAATGTACAGAGCTGGGGGCTTGAATTTTTATACATCTTGGGGGAAAATGCTAACTACCCCTCTGTCTCCTAGTGCCCCAAATGGATCAGAGCATGGTCATACTCAGACAAATTACTTTGTAGCATGGGGACTGTTTAAAGCTGCACTGTTGTCTGGACTACAGGTACACAGTAAGAAAAAATGTGCATAAGCCCTTTCTTCAGGCATTGCCTATGGAATGGGTATGTTCAGCCCTGGCACTGTCTCCTCTCACCTCCTGTCCCGCTGCAGGCTCGGAGCACGGTTGAGCTTTCAGGGCTGGGATTAAGCTGTTCCCCTTCCAGGGATGAAAACTACAGTCTGGTTTGGGATCAGGAAGGCAGTTTTTTTTCTAGTTCAGATTGTTACTGTTCTGGTGTCCATCTCTCTTGACAGCCGCCTCCTTTTTCAAAATTTCTATTTCCTTCTGTTCTTTCCTTTCCTGCTCATTCCCATGTCTCTTCCTTGTTCTTCAACATGCCTTTTGTTATTTTTCTGGCATCTTTCTCCTACATCCTTAATACCATCTTTGTGTCTTAGTTTCAGAAAGAATTGATTGTTTCTTGTTCTGCCTCCTGTCAATGAAATCAACTGGCATTTAAAAGGCTGCCTAGCTCATTGCCAAATCAAAACCTTTTAATATCTGGTAATGCTCTGAAATATTTTGGAACTGGACTTCAAATTTTGTTCCAAGCTGGAATCTCTCCAGTTTTCAGAGGGGAAAAGCTCTTAAAACCAAGCTGCCAGCTTCAGGCATCTTTACCCTAAATGGTTTCATACTGTCAATGAGTCCTTTTTGACCTTGATGTCAATGGAGAGGAGTCCATCTTTTATCGTTGCTGTGTGTGATGCAGAGCGGCTATGGAACTGGCTATGCTCCAGTGACTTTCATGGGTGCCACTTAAGAGGACAATCAGTGGAACTTTTAATGCTACAAACTTTCTTGTCCCTGTCTCTGGATTCAGCTTTTTCATGTTTATGACAGTTTTACACCAGCATGACTGGTCTGAGAGGAGAACTGGGCCCATAGCATACAAAATATTTTTTTCCAAATGAGATGAGAGAAGTCCTGTTCACCATGACTTTTTAGATTCTCTGTTAAGTGCAGGCCAAGCCAAAGTGACAAAGTCTTGGTTTTTTGTTTTTTTTTTTTTAAAAAAAGTATCTTGGAATCAAAACAGTTAATTTGGAATGATCAACTTGTAATTAATTTTTCACTTCAAAGAGTTGCTTGGCTTCAAACATTCCTTGCTGTGGCAGGGTTTTTTTCTTTTTTCACCTGTTCACAGGCTCATAGGTTAGCTGCATTCAGGAAATAACGGGCACTGGCAGACCAAAGCTGTCTGTATTTTTTATAGCTCACTCCTGCTAAGAGCTTAGGTCAGAACCTCCTCAAAGAGATAGGATGGCAGGATTGGCAGTAACCTCTGCTCATGGACAGAGATCACAACTTCTCTCACCTCAGGTGGACTGAGGAGGTGTGTGGAAGTGGATGAAATAATGAAGGAGAAGGATAGGGAACTGGCATGGGAAACAGAACTGGCTTATATTCCTCAAAGCCTGTGGTTGATCTGCTTCAGGGTCTCAGGCAATCACTTCAGCTCTAAGCATTTTCACTACCACTCTTGCCCCTTGTCTTTCCCTAAATCCTTTGGGCTGTTTGTCCAGCATGGGGACCTACTGAGCTATCACTGTTGGGTCTTTAGGATATCTTGCAGCATAAACAAGGAACTGGAAAGTAAGAAATGCCTTTTGCCTCACAGAGAAAGAACCAGAGTTGATGTAATCAGAAAACAGACAGGTAAGGAAAGGTCTGCTTCTTCAGGCCCTACTCATGTGAGGATACTTGCTGTTTCATGACAGCACCATCCAGTGGGATTTGAAAGGCAGCTGTGAAATACACCCAGACTCTTGTTACTTTCTATTTGAGGCTGTCTGGGAAAGCTGTGAGCAGCAAAAAAGACACTGGGACTGTCTGTCTGCAGAATCAGCAAGATGATCAGGAGACATTTACATTGTTCTCTCACTTGAGAGGTTATTTTTGCAAGCATATGGCCTGGAGTTGAAATATGTTTTTTTGAAAAACTGCGGTCAAATTCTGTGGCTGTTAATGGTCTAAGTCTCTTTCTCTAGAGAAAGACACCCATTTGTAGAGTCTGGGGGAAATTCAACCTGTACAACAAGCTCCAAGTTAAATTGATGCTTTTAAAGCTCTTTTCTAGATCAACCTTTAGGTTTTAGTCACAGAGCAGTAAATACACAAATCTCTCTGCAAAATCACTTTAGTGTATTTATGCAACTAGTGACTTTGATGGGCCTGTTAGCTTGAAAAGATGAAACAAATAAGTCCTCATGTGTTTTTTCCTTGGTAATAAATGGTTCATACATCTTACTCAGCTAGGTTTCCTCTGCACTCCTTTAACCATAACTTACAGAAAGCATAATTGCAGAAAAAACAGTCTGCTTGGTTGTTCTTAAAAGAAAAACTGTCAGCATAGTAAGAATTCAGAAAAAAATAGGAAGCTGCAATTCATTATAAGCTTTCAAAGAGACAGAGGGTACCACTATGCATCTATTGCATAGAGCGATGTTGGAAGGGAACCATAGTCAGGAGCAATTTCAAGAATGGCTTTGCTTATAATATGAACTAGTGATGTTTAAACATGCACAGCATGTCCTTCAAAGCCCAGGGATAAAAGGAAGAGAGGAGATGAAAAATTAAGCCAGAACTAAGGCGTCTGGAAAAAATTTGAAGCTTAGAGTTGTTTCTGGGCACATTGGTTTAACCTTCAAATGAACCAGTCATTTCTTTCCTTCTCTTCAAAGTAACACTTTTAAGTCCCAAAATTTGACTTTGAAGCTGAGATCAATGCTGGTAATGTTCTCACAACACCAACTCCCACTGGAGCTGAAATTGGGAAGGGGGGGACTTGCGGTTTATTCAGAGATTCCACACAACACACCAGGCAAGTGATTTTTGCATCAACTGTGCTTCCCTAACTAGGACAGAGAATTTTAATCTTGCAGAGGGGGTTAGAGCCTTACCAGCTCCTACTGGCCCAGCACCTCTCAAAGCCAACTAATACATGGCCTGGCTCTCAGCCATTTCTGTCCCACGGTCTGTGAAATCGTGTAAGGGTGCGGATTGCTTGTAACACTCCACAGCTCAGAAGTAAAAAAAAAAAATTTAGTTGTCATTTGGTGTAAATTCACCATGCAGGAGTCTGTGCTTCTGTCGGACAAATTCAAAAAAACTCTGTATTGAAAAATGTTAAAAGTCACTAATCTTGTTTCATAGCTAGCCTAAAAGGGGATGAAGAAGCTGTGAAATGAGCTATGCCTTGAATTTCTGAGTTATAGGTGATTGATTTATCACTGATTTGTAACTGCCCTTGGTATTACATTTTGTATTATGTTTTGTCCAGAGCAGCTGTGGATGCCCCATCCCTGGGAGTGCTCAGGGCCAGGCTGGATGGGGCTGGGAGCAACCTGGGCTGGTGGGAGGTGTCCCTGCCCGTGGCAGGGGGCTGGAACTGGATGGTCTTTAAGGTCCCTTCCAACCCAAACCATTCTACAATTCTGTGATTACCTAACAACATGGCAGGAGACAGGAAATCAAGATCAAAAGAGTATTTAATGTCTGATGTGCATTTATTGTATCTGCATTCATACACCAGAAAATGTTGATCTTCAAAGCACCGTACAAACACTAACCAGCTAATGACTCCCCATGCAAAGCCACAGCAACAGCTATTTTTAATACATCTATTATTTGTTTGTGCTCATAAAAGGCTGTTTTGTGCCATCAGCTTATTTAGCCAGGCACGGAAGGGAGAAGAATGAATGTGAACAGGGGAGGATGGAAGGGATATAAAATGTCTTTGACTGGGTTTCCCATGCATCAGTTAATTGAAATGGTTGGGTAAAAAAGGAGCAGGTGAAGATAAGGTATGACAGAGCCACAAAACAATGGAAGGGCTGGAAAAAAAGTGAGTTGATTACTAGACAGAAGTAAGTCTTGGAGGAAAAAAGGCTGGTTACTAATGGCCTTTTCTGTCTAGCACAGAGAAGTATAACAAGGACCAGCAGCAGAAAAAGTCAAGAAATTCAAAGGCTGACTGTTACCAAAGACAGAATTAGTCTTTGGAATGAGTAACAAAGCCAAACAGTGATTTTCTCACCTCTTTTTTCAATAGCAGGCAAGGATTTAGAGGACACCCTATGGGCAGATCTTAGAGCAGGTGTACAACCTGCCTGGGGGGCAGAGGGCAGATACCCCTCCTCCTGCTCTGAACTCCCGGGCAGTGCTGGCCCAGCCGGGGTGGCATGCCTCCCAGTGGCTCTTCTGGAGGGACATGGGCAGCACCCAGCAGTGAAGGCTCCCCCCTCAGGTCCGCTGAGGCCAAATTTGCCCTCTCTCTTTTCTCTGTGGCCTGTGGGCAGCCCCCGGGGGGGCAGGTCTGAGGATGTGGACCTGCCGTCATTTCAGGGCGCCTTCCTCAGCTGTGCCAAGCCCCCAGCTACCAGTGTGCGGGGACGCCAACCATCCCACAAGCCCAAGTAACCCCTCAACTCCACAGACCACCACGCCTCTCTGGCAGCCACCGTCATGGGGAGGATTTTGGGGAGCTTGGCACTAACAGAGCGACACAGGCGTTTCTTTGCACACACCACAGAGCTGGGGCCCCCTGCTCTGAGGAGAGACCCCTCAGCGTGCCAGGGCCCCCTGCTCTGAGGAGAAACTCCCTCAGCGTGCCGAGGCCACGCTGCCGGCCCTCACACCTCCTTCCCGCCTTAGCCGCGGCCCTAGAGCCAGCCAGCTCATCATCCCCACCTACTCGCACCCCCCCCCTCGCCTTTAAATAACGGCTGAACTACCGTCCCCCTCCCCCCCGCGTCGCCGCTTCCCGCCCGGGGCTGGGCGGGGGGGGGGCCGGGCTGGGCGCGGGCCGCCGCGCTGCGGAGCCCGTCCTGCACCAGGCGGCGGAGTCAGAGGAGCGCCCCGGCGGCTCCGCAAGCTGCGGCGGCCGTGCCCGCGCCGCCTTCCTCCCCCTCCTCCTGCTGCCAGCCCGGCTCGGCTCCGCTCCGCTCGGCGTCCCGGCCGGCCGCCCCGCGCGCGGCTCCCGCCCCCCATGGATGGGAAGGCAGCACCCAACGGCGTGGCCACCATCGAGGACAGGATCTTGCGGATCACGGGCTACTATGGATATTACCCGGGCTACTCCAGCCAAAAAAGTAAGGCGCCCTCCCGCCTCTCCCGGCCCTTGGGGTGTGTGTGTGCGTGAGGGAGGCGGCAGAGCCCTGGGGGTGCCCGTGCCCCCCCCAAAATGCCGCCCCCACCCTCTGGGCGGCTGCGTGTGGGGGGCTGAGGGCGGCTCCCTCCCCGCCTGTCCCCTGAGGAGACGCGGCGGGCCGGGCGAGCCGTTGGGTCTGCGGCCGGGGGCGGGGGGCGGCGGTGGCGTTGTGCCGCCTAACTTCGGCGCCCGCGGCTCCATCCCGCAGCCGGCGCGCAGGGGAGGTGCGGGCACCTTTCGCTGTTATGTTGAGGTTTATTTATGCTTCCCCCCCCCGCCCGCCCACCTCCGCGGGGGAGGTTTGCTCACCGGGTGCTCCGCGCCGCACCGGGAAAGTTTCGGTCCCGGTGGGTCCCCCCAGGTGGCCGCTTCGGCGTGGGGCTCCTGCGTTATTCATCTTCCTCACAAAACTAATTAGATTTTTCCAGAAAAGTGGGGAGTTACCGAGGGGTTTTCCTTCGTGCCATCTAAGACACTTGTGGTTTAGGGGTTTGGTGTTGGTTTGTTTTTTTAATATATTTGGTTTGGTTTTTTGTTATTGTTGTGTTTTTTTGTTTTTTGGTTTTGTTTTTTTTTTTTCCCTTAAAAGAAGCAACTGAAATTAAAGCAGTTGGTCCTTGCAGAAATTCGCTATTTTTGTTTTTGAAGTTTTTAATTAGGAACAGTGGGTTTCTGGCAGCTGGGAGAACCTTAGTGGGTTTCTCTGAAATTGTGGCTGTCCCAGTGCTCTGTAGAGCTATTTAATGGGGAAAGTTAGGCTAATGAAAGACATGATTCATTTTGTGCTACCGAGGAAATAGATGCATTAGGGGTTTATTGTCTTAATAGTTGCTTTGCAGTTTGCAAAAGCCACGACATGCCGCTGCTTACAAATATAATAAAAGGGGAATGGAGGCAAAGGGAGGTGAGGAAGGCAAAACCTCCTTAGTGAGCAGAGCACTAAGCAGCAGACTTTCTTCTGCATATTTAAACTCCCCTTGGAATCTGAGGAGGTGAACTGCTTTCCAGAACAGGCAGTGCAGTATTTTCCAGCTCTAATACGACAGTAAACCAAAGCACAATTAACAAACTGCTAATATCAGACAGATTTGTCTGTGGGCTTTTTATGACAGAGCAAAGCTGTGGATTGAAACCACTCAAAACAAAAAATTAAAAATTCCTTTGTGTAATGGTCAGCTGAAAAAGCAAACAGTCAAGCCCAGTGGTTTTATTCAGCTGTTATTTGTAGCATGCTAACAGCATGGCAGGTGTTTTGATCATTTGGTGAGGTCAGTTAGTTTGTCTGTAGTCAGAAGAGTTGGGAAGAAGCTCAGAATAATCTGGAGGCATGGCTGTGTGACAATCCAGGGACTATTTAAGTGTGAGCCAGGTGGGACCTGTGTCCCAAATTCTGCAGCGCTCCAGAGGATCTCTACAGTGTGTGATTTACTGGAGGAGGATGAGGGTACTGGCTTAATACTTTGTCATAAGTTTGTTTTAGTGCCAGAATGCAATTTTTTCAGTCTGCAGCAACACTCCCACTCTCCATCAAGGTGTAGACCTGAATTCAGTGTTGGCAATGCAAGGGGCTCTGCACTGGTGCATCAGGGAGGCCAGGAGAGGACTGCCTGGACAAAGAAAAGCTTTCTTAGCCCAGCATCAGGTTCTGCAGATACTACAAATTGCATCTGCTTAAAATTAGATAAGGCATGCTGTGAGAGGCTTTCAAAAGTGCTGACTCTTAGAATTTTATTGCAAGTCCCCTAGCCTTTTGTACCTTTGAGTGGGTGCTGAGGCAAAACAAAAGTGATGCGCATCTCTGGTTTTGCTGTTTGAAGACAATAAGCCAAATTAGTGGTTGTCATGCTTAAAGAGGAAAACTGGAAGTGTGTAACCCAGAAGGTATCCCAATATGTAAATGCCCTCAGGTAAATGAAAAGCATGTACCCCCTTCTAAGCTATGAACACTTTTTAAAGCACTATCATAAGTTTTGGAATCATCACCATAATTTTTGGAGTTGATGAACAACTACTTTATCCTTGTAGCTCTGTGTTCTGGGTTTGTAAAGTGCTTTAATGTGTTACAAATTTCACGAAGATGTTCTGCCCCTTCCAGGGGAAAAAAAAGAGGCATCCTTCAGGTACCTTGAACATACAGCCTCTTGGCATCTAGGCAGCAAGTCACTCTTGGAGATTTTGGCTTGGGAGTTCTTACTCTGCTCCGTCTATGCTGAAGTAGCACCTTCAAGTGGTGTCGTTTCAAAGTGCTGTTGACTGGCAGTTCTTTCCGTAGCTGATTGTTCAGTACAGCTGCAGCACTGTCGAAATGTAAACACTCAAGGTGCGAAGTTTGTACAACTAATTATTAATGTACTTGATATCTCTGTGTTTATTTTGGTGAGGGCATGATTTTTGTCACTGCTATCCAGATACAGTTTTAGTGCAGCTGAGCAATGCCAGTGCCTTTTGCTGGACAGCAGCACGCCAGTGGCACGCAGCGTGCTCAGAATTTCAGGTAGGTTGCATCTCTGCCCTCCCCAGTGGCAGAGAGCCATTGTCCTGTCATATGCCTGAACCTGTAGCATGTGCCATCATTTACTTTCTCTGTCACCTTGCTCCTGCTTGGGTCTGAAAGGTGCCTGAGGAACATGGCAGCTGAGGATGAGCTGTTGCTCCCAGGATGGCTTTGTGCCATCTTCTTCTTGGGTACCCCTCTGGTCTGATCAAAGAGCTGGCCAGGCACTAGATGGGGATGCTGTTTGGATGATGGCAGCCTGCTGGTGGTCACCACCTTCCTTGAGGCTCCTCTTTGTCCCCAGCCTGTGGTTCTCAGCTAGGGACCTGAAGATTTCTCTCGTAGAGGAAAGGTGAAGGCAGTGGGTGGGTGTCTACTCTTCTGTCCACTCTTTGTGTGGGGTGTGGTCCTGGAAAATAACAAAAAAAGCCCAGGGCTCTCTGAATTGTGCCGGTGATTTCATATCCCTCCTTCGGTGGATTGACATGTATTCCATGGTTTAACAGGAGATCATGCCTAGGTTTCTGTGTGTGAAGGCTAAAGACTGGTGACAAATGGTCGTGATATCCAATGTCAGAGGACTGTAGTGTTCAAGAGCTGTTATTACGAAGAACTGCAGTATTTTCTGGTGACTTTTTGTTTCAACTTCTATATTTGTGTGTACTAACCTACTTCAGACTTGGGAGTGTGGATATGATGATGTGGATATGTAATTTTATTTATCCCTAAAAATGGCTGTTAGAGAAGGGAAACACCTTCTTTATTTCTCTGTTTTTGCTCAATCAGAGGATTTACATGTATTTTGGTCTGATATTTACCTCCAGGTATATTGCAAAAACCCCGTATCCCACATAATACGTCACAGAATATAGAGCAAGAAATTATGGGTTTTTACTCCACCTGTTCCTGAGATGAAAATGGCTTTTTTCTGATCCCAGTCACCCCGTGCCTTTGAATGTATGGCTTGATCCCTCAACTCCTGCATTTAAAAGGTACAGAGTATGTATGAAGTCTCTGGCTTCTGTGGGAAAGAGGAGGGGCTGTATTTCTTCATTCAGTGACTTTCTTCAAAGTTGCTCTGTAATTTCCCAGGGCATGGTGCTGGTGTAGGTCAGATGCTCCAGGCTTTGACCTGGGGCTCTAGATGGTGCTCCCATGTTAGTGACCCGCTGGCTTCATGTTTCAGTGCGTGCATTTTCATTTGGTATGATCTAGCTCTTCCATCTATATAAACAGTGAGAAACCCTTTTCCCTCTCCTGATCTTTGCCATAACTTACTCCTCTCTGACTTCTCACTGGTAATACAATCATGTTTAGTGTCTCCAGTCTTAAGAGTATGTATGGGGTTTGGGTTTTTTTCCTTTCTTTTTTCACTCTGTCCAACTGCCACCCCATCTGCCTTTCATCTCAATACTGAAAGCTGCTTTACTTTCGCACTACAAAGTTCCTCTCCTTCAAATCTGTCCTAACACCTTTTCTGTGCCTTCCACTGAATTAAAACTGCTCTAGACAAAGTTTCTTATCTCTAATCTTCATCACCTTCACCAAGTCCACCTCCAAGTCAAGCAGTTTCAGCCTGTGTAATGTCTTTTTTTGCTGGGAGCTCTTTCCACCATCCACAAAGTCTTGTCCTGGTTGTCAGCATCACAGATCTGCATTTCTGTAATACTGTTTTCTCAGGCCTGGACAAGCACAGCATAACTGTACTGAAAATGCAGTGGCTGCACTTGTTCTCCTTGCTTTTCACATGGGCCATCAGCTTCTCTTTTTCATCATGCTTGGAGAGCTTCTCTTAATATGATATCATGTCTAGAGGGTTTGATTCCCACCACAGCAGGTCATGAATCCAAATCTGCAGCAGGCATTTGCTAGATTTTTAAAATCCAGTTCCTTTGTACATTTTCCCATGCTGCTTCAAGCTGTCCTTCAGACCTGCATTGAACCCTTGGACTTGTATAAGCTTCAAGAAGCAGAGGGTGCTGTCTCATGTCTACATAGCAGTGGGGCTGTTGGCTGTCTTACTGGACACCCAGTGTGATACTGGGTGGCCATCCTGGTGCAGCTGCATGGGCAGCTGTGTCTACCAGGGAGCTGGAAAGCCCTTACTTACACCAGGCTGTGTGTCCTTAGAGGTGCTCAGCACCTGGGAAGAAATGCTGAACCTGTCCTTAATGTTAGCACAGTTGCTGTAGAGAATAAGCTTTGTGTTTTCTTACTTCCCTAGAACAGCTCAAGAAAGGTTTTGTGGTTTAATTTGGCAAGTTAAGCCTCAAGTCAGCAATCTGAACTTAAGTATCTACTAAAGTCTGAATTTGCAGTAAGCCACTGGGCTTTGACAATGTGTTTAAAGTTAAGTCCATGCTTAATCGCTGTGCTTAATAAGACTGAGTTTACAGGCATGCTGAGCCAGCATCAGTGGCTTGGCAATCTGGCTGTCTTGCTCTCCAAGCAGAATAAAAGGCTGTGGAGGGGAAATCTAACTCTGAAACACTGGAGGGAATTTTCTTCTGGTTATGACAGCAGCTGTGCCAGCAGCTCTGCTGCAGTACGAATCACATGGCAAACCCAGATCATCTCTGTGCTTACAGAGCACCATGCCCTCCTGGTGGCTTGTCACTTCCATCCAGAGGAACAAAATCTCGGTCTCTTTACGGAAGGTACCCAGCTGCTTCTCCAGCAGTTTGCCGAGCCCTCTGTTTCTCCGTGCAGAGCACACAAATGGGAGAGACTGGGAAAGGAGCAGCGAGGAAAGCTGCTTTGAAATTTCTGGTGGATGAGGCTGGTTGCGAACTGTGTTTGAGGGGGTCTGGGAGGGAGGCAGTGGAGTCTGAATCCAGCCATGTGCGAGTTAAAGTCTCGGGGCTGCTTTGGCTTGTTACCAGTTGTGGCGCCTGCCCCTGTGCCACCTGATAGCATCTGGGTTGTAAGGACTCCAGATGCAGGCCTGGGCTGGGATAAGCTTTATTTCAAAGATCTCGCTTTATGTACTGGACAGGAATTTTCTACACAAGAGTTATTCCTGGCTCCTCTTGTAGGGAGGGTGTGTGCAGTGGAGGCTGGGCTGCAAGCTGTAGGTTTAACAACCTTTTTCCCCGACTGGCCTTGGGGGCACAAGTGGATGTCATGGCATAGAATGCAGTCCTGCTGTAGTTGCTTCTCCTTGCAGGCTTATGTCTCTGTTCAGGGGAAAAAAAAACAGTATGGCTTTGTGCCAGCACTGGTAGCAACAACTTATGAAGTAATTCTTTCAGCAGACCAGATTTTGTAAATACTCCTTTGCCCACTGATTTTGGCAACACCAGGTATGTAATGGAGCAGGGCCATAGTTTGTGTGGATTTCTGTTTGCCCTGGGACGGAGAGTATGGCAGCCTTGGACTTGTGGCTGGAATGTGGGACCTTCACCTGGGGATTCAAAGTGTTTTGAAAGATGAGGCATTTCATTAGCTGGGGGGAAAGGAAACTGGTGCAGTCCTTGGCCTTTTGTCAGGGACTGATTTGTTCGCTTTGGGCTAAATCTCTGAGGAGCTGAGCCATGAAACCGGTACCTGAATGTGCCATGGCATATGGGTACAGTTCTGAACAACTCTGCAGAAGGGATGAATTTAAATGGGGAAGGACACCATGGTGACCAGGACAATAAGGAGCATAACTGTGCATGATGGGACTGGTAGAGCTTGGATTGCATAGGCTAGCCAAGATGGGAACACTGCTGCTGCTCCAAATACATTTTGGGAGGATGAACAGGGAAACATAGGAAAGAAGAGTTATTTAAACTGAAACGGCATGCTGGCGCACAGACCAATGGGTATGAACAGGCCATAAATGAATGAAGGCTGGAAAATAGCAGAAGGCTGAGATTAATGGCCAAAAAGTCTCTCCCAGTCTTGCGTATTCAAATAAGAATTATTTCCCAAGCTTTAAAGATGCCTCAAAGAAGTTTGCCAAGATTTTGAGAAAAATTACTTTTATTTGGCAAGGAGAACTGAGACAGTAATGTATGGGGAAGGGATGTTAATTTGCCTGAGATTGAGCAGAACAAGCCATAATGTTTGTTGGAGTGATCTTTTCCTCCACTGGTGACTGCACAACAGTTCTTGTGCTGAATCTGGCCTGGTGCTAAGGTTAGTAGAGCTGCTTCAGTAACTTGGTAGCTTTCTATGTGCGTGCTCTGCCTGCTTTTCAGTTCCTCTGCCCTCCTGTGCATGCTTCAGCCCTGCTTGTGGAAAGGCTCCATCACTGCCTGGCCATCTGGGTGATGGATGGGCAGTGTCTTCTGCTGCCAGCTGGCACAGATCTCTGGCAGCCTGCTGCTTTGCCTCGCTCATACAGATTTACCTGAGCTGGCTTAAAGCTCATGCAACTTGAACTTATCATGGAGGCATGGAGCTGCATGCTTCCTTCTTTTCTTCTTTTTCCTAAAAGAGTTGCTGCTGCATGTACCTCGTTAAGAAACGTATGCCATGAGCTCCTGGCACCCTACTGAAGTGAACAGAAGAGATAACCCCTTATTTTGACTGTCCTTCCAGTACTCTTTGCCTTACACTGAGTCTTCCCTGTCGGCTCAGGCATATCTGATCTTGGTTAAATGTTGCAAAATAATATTCCAAAGTGAGCAAACTTTTATCCTTCCAGTGCTTGCATTCCGTTTTTTATTAATGGGTTTAAAAGCTTACAGTTATTTCTTCTGCACGTTTGGAAATTGATGGGCTTTTGCTCAACTATCTGTATGGGAATTCACACATGAAAGGGAATTAGCAGCTTGCTGTTTGTTGGAACAACTGGTGGTAGGAATTTTTCCACACAAACCTGCTGCTGGATAATAACAATAACCAAAGATTCATAGAATTGTTTAGGTTGGAAAACACCCATAAGATCATAGAGTCCAACCATTAACCTAGCTCTGCCAAGCCTATTTCTAAACTGTGTCCCTAAGCACCACATCGACACAGCTTTTTTTAAACACCTCCAGGGATGGTGACTCAACCACTTCCCTGGGCAGCCTGTGCCAGTGCTTTACCACCCTTTTGGTGAAGACATTTTTTCTAAGATTCAATCTAAACCTCCCCTGGCACAACTTGAGGCCGTTTCCTCTTGTCATCTGGCAGCAGAGACCGACCCCCACCTGCCTACACCCTCCTGTCAGGCAGCTGGAGAGAGCGGTAAGGTCTCCCCTCAGCCTCCTTTTGTCTGGGCTGACCCCCTCCCCCCTGTTCCCTCAGCTGTTTCTCGTCAGACTTGTGCTCCAGAACCTTCCCCAGCCCCATTGTCCTTCTCTGGACACGCTCGAGCACCTCAGTGCTGGAGTGGGGGGCCCAAAACTGAACGTGCTATTGGAGGTGCAGCCCCACGAGTGCCAAGTACAGGGGGATGGTCACTGCCCTGGTCCTGCTGGCTGCACTTTTTCTGATACAAGCCAGGACGCTCTTGGCCACTTGAGCACACTGCCGGCTTGTATTCAGCTGGCTGTTGACCAACACTGCCAGGTCCTTTTCTGCCAGGCAGTGGAAGCGAATAATGAAAATGCCTGCAAAAGAAGTCAGTGTCTCTTTGTGGCAAATATGCAAATAGACTGGGGGAGAAAATGTGAAATGCTTAACTGACTGGTTAAATTATTCAAGTGGACCAGCTCTAAGTAGTGAGACTGAAAATCTTTTTTTCTTGCTGTAAGGTGAACTGGGACTCCTCAGTGGCCTACAATTTGGCCTGGCCCGCTGCAGAATGGCACGTTTCACTGTGCAGACGTAGAATCTGTAACAATATGCCTAGCTAATACCCAGGGTATGGCTATGCAGTGGTGGCGGAGCTGTGAGAGCATCCCAGGAACTTAGTGGCAACTTTGAGTGAATTTATTCAAAGGCATGCAGTGTGTGTTCAAGTCACAGGCTTGCGGTGTATCTGCCACACAAACGTGACCATTCTGTTATTACTTTAAAAACATATTGATACTTCCTAGACTTCATTTGCAAATATTCTTGATGAAACGGGCTTGCCCTTTACTGCATTCAGCTGGGCTGGATCAGGGGTAGCAGAGTGAGGAGGGAGTGAGAAAGGTGTCTCTTCTGCCCTTTTGTAGGGGCAAGGAAGGAGATTTGCTCCTCTTCTGGTTTCCTTATGAGCTAAGGCAAGGAAGCAGGATTCAGGTCTAGGGTGGAATATAATGTTTCCTATTGTTTCTGACAATTTTAAAGCTGTTCCTTTGTCTCAGTGCTGTCTAGTCTGTTTTGTCTGATGCAAGAAGGGCTCCCATGCCTGTTTTGATTCTCATTTAAGTTTCCAATTGCATTTTGCGGGGTGAGGAAGGGAGAGGCAAGCACCAGTGTGGCACCAAATCTATTACTAGACCAGTCATAGGCCTGGTAGTGATCTCTCTCCATCAAGAATAAGAAAGAAATTGTAGGTCCAGGCCAACCTGGTGACTTTTCCAGTTTCATTCCTTCCTGTTTTAAGCATGTTGTGCTTGGCGTTATGACTGGGAAGCGGCAGTTTATGGCACTGAAGCAGTATTGCTTGACCAATTGCCTGCTGACTCAATATACAGTACAGCTATCTCTCTTCCTACAGAGGCTTAGTCTTCTGGGGGATGTTTTTAATGAGGGCTAGCACACACACCTTTCTTAATGGGGTAGTTAGTGATGCTGTGCATGTTGTTAAAAAATATTTTCCTTTTGGGCTGATTTTTTTCATATGGTTTATAGGATCACAACTGCGCAGTTCTAGTCCAGCTAATGGTCATCATACACCTGAATGTCTAAGGACAGTACTGAAATTACATGCTGCTGTACCTGTGTAAGGTAAGTGTGAAGCAGGGCTGGAACACATGTTCTCTGTCACAGTGCTCAGAGTCAGAAAAGTGATTGCATTTGTTCACATGGCGTGATTTGTATTTGGCATCTTGAAGTAAGATGACATAGTTGTCCTAGTGCAGTTGCTGTGACCCTTTTCTTTTATATGTCTAAATCCTGGGACTTTTTAATCCTTTCTTAAACAAAACTTGCCATGTGGAGTTGGCAACCCTGGAATTGTGTGGGTGCAGATTGGGGTTTTTCTCTGCAGTGCCTGAAATATCCTGTTGTGTGATACATCACAGGGGCTAGAATTTGTAGCAGCTTGTGTGCAAGTGGGATACTTCGCAGCATTCCAACAGAGGAAATTCTTCAATGCTGACAGCATGAATGGTAGGAAGGTGAACATTTTGTGTTGTTTCTGTACCACAGTTTGGGCTTCTACCTGAGCAGGATTAGTTCTGCATGTGAGAAAGCACTTACTCAATCCTTAGTACTCAGTGAGGCTTATAACAAAGAGCAGGTGGAAAGTGGTTGAACTTAGCATTTACTGGGAAGATAGAAGAGAACAATACATCTGATGAATAGATAGAAAATTAGGAAAGTTCTTGTTTCTTTCCAGGGTGGGATGGAATGGAATAAAAGGAGGAATTAAGTAAGAAAGCTTTAAAAATTTTGAACATTTCTTCTGAGGAAAAAAAAATCAGATTGGTGGAGTGTCTGGAATGTCACTAAAGAATGTCACATGCATTGAAAAAAGAATCTTGGAGGACGGAACAGAAGAGATATTTTAGCTGAAAGACTTAGTTGAGCTGTTGTTGGTGTGCCAAGCCATATGTGTCCTGTTGAGGTGATTCATCCAGTACAAGGCCTGCCTTCTGTCACTCTACTTGGGGGACCCTCCTGCAGTGGACGTGGATTCATCTGTGGTCATGCACCACAAAGCTTGATGCTTGCAGGGAGAATTGGACTGACTTCGGTGTGCAGTTAAGTGCACAACTGTCATCTGACCATATGACAACTGTCATAGACCTCTTCATGGAGGTATGGGCCTATGAATATGCCTTCTGAAGGCCATCTGCTCTGGTGCAGACCTCACTGGTTGGTTAGAGGGTCAACTTAAAAGGCTAAGTTTGTACTTCACCTGTAGATGCACTGCAGCAGGCAAAAGCTGTGAAGAGGCTGCTTAGCTGGGTTTTCCAATGCATACTGTTTGTTTCCACGCATTCAGTGCTAGAAAGGAGGTTAATTATATCAAATTAGGGCAACTCTATTTCTAGCTAGGGTCTGTGCGGTGTCTTTGCACATGTGCTTTGAAGTGAATTCAGAGCAACTGTTTTGAGCATCCTTGTGAAGACAGGCATCCTTGGCTATGGGCTTAGAGAATTTGGCTAGAAAAAAAGATGTCTGTATGTGGGCAGACTCTGGAGAACTTGCTTGAATGTAGGCATGCACACACATGTGCACAGATGCAGCAGTGGCTCTTCCAAAAGCCAGTTTCTAAGGCAGACACCTGGAAATACCACCCTCGTGACCCTGTACAAATGATTTAGCCACAGTGCTCTCAAGTTGTGTGTGTGTAACTTTGAAACATTTCTTTGAAAATGTGCCCCTTAATTGTTGTTGATGTGAAACATCTGTATAGTGTAGTGAAGTTTCATAGTACTTTGCGGAGATAAGACATCCCTTACAGCTTATTGTTTTAAGGAGACAAAATGAGAGGTAGGGCTCTCAGATTTACCTGGTGTAGGGAAATGGAGGGTAAAAGAAATCTATCATTATCACTGTGCCTGTTATTAAAAGATGTTTGCTTTGGACTCTTACTAGCTGGGGTCTCAGATATGCCATACAATTAATGGTAAGAGACAACCACAACTGTGTGGGTTCAGATTTACTTTAGTTCCAAAGCTGCTCCTAGATGTAGAATTTTCACAGCTAAGGATGTTTTTGGTTTAGTTTTAGTAGAAATTAAGGGCTTTTATTTATTTGTTTATTTTCTGAAGAACACAGCTTTGGAGACCAATGTCAAGGTTCTAATCATTTCCTATACTTGCTTTTTTCTCCCCATGGTGAAGCAGTCTTAATGATGTGTCACCTGGCAAAAGATCATGTTAGAGCAGAAGAATCCTCTGGTGGTTTAATGACTGCTGCCCTTCAGATCCTCCCTGTGGGTGATGGTTGTGTGTGGCTGAGTAAACCAAATCATCCTATTTTGTTCACGTTCCCCAAGTTTTTCTCTTTCCTTACTTGGGACTGTGAACAGGTACTGTAGTTTAGAGCAGCCTGAATTGGCAAATACCGTCCATGCACATGAAGAGAAGATTCATAGGCTCAAACTTCATTTAAGAGTTATGGTCAGTATCTCCTGTCACATTCAGGTATTCAGAAGCAGGTCTCTCAGAATGCTGGCTGGAAGAACACAGTGCAGTTTGAACAGAGTATGTACGTACTGGGACTTCTGCTGCTTTTATGCTGTTCCTGCGTATTTCAGTGGCTTAAGCCATTCTCCTTGGTCCTGACTTTCCCTTTTCATCCTATCAGCTTCCTTTCTCTCCCTGTGTGGCATTGAACTGGGCTGGTTGAAAGGAAGATCTGAAAGGAAATATATTTGATGCCTTTGATGTGCATAGCATCTTTTTTTTATATATATATATATAGGCTATGAACAAAAATTGTGTCTGTGTATTCCCAAACCAAAGAATACATGATTGCTGTTCCCAGCCTCCCTCTGAGAACAGGCTTTGACATCATTCATACTCTATAATTTATGGTATTTTTATAGCAGTCTGTTAAGGTCTGGGAGAGAGTGAAAGGGATGATTTAGAAAGGAAAGGCTAGCCCTGTGCTTCGTGGTAGGTCTGTGAGCAGGTTCCTGCTCCTTGGAACTGCTACTGCATCTCTCTTATCATTGAATATTTTTTTAAGCTTATGTTGTTTTGCCAAATATGAGCACTTGCTCCCTGTCAAACACATCCTTGTATACCCTGTGAGGACACTGCACTTCATTCTTGGGTCTTTTAAATGCAGATTACAGGATGTCTTGTAACTAGTCTTCTGTTACTGGCTTTTGTATTTGTTTTTGTTTTTTGTTTTGGTGGTTTGTTTTTTTTAACCTGGCTTCTTAAGGAAACAAGGCTTATATGAACACTTCTTCTCTGTCCCTATTCTCTCCTCTGTAACTTTTGAATCTACTGGCCAAATCCAAGTAAATTTACTAGGAGTCAAAGAGCATGAAAGGCATGGAGCCCTGATGTACCTTATAAAAACAGGTGGCCAGCTAGAAGAAGGGGGCCATATTTGTTCTTCCACAGTGGGAAAATTGTAGAATTAGCTCATTCCTGAAGATGAGATGTACTGCATAAAATTTTGAGGGCTTTATCAAAGATGCATCTAGTTAAACATTCAGCTCTGGACAGTGGTCAACAGAAGATGTGCAGATAAGAGTAATGCAGGTTCCTGGTGTGCTTCCATCCTTCATTGGAAAAGTGAACTTGGGAAGTTTTTGGTGTATGTGTATTTTAGTAGGTTTTGATGGATATTTCTTCCATGAATTTGTCTTTCTGCTTTCTAGACACTGGAGAATCTGGCCAGAAGACACAATTCTGTAGGAAGGTGACTTTTTCCATTGCTGTTGTAGAATCATTTGTCTCTGCTGCTGGTTCTTAGTATAGAGCTCTTCAGCTGATGAACAAGGGTAATTCCCATGAAGTCTTGGAGTCAGGTCCCTTCCACACCTCAATATATATGAAGACAGAGGGGGAGAAAGGAAACAAAGCATTGGCCTGTTCGTTGTGAATAAGCATCCTGTGAATTTAACACATCGCTTGTTTCATAATTGCTTCCAGCACATTAATAAGATAATAGCCTGGGAGGAGAGATGTTGGCTTCATACTGTTTGGCTAATTCTTCAGGCTGTACCGGGATGCCAGGAGTCTCACAGGGTACACCTGCCTTTGTTTGGGACTTTGAGATGGTGCAGTAAAAACCAAAATGTTTGTACGGGACAGTTTCAGGTTTTGGTTTGAAATTCAGTGAATAGAAGATTAATTTCTAGAACCATAGCTATTGGTAAAGGTCTATAGGACATTGCAGTTGATGGTTGTGAACCCTTTGCTGTTTTAAAAAATCGAGAGAATGTAGTTGTTTTATTAAGGCTACAGAAAATGTTATAAAATATTCATGATGATCATCTCCTCTTATTTGAAATAATAAATCCAAGGTTAATTTTGTACTTGCAGAAAACTGGTGGCTGACTGTTGGCCCTCTATTTCTTTGCTAATGTAATATAGAGATAATACTTAATATTTTATCTACCTTGCAAGCATGTTATTAGGCTCACAAATATGTCATGGTGTGCAGAAAAATAGTAAGCTTCCCCCTATTTCTGCTGCAGTTTAGTGAGATAGAGGCTTCTGCAGTCATCTCAGACTTCTTGGCTCCTTGAGAGCCTAGGGAAAGAGAACTCATACAAAGCATAAAAGTTTGTTAGCAAGTTTAATACTCACTGTAACTCTTAGCTTTAAAAAAGACAGTAGAGAAATACCACCAGTTCTGTTTGCTTTTTTAAAGGCTAAATTCCCAGAGATTATTTTTGTCACCTGTGCCATCCATTATGTTGCCAGCTATGACACTCTGACCTGTGTTGAAAATTGGAATTTGACATTGTGGTCACTTGCCCACACTGAACAAGGAAAAATGCCCCAGGGTTTTATAAACAGAATTTAAAGCAACCTTCCTATGGTTGCATTTTATTATTCTGCTGCATGTGTTTTTGTTATTTATTTTTTTCCAAAGAAATGAACTCTAATATCACCATGTAATGACAAAATGAAGCCTTTTTAGTTGCTGCTGCTGTGCAAAGTATTGTAAAGTCTGTCATCCTTTTGAAGAACTGTTCTTAGCTGCTGCTACTATTTTTATTTTTGAGTTGATCTCTGCTAGAACATTATTTTTTTTTGTCCTCGTGTGCCCTGAATTTTTGAAACACTTTCAGATCAGCTTACAACAAATAAATTGAGCTCTTTCCTCCGTTTTTTCCCTGCACTCTTAGTAACTTTTACTGGACTGTGCCTTCAAAAGTCTAGTTGAAGGATAGGTTTTTTTCCTTGAACTCAAAACACAGTCTTTAGAGAAATATCTGCCAGAAGTACTGACCTATAAAATCTGTTAGGCTCTCTCCAC
Organism: Falco punctatus; assembly: GCF_963210335.1. Classification (NCBI taxonomy): domain Eukaryota; kingdom Metazoa; phylum Chordata; class Aves; order Falconiformes; family Falconidae; genus Falco; species Falco punctatus. The sequence goes on along the minus strand of NC_137587.1, from coordinate 40,205,351 downwards.
TGGTGTGAAATTCATTTATGTAATGCTGCTGGATTGGAGGTCTCCACTCTGCTTTGGAGGTAAAATACAAAGTTCAGTCTTGTTTTATTAAGTGTAAGTGCAAAGAAGTGGCTGATAATGAGATAATTGCAAACCTACAGAAGGTGGCTTATGAAGTTCTCTCCTGTTCTTACTTTACAAGTTGGTAGAGATTCCTTGAGGGCAGAGACCATTTGATGAGCACGTTAAACATCTAAGTGCCAGCAACCAGGTACTGTGGGCTGGCTCTTGACATCCAGGAGCATGATAGGAAAACCTGGGCTGCGAGCCCTCATATGAGAGGTCTAATTTAGTTACCCCATTTCTGTGCTGTTTAAACACAAACTGCATAACAAGGGCAGTTGGGGGCTATGTGCATGAAGCTGGGTCAAATACTTGCAGTGCTGTTTCACTGTGCTGCAGTGCCATGAGCGGGCTGGGTTTGGAGGTACTTAGTGATCCTGTGCTGATGGGAACTGGCAAGTGACTGCTGCAGCTGGACAGCAAAATGAAGAGCTTACTTTTTCTGCTTTGGCAGAGGCTGCAGAGAAGCCTAGATAGCTTGAAAGACTAATCCCAAGGCATTTTTCAATCACTGCAGCTTTCTTCATTTTCCTGTACCAAGATTGGATACTGGAGTGGAGTTTGTGGTGGAATCCCAGGAGTGGTGTGAATGACGTAGAGGTACAGGACTGGCAATTCATTGGCAGAGCCAAAGGTTCTAGAGCAGCTGGCTTTAGCTTCTTGCTGTGTACGTTTAGTCTTTGGGTAGAGGTGGGTTTGCTCCATTTCTGTTGTGAGCCATGTCAGGCAACTCCCAGTTAGAAACTATGGTGCCGTGGCAGCTCTGTGCTGTGGTAGCCCTAGTGAACCCTGCTGTGCGTGGTGTGCTCTGAATGGGGCCACAGCTTACTGATGTCTGCCTGTAAAAGGCTGTGGGGACGTACCTGTAACTGCAGCATTGCTTTGAGAGAGTAGGGTACAGGAAGAAGAGGTTAAGGAGCATGTGTGTCAGCATTTACCGGTTTCTTCACTGAGTTTTGCAAATGTGTCCTTGTTACTAGCTGGAAGGAAAAAAGTTGTATGTTAACTGTGATCGTATGTAACTTGTAGTGTGGCAGAGTGGTGTGGAGAACAGGGGAAGTCACTTGCAGGGCACGTCTGAGGGAAACGATTCTTCCCTCCATTTCTGAACAGAGTAGTAATTTAGCGTAAGGACAGTCAGGATGAATAGTCTTTTTTTAAAGACAGAAATATAAACAGGTGATTGGGAACACATGACTAGATGACTTTACAGATTTTGGAGATTGTTTTGTGATCCTTCTAATTTTGATTGTTACGGATGGAATTAGCAACTTATTCACACTATATATTCTTTATTAAAGGTGCCTCTAGTGTAAAGTGTCACTCAGTATCAGAAGCTTATCTCTTTGCCCTCTGAAAGATTTTCCAAAAGTGGAGATACAAGGGCATCTAGGTCTGCTCCATCAGAGCATAACAGTGTAAGAAGCACGGGAAGTGAAATGTTATGTGTGGGGAGTGGATCAGACAGGGCAACCAACCCATAAATTTGAACTTGCACTTGCCTGGCATTGACTTGTGAGATAAGCAGAGAAGAAAGTTTGAGCTTCCCTCTTGAACCAGTTTTGGGATCTTGGCCATGGTGACAGTTTGCTTAAACTTTATGACCCGTTGGATGAATGAAGTTAAAGCATGGCAGTGCCTATATTCTTTACTACATAGGGTTATGAAGTGGCTAATAGTACATCCAGTTGCTTTTCAATGCTTGGTCTGAGTGAGCAAGGAGCTGCTCAGAACTGGGTTAATTGGGAATGCAGCTTTTAGTGCAAATCCGGACCAAGGTTGTACCTTTGCCTCTCTGCGTTGGTGAAATAATGCCTTAAACTTTCTGGCGCAGCACCTAGTCTTACAGCTATGCATGCTTCCATTTGTTTTTTGGGAAAAAGGTTTCAAATTCCCTTTAACTTCTTTGAAAGTCATCATCTTTATCTTCTTGGAGAGATCTGAAAGCAGTGAAATCCTTCAATGCCATCCTTCAGGGAGTGCTGGCATTTCTGAAGTGGGCTAGGGGATGTGTCCCAGACACATTAATAAAGCTCCACTGCATTAACTATCCGAAGTAGCTAACAGAATATATTATGCCTGCTCTTTCTCTGACCTTCCATAATTGCCTCTGATTATTCTATTACAGCAGAACATTTTAAAGTAATTGTGGAGATCGAATGCAAGTGTAAAACCGCAAAGGTAGTCCTAAAACCTTGCAAAATGATGGACAGGCATACAAATTCTGAGTCAGTCTGCTATAATCTTCTTTCTCAAGTGGGTTGTTACCCAGGCTGAATAATTATTTATTCCTTAAATTAAGTTACATGATGAAGAGTGGCAGAACCCGACAGTCTTTGTTGTTTTTGCCATTGATCCAGATTCCAGAGTCAGGGGAAGTTTTGTCTAACTACAGTGTTTGGGATTTGGCCACTTTCAAAGTATTTTTTTTTTTTTTTAGCTTGGTGGGTTGGGCAGTGATCATCTAGTAAGAGGATCGCAGAAATTGTGGAGGTATGGAGAAATAACTAGTGTCTTAATGAGCAGGGGTGCCTGTATCATTCTTAATGTCTAGTCCATTTTTAAAACATCAGTGGTGGAGATTGCCCATCCTTCCAGGCAGTCTATTCCAGTTCTTCATTTATTGTTATTTCCTCATGGCTAAATCTTTCTTGGTGTAGTTCAGACCCAGTACTTGTCCTAGTCACCTTGTGGCTGGTCTCCTCCTGCAGCAATACCCTATAGCTCTCAGGACCTTTTTTCTTGATTTCCTTCATCTTCACTAAACAAACCAAATTATTTCAGTTCTGTGTAGTTATACTTTCTAGAAATCTGTTTTCTTTTTCTGCTGGGCTCTATCCAGGGAGCCTGTGTCCAATTTGAGGAAACAAATTTTAAGAGTTTTCTCAAATTGGACACAGGTCTTCAGTTGAGGTCTCACCAGTGCAGCCTTGCAGAGAAGAATTACTTCACGTCCTTAGTGAACAATGCATTGTCAATCTCACTTTTGTGTCTGAATTTTTGGCAACAGTATAACAAGTGATGCAGCTTCAGATTGGGATTTCCTCTAAACTCCCAGTCATCTTCTGGAAAATTGCAGCTCTTTCCTGAACTGTGTCTGTACAGCTGATTCTCCACTTAAGTGGGAATGATGTTTCACTTTTGCAAATAATTATTTTTCCAGGTGACTCCTCCAGGTTGTTAAAGTCATTCCAGTTCTTCCTCCAGTGTACTTGCGGCCTTCCTTTTAATAGAATTTTAGACATAATGATTAATCTCCCTATTATGAAAATAACAAATGTTAAAAGGACCCTCACCTTGCATCCTTCTGTTTGACAGTGAGCCATTGATAACAACCCCAGGTCTGGCTCTTGAACACTTTTCCACCCAGTGAAATTGTTTCGCTGTTGTCTTGTGCTGGGCAGCATCAGCAGCCGTACTGGCGTCAAGAACTGTAATGTCTCCTGTCCTTTGCTATTCACAAACCCATTTTTCTGATGGGATTTAGTCCTAATGAACCTCTGACTATCATTTTCCTGGTTGTTTTACCAGACCAAATAATCCAACAGGCTATGTGTATTTTTATGGGAACAGAGAACACAGGCTGCCTATTATATCCAGCTGCTTATATTTCTTTTTTTATTCAAGTTTGTGCTTTTCCACTCTTTCAGGATTTCTTTTGCCTACCTAAAGTTGTCAAAAGTCCCTGTTAACGTTTTAAAACTAAGTTCCCAGAAGTGAGACCAGTGCTTTTTTTCCTGGTTATACCAGACCAAATTGTTGATATGGAACACATCCCTCTAGATATAAAAGTTCCAGATGGACCTTGGTTTGGTGCCACCTTGCCACTTTCAGAATCTACTGTTCCACGGAACAGTGACTGCTGAGGCACGTTTAAGATACAGTATTTCATTACTCTGTTACAAACTTAAAATTTGTATGTTGCAATGAAATTCTAATTTTCCCCCTATGTTTAAGAGATGATCAAGGCCCGAGCTGGGCAGGTAATGAGGCAAAATTCTTGCAAAGCTGTCAGTGACTTCGAAGTGAATCTTTGTAACTTATTTTGATGTTTCTCTCAGGTATTTTGCCGGAGTTTTGCAAGTGAAGTCATCTTGGCATACTAGTCACTGATGGTGACATCGTTAGATGTGGTATACAGCAAGCAAATGTTCAGGTACCATTTGAAGTTAGATTTAATTGCTTTGTAGACATCACCCTGACCTTTGTACGGGTTGAAAAAAATCACCTACACAACAGATTATAGGAGGCCAAATGAATAGTGAGACAGAAACTGTTTAAATACCAGAAGAAATGTGTTTAGTGGTCCTGGTGAAGTAACACATTGTAGGAGTGTTTAGGAGATTTGGACAATCCAGGCCATCTAGTCTACTGCCTTTTGACATGTGGCCTTAAAAGTCAAGAATATCCATTAAAATAGTAGATGAGTCCACCAGCCAAACATTTCCCACTTCACCACTGCGTGAAAAGGCTGTTGAGTTGGACCAAGAGTTGCAGTTATATCCATGGGAGGCCTGAAGGGTAAAGGGGCTGGAATTGCAAACGAACATCTCGCCTGTGGCTGAAAAAATCTGGATAATCTCTAAGTAGTCTTTGAAGGGTGTCTTCTGAATAGGGAACAATGACTGGAGTAAGCTTAGAGCAGGCTGCTGGCAGATCTTACCATAGAATGTATTCATTCACACCTTGGGTAGGAGAATCTGCTCTCCAGCCCTAACTCACCAGGAATAGTGTCTGGGGGGACGTGTCTCCCTGTAGCCACCCAGGGGAAAGGGTCTAACAGGCTGAACTCTTCATCACTTGCCACATACCAAGCTGTGGCTGAGTAAGTCATGATCATTTTGGTTTCTGAAGATTCCTGAAAATAATCTTTTTGATCTCATAAACATCAGTGTGTCTCATTAGTGTGACTTTCACCAACATTTTAAAGATTATTTTTTTCCCTAGTGCTTTGTATGTCTTCTGTGAAGTGTTGTACTCGTGGTGGTCTAACTTTGGTTTAAGCATCAACATTCTCGTACAACTTATCTGTCTTAAAACTACTGTTCCGGTATCTTTGGAGACTGTAGCAGTATGTGATATTTTTTGATCAAACTGTCAGCTGGGTTTTTTATACTGTTTAAAAAAAAAAGATAACTTTAAAAGCTAGAAATCTGTCTTAGAGCTATGGGCTTGGTGGAGTTGTGGGACTCCTGGAACTGGCATCTGAGAAATACTTCTGAACAACTGGACTCTTAATCTAGTGTGTCAGATCACAGAGTCTTCCACGCTTTGACCAGAGGTCTGTGTAGCATGAGATCCTCATTTCACACAGACTGTAGAAGATGCTGTAGAAAATGAAATGGGACATAAGTGACCCTTTGCTGTCATTGCCTCCCAGTATCAGGCTCAGTCACTTTCAAAACCAAAACTTTGAACTTGTTTTGCTTTTGGCCTCTAAAGCAACCTCTAGCAATGGGTGCCCTGGTCACATTTTGCATTGTGTGGAGAGCTGCCTGAAGTCAGTTGCCTGCTGACCGTCTTCTCCAGAACTGTCTACTTTTTATGTTAGCTTGAGCCCTGAAGCTTGAGTTTTGCATGTTGGTGACAAACCCTTTGTGACTTTCCTGTTGGCTGGAGCTGGTGGGCACAGAGTATTTGTCATGTCATGGGGAATGGAGAAGCATCTGAAGAAAAGAAAAATCTTGCTCTGTTACATGATTTAGAGAGAAGCACTGGTTTGCTGGCAGAGTTGTTTGTCGGTTAGTTGCTCGCCTGTACTTAGGGTTCTAGGGTGCTGGAGTACCGACTCAGGCAAAACTATTGAAATTAATGGGCATGTTGCTTTTGAGCCCGGGCTGCAGAAGTCAGCCCTTGGTCTTTTTTTCCCATTGCTGCAGTTTACCTCATTTGAATCTGCTTGCAAATAGACTGTACTTACTGGTGCATGAAGTGAGTGAATTTTGATCTTGGCTTGTATGTATTTGCAGGTACTCATTTATCAGCGCTATGGTTGTAATTGTTTCTTTGGCCTTCTTCAGTGATAACTTCTGCAGATCCTAACTTGCAAGCTAGAAAGAATCAAACCAGGAGAGCAAATTGCTTGGGATGAGTTCAGGTTCTGTATGCTGCTTTGTGGAATATGTTTGAGGTTTTAATAGAAAAGCAAACAGCTAACAATCTTAAACGTTATATACCATTTCAGAGTGATAGCAACACTGTTAACTTAGTGATCACAGGAAGACAGGACTGTTTTGTGAAATTAGAGAAGATTTTATCTTTGGTATTTTATCTGGAAAAGCAAGAAAGCAGACTCCTAGTGTTTCTAGAGCAGCAGTATGTTCTTATCTTAAACATGCCATGTAACATTAATAATTAATCACAAGGATTAAAAATAGAAATAAATATAGGGTAGTAATGTTGTGTCTAGATGAATCCTCTTTCCATTTAAAAAATAGAGCATTACACCAGTGTATACCCTATATGAGTGAGATCAAAATTAGATCACTGAATATTTAGGTGCTTTATCTGTGTTTGACAATTTTTATGTCTTGATGCTTTTCAGAAGACTACTGGAGTCTATTTATAGCACAGATTTTGAGCATCTGACATGTAAGCTCATGTGGACAGTTGGGGTAGTTTCTAAATGCAGAATACACTATTTGCTCAAGCTGAAAATGCCTTTTTAATACTTCCTTGCTAAGCTGTCACCTTCCCCTCCATGATGTGAAATGTGGCCATTTGTGAGCTTGGGTTCAGCCTGAAGTAACTGCTTACAAATAACTCCTTCACAGCATAGGAAGCTATTTCAGGTTTATGCTGATGTAACCAGGATCAGAGTCCTGCCCAGCCCTTGGATTCACAAGTACAGCAGAAACGAAATCAGTTTTAGAGTGCTTTGTGGTAACTTGGAATTTAAATTGCCTTTGAAGAAAAGTATAGTCTGCTATCTATACAATGTGACCTCTTGTTGTTTTACTGAAGAGTATAATAAAATCAAATTGTTGTAATTGTTTGCTGGAGGGACGAGTTGAGTGACTCAAATGTAGGACAGAGGTTAGAATAGCTTTTGCAGTTCTTGTGGACTTACAGCTAAACCTCCCGGGGTGGCTGGTAAGGGGAAATGGAAAGTATTCTTCACTCTTTCAGCTCTGTGGATGGCTATTAATGAACTGAGTCATTAATCTGGATACATTAAAGAAAATGTGATAAATAAAAGCTGTATATTATCTCCTCTGTGGGATTTCCCTGCTAGTCCATCCAGGTCTACTTCACCCTGATATAATGCATCTGAATTTCCAACTGTATCTGGTTGAAAAACATGTGGGAGAAGAGGTTTTGGTAACACCTGAAATGAACAAGTAGTGGAACCTCCAAGGTACCACTTATGCTCTGAGATAATTTGAATTTTCATGAGGACAGCTCTGTCTTGGAAGCACTTGTCAAGGAATTCTCTTGTCTCTAGTATTTTGGTTCCAGAGGTCTCCTTCATGTGTGTGCTTTGTAGTCTACTGAGATGAAACGTGAAAGTAGAAGTTTCAAATGCCTTTGTAAACTCCGCTCAACCTTTAACGCTTTCGGTGCTTACAAGCTGCAGGTATCCATGGTACCATCAAAATAAAGCAATCCTACCGGGACTGGAAGTTTTGTGGCAGAAACAAAAACAGAGGAAGACCTCCAAAGTTGCTGGGTTTCAGGCAACTATGTTTATATAATACTTCTTTTGGAGGCAATCTGCGTGCTGTGAATCATGAGCTTTGGTTGTCTAATACCGAAGTGGTATCCTTAGATTTCACAGGCATTGGAGCCAGGGAGCTGCGTATCTGGTCAGACTCCCTTGATGTGAATTTGCCTGGCAGCTGGATCAACGGTTCTGTGTATGTGTTCTTAGAGCCTTGTGACTGATAGATGTTTTTAAGGCCAGAAGGATCAGTTAAGATTGCCTAATCTGAACTTCTTTTATTTTTTTATTACGTTATATATAGATATACATTATTATATAGTCTAATATTTAATACATAAACAAAGACATATAGGTAATATAATTTTAATGCATGTGTGTTAACTGACTGCTATACTATGGTTTTAATTTTTCTTTGAGCTATGAGAAATCCTTGGGGAGTCAGGGTAGTTGCTGGCTGTAGCTGGACTCGGAGTCTCTGGACCTTAGCAAGGGAACATGAAGATTTAGGCTTCAAGCTTGCTGTGAACTCGGACACTGTGCTTAGCTCCTGGTCTTGCATGTTTGGATGTAAATTGGTCAGTTCTTGCGTAGGGGAAAGTAATTTCAAGCTCAGAGTGCATATTCATAGATACTAATCAATGAAAAAGGGAATAAAATTATTTTTAGTCATGTGAGAAAACACAAACTGTTTTGTAGTGTACAGGCTTGTTCTAATGCCTTGTCCTTGGTGTGTCCTAGCTCATGCTCATGTTAGTAGAGCATGCTTATAAGTCACCTGCTTGTAGCAATCAGATTTGACCATAATTACATGCTCTAGTTGACAGACTGTATCTCTGAATGAAGTTTTGATTTTTTTTTCATATTCTAAATATAAAAAAGGACCAGCCTTGATGAGAAATTCTAGTTACCTTTACCAGTGTAAGTCAAGAATAACAGTGGCAATCAGGGGAGATCTTTCTACCTGTTTTACTCCAGTGGAAACCCACAGATTTTACTGGGATTGTTGGAGATTTGTCCTGGTGTAATTGAGAAAATCTGGCTCATGTGTTGACTGTTTGGTTTTTCCTAAACACATCTTACATGTTTCAGTCAATGTATCTTATCCAGAGCACAAAATCATTAAACCAGAAAGAAATGTTGAATCCTAGAAAACCATACAGGTTGGCTGATTTTCATTTCTAATTTCATTGACCTTGACCAGTACAAGTCCTTTTGTGTCATCCTTGCTTACTTTATCTTTTCTTGCCCTTAATCCTCTCTAGGTTTTGTAGGAGGGTGTTTGTGTTAGGTATGGTGGTGGCTGCTCAGCAGATGTGGACCTCCCAGCTAAAGTCAGAATGGTGATGGACAGCTAGAAAATCTCTGTCAGTTGGGTTTTTATTCTAATGTCTGATGATAATGAAAAAACCCAAAACCTCACACCAAAACTGAGGAGGATTTCTGGAGTTTTTCTCTGGCTGTTTGTCATGGTTTAACTGTAGCAGGCAACTAAGTGCCACACAGTCACTTGTTCCCCCAGACCCTGGTGGGGTGAGGAGGAGCACTGGAAAAAGAAAAAACCCATGGGTTGAGATAAGAACAACTTAATAATTGTAATGAAAAGGAGAGAGAGAGAGAGAGAGAGAAGAATAAACCCCCAAAGGAAAACCAACAAGTGATGCACAGTACAACTGCTCACCCTCCACTGACCCATGCCCAGCCAGTCCCCCAGCAGCAATCACCACCTCCTGGCCAACACCCCCACCCCCAGTTTATATACTGGCATCAATTCTATGGTATGGAATATCCCTTTGGCAAATTTGGGTCAGCTGTCCTGGCTCTGCTCCCTCCCAGCTTCTCATGCACCTGCTCACTGGCAAAGCATGGGAAACGGAAAAGTCCTTGATTTAGAGTAAGTACTACTTAGCAACAACTAAAACATCAGTGTGTTTTCAACATCATTCTCATACTAAATCCAGAACGCAGCACTGTAGCAGCTACTAAAAAGAAAATTAACTCTGTCCCAGCCAAAACCAGGACACTGTTCTGTCTTTGATCCGTATAAATCCAGACTTGTTAAGACTGTTTCATCATATATTTTTGCCTATTTTGCATACTGCATTATACTTCCATCCAGGATAAGAATAATGCAAGGATAACTCCAAGTATCCAGCTGTTTTTTTGTAGTAGAAATTATTATGTGATGCTGAATTAATTAGTTCTTAATGCAGATGAAACTGTTTCAAATAAACACTTGGAAAAAGGGACAGTGATGACAAAAATTAACTGGTTATGCTAAAATTAAAAAAATAAGACTAAAAATGCTTTATAGTTTTGCAGCACAGTAAGCTTTTTTCCAGCACTGCTAATATGAATTTTTTAGGAATTTTATAAAGGGGGCTACATTTACTTCATGCTGCCTGATTAGAAGTTTTGCCCTTTTATACGTTTCAACTTGGTATGTTTGCCAAGTACTCTTAATACTCCAATCAATTTAAATTTGCAAGACTCCCGATTCTGACAGAAGCCATTGGCACATCATGTGATCCTGCAAGCTAAAAATAACATTCTCTATGGGGCTTACTTATTTCATGCTTCAAAGCCTAAGAAATGTTTAAGAGAGGGGGGGAAAAAAATAAGTTTGCACTTTGCGATACCAGTAACTTACTGAAGGAAACATACCTGATGCTTTTCATGGGGTCTTGGGGATCACGGAGTCATGGAATGGTTTGGGTGGGATGGGACTTGAAAGACCATCTAGTTCTGACCCCCTGCCACGGGCAGGGGCACCTCCCACCAGCCCAGGTTGCTCCCAGCCCCATCCAGCCTGGCCTTGAGCACCTCCAGGGCTGGGGCATCCACAGCTGCTCTGCGCAGCCTGTGCCAGTGCCTCACCGCCCCCACAGTGAAGAATTTCTTTCTAATATCTGATCTAAATCTATCCTGTTTCAGTTTAATGTTTTGTTGTTGCAGTAATGAATTATTTGTTTCGTAGAAGTGCCTGAATCGGAGCCTTGTCTCGCTATGCACACTCACAGAATGAGAGATAATGTCTGTATACAAAAGAGCATTCCCTCTACTGAGGCACTGGAGGGTGAGACTGGGAAGCAGGATGGGGCACAGTCACAAACCTGTCGTCAGCAGGGATAGGAACAGGACCGGCTCTAACATCTTACTTGCTTAATCCATGCTGCCAACCTTCAAATTTTTAATTAAATGGTGTTGTCCTGCCCCAGATACAGTAGCTGAAAGATAGCTGCAAAAATAGCCTTGAGTCTGCTCTGAACTGTGACTCTTCATTTTAGAGCGTGTTTTAATAGTTTCTCTGTGGCCATCCAGACTTTTGCTTTGGCCTATTCTGAGCTCATTTGGCTCCACCATTCACTCACTGTGCATGTGTGCAAGTGAATTGTAGTGGAGTGCTTGAAATCTGACTGCTGAAGTCTTTTGCTGCAGTGGCTCTGTGTTTGCCTTCATGATCATTGTACAAAATGCTACAGAGAACTTTAAAATCTGCCCTCTGTTGCTCAGCACTCATTCAGAGCTAAGGAACCTGGAGAAACTCGGTGTTCTTATGGGCTTTTTCTGTTTTACTGGCATTGCATTGGTATTAACCTTTGCAGTAGCTACAAGGTACAATCTTATATTTTGAGTACCTCTAAAATTGTTCCTTGCATCTTGCTGTCCCAGCTGCAGGTAAACATAACAGTGAGCCTTAGCAGCCTGTTTGAAAGGGTGCAAAGGTGATGAGGCAAACTCTGCAATGTAATACAAATGATATTATAAGGAAGAATGACCTTCAAGTGGCAGCTTGGGAGGTTCATTTTGGGAATTTTCATACAGGTAGTGCTGTACTGGAGTGGGGAAACTCCATCTGTGGTTTTCAAGAGTCAGCTGGATAAAGCTATGGCTGACCTGATCTGACATTGGCCTTGGTACCACTTTGAGTAAGAGGTTGGTAAGAAGGAACCTTTGAATGTCTCCACCAGTTCTATGTCTGTGTGTCAGAACAGCTGCTTTTTATAAATACTGATTAATGAACAGTGTTTAATTAGTGCCCAGCACTGTGGGTTTCCAGCAGTGTTACTGGTGGTGTTGAGAAGGTAGTGTGTTTGTGTTGTGGTGGGGTTTTTCTTCTAATTTTCATCTACTTCTTCCCATACAGGGAATCAGGCAGCAGGGCAGAAGTGATGCTACTGTATAAAGAACTTACTCTGTAGGCTTAGCTTTTGCACTTGACTGTGTGTGAGCACATACTTGCATGCAGAACAGTAGGATTCAGAATGAAGCATTTTTTCCTCTGTTTGTCCTTCATGTTTGAGGAGCTGAGCTTGACTTCATTCTTTTCACTTGGAATGTTTTTCTTTACTTGTGGTGTTCCTTATTCTGTAAGTATTTGTGCCCAGTCCCAAGATGCGATGTTTGAGACAGGATAAGCTCTCATTCACCTCTGTAGGTCTAACCTCTGAGTTGTGTAATGTGGGAAAGCCTGCATGATGGAAGAACTGTTTTTGATTCTTGTCAGAGCTGCCTCAACAGTGCTAAACGCTCCAGTGTATTGGAGCTCCATACTAGTGGAGTCAGTTTTAACATCTGTAGTCCTTGGGGGGAAGAGTTACCTGCTTGCTGGTGTGTCTACTCTCTGCTGCTGCGACTGAAGCAGTATGCAAAGCCTGGGCTCTCTTTGACCTTCAGAAGGAACCATAAGAAACATTTTGTAGCTTCTGATGGGCTTTTCCATTTTGCCTTTCTGGGCCGTTTTGTGACCCTTAAATGTTAACTTAGTTCTGATAGATCCAGGAGAACTTAAAGCTGATGTGATGTAGATGAGAAAGTTGGAGGTAAAGTCTGATGCAAGCAGCTAGAGGGTTACTTAGAATTACCTTGTATAGTGAAGCATTTGACTGAGTATGGTTGTCCTGGCAGGATCTTAATATAATTTGCAAGTGGTGAGAGTTCTCTAATGGGATGAACACTCAAAGATTTAAGAACTAAACAAAAATTTGCACTTTGGGCATTAGCTGATGTTTTCAGTCCTACAGTCTTTTCGTTGAGAGGATTTTCTGTGCAGCCAGCATCTCAGGGTTGTTGGAAAACCTGGAGATAGTTTGCTCTTTGTATGTTAATGTATTCTGTTCCTACAAACAACATGACAGTAAAAAAGGAAAAAGGAATTTTTTTAGATGGCCTGAGGAAAATCTTCCTTGCAAAGTTTAATAAGGATCAAATTAGAGCAAATAACATTTGATTAGCTCCAGAAAGGCCAGCTTCATAGGACTAATCCTTGGCTTTTTTTTCTTCCCTTGAACTACTTAGTCATCAGGCAGTGATAGGATTGCTTTCATCTGCTGGAGGCAGGAAACAAATGGGATGCTGAGCAAAACACTATCATCCTTCCTTCCATATTTATCTCTTCTGTGTGGAGCAAAAGAAGTTAAAACTCTGTAACATTTGTTTAGGTATGGCCCTTGGTGATGAAGAGTCCCACTACAATGGGTGCAAACTGTGCTAATTAAATCACATGTTTATTCTCCAGTGAAGCTTATTTGCTCTCCATCTAACCACTTCTTAAGTCTCTGCTTCTGAGCTAAATAGAAGTCTGAGCTTGCTCAGTAGACCATGTCCGCTGCTGCTATGGGTGATGTGCAAGTTGGGGTGAGGAGAAGGCTATTGTGTGATCCCCAGTGGTGGAACAGGGATGTGACTTGTATGGGTGCATTGTTAAAGGCCAGCATTCCATAGTTGAATGGTAGTTGTTGCACAGGTCTAGGATAACTTCTAGAAAGGGTTTTAGGTCAGCTGAATAAAGAACTGCAAGTGCTTGGAAACTTCCACAGGAAGAGGTGGTCATGTTTTTAGGGTTAAAGGTGTGTGTGGTGTTGTGTGGGTTATTTTTTGTTTGTTTGCTATTTTAAAAAAATGTTGGGTACCTTTGATAGTGATCTGTCTCTTGAAATTCTGTGTAGGGTGAAATTGAACAAAGGCAAGTAGATGGATTTTTAACTATTTTTGCTCAGCTCTTTTGCAGAGCTTTGGCTTTTTATCAGTAAAAGAAGATTTTCCTGTCTTTCTGGATTCTATTATTATTTTGTCTGGAAGAAGCTTTTTATGGTGAAAGAGGCATCAAGTGAAAGTATGCCATTCCTAATTCTAGTAGCAGAGCCCGCTTCTTTCTTTTTAACTCAGATACAGCAACTGAATAAGAGAACAAATACGCGGGCTCATTTAATGTTCTGGTGATTTGAAGCAGACAAAGTTCATGTTAAATTTACTTTGTCCCCTAAAAGATCAGCTTGGTGAGACATGCCCTTCAGGGATAAGTTCCACTAATCATAAATAAAACATGCGTTTTCCAAGGAAGACAAAGGAAGGAAACAACTGAAAGATTCAGCAGTAAATTAAGACTATTGCTTTAGTTTTCTGTGGTACTTCTTAATAGTATTGATGTCAGTTTTGGTTGATGCAGGCAAAGGTTCTGTTTCCACCTCCTCCCAGCTAACTCCTTGAATTTTGGTTTATACTGGTGTGAAATGACTTGAGGTGTATTAAGTAGAGTATTTTTTTTTCCTTTCCTTTCACCTCCTAGTATTTAATTATGCTTTTGTAAGGGTGCAAGAAAGAAAATGCAAATCTGAGATCAGATTGTCTGCTAGTTATAGTAACTTCTCTTGCATTGTATAACTGCAGCTGCTGGATCTCTGCCTCTCGGACAGCTTTATTATACAGTAAAAACTGTGTGACGCAGGAATCAATGCCTTACATAATCAATCAACCTTCCTCAGGAAGGTTCTCAGGCTTTTGCTGGAATGCTAGCAAAATGTTTATTTATCAAAGATGATTTTTTTCTTTCTTTAGAAAGACTCTTTAACTGCTGGATGTAGATAATGTCCCATAGACTGTAAACCAGATACTAAGGTTAATGCAAACATTTGATTTGCCCAGCTAAGCTGGTGAAAACCAGGCACGTTTTCTAGAAAATAACAGAATTTGGAGGAGTTGTTCTTGCCTTGCAATTAAATGAAATAAAATGCAGTATAAAAGTATTGCTGTGCTTGACCCTTTAGTAGGAACTTTATGGTCCTCTTCAGGAGGAGCTGACTCAGGTGTGCAGCGAAGTACATTGATCCAAGAAGAACGCCTCTCCCAGTGAGTTTGATTTTGTACCAGGCATTTGAAAAATGGAAAAAAGACATGAGCAGCAGTGAACAGTGATTATAAGTATTCCCTTGTGCCTTGGCATTTACTTCAGACTGTTTTCTTCAGACCTATTGCACTGTTTTGGATGACTTAGCAATAACCAAGCTGCTTGTTCTGTGGCCAGATGTCCACACAGCAGATGATGCTTGTCATGAGGATCCACACTGGTAACAGGATGGTGGGAATGTTTTGGTTGATTCTGCTCTGAAGTGAAGGCAAAGAGGAAAGCAGTATCTTTTTGCTTCAATGTTCACCTTTCTGTTAATAACAGGAAGTAGAGCTGCTTCTTGCAGTGGTGTATGGTGCGAAATCTGGACTTCATGCCTGGATGATAGGAATGTGCTTTTGGTGGATAGCAATTACACATTATTATCCCTTATCCCCTTATTCCATTCATTGGAGTTTGGAAGAATTTGCCTGTCAATGCCAGCAGAGAATTGCTGTGAAGATTTCAGTCCTTAGACTCTATAGGTATTCAGGTCAACGAGAATTTACTAGTCTGCGCTTCCCATTCCTCAGGCCTCTTGCTTCCAAGGAAATACACAGCAGCAGCAAGCCTTCTGCAGAATTGCATGTCTAAATCATAGATGCCTTGTGAAATAGATTGTGTAATGGAATGAGCACTGCTGTAATCCTAAGTAATCACCAATATGCAGGCATCTCAGGGGAGAAAAAAAAAGACTCTGTGAAATCATTTTTTATTAAAACAGTAATGAAGTAGATTGTCTGGTGCGTGCATCACTGGATTAGTCACATTGGGTTGGAGCAGAAGTCATTATTTTTGGCTGAACTGTTTCATATTAACAAACAGCAAAATTCTACGCATGTTTGATTACTTGGAGGTGTACTAATTGGGCAGGTGAGAGCACAATCCTGGCTTTACTTCAAGAAGGGTATTTTTTTTTTCCTGATACTTTGTTTCTCAATCTTATTGACACAACAGCACGATAACCCAAAGTCTTCATGGAACATTTAATAGTTTTGATCCTTAGGTAATTTCCACTCAGTGTTTTGGTGAAGCATGGGTGACTTTGCAGAGGGTAACAATGTTTTCCAGTGATCCATTCAGCAGGCTTTGGTTTAGTCCTGCCACTGTAAGTGTGACTTGTAGTTTCCTGCTTTTGAGTGATAGTAAACCAAATACATGTCCCATTTTGCTTGGGATCCTTTTTATTGCATGATGAAGGGCACAATGCTGCTGCCTGTGGAGTGTGGGATATGCTGATTTTAATAGACTGAAGAACTCTGCATTCTGGAATATCTGAAATGGCTTTAGGACCTTACCCATGCTCAGTGTAGCTGAGTCATTTGTACCTTGTATCCTGCAGCCCTGATGTTCTTCTGTGCTAGCTCAGTCTCTGATACACTTTCTTGCAGTGGTTACTCCTGTCCAGGTCTACCTTTCGGGTATTCCTCGAGCAAATCAGAGCATCTTGACTTGAGGCTAACACCAACTTTTTAGCCCTTACCCACCTCTGCATTGAGGAGAAAGGAGCATAGGGGCCAGGCAGCAACTTGCATAATTCAGATGGAGAGAAGTTTCAGACAATGGGAGTCCAGCCATGTCTGCATGTGGAAATGTGTAAACCTCCAGATATCCACGTGATGTCTGGCCCCCTGTGGCTGTTTGCTGCTGCTGTTGGTACTCGATGTTGCTTGGGACAGCTCTCTATCACTCCTTTGTTTGTGGTGCGCAAGCTGCATGCCAGCTCTGCAGAGAAGATGGGCTTGGTAAACTTAAATCCGTTGTGCAAATAATCTTGCCTCTCATTTGGCTTGTTCAGTCTTTTTAGAGGAAACTTTCATACTTCAAAGTGAGTCCAGTGAAATACCACAAGTGCTAAAGGCTGCTGAAAAAGTAGGTGCGGTCTGATGAAGGCTCTTCATCAGGCAGAGGACAAGCTGTCAAGCTTGCACCCCAGCTTTGCACTTGCTGGGTTACATTTACTCTGCCTGATTAAGACAGCGCGGTGCAGTGTCTGACCCCTTGGAGTGAAATGGAGCTTAATTATTCTCCCCAAAGGTTCCCTGTCAGCAGAGCCAGTGCATCCTCCACCTACAGCAATCCTGAATATTGTGTGATAGTTTTGCCCAAATACCAGGGCTCTGCCAGTGGGAGGGGTTTGGCACGTGTCCATGCTGCTTAGTCTTCTAAATACTTAGTCAGCCCAAGGGGATTTAGAAACAGTTGTGATCTTTTGTGTAGGTTTGTAAACCACCTAAACACTTCAGATTTCTTCAGCTGATCTTGTGAATGAAATACTTCAATTGCAAGTTTTGGGTATAATGCTGTGTTTGGAAAACTTAGTTCATCAGCCACAGGATTACATCTTCTGTTGTTGCTGTGCAGAATAAGTATATTCCCACTATATGATGCTAGGGTAGGCAGAAAATGGGGGAGAAGAATCAGAACTAAGGCTGTCTGAACCCAGCTTCCCAATTTATTTTATTCTGCTGTCATTGCTGAAGTATCCTCATTCTACTCATATGGCTTTGGTTTGGTATGGTTGGCAGGGCAGAGTTAAGGTTATGGAAACTAAACTGCATATCCATCACAGGTTTGGATTAACTCAGAAGTTCCTATGCTTGCTTTGTATCTGACACTGTAATGAATATGAGTGTATAGTGAATATTGCCTTGATACCGAGGAACATGTTTTAGATTAGCTGCTTGTATTGATCACATCCTATTTTTAGGTGAAAAAATGTTAAAACTTGACTGTCCTTTACTTTAACCTTAACTTACTGATGTGCACTCTGAACTTATTTTGATGTCGTGGTTTTTTGGTTTTTTTTTTTGCCTGAGTGTTAATGTGAGAAAGACTATACAGCCTCACCCAAGTTCAAAGGATTACACTTTTTTTTTGTTATTGGTACTGTTCCCCATCCATTGCTGTTTAGAGGTGTTGGTTTGCCACTGGGAGGTGCCCATATTGTTGACTGAACGCTGCTACTCTGCTTCCTTTTCCCACCCGCATCAGGCATGCTTTTTTATCAATAAATTCTGGGCAACAAGCAGCACAGTGTGAAGAGCAGCCAACTGAGGTGGGACAGATCTCAGATGTGAGCAGTGGCTTTATCACATAACACCCAGCTGGGAATTTTCCAGCTGACAGATGCCAGAAGACAGCAATTTGTTAGAGGGATAGCATTCTTGTGGGAATGCTTCATCTGAACTGACAAATGAGGAATAACTTTCAGGTCAAAGAAGAAATTCTGATCAGAGGGAATAACCAGTACCACAGTGCTAGGGATATGCTGCTGAAGTGTGAGGCTCAAAACTTGTCTTTTGCAGGAATTTTCAGTAAGGCCAGATGCAAAATCTTGCCTCTGGGATGGAGCAACCTGCTGCATTGGTGTAGGCTGGGTACGCAGTAGGTAGCTCATCTGGGCAGGGCATGGCGTTCCCAGGGAGCAACGTGGTGAGTGTGAGTTGGTGCGTTCTCTTGTGGTGTTGAAGGCTGCGTTAGCTAGAGTGTAATCAGCAAACTGAGGGAAGTGATTAGTTCCTTGGTCTCAGCACTGGTGAGGCCACATCTGGACTACAGTTTTGCACCTTCTGCCCACTGGTTTGAGACAGGTTGCCAGACTAGAGAAAATGCAGGGAAGGCCACCAAGGTGGTCGGTGGGCTGGGGCACAGCATGTCGTTACGGCCTCCAGTTAGTTAAAAGATGTGTTATGTATAAGATGGAGTTAGACTCTTTTCAGAGCAGCACAGCAGAAGGACATGAAATAGGGGTCAGCTGGGGAATTTCCATCTTTGGAGACATTCAGAACTTGACTGGGTGAGGCCCTGGGCAACCTGACCTAACTGTAATGTGGAGTCCTGACCTGAGCAGAAGGCTGGACAAGCACATGGAGGTCCCCTCCAACCCTAGTTACTCTGTCATTGTAATTTAGATATTGGTCTTCCAAGTCCTGCTGTGTGCTGCCAGCTCTAGGGTGATAGCTGTTGTAGGGTAAGGTTGTCCCTCTCCTGTGGGAGTAGGAGGAGCCTGCTTTTCTACTGGAGTGGATGAACAGCCTGTTAAGGAAGAGAGGTCCCTTCTCTGCTGGGCTGCTGGAGTGCAGGATGGGTTCCCTGCTCCCAGAGAGCAGCCCCTCTCTTCCTGTTTGTTGTGATAAATGTTGTAGGCTCCCAGCTTGATATGAAAATCTTAATGTCTGTGTTCTGGGCAGCTCTTGCAGGATGCCCTGTAGGCTCTAACATCAGCCTTGACTATGGAGGAGAGGAGAGACCTGGGCTGTGGGTAGGGAAGGGTGATGAAGTGATAAGCGTGTGACCTGTACATGCAGATGGCTTGTGTTCAGAGGAAAAACATAGCTGTAAGTCGTAGCCTGCAGCGAGTGAAGAGACGGGACGCAGCTTGATGCAAGCAAATGTCAATTTATTATACAGAAGCACGAGTTTTTATACACTTTCAGAAGCTGCGCGTTTTAAAAAGATTGGTTCTTGGAGCTAAGCACTGCATACTTAGGCAATCCCTGATTGGTGGTTAACTGCCATCAATTAACAGCAAGGTGTTATCTTTCCTAACATGCCTCATCATGTTAATTGTTGTCTAGACAAGCTCAAGCAAATTCCCCTCAGCTGATTGCCGGGCATGGTCCTAGTTTGCAGCCCCCCCCTGCAGTAGCCTGCTGAACCACATGTTCTGTGCCATGCAGTCATCACCTGCACAGCTTGTAGGGGGAAGGGAGGAGCTTTATCATAAAGGTGTATGCTGCTCCAAGACACTCTGCAAGTTTATGGGAATAAACTTGGTGCTTACGTTGGGCCTAAAATCAGAAGGAATCTTTCTATTGGGTGTTTTGTTGTGGGAAAGTGTAGTAATGTGGAGGAGATGGGGCATACCTGCCTTGTCCTTTGGCAAGGCTTGTCTTCAGGAAAAGCTGTGATCTATTGCTTGTTCAGCAAATGAGAATCACATCCTAGCTGTTGGAGAGTAAAATTTAAACTGTCTGGGCCAGTCGACTAGATCCAGTATAACAATTTTGTGTCCCGTTAAGGTCACTGCAGTGCCTTTCTGAAAGAAGATGGGTGATGACCTCTGCAGCTAAATCAAGTATATGATATGTCCTCAAATACTGACAACACAGGCTTGTTCAATACAGGACAGAGGACTGAGGTGATGTATAGCATCAGTCTTCAAAACAGTAAAAGCAAGGGAATGAACTGTTCTCCATCTTCCTTGAAGGCATGGACAAGAAGTATTTGGGTTGAGACTATGACGAGATATTTAGGTTACACTTCAAGAAGGATGGGTCAGTGTTCGGAGGTGCAGAGATGGATCTCTGACTCTTCCATATCAGTCTAGACAAACCTCTGTTTGGTTGTGTCCTGGACCAAGAGAGGATAAACTGAGACCCAACTGCATTTCTATGCATGTTTATGTATGTTGGAGCAGAATACATTGGCAGCATCAAGTACTATGCCACTACTAAACATTGGTAGTTTTCCCTAAAATCCATGGAGCTGATTCACCTGCTTGAAGGACTCCTTGTTTCAGAGGTATAAAGAAGTTAGAGAGGGGTGTCTGAATGCTCCTGGCTTTATGGCATGAAGCATGAGGTAGAAGTGAGCAGGAGGCAAGGCCACAACTACCCCTTCTGTTTCAACCCTTCTTCAGGTTTGCAGCTGTTCAGGTGAAAACAGCATGGCTCCTGCTGTCCTCCAGAAGGCCTGTGCTAGGCACAAGACAGCTTGACAGCTTCTGGGGCGGCTGCACAGTTGTGAAAAATGTGGACAGGAGAACAAGCTGTTCCACTTCAGGTCTCTGAAGTGGATTTGTGATGTCGGCACAAAAGCCAGTTCTGTCCTGAAATCAATCTGCTGCTTTACAGAAAGTGAAGTTGTGAGCGCTGCATTTTGCCATAGGGATGTTCAAGATGGGTGCATTCTTTGTCTGCCCTGGGCAGCGGTTGATCCAAGTGACTTTTGTAACTAGAAGGTCCTGTCCCTTTTCCTGCTGATGGACTCCTGTTGCAGTGTTGCTTGATTAACTTCAGTGTCCTGTCTGAGGAGTTTCCTTTCCTAATATTGTTTGTTCTGTCTCTGTCCTGTCTGTCGTGCCCTCCCCCCCCCCAACCACACAGTGTGTTGTTTGCATTTGCATCACTTTCCCTTCCTTCCATGTGTTGGGATAAAGTCAGGAGCTTTTTTCCTGTTTCTGTTGCAGTCGATGCTGGTACTACAAGGAGCCCAAGGGATGCTGAGAAAAATGAGATAGAATATAAAACCCCTGCACCTATATGTAAAGTGTCTTACTTTCCTATTCTGCGTGGAAATCACTGGTGTGCCAGATATGAGGGGGAGAGGTTATCCATGTTCTGCTCAGTGATGCTCTCTTCTCCTTTCCTTTACTCTGTTTTTGGCAGATTCCCCCTGGGGGTGATGCCAACTTACTTTGTGTCACTTGGCACCATTTTACTGCAGTCATCTAACATGTAAATCCCACAGATGAAGTATGTCAGCAGGAAGCAAAACCAGCTGATGCTTTTGTCTGGAAACTACTATTTTCTTCCTTTAACCCCCAAGACTTTAAATTCTCAAATACTGGCCATCACATAGGAGTTATAAAAAAGGGGTCTCCAGGTTTTCTAGGCTGACCTCTTTGAGGTACAGCACTCAGAGGGTAGCATGTTTGTGCAAAAGGGAATCTCACATTTATTTTGCTGATTTTATTTTTTTATTTGCCTCATTTATGGTAGGCTTTGCAAGCTGTGTTAAAGGCACGCAGTGGAAATTAATGAAGAAAGCAGCCTTTTGGGGCAAGTCAGAAATAAGTATGTATTACAAATGGTAATGTTAGTTCCTACCTTAACTGTGAAATTAGTGTGGTTGGGCCATAATTTAAGGGTAATAAAATTAAATAGGTTTATAAAGATGCATTGTGTAGTATAGACCTTGCTTACAACTGTGGCAGACGGTGGAGGATCTTTTGTAGAGTCTCTGTGACTCTGGTCTGTACCTGAATTCACCATGTGCACATATGAAGGAATGTGACAATTGCTCCCATCAGTCAATCCTTCCAGTCCAGCCTTGTGTGCCTGAAAGTGGCTTCGACTGGATTCATCAAAGCAGTGTGCAAGGAATGCCATGGTAATTGCTACCTCAAAGGAAGAAGATTTTACTTAGTCTCCCCTGCTGTTTAGGGGTTGGTTTGCAGGATGGTGCATCAGCACCTGCAAGGAACACCTTATATTTACACTATCTTGGATCTCTTGCATTGATTTCAATTTAAATCAGTGCTGTGACAGACAAGGAAAAGGCTGTTACTTTAAAAAAAAAAAAACAAAACAAACATATATTTATGCTCTTTGAGTTGTTTGGTGATGAGGGCACAAACTAACAGGCCCCCAAAAATTGTTGTAGCAGTAGACCTGACAAATCAGTTTGTCACTACGTGGAGTGCCTTTATGGCTCAGAGTAGGGAAAGGCAGCTCTGAATAGCTGTCAGGTTGCTGGAATAAAGTACCTACTTACGTGGGCAAAATAGCTCATTATAATGCTTGAATAGACTGTTATTTAAAGACCTGCAAGTCTCATTCTATATACAGCAACATTGCAAGGGGTAAAAAGACTACATTTGTATTGCTGTTTTATTAAAATTTATGCAAGTGTGGCAGTACTGGAGCTCCAGTGGAAGCTGAGTTGGCTCTTTCATTCAAAGTCATGGTTCTGCCTGCTCATAACTTCATAAAAAAATTACCTATGGAGACGAGGTTTCTAGTTCCCGATTGTAACCTGCCAGGGTGTGTTTTCTTTTAAATGCTTCATAACTGTGCTCCAGTGCTGTGGGTTTTTAAGCGATGGGGCTGGAATAAGGTGTTTTTCTGGCTAGGCTTTCCCTACATTTGGGGTTTGATGCTTTATAATTGTATTTGCCTAATTCTCTGCTATTACGGAGACTGGGGACATGGCTTCAACTCTTCCTGTAGGAAAGAGGGGAACTCCTCAGCCCCTGCACTGGGTGGGAAGGGATGGGGAGACACAAGGACCTGAAAGGCTTTGTCTCCCCTGTGCAGGCTAGCCAGCAGCAGAGCCTGAGGGCAGCTGAATCCCCAGCCACTGCTCTGTGCCCTGGACCACAGTCAATCCTCAGTTAATTAGCTTCCCCCTTGTAGATCTAATGGGGAAAGGCTCAAGACATCTCCATTAGCTCTTGGCCCCATGGCAGTCACTTGGCTTCTTGCCTTTGTGCTGGTGTCCCCTGCAACATGCAAGGCTTACATCAAAACAGGAGTTTGTTTCTCATTGGTCCCATGCTGCTAATAAAAAGCAAAAATAATAATAAAATCCTGCATAGTTGAAAATAAAAACTACCTCCTTTTACTTAAACACAATGCAGTCTACATTGAATTGCATCTAATGTGTATGCTTGCTATTAATGCTCTGTGTTCTTGTAGCCTCTTTCCTCAGGGGATCGTGTGTTTTGAGTTTATTGTTGCAAGTGCCTCATTGAGGAACTGATGTTACAGTCTTTTGGATATATGTTTTGCTAGCTGGGAAGAAATTTCTGGGGTTTAGGTTTTTTTGCAGGGGAGGGATGGGGGTGTTCCCCTTTAGAATTTATTTCCATTTTTCCTTATTCTCATCTGTTTGGACAAACTGAGCCACATGCCTGTTCACTGAGATGCCTTCTTTATACATGCTGGGGTGGTTTGTACACAGCAGCCTTGGCCCAGGTGATGCCAGGGCATAGCTCAGTAAGGTGTCTTCAGAGACAGGAGCCAGCTGTCTTCACTGTTCTTTTGATGTTCAAGCTGGGCAAATCACTGCTAGGCTGGCTTTGAACTCCTATTGAAATTCTGGCCCAGTACTACTTTCCAAACCCTGATGAAAGCATTCATTGGAAATGCTGTAGCCTTAAAAGGCATCCTGACTTCTGGTCAAAAGTGCAAAGTCGTTTCACCAGAGGATCTGATAAAGAGATGTCCCTCGTGAATGCTGATGCTTGCTCTGAAGTCCTTGTTTCATATAATATTCCTTGCTAGATATTTACAGCCTGCCTGCTCAAAGGCCTTGTTGTAGGTTCATCTGTGTAAATCCTTCTCTGCTTTGTATCTGAAAGCCACCGTTATTGTGGCCGGCTACATGTGCTTGATCTGCTTCACTGCAGAAATGTAAGACACCAGTGAGCAATCCTCAAATCTGAAGTGCCTCAGGACTCTCAAGGATGATGTGCTTTGTGTTGGAGGAGTGGACCAGCTACTGGTCAGTGGTGGATGGGGAAGTGGGAATTGTATGGGGTGAAAATATCTTGGAAGCTCTTGAAACATGAAGGCAGGAAAAGGTGCTTCAGTTCTGCCTTTCTTTGAGAGCTAAAACGTGGCAGTACTCATGTCTTTCAACTTGTAACTTTGTCATCCAGGATATGGTCAAAAAGAGACACTAAAATGAGCAACTTCTCCCTCCCCTGGGTTGATAAACATATCGACAGGACCATGACCCAAGACTGGCAAACATCTGGCTTCTTTCACTTGTTCAGTTCTTGCTTCTTAATGAGCATAGAGGGTCTCCTCCAGGGGGCTTTTATGACACTTATTGTTTAGATGGAAGCTGATTGGGGAGGTTGGTGTGCCATGCTTACAGTACTCTTCCTCTTGTGTCCTTGCCTGTAATGCTACAGCATTGTCATACTCTGCAGTGGTTTTTTTTTTATGATTTAATAAGAATGTGTCAAGGTGGTTATGTTTGGATTCTCTGTCTTGTCTGAGTTGTTCATGCAAAGTCTCACTTAGCTTTTCACAGTGCTATATAGTAGCTGTGGGCTCTGTTTCCTTCCCATCTCCATTATTTAGGGCTCAGTACAGCAAAGGTCTTAAACCTGTAGTTTATTCTGAGCCTGCGGATGACTTCACTGAGAGCAGAGTTGTGATTATTTCAATGATAATCAGAGAGCCAAAGTAAGATAGGCAGAACCACAGACATAAGCTTGAGTTCTTTTAATTGTGTGCATCTCTGCAGAGAAGTCGTCAGTGGAAAGATCCTGTGAAGTGATGCAAATACAAAAGCAGGTACTCCAGCTGGTCTGGACTGGCTCCAGATATGTGTCTTTGAGAAATATGTTCCTTGGACCTCACTGGCATCTGGGGCTGGGGGGTACTGGGCTAGTGGCTCCACAGAGGGACAGTGTCTCCGCTGGTGACAGACCCAAAAATGGCACTGAGCAGCTCCTTCTGTCAGTCATCCAGCTGGTCCTGTAATGCTAATGAAGTACATGACTTTACCCGAGGCCTGTCTGTTTTGATGACTAAGCTGTTACAAGTATGAGGCAAAGAAATGCTGAGAAATTTTCTGCTTTGGAAGGGAGTATTGTTGTTTGGTTGATTTGATAGCCAATTTATGGCATCAGGTCAAAAGCAGTTGCTTCTGCTGCTTCCCAGTTAGAAGACTGACTTGTTGATGGATGGCTGAGGTGAGAAGTGAAAAATCCTGATTTGCTTTTCCTCCTAGAAGCGTTGGCTTGCATTGAAGTGGTCATTTCTCTTGTCGTCTGATTAGGTCCCTGTTTATCTTAGGAGTGTGATGATACCAGTAATCATTGTGGCTGTTTTGATGCTGTGGAGATACCATCTATCAAAACTCGCCTCTGCTACTTCAGTGACTCATTGTCCTTCTGGGATGTTCTGAGGATATGCCATGGAGCAAGCTCTGTCGTCCCGACCTTACAGATGAGGAATTGCACTTCAGATGGATGAAGTAATTTGCCCAAGGTTACCCAGGCAGTCTGGGGCAGGGCAGGGATTCAAACTTGTCTCTTAACACCTTTCTTCTGCTCGTGGAGCCTGCTATGACTGAAATGTAAGAATTCATGCAGGAAAAAATAATCACTTGTACTTTCTGTCCCTCTTTGAGGTTGTGCTAGCATGTAATCATATGAAATTCAATGTTTGGGTGGTTTGATAAAGGAGTTTCAGCATAGCTGAAGGTCATCACTCTCTGCTTTCCTTCCCCTTCTGGGTGTTTTTACCCCCAGTAAATACAGGCAGGCCCAGTGTGTTGGTGATCACAGGATCAGCCTCATGTTTATCCCAGTTCTGGTCTCTATGTGCCACCATTCAGAATAAGACTCTGTCTTCAGGCCTCCCGACATAGTCTCAGCCTGTTTCAGCATCCTTGCCCCAGCCAGTCCCATCCCTGCGGTTTCTCCTGTGACCATGCAGTCTTCCTGCATTACAACTGGGGCACAAAGGAAGAGAACACACTTTCAAATGCGACAGTCAGTATGGCAGTCCCATGGATGTTGTGGTCTTGCTTGTGTAATATCCTAATGCATTTCCAGGCACAAGGTTGAGAGCTCCCTGTTACCTTACAGGCAGCTGCTCCCTGTTCATCTTGTGTAGCAGGTTTTAAAAAGACCTATTTCTCAGTCTTTGTGCTTTCCCGTGAGCGTTTGGCAAAGCAGTTTAGTAGCAGGCTGGAGAAGGCAGCATCATCCAAGGTAAGAGCTTGGACACTGCTAACAGCCTGCCCTGTCTGTCTGACTACTGGCTGACTGAACTCCTTCCCTGTCCATGTCTCCCTCTTACAGACACCTCCCACTAGGTTAAGCTGACACACCTACGTGGTAGAAAGCTTTTTAAGTACGTACAGCTCTCGGGGATTAGTAAGGGGCTGGTCTGTCTGTGGGTTCTGAAAGATCTGAGAGTTACCAGAGGTATCGGTGATGTGCAGTGATCTATGTGGTTCATGGCTGTGGTGAGCAAAGCTGTGATGCTCTTGTCTGCGCAGCAGAGCATGGGGTGTCAGCCATGTGGTGTAATCCTTTACACTGGCAGTGCTGTGAGGGTTTTGAGGTGTATCAGGTTCACTTTTTGGCACCACTGTCTACGAGTAGTAAGGGATTCACCAGTTCAGAGGGCTGGTGAACATGACCAACAGGGGTTTTGAGTCCAGGTGAGACATCACTGACAAACACATGAGATTTCAAATGTGTGACAGACAGGAGTATCTGGCTCTAGTGGAAGGTGGAGAAGGGTGAGGAATGTCATGCTGCATATGTTACCAGCCTGGCCAAGCTTTGCAGTGCCTGTGTTTGATGAGGACAGAGAGGCTTTTGAATGACAGGGGATAGAATAGATAGTGTGGTCTCCAGGCAAACTTTAAGGGATTTGGAGGGGTCCAGCTTCTTGTCCACGTGGTGCTTAAAGAGTCTGAGGCACAACATCTGGGCCTAAAGGGACAGTTGTCATCCTCAGCAGGTTCTTGTGGAAAAAACAAAATTTTAAAAATCCTGAGTCAGAGATTACTTTTGCTGTATTATCAGCCTGTAGCACTGAAACACTGCAAGGGTGAGTCTTACTCAGTGCTGTGCTGATTTATCTCACTAAACTGGCAGAAGGCAAACACAGAGTGGGGGGAAAAGCACCCTGAATATTCTTTTTATTTCTTTCATGTTTCCAGACTAGCAATTTTAAACAGTGTGAGCTATGCAGGGGAGAGGCTGAGACTGGGTGACTGGAGGCAAAACCAGGACCACTACAGAAGGAAGAGCAGGGACAGGTAGCAGGCTGGAGACATCTTTCCTAATAGCCACAGTACAAAATACACCTCTTAACTGCACAAGTCAAGTAGGTGGTCTCACAAACATGTTACATTAGTATCTCAGGCTTCCAGAAAAATGAAAGCTGCAAAATTTTAATGAAGAGTTTGTCAGTAGTCTGGGGAGCAGGATTTGTCTTCCTGCTCTTTGAAGAGCCATTAAGTAAGGGTGGGAGGATTGATTCATCTTGGAGCTGGTCACACACTGCCTTGCTGTAAATCCTTTGGAAACAGTGGAGCAGGGGTTGGGCAGGAGGTAGCAACACATTTCTTTGCTGCACTGAGCCTGGGACAGTGCCATTGCTATCTCATCTTCTCTATGGCTGAAATTTTATGGCAATAAATAAATAAATAAATCCTTGAATAAAAACCCTAAAAACCCAACTTGAGTATCTGGGTAAAGAGGCTGAGAGTGGGTTGAGCTTTTTGTCTATGGAAGTATGCAAGTAGCTATTCTGTGCTCGCTTTCCCCTTCTTATTCAAATAAGATGACACTGCCCCATCTCAGTTGCATATTTTTAGTACTTGCATGCTTGCAGCCTCCTAGGCGAGGGACTTCTGTGGTTAACTAACAAGATAAAGGTGCCAGCCTCGCTGTTCAGCGAATTACTTCAGTTCTTCTTCACTGAAAATAACATGGCAGAGAAAACATGAAACATGGCAGAGAAAATGCATCTGAGAAACTGCACAGTGCTTTCAATAAATCCTGGCTTCAGGTGTATGAAAACTGCTGTAAGATTTTATTTCCTTGCTGTATTTTAGCATGATCTCTTGTGAGGCAGTTGAGCTTGTGTTGCTGTGGTTCAAATTCTTCTTACTCAGTAACTTTTGAACCCATTGGTGCATTTGAAGCAAGCTAGATGCAGATCTTGGAATTATTTGATCTTACAAATTATACTTATTGTAATAACAATTAATATTAAGGTCCTATAAATTCCGTAAGTAATTAGTGTTGGAAGTCACAGAACTGATGCTAGAAGCCATTGTGGAGTGGGAAGTCCTTAAGAGCCAGTCTTTGCTGGCTCTGCTGTTATGGATTTGCTTATTTCCATGCTAGACAGAGCCAAGGGGACTTGTGCGTGTCCAGCAATGACTGAAAGTCAAAATGCAAAAAAGTTATCAAGGGAGGCTTTCAAGTACATTTTAGTATTGTGTTACTTCTTTCCAGGTGCACCAGATTATTTTTTTTTCCTTTCTTCTACCTCCAAATGAGGCCATATCCTCCTATTTCCTATATTTTGCCAAAACTGAAAGTCATGTTTCTTGTAATGCCAACTTGTGTCTGTGACGTGCTGTGAGTCACTTCACCTAAGATTCCTGACCAGTTGTTGGATGACGAGGCTGAACTGATTAAATAAATCCCCAGTTTGGTTGCCAATTAAACAAGGAAGACTTGGCCAAACTTCCCAAATCTGGCTTAGCCAGCAGCTACCATTAGCTGAATTCCTTTGATGTTTCTACTGGTTTCAGCCACCTTGCCCTTGCTGTGGGCCAGCCTGGGGCTATAGACAGAGGCAAATTGCAGATGTGACTTTTTCTGGTATGCACTCACTTGCATTAGGTAGTAGGGTGGAGGCATCTTTCAGACAGACATGCACAGATACAGAAATGGCAGGTGCAGCAAAATGAAGATTGGGGGAAGGAAATGGGGATTTGCAGGGAGACCTTTGAAAAGGCTGTGATTAATTGTGTTGGAGCTGCTGATCAGTTTGAGCCCTTTAGAGGAAGCAGACAGCTGTCGAATGCTGTCCCAAGAGAAAGATTGGATTTTTTTGAACAGCTGTAGCTCATCCTCAGGTAGAAAAATCAGGCGAAGTGAGCAGCGCTGCTGCAGTACCAGCCCAGCTTGCACCGTATCCAGATAATGAGAACTTGCACTGCGCCAACTTACAGCCCCAGCTGTATGTCCATTTTGCTTCACTCATCTGCTTCTCCTTCCTATGATCCCTGCCTAAAAGGGACTTGTGACTGTGGTGATAATTATATCTTTCTACATATGTCTTCATATTCTGCTCCTTGAAGTGTCTGAAAGCTTCCTCTTTGATGTGATTCAGCTCACCAGAATACATTATACTTTCCCAAAACAAGTACTGTGTGTGTTATAATTACTGCAGAAGTGCTGAGCATTTTCAAGTGCTTTTTATCATCCCCAAATGTGGAAATAGATGACTTGGCACTTTCTTTTTACTGCCAGCTGCTCAAGAGGCCAGTTCTGGATTAGTAGCGCACAGGCAAATCCATTGCAAAGGATATGTCTGTGGTGGCTACACAGCACTGGTATTAAACCCCATGACTGCATAATCCTAGAAATTGTGGGTTTTCTCCTACCTTGTATATAGACTATTGGTTTGTGGTTGTTTTTTTTTTTGTTTTTGTTTTTTTTTTTTCTCTCCTTGGTTTTCTAGTTGCAATCGGTTCTTGACCAGTTACTGACACTGGGCCGCAGTGCCTGGTAGAATCATGGAGTTGTTTAAGTTGGAAAAGACCCTTAAGATTGAGTCCAACTGTTAACCCAGCACTGTCAAGCCCACCGCTAAACCTCGTCCCTGAGCACATCATCTACATGGATTTTAACTACATCCAGGGATGGTGACTCAGCCACTTCCCTGGGCAGCCTGTTCCAATGCTTCACAGCCCTTTTGGTGAAGAAATCTTTCTCGATACCCAATCTAATAGTTCCGTGGTGCAACTTGAGGCAGTTTCCTCTTGTCCTGTCCCTTCTTACTTGGGAGAAGAGACCCCCACCTCATTACAACCTCCTTTCAGGTAGCTGTAGAGTCTGATAAGGTCATACCTGAGCTTCCTTTCCTCCAGTCTAAACAACCGCAGTTGCTTCAGCTGCTCCTTATCAGACTTGATCTGTTCTGGAGATTTTAAAGTGGGGTAGACATCATCTAAGCTAACCAGCATAACCAAGACCAGGAATTCTGCCTAAGAGGGCTCCTCTATCAAGTGTTTGAACCAGACTTTTTTTTCTTTTAATTTATAAAAAAAGGCTTGGTTTTCAGAATTGTACTCAAATTACCCTGTCACTATCTACAGATGAATTTCTGTCTCCAGAATGTAGCTTCGCTTTTCAACTTTCAATAAAAGTATTGAGAACTATTTGCTGCAAAAAATAAGTATTTCAAATTAAATCCCTAATGAGAATTCTCCAGAGATACAGCTCCCTAAAGAGTTTAATTCAATTTGTTGTCCTTAGAAAGAGAGCATACAACCTACTAATTTAGGGAATGGGACATAGACTTTGCTGAGCTGCACAACCATATTATGAACACAATAAAGGCAGAAAATTCTTTGCATACAATTAAAAAAAATAAAATTTCACTAAGCCCTTAATAAACTAATCACTAAGACTAATTCCTGAAACACAGAAACTTCTCTTGCTAGATTTGCTCTTTGCAGTGAGCCACTTTACCTGAAGATGTTTGTGGTTTGCTGAAGAAACTACTACTTCTGGTTAATGCTACTTTTCAAAAATAACGCTGGCCCTTAGTAGCTGCAAATGCTCAAGTGTCAGATTTAATGACAATATATCAATCTGACTAATGAAAGACAATACTTCTCCCTAAAAGCAAGTTTTGCTTGCAGAAGGTTTGCAGCTTATTAAAAAATGCACTTATCTCAAATGAGGAATGCTCCCAAATGAGTTTGATATTACTCGCTGCTTTGGGATTCTCCAGGGGACAGAAAATCCTGTTTTACTTGCCAGTAAAAAAACCTCTTCTGAGATTAATGAATATTTTTACTCCAAGTAATGTTGCATCAGTAACAGTCAGTTACTTTCGTTGTTTCAGACGGAGGCCAATTCTGATACGTGCATCCAAGGATTATAGATGGTGGAAGCTACCTGATCTTGGCTCACACAAGTTCATTTTGTTGTTAATAGATACTGTTTTGGCCTTTAACCCTTTCATACTGATTTGTTTGGGTTTTTTGTTTGGATTTTTTTTTGTTTGTTTGTTTTTTTAATCTTGTATATATTGCTGGCTGTTTCATGTATTTCAAACACTAGTTGCAATAGTTCTTCTTCCAACCTCTTTTTCTCAGGATATGAGGTAGTAATGTTGTGGTCATTGTGTGTGTGTGTGGTGCTAGTCTCATTCTCTCCAGAATTTTGAATCTCTTGGAATCTCAATTGAATTTGGAATGAAATTCAAAGAGATTGTCTTTTTGCTAGTTTTGTGCATAGAGCAGACAGGGTAAGGAGAGAATTCCTCAGCACCTGGCTTTGGGAAAATCTATAGTGTCAGCTCAGCCCCTACTAGACTTCAGAGGAAGAAGCAGCAGATGGCCCTTATCTATTTTCTAATGACAAGAAATGCTTCAGTCTGAGTTTCCATCATCTTGGATACCAAAATCTAGGTAATTGCAGGAGATGAAACTGTAGGAAACCAGGGTATCTGTTGGAATCAATTATGGTTTTCCCAAATTATTTGTTCTATCACAGTTATTTCCCTATTAGTTTTATGTGCCTAAGCTTTTTGGGGGTTGTATGCATGTGTAGTGAATGTGAAAGGAAGTAGTAACATTATGGAAAAGCATGTGTGTCATATTTCTATCCAGGAAGAAAAGCAAGGATCCTGTTGTTCATGAAGTATCTTGATTCTGAGTGATTACAGCAAAAAGACTGACAATATTTTGGTGGATGTAGGAAGAGGTCTTGTGTGCTAGAGTGCCTGTGTGAGCCTGGGGAGAAGGGCTGGCTTTTCTCGGGCTGGACAGAGGGGCTAGCTAATGGGGCTGGTGTTCTACTTGTTGATATCAGGGCTTGTTCTGAGCCCATTGTAACAGTCCAGATTGGTGTGCGTTGGTGCTTTAAAATAAATTTACAGATGAGTGGCTTCTATTCACCACAGAGCTGACCTGGGTTTGATTAGGGATGTTATCTCTGACTTGAACCCTGCCTATGTATGCACACATCCACGTGTGGGGTTGACAGAGCCCTAACTTGAGGAGAGGGGTACTTTCATTGTCAGATGGTTGGCATGTGAAGGTGATGGCTGTGACATGATCCTTAATGATGGTGACTCATTGGGCTATCATGGACATCTCATTACTTTGCCTGTGACCCCTTCTCTCAAGCAGAAGTGAAGGTGGGAGCAGATAATGAATGATGTTGAGTGAAACTGCAGCCAAAGGAGGAATGTGCGGGTTTCCTCTGTAAGATCATTTGCTTTAATACTTAATTGTGGCTAACTAACTGCATCTGCTTTCAGTATGGTGTCCTTCTGAATGATGGCATCTTGTTTTCAAGACTTTCTCAGATATCCTGAAAACCCTAAAAATTACCTGCTCTGAAGAAGGGACAGTTGCTGGTCTTTAGATTTACTACCTGAGCTGGGATGTCACTGGCAAATGTGACGAACAGGGGTGATGGGACTGCTAAAAATGTAGCAGGAGATTTGGGCACAGGGACACTCCTCTGGATTCAGAATGTAGGTCTGGAAAGGACCTGTTTGAAGCCAGTGCTGTAGCATGGCTTGTGCTGCTTTGTGTGGGATTAAGTAAAACTGGAAGCTTGGTTGGTTTACTCTTTGAGGAGCAATTTGAATATTGTGTTGCAGGAAGCTGTTAGGGCTATCTGTTTTGTGCCTTATATTTTCATTCTTAACCTCTATAATCTCTAGTGTTCTGCTGAGGAAATAGCAGAGGTTGGAAAAGACAAGAGTATCATACCAAAATGATGCTGTGGTGCTTTTAAATGGTTCAAGTCAAATAATAATTTAAATTCTGGTTCGTGATAGAGCTGCATTCCAAAGCTAGGCTCAGCACAACAGAGGTAGGTGGTCCTGTCCCTGCCATGCAGTACCTGGGATATGCTTTGTGTCCTGCAGATTGCAGAGATGTCTTTAGGTGGCTTTAAGTTATTCCAATATATTGTGCCTATGGGTCCCCTTTCACACCTCTTAATTGGTGAGAAGGTGGCAGAGTCCTCTCTGTGTTATTCATGCAAGGTGTAACAACTCCTACTTTAGTTCTGTTTTACATTTCTGTTGTAGCAATAAGGAAGGACTGAATGCAGGTTGGGATCTAATATTTAAAGCTGTTGCTGGAAATCCACCAGAAACCCACTGAGCCATAGAACAGCAAAACTGGGAGAGTAATTCCACTGTGCTTACCTCTCTGGTCTTAGGCTTTCTGCTAGGCATCCATGTTGGCCCTTGCTGGAGATGGGTTTCCTGCTTAGATGGACCTTCAGTCTGACATTGCAAGATTTGTCTTGCTTTAACTTTCACTTGCCAAAGGCAGTGTTAATCCCTGTTGTGAACAGGGTTTTAAATGTTTGGAGATTTAATTGCCACTTTGTTCAGTGCATGTTATCTTTTGCTAGATGCATGTAGTAATACCATATAACAGTCTGGATAGAATAATGGTAATGGGTAGAAGTAGTTTTGTGCTGGGAGGGTTGCCTTTACAGGCTTTAAGATCTCTTTCACCTTTTATTTGAGCTCTAGATGCATGCATCTGCTAGACTTTGGAGATGCTTTGGACATGTCTTGACAGGAGTTTTTTATTTTGTGGAGGATTTATCCCTAGAAAGAAATATTTTGTGTGAACAAATGTTAGGCTTTCCACTAGGCTGGTGTTTTGAGCTAATTCCTTATACTTGGAGTTTGACGCTGGTCTTAACAGAGA
Source organism: Falco punctatus (assembly GCF_963210335.1). NCBI lineage: Eukaryota > Metazoa > Chordata > Aves > Falconiformes > Falconidae > Falco > Falco punctatus. The sequence continues at coordinate 40,171,224 of NC_137587.1, read as the reverse complement.
CCTTGAGCTCAGGGTTGAATGGCTGTTCTTTGCTTTTCTTCCTTTTAATTTTTCATATTGAATGGTCTTCTGTTCATCCAGGTGCAGACAGGGAGAACTCTGAGTGGTCAGGGAAACCAGCCTGTACAGCCCAAGCCGTAAGGCCCCAGTGCATTTGGCAAGGCATTTCATTGTTCTGTCCATAGCATAGTTCCTTGGGTTTTCCCCATAACTTTGACTTTACCAGGAATTATGGTAATGTCCAGTCACAGTCTACGGTGTTTTATTCATAAGGAGGCCCTGCAACTGCAGAGGAATCTTGCCTCATGAGGACTGTGTGTCTTCAAGATATTTTAGTCAATTAACAATGGTTTATTCCCTTCCTTTGTAAGTGGGTAAGATGCATATGTGGATCAAGAAGGTTTAAAAAATTTTGCCCTCTTATGTTTTACACTTTCAGGAGTGCATGCGGCCAGCTGGATGCAAGTAGCTGTCAAAGACCTGTTTGTGAACCTGAGAACAGTTCAGACTTGGATTGCTGAGGGCTGGGCCTGGTGAACTTTGCATCACAGAGAGGTTCAGATGAGACTGTCGGTCGTTGGGCTCACTGAGGGTTCAGCGCCGAGATGCACTCAGAATAGATCTCCTCCCAGCTGGGAAGCAAGAGGTGGTACTTCTGCCTTGACTGGATACTACACAGTATCCATATCATGGTGTGTAAATCATTAGTACCTTGGAGATGGCTTTTTAGTGTAACTCAGAGGAAACAGCACTCTCAGACTTCCCTGGGATTTTTTTGTAGTGTTGCCTCTGCAGCTCTACCCTTCTGGAGGGGCAATCTGATCTTGTCTCTCAGAAACACCGATCTGCTTGGCCTTGGCACTGTTTTAATCTTGGTCAGTTCAGTGATGTAGTTAATGAAACAGACCCACGAGTGTGGTGCAGCTGAAGGGAGGAAGCAGTCGGAAGGGAGAGCATGGCATGAATAGTTGTATGGGAAGGGAAGGGATGGAAACACTTGAAACTGGCTTTTCTGCCCAAACCAGCACCTTGTCAAACTGTCCCTAGGGCGTGAGTCAGATCTCTGCAGCCTGGCTGGGCTGGATGTGGGAAACAGATCCACAAGCTGCCATGGCTCATCTTGACTGTGTCCCACTGCAGTCACTGCTGTGGCAAGCCAAGAGCTCAGCTGAGCAAAGCAACCCAGCAGTGAGTGTGGTAGCATCAGTCACAACAGCTCTCACATGTTCACAGCAGGTAGTCTGGTTTATATAAAATTGATCTCGTTTGCAGGCAGTGAGCTTGCTGCCCTGTCAGCTGCAGCAGGGAACAGCTCCATGCTGGCAGTTTCATTCTGGAGTTAACCATAGAATCATTTATGTAGGAAAACACCTTTGAGATCATCACGTCCAACTGTTAACCCAGCACCACCAAGCCCACCACTAAACCCTGTCCCCAAGCACCACATCTACGCATTTCAAAAACACCTCCAGGGATGGTGATTCCACCACCTCCCCTGGCAGCCTGTTCCAGTGCTTCACCACCCTTTCAGTGAAGAAATTATTCCTGATCCCCAATCTACACCTCCCCTGGCACAACTTGAGGCCATTTCCTCTTGTCATCTGGGAGCAGAGACCGACCCCCACCTGCCTACACCCTCCTGTCAGGCAGCTGGAGAGAGCGGCAAGGTCTCCCCTCAGCCTCCTTTTGTCTGGGCTGACCCCCTCCCCCCTGTTCCCTCAGGGGCTCCTCGTCAGACCTGTGCTCCGGACCCTTCCCCAGCCCCGCTGCCCTTCTCTGGACACGCTCGAGCACCTCTGCGTCCCTCTTGAAGTGAGGGGCCCAAAACTGAACATGCTATTCAAGGTGCAGCCTCACCACTGCCGAGCAGAGGGGGGCCATCACTGTCCTAGTTCTGCTGGCCACACTGTTTTGTATGCAAGCCAGGATGCTGCTGGCCTCCTTGGCCACCTGGGCACAACTGCCAGCTCACATTTGGCCAGCTGTTGACCAACACCCCCAGGTCCTTTTCTGCTGGGCAGCTTCCCAGCCACTCTGCCCCAAGCCCGTAGGATTGAGTGGGGTTGTTGTGACCTGAGTGCAGCGCCTGGCACTGAGCCTTGTTGAACCTCATAGGACTGGCCTTGGCCCATTGATCCCACCTGTCCAGATCCCTCTGTAGAGCCTTCCTACTACCCTCAAGCAGATCTACACCCCCCCTCCCAGCTTGGTGTTGCCTGAAAACTTACTGAGGGAGCACTTGATGCCTTTATTCAGATCGCCAATAAGGATACCAAACAGAACTGACCCCAGTACTGAGCCCTGGGCAACACCACTTGTGACTGTTTGCCAGCTGAATGTAACTTGGTTTACCACTACTCTTTGGGCTTGGTCATCCAGTCAGTTTTATATTCAGTGTACAGTATGCCCATCCATGGCCAGAGTGCTGGCCATGAGTAGCCATTTTCTCCAGGAGAGTGCTGTGGGAGATGGTGTCAAAGGCTTTACTAAGGTTCAGGTAGGTAACATCCACAGCTTCATCCACTACTTGGGTCACCTTTTTGTAGAAGGACGTCAGGTTAGTCAAGCAGGACCTGCTTTTAATAAACCCATGCTGCCTGGGCGTGATCCCAGTTGTCCTGCACGTGCTGTGTGATTGCATTCGGGATGATCTGCTCCATAACCCTCCCAAGCACCAAGGTCAGACTGACAGACCTGTAGTTTCCTGGATCCTCCTTCCTGTCCTCCTTGTAGATGGGCATCATGTTGGCTAACATCCAGTCTTCTGGGACCTTCCTGTTTCCTGGTTAGGCAGGACCGTCAATAAATGATGGAGAGTGACATGGTAAGCTCTTTTGCCAGCTCCTCTGTACCCTTGGGTGGATCCCATCCGGCCCCATAGACTTGTGCATGTTGAACTTGGGCTCTGAATGCTCCGAATGCTCCTCCTCTGCCTTGAATTCAAACTTAGTTTCTTCAGTCTTTGGGTCTGACAACTACCTATGGTTCACAAAACTTGTCACATCTGAGTAAAGTAGGGTTAAAGTGCTTCAGAGAACATAATCTGAAAAAAAAGTACAATGCTGATTTGCAAGGGTGTGGCTGACAATGCCAAAGACAAAGCACTGGAGAACTGAGCCTGCTGTCTTGCAGTGTTTCTTAGAAGATGAGCACACAGGTGTGATATACAGGAGTGGGTTCGGCGCCTGTGCTTGGATTTATCTGCATTTAAACACGTAGTTCAGTGTTTGCTGTTCTCCACTGCCTTGGCGAGGCTGGGACTTGTGTGATCTGAAGCGCTTTGCACATCACTTCGGCAATGCGGGATTTGTTGACTTCTTGCTGTGGGAATGTGCACTGATTTCATGCCTGCTGTATGAGATGTAGCAGCTCTAAAAAAGTAATGCAGCTCCCCTGATGCTAAACATTTTGCAGTGTCTGTGGGTTGTACAGAGATACTGGATAAGATGAAAATAAGGCATATTTAGAGTAGTAGTTTGACCTTATATTGCTGCCAGCCTTCCTTCTAGGAAGCCCAGCTGCAAAAGCTCAAATAGTCTCTAGTGGTGCTTGCCAGCCAAGTAATTTTTTGAATGAAGCAGTGAGTGTCTGCTTGCTCCTGAATCCTGTCAGGGACCAGTAAAAAATACCACTGAAAATTCATATAGGCTTTACTGGATTTTCCAGTAGGCCCTACACTCTCGCTTACAGAAATTTTCCACTTATTAGAAATACCTTGGTCATGTGAGCTGAAAGAACATAGGACTACAAGGGCACAGGGTATAACTGCAGTCTTTTAACATCTCTCTGCTCCCAGGAGATGGTTGTGCTGATCTGTGCCAGCTTCTACAAGGTGCCTCTACTGATCACAGGCTGTTGAGCAGGGTAGCGTCCCAGCTTAATCAATCAGTCCTTGGTATATCTAGTATAGTTGTCTATATCTATTTATAGCCTGATACCATGTGTGCCAGACACGTGTCCCAGATTGTGTCTGGGAATATATTTGATAATAGAGTTACAACAGGCATAGAATTTAGATGGCTCTCTGCTGTCGCTGTGGTTCATACTTCTGTTTCTTAAGGATGTAGAAACACAGGGATGCTGCTGCAGCAACAGTAATAGCCATCTTTGGGGCCTCAATGTATTTACTTACAGGGTGACCCTATCTGTGATTGTACCCTTGACTGGAAGTGAGGAATGGACTAGCAGCCATTTCAAGAGATACAGGTACTGCTGTACCTGATTTTGGGGAAGATTTTTGTAGAGAGACAGTGAATGTGGCTGTTGCATGAGCCTGTATAGGATATGGGGGATGCCAGGTAGATGTGTATGTTGCAGGTGTACAGGCATACCTGCCTGGTTTGTAATTCTTTGTCGCTTGCAACTGTGACATCAAGACTAGATGTCCTCAATTTGGGAACACAAACCCAAGGCTGAACTAAAGCAGAAAGCCCTGCTTTGTGTGAGCAGACAGAATGGATTTTCCAATGGAATTGCTTTAAAGGCAAAGAAATTGTAAACTCATAAAAAATCTCCAAAGTTTGCTCTTGCCTTCAGCTATAGAGCTGTGAGGCCTGGAGTGATGCCTTGTGACCCTCCTGCCTGCAAACTCTGGGACTTTTGGCTTAATACAAACTTGGCAAAAATATTGGCAGTTGTTAAATTACTATCTTGGTCATCTCAGTCAAGATAGCTCATCTTCATAACAGAGGTGTGTGGGAGAGGGGGATAGAGAATGTCTGAAGAGAGAAGTGTGAGAGGAGTACAGAGAATGTCTGACCTGGCAGGAGATGAGAGAACAGCTGGGTATTGTGAAGTAGAGTAAGAAAGATAAACATGGTTATCTAGTAGCAAATAGGTGTCTGCATGCTTGTAGTGATACGTAACTGCATGAATGGTTTCTGCCCTGAGCCTGGTGGTACATATATAGAGCTGGAATTTGTATTTGGGGTCAGAGATATAAATATGAGCTTCTCTGTACAGTGAAGTGTCTCTGGTTGCACCACAACCTGAGTCCGTGCCTTCATATGCCACAGAGGTGGACGAGACTGCAGATGAACGCTTGAGTGCGCATTGCATCTGCATTGAGAGGGAAGATCTGACTACAGAGAAGGATAATTGATACATCGACTAATTTTTCCCCCACTGCTTTCTGGTTTTCTCAGTCGCAAGTGGAGAACTTCAGCTGTAGCTAGTCTATGACCACTTCAGCTCCTTCAGCTTGAAATGATAGGGAAGGAGTTTGCAAGATGATTCATGGAAGGTTGTCGTTTTTCCAGAATTTCATGTAGAGATGGGACTGTGGCAGAAGCGGAAGCAGGGTTTCTGCACTTTGGTAGAAAAGGGATAAATCTGTAGAACAAGGCATCATCTGTTCTTTTGCTCTGAGAACAGCTTGTTTTTTTCAGAGATCTGTTCCTTCACATGGGAGAGGTTTGTAAACAAAAAAAAAAAAAAGGGCAGGGGGAAGAAGAGTTAAAACTCCCTGCATAACCTACAGTTCCCACTGGTCCTAAATAAAATGAGATGTAAGCACCTCTCTGACTTTAAATAGCCCATGGGTAATCAGCCCTCAGAGTCTGGTGATAGCATCAGTAACAGTGATTGGATTCAGGGAATTAAACAAAAGAACCAAATCTGTGCTGCTTTCATCTGCATTGGAGTGGCTGAGGGAAAAATCAATACTTGTTAGCTAAATAGGGACAATATTGTCACTGCTGAAAGTTATTTTCCATTCTCTGTACTCTGGAGCTTGCGAGTGATGCAGAGTCTGTTCAGCTGAGCCTTTGCAAAGGAGACAGGATGATTTGGGGGTTAAAGACTGAAAAATGGGTCTGAGGTTTGGTTTTAGTTCTCTGCTGTTCCACAAGCACCTTATGTGACCTTGGGAGTTATTCTTAAGCTTTCTGCAAAGTTTAGACAACATGTCTCTTATGTACTGCACTCGTTCAGTTGTGGAGTGATTGTGGGCTGGTAGTGTCTGTTTATGACCAAGTTCAACTAAGTAATTTTCTTTTGTTCCTGGTGGACTTGGATCTTTCTCAGTTTTGGTTTGATGACAGTGTCTCATCCTTTGGTGACTGAAGCTGCTGTATGAGCTTGCTACTGTCTACTTTTACTGGTTAAACTGGGAAATCAGAGGGGCTGCTAAAACTTTTTGATGACTCTGGTTGTGGCCAAGAGGCCCTGGTTTGTCCCTTTCTGCAACTTTTCAGTATAAACTCAAATAACTTTGCTGACAGCCAGGGAAAGTCTCTACTGTTCCTCTGTGCTAGCTATAGTCTGTACCGCCTTAACTGGCTACACACTTTTCTGTGGTTTTATAATTGAGACACTTTCAAGGGTTTGGGTTTTTTTCACTGACTCTGCTATGTTGACGGTGACCTTATCTGCAGTTAACTTTGCCTTTTGGATTCTTGAAGAGAAGCATGGATTTAGGCAGTCCAAAGGAATGATTAAGCTAATCTTCATGCAAAGGAGACTGCCTACTCTTCCTATCTTGGGTTTGAGAAATTCTATTATACGACAGCATATCTCTGAGGAAGGATTTGAGTGATGATGTTAGCAGCCCAACTTACAATGTGGGGTTTTTTTATTAATAATTGCACATGATAAGCCTTTTGTCAGTAAAGTAGAATTTTCTTCTTGGAGAAGGAGTTCTATCATTTGTTCTGTTGCAACATGAAAGCATTTTGCAGTTTTCTCTCTGCGGACTTTAACTGTCAGTGTCTGTGGCTTGGTGATTATTTCCACTTTGAACCCAGGGTACACCTGAGCCAGAGCTGTTGCTAGGAGGTTTACAGGTACTTTACAGTCACAGTTATTCTCCATGGACTTCTTGCAGTGTATCTGATAGAGCTGTGAGGTCTCTGATCACTAGTCAGTTCTTTGGGACAATGCCTTTGGGTCTTCAATATGTCCCTTCCTACAAAGCTTCCTGCCAAAATAATTCTTTTCAAAGACACTGAGAACCTTAGTCCAAAGCCACTTGATGTCTTAGAGCTCTCAAAAGCCTTCAAACTGTGGCATTTCAGCCAGTTTGCTACTTCATGTATTTCCCACAGGACAGTCACAGCTAATCTCTTCTGAGACCTCATTAGAAGATGCAAAGATTTTCCTCTGTGGACTTACAGCTGGGCCCTGTATCCTGGCAGCAAGAGGGTCCCTGCTAGCTGTCATTCATCTTTCTTTCCTACCCTTCTCTTCCAGCACATCTGCAGAGACCTCTTCTAGGCCTGCTGGGGACACCTGAACCCAGGTAGCCTCGAAGTACAAGGTGTTGTCAGGACAAACTCCTTTGCTCACTGTTTCAGCTTTCTGTCATGAAAGCTGAAGCTATGTTTCAGCTGACTGTCCCCCAGGGTGGGATGTAGCTTTCACCAGGAGACAGCATCCTTTCTTCTTCCAGCCAAACAGTTGGAGTGATGTGAGACATCTCAAGCTGTCCTGTCATAAACTTGGAGAGATCTGGCTGAACTTTGTGCCAGCTAGCTCTGGTTCAAGAATGTTTTGTGCTCAGCAAGGGAGATGATCTCTGGCAGTTGTGTGCTGCTTTGTAACATGGAGCAGTGCTGGCGATTGAATGCTGCTTTGTCCCTGTGGACTGAGGTCAGGAGGGATGAGAACAGAGCAAAAGTCTCCTGACAAAACATTTTTTTATGGGAAAGACATGGGATCACAACATTGCTGGAACCTTCTGGAGTGCAGCAGGATGCAGCAAACCCTTTGTCAGAACTTCCTGCATCTGTGGAGGAGGGAGGCTTAAAAATTGGGCTTTCTTCACATCTTTGGAGCAGTGGTGGCTTCGGGGCTGTTGCAAAATCTGTATGGTGCAGTGTATGGTTGTAGCAAATCTTCCTGAAGGACCTCCGGACAGCGTCATCTTTAGGGTGTGCGACTGTCTGCAGTGTCAGCCTTTAAGGGATACATTATACCATGTACAGGGCAGTAGCAGTGTCTTGAGAGGATTGCTGTTTGCTGTGCTGGGTGGCTTGGAAGAGCACACAGGTACTATAACAAGTCTTGAAAAACTCTCTTGCCCTGCTGGCTCTGAGATACTCTGTCTCTTACCTTCACAGGCAAAGCTTTCGTGCAAACGTACTATGTCTGCTGGAGCTTTTGCTCTTCAAGCCAGTTCTCCTCAGTGTTCTTCCTCCTTTCCGTTTTCCCTCTTTTATTCTGTATTCCTCTTCTGTGCCGATTTCCACTGTTTCTTACCTGCCTTCTAATGAATTTTTATGGTTCCTCTGCTTTTTCCTCCTTATAACCCCTGGTATCTCCTTCTCACCAGGTGCTATGTGGTCTTTGTGCTAGCTTTTGCATTTGTTTCCAGACTATATCTACAGTCATTGAGGTGGTGTTTGTAAAGCTGTCTTTAAAGTCATGCCTGGGCCTGAAGTCTGCCACGTGGTACATTTAAAACATCTGCTTTTAAAAATAATGACAAGAAAGCTTAGGATCATCTGCTTTGTTTTTACAGACAGAATATCAGCAGACTGCTGGGTTGGTCAAAATTATGTGGTCATTAAATCACTGTGATGTTTTGCATTGTCATGTTGAAGTTCTACCACCTGACCCTAAAAATTTGTGCTTTCAATTTTGCAGGTGCAGGCAAACTGTCACATTATGTTAAATAGATTGATTAAATATTCTGCTTAGTTGTGCTCAGTGAGGCAAGTGCTACCAAAACTGGATCATCTTCTGTGCTGAAACATCCTTTTCATTCCTAAAACTTCTTTTAAGAAATCAGAAGGCCTGTTTAAGCTCAGTCTTGAGCATTCAAAATTGGCTGAATTTTGCCAAACTTTATTCTTTTCTTGAAAGAGTCACTTGATCTGCAGTATGCATAAATTTAGTAGTGGTTAAACCAAAGTGGCATCAGGTACATGGTGGAGGCTGCACAGCAAGTTTATACTGTGCCCTTGAAAGTTTGTGATTCCTGCTGATGCTGGTGTGAATCCTGCTGATTGCTGTTTGTAAGTGAAGCAAGAATTCGGCAGTTGTTTCCACGTTGGCTAGACAGCCTGGCAGTTGGAGAGATCGCTTGTACTTGGGTGTCACGAGGGCTGACAGCTTCCCCGGTAGCTGGAGCTGCTGCAAAGCTTCCATTTTAATGTTGTTTTTTTTTTACAGAAATTGTACTCTTGAATTTAAACCTTTCTTCAGGCAAAGGTGGATGCAGGTGCAGGCAATTGCTAGCTGCACTGTTGCTGATGGGAATGGGTACTACTGTATCCAGTCAAGGGGGGCAATTGCACTGATGTCAGTCAAGTAACTACTTTAACCAGGTGATTGAAACTGCTAAACAAACCTACCTGGTCAGAAAAATATGTTTTAAAGTCACAGCTCAAGCCTTCACTTCTTTGAGCCTTGTCTTAAAGCTTTGACTGGTATCTTAACATTGTAACAGAACCAGTTTCTAGGAAGTGTGTTACTGCCTTCCTCATCTTTTGCTGCTTTTGGCAAAACAGATGGATTTCAGTATCTCCTTGGTATAGCATTTGCTCTAGATTCCCCCACCCCACAGACACTTTCACAGGTTCTTTTTCTCAGAGAAGACAGATGAATGTGATCAGAAAACCTCTGACAAACTTGCACAGCCCCTGCAAAAAAACCCTTGGCCCTTGACTCGTCTTCAGAGCAGCGTGCAGAGGTGTACAACTTCTGATGAAGTAGCCCAGTCGACTGCACATACACAACTGTTTTACAGCTAGATGAGCTGAGGTGATTTTTATAAGCTGCTCATTTTTTGAAGATGGACATATTAATCTATTGTTTACAGGCAGTTTTTCAAACTTACTTTATTGTCATGTTGGCTTCTGAGTGAAAGGTGCCTGTTTGAAACCAAAGGGCTTTGAAGATATTCCTGTTCAAATATTTATGGCTGTGTCCAAACAACTTAGGCTGCATTGATGTTGCTGTGCTCATTTTTCGTACTGACTGGATAGGTCTTGTGGTCTTTATCAATTTAAGTGGAACATGGGCCATCTTTGGATTTACTTGGGCTTTTTAGGGATATGATAGAAACTCCCGGGTGCATCTTTGCGGTGCCCAGCTGGGGACCTTCTGGTCCCACTGGATTTTCCTACAATCCTTGTCACAACTAGGATGGAGGAGCTGGTCAGGGCAGTCCTTTTCTTTGAGGTAAGTTTGTAGCTTTGATAGATAAGTTATAGGTCTGGGCATCATTAGCTGCCCACAGCTCCCAAATGTATTTCTCACATTGCAGTATCAGAGTGCTGGAGTACTGGGAGTTACCTGAATCTCCTGCCCTGTTGTTTACTAATGCTCAGGGAGGTCAGTAGCTTGTCGTCGTCTTCCACAGTTTGCTCATGTCATGTGTAGAGAGTTAGATTCCAGGCTGTGTTTTCAGGTGGCTTTGTTCCCAGTGTACTATATTGTTTCCCTCTTCCCAAATGGAATTACTCTTTCTTCTTGAAAATTGAGTTTTCAACACTGTTCTAAGTTGTTTGGTGAAAAGCTAGAAGAGATGAAACACTGCACATTGTGCTGCTTGCGTAGGACCTACAGGGAGTGGATATGTATATTGAGCTGGCGGGTAATGTCCAAAGAGCCGTGCCAGGTCACGTAAATTAGAACAGCCATTTAACTGCTGTAAATTGCTGTGGCTTAGGTCAGGCTGAGATCAACTGTGATTAGAGAATTGTGGAGCTGAGAATAGCGCTCTGATTTATGCTAAGAATATTATTCTGGAAGCAAAATTTGAATTGCTATTTTTAATGGGTTCTTGAGACAAAAACATCTAGGTGAGGGCTGGTTTCCTAACAGTTTGTATTAAATCTGTTGTTGATGTTCTGGAGCTTAAATATGTTTACAGCTTCTATAACTGAAAGAAAGAATAGTCTCAGAATATTTTACAGATATGTTGAATATCAGCTACAATATGACAGCAGTAAGCACATCAGACTGTGGGCTACTGGAATCGTTTATATCTAATACATGCAGAGGCTTTGTACATCACTGGGCTTTGTGCCTGACAACTGCAAGGATGTTAATTATTATGCTATAAATCATCAATTGAAGTATCTTGCAATACTGTTATTAAGCCAAATTCCAAGGCCTTTGCTAGGTCATTAAGCAAAAAGTAAGTAAAGATTAATTTACTCTATTATTAATCAATGAATTAAATGTATTCTGAAGTCCTGTTTTAAAAAGCAATGTACTGTTTGGTTGCAAAGTGAATAAATTAAGTAAAAATGTGTAAAAAGAAGAATAAATAACTCTTCCCAATAGTTTAAATAATTTTGGAAAATATTTGTTATTTCTGCAGAACCATATGAGCCCAGAGCAGTTCCTAATTTGATGAGCTACTGGGCTCACAAGAAGCATGAAGCATGTTCTGGAATTTTACCCAGTAAAGTAAGTCCTGCTCATGGTGTTTGATCTGCTCCTTTCTCTCCTGTCCTGTGGCTCTGCTGTGGCACACAACTGAGAACTGTCTACTGTTCCAGTGTACACAAGGTTTCCGTTTTTCAAATCTCCCCATGCTTAGCTTGGACTTACATGCTTCTCGATCTTCTTGGCCTTGGTTTCAGGCCAAGTTTGGTTTAACTGTCTACCTTGGGTAAAACCCTGACCTCAAAAAATCAGTTGTGTAAGGGATGGCTTTGGTCATCTGGAGATTATTTTGTCCCAGGGATATGAGTGACATTGTCATCAGTGGTCACTGAGTCACTTCCTCCAAAATCCCAGGATTTGTGTCATCTTAAAGTCCCTCCTTCTCTGGTGCTCAGGGTTCTTCTTCCTTGACATGTGACTGACCAGAGACAGGCTGGTTTTCAGGCATGATTTTCCAGACCGCTCCTGTGGCAGCGGCATGGTGTGACCCTTCAGCAGGAGCCACGTCCTTCCCACTGGAAGCACTGGTCTACTCCCAGTTTAGCTCGCCAGGCCTCATACCCACCTCCTGAACCAAACCCAGCTCTGGCATCTGGGCTCTTCTGCTTGGCCCATCACTGCTGCCAGTGATGTGTTCAGTTGTCAGGGCCATCTGTGCGTTTGAATGCCTTTTGGAAGTGCCAGCTCAATGGCTCAGTGGTCACAGGGACAGGAGATCAAATTTGGGAGCCTGTCAGCTCAGCAGCCTCTGGGGGTTTCCATGTGGTTTTGACCTGCTTTTGCATCAATGTCTGACAGGCTTAAATCCCACAGTACTGAAGAATTACAGCAAATATTTACACTTCCTTCTGTTGTGGTAGTGCACCTGAGAGGTGCTCTCTGAAATGTGAAGTGTGTTGTGCTGAAGCACTATTTATGTGCTTGAATTTTAGAGACAGATCCTGCCCCAAGAGCATCTGACTCAAGTGGACAAGGAAGCTACAGGGAGGTGAATATATTAGGACAAAGTCATGAGGGTGTCTGTAGCACAGGCAGATAATAAACAAAATCCTCATGAGCTCCCTTACACTGCAGACCATGATACCTTTTGTAAGCACGCTGCTGTCTCATCGGGCTGGGCTGAGAGAGGGTACGTTTTGTAGGCATATTAAGTCTGCCATCACCTCGCCAAATAAAGAGAAGTTGGAGAATGCTTTTGTTGCTTTCATTTTTTTAAGTTACGTAAGTATGTAAGCTGCTAGGATCATTAGAATGAACTCTTCCCCATATTTCAAAACCAATCACTTGTTTTGACATCTGCAATCTGGCTCTTCTCTAGTGTTTTTCTGGTGGTTGTGATGAAATGAGCAGCCTGCATTCTCTCATTCTCTTTACGTGATTTGAAAAGAGAAGTTCAGGCATCTAATAAATTCCCACAGAGAGACTAACGCTGACATGTGAGCTAGGTAAGATTTCATGCATTTTTTCCTAATATTTATATTTCAGTGATTTAAAGCATATAAAGTAGTCAGGTTTGTTGGGTAAGAAATACATTCCAGCCTGTTCCTATTACCATGGGGTAGCCAAGGAGGGAAGTACTGGTGAGTAAGCAGAGAGCTGCAGCAGAGATGGAGCAGGGGACTGACAGTAGCTGGCAGGTACCAGGGGAAGTTTCTCTTCTACTGGAGTGTCTGTTTTGGATTCATGCATATTATGGCACAGATATTTTCCAGAAGATAATGTGGCTCTTACTTGAAGTCAGCCCTTTCTGCTGACTCCAGGTGGAAAGCCAGAGTATTTGGGTTATGGGCTTATATGTGCAAATCGCCTTCAGTGTAATAGGGAAAAGGGGCTCAGTTCTGCTCTGGGTTTTATGTAAGGCTGAATCCTGTGATTAGTGGCATCAGCCTGTGGCTTTTGAGCCACATGTGGCATAAGCACAATACAAATGTGGTGGCTTTGTGCAGCCAGCAGTGATCTATGCTGAAGGAGATGCTATGGGATGAAGGGGGGGAGGTAAGACACTGTTGACCAGGGTGGTAACAGCAAGGTCAGCCCAACATCATCCTGTAGAGTATGGTGGGGAACTGCTGACCCCTGCTTGTGAGCCCTATTTGGAAATTACCTTGTCTTTGCTTTCTGAAAAACGTAGTCACTGGATCACAGCAAAATGAAAGTTTGGGGTATGCTGCCTGCAACGCTGGCCTTCCTGTGGTAGTTCATTGGCTGTTTAATTTAAATTCATTGCTTTGCAAAGTTAGGTATGGGATGGTTGAATGCTGTCATCTATAGGGAAGGATTGTACAAGGCTAGCTCGCCAGTCAAGCAGGTGCTTTGTGCAAAATCTAGAGTTGTTCCAGGGTTGTTAATGACCCTTTTTAGCTGTGGGGAGCAAGCAAGGCTGGGACACTGCTGACTACTTGCTTGGGCTCTTTGCACTGAAGGCAGGGAGATGAGTTACTGTGAGACTGTCAGCTGTCTGAGGGTGTTTTGATGTGCTCTCAGGACACCTTGTCTGCCACTCTGTGGTTGTTCTGTGACAGTGGAGATGCACCAAGCAGCCAGAGCCAGGGCCAGAGTCTGCATAGGTAGGGGCCCTGCTTGCCACTTTAGGAGTTGTCACTATTTATCTCTACAGAGTTGCAGTTGGAGACCAGAACAAGCTTTAACTGTGTATAGACAAGAAAGCAGACCAGGTCAGATCTGCTATTTGCCTTTAGCTGGGTTCAACTTCGGATTTGTCAGATATAAATGTTTGGAAACTAGTCACCAGATGCCAGGTACGTTAATATTTTGTCCACTGTGAACAAACAAGCTTCAGGAAACTGAGGAGTACATGTGAAGGAGTGTAATACTATGATGCAGAAAGGTCACATTCTACCAATGTGAGCATCAAATGGGAAGAAAAAAACCAAACGGTAGAGCAGGTTAACCTTGGTCACAAATGATGTGCCTAGAGGTAAAATCCATCACTGTTACAGATCTGCAAGTGGAGAGAGAGATAGGGAAATAGTGTGAATATTAAAATTGAGTTGCAGCAGCTGTTGTTATGCCATTCCTGTCTTCTCTGGCTCAGATGGAAAGTAAATGAGCTAAATCCAGGGACAGCCTTTTTGCAAATCCCTGTGTGTGCCTATTCCCTTCTGCCTCCTTTATACACATCCAAGTGTTTCTGTAAGGCTCACAGCCCTGGAGTGGTGCAGCTACTATATCGTTGTTCTTCTTAGCTCCTTTCTTTTCCACTGCCTCAGATGTAACTTACGTGAGTGCCTTTGTAAGGGCTCTGCTGACCCATCCGTGTTCTGTCTGCAATCTCCTGGCTGTCTTTGCTCTGCAGCGTTGCTCTTCATTGCCTAAGGGAACTTCTCACAAAGTACCCTCACTTTTGACCTCTGCTGCTCTTTGTCCAAGGGAGGCATCCTCTAAGCAGCCACATCCTTTCAGCTCGTTTCTCAAATCTCTGCTTAAAAATCTCATCTCCAGTTGCGCCCCCGAACCTTTGCAGAAAATCCTGTAACCCACTGCCTGAAACCCAAAGGCAAACTCTTGGGACTGTTTCCCAGGACTGACCAGATGCTGTGCTTTGTGTCTCTGTTCTTGTTGCCTGTGGGAACAGAAGACCTAAGCTGGGTGACATCCACAGCAAGCAGTTATATTAAAAAAAAATACCATTTTTCATGAATATTTTCACTCTGTGACCCGAAACTCCTGCTTCTCATCAGGTACCCTGGGTAAAACTTGCTATGAAATACTCTTTCTCTCTTGATGCAAAACACTTTGAATCAGAAGGGGAAAGTGTTTCCAGTTAGGTTTTTTTTTGGCTGTGGCTATGACAGTGGGGCTGGCTTGTCAGACAGATAAATGTAATATGCAGTCATACAGTCTGTCTAAAGGGCCCTTGCTTTCGAGTTTGGAGTTTGTCCAGAGCAGGATAGAAGTTTTGTCCTGGGATACTGTTGAACTTCACTGTCTGTGAACGCTGTTGAAGTAGAGACCCAGTGACAGATCCAAATGAGATTTATGGCCATAAGCAAAAAAACAACCCCAAACAAACAAACAAACAAAAAACCCACAAAAAAACCAAAACCAAAAAATACCCCAAACATGCATACAAAAAAAAAACCCCACCCAAAAACCACTCACCCCCTCTAAAAAAAACCCAAACAGCTTCCTTATCAGACTAGAGGGTCTTGTTCTCCTTCAGATGGCATAGTGTTCTCAAAGTGAAGCTGTAGTCTTTGGACACTGGATGCACAGTGTCAATGCATGTGCAACATAGTGACACCCAAGTGGAGCTAACAGGTCTAAACCTTGCTAAATGCAAACTTGCACATCTCTGCAGCTGGATCACTCCTGTATACAAGATCCTGAGCATGCTGGCTTTTGTTTTCAGGGTAATCACCATAAAACGTTCCTCCTTTACCTGCTAGAGTAAGTGTTGTGATAGATTACACAGCAGGGAGAGGAGCAACAGCTGATGCTGTGACATGTCAGCTTGTTTTTGATATGCTTGGTTGTGCTTCCACAGGTATAAAAGCAGGGGAAAAAAATATCAAAAGGACCTGAAGTACTCCATGTTGTTGAGCTCAGATACCTCATCTGAGTCTCTGGAACTGGTAAATAGGGGCTGAAGTCAAAGCAGCCAGTCTGTTAGTATTTTCACTCCTGTGAAAGGCTCCGGTAGGTGTCCTTGGATTGCTGGCTTGAGGGGCCTAACTGGAGGCAATGTAGTCTTTGAAAACCTTGGCATCAAATTCTGCAGAGGAGGGAAACTTTGTCAAACAAAGCAAAAGGGGAGGGGTGAAAAGAGAGGAGGAAGACTGGGAAATGAGCTCTGACTCTGCAAAGTGAAGCGTGGCCTGGACATGACTGACTGTCCTGGGACTCCTCCAGCTCTGCTCCTGCCAATCACTTCTCCCTGACCCGCCGAGCTGAGCTGTCTGGCTCCATCCCTTTCCCAAACGCTTCAAACAGGTGATTCTCTTCTCTGTACCCCTCTTCCCTCAAAGAACTTGAAAACTTAATTCCTCCTGCAGTCTCCTGTCAGTTGTTCAACTTGCAATATCTGCAAATAGCAAAAACTGAAGCTCTTCCTTCTAGTTAGCATCCACAGTCCCTGCTCCCTGGCGTGAAGAGTCAAAGCAGTGTGTATGTATGCTGTGCGAGGAAGCTGCTCAGACCTTTGGATCATCAAGGAAGGTACTAGCTGTTACTGAGTTAAGCAGCGAAATGAATAAACAAGAGGGTTTTACACTCCCCAACCACAGTAATTTTTCTTAGTGAAGCACAGATCCATGAGGTTTTGAGTTGAACACTGGGTAGTTGATTTAAAAACGCATCCAGTTCTGGCTGTAGGCATCTGGCAGGCTGGGGCCTGGGGTGGACCAAGGGAACAGCTCAGAGGGTTTGTGCTGCTTCTTCCTGCCCTGGCTGTGGTGTCTGCCACTGTACATCTCTGGGAGGGGGTGGATGAGTGGCATCCTCAGTGCTCTGCAGTTAGTATGTGGGGCTGGGGCACAGATGGGTCCTGTTTCTCCATGGTCATGGGAGCAGAACACGCTCATTATGGCTTTGCAGAGAGCAGGGGACTGCATGTGAGCAATAGTTTTCAAACTGCCTGGTGATTTTGGGGTGTTGCAATTTAAAGACTATTCCTTTTTCAGAGGCAAAGCCCCATTATCTTCTGAAAATCAGGCCCATTTCAGCTTTCACAATGCATAGACCCCAAATCAGCTGTGTTTTTTAACAAAGCCTGGCTTGGGAGATGTCCCTTGAGACATTTGTGGAAGATTCTTGCTTGCAAAGCTACCTACTGATGTGCTCCTAATTAGTGTAATCACATTATTTCAATGATGTCTCCAGCACAGAGGATTTTATCTTGTTTTTCCTAATAAAAGGTGTTTGTATGTGAATTTTCTTTGGAATTCATGTTGTGATTAGAGTTTCTGGAGTGTTCTAGAGAGCATGTGTTCCTTCTTAGTTTAACAAAGGGTGTATGGGTAAGGGAAAGGCAATTTCTTTCTCTTCCCTGCCATGAAGCACACTGGAAAGCAGTGCTGAGTTGGTTTTCCTTCAAGCCTTTACAAGGTTCACTTGGCTGTTGCTGCAGTTGTCTTGTTCTTCTGGCAATTTTAAGATTCATCCTGATCTTTAAACTGTCAATCTCTTTGCAGCTAACTAGTATGTTTTGGTTGGTGGTTTTTGTAGTGTGGTTTGGGGTTTTTTTATTTGGTTGGTGGTTTTTCAGGGGTTTTTGTTTTGGGTTTTTTTTGGGGTGTGTGGGATTTTTTTTTTTGTTTTGTAGGGGTTTTTTGAGACATTAGAGCAGGAGGAGGGTGACAGGCTGTGATGAAGTCACCAGGCAGCAGCTGAGGTCTTAGTTCTACGTTTGACCTGTCTTCATCCTTGAAAGGGGTGTGTGGAGTCCAGTGTGCAACCATATTTGGTACCTGAGCTCATGAGAATAAATTGCATGGATATCTTTGGGTGTGCATGAAGCTTAATTTCCTGAATATGTTGCTTGCCTCCTGTGAAATTAAGACACTTGTACCTCCTTTCTCTTCCATCTTAAGTATTTCTCTCATATCTTTTTGCATGCAGCCTCTTTGGGCCAGGAACCGGCTGCTCTTGGTATACTTGCAATGGCAACTACAGTGAGGATTGGCTCCTGTAATACAGGCATTAATGAAATGGAGCATCATGGCTCTTTTCTGTAGACAAAAGTTTGGCCTTCACATACATTGCCTTAAAGCATTGTGCCCTGTGTGATTTCTAGGAAAAACAGAAAAGAGACAGTGGGTTAAGTCTTAATGGTGCTGCTTGTATCGCAGGTGTGCAAGCCAAGGGGTCACTCTGATCAGCCAGGCTTGTGCTGGGCTGTGCTGCCTGCATCTCCTCTGAGCTTTCTTCAAAACAAGCATCTCTGGCACAAAGCCCTCATGGTGTCTTCTCTCATGTCGAAGGTTTGAGACCTGCAGGATAGCTTAGCTGTCATTTTGGCTGATGTGTAAATTGTAGTGAGGCTCATAGGTCTTAACCTCCCACTCCCAAAATTTCCTGAAAAACAAAATCTAAAGATGAGTTATGTTTTGTCTGGGAGCATATTCCCTGCTGTGGTATGTTGGCTGGCAGAGAAAAAAACTCAAAAAGATATTTAGTGTCAAGTCCTAAACCCAGCAAGGTGAATACTAGAACTGCCATAGTTTTCAGTGGGGCAGCATTTTTTTTTTTCCATGGGAACAAAACCTAAATGACTAAAAATATCCTGGACCAGAGTCTCATTTTCCATTCTCTTTTAGCTGCTATTTGCACCACCTGTTTAAAAAGCATTCAAAGCCTCACACTTCCCTAACCTGGCACTGTTTCATACACTGCATGTTTCATGCTGCATGCCATGCTTAGAGATGGGTGAAGAAAATGAACCCAGAAGCTGAAAGGCTTTTGAGCTGGGCCCCTGGAGCAGAGAAGGTCAGTACTGCCAAAGATGGTAGCTTTTAGAGGGCTTGTGAGCACCAGTGCTTCTTACTCTGGAAAACTGAATGGAAAACGGTACAGACTTTGGCTTCCCAAATGCCAGAAAAGTCAGCAGGAAACTGTTCATGCTCATTTCCATTAAGATCATTTAGAGGAATGGTAAACAGGAGGCCAGTATGCATGTTAGTTCATTGATGGATGTGGTTAATGTCATCCAGTAGCTGTATTTTCAAGGAACAAGTCTATGATGCTTTATAACTTTATTGGCACCTCGATCTCCATAAACCTAGTGACGTTCAGTTCCTTCCAAAGGGACTGAGCTGTGATGATGCCAAACTGTTTTTCGGACTTTCTATGCTGATGGATCTCAGAACAGTTCTCGGGAATTAGTTGTCTAATTTTTTCCCTACATCCATATGAGGCAGATAAATACCATATGCACATCTGCCAGATGAATTGTCCCGATTCACATGCATAGACTCGAGGTCTCATGTAGGCTGCTTACAACAGATAGCTAATTTAGATAATGTGACTATTGGAGTGTCTGTGCTTAAGATAATAACGAGTAGTTTGAACCCTTTACTACCCAGGGGTCTGGTTTCCTATGTAGAGAGAGGAGCGGCCAGTGCCTTGGACAACAGAGCTCAGCTCGATCCTTGCTGCGCAGGCAAGCTTTCCGATGCAGACTGCCATCGAAAGGAGTCTTGCCATAATCAGGTATCTGTGTCAGTGCAGCAGCACCGCAAGGTCTCTTCAAACCTCAATGATGAAAGGCAGAGAGAAGCACCACCCTCTGGTAATAAACAGAACACAGTACTTTGATGTTTTCCTTGAAGAATTCAAATGGGAAGTTGCACTGCCTCATGGGATTTATTTGCTAAACACACATATATTATCACAGAGTTGGGGAGCAGGGATGTGGAGACTGTTAGAATAGTCTAATAGCTCTGTGAGAATCATGCTGGCAAGGAAATACGGTGTCTCTGGGAGCGGGCTGTTAATGAAAAGGAGAGTCTTTGTGCTTTTAATCAGATGCACAAAACAAGTGAGGACAGGATTCCCTTCCAGACCTGATCTCAAAGGGATCATCTAGAGGAACCAATCTCCCTCCACGGCCAGCAGAGAGAAGATGCCTCGGTGGGGTGGTGTGAGCTGCGCAGCGCTCGTGGAGGGAGCAACAAGTTTTCCTGCCCTTTCCACAGGTAGCCTCAGTGGGACTGTCCAGAGATAGAATCACAGACCTGGTGTTGGAAAAGTCTTTTAAGATCACAGAATCCAACCATATATATGGAGATCCTCCCACACTACCTCATCATTATTTTTCTAAAGGAGATCACAAAACAAACAATTATGCTGTACAACCGTTAAGAACTAATATGCCACATCTACTCTCCAATAATAACAGTTTCTAAAATCATGCAAAAGGTTTCTTTAGGGTCTTCAGAGTAGTTTGTTACAATAGTAATTCTCAGGATGACAGTCAGTTATAAGCAACTGGGTAGTTATCTCATGTTTATCATAGGACTGTAGCAAAAATATTTAATGAAAGCTATCACATTTGGATGGGCATAGCCAGGTAGCAAAGAGCATTACTGGGAAACCTCGCAACCCTTCTTCCTTCAAATACTGATGATTCTCCTTATTTCTGACCAACGTAGCCTAATCACTGCATTTAGGGCTGTCTTATGTGCAGGAAAATCGATCTTTGAGTTGTGTAAATCTTGGTCAGTATGTGTCCCTCCCTCATCAATTAATTTGCAGGATGAGCTGAGCTGCATTTGTCAAACTTCAGTAGTGTATTTGCTTATTTAAGGGCAGCAGTTTCGCTCCTGGGTTTTGCCCTCAAAACCTGCAGCATGACCATTGCTCACATCTGTTTCAGTCCTACTGGCAGCACAGGTGAAAATATCTCCCTTGCTGCTGTCAGGGGAACAGCTTTAGCCTGGCCAGGTGTGAGAGAAATACAGTAGATCTAATCTGATGCATACTCAGTAGCTCAGACCATGGAAGGATGTTGGAGCAGACAGTAAAGCTTGAAAAACTTGCAGATTCTCCCAGACTGAGGTGGTCAACTTGCATTAGTTGTGTTGGCCACTGGAACAGGACGACGAGTAGAAGGCTTAAACTATATAGTCAGGCAGCGTTACGTTATCTCTTTGGGGCAGTGAATCTCTCAAGCAGATTGTAGAGTCATTACTGGAGAGTTTAAATAGCAGGTCAGGCACATCATCCTCCTGCAAGGCTGAGTGGATCCTTCACTGTGCTACAGAAATGGATTGAGTGACCTCTGGAGGTGTCTTGTTAGCCCTGTCTCGTGTGATCTAAAGCTGTAGCTTTGAAGAATAACTTCTTTTTTTTTTCTTTTTTTTTTTTTTTTTTTTTTTTTTGGCCAATTGCATGAAATTATGTTGCAGGCATTGCCTGCAAGACTTCTTATTACAAGCTTGGTCTGGTTCTGGGCTGCAGTAGGGATGGCTTATAGGAGAGAATTGGGAAGGTGGTTCAGTTGCTGAGCTGTTTAGCTCCAGATCTGCTCAGCATTGGCAGCCACCACCAGATACGTCCTGGAGAGCTGGCAGAAAGCAGGGGCAAGGTATAATATGTTTTATGTCACTTTTATGGTTATTTGTAAGAGCTGAGATTGGCTTTTGAAACATGAAGGTGATGTCTGTCAAACTATATACTATCAGTGTTAAAAAAAATCGTGTTTGGTCAAGACTTCAAAATAAATGAGCATAACCTCCCTAACATCCAAACTCAGTGGTCCAGTTTTAACTGCCATATAGATTTGCTGAGACTATCACACTAAGTATTTCCCAAGGCCTGGCTCTCAACCTTCAGCGGAGCTGGTCTTACATGAGTTGTAGTGTTGGTGTTCTACCCTTCAGGTGCAAATCCAGTGTTGTCAGGCAGTATTTTTAGTGGGTAAGTGACCATTAAAAAGTCCTAAATCTGGAAATAACTAAACTTATACTTCAATTTTCAATGTTGGCTAAATACTCCAGGGAATATTAACATGGTGTATAAATAATTAACACGAGCTATCAGTTTACAGCAGTTTTCTTGCTAAGACTAATCACTATACAAAGAAAGTGAAATAAAAATCACCCATTAAAATTAACTGAAGGGAAAAGGAAAGATAAATAATTACCTAACCTTCTGATGACCTGGCTTCCCTCTAAGTCAATTTAAGATTTTAATTGCAGCAAAATTGGGGAATTCAGTTAAGATTCACAGAGAAAATTGTAGTCAGGTCTCCCTGGTTACACTCATCTCCTTTCATGATTATAAATTTTAAAGTCAGTGACCCAAAATGCTGCATGTGTTACCCAGAAAGTCCCACTTCAAAGGTAAAATTACAGTTTAAAGGTAAAACTTCATATAAAAGCTGGATGTCAGATCTAGCTTTCCTGGAGGAGTAATGATGTTTTTCCATTCTGTATTATTTTTCTGAGTGTGTGTTGCTTTGCTTCTGTTGTGCTGCTGCATAGGGATGAAATAGATACACTTGGAGAGAACGCGTTGGTGCTGCAGCTTTACATCTCATCTCTGTCTCTTGTTGTACAATTCAAGGTTTTGATTTTGCTTTCACCAAAAACCCTGTCTGTCTTGTGTGACAGATTTTCTTTTAGAGCGAAACAAAGAACACAATTTTGCATTAAATATGTCACCAGAAGATTGTACCGCTGTGTGTGCTGATTGTTGTAAAGAAAATACTGAACAGATTACACTTAAACTCTCTAAAGAAATTCACCTCCAGGCTGAATGCCAGTGTGAGAAATATTGGCTTGAAAGGGAGCAGTTCTGGAAGGTGATAAACCCCTGGAAATAAGATGAAATTTCCAAATGCTCCAAAACTGTAACAAACAGCTTATGGTAATAAAGAGTTGGCAAGAGTAAGACTTGTTTGAGAAGAGCTTCTAGAGGATGTAGCAAAATAAAGTCACTTAGTATCAGCTGAAAGTCTAACCTCATTAGTGAGGTAATTTATTTTTTCTTGTAGCTAGAGACAGGCTCATTTCTGCACAAGGGGAAGAATGAACGCGAGACTTCTCTGTGTGAAGGCAAGAGATGCACCCAAGGGTGATGTTTCCCATAGACTCAGACATCCT
Source organism: Falco punctatus (assembly GCF_963210335.1). Classification (NCBI taxonomy): domain Eukaryota; kingdom Metazoa; phylum Chordata; class Aves; order Falconiformes; family Falconidae; genus Falco; species Falco punctatus. The sequence goes on along the minus strand of NC_137587.1, from coordinate 40,148,323 downwards.
CTCAGGAGATGCTTAGATGGGGTGGGTGCCTGTGCCCTGTGTGTACATCCACTGACTCCCCTGTAGCTGGTGCGGTGCTGAGCCCTGGGTAGGTCCGAGCGCAGTGTTTGGTTTGGTAGCTTCTCTCCCTAGTTAGCCTGAGGTGTCTGGGGCCAACTGGTAGGTTGCCATTCAGGACCTGCACCTGAATGAGCCCCCTGGCCTGGGCCAGCCAACACCTGGGTTATGCTGTGAGGTGTCTTGTGGGTTGGAGAGGGGACCGAGGGGTAGATGGCAGGGGACAAGCAATAAAACAGACTTAGAAAGGCGACTACAGCCAGGCTGTGGGCGATAAGGGAGTAAGCTCCCAAGGGAGGTAAGTGAATGAAGTTGCCTACACCTGTGCTCCTACCACATGCCCTGCTGTCACCCCAGATGTGCTGTTAGCAGCATTGTGGGGACCCACCAGAGAGCCTCTCCCCGAGGGCACTGGTCCAGGTGGAGGCATGTTGTCCTTGCTGCAGACCTGGCATCCCAGCTTGATCTGGTGATACAGCAAAGAGCCTGTTTGGACTTCCATTTGTTCCTGCCTCCATGGTGCGTTGCAGAGCAGATCCTGCAGTGAGGACAGCGATTTGCAGAGACAACGTGGCTGTGCTTATTCTGCATCTCGATGTCTTCCTTCACTGACTTTGAAGGCACAGTGTCCTAGCAGTGGCCAGCTCCTGGTGCAGCAGAGATCAAAGTAAAAACCCGCTGTTGGCTTGCCAACTATGTATTCTTTCAAATGTATTTGGCATGGTGATCCCTTCTTGTTCTGTGATGGGGTCACCTTGAAAAGTAGTTCCTCTTGCAGGGTTCATTACCTGCATGGCCACGATTCAGTTAGGTTCAGTTGATGGTAATTAATATCTGGTAACATCCATCAGAGTCAAGCTGCTTAGTGGAGAACAGCACAACATATAAATCTCTTTTCCTTCTGTCGCTGCCTTTCAACAAGCTAATTCCATTTAATACATAATGGTAACACTTAATTGGTGATATAAAATGAGGGGAAATGGGCAAAAATGGATACAAATGCATCTTGGCTCTGAGTCAGCTGGTCCTTCACTTCCTTTGGATCTTAAGAGGAGTATTAGAAAGGGACAGTCTGTGAAAAGCCTCATCAGGAGAGTGCCAGTGTAAATATACTGTTAACATCACTGTAGTCAGGCAATCTGACAGCTCTCAGCTGCAAAAAGCAGGATGCTTAGCATGTTTCCCTTTGAATAAGGGTGTTTTGGGGCATCTTTCTGTATTTCATTTCTTTCTCTCTCAACTTGTTCTGAAGTCTTAAATTTTTTTAATTGTCCTTTTATTTTTTTGGAGTAATGAATAATTTAGGCTCAGAAAATGTAAGAACCGCTTTTTTCCCAGACTGGCTTTCAATGTACTTTGAAACCTCAAACCCAACCGCTTCATCAGGTACAGAATTACAGCAGTATGTCACTGCAGACTTTTCTTGTCTTCCTGCAAATATATCCAGATACAGTGTCTGCCCCAGAGCGTGCTGTGGGAAGCTGACTTCATCTGCTCACCCGGCTCAGTTTGGCACTACCTTGAGATATTGATCTATGACCTTGCAGCCTGGAAAGCACTGTGTGCAAGCAGGAGGCATAAAAAATAGGAGGCTGCAGCTTGAGCCGGAGGTGGTGCAGGTTTCCAGTGAATTGATAGTGAAGTGGGCTGAGTTTGTGCTTGGAGGTGAGGTGTCCAGATGCAAAGGGTGTCCGGAGAGTTCATAGACGCAAGTACCAGCAGTGCTTTAGTGACACAAGAGGGAGCTATGGACCCTCCTGAGATGCTGCAGGGTTCACCCAGGCAGAAAAGATAGGCGAATGGGCAGAAGAAATCTCCCAGCACTGCAGGCTCTGGAAAGACAGACCGGGCATCTGTTGTGCTTCTAGGGTTACTTTGCTACTAGTTAACCCAGTGATCTGGAGAGGAAGTTGGAAGGGAAGATTTCTTCCTTGGGTAAATCAGATAAAAAAGTAAGAGATGGTTGCTCCTGAATCTGGTACCATTGTGGACATGTGAGTTGGTGGGGATGTGGACACTGGGAATTACAGTTGCTATGCAAAAGTTAAGCTTCATTGCTTGTTCATACCTGCTTATTTTACATTACATCTGGTGGTGATTCCATGTGATTAACAGTCAAGCCTTTAAAATTTGCTTTATGTGAAGTTTTTTTCCTACTTTTGTCTTAAAAGGGAAGGGATGGCCCTGGGGGCAAATGCTAGTCTTGGACACAGGAGCCTGAAGTTTGTCTCCCTGCTCCTGTGTGGGCTATGCTATGGGCTGTGTGAGGTATGTGCTCAGGCCTCCACCTGGAAATGAGACGTAGGGGGAATTTAGGATGTGAGACCTGGGCAAGGATTCCTCCAACCTCTGCCTAGTTCTGTAAGCATGTTTCATCATCAATGCTTCCTAGAGGTTTCAGATCAGCTGCTGGGTGAGTCCAGGGTTATCACTACTGCTTGATATTCTGCAGCCTCTCATGTAAGGCCAGCCAGCATCTTTAAAGTGGGCAGGGACACGCCTGCTCATCTCACAGTGGCATGCTTTACACACAGCGCAGTGGTTTGCTTCAGAGTCATGCCAGGGTGGAGAAGCAGCATACATACTTGCATTGTCATGTAGCAGTTAGAGCACTTCCCAAGATGCAGAAGTCATTGTCTCAATGGCTTCCTCCAAGCTGACCACTCAAGGTGCGAGACTTTGGGCATTATGAAGATACTTGCTTATCATCTGCATTGAATTCTCCTTTCTTTTTAAGGCCTGGTTTTGGAAAAAATTAGAAGTTACTCATTTCTGCTGGATTTTGCAACCTTTTTGGTATCTGATTAGGGATGGGCAGGGGGGAACTGTGAATATTCAATTTTGACATTCCCTGGCTCAGCCTCACCTTCTGGACAATGGCATTGCTCAAGCTATCAGGTGCTTTGTAGCTCTGAGCACCATCAGCATCCCTTGACCATTGGTCTGTTCCCTGCCCTGTGTGTTGAGTTATGCCTCTTCTCAAATATCCAGTGTAGTTTTTCTCAGACAAAATTCTGTTTTCCCTCCCCCTCTCTCCTTTAAAGCTTTTTAAACACCTCTTGCATTTTTGTCCTTGTTCTTGCCTTTCACCCCAGTTCCTGGGTGGATACTACGTGCTATACTTGATACAGTCTGAACTATAAATAAGAAGCAGTTTGTTGGAAAGTAAAATTAGCAGGCCAGATTTTCAAACGCACTTCCAAATCTGTGCCTAGCCACCTCAGAGTGTACATGTCCTCGTTTTCTGAGGTGCTGAATCTTGTTGTTATCCTTGATTTCAATGGGAATTTGTGATGCTCAGGACTCCTGGAAATCAGGTCACTTTTATATTTGGGTCCTGAGCATGGATGGAAGAGCCTGATCACCACTGCTGTGCTGTTGGTGGAGAGACTAAGTCATGGAGAGGTTTGGAAGCTTGTCCTAGGTCAGTCCCTTACTTAGCACCAGTGAAGTGGGCATTCTGGGGAAGGAAGCTTCTTCTGTATATAAGGAGTAATACAAGATTCTCAATGAGTGACTATAGACTCTCTCACATCCCTGCAGTGAAACATTGCAAATCCTTGAACTCACATCCATTATTTCACTTTGGCTTTTGTGATTATACATTTGGCTTATGTGGTTGTAGGCATTTGTCAACAGCTGGAACTGTTACCCTGACCTGAACATTGCCGAAGTGGGATCCATCTGCAGATGTGCTGCAGGAGTGTTGCTGGTGAGTTACGGCTGGAGGTTAACCACAGAACTTTCTCTCTTTGCAATTATCCTAATGTGATGCCAGCTCAGTTTTCTTAGAGTCATTGGAAGTGTTGCTGTTCATGGGAGTACAACAGGGATTCAGTCAGGAGACTTGACTGAGCATTTTTTTAATAAAGAAAATAGAATCTGGAATTTAGGCACATGGAAAAATACATCTGTGAGTATATCATGGCAGCTCTCAGCTTAGTCTTCAGCTCGAATTAGATTACCCAGCTGAGTGTATAGCACCGAGTTACCATGCTAATGAGCACAAGAAGAAATGCCCAGTGAAAGATTTCCTGGTCTTTGATTTTTGACACAGAAAGAACTGATGAAAATCGCAACAGGGACAGCTTGGTCGTGCTCCTGAAAATGCACTCTTCTGGGGTGCTACTTGCTGAGTAATGCAATTTGTGTTTTAAGAATGTGTAACACACTGGCATTACCCCATTGATTTAGCTAATTGAGATCATTGTTTCCAGCCAGCATTCCACTAATGCAAAGGAAAATAGTTTTGAGGTGCAGATTGTCATATGGATTGCTTCCTGTATCAAGGAGCTGGTAGCCTGCCATAAAACAACCAAAATACAGCTGTTACTGCTGGGGAAAATATATCTATATATCTTTCTTTTCCCAGAGTGGAGGCATTCATTAATGCTACCTAAACCACTGTGTTGCCCTGGCTGGGGGCACAGGGAGCCAGCATGTGCCTGTGCCATGCTCTGGCTCCTGGGGCTGCCCCTGTGGTCAGTGCAGCTGCCATGTGTTAAAGCTAAGACAGATTGAGTTGATACTGGGGACCCTGCCAGGTACAATTCAGCCTTTTTTTGAGTCGTGCTATGCAGTCAGTACACACCGCTGAGAACTGAAGGATGTACTGCTTAGCAGCTCTGCAGCCTGCCCTAGCCTTCACACACACAGGGCCTGCTGACCCAGGCAGGTGTTAGGGAATAAGCAGAGAAACAATCTTTTCTGGTTCACGAAAATCTATAAACGCAGTAGGAAGACCATGAAGGAAGTGGAGCCCATGGCTACTTTATCTGTGCTACAGTAGTACATGCAAGAGAGATGATGTATTTGTTCTGCTGAAGCCTCCTTATAGGACCTCCTTGCTCCGGGGTAGGTTGGGAACACGGGCTCTGAAAGTGGGAGAAATGGTCACATCTCACTGGAGTGCAGACATCACTCTTGTCTTTGAACTTGCTTTGTGCTTTAGAAGAAAACCTGAGTGTTGATTGCCTGAAAGTGGAGTAAGAGGGGGCTGCAGCTGGAGCAACAAAGGGAAGGAATGACAGTCGAGGGGCTAGTTTGATGGACGCTTGTTGACACTGCAAAGAGAGATTGTTGCTTCATCTGCCACCAGGAAAGTAGTTTCGGGCTTTTGACTGTGTTTTTGGCAGCTGTGTTAAGCACAGCTCTTGTAATTAAATTGAGCCTCTGGTTATGAAGGCACAGGTAGAAGATGATAAAAGCTGCAGAGGATGTAGTATCTGGATTTCTCATTTCTACAGCTATGTACTCTGCTCTCCAAAATCAAAATATAAAGTATCAATCAGAAAGATGTTTGTATGCAGAGCATCCAAAAGAGGTTTTCTTTGTTAGCTCAAGAGCCTCCAACTTCTCCTTCCAAAGCCTCCCGTGTGCTTGTACACCAAGATGAGTACTTGGCATCCTGCTCCACTGCTCGGAGCTTTGCTAGAGGAGAGCAGCTGCTTCAGCCTACATTTTCCATGCCCTCTCCCAACCAGCTTTTCTGTCTTCGGGAAGAGTCTTTAAATAGCAATTTTAGGCAAACAGAGTTCACAGGAAGAGGAGGTTAAAGCTGAATCTGACTTATGTGACTTAGGAAAACTTTATTTTGGAGAGCTGGTCTCCTGGCAGTGCTATGTGAAGCCACAGCACCAGTGGCTTCAAGTTGCTCACAGTTAGCTGTCTTCCTCCCTCCTCATTACCTCGTTGTTTCTCCTCCTGGGCTGCTGCCGTCCATCCTGCCCTTTGCCTTTATCTGTGTAGCTGTCTTCTCAATCCTCCCCATGGTCAGTACCTTCCCGAAGCTGCCTCCCATCCCTCGCTCCAGAGCTGCCTCCATGCCATACTGCTTCCTCCATTGCCAGCCCCTCCTCCTGCTGCACCTTTCTGGGGTCCTTTGTGGTTTGGAGGGGACCAGGATCTCCTGAGGCTGGAGCTCAGTAGCTTGTGCTCCTCTGAAAGGAATGAGGACTAAGTTTCAAGATCAGTTTACAACTGATGGCCATGATGCCAAAGGGCTGGTCTAGCCTCATCCCTGGCCTGTGCACGCTTAGTCATTTGTTCCTGCCTTGTTTTTCAGCTCCCCACTTACCCCAACAAAACCATCATGAGGACGTTTGGGGACCAGGTTAAAACTACCTTTCCTTTTGCCCATGTCAGAGCCCAGCTTAGCACCACTCCACAGCTCTGGGGGTGCTTGAGCCAGGCAGGGAAATCTCAGTTGTGCGGGCTTGTGCCAGCAACACTTGAGTGCTGTCTACAGTGTAAGCCAAGCCCCAGGGCTGACTGGCACTGCTGCTTGAATGGGCTGGGCTTGAACTCTGTGCCTGTTCCTTGCTGTAGGACAGGCAGAGTGGTTGTGTGAGCCAGTACATCGCTCTGCCCCGGCCACTTGTGGGAGAGATGTTGTGTTGCTCCAGCAGTGGCAGGGGACGGCTGGCTTGGGCTGCTGGCTGGTGTCCTTGCATGCCAGCCACTCTCAGTGCTGCGGTGACAGAGCACAGAGCCTACGTGTATATGTACGCGTGTGTATATATATGTATGGCTATACACATATCCTCTATGTATAGACACAATGGCATAGACACACTCACAGGCCAAAGAAAATGAGGCTGAAACTTAGCTAGCCTATTTCACATAATTTGAAAGACCATCTTGCTAATGTGCATAAAATCCCTGTCTCAAGTGGGCTGTCCTTGCCTCTCTTCTTTTACACTTTTTTAAAATTGCTTTTGGCATTCAGGAGATTTGTGTTAAACACCCAGAATCCCACAGTGGAAAAAGCAGGGGGCAGGGGAACTTATCTAAAAGAGAAAAGAGAGATAAAAGAGCAAGTGGAATGAAAACCTCTGCAACCTCCTTTTGAAGTAATTAGTTAGGGTAATGCTGTTTTTCTCCCATTACAAACCCCAGGAGATGATAGCTGGAGAAGCTCACCTGAAGTAGGGTTCCTCAGAGCAGGGCAAGCCATCCTGGATGGTATATAGCCCAGTAAAAGTGGTTCAAAATACAGGTTGTGGGACAATCCCCAAGGGAAGAGCTGCTGTGCAGATGAGAGCACGGTACAGGAGAGGTCAGGCTAGCTCCATTTGTAACGGAGCTCGAGTGATACAGGGGGACGTATGCTTCCCCAGGGTAAGTTCACTAGATACTTTGCATCATTAGAGCAGTTTGCGTGCCCAGTAAACGCAGATTTGAATCACTGGGTAAGCCACAGTGGTGCGAGGTGGAGAGGCTTGGGGTGAGCATGACACATAAAAATCCGTTTTTCCTTTTGTTGGTTTTTTTCTACATCAGACTCTTGAAGTTTTGGTGGAGAGAGGAAAAAAGGGTCTTAGGCTGACTGAGCTCTCCCAGGGAACTGCATTTGTACTAAGCTGTTGCAAAGTGAGGCCTACAGGCATTTTATGTGCCTGAAAAACTAATGCAAAGTTTTCTTCCCATCAAGACACATCTGTAAGAAGCAGAAGAGTCTGTGTGCTCTGCCAGGGCCTCTGTACCTTTACGCTGCATTCCCATTACTTCTGGAGCACTGCTCCCAAAAGACCTTTCTTGCCAGATCCTGGCATCCTGCTGCAAAAAGACTCCCATGGAGAAGCCAGCAGCACTGTACTGCTGCATCTCAGAGGCGGCTCCTTCCCCAGTATCCAATACACCTGAAATAAGCACACCACACCTAGCAGTGGGGGTTTTGTTCTTTCCTTTCTTTCCTCTTATCCAGCTCTGTTCATCCCTAGCCTGAGCTTGGGAAGCTTGCCACAAAGCACCCTATGGCATACCCCAGTTCTGTGGCCTTTTTAATCTCCTGCCAAGGAGGGTGGTTTCTTTTCAAGGTCATATTTCCCCATTGATGCACTGCTGCCTGATTTTGGACTCTTGGTATTTTTAATCCCCCAAAGTTAATTGGTTTAGTTGCAGGCCTGCTGGGCCAACCTTGTTTTATAGTGCCAGTGCGCAGTGGTCCAAGCTGCTGTCTGTGTTGGAGGCTGAGCCCAGGAGAGCTGGTGGGATGTGCCAGGGAGGTGAGCCCACAGCGCCTGCGAGTGCTAGCGAATACACCCACTTTCCAAGAGGTTGAACACATCAGCTGTGTGTTAAGGGCAGCCGGTAGCTGGTGTTTGCTGTGTGTGGTCCACATGGCACCAGGAACCTTATGGTGTAAGTTTTAAGAGCCAGGATTAATCATGGTCCCTCTGTTCCCTGCACAGCACTTACTGGGAGGAGACCTGTTGCATACTGGTGCACTGGGCAGGATGTGGTGCCTGTTCAAAAATGCTGGAAATCAGCTGTTGTAGTCTGATTTGTTGCATGGCTGGGGCAAAACATTGCAAGAGAGTGATCGGGGGTGGGAGGGGGGAGGTCAAATCCCCCCTATCTTTTCACGGACATGGATTCCAGCTGCTTAAAGATTTTGGGAAAGTAGGACGACCTCTCCTCAGGTATTTCACGTGAATGTTGATGTGGTAGAAATGAGGCTGTGAGTGGGCTACTGCATCCAATCGGCTGTGGAAAGCTGTGCTCCTCCCTGCTGAGTCTCTCAAGGACTGTGCATTTGACCTGCTCTGATCAGACCTGCCCGTCCCTACCCATTCATGAGCCATGCTGCCACACAGTTATTGTAAGCAAAGGGGCTTGAAGATGCCACTAGCCAGTAGGGGACATAAGAGAATACTTGGGTGCCAGGTTAATTGTTTCAGGGACTGAGTGCTGATAGCACAGCATGTTCCCTAACAAGTAGATGGACCCTCCAATAACTTAATAGGATCCTGCTGCGGGCTGTGATTTACCTCTGACAAATTAAACCAGCACCAGATCAATACCATGCTGTGTTGCAGTAAATAGGCTTGATTTTAAGTATTGAATAAGAATTTATTTCAGATTAAGGCCTGATTTTTAAAGGATAGAGTGCACTGGTCTTTAAAGTAAAGAGCAGATCAGGTCTGTGGGTGGCTGCTGGCCCCCACTGGTCCCCCCACTGGTCTCTGTAAATCCTTGCTTGGGGAGCTAGTGGAAGCAGGGGTGTGTTTCTTCCTTAGGAACTGGAAGGTGGCAGAGATCTCAGGGGTACCCTTGATGTGGCCAGCAGGTCGAGGGACTGAGTTCTCCCCCTCTGCTCTGGTGAGACCCCACCTGCAGCGCTGTGTCCAGCCCTGGGGCCCCCAGTGTAAGAAGGACCTCGACCTGTTGGGGCAAGTCCAGAGGAGGCCACGGAGATGCTCAGAGGGCCGGAGCCCCTCTGCTGTGGAGACAGGCGGAGAGAATTGGGGTTGAGAAGAGAAGGCTTTGGGAAGACCTTATAGCAGTCTTTCAGTACTTAAAGGGGCTGACAGGAAAGCTGGAGAGGGACTTTTTACAAGGGCATGTAGTGATAGGACAAGGAGGAATGGCTTTAAACTGGAAGAGGTAGATTTAAATTAGATATTAGGAAGAAATTCTTCATTATGAGGGTGATGAGGCTCTGGAAGATGTTGCCCAGAGAAGCTGTGGATGCCCCATCCCTGGAAGTGTTCAAGGCCAGGTTGGAGGGGGCTTGGAGCAACCATGGCAGGGGGTTGGAGCTAGATGATCTTTAAGGTCCCTTCCAACCTAAATGATTCCATGATTCTATGATTGGAGAAATTTCACTTTGAACCACAAGTCAGTTCTGTAAGTGGAGCGAGGACCTGAGGAGACTACTTATAAGAATAATTCCCATTTCCACCAGGTAAAGCAGGTTTGCATGGGGCTGGGCCCCAGGACATGTTGCTGTAGTGGTGTGTCTGCTTCTCTGGCCCATGATGGGGGTATGCGTGGGAAGGGTGAGCTGTCAAAGTATCCCTGAAAGAGCTTTGTTGTCTACGGGGCTGCCAGTTCCTCTTTTGGAAAGAGACCCTTCAGGTAACCATAACCACATTACTAAAGGGCATCATCACCCTAAAGAAATGCAAAGCTAATCTCTCTAGGAAGAGCGTGTTTCACTTTTATAACCATTTGGCGCAGGTGCATTCAGCTTTTCATATATGTCAAGAACAGTGTCAGCGTCCCTCTTCTTACATTGGAAAATCGTCCCCAGTCCTGCCCAGGCTGGGTCCTGCCACTGCTCATCACACCAAGCACAGCCCCATGGGACAGTCCAGGGATTTGAGAAACTGACCCAGGGAGAGTATTAGAAACCAGACTAATTATGGTGAATACACAGCTTCGACATTTTCATTGTGTCACAACTGTTTAATCCTTCCTAAATCCCCTAATGCTGCTCAGTAGACTTTTCTTGTGTTATCTTTATTGTCTTGCTAATAAGATGCTGCACGTAACAGAGATTTATACGAAAGGTTTTAGAGAGGATTATATGAAGATTAGACAAGAAGTACTCACAAAAGGTTGGAGATTTCTTAGTACCAAAATTTTTCATTTCTATAGTGCGAGGATTTTACTTTTTTTCCCCTAAAGAATTTGTAGGGAATTTCTGCAAGAAAATTCCTAAAGTTGCTACTGTTCAAAACAGTTCTCTTGAACTTGAGCACTGGTTATTTTTCAGACCAGTACTACCTGAACTTGTCATCTGGGTTTTTTTTTATTTGTTTGTTTTTTCTAAATGTGGACCCAAACTCTGGGGAAAAAAAGAGGGTGAATTAAACTCACATGAGGTCTCTCTTCTGCTGGACTAGCTATACGTGAACATCACCGTCCTCTGTGGTACTCCTGCTGATGAGTGCAGATGGACTTTGACATTCAGCAGAGATCACTGATTTCAGAGGAGCTCTGCGGGTGCTGGAAGACATTTTGTGCTGAGCCTTTACAGCCACAGTTACTTTACTGCTAACTCCAAGGGCTAGCTGTGGTGGAGCAACGCTGATGTCTTGCAGCTGAGATCTTGGGCTGTTATTTCATCATCAGTAAATAAATGTTGCTGGAATTTTGCAGAAGCAAAGCCACCCTGGCATCAGATCAGCACTTAAAATGGAAAATAAAAAGGCTTTAAAATAAAAATAGCAGAAGCCAAAGGCTGGTAGGTTTATGGTTAACTCTCAGAGCTGCTGGAAATTAATCTTACTGTAGGGCCTTAAGCCAGAATCACCCACGGAATCAGGACTTGGTCACTTTGTTCTCCTTCAAAAGCTATTACGCTGCATGTTCAGCGTCAGCTCCTGAAGGCAAACCGGGACACAGAGTGGCTTATTCTTGGTCATTCTCTGTGAAGCCATGATGCTCTGCTATAGGAGTCTCTCACAAAGCTTCACTTCTGCCTTGGGAATCTTCTAAAATCCAGTGTCTTATGTTAGTAGGTGTCAAGCTATTCTGACTTGTAGAGATCTAACTTCCTGCCAAAGAAGGCACAGAAGCCCACATAATACGTGGTACTTTCTGGCAGCAGGCTTGCTTTTCTAACATGTCATGCCTGTCCTTAATAGTGGTCCTGAGTTGCCTGTGATATACAGGTTGGGAAACACCACTTGGAGTGTTTTGGCTGCAGTGACAGGATGTTTATTTGGGAATTCTGCAGAGCATCCTACTTCTGACACCCATTCTGAGCTCACAGTATGTTTCATTCACCCTAGTTTTTATTATTAGTTCAGCTAATAATAGCTAGTTTTTGTTAGTAGTACGTTTTTATTATTAGCACAGTGTTGCTTGATGAATATAGGTGGAGTGGACGGATGGGACAAGCTACACAAAATGCAAGGCCTTTACTTTCAGGAGGGCTTAAGTACCCAAATGTAGTCACATGGAAGAATTGGTATTTCTGAGTATGTTTAGCACCTTCTGGACATTTATTCTTCTTTGAGAGGTAAAGTTATTTATCACAATCATTTTATCGTAGAAAGTGGACCTGCTCCATCCTCATGCTCTGAGGCAGTCAACTCTCCTTCATCCATGCCGGACAGCCTGGTCTGAAAACCCTCCTGCAATGGCAATTGTATACCTGCAGTCATCTCATTTAGTGCTTCACTGTTCTCCTTGTCACACAGTTGGCCTGCTGTCCCACTGAACTTTCCATTAATGCATTTGAAGTCTCTTGCTCCTGGCCCTGTCAACACAGTCGTGCATAATTAATCCTTTCTTTTGTGCAGGAACCTTTTACACATGTGAAGAGGATGTGGTGTCTCCCCTCGGTCGTCTTTAAGTTGTTTGACCCCAGTTCTTTCCGTCTTCATACACAGACTGCAGGGCTTTTTTTAGACCTCTGATCGTTTTAGTCCTGTTTCAGATACTTTTTGAAGCTTCAGATCTTGCTTCAAAAGCTCCATGAATTCTGTACCCAGCCTTCAAAATTAGAGGGGCTCTGAAGTGTAATGCAGCACCACTAACATGCCAACAAACATTATCTCATGCTGCAATTTGTCCTAAAAATTGGTCACATTTTTCATCCGGGGAACTTTGTGGTGCCATCTGGGGTGGTAAGGGTGGCAGTGTTGGATGACGCAAGCTCCTACCCCTACCTCAGAACCTGCCTAGACAGGAACACGCGGGTGGCTACATTTTGGGACTAGCCAGCCCTGGATTTCTAGCCTGCTATGCTATTCCAGTTGTGGTATTGAAAAAAGCCTTAAGCCATCTAATGAACTGCTGGCTACCCAAAAGATAGCAAATATGAGAAGTGATTTACTGTCTCACTGACATGCTCTACAGTCACGATGACAAATACAGAATGGATATTTTCTCAACTCAAATGCTCTCTTGTGGTAAAGAAGAGGCACTTTGTAATTGCAGAACCAGAAAAGGGAGACAGCTTATTTCACTTCTGGCAGCTAATTATCTGACATGCAATTACATCTAAGCTGTTTTCCTCGGGGGGGAAAAAAACAATATAAGTGTTGGGCATCTGATTTTATTATTCTGTCTGGAAAGCCTGTATTCGATACTTGAAATTGATACCTGATTTGTTTTTTGTTGTGGAGTGGACTATGTGTTAGTTGTCTGTTTGTGCTGTGCTTTACTGCCAGTGAGTGAGTTTCAGAGTGGCCAGGCTGAAGTAGGAACCTTTCTCCTAATCAATTAAACTTGGAAGGAGTTTGAAATTCAGGTAACTTTTGATGGGGGATGCCCAGATGCTGAGTAGCAGAAAGCTACCTGGGTAGTTTTTCAGAAGCTCATGGCATGATCTCGCAGCTCTTACCATTTTGCCAGTACTGCCTCTCAAATGAACCAGATCCTCCTACCTCAAGTGGGTAGGCTGTATTGGAGGGAGTCTGGTGAGTTCTGGTTTCTCAGACAAGGTCGGTGCATGCTACAGATGAGATTTCTGTGTATTCCTCATGAGGTTCTTGCTCTTTGCCATACCTGGTTGTTGGTAAAGCCCCTAAACTAAAATTGATGATGGAGCACTAAACATGTTTGGTCTTGTAGATTCAGGTTAGGACAGCAGGATCCATTCAGCCTGACAGAGACTCTGAGGCTGGTAGCATCATGTGCGTTCTGCAGCTGAAATTCCTCTTGAATTCTTGAATCCTTTTTGGTTTTTTTGTTGAGCAGCTTTTTTTCATTCTTCTGATTTGTCTGTAAATATAAATGAGTTTCTAATATTAAAGGTAACTTTTAATATTCTTGTCAACCTGAAATCCATGTCTTGTTTCTTTTATAATGCCAAAATATTGAAGATGCATCTAGGCTGATAATTTGCTATTTCCATGAAACACCAAATGTCTTCTATTAAAATTGAAGAACAAGTCTCTGTGCCCATAGTTCTTTTTTTTTTTTTTTTTTTTTCTTTATATCTTTAATTGCATTTGAGGTTTAGTATTTCTCACTATATGGTATTTTCATGTTACAACAAAATAAAAAACTTAAGAAGCTGTACTGCCAGCTCTGGAGACGTCAGTGTGTATCTCCTGGTCATTGCAGGTGGGTGGTTTATTTTTCAAAAGTCGCATGATTAAGGAAAATCTAATTCAAATTTTAATCCTTGGGCTTCCCAGGAAAGCACTAGGTGTCAGGTCTATAAAATCCCATAGCAAACAAAAAGCTTTCTGAAAGCACTGCAGTAGAAGATGTTAGTACTTTCAAATCACTTGAGTACTTCAGGGAGTGTGCGCTGATACTGGGGAGGGGGGAATCATCAGATACTTTGGGTTTGTTAGTATGCAACATACTGTGCTGATGTGTTACATCTTACCTACTTGGCAGCATCAAAACTATTAGGAGGTTTTCAGGTACACCCAGGATCTGGCCTCTGGTAGCCAAGACAAAACTGGCTGTCAGTGGTCTGCGTCTTTTTGAACTGATTTTGCAGTGGTGTGGGAGCTGGTCACAGAGTCAAGCTGCCAATGGTTAGCAGCAGCGCACTGAGGTCTTGCGGGACATGGCAGGCTGAAAAGGCCTTTGCTTGTGGCAGCAGGGAGAAGCGTTTTTGCCCTGGACGACAGCTGCATACTGCTGCAAATCTTCATATCATCATCTTTGAGTAGATGTTTAGTTGGTGCTGATAATCTTATTTCTGGAAGTTGCCTGCTTGGGAAGCTTAAAAATAGATCACATGGTATTTTTTCATTAGAAAAAAAGAATAGGTATTAAAGAGTGAATTCCTGGGCTGATTACTGAAAATAGCAATCCGTGTTAACACGAACTAGATATCAGCGTATAAACATCCAACCCCCAAGGGAATTAAAATCTCTTCAGATTTAGTAGGTATTTCTTGCAGTTATTAGGTGAGATTTTAGCAGGCAATGAGTACTCTGCTTCTTGGTATTTGCAGAATACCAGAGAATTTTGGTAAAGTTCAGGTTTCGCCTCAGCGAACAAAATGTATGAGTCTTTAGCGTGCCTTTAGTATGAATATTCTCAAACAAATCATACCTGTATATTAGGGAACTCAAGGTTAAGGCAGTGTTTGTACTACAGGCCAGGTGATGACTGGGAGCAGCGGCTCCCAGGCTGAATGCTATTGCAGGATTGCTCATTTGGCTCCGGCTCTTTGGACAGAAGGTCTGGAGGAAGAGAGGCAGGAACTCACCATGGCTGACGTGTGATTTTTATGCCATACATCAGTAAGGCGATGGAGGATACCACTACTTTGAACAAGTGAGTGGGACCCTCCAAACACTTAAATACTCATGAGTTGAGGCTGCACTGCACTGCCCTGTGCATCCCTGCTTCTGCAGGTGTATGAACCAGGCATTTATCACGTGAGTACAGGTTTGTGGACAGTGGTTAATTTACACTTAGGGAATTGCCGTTATCTCTGTGGTGGAGTCATGTTTGGTTACGTAGCCACTGGATGTGTGCAGAGACAGTTGTCACTCCTGCAGATGGCACAAAGAGAAAAGGTGTGCACAGTCTTGTCCATACCACACGATGTGTGAGCACACACTAGTGGGGCTGAAGGACTGCAACCTGCCTAGTAAATGTTAATGTGATGCTGAGCAGAGCAGAGCTGATATTCTGGGTGGCTGAGGAGAGGTATCCAACAGCATTTAAGCCAGTGGGGGTTAAGAGAGAGTAAAGAATTCAGGATTTGATTCTTTAAAATCCATATGGCATGACAGGGCACAGTAGTGAGACGTAAGGTTCTTTTTTGTGCAAGCCTTGGAAGTTGTTTTGAATTGAGTTGGTTGAATTAAGTGACGTTTGCTGTATGCTTCTGATTTTGCTAGAAGCAAGGTAAAGTTTCAAATTAAAGCCTTGACTCTGCTATAAATAAAAATCCATTTTGTAGGATACATCTGTTTTGATCTTGGTTTGTCTCTTCTGCATCTTGCATCTTATTTATATTCCAACAGTATTAAAAAAACCCCCAACTTCACAATGGCCTTTTAGCTTGTCATCTTAAAACACATGCTTGGCCTGGAAGAGCCAGTGAAAGTCATGGTTATGAGAGTCTTATAGTCTGGTGACGGGGAATGGACTGACCTGTCAGCTGCAGGGACATACGCAAAGTGGATTTCATACAGATCTTGTAATCAGTGGTGTTCAAAACCAATGAAGACTATAGTTTTGGATTGGAATGTTGTTCCAAAATTGATTAGAGTCAAAGAAAGGCCTTTCATGTCTTTATCAGGCATTCACACAGAGTGTTTCCCATTGGGAGCGTTTGTCCTAACTAGGGTGTCTAAAAGCCAGGTAATCAAGTGTGAGCAAGTCACCTCACCGCCATCCTCGTCAGTGGGAAGAAGTGAGTGCCTTCAGGGAGTTACTTATCTCAGTTTGCAGTAGACATCTAAGAGAGACCAAGCAGGTTGTCTTCTAGAGTGAACAGTTTACAGATTTTGGTGTAGCTGGTTCAGACTTTGGTGTCCAAGTCACGTGAGGTAAATCTCATTCTCAACATGGAAATTCGATGTTTCATGTACTTGTGCAACTGTTGTCCTTTAGCTGAGATGATTCTGTCTCCCTGGAGCCACAGCACACTTGTCATCTTCTCTGGATCAGATATTCTGTCGATCCCAATGAGGTTTATATTAATATTGTAATTTTAATTGTTAATCGTTTCCTATAAGCAAGAAAAAGCTTCCCCATATGGAACCTGACATAGCTCTGTTTGTTTTTTGATGAGGACTATAGACACCATAACCAACTAGCAACGCGAGATGGTGTAGTGTCCTTCATGGGCACTTACCCTTTGTATCTTACCACAAGGTAAACCTCCAAATGATTTTACTATTTCTTGCCAGTTCTGTCAACAGAAACTGAGTACATCTGTGGCTGGAGTGCAGTTTGCTGCAAGCACTCATTCATGCGGGGCTCGCACTTAAGGTAAACCTGTGGTTACCTGAAGTTCTGCTACAGCTTTTGATGTAGGTTGGAACTTCAGTGAAGGAGAATAAATGGCCTTTACTTTTGCAGTAGGTCCCTTAAACATGTATGACTAACTACTGCAAGTAGAGATGTTGTAAGCCAAGAGAACAGTGTGTTTTGACGGCATCAGCCCCTTTCTGCTGCAAGCATGGAGTACTTGTTAGTGGCTGTGATTCAGCACTCTCTAATTCTGACTGTGCTTCCAGCACTGGTTTGCTGTCTGGTTAGTGAGTCAGCAAACTCACAGCTTCAGCTTCCCCGGGCTCTTGTCTGGATTAATATTTACTGAGCCAGGGGACAGAGACTGCTGCAGGCAGCGTGTGCTGTGCCTGCACAAGGAGGGTGGTAGGAAGCAATCTGGGTGCAGTTCAGATGCCTCCAGTTGCTGGGACTCTTGACCAGGGATGAGGAATCTCTCCCGAGACATGCCTTATCCAATGATTATCTTTTACAATAAAACCGGTACAAAGGAGTGGATACTCCTACTGTCTTGAGAGCTTTGGTTAGTGTCTTGACAGTGTTTGCCTTAACTAGGAACAGATGTGGAGGTTGCAAGCCTGCAGCCTGCATTATCATTTACACTGTATAGTTACATGCTAAATAATTTACACTGCTCTAATTCATACTGCATGTTTCCTTGACAAATAGGTACTCCCTGAGATAAAATAATTCAACATGTAGATAGATTAGTTATGTGGCTATGTAGATTGATTGTGTGGAGCACTGGATTGTATTGGGTTTTGTTAACTGTAGGCTGCTGAGCTGGCATGCTCGGCAGTGGTTGATGGTGATCTGGGGCTCACAGTCAGGGAAATCATGAGCCAGATTTCCGGGGTATCACACAATTTCCACTCCCTGCAAATAAGGAAAATTTTAACATGTTGGAGACTGAAAGTGCAGAACCTGAGGCAAGCAACAACATATTAAAATCTTTTTCAGAAGTACCTGGAAACTAGTTTACTTTTGAATTGTGTGTGGGGGAACCCCATGTTTCCCCACTGTGATGTCTTGCATAAGCGTGAGGTAAGTAAGATGGTACAAGACCACAGATTTCATGTCGACTTGCAGTCTGTGGAGTAACTACCATGCCATCCTAGTAAATTTGAACGTCACATTCCACTGGTAGATGGATGTGTGCCTGATCTGCCTCAGGAGAGAGGGACAGAGCTTGCTTCTCACTTCTACTCATTATTCTTTTCTTCAGCACACTTAGAGAGTACATAGGAAGGATCAGAGGACTTACATGAATAGCATCTCATACAGAAATGCAGTCAGCTATTCATAGTAAGGGCAGAACCAGATGGCCAAAGCTTTTGCTTGTGTAGCCAGAGAAGCTGATGCTTTTCAAGCCGCAAACTTTGATAGGAGTTATAGGTACCAATCACACATATTTTCAAAATGGTTTTGGATCTGCTTTGTATCTCTTGTAACTGTTGTACAAAGCAGAGATTTTTTGGGTAGGTGTTTGAGAGAGTGCTTTGTGGATTTGAATGTGGCATCTGAGTTAGTGTTAAAACACTGGCTGGTTTTCCTTGGAAAAAAAAATGCAACAACTTTTAGATGCAGTCACGTTCCAGCGTTAATGTTGAAATTGTCTGAAAGAAACATTTCGAATTGCTTGACATTTTCTCATGCATTTCATCCTCACCATTGTTAAGGTTCGTTAATGATTCCATTATAAGCTCTTACTTGCAGAAACGGTTTTCTAAAAACAATCTCTCTGTTATATTATTATGTTGTTTATGTTATATAAATACTCAAGGACTAGACATGTATTAATAGATAGCCTTGTGATTGTGGAGCCAGCAATTACTTCACCAGTGATTACTCTATCACAAAGTCCACTGACTTTCAGCACTTTGGAGGGAGAATAAAATTCCTTCTGCAAATTGGGAAGATAATTTTCTTTGGAAGTGTTGTTACGCAGTGCTAGAAATCCTCTCCATGCATATAAGCAGTGGTTAGCTTTATGCAGTGCAGTATGATGCTCTGGAAAAGACTGTCATGGTGGAGAGCCTTATCAGTCACAGGGGGTATAATGAAGATCCTAAAGGAGAGCTCCAAAGCCTTCCAGGAGAGAACATGCTGGGTGGAAAACTAGGCAGCTGTAGCCATTTCTCTTTCCTGGACTACTTCCATAGTGTGTCCCAGCTGCTTGACACTGGGGCAGGATGGCCTTGAGCGGGGAGGTGATGAGTACTTTCTCCTTCCTTTCCGTAGGGTTAACCACTGTCTCTTCCTTACTGTGCCACCACACCCTAATAATACAGAGTGCAGGCCACTCTGTCGCCCAGAGAGAAATAAGAGAGCAGCATTAAAAGGGATGTGGAGGGCAAGATCAAGATAATGTCCTACACTGCTGGCTTGATTGCCCCAAAGATCTAAGATTCATCTCCTTCCCCTCTGGGTACAATGGCATCACAGGCTGCCTCATCCATTAGGATTCCATAGGTCGGTTCTCCGCATGTGCCAGGCTCTTCTGTGGCTGCATCTGAAGAATAATCCAGCCAGGACTCTGCTCCCTCCCCTCTGCTCCTCCATTTGTCCTGGCTTCTTACGGGTGAGTGAAGAGAACAGTCCTTGTACACATACCCCAGGCACGGTACTTGCTCCTGTGTAAAACACATGAGATCCCAGCAGGCTGCTTTAGGAAGCCCAGAACATGACGTTCTAGGTCAGTGGTTCCTGATCCTTTTCAAATCACTTTATGGCCTTCCTTACAGCTGACAACTTCTCCCTGTTTGGTGGTATAGTAGGGGATGGAGGACCAAGCCCCAGGCCAGGAATCCCTACTCTCAGTTCCTATCAAAGGCACAAAGACTGTAGATGAAAGCTATATACTTGTGGCCCTTAAAAATTCAACAGCTTTGCTAGGAGATTCCAGTAGAGCTAAGATGCCTTTCTGTCCTTTTCCTTTTTATTTCCTATAGTTCCTATAGCAGATACCTTGAAAGTCATTGGTAAAACTTTCTACCTACAAATTCTTGTATAAGACTTGGTAAGTTTTCTCTTGGTGAAGAGCTCTGAAGCCGGGGCTCTTAAGAGGTGTCAGTAACCACCTCCTGGCAAAGAAAGGTCCAGCATAGTGCCGGGTTACACAAGTGGATGGGATTTTCACTCTCAGTGAAACTTTCTCATTGCTCCAAGTGAACAACTTCTAATAGTACTACTAATTGTTATTATTATTATTTAAGGGAGTAGAAGAGAGGAAGAGAGAGATGATGTCAGGGAAAGAGGGACAAAAATGTCCTAGCTGCCCCAAGGGAAGCGAGGAAGAAATGTAGACCAGCCGTGACATATATTATATATCTCCTGGTTGTGGCCATTTTTGTAGGGCATTAAGAGAGAAGAGGAAGACACTCCTGCAATACCATTGCTTCGTTATCAGATACAGAGCTGGATGTTACCGGCTCTTTTGCCCGAGGCATTCCTGATTTAGCGGCTCTATAGGAGTTACATTATTCAAAGTTTATTTAGAATAATTTCTGTATTCATCCATATATTGTCACAGTGTAAGGAACCAGAAAATTGCATTGCATAATTCCCTTGCAGTTGTCTGAGAAATCTCCGGTCTGCTTTGCTAACACAGCACAGATATTTGATGTGAAATTCTTCCTTTCATGCAAAGGGGCTGCCACGCTTTCAAGTTTACAAAGCGCAATAGCTAATATATTTATATTCTATCTGCTGCACTTAACAATTGAATGAAAGAAAAGTGTTAGCAGAGGTCAAGCATTGTTTGAATGTGTTGCAAATGGTTTCCCAGGGAAACAGCAAATCAGTACTCATAGCCTACTGCAGCATCTCCAGAACAACATAGCCGAGTGTTTACTATAGTACACGGGGCCAAAAGCGATGCAGACTAAAGATAAAGTGAACATCTGAGCAGGAGAGCATTTTCAAAGGATGAAGAAACATTCGGCAAGAGTGGCACCATTACCGTCTTATAATGTTTCTGAATTAAATTCGCCTGTGCCAGACGGTAAATGCTTTTTTTCCTATATATTGAACCATAGGCAGGAATTTATTTTGCATGCTCCTCCTGCTCCGTTCCATGCGAAGTAATGTGAATGTGTGTGTTTGTGTATGTGTATTTTTAAAGTAGCTAATGCTCGGGTAGCATTTTTAGCACTTTAACATCATCTGAGATAAATGCAGTTAAATTTCTATTGCTTGTGTTCAACTTCTGTGTGAATGATTTCTGATGAAAAAAACAAATGGTGAGATGTGAACAACTGATAAAGTAGTTGTACTTCAATTCTGGCTTTTAAAATTATGTGAAGTTGGGACCATGTAATGTTACTGATTTTTCTGTAGTATTTTAATATTGTGCTCTAGATTTATCTCTCTTGCTTTAAAGACAAAGCCACCAACTTTTTTGTGCTTGCTGTCCCTCAGCTTGAGATAGCAATTGTTCCCTTGAACTGCTTCCCCCCCCTTATTTTCAGAAGCGTCAGCTCCAAAGCAGTTCCTTAATACAAAACTCACAAGACAGAAATTGTGAAATCTGTTGTATGCTCTTGATCAGACATGACAGCCTCATTCCTTTAAAAGTGTACACCAACTTCACATCACACTTCTGTGTCAACTGCAAATGTGCTGATGTTGTCCAGCATGAGATATGACGGCGCTAATAGCTGTGATGCAGATGGGAGGCTCTGATAGAAATGCTTAAAATATACAATGGGTATTTAGGCAGTATAAATCCAAAGTCAAAAGGAAAGCTTTTTTAAAAATATTCCTAACATTCAGGTTCAAGTTTTTGTTTTAAATGTCTGCTGATAACTCAGGCTTTAACTGCACTTTCGCAAGTTTATTGTTTTCAGTGTCAGTTGCTTTAAAGAGCTGAGTGATACTTTCTGAAGTTGCTTGTTCTGCCAGAAATGAACTCTTTTCCCACCAGGTGTGGTACATTGTTATGAACACTTGAGCCGTAAAATTGCAAGGTGTGTGCTGTCTCTGGTTTGAGTTTTGTTATGCCGACCAGCAATGAAAATGTGATTCCTTTTTGTGAGTTAAATTCAGCGCTACATCCAGAATAAAACAAAGCAAGAGATGCGGTCCAGTGCTTGTCAGCAGAGCATGACTTCCAGTTCTTCAATTTACCTTGGTCAGGCTGGCTTAAATTACAAATGGGGCTGGATTTTGATAGAGCAGGCAATAGTTTGTGTCATTTTCCTTGGGAGTACGTGTGTGATACTGAGAATTCTGCAGGCTTGGTTACCTGGTGTTTCTGTCTTGAGAAAAAAATGCCTTAAAGAAAGCTGAAGGAGCTAACAGACTCTGCTGTTTATGTCAGTCCACTGCTGTTGCACAGCACCAGATTTTAGCATGTGTGATCCTGTAATTCATACAGTCACCTGCTTTTAAAGGAGCAGCATTACAGCTGGGTGAGCTGGCTTTCTGTGCTGGTTAAATGGGGAGATTTGCTGCTCTTTATTTCCTGAGAGCTCCCAGCACAGACCGGGCTCTTGTCACGCCAGGCAGTGAATGCAGAGGATTAAACACTATCCCTACCCTGTAGGGTCTAAGACATCTCACAAACTGTAGTTGACACCAACTTAACCAGTCCCAGCTGCTGTCAGGTGCCTCTGTTCAGTCCAGTCTTAACTTTCTCACTGTGCCAGGCTGCAGCAGCACTGTCAAGTATTGCGCTACCTGTTTCCTCAGGGAGGGAAAATCCAGTTGTTGTAGGAAAAAAGGGCAATAGACTGGAAGTGACTACATGACAGCACTTGTCATATCCAACAGGCTGAAAATGGAAAGGTTCTTGCTAGGGATGAAGCTGGCCAAGCTGAACTAATATCAGACCCATATATTAAAAGTGAGTGTATGCAGCTAGTTTTACAGATCAGCAAAGATTTTAGCAGGGATTCCCAAAGAATCCTAATGGGGTAGGGCAGCCAGCTTCTCAGGAGCACTGTGCCTGTCCCCCCTGTCCTTCCCAGGCATCGGGAGGGCACTTGGAAGAGATGCCGCAGCAACTTGGGCTGTGGACCTGTGTGCTAAGGGAAGAGAAGGGGAGCAGTGTTGGCAGTTTTGAAGCAATTGAGGTTTGTGGCTTCCTTGATACCTTCTGGTAGAACCACAGAAACTGCTGACTCCTGGACTGGAATGAAATGCAGGCAAAGAAGGCTCCTTCAGTAGTAAAGAGGCACCCAGATATTTGCAGATCACTGGTCAGAAAGTGCTGCTCATGTGGAAAGAAGTGGAGCAGAGACAGCTGCCGAGGTTAGCACATGGGCTGAGTGGTTCTGGAGGATGTGAGGTGTGTATCAAGCTAAGACCGCAGCCACCAAATACTTTTGAGGACATGTCTTCAGCTTAGTCTGGCCAGCCCTCACTTCCCAGCACAGCATCTGCACTAGCATGTGTGCAAGTGCCTAAGCCAGGTGGGTTGTACAGACACTGCGTGGAGGAGACTTACCCCAATCGTGCCATCATGGAAAGGCAGGGGTAAGACCCAGCTATTGCCCCAAGGGCACTGAAGAAAACAGTCAGAAGTATCTCCTGGGGTTACAAAATGCCGCAATGCAGTGATAAATACTTACTTTTTGCCCCAGCGGCTTACCTGTAAAACGTTCTTTTAACCCACCCTTCCTCAAATGTTTTTAATTAGGCTTTGAGTCAGGCAAGGAAATTGAAGCATGTGCTTAATGCATGTACTGCAGTGCTGCCATGGACTGGGCCTGAGAGTCGGATTTGGACTCATCCAGGTGCACCTAAATGTAAGTGCCAGTAAGAATTAAGAAAGTTGTCTTAGCTTCCTAAGTGAGCAGGAGAGCTGGACACTTCTGAGAGGTGATTCATCTCCTAAGATTGATATCTAAGGCTGCTGGAATGAATCACTCTCTGGAGGCACCCATCAAGCAGGAGAGGCAATAGTTTGTGTAGAAGTTAAATACAAGCAATTTGATACTGAGTTGTGTGTCAGTGTGCTGACTGCCTTTACGCTTGCATTTTAGGAGACTCATGAACCACCCTGGATTTATTGCAATGTTTCTGGAAAGTAAAAGCTATATCATAATTATTTAATAATGAGATGCATGAGTGATTTCTGGAGCATCCTGGGTCTAAACTGCTTTCACAAGAACTATGTCAAAGCAGCTTCATGGCTTATATTGAAACTACTCTTGATTTACTGCAGTGAAAGTAAAAATGAGTTTAACTCAGAATGTATGTTTATTTTTGGAAACGTCACTAAATTTTTGCAATTACAAGATCTAATTTTCAAAGGATTTTTTTATAGATTCATCACCTTTTCTTTCGGAATAAAGTGTATAAATTGTGAAACTACTGGAGGTACATCTGGTAGAATTTATTGCAGAGTTTTTAACGGAGGTTTTCTTTAACTGGATGTTGTACAGCTTTGAATCAAATGATTTGTATTTATCTGTTGCTCAGTCAGTGGTGACAAGCTGATATGATCCCAGGCCAATGAATCCTGCGATTAGCTTGGGATGGTGTAAGGTCAGGTATATCTGGGGAAAGAAAGTCACATAGATCTGTTGCAGCAAAGGATAACTTTTTAAACGTGTTCAAGGGACTCATTCAGAAGTTGTTATGTAGGTGGTCTCACAGTATATGTAAGCAAAAGCTTAAAGTCCTTGCTCTGGAGCTGCAGCAAGGGGACAAAGAGTTGTAGGTCCCTGGGATTGTTCCCTCAGACAGCTACGTGTTGGCTTCACTGGAATAAAAACATCTGACAGTGCAGCTCCCTCCTCCCCACAGAGCAGTCTGTTGTGGAAGTACCCCTGCTGTCCTCCTTGGAGGCTGAGCCAACGCTCGCTGAAATGCGTTGGTCCTCCCAGGAGATACATCAGAAATTGGAGCAGTCCCCGTGATCTGGAGTTGTTTGCTGGCATGGGCTTCGCTCGGCTGGACAGCAGGGTGCAACCATACTTCTGGATGCCTCTGTGCTGCCCTCTTCTTCCTCTGCGGCACCCGGGCAGCTTGGCTTGGCTTTCCCCAGCAGCACTTAGCGAGAAGGTACAGAGGAGTCTTACAATCTTTCACATGACTTCTTTGTGAGTTGCACAGGTAGTAGAATGAGAGAATATTTGTGTGTATGGTCGTGCCCTGCCCAGGCTTCGTTCTGGATACAGTGTCCAGATGGGTAAAGAAGGAGCAATAAACAGACGATCTTCACATGGGAAAAGTTCTGTGCTGAAGGAGATGTTCATACCCTTACTGGATTTCAATGTTTTTCTAACTCCAGAGTCATCACAGCTAAGTATGAGATTTTGACGCAGTGTTCATTTTTCAAGGCAAATGGAGATGCCAGCAATGTTTTCTGACAGAATTCAGTCCAAAATACTCCACTCCACTCCAAATGGATGTTTTAGATCTTTTTGTGTAGCTCATTCTGTGTAGAAGCTGTAGAAATTTTTATTTCAGCTTACAAAAATCATTCTTTGCAGCACTTTCTTATACATTCCTTCAAACTCTAAACATGCTATGTTGTGCTTAGTAATTTTAAAATATGTGTAGCTAGTGTGTTTCAAAATGCATACTCCAGCTGCCTGTTCCACTACTGATGTTCTCAAACATTTTTTTCCAAGATCTGTTCTGACACCCCCACGCTGGTGCTGGTGTATTATTTTTGGTGTCAAATCCAGAGAATTCCTTGTCAGTGCTTAACCAGAGTGAGTGATAAACTTCATAGAAACATAGAATCACTTAGGTTAGAAAAGACATTTAAGACTGAGTCCAAACGTGAACCCAGCACTGCCAAGCCCACCACTGAGCCATGTCCCCAAGCGCCACATCAATATCTCTTTAAAATACCTCCGGGGATGATGGCTTAACCGCTTCCTTGGGCAGCCTGTTTCAATGCTTGACAACCCTTTCAGTGAAGAAATTTTTCCTAATAATCCAATCTAAACCTCCCCTGGTACAACCAGAACGGGGGGAAAAAGTCGTCTTGGCTTTAAGTGAGTAAGGGGGAAAAAAAGCCAGGGAAAAAATATTTCCATGCTTTTAACTATACTTTCAGTAAAATGTAGATAGATGAACAAGTGAACAAAGATTTGAACAGAGATTTGTTTTTTTTAATAGTTGTCTTTATGTGTTTTGAGGAAGAGTCTCAATCTGGAGCAATACAAAGAGGGAGCCATTTACTTCAGTAAGAAGTTGAGAACTCCTCCAGAGATAGCTGACCAGTAGACTCATGCATCAGGGCTCCTGAAAAGTTATTCTGCATATTGCTTACAGCCAGCAAAGCCTTTATATGCTTTCTGCGAAGGTCTTTTGTTTTGGTTTTTAATGATTGCAGTTATGTTGAACGTAACTGATGTTGCAGCCTGGATTCATTTCGTGCTGCAGCCCCAGTCAGAGGTTTTAGGACACAGCACTGGATGCAGATCATGCACATCACATTTGCTGGTTTGCCTGGAACACATCCATCTCGGAGCATGTTCTTCTTAAGGAAAACATGTAGCTGATGTGCAGAAAGATGCATTTTACAGAGCTGAAAGTGTTTATCAGGTTTGCATGCAGAAGCCAAGGTATCAAACATATAGCAACTAATATGGGAACCCCAGTCTCAGGGATCGGCAGCCAGCTATGGGGATCTGGGGAGATGAGAATCAACCATGGCATGAGTAGATGCCTTTGTGCAACTTATTTAGCAACTATTTCATACTTTATTATCTGCAAAAGGTGAATAATATATCTATATCTACCGGTATGTCTTGGCTGTATTAAGCATAAACACCAGCTCCTTGACTCTTCAATATATGGGTGTTAAATCTCAGTATTGTTACCACTACTACTTCTAACAATAGTGCGGTGCATTTGCACGTATTTTCTGTACAGATCTCTCTGTCTTTTCATTTCAAGCACAGACAGTGCGTAAAAATACTACGCTTTGTCTTGCTAGGGCCTTTCACACACCTGAAAGTTTATATAAATGCCACTAATGCTCTGGTTGCAGATTTCATCTAGCAGATCATATCAGGCACTGGGACAGTAACATGATGTATTTCTATATTGGCAGTGCAGTCAAAAAAACTTCTGTGTGGCAACCAAAGAAGCTGGGAGCAAATACATGCTGCAGATGCCAAGACCAAGTGGAATCCCAGGTTGTTTTCACAACTGGCATGGGCCATATACGGATGGTCCTGCCTAATTCCAGTTGTTGTAACTTAATTCTGAATTCTGTAAGTTGTCAGTTCTTACAGTGTTAGATGTAGATGCACTCAACTCCTTGTTAGCTCTTTATATTTCTTTTGCTCAAAACTGACTTATGGTATTGTAATTGGCAGAGCTGGGCACATCTTTTCTCTTTGATTTAATGGTGCATTCTCAGTCTGTCCAGTTGTTGTCAGGTTTTCTTGTTGCTTAGAGTGTTGTACTTCTTTTCCAGATCTTAATTGTAAGTGGAATCAAGGTCCATGGCCTTATTGTTCAGCAGTCTGGATCTTAAATCAGGAGTTGCAGGTTACAGGTCTCAACACTGTTACCATCATAAAGCCAAAGAGATGCAGAGCTGGAAGGTGACTTCAGGAAGTTATCTGTGTCGTCATCCCTCTAAGGCAGAGTCAGATACCTGTCAGGGATGGTCAAGGTGTATCTCTGTCATTTGCCTGTGTAAGACGAAGGCATCCATTTTTCAGGCACTTAATGGTCACTGTGGTCAGAGCTTTCATTCTCCCCATGTGTGATGTGGGCTGTGAAGGTGGTTCCCCAGATGTTGGATGGTGTAAGAGGGAGGGATGGTGTCACTGCCATCGCAGTGTCTGTTCCAGTCTGGAGGCAGTGCATTGGCAGTAGCCAGAGGAGTGGGAGCTGGGAAGCTGCGTGGGTCAGATTTGGTACCTGAGCATAAGACATGACTGGTGTGTACAGGAAGGATTTTTTTTTTTTTTACTGACTTGGATTTCCTCCCCTGACAATTAGGCTGGAACTGCTCATCTGGAAGGCTAATTAGGTGCAAGGCAGTACAGTGACACATCCCTTGATCAGGCACTAAGTTAGTTACAGGCTGTGAAATTTAAGTTATTTGCTCCCTCTGCTGCCTCTTTGTTCACTTTATTGGAAGGATAGGAGGGCACATGGAAGTTGTTGAGATTTCTAATTGTAAGTGAAGTTGCTGTCTGCTGATTTGAAGTGAACGCCTGTGTACAGACACTGAAGGGATAATTGGCAAAAATTGCTGATGGATGTCACCGTTAAACTACAACAAAAATATCTGCCTTTTTGCTTTCTGCTCTTGACAATAGTTAATCATAGTACAAGAGAACTGCTGTATACCATCACTGAGTCATTTGTTTTTCATTAAAATCTGGAAATCTTTTTTTCCACTAGGGCAAAAAAAATTGTTGTAACCTTCTCGTCTCCTTCAAACATTAAACTTCTAGAACAAAGAGTGAATGAACAAGGCATTAATCTGAATGGACATATGTGCATAACCAATACACAGAGACCATTGCAGTGTCTCGGAAGGATGTGTTTAAATGAAGAACGTCATCTCTAAATGTCTGATACATGGTGAAGTGATTTGTCTTCACCGAACAAGAGATGCTTACTCCTCAAACAACCTGTGTATCATGCTGTCTGCAAAGATACCCTCCCTATTGCTGGTTTGCTTGGTTTTATTAAATGCAATTATGGCTTCATTTCCTGAGTCAAACTGCTAGTTCTGAACTAATTTTAAAAAGTTGAGGAGAGTTTGCCCTTCAATTTTAACTTCCCAGGTCAGCTGTTACCTTCAGGTATGTTCAGTGTATGTGCAGTGTAAGCTGGACTGGTTGTGCTGAGTTGCTGTGGTCTTACACCAGTGTAATGAAGGGGAGGATTTTATTTCACAGTCAGTCCCTTTGGCTGAAATAAAATGAACTATGGGCCTAACTCACCATTGGACTGATGGTGTTGAATAGCCCTGCCCCCAGTTGCGTGCTAGCAGTAGCAAGCAATCCAATTAAAGCCATGGCTAATCCAGC
Organism: Falco punctatus; assembly: GCF_963210335.1. NCBI lineage: Eukaryota > Metazoa > Chordata > Aves > Falconiformes > Falconidae > Falco > Falco punctatus. The sequence continues at coordinate 40,119,629 of NC_137587.1, read as the reverse complement.
CTAATGAGGTTTTATTGTTGTAAAATGGACAAAATAAGCTCTTCACCTCTACCAATAACAGTGCAACTCAGTCCCCTTGCCTGTAGGGCCATGTACATCCAGTATTCCTCTGGACACAAAATTCACATCATCTTCTTACTGTGCAGCATTAAGACCAGAATTTCATTGCAAAAGTCTCTAGCCCTCACGAACATGGACTGACTGCTATCAGTGTTGTGTGTACAGGCTGCTGGAAACAATAGGCTTGTGATCTGTGAGCGAGTCCGTCATCACCACGGATGCTCATTCTTAACAGGTAACGTCGTAGTTCAAAGGCAAGGTTGTCAATTCTTTCACTGGAGCCCAATTTAGCAGGAACATTCAACTGACGTACTTTCCACATAACACCAGACTAGCTTCTACCTCCATCCATCTGTCAAAACCCAGCAATTGTTTCCACAGCAGTGGTATGAAGGGATCATTTTGACAATGCAAAAACATTGACATATTAGGAGCTGAGATTTTGAGGACACTGTAAAATAAGCATAATTTAATACTGAATGAGTAAAAGGTAGATTGTAGATGCCTTGCCTAACTTTTTTGGCAAAGCTGGTCTCTCTCCTGCCTACAGTGGTAGCCACAGGTGACCACTGCTCTGCAGAGCTTTGGGAACACAGTACAAAGAAACTGTACAGCTAATTTACATCACCTATTTAGTCATTGATTTAGCTATGTAATTTAAAAAAAAAGAAAAAAGAAAAAGAAAAAAAGAGTATGTATTTTGGTGCATACCAGCAAGCCAGATGTTGCTGTCTCTAAATAAACCAACATTTTGGGTCAGTAATTCAGTGTCGTGAATGCACAGATGGCTTTCAGAAGGGAATTCGGTTACCTGTTTGAGAGTTATAAATTTCCATCAGGGCAGTTGGTTAGAAAAGAAAAGAAAAAGAAAAAAATCAATCCTGTGATGATCTGGCCATAAAAGTTATTTCCAGGGCTGCATTTTTATGTTGTACTGAATATTTTACTGGCAGGCCATTTGATCTGTTTTTAGTAACAACTTTGAGAGCAGAAAAGTTGTCCCAAATGAAATGGTATGGGGCTTTTTTTGTACTCCAAGCACTGCTGTCACATGCTGAATATGTCATATACATCAAGATAATTTGAAAGTAATTGCTTTTGAACCTCAAAGCGTGATCTCTTCTCTCCAAGCCCCTTGCAAAATAATGAAATGGTTTTTCTAGCCAAAGTGAGGACGTATTTTCTCACTGTGCAAGCTGCATGTGGAAATCTATATATGAATTAAAAGCCACAAGTCATGTATCACATCTTTCAGTGGGTGAAGTGAAGGGGCAAAGGAGCTGCACATAGTTTACAGATGGATGATGAAAACGGTTGTCAGGACAAGGCGTGTGCTGCTGCTTCCTGGTTTGAACAGACAGAGCAGCAGTGCACGCCGGTCACCTCCTCCTGCAGCCAGGCCTCAGAATGGTGTTCAAGTACATGAAAAGGCATGGACTTCAGTGATATTAATCATGTGGTTTAGGTTAGTCACAAGCATAATTACCTTGCTAAATTGAAGTATGCTGGGATAAGTATATAATAATTATTCATTACAAGGGCACACTTTGTTAGAAGCATGTGGAAAGCCATGGGTTCCCCTTGCTGGTTTTCCTTTGGTCTCCATTTGCAGAGAAATGGCCTTACTACTTATGCTATAAAGAATCCACATTTGCAGGGCAAGGAGAAGGATTTGCTGAAATAGATTAATAAACTAAAAACATCCTTTAAAAAATGGGAAATAGCAGGGATTTGGTTTTATTGAATAATGAAAAGTTATCCAGATGGATTTGACTCATTAAGACATACTTGATACAATCATGTGTGTTCCTTTCTAGTTCTCCTTCGTCAATCCCATAGGCTGAGTGTTGCTCTGACACTTGATTGTAACCTCCGAGTAATGAAGGAACACTTCTAGCAGCAAGATCTGTCAGTCTGGCGAGGTTTTTCCTATTTGTTAGTTTTTCCCCAATCTCTTTCAGTAGCATTCCCTTAAAATATCAAATGATGTCCAAAATGTAGATTCATTCTCAGCCTGTGATTCACCTCTGCTAAAAGTATGAACATTGGCTGTGTCAGTCTACAGAAACTGGATGAGGCTTCTGTACACTGTGAGTTACCGGATACCCGTGCAACTTCTTGCATCGAATAGTCAGGTTAAAAGAAGGTCAGGTAAAAAGTCCCACCCAGTGTAAACATCTCTACTCAGGATGGTTATCTAATGTCAGGTTGGATGGGGCTCTGAGCAACCTGATCTAGTCGAAGACGTCCCTGCTCATTGCAGGAGGGGTTGGACTGGATGATTTTTAAAGGTCCCTTCCAACCCAAATCATTCTATGATTCTGTTATTCCCTGTGTAGTCGTAGGGAGATGGAGATAGTCCCAGGGCACTACTTTTCTCATCCTAAGGCTGACGTCTACAATAAATCAAGTGAATCCAACCCAAGCAGTGTCACACCTCCTTTGCTCTGGAGGAGGCGTGTTATGGTACCTTTTTAGTACACGGTTGGTTTTCCATTTGCACGTGGCCAGTTGTTGCTGACAGCCTGCTGTCGTCCTTTCTGGAGAGGACATGGTTTCATTGCCTAAGATCGTGAGGTCTCCATAAATGTGTGGGATTTATGAAGGTATACAGAAGTTCAGTGGAAAATGCTGCTCTTGATCCCTCTAAATTTGGAGGTTATTAGTGGATCCCTGCTTGATAGCTGATAATTTCTGTGTGAGACTAAGAACCAGAGTTACTCGAGTTCTGCCTTCCCTTCCTCTCATGTGGGGGGTAGCATTGCACATGTGCAAGGTTTCATTGCTTCTGGTCCAGGTTTGGCTATGTTAGCCCAGCATACATCTATTTGTCTTCCCTGTCAAAGTATATCCTTAAAAAATGTTCAGATTCAGTAGCGTTAGATGGCCCAGGCTTTCTAGCTGTTACAATGAAATATTGGTAAATTGCTGTGCTATCTGATTGCTTTGAAGTACAAGGGTAGAAGATTTCAGTAAGTCAAGCAGTGACTTTCGATTAAATGCAATCTCTTGAATTGCAGTTTTGGTCTCAACTGCTGGGTTTCTCAATGTACAGGAAAAGATTGATGCTGCTTTGTTGTACCAGATATAAATAACTGAGCTCTTCTTGCATGTGAGAAAAAATAAGTTTCCTTGCAATTTTGGTTGCGGATCATCTGCTAGACTTCTGCTGAGGATAATGTGAATCTTGATCTTGTTCTAAATTGTTTCTGAATTGAGATGTAGCATGTGTCTTTCAACTTCATGAAATCTTTTTAAATTATGCATATCAAAGTGATCAGTGATTTGGGTTGAGGCACCTTTGTGGCTGCTTCTCTGAGGACAGGCAGTCAACAAACGCTTTCTAAAAATAAAACTTTAATTTAGGGACCTGAAAAATTCTAAGTGCCTTTTTGAATATTTAGCCCAAAAAATACTGATTGTCTTAACCTTGTGGAGCCTGGAACTAACTTTCAGATGTCTGTTAAAAGTGTTATCATGCTTCTGGAGTGGTGAATGGCCAAGGGCTGTCATTTCTGATGTACTTTTCAACCTCAGAGTGACTTGCAAAATGTTTATGAGGTCTTATGAAATACGTAATGTTATCCTTGTTTGACAAGTGGGAGAAGTAAAACGTAGTTATGAAACAAGTGGAACAAAGTCATGGGGGGAGTTGTGTGGCTGTTAGATCATTTATTTCTCTATTAAAACCCAAATGTATGAAGGTGAAAGGCTTTATAAAGGTCTGAAAGTATCCAGTAGGCTCTAAAAAGCTCCTTGGAGAGTAATGCTAACCAAAAGATGCAGAGAGCCAATACAGTGCTTAGACATCAAATAGGTCTTACTTTTTCAAAGTCTACTTTCTGTGGGTCTACTGTCAGGGCCTGTGGGTTGTATACTGCACTGGCTGGATAGGACTACATGGCAAGATGGGACGACATGGCAAAGTGGAACCCAGCCTGGGTTGTCCCCCTGATGTCAGAGTTCCCTCATACTGGACAGAGGAGAAAGGCAAGAACATCTTTGAGAAAGATCATCTCCAGCAGGTTAGCTGCTGGTTCATTCACCTGTCTACTTGGTGGATAAAAACTAACTTTGGAGATTCTAAATAGGCTGAGAGAGAATTTTTCTGTGTAATACCATATTCTGTACATCTCTTCCTTTGTGACCTTTGTAGTTAGACCTGGTGAATCAAACATAGCTTTAAGTTCATTAAAGGTTATATGAACCCTTTTCCTCTGGCAAAAGAGTGTTGACTTGGTTTATGCAGTCTTTTGAATCTTGAATACGGTCCTTGCTTTAGAATATATTTTTATGTTGTTGTTTGGCATGTAGTTATTTGCACTCAGTGTACTCAAATGGCTCATGTTGCAACGAAGAATGTTGCCCTCTGAGATGTCTGCTATATTTGTTGCAAATTTGACACCTTACACATGGGGTTTGTGTCCATTTTTGTATTCTTTTCAATGTGCAATAGATGTAAATATCATATTAAATCCTCCCCAAGTCATGGCAAGGTCAGAGGCTGCTCTGGCTGTATGTGTTTAGGTAAGATGGTCACCAGCCTAAGTAGCAGCTGCAAGACAAGCAGTGGGTGATCTCAACTGACCATGACCACACATTTATACCGCGCAAAATGACCTGTCATCTTGACTTTCTGACTAAGAAGAGGACTGTCTTGTACTGCTCATGTGTTGACCTCTTATACGCACACCTTCAGTAATTTGGTACAGGCAAGATCACGAAGCACACTGCCAGATTCCAGCACTGCATGCTTTTTTGTTGTTTGCTGGTTCTTAATCCAGTCCTTCAAGCTCTTACTCATAAAATGTGGTGTCCCACTCACTGGAAAATTTTTCATCTGGTACCACTGGTATTTCTGGGACCTGGGTCTTCTCTGCTGCCTTGTGCCTCCATGCAGCCTCCACGTGAAATGCAGCATCTCGGTGTTGTCTGCACCTAGCAGAAGAAGAAAAAGCAACTTCTCTGAAGATGTGGAGATTCTGATTTGGTGCATGTAAAGGCTCAAAACCGCATCTTCAATAGTTCAGCAAAAGTCTTCATCCAAAAGACCTGTCAGTCACCATGGCTTCATTCCATAAAAAAGCATCAAGGATCATTCTGCAGGATGGAAAGAGGAAGCTCTCCTCTGGAGAGGCTCTCAGCACTGACCCTGGGAGGCAGTGGTTCCTCAGCCCTCCTCTCCATCCGAAGGGAGAAAGGTGACCTCTCCTTTTGCCTGACTCAGTGTCAGTGCTCAGGAAGGGGCCCACGTGAGTACAAATTCCTTTGACTGTTCAGACCCTATGGATGGAGCCGTGGGGCTAAGAATATACTGCAGCATAGGGCTCTCTTTTTCTTCAGGGGAAAGACTGGTTTTCATACAGCACCTTTTTATCTGTAAGGGGGGAGAGAGTTAAGTATTTATTTACTTATTTCCTTTATTCTGACCAGAGCTGAAACCTTGATTTTTGCAGTGTGCTTCCTTTCTCCGGCTGAATCGTTTGTATGCATTTCACTGACAGCGTATTTGAAAGCCCCGCTTTCCTCCAGGGGGTTTACAGCCAAACTGATGCAAACTCTTTCTTCTCAGGTGCCTCACGATCATCTGTCATCCAATGCAAGCCAGGAGGCAACTGCCCCAGCAGACACAGAGGCATGACTAGGCAGCTCTCCCCTCTATCTGTTGCTGAAGATTCTGCTGCTCCCATTCTTGAGCTGCAGAATCGAAGTCCTTCGGGAATCTGTCGGCACAGCAGAGTCGAGAGGCAGAGCAGATCAGGTAGGCATAACAGCCACATTCCTGGCGTCACAGCATGCCTGCAAAAGGCCTCTTTCGTCTGTCTTTTGAAAGATGGTGCAGAATCCGAGCATGTTGACGTTGGTTTACGGTGCTGCGAACAGCAAAGACGCATGAAATTCCTTCCTGTACCTGTGTGCAAACTGGGGTTAGACGGGAAGGAAGCAAGGATGGGAGGAAAAGGCCTGGGCCTGAGTAGGTACATGTAATGTGTTAGATATCTGAGAAATCGTAAGGCCAGTAGGCACAGAACATCTTGACAAAATGATTAACATTAGCACACAAGTTAGTTTTTACAAAGTGGTTATGTTTCCTCAGCTTCAGCCTGGCCAGAGACCAGGACCCTTAAGAGCCGTGTTCCTTCTCAAAGACATTGACAAAATCTCAGCTCAGACCATGAACAGTGTGGTGAAGAAGAAGGGAAGGAGCAACAGGTGGAAAGATATGTAGGGAAGACCATCACAGTTCAGATCATCGATCAGCTGCACCTCAGGGCTTCCATCAGGAATGTGTCACCCACTTCACTGCAGTTTAGATCAAATGCACCTGTAGGTATGGTGAACACACTGACTTCTTCACCATGATGTCCATCCATCACCAGCTGGGATGGGATGGGCGCAGTTGCAGTATCCAGCCACAGGCCTTTGAGTCTGTTGAGGAGGAGAGAGATGTTAAACGACTGAAGTAATTTAACTGTCCAAGTTCTTTGGAAGACTGTCTGTGTAGATACTGTGAGCAAAAAGGGGAGGAAGAACAGGCTGGATCTCCCTTGCGCACTGGAATTGTGGGAGATGAACCTTCCTCTTGTCACTTCACCACCGATGGCAGCAAGAGTCAGCCGTTTTCTTCTTGTGCTGGAAAATGGAGGGATCTCGTACCCCAGAAGTACTCTTTTGATGGAAAACCTCAGAAAAAATATTGGAGGTGATTATTGCTGCAAAGACTGGATGATACAGCATCTTGCAGTAAAGATCATATCTAAAATACCAGAAACCTGATCTGTTCTCATTTTTGCAGCTGTTAGGCTGAAATAACTCTGTGCATGTTAGCACTAGGGTACGTCCAAAATCAGAATCCGTCTTCTCTAAGAAAGGACTTCAGGCCACTTGAGAAGAGAGTAGTGCCTTGTCATCATACTCTTCGAAACATTTATTTCACATTTGTTAATTTCCCTTTTATCCTGATCTTCCCTTTCTCATCAGTGTGGTCTAAGCAGGACTGACCTGACAGGTAGGTAAACAAATATAAAGGGTATTATTTTCTAGGATGTAGTTGCCAAATAGTCAAGAGTTCAGAAGAAAAGCTGTAGGTTTTGGTTTTCCACATCTCACTCTTCTGAAAAATGAAAGAAAAAGGCTTTTCTGTTACTATCTTGTCACAGAGACATCACAAGCAAGAATTGTGTTATAGACAGGACTGTGCAGGGGTGCTACTGCTAGCTGCCTTTCAACACAGTTTGCCATTGACCAGTGTCATCTCTGTGTGTCACCTGCAGTGTCATCTGCATTCTTTCCCTGTCATTTCATCCTTGTTGAGTTCTGAGATTGCTTCTGTGCTCTTGACAGGGTGAGTCTGTTGGTTTATTTCAGACTGAACTAAATGCAGACACAAAGGATTTCTACTACCTTGCTAATTGTAAAATGCTATCCACCAAGCACTTTGGCTGATCAATTTGTTTTCTCCTCATTAGCATATAATTTTGTATCTGAACACAAGTGCTACTTTCTAGCTTACTCGAGCCCCAGCTTCATGACTTGGAAGTCCTTAAACCTATTTAGTATGAATTGTGGGCCTGCTTGCCATGTGTCTTTGAGTTCAAGCCCTGTCATTATTCTTAAAGGTATTTCTTACCTTGTCCTTTTGATTATTTGGCCAAGATTTAGGTGGCATAGCCCAAGGATTTGGAAAGCAGCTGTCAAGCTACTATGGCACTTTGGCCGGGGATCCATCTTAATTTCACTTAGATTAAATGTAAATATCTAGTCTAGGGAGAGCTAAGCACCTACAGTGGGCTTAGATATATATGAGAATGAAATCAGATACCTTCTCACCATGCATGTCCATTATCATTAAATATGAAGGAGCCGTAGACAACATGTTTAGTCTGAATACACAATTATTTGCTAACTGCATTACGTGGGATGAGTCCTGCCCATTAAGCACTTACAAGAACTCCCCACTGTATACTTAATCGGGCTAAAACTTAACATAAGTCTTCTAAGTCCAAGGCAGGACTTGCAACAAGTGTTTATTTCTGTGCCTTTCCCTAACATTCAAACCTGGGACTGTGAAGTCCAAGTCAAATGCTAGTGGTAGTGTCATGCATAGTAACGGCAATTACATAGTTATTTGGTAATTGAAAAATAGAAAGCATGGATAAAGGTGCTTTAGTCTTCTCTTATCTTATGATTATTTTAACTGTTAGCTGAAGAAGGGCTAATTGCATGGTAGTTTTGCTTAGCAGGAAAACCTGCAATTGGATGTTACGTAATTAAGCCATCTAACTTGCAAATAAATGGTAATTTACCTTTTAATAGAAGATGTCAGTCATTATTAGTATCATAAAAATATCTATTTTTCTCTCAGCAGCCAAAGAGAATGCTAAAATAATGCTTGCTTTTTCAGGCCTGTGTCTGATTATCCTCTGGATGTTTTTAATAAACCTGTAATTTTATTTAAATTCTTGATTCACCACTAAACAATGGAGCCACTGAATACTGACTATTTTTAGGAACAAAACATCATACAATCATAAAAAGCTCCATATATTGGTTAGGAAAATTCTTGATTGCAAATGCGCTCCCTGCTACGATGAATCGTGGTTCTTTAGATGCAATGTCAGTCTAACGTAATAACTTGGAACCTTGGTTTGACATTTTGTTACGGCTGTAGCAGAAAGAGTAATATAAAAAGAAAGTAAACCTGAGTCTGAACGGGTACCTTTTTCACATTTAAGTTGAACAGTGTATGCTCTCACTGCAGTGGATCATCTATAGCTCCTCTTGACATCAACAATTTGTATTGTTTCTTACATACATCACATCATGTGTTGACACGACTGATAATTGATAGTAATAGTTAAGAATAGCTGCAGGTCATGATTTTTAGAAGGAACTCCTGTTTCTTCTATCAAACTGATGTAATATGGTCTAATGAGGTGAATGGTTGGGGCTGAATGAGGCAAATTTTGGAGCTGCCACCTGAGCTTATGGGGCAACAGTGTCAGTGCTCCTCAGTTTCCAGCACAGTTCAGTCTGTTTTTTTCAGCTGGGATCTGTGAAATCAAGATAGGTTTAATGGGTTACACCTCTGGAAGATGTGTCTGGAAGAGCAAGTCACCAGTCAGGAAGATTATATTCTCTTCTGCTAGGAAATCTCCAGCAATCTGCTAATAAATCTCAAAAGTACTGTACTAAGATGGGAAATGACAGCTTTCTGATTCCTCCTTGTTTATGTGTAGAGGTTTATTCTAGGCATGCCAATCTTCAGTTTCGTCCAGTTACCTTTTTTAACTTCAAAAATGTGAGTACACTAACTTGACTGAAAAGAGCCTTTCTCTGCTTGGGTATATAAAACCACCAAACTGTTTCTTTTTCCCCTCCCAGCTTGCAAATAAAAAAGTGATTGTTGAGTTAAAATCTTGACTAATAAGAACTTCTTCCTGGCTCAGACAGCTTTTACGTTGTACACATGCACAGTAATTGACTTTATAATGTCATTGGTTCCAAGGGATGTAGCTCTATTCTAGAGGTTTGGCTGACAGAAGGCAAAAAGGGCTGATAAAGGGAACAGTGGCAACAGCTTAACTGTAACTTTTTTACCTCAGGCATCAGTACTGTGATTTTTTTCCTATCCCCTTGAAGTGACAGAGAAAGTATTACTGAAGTATTCCTGCGCAGGATTTCAGTGTTTGTGGGACATAGAGGAATTATAGGGAGAAGGCAAGGGATGATTTGTGTCTGGATCAGAAGGGGAGACTTTGCCAAGAATTGTTTTGAATGCATTCATTATGTGTGCAACTCTTCTCTTTTTCTACTTTTTTTTTTTTCCAGGAGAAGAAGGAACACAAATGCACACAGAGAGCAGCAGCCAAGAAGCTGAAGGACAGACACAATGCCAGTCTTGCACATCCACATTTCTCAAGCTTATCTGGAGATTTCTGATCATTTTGTCCGTCTCTTCCTCCTGGGTTGGGACCACGCAGTTTGTCAAAATCACGTATGAGACCTTTGACTGTCCTTTTTTCATGACTTGGTTCTCAACAAACTGGAACATTATGGCTTTTCCCATTTATTATTCTGGGCACCTTGCAACTGCGCAGGAAAAGCAGTCTCCAATCAAAAAATTCAGGTAGGCTTTATTGTGGCGGTATCCCTTTAAACAACCTGATTTCTGTGGACTGAGGTCACTGCTCTTCTCCATTTGACCCTTGGTGTGAGAAGGCAGAAGAAAGGTCATGCTGCAGAAAATCTCATTCATAAATAGCTTACAGAAGGCTAACAGATGAGTGATATATGCTTGAAAAAATGGGTAATTGATTGTTAGAGTGTTTTTTTCCCTGAGTTAATAGGTCAGTAATTTGCTTATAATCTTGCTATATTATCTAATACCTTGATATTTTGTGTTCTTGTCTGTGTCAGACTGTTAATTAATCTGTTCAGGCCCATTTATGATAGACCAGTAGTATAAAGTGCATCCACAGTGATTCATAGTTGGGAAGAAATGCTCAAAGCTGAGGAGATGGTTCTCATGTGGAAAACCATAGCTTGCTCTCTATGCTCAGCAAGTATAGCAGGATGAAAACTGCCCTTGCGTCCCACTGGATCACAGCATGGAGGAAGAGCATCCTAGCAGCCTTCTCTGCTCTCTTTTGTGTGGGGCAGGAATTGGAGCAGGTGGTGGATTCTTGGTTTTCCTCCTCCTGTAGCTCCGAGGGGGGTAAGTGGCATTGCTGAGTGGCTGTCATCCTCAGGGACTGATGTGAAGGCTTTGTCCCATTTTCTGTCAGGCTCCATGTGGAACCACCTCTTCCTCTGAATTGTGAGAGCCAGGGGAAGACATCCCTCTAACTCCAGTCTTTTCTTACACCACATGGCTGCATGTTGTAATTGAACTCTCAACCTCAAGTGTAAAGGAGCCCACAGTACTAACTATAACATTAGTCTGCAGAGGTAGAAATTTATAAATCCCTCTTCAGTAGCCACTGTGAAATCATAGAAATACAAGGTTAGAGGGGGACCCAAAGAGATCACCTGATCCAGCCACCAGTGCTGCAGCAGGACCAAGCTGGCTTAGCTTCACTCTAGCCAGTTCTTAAGCAAGCTGCATCTAAAGTGTGCTCAGGGCTTGGAAGTACCACCACACTCTGGGACAATTCATTCCTCAGTTCCTCCCCCACTTCCATTATTCTACTGATGGGACAGTGATGTAGAAGCGGCTTTAAAAGATGGATCTAAATTCAGCTTGTGAAGAGGTAACACACCTTGCCCATGAAGGGAAGAAATTCACAGCATAATTTTGAGCTGGGACCCAATTCTGTTACTCCAGTGCAGACTTGCTTTGAAAACAATCTTACTGACTTCAGCAGAATTGTTCTGCAAGGTATTAACCAGCGTGTGGCCCGTACCTTGTTCCTGTTGACAGAGGATTCAGCACAGCTGTCATTGAGCACACAGGGAATTCAATTTGTGACTGTCAAGCTGGAGCGTAGCAGGGCCATATTCTTCCCTTGGCTGCTTTCTGGGATGTAATTCGGCCCTAAATAATCATCTCTGTCAAATCAGCGTGACTGAAATCGAACAGTTGCACTTAATTAACTGCTTTTCTGAAAACCCTAGTGCTTTGTACATTAATGATGCCTTCATTCAGATTCTTGCCGGAGTATTTGTGAGAACATTAACAGTGTCAGCTTGGCTTCTGGGCATGGGGTAAAGTAATAACAAATGCACAACAGGTAAGGAAGAAGGTGAGAATAAATATCCCTGTGGGTGGATCCTCTGCCGTTCGCTGGTTGCTTATATATCCATCAGAGCAAAATTCTGGGCATTTGTAGCAATACATAATACAAGTATGCTTAAATAATTGATGCATTTCCCAGGCTGTTAGGAGTTCAGATTTTAAAGTTCAGGACACATGCTTACATGCCCAGAGGAAGTTCTGCACACACGGAGATGTGAAGTAGGTTTGTGAACATGTGGAAACAGCAGACAGGTGTTAGAGCTGATGGGCATCTTCCCAGAGTATTTCCTATTCTAGGTACGTCATGAACTCACATCCCAAGGAGGAGGTAACTGCTGGCCGATACTGACTTTATCATAGGGACCAACTGCTTGGTCTGCGCAGTGTTATGACTTGGCAAGTCACTCTTCCAGTTTGGGTATGGGAATGAGCATCTCTTCAGGATGAGCGCTTGATTTTCCCATGACTTAAAGAGTTGAAAAGCATCATTTGTAGTTTTTAAATTCAGAGATTTATAGACAGATTTAGTTCAGAAGGGATCTTCGGAGGTCATTTATCCCAGCCTCCTACTCCAGAACAGGGTTATTTTCAAAGCTAGGTCAATTGTTTGTGTAACTGTTTGGTTTCTTGATATTGTTCCTGTTACAAGGCTTTTTATTACACTTTGTAAGATTTCTTGTTGCTTCATTTGCTGATCTTATTTCTGTGAGCTAGCTAATTCTTGTTAATAAATCCCATTCTGCAGCGATTCCAGGCCTGTCTCAGAGTCAGACAGGGGTGATTTGTCTTTGTGTTTCGGGAGGATGTAGTTACTCACTAGGAGCTTTAAAGACATACGGCTTTTTGTCCAGCAGATATTCCCAGTGGATCAGGACAAACAGTGTCTGTGATATCTTGGCAGAGATCAGTGATCATGCGAGTGACTTGCAAAGTGCTGCCCGAGGCTGGCAAAGTTGAATAGGGCCACTGTTACTTTAATAAATCCCACTCAGAAGGGTGGAATTCTCAATCTTTAACTTTAGACTGGCTTTCTGAAAGGTTTATAAACTTTGAGATTGTAAATTGTGTATTTCTTACCTTTTGCATTTTACCTTGGAGATTAAATTTTGTGGTCTTAGAAGCTAATTCATGGTTATTACCACCCTGCTGCATTTCAGTAAAGTATCTTGGTTGTCTTGGGGCAGAAGACACAGCTCTTGGTATCCCCTCAGTATTGTAGATAAAAGGTATGTCTTACATAAAGAGCTTGAAACGCTTTGCATTAGTGGTGGATAAAATGATCTGAAGCTCAGTAAGCTCAGGAATAGGAAATCTAACCCTGCCGGTTCTCCCACAGCAGAAGATACTCCACAGACTTGACACAGGATCCTAATAGAGTTATGATTTGGAATAGGTGAATGGTATTTTCAATGTTAATAAATTTTGCCTTGCCATCTGCCGTCTTGGCTGCTCAAGGGCAAATACTGTGGCAAATTCTGCCAGAATAGATCCACAATGCAATAGCTGAGGCTAGCCCTACCCGGCGCTATGCAACCTTGAGGCACTGGCTAGGAAGGGTGTTGGTAGGTGCAGGTTTAATAAATATGAACATGTTGGGAAGAGTTAGTTTTCTAGCAAGAACGATAACAAGATGTGAACATCGCTTGGAGTAAAGACAGGCATAAGTAAGTAGCTGGTATTTGCTGTCATCTGCAAGCTTGTCACCTACAAATATCTCCAACTATGTTGCAGCAGTAGCTCAGTCCAGCTTTCTCAGCCGCTTACAGAATCGCGCTGCAAATCTAGATCTTCACTGCAAAGTGCTTTTCAGAGGAGAGATGAGGATCTCTATTGCTTGAAGATTCTCAACCCTGTATGGCTTACCAGTAGGGAGGAAGACCATCAGCACAAAACCAGGGCAGCTTCTCTTGGACCATTCCTGTTGGGAGACAGCATTCCTGCAGTGCTGCCCCCAGAGCCAGACACTGCTTTTGTGAGAGGTTTACACACAATTCCCTTGCCTTTGCTCCAGCTCTTGCATCGACAAATACAGCTGGCCAGGCTTTTTCATAATGTTCAGACTTGGTCAGTCCTGGAAAAGAGTTCACCAGTTCCACCATTACTCTGTTTGGTGTCTGTCTCCTGAAATGGAGCTGAAGATATTTTATCACAGCAAATGCCATCATTTAGATAGAAGGACCAAATGACATAGTAACAACTTGCGCTCACAGAAGGTCCTGTGGTGCTTCTTGCTACCGTCATGGCATTGGTGTCCGTGCCAAGTTTTAATCCAGGTGATGTAATTACATTTGCCATATTCACGTTACCTCAGCTAGCATCTGTTAGCTCTGTTTTTTTTCTTTAAGCTGTTTTAAAACCAGCTGCTGCATTACAGTCCAGAGTCTGCTGTGCGTCAGGGGTGAATAAACTCATTCTTCTGCAGGGGCTGGCATTAGAATAACTAAGAGGCGATGCAAGCTATTTAGTGGGTGCCAGAGGCAAAGCTACATGACTGCCTGAGGTGCTGTAATTCCTGAGAGCATGGCACACTGCCCAGAGCTGATGGCTACCTGCAAATAAAAAGAGCTATTTATGTTAGAGGGCAGGTTTTAAATAGACTTCTTGTGCATTTGAAAATAGTTTGTGTCATAGTTTCAGGGTCAGCTGCCCTTAGACATCTCTGTCTTTAAGTCAACAGCCTACACATTATCTGTATGGGGAGGGATCCATGGAGCCCTCTCTCCTGAGCCCAGAGTTTAATCACTGTCATATCTGATGACTCCTGCAAGTTTAATTTTAGTTGCATGCCAAAGAGGCTGAGTTAACCACTGAGCATCCAGCCCTCACAAAGCCCAAGGCAATCTACTGTAGCCTTGACTGGGAAGATAAAGTATTCTCCCTGTCTCCTCATTCACTGAGCATTATTCATGGAGTTCTCCTAGGCATAGAGGTAAATTCATCAAGTCTCTGTCTCACTCGGCATGACCCTGTCACGAGTCTTTGCTGTATTTTTTTAATTGAGAAGGGAGGAACCGCTGGCCTCTGGTTGCATGGTCATTGTACACTGCTGTGTGTGATGGAGGCTCTTCCATCTGCTTAAACAGCTTGGGGCCTGTGAAATATTTCCAGATTTCTTCTCCTAGCTGTGAACCTCCCACTGCATCCAGGAACTCAGAGATAAGTGACGTCTGCAGGGTTGCCACAGCTGCCTCTCCCAAATAGTCAACCAGCCCACAGAGTCCAACCCGGAATGATGGCTGCATCACTGAGTCTTCCTCCTTCCAAAGGCTCATAGTCAGGGGACTTTGGACTCCATCCTCCTCACTCTGCTCTGAGTTTGTCTGTGTGCAGACATGCCAGGGATCTGCAGGACAACAAAACCTGACCCATTCTGGCATCTTCCTCGTCCTTTTTGGCTTTGGAAGCCCTCCCCATGAATGGAGGAGCAGAAACAGTGGGCTTATTCCCAGCATCTCCCTGGCAGTGGGGTCCCACGATGGATGACTGGGGTATAATTTCCCATGGCATATTTGTAGAAGAGCTTTTCCTACTGCCTGGCAGACTCCACTGGAATGATGTACTTGGATGGCTTGGCTGTTGCCTTTGTACGCTGTCAGCGTAGCCCTGGGGCACTTAACTGTGCCCTGCATTACTGTAAGCAGCCCACGCACCTTTCTTGTTTTAACACAGCACAAGCTTGTTTCCTCTAAGACAGATCCTGACAGCTTCTGAGACAGGTTGGATTTACAACCGTGTAACAATCCAATCATGCATCAGAACCGATGGCAGAGTTCCCGCTGGGTTGGAGAGAGCAGGCTCCATACAGGTCTGTAGTTCATGTTACAGATCTGTTCTTGCCAGGAGTTGGGGTGTCCTGGTTCTGACGTCATGTAATGGTAACACAGCCATGGCACGTCCAGGTCAGAGGCCACCTGTCTTGAAGTGAGATGTAGTTGAGCTCAGAATCACCCTCTGCATCCACCCAAGTCTCAAGGGGAGAAAAACATCCTTTAAACATAAGCTGCTCTATCTGCATTCAGTGAGCGTTCAAGTCTGTGAGTCCATCCTCACACAAGGAAACTCATCTTTAGCTCCTGTTGAAATCAGCGATACAAAAGCCTACAGTCAAACTTAAGCATTAACTCATTTGCTTCATTGAGTTTGCTTTGCATCTCAGATAAATGATACTCACCACTAGCTGTTCTGTTTCAAGGTGTAGTGTTTCTGTTCTGATCTTTGGAGGACAGGCTGGCTTCTGAGAACACTGAGCTCAACTGGAGTGAGGGAGATAATTAGCAGATCCGCCTGCCTGAGTGTTGACTTGTTGGACATCCTGGCACAGAGTTTGAGAAAGGAGTTTATTATTCCCCGAAATGACTGCTTTGTAACCCCAGGTCGTTGTAGTGGCAGTATGAAATGAGTGGTTATTAAGTAGAGTCACAGAATCATTTAGGTTAAGACATAGCCAATCTCAAGTATTGCGAAGATGTTATTATTCTACTTTCCTCAAAATGAGGGCGATGGTTTCCATTCTTAATAGTAAAAAACTGCAATATTTTTAACAGCAGAATTCCCCAGAATTACTAAAAATGGTTTAGGAGACCTGAAAACAAATCTGTCCTTAAAGGCAAAGCCAAATCAAGATAATTATTACACTGTCGCCACCACCCCCAAAATAACAAGTGTTTTTGACTTCACATTGCATTGCAATCTTTGAAGTTACTAATTAGTTCTACATAATTAATGTTTTAGCAATCTTCCAAACACAGCCATAAACAGCTGTGAATACTTTGGGGGCCCTGAGGCCTCGTGGCATTTAGATTAGTCCCTTAATGTCGCTTCCTAAGGATGTGTTGCAGATTAACGGTACCGTGGTTTGCTCTGTTGGTGTTTCAGTCGTATGAAGCATTAACTTGTGGGCCCTCTCATGTTTTAAATAGACATGTCGGACAGCCTCCCACCTCAAGAAATGAAGCGTACTGGGAGTATCTTGAGGAATAACTTTAACCAAGAATGAAGACAGTGGAGTTGCTAAAAAAACATCCTTCCCAATTTGGGAAAGGTAGAGGTGTTTCAGGAGGGGTGCAGTGATGTGGCTTTAATCAAGCTGCGTGCTTGAGTAGTTGGTCTCCCCTTAGCCTGTGCAGGGACCACTTTGCACAGCAGTGCTGTCCCTTTCGTGAAACCCTAAGAAGTGAACAGCTCACTTCAGTTGTATGTGACAGCG
The DNA here is from genome assembly GCF_963210335.1 of Falco punctatus. Taxonomy (NCBI): domain Eukaryota; kingdom Metazoa; phylum Chordata; class Aves; order Falconiformes; family Falconidae; genus Falco; species Falco punctatus. The sequence goes on along the minus strand of NC_137587.1, from coordinate 40,102,626 downwards.
CCTGGGAATCTAGAGATTTTGCTTGCAATTTAAACCACAAGGAAATGTCTAAACAAACACAACTTTTCACTGCATAATAAAATAAAGCTGTTAAATACCATCCCTTCCCTTTCTCACACTCTCGTTTGACTGGCTCGGTCCCACTGGCTGGTGGCTGACTTTCCCACCATAGTGATGTGTCTGGCAGTATTTTTCACTGTCTTTAGGCAATTCTTAAAGCTTTCTTGGCCATATGTGAGAATATATTTCAATAAGAATAAAAACAGGTTTTGGAGCAAAGCAAGAAAAAATTGTCAAGCTACAGAAATCTTTCAAGAGAAGAAATTGCGGTTATAATCCCTCAGTTCATGGCCTCGAAGGCAGAGTCTGAGAACTGTCAGTGCATTACAGATAACCTTCATTTCTGTGTGCGAGTCCCTGGGATTATTGTTGTGTAGGAGTGTGATTATTCCAGGTAAGTTACTACTTTTCTATTTGTGAAATTGCTGTTTTAGGAAGATTGTACGTTATTTTGTCTGTGTGATTTAAACAATTGATTCTTATGGGTGCATGGAGGAGTTAGGAAAAGCACTTAATTGAATGTGATAAAAGTCTAATGAATGTTGTGTTGGAGTACGTGCTAAGGAAAATCCTAGCTGAGTTTTAAACTCTCTTCTTTTCTTAGGGAATGCAGTCGGATTTTTGGTGAAGATGGTCTGACGCTGAAACTCTTTCTTAAAAGGACTGCTCCCTTTTCTATTCTGTGGACTTTAACTAACTACCTGTATTTACTGGCTTTAAAGAAGCTGACAGCCACAGACGTCTCTGCCCTATTCTGTTGTAACAAAGCTTTTGTCTTCTTGCTTTCTTGGATTGTGCTGAAAGACAGGTTCATGGGAGCAAGGGTAATGACATGCCTGATTTTCAATTCTCTCTTCTTTTCATAATTGCCTTTAAATCCACAAGCTGTTGTGCTGCCATAGTACTGCCACATTATGGGGTGGGTGTGTATGTACATACATACACACCATGAAACCATTTCTCATTTAATTTTATGATGCAAACCTAAGCCTGAATATCAGTTAGAGATCTCAGACTCCAGAGATAATTTGATGTGGGAATTTCAAGAAGCTATTACAGCTAAGTGTAATTTGATAAATTAGAATAGGAGGACTTTCAGTTCATATAAATCTACTCTGTCTTGGGTTACAGTGCTGAGGTACAGTCAGTTAATGTTATTTTAAACTTAGTGATGAATGCTTAGGTTCTAACCAAAGCAATTTTATTCCTTGTTTGGGTAGATAGCTGTTTTCAACGTGCAGTGTATTTTTCTTGTGCCACCCTGTTACTTTTTACACACACACATATACGTGTGCTAAATTTGGTTTAAAAGGAACAGCAGCTCTTTTGCATGAAGGTGTATTTTGTGCTGAAGTGTTACAGGACTCACTGCCAAGTAATATGGACCTTGGAAAAAGAGAAAAAAGAACTCAAGCGAAATGATGTGTGTCTGGAACTAGGGGAAAGCAAGTGTGTTTCTTGTAATTTTACATACACCAATCTCCTTATATGCAGTAATTTGAACTGTTCACTTTATACCTTAGCTAAGGAGTAGCTAGGCTTTCTGCCATTTCTGCTGATGCGGATTCCCCCATTGAGGTGGCTCAAGGCCCAATGGTTGTGTTGGGTACCATCCTGACGGAACTATCAAGAGCCTTGAACTTCATTAGGGAGTGGCTGGGGGCAGGTGTGATGCCAGCAATTGGATTTGAGTGTCCTGATCCATCGCGCTTTCCATGGAACTCATCTGAGTGAGTTTGTTTTTTTTAAAAATGAGCACAGCAGCTTTTTTATTTATTAATAGCATCATAGAAGAGTTCAGGAATGAAAGGAAAAGGCATCCTTGTTTTACAGGTATCTGTCTGATCTAGCTCTTGGAGCTGCCACCAGCACACTGAACAGAGTGCTGTGCTTGGGGTTTGGGAATGGAAGAGGAAATTGTTTAAAGTAAACCAGTTCTTCTAATTTCCTGGTGCGACAGGGCTGGCTGGGCAGTTAGTAATGACATGGGGCCTGAGCACCTCAAGACACATGTGCTGTCACACGACTAAGCTCTTGGGTAGCCATCTGCTAGGAGGGGTTTGTTGGACGGGCTCAGTGGAGGGTCTGTCCAGGCTAGGCAAAGTTGAGGAGGTGTACCCATGTTTCACAGACCTCAGCCACATGCCCTTGAAGGTAAGGACACAGATGTTTTGACTTGCAGCGCTAAAGGCAGACACCTGTGTCTCTATTTCATATACAACTTAAAATACAGAAGCACCAGGTGAATGTGACCTACCCTCAGCCTGCTGATGACTTAAAGAATAAGCAGGGTCTGAAATCCTCAGTTCTCTACAGAAATTAACAGGAACAGTAGGTTCTCTGCCCCTCAATTATCAGGTTCCAGCTGAAAAAATAGGAAATTTTGTATGCTTTAAGCTAATTTTTGTCTCAAAGCAACATCTTTCTGAAGAGCAGGCATAGCTCTTGCATTTTCCTAACCTACTCCCTTAAAGAAACCTAGATGAAAAACACTAAAGCTATTTTCAGTTACTATTTTTCACTAACTAAAAAAAGGGTTACTATAAATATGCATTAATATTAATGCTGTAAACACCATGAGGTTTGCATAAGAAAAACCTGGCAGAAAAAGTGAGCAGCAAATTCTGCACGTAAAAGAAACTGTTTTGCTGCTAACTGGCAGATTCTGGATGCACATTGCTGGGAAGGTAATTAACAGCATTTTCCACCAGCCCTCCTGCCAGAATAACACTTAATGATGTTAATGACCATGCAGGAGAGTGTTTGAGAACTGAAATACAACAAAGCAGCACGGACCCAGCCCTTCTTTTGTGCTTTGAATGCCTCTACTGCTTTCACCCCTCAGCCTCTCAGAGAGCAAGTGTAATTATGATATTTAGACAGTAAGGAGACAAAAAGAAATAAGGGCTTAATCATATACTGTGAGCCAGTGTTTTTGGAAAAGTACTCAGCACCCAGGAGCACGGCCAGTTTTTCAAAGGAGCTCAGCTTCAGAGCCATTGGGCACGTCTGTGGTGCATCGGAGGTGGGGATGCAGCAGCCAGCACCTGTATATCCAAGACAGCTTTCATCTGCTTGGGCTTGAGAACCAGCAGTCATCAAGGCTCAGTGGCTCTGCAGCGGATTCCCAGCATCACCAGCTCCCTGTGTTGCTGCAGGCAGCCTGTGAGCTGCCCGCAGAGCCCACGTGTGTGTGGGACGGGTGCATGGGAGCCACATGGCCAGCTGCCTGAGGGCTCTGGGGTCCCCTGGCTGCCTGCCCACGCACTGCTCCTGCACACCCTGAAATGCAGCTGCCAGCCAGGCTGCAGGGCTGCATTTTCAGACGGCCTGTCTAAAGACAAACCTGTCTTGATGGCCACCTTATGGTATGGCATTATTCTTGCCCATGGAAGAGTTGGCTAGCTGCAGAAGGACTGCTGGGGGCTGCACACAAGGGTTCGGCTGCCCTGGCTGTATTTGAGCGACCCAGAGTGTGTGTTCTGCAGTGAGAGCCACGTGCCCTCAGCGGCGATGCTGTAGTGTGGGAAGAAGCTTTCACCTAACCCAAGAGAGAAGAACACTAGCTGGAGAAAGAGTATTCAGATGAGAAGGACGTATATGGCTGTATAGCTGTTTACCTATAGGAGCAGTGCAGGTAGACCTTGGGTACCTTGAAGTACCTCCTGCCCAGCACAAGGAAACGGCACAATCCCTGCCTGCACCGTAATCATTTTCGCTTGAACACATCTAGTGTCTCCCAGCTTAATAATGTATCCATGTTACACTGAGGCTTCTGGAAGTCCAGACAGCTTTGGCTCAGAGCAAGCACAAATGTTTTTAAAAAGTGGCATATTTGGGTAGTTTTGTTGGCTTGTGTTGCTTAGATTTAGCCACGTGCTTGAATGCTTGCATGTTTGAGCCCTTGGTTGTGTTTCATCTGGGAAGTTGAATTAATACTTACTAGGTAGGTATGGAGCAGTTTGGGGACGTTTTTTCCCCCAAGAAAAGGTTGACTAGCATGGAGGGAGGTTTCTTTACTATAGCAACTCATCTGCTGCTGTGCTCCAATGGGAAAAAAATGTTCCTGGGTAAAATGGTGTAAATGGGTAAAATGGCCTTGCTCTCTTTGGGACGGGGGCAGGGGGAGAAAAAAAGGTGGCAGGCTAATTTTATTCCTTACCAAGGAGGCTCCTACCCCATTACATTAATTAAAAGCCTTGTTTAAGAAGCTGTCAGCTACAACAACGAGTTTTGCTTTGCTGTGACCTTGCTGCTTCTTGTCAGCTTACAGAAGCCTGCAGGATGTGCTCTCAGGTTTCTAAAGCAAACGCATGACAATTGCTAGGCAGAGGTTAACTGTGCTAATGCAGTGGTATATAATTTGCAGGAAGAGCCTTGAATGTGAAACTTAAATAATGTTCTTGCTGTTTTCTAGTGTCAGATTTATCTAACGTTTCATGAAGTGGTGCTCCATGTGTGCCTATCATTTTAGTTGTTTCAGGGGAAAAAAGTGCTTGGCTTCCTGAATAATTGGATTAATTTAGGAAACTGGCTCTAAATTTGGTGTAGTCAGACTGGGAAGATGTTTTTCCCGATAGGAAGAACCTATTGGGGATGATGGACCTACTCATTTTCACTAATACAAGGAAAGGACTCACTTGCTGGTTCTGAGCAATGTGTGCATGAAGAGTTAAATCTCAATCCTTTCCCTTAGAAGGAGGGGATAAATACATTGGACTTTTCTGTTTTGCCTTGTGGGAGACGTTGCTCGAAATATTTCAGCTGAAACATTCCAGCTGACAGCTGAAATGCTGCATGTGAATCTGTGTGCAAGGCAAGATGCGTAGTGCAGCCTGAGATGAAGCCTGGGTTCATCTTTGCAATGTAGCAGGGCAAAGGGGGGCTTCTGGAAACTCACAGGAGGGGCCATGCTGATGGCTGAGAGGTCCTGGGTTTAATTCTCTGTTGCTTCAAGGCTGGGACTTTTGTGGTAGTTGTGTCTTGGCACAAGCTGTAAGGAGAACAGCAGTATTGCACAATTATGTTACTAACAACCTGCTCACTAAACCGAAGGTAGGAGAGAGAAGTTCTGTAGGAACTGTGCCTGCTCAATGGGACTGAAACATTCTTCTAAGAGAATTTAACTTTGTTTTACTCATAGGTCCTTGGGTAGGTGTAAGGTCAGGGATCAAAATAAGCCTTGCTGCATCTCGGGTGATGGTATGTGTGTCCTGTGCCAGATGTGCCCTGAGTTTCAGCAGGGTGAACAGCCCGGGGTGATGTCTTCCAGCACCCCACCTCCTTTAAGGACTGAAGGCCACATTCCTGTTTAGGCACTGGAAAATGTAGCATTCTCCCCTGCCCTCCTCAGCAGCTTGCTGGTGAGAGCTCTAAGTCCAGAGACGGCAGTCTTGGATCCGTGTCCCTCATCCAGTATGGCCTGACTGCTGGGATGTGTTATTCTGGGAAGGGAAGGAGGGAAGCCATCTGGTGCCCTCTTACTAAAGTCCTTCCACACCTCATCGAATCAGCACGTTACACCTGGAGACTGCGAGTACATATGTGACTCCGGTCCTTGTCAATAAGTTTTCAAGTGCCATTTCATAGTGAATTTGGAGGTATCAGTGGTATCTTTGGGTTTAGGTGACAGCTAGGCAGCTTTGTTGAACTGTATGTTGGAGCTTGGGTGTTTCAAATAGAAGTGAGGTGGGATATAGACATGCACTGTGGTTTGTGACTGCCTTGGACACTGCAGTGGCAATGAGAGGGGAGTGCCTGTGTGCCTCAGTTACTGGTTAAATAGGGCTAATGGTGAGAGGGAAAACACTTCAAGTTGCAACCAGGAGATCAGTTCCCCAGTGAAGGTGTTGGCCTAGGTGGGATTTAGGAGCACTAACATTTTTACCTGTAGTCTGAGAGATTGGCTTTACCCTGGGAGTTGATTCCTGGTTCCCTGTTGTCTCCCATGTATAGTCACCTTTACCTGGGTCAGGCATGTGTCCCCGTCCTGTGTGTCCCTTGAAATGGTTTTGCTCTCCTCACTGGCTCTGTTGAAATTCTTGTGTGGGATTTTTGTGCTTATAGCCTCAGTCTAGCTCACATCTGCTTCGTATGAGCATTAGTGGATTTTCTGGGGCTGTTGGTAAAGCTGTGTGAGATCTGAAAGTGGGGCTTTTCTGCAAAAGGACACGTGGTTTGATCAATATGACTTTAAAGTGTGTAATGTGAAGCGTGAGAAGCTTGCCTAGTAGTAAATGAAGCTTTCTGGAAAACCTCATTAAACAAGTGTCTGTCTCTCGTTGGTGTTGGCTCAGTTGTACCAGAGCCGCAGGAGCAAGAAGGCAAAATGCCCTGCCTGGCTCAGCAGTGGAGTTTGGGAGCCAGTCAGTGTGGCCGTGATTGTAGAGGTTAGTGCTGTCGAGGTGAACTGCATTGTACGAACCGGGGGGGCCTGCCTTGCCTAACCGCTGGGGAGTTGTGTGATTTAATGGCTATCTGGGAAGAGAAAACAGGGTCTGAACCTTAAATGTTGCTGCTGATTCTGTAACAGCCAGCTTTGGGTAACTGCATTTGTGCGTCTTCTGCTCTACACCCGGGTCTAGTACATGAACTGCCTTTTTATAATGATAAAATGTTTAACACAATACTGATTTTTAAAAAATCTCTGGAAAAAACCCTATCTTTCAGAAATAGGGCTGTGATTTTCTGCAGGTTCAAGGAAGCACATTTTCCACTGCAGTCCGTGGAAGCTAGGCATTCAGTGTCTTTGAAATTCAGATTCTGTACTTACCTGCTGAGGGCAATTAGGAAGAGGGAGTTTTTCAAAGAATAAAAGATGTTAGAATCCCTACCACTTCCTTGAGGTCTCTGGAGTCAAGGCCCAGGATTTCAGATACGGAGTTATTATTTCTGTTATTTTTCTTTGAAGCTCCTCAGAACCGCTATCTGGGCTTTCAAATGAGGTCAAAAACCTAAGCACAAAAGTAAAGGCTTCGTAAAGAAATTTGGTCATGTCTGTCCAAGAAAGCTGGCAGTGCTGTTAGGAAGTACCATGCACAGCTGGAGCAGACTTGGAAAAGCTGCCAGTGGTACATTGGTATGCAGCAATACAGGGGTCATTCTCCTGGACTGATGTCTGGGAAGGTTGGCCTTCTAAATGTTTGCATTTCAAGTCAAATTGGTGGCGTTGCTAAATATTTCTTATGTTTTATAGTAGAGCATAATGTCTTAAAACGTCTTGATCTTGGAGTCGTATCTCCAACGTGGATATTCAGCTTATAAAATACTCAGTGATGGATGCTCTCTCAGTAGGTCCCAGGAGAATTTGCAATGCTTTAGATCCATATCGCTATCAGTGCATACACTTTCATTATGTTTTACATCTCTCCCAGCCGTACATAATTTTCCCTATTTAAGGGAAAGCAAGAAAGCCTCAAGTCAGAGAAAGTAGCTAGTGATACTCATTAAAACCCCATGCAGTGATAATCTCTTTCTGTGTAATGGAATTGCACTGAGCTTTACATTGCTTTGCTTTGTCTGTGCAGATAGTTGCAGCAATAATGGCAATCACAGGAATCGTAATGATGGCATATGCAGATGGTTTCCAGGGTGATTCAATTATCGGGGTAGCATATGCTGTTGGATCAGCCTCTACATCTGCATTGTATAAGGTAGGTCATAACTGTTTATTAGTATTCTTACATTCTGTAACATGGTGGTTAAAAATGCATGAGTACAAGGTGAATCACTGTAAAAAAAATGTTTTGTTTTATTCATCCCTCCTGCATCATTCATACTGTGACCAGGCAATGTCACGATGTCAGGAAATCTACTATGAGGGTAATTAGTTGTTAGCTGCCAAATAGTCAGAATGACTTTGCTTTATGAGCCTTTAATGAAATCTCCATTACTATGCTGCAAGGAGTTTAGGATCATGTTTTAATCATTTCCTGCCACCGCAGTTTATTGACACTGTTTCGAAGGGACTTGCCACGTGCAGCAGGGAGGAGAGCCTGAATGTAGTGCTGCCTTCCCTGAGCGGGGACGCACGGCTCATCCCTGCTCTGCACTGCAGCTCTCTTGCATATTCTGCGCTCGTGCTGGGCTTGGAGCCCCTGTGTGTGCCTGGTGCAGGCAATGCATTAAAGACACGCAGGGCTTTGCCCCCTGCTTGAAAGTAGTGGCTGCTCTTGAAGGTGAGGGGTGAAGAAAGCAGGGACCTGTCTGGGTTAGAAATAGGCTGGGCTAAATGTGTATGTATTGTCAGCCTGGGGAGAGCAAAGTGTGTGTAAAGAGGAGCAGAAGTTTGGAGTTGGTTGTAGTGGGATAAAGAGTTGCCTGCCTGCTTTAAACTTTGCTTGTCTCGCTTATAAATTTGTTGTGACCAAGTCACTCAAAACGCATGAATTTAGGCCCATGTAGGACAAATTCTCCATGAGGCTTGTGCTGCCTGTGAATTTGAAGCGAGTCCCTCCAGGCTAGGCTTTCCTCTCACGGGCAGGTTCATGCTGTGGAAGTCACCAGGGTCCTCTCACAAATTCTGACAGTGCCAAGCAGGGCAAAAATCCTGTAACTTTGTTGCATGAGTGGTGGTGTCCTTGGGTTCTTAGTTACATTGGCTCCTTGTTTTAAGCTTTGTTATAAGACTCAACCGTCCCCACAGTAATAGCATGGTATCCCCCTCTGCTAAAATGCAGAAAAGGGCAAAAATTGGACTAAAGATCCCCTTGCAAAAATCATCTGTCGGAAAGAGCCGAGTAGTGCCATGCTGTGCTGGTCAGGGCTGTCCTGTGTCCCACTGTCCTCAGGGGAGTGGAGACTGTGCAGGAGAACGTTGCATCCCATGACAGGCATGAAGTCTAAAACCCTTCTCTCTCCTCTCCTTTGCAGGTTTTGTTCAAAATGTTTCTTGGAAGTGCAAACTTTGGGGAAGCAGCTCATTTTGTTTCTACCTTGGGCTTCTTCAATTTAATTTTCATCTCTGTTACCCCTATCATACTGTATTTTACAAAAGTGGAGTACTGGTCCCCCTTCTCTGCCGTGCCATGGGGTTACCTGTGTGGAGTAGCTGGCCTCTGGTTAGGTATGTGATAACAAATTTACTCATTTTCCTAGCTTCTTCTCCATCCCCCCTCACCCCCAGTACAAAATTAGCCTCAGGTACAATTTTCCCCCATCCCCTTAAGCAGCAGAGCTCTCACTGATCAAATCTGATCCCCGTGCAAACAGGTACTCCTTGAGAAGTTTTATTAATACTTTTCATAAGAAGCCATAATACTATTACTAATAGCAGAAAATAAACATGAAGCAGTCATACTAATTGTCTGCTTTTCATCTTTACCTTCCTACTGTAGTTTCATTGATACTTCCCTGTCTCGGTCTCACAGCTTAATTGCTGGAGGTCTGATTTCAAAAGGCTGCATGTACTCAGTGGGTTCCTGGCACGCTCGGGGCGGGGGGGCGGTGCGCACTGGCACAGGGACCCACAGCACTGGGGCACCTTCCTGTGGGTGCTGCAGGGCTCTGGGCAGAACTCGCACAGCTTTTGCGTTGGCTGCAAAGGCTGGTGGCGTTTCACTGCCTGTGCTCTTCACCTCCCCTCTGCCCTTTCACTGCCTGTGCTCTTCACCTCCCCTCTGCCCTGCCACAGCCCTCCCTCTTTCAGAGCCACGATTGCTATCTAGCCAAGCAATCTGTTGGATTCAGCCCAGGGGTATTTTGATTTCTAGGTGTAACAACATCCTTTCCTGTAGTAAAGTCTCTATTATTTTGTCATTGAAGATGTTTTTGTCTCCACTACAAGTATATTAAATGGAAACAAAGAGGATGTCATTGCCCAGCACATCGCCCATCTACACAGCCATCCTGAGACACGGTTGAGCTGACAGCAGAGGTGCTGTGAGCACCTTGAAACCACTTTAAGCAGAATTGCAGCTGCTCTGCAAGGCCCTAAGGGTCAAAATATAGGCAGATCACTGGGTGATGAATTATCCCTAAGTGTATAATCCCATCCCTGCAGGAACAGCCTTGCAGAGCAGACAGACTTACTCCTTATACGTAGGGGACTTACCAGCAGGACCAGGTGGTGGGTGATCAGGGGAACCTGGGGTCCTGTCACAAGCACACAGCACCAGCCCCTGGCTGCAAGAGCCTCCTAGGGAACGGTATGAAGGGGAAGGTTTTGCGGTTGGCTTTTGATCCCTCGAGGAAATTCAAGCTGCCTGGGAATGCTGTCATGTAAAATAATACCAAATCATAAAGGTGTTGAACATTTGTACTTCTGTCAGCTTTCATTTTGCCTTCAGCGTGGCAGCAAGACCATGGTCTCACTCCAGTCTGCTTAGTTCACAGTTAACTTCATCAGCTAATTGTATTGAGCGTCCTTTAGATTATGAGCTCCTGCTGATAACACCTTTGGTGTATGGTCCCGCTAGAGGGGCGGCAGCCTTTCGCCCGTGAAATGTCCTATTAAGACAAAACCAACACAGTCTCTGGTGAGAGAGGAAGCTGGGATCACCATCCTTCTGGCAGGAGGAGAAATGATGACTTGTGGCAGCAAAACTAGATTGTTGGTATCTGATTAAAGCGTGCAAAAACCTTTGAAATACGAGAGTCGTGAGCTCAGTATTAGAGTTTGTGAAAGGATGTACAGCCCTCCCTCTTCCCCCATGCAGAGCTTCTACTTCTATATAAAAAAAACAGGAATCAGTCACTTTGTGACAACTACATCATTGTGGTGTGCATACTGAGCATATATCATACTTGTAGGGTCAAGGTAGAGGAAAAAAAAAAGTCTCACTAGTGTTTTTCCCCATAATCATGTATTATTTTCTCTGTTTTTCCCTAGCCTTCAATATTCTGGTTAACGTTGGCGTTGTGCTTACATACCCCATTCTGATCTCCATCGGCACAGTGCTCAGCGTCCCTGGAAATGCAGGTACAAGTACCGTGGTCGTTGGTGGGAAAATAAGCACACAGGCATGCAGACGGCAGGAGCAGTGTATTGTCTGAATAATCAAAAGCTGTTGTCACGTATTTCAAAAGCAGATCAATCTCCTTTGGCTTCCATAGATGCGTCTGGTGATGGTGGGTGTTTCAGTTGGTGAAAGCCTTTGATATTTGTCTTGCCTCCTTTCTCTGGGAGCAATGGAATGTGTCCATACCATGCAGAGGAGAGGTCAGGCTGATCCCCAGCCAGCAGCTCAAAGCTGCTGGTTGCTGCTGAAACACACCAGTGTCAGTGTGCTGCTGTGGTTCAGCACCTGTGCTGGTGACTTGCCGCACAGCAGCAAGGAAGTTTTCTCCAGAGCCTTACCTTGCTGAATAACCTCTGCTCTTCCAGTCTCCTCCTCCACTCTCTTAGCCTCGCCACTCCAGATATTTGAGCATATTTTCAAAGAAACGCCTTTTTTGGGGGGGAATGCAGGTCAGAGCTGTGAAACAGTCATTACCTGTAAGAAACTGCTGAAGGGCTCAGATGCGCTGTTGTTGCTGGTTGTGGAGTTCGGAGGCTGGGCCTGGAGGCACTGATTCCAGCTTTCTGACCTGCATGCTGCTGTCTCCCCGTCAGTGGTCTGTGCAGCCCAAGGAAATGTTATGCTGACGCAACGTGCAGTGGATAAGAGTTACCATAACGTACCTTCCCTCAGAGGAGAAAAGGAAACCTTGAGGCTTTAGACCAGGCTTACAGGGCTTCCTCAGAGCCTGCATGAAGGTGGTGAGGCAGGGAGGAGACTTGGCACTTTGAGTACTACACTGTCAGGGGTCACAGCTGTTCTCTAAACTAAAGGAGCTGGTCACTTAGAGGATTGAGAGCAACGTGGCCGGTATCACAGCCAGAGTGCGACATGCAGGTTACAGAGATGTGCCAGGCTGGTCTGATGCTGTAATTCATCCTGCTGCAGTTTTGATGACATTGCTGTTCCTTCTTCACAGCTGTGGATCTGTTGAAGCACAAAATGATCTTCAGCGTAGTGAGATTGGGAGCCACCATCATCATTTGCATTGGGTTTCTGCTCATGCTGCTCCCTGAGGAATGGGATGAAATAACCCTGAGGTTCATCAACAGCTTGAAAGAGAAGAAAAGTGAGGATCATGCCGACGACATCACAGAATCCAGCATACACACGAGAAGCAGAAGTAGAGCTAATGGGACAGTGTCTATACCACTAGCTTAGGGCTGGTGGACTTTTAACTGCACGCGGATGTATATTCTGTGAATATAGCTTAAATTTCCTCACTATCTGTATGCTTAGAAATGACATTTACTCTGGAATGGAGATGAACTGTAACATAAGAGAAATACATCTATAATAAATGTTTACATTTATACACTTATCAAGGAACGGCTGTACATAACTACAATAAAATGTTTTGTAATAAAAAACACGTAAGCTTTTGTCTTACTGAACGGGTGGGTTTATAATAGGGATCAAGTCTACATCATTTATCTCCTTTTGCTGGCAAAAGTAGAGCCCATTCTCAAGGATACAAATCCTGGATATTTCCAGCTGAATCTCAAAATTGAACATGTTGACCTACTTTCAATAAAGTGACCTTTCAGTGAGGTAGTAGTTTTGGAAAACCATTTAAACCTCTCCTAACATCTTTGATAATTCAGTTCTGTAAGAGGCTGATGTTCCCCTTTGGTACTAGGAATTACCATCAAAATAAATATTCGTAATGTGCAAAACATTAATTTTTCATTAAGTTATGTTATTGTGAAGTATACGATAAAAGCTGTTTCACACACAAGCTGGACATGGTACAGTGCTGTTAGCCCAGAGACGCGGTACTGCAAGCTTGTCTCTCTCTACTGAATGTTGTGCCTGCAGCCAGTGGAAATCCATGGCTCAGTACTGACATGCTCACTCACACGGCACCCAGGACATCACCGGGGGCAGTGGCACTGCTGAGACACCGTGCCTCCCAGTCTGGTTGGAAGAGAGAAGTCCATTGCTGAACATAGGAGAAAAGCGTATTTATGTGAGCTGTTGCTAATTAAAACAGTTCGAACTAGTCTGCAGATTTGTAGGATCTCTACCTGCCCTCGTCACCCAAACTGAGCAGTTGAGCTGATGCTGATCATACCCTTGACTCCGGGACTGCTGCTACAGCCTTAGCTGGCTTCACATCTTGTCCGAGCCTTTGCTAAAAGCCAGTCCTGCTCATGACACCCGTGGTCTGCTCCAGCCTGTGACCGTGTAGCTGCAAACATCCCATAAACTTGAATACCCATAGTTTTGCCCCTCAAATGCGCCAGGCTCCAGTGCTAGCCCCACATCCTCCCAGAGCCACGCTGAGCTCTGCCTCTTTCCAACACCAACTTTCTAGAGGTGGCGCGGGATTTTGGGTGCCTTTAGTAAAGCCAAAACCAGCCTTATTTATCTCTTCTCGGCCCTGGCCCCTGAGCAGCTGCACTCCCAGCTGAACAACAAGCATCTCATGAGAGACCGAACACCCCGAATTGCCAGCATCCCTGGGAAACATCAGTTCCTATTTTCTAGAACTTCGGGCCAAACAAATATTTTTCTTAACCTCCACCGTAGAAAAGCCTTTCAAAAGCCAAAACAAACCAGCCAGCCTACCCAGTTTCTTCCCTAAGCCTGGCACTGCATAATTCAGGCTGGCTGTTTTCTTGTAGTGTTCCTAGGATCAACCATGCAAGATTACTTTTATTTGAGAGCACTTGATATGCAGACAAGCACTTGTTTCTATTATTCCCTGAAAAAAAAATAACCACCACAAACCAAAAAAACCTGGAAAGTATTGGAGATTTCTGTGCTCTACTGGTCTGGCCACTGCTGTGAGTTTGATTAGCAGCTAGTAGGGTGTTTTTTGGGTTTTTTTTTGCCAGGAAACAAAAAAAAAAAAAAAAAAAAAGAGAAAGGGTTTGTTATTAATAATGCAAGTTGTATGATAGCAAGAGCCCACCCAGCACAAAGCTGCTGTTTGTAGTCGGGGCTGGCTGCAGGCTCACCTCTCCTGGAGGATGTCCTGGCTGGCCCCTCGTGCTGCCCTGCTGCGTGTGGGTCCCGTGTGAGCCCCGTGGTCTGGAGAAGTGCCCTGGGACAACACTGGTTCCAGGAGCAGAGGTGGCAGTGACAAGGCTGGAGGGTGGCAGGCAGCCAGCCTGTCCCCACAGCCATTAGGGCTTAATACTGCTGCAAAGCAATGCATGTGAATAGTAACAAAAGCACCTTTTTGTTTGACTCCCGCTGATTCGACAGTTATCTTTTAACAGTCATGTCTAAACTGTTCCTTGTGACCAGCAGAGCTGACAAAATACCTGTGTATATTATAAAAACCCCAAAACACCAAACCAAACCCACCAAAGTCAGACTCCTTCATCACACTGCTGCAGAATTAGGGCTGTAGAAGCCAATCCAACCAACCATCCCCTTCACACTAAAACCGGAGGCCTAAGGTTTAGCTACAGACACACATACGTGATCTTTTAAAAATCTCTTCCAACATTTGAGAAGATGGGCTCAGCTACTCTTACGCTGCTTTCAAAAGGAGCTAAACATTAAAAAGAGTCTAAGGAAATGGATTATATCCAACAGGAGATACTGATGGGACAATACAGCTAAAAACACATAGTACATGGCAGCTTGCGCACCACCCCAAGCCAATTCTGGAGTTGATATGTTCATTTACAGTACTAGATAGTTTTGAGAGATGTGTTTTACTGAAACTAGCTCCTGCCAAACTGAACACATGGGAAAAACAAACATTTCCTTTTAGTATGCATTGATGAGTATATTTTGGCAAGCGGCCTCATGGCAGCATCTTCAGGCCCAGAACTGCATCCTTCAAGGAACCTCATGGAGTAGTACACAGGGATCACGTGAAATCCCTGTGTCTGAGTCAGTTTTCCCCTACTCGAGACACTCCATGGCTAGGGGCACGGTGTGTTACTCTGCCAGCCTGTCACTCTCTACAAGCAGGCCCTGTGCATGTCCCATCTCCAGAGACTAGCGATCAGCCTTGCATTTCTCCAGGGAGAAGAGACGCGTAGCTCCGAGCCCAGCAGCCACTTTCTGCCTCACATCAGGCTTAGCAGACATCGCCTAACCCAACCCAGGCTTTCTGCTAGGGGCGAGCATCCCCCACGCTGCTGCCTGCACAGTGCACAAAGCTGAGGGTTGAACCAGGGCTGCGGAAGGCTTTCCCCTCTCTGCCACCACCAAGCTCCCCCCAGACCCTGCTGTGGGTGGGCAGGGGATTTGCTCCTGCATCCCCACCCCACCACTAGCTCCAGACAGCGACCACCACAGCAGCCATGAGTGCCCCTGATCCCCATGGGCAAGCAGGTATCTAATCCCTTGGTTGCATTGTACCCAGATGCTTTCATGGAATCATTCATGTTGGAAAACACCTTTGAGATCAAGTCCAACCGTTAACCCAGCACCACCAAGCCCACCACTAAACCCTGTCCCCAAGCACCACATCTACGCATTTCAAAAACACCTCCAGGGATGGTGATTCCACCACCTCCCCGGGCAGCCTGTTCCAGTGCTTCACCACCCTTTCAGTGAAGAAATTATTCCTGATCCCCAATCTACACCTCCCCTGGCACAACTTGAGGCCATTTCCTCTTGTCATCTGGGAGCAGAGACCGACCCCCACCTGCCTACACCCTCCTGTCGGGCAGCTGGAGAGAGCGGCAAGGTCTCCCCTCAGCCTCCTTTTGTCTGGGCTGACCCCCTCCAGTTCCCTCAGGGGCTCCTCGTCAGACCTGTGCTCCGGACCCTTCCCCAGCCCCGCTGCCCTTCTCTGGACACGCTCGAGCACCTCTGCGTCCCTCTTGAAGTGAGGGGCCCAAAACTGAACATGCTATTCAAGGTGCAGCCTCACCACTGCCGAGCAGAGGGGGGCCATCACTGTCCTAGTTCTGCTGGCCACACTGTTTCAGACACTAGCCAGGATGCTGCTGGCCTCCTTGGCCACCTGGGCACACTGCTGGCTCATGTCCAGCCGGCTGTCGACCAGCACCCCCAGGTCCTTCTCCACCAGGCAGCTCCCAGCTGCTCCTTCCCAAGCCCATAGCATTGCGTGAGGTTGCTGTGACCCACGGGCAGGACCCAGCACTGAGCCTGGTTGAACCTCACACCACCGGCCTTGCCCCATTGACCCAGCCTGCCCAGACCCCTCTGCAGAGCCTCCTGCCCTCCGGCAGATCAGCACTCCCCCTCCCAGCTTGGTGCTGTCTGCAAAGTGACCCCAGTACTGAGCCCATGGTTTTTCCTGCAGCCCAGCTTTTATGAGCTCTCCAGGGATGTGCATCCCACTCACCAATTCCTTAAAGTCCTGTCATTCATCTGCTGCCCAACCCCCAGTTTATCATCCTTATTAAGTGAGGAAGGTAATTATTTTTCCTTAGAGTGCAGCTCAGCCTTTCAGCTAGAGAAAATGCATTAAACGCAAGAAATCAGACAATAAACAGAGGCTGTTTTGTGTGATGCGTTGATCCATTAGAGGAATGCAAACCGATAATCACTACCGTCAAGTGACCAATCAGATGTGGCTGCTGTTGCCACTGTGGGCATCTTTGACGAGCCCTTCTATCATCCCCAGCAATGTGAAGGTTTCATTTCAGTTGCACTGTCTCATTTCCACCCCATGGAAAACGCCAGTTTCGATCTGGCAGCTGCACTATCAGACTCTCCTTCACGCCAGGGCCTGGCTGTCTGGAAGAAAAGCAAAACGTGCTGTGATAACCTGCCTTGAGCATCGCTGCCTGCACGCACCCTCGCCGCAGGGCTCCGCGACCAGGCACTGCAGGCAGCGTTACATCAGCACCACCGGTATCCTCAGCCTTGGCTGGGATAAGATGAACATCCCTTGTTAATGCAAGTGACAAGCAGCAGAGAGAGGAACAAGCCGTATTTCTTAGCGTTACAGATGCATAATAATGGGATCTATTAGCCACACCAGTACGCATTCCAGCCAGTGAAACAGTGCTGGATTATTTCATTGTTACAATTCTTTCTGCTTTACTCACTGAAGATTTACATAAAGTCCAGGTGTTATTTTGGCAAAAATCCATGCCACCCAGCTTCCGTCTCCTCCTGTGCCTGTGTCTTTTGTAATTTAAAACTCATTTTAAGGAGTAGTTTTAAGGCAGAGGCAATCTGCTCTTGCAGTTGGATGTGAGACTGGTGCCCCGTGCTGAATCCTCCCCCTGGTTCACCTTTGCTCCATGTGCAGGTGAGTAAAAAACTCTGCTCCTCCATGGGAAAAATCACAGGACCCCAGCCTGGTGGGGCTGGAAGGGACCTCTGGAGCTCACCCAGCCCAACCCCCTGCTCAAGCAGGGTCTCCTAGAGCGGGCTGCACAGCCCAGGCGGGTTTGGATGTCTCCAGAGAAGGAGACCCCACCGCCTCTCTGGGCGGCCCGGCCCAGCGCTCCGGCACCCTCACGGTAAAGACCTTTTTCCTCACATTCAGGTGGAACTCCCGTGTTGCAGCGTGTGCCTGTTTAGGGATTTGCTGGGTGATACCGGTCATTAACTGATGCAGCATTAAGGTGTTGTGCAGTGCTGTCAGGCTAACATCCTTGAGGCACAGAGCTGTACTGCAGCAAGGGGGGTGGGACCTGGTACTCATGATCTAGCCAGAAGGAACTGCATCACCTTTAACTGCAAGGAGCATCTCTTCGCTCAGAGATGAAGTGCTTGGAGCAGTATCAACCCCAGGTATATCCGTCCCTTTGCAATTCCCTTCCCTAAATCACTGTGCAACAGGCTGTGGTGCCATCCTGCGTGGCAGGTGGCAAAACCCATATGGCTTGGAAAGAAACCTGGCCAAGAGGGGGGCTTCGGTGGCACGTGGAGCAGGGGAACCCTCTGAGGACTTTGGCAGGGCCAAGGCCACAGCATTGCACCCAAGGTGAAACACCCAAATACAGCACAACAGACGCTAGCTTTAACATCCACGTAGGTTTTCCACTGCTCCGACACATCCATCATTGCATTTAATTCAGTTTTCACAAGCTGCTTAACAGGAATTACCTGTTCTCAGCAGGGGAGGGGGAAGGAAAAATAGACATTAAGCACTGAGAAACTCAGGAGAAAAGCAGGGTGTTGATTTTGTATTTTCATTTGAAAATATGACTCACTTTGGCCTGGATTTTCAGGTGGGTTTGTGCTGAAGCTGCATTTTTTCTGGCAGGAGCAAGGGTGGGTGACGCTCCCTGGCCAGCCCCTGTCCCTAGACCGCTTCTCCCATGCGGGGTGGGAGACAGTTTGACCCTTCTTGTTCTTCAAGGATTGAATTTCCCTTCCAAACCCTGAAGATTTAGCAAGAGAGCTGCTTGTAGAAATACCTCC
Organism: Falco punctatus; assembly: GCF_963210335.1. Lineage (NCBI taxonomy): Eukaryota > Metazoa > Chordata > Aves > Falconiformes > Falconidae > Falco > Falco punctatus. Next base: position 40,084,252 of record NC_137587.1, on the reverse strand, counting down.
AGCTCACCCAACAGTCAGCTAAGGTGGTGCTCCTGGTTGAAAACCACTTGCAGGTGAAAAAACAAAGCTTCCCTGGAGCTTGGTGCTGGCTCCTTGAGCTGCTTTCCACTTCTCTGTTAGCAGCAGCTTCCTCTCGTCCCTGCGGGGGAATGGCCAGGGATGGGTCAATGTTTAACCGACCTGGGAAGGACGTGTGAGCATGTCCACTGGAGCCAGCCCCAGCGCCTTGGCAGGGAGCTCCTCCGGCTCCAAAGCTGCTCACAAAGGTCCCTCCATGTTCAGGGAGGACAGTGTGTGAGGAGATTTTCCTTCTCCTTTCAAAGCCACCGCCCTGCAGAATGGGCCTGAGCTCTTCCAAGGCGCACCCCAAGGTGACCAAGGTGGCACCAATGGGTGCTGGGGAGGACATGCCTGCTCTTGCCACCCCGTACCAGCTCCCTGGTGTGCTGGGACAGCCCAGCCTGCACCCGCCAGCTGCAGCAAAGTGGGGAAAACCCACCTTTCACCAGGAACTTCCACCTCTCCGGGAAACCTGGTATGGGAGAGCTTCTACAGGTAAGGAGGTCATCACTGAAATATTGCAAAGCGCAGGGCAGAGAACCAAGGGGGCTCAGCTGGGGCTGTTGGTTTGCTTGCTGCTGCAGGGGCTGGGTGCAGGGGCGTGCACATGCCATTCTGCATCAGCAGCTTTTTGCCATTTCCAGGACATTTTAGCTTTGGGAAAACCCATTCCCCCAGACCTGTTTCAGAAAGCATCTGGGTCACCAGATTTCAGGATCCTTACTCCATCAGTCATCCCTCTGGGCATGGCCCCACTCCCCAGCATCGTCCTGGCACGCAATGACCCCAGCCTGAGTCTGAGCAAGCCCTTGCACAGCAGCCCCATAACTCTTTGGCCATATATGCATCCTGCTCACCTGCAGCTGCTGGGCATATAAAATCATTAGCTTAATTAGAGTTCGATTCTGGGTAATGTGCTCAGCAGGGTAAAACTCAGCATCAAAAAAATTTATAGCCATGTCTTGCACAGGGCTAATTTCATAAGCCAAGAGGCAGAGGAAGGCAGACACTATATAGCTGTGTGTGTTTTTCTACAAGTGGCGCCGTGCAGCCTCTCCTGCAGCCTTTCAGAGCAGGGTTTAAACTCCATCCATACCCAAGCCCTTCCTGGAGGTGAGGAAGGAGGTTTGCACCCATCTGAAAGTGGATGTGTAGCTCTGTGCAACGAGCGGGATGGTGACGAACGGCCTCCCCAGCCATGTTAGCTGGGCGTAGGGAGAAACGCCCACGAACGCCGGAGTGGTTTGAGAAAGGGCAGCGCAGAGGACGCAGGATCAGCAGCCCTAGCACCCTCCTCCCCTCTTTTCCATTTCCAAAAACAGATTTCTGACACACACCGAGCAGCATTAAGCAGAGCTGCTTCACCGGGGGGTAGATATTTCCTTCAGGGTCATTCACCAAGAGGCATCAGGTAAACGGTGAAAGCAAATAAACCTCTGGCACAATAGAGTGACGTTCCCAGAGCTGGAGGTCTTGGAGAGAATACAGATCAGGTCTGGCTGTACAGCAGGGGGCTTCAAGTATTTCATGACAGCAAGTACGACCAAATATTCCTGTTCTGGAAAACTACCATCACTGGGCATTTAACAAGTGCTTGTAAAGAACCATATATATTTATAAAAAGTTTTAAAATCCCTCAATAAATGTCATTTTCTATTACTTTTCATTTTCAGAAATAAAAAGAGTATGCTCAAGAGTACTTGAGCGATGTATTAGCTTGAGCTGCTGTCTAAATAAGCAAAGCCTCCAAGAGAATAAGTTTTGTTTGGTTTATGATGGTTCATCCTGACTTGTGTTAAATCCCACTTCCTCCAGTGGGGAGAATCTGCTGCTACTGGAGTGCAAGGGTGAAAAAAAAAAAAAATGAGAACGCCTTCAGCTCGGGCTTGGCACTGGCAGTACGGTACAGTGAGGCGATGGTCACTATTGCTGGCATCATGCAGGTGTGCCAGGGACCATCCCTGCACCAGGAACAAGCAGATTCGGGGACAGCAAGTACTTGGCCCCCAGTTCTGTATCTACAGAGGATAAGAGCAAATCCCATGCAAGACATAAGCATGGATAGGATGAGTGGAAATAATTTAAAACAAACAAACAAAAAACGCCAAACCAAACACACACAAAACAAACCATCAAATCTCACAAGGGAGAAATTCCCCAAAGCCATACCTCTCACCAGAACAACCTTCTCCTGAGTCCCAGCCCCTTGCCTGTGCCATGTTCCCAGCACCACAAGCCACCTCCTTACATTGTACTTCCCCATTAGAAATTCCCTATGCACCAATTTTTCCTGCAGATTGAGAAGCAATAATTTAATCAACCTCCTCTTGCTATTACAAGCTGCGGTTTCAGTACATGTTCCTCAGCAGCTGAAGTTTGTCTATGGAGAAGCCTCCTGCACTGGAAATTTTCACTTCAGGGACACATTCCTGCATGTGTGGAGCAGCCGCAGCTTTGCTCAGTGGTTAATCATTGCTGGTGCTCTGCAGAGCCCAGCAAACATTTATCTGATGGAGTCACCATCTCTTCCCATACCCCAACATGCTCCTTCACCTCCTCTGTCTTGTCCAAGTGCCCTGCCTTGGCAGTCTTCCATCGGGCTCATTTAAAGGGACCACTGAAGTCCCCATAAGGTCACCTCCAAATTATTCTTTTTAATATAGCTATTAAATTTAGCATCAGCTATAATGTAATTCCTGCACTTTATTCCCAAGTCTCCTCCCCTGTGGCCACCTTGGGGCTCCCACCACACAGGAACAGAAGCTGCTCAGCAACAACTCACTTGACTCCACCATATAAAATGGCATTTCAATGACCCAGGACCGTTTCTTTGGAGAGCAGATGGAATAGAAAAACTCTTTTGTAAGCCAAATACTTACTGCGCATGCAAGTATTTATTTGTGCAAGGGGTGGGAGGGAAAGGCAGCCAGCTGAGAGCATCAGTGCAGGACAGACCTGAGCTCAGGTCACATTCAGGCCTCAGCAAAAGCACTGCTTTAATAACTAACAGGTGAGTGCTGGGGGTGTAGCACCTTATTTCAGGCTGATTTCCAAAGATGAGGTTCTGTGATTGTACCACTTGTCCGACTGTAACCCACTAAATTCTGAGCGCACTGGCTGGCTGCATCCCAGTTCTGCTGTGGTTGGTAAAAGCATCAGAGATACTTCTTAGTTCCACCAAAAAAATAACAGTAATAAAGTCTCAGGCACTGAGCAGCAAAGAAAAGACTCAAACTGCTGCCTGTTCCCTGCTTCAAAAGGGCAGGCAGTGAGGAAGGGGCAAAGCTCAGAGGTTTCTTGGCCAGCTGATGGTCACAGGTTGTGGCAAGAGAAAAGGACCCTTGGTCACACGTGGGACCCAGGGAGTTGAGGAGGCCACAGGAGTTGCAGAGGATGGTTATTGTCACATACAAGATGAATGAGAGGTTGTAGAGGGAAGTAGGAGAGGTATATGGCAGACATTTTTTAGATGCCTCAGGCACAGGTACATCCTCACTTTATTTCTGCAGCTAATAGAATAATTTTTATACCACATGTTCCTGGAGTACGCCAAGAGACACTTTAGTAGGACATGTCAACTAAAAAATAGAGCAGAGAAACATTGCTGAGTACAGCCTAGCAGCTGATGATCACCCAATAGTTACTTCATCCATTTTTTCTTTCATCTTTAAGGGCCCCTTTCTTTCAACACCGTGCCAGAAAAGGGAGAAGCCAGCATCATTAAGCAGCACCCACCTCGAAGACCTCAAGTAAGGCGAGTTTGAAAAGCTCCCTATGAGTTGCTCTTATCGACCTGTTGACGTGGGCTTTCTCGGGGACATGGGCACAAGTCACAGCACCACAGAGGGGAAAACAAATACCGTACAGTAACGCAAGCAGGAGGTCCTGCCTTTAGATGATCCTCCCTGGATGAGCTTTATCACCACCCAAGTTTGTTATCTGGGCCGGAGCAGATATGCTGACCACAGAGAAGTTATTTTTGGTTCATTAGCACAAGACAAAGGCTACATCTTCTAAAACAGCCAAAGAGGGGCCAGTGCAGCCAGGCCCTGGACTTTGCCCACATGCCCGACTCCTCGCTGGCCAGCCCTCACGTGCTATGGAGGCACCCAGTGCAAACACATGCCCCAGCCAAATTTTAGTGCTCCCATGCGGCTGATGTGGCCAAGACTGAGCCCTTGGCAGAAGGGGTCCAACTTGCATCATGTGGGGCTGGATTTGCCTCTTCAGGCCAAATATCCCACCAGTGTCTGGTACCAGCAGACAGACGCGCTTTGCAATGGGGTCGGTGAAAATACAGAGCAAGTATTTTAGGATTCCATATTTGCTATACACGCTATGTACCCACACATACCTTTACCTTCTCCTCTCAACAGCATGGTATATACATATGCATACACACCCCTGTATATCTAGAGGCATAAAAAAAAATCCCCCCCAAAAAAACTTGTTCATTCCTCCTTGAACTCCTTCCTTTCCCCTTTTTACACTTCCCAGATCCCTTCCCCTCCCAGCCCTGAAACCCATGACTCTGCCTGACCTGGCAATTGGGCTTCCCCCCCCAGGAGTCACCACAACATAACTAGCACTCTAGAGATATATTTATATCCACATAATTTACTGCAGAGGAGGAAAGGAGACACAGCTAACATACCATGCTGCACAAAGACTAAAGTTGCTATTTCATTAAAAGAAAACTGAAAACCAACAGTGACAAGAAGCCCTCCACATGTGTTTTCTGTGCTGTTATTTTTCTGCACTGATGCTTACATACAAAACAAAACTGGGGTGGGGCTCAGGCCTTGGAGACCCCCCACCATGTGCTCGCAGGGCCAAGCTAGAGCTGTATTACCAGGATCGTACAACTCTTGCCATAAATCCGGTTATTTAAAACCCAAAGCTCGAGAATCACACTGCTTTCTGTGCTCCACCTGACTTTTCATTGCTTCTCCACACCCTCCCATACCAGCCAGCACACCTTCCAACGTTCAATCTCTTACCTGCTCATCACTGAGGATGCAAAGCTGCCAGAGTTTGACTCAGACTGAGTTCTCCCCTCTTCCCTATGTTCCCACAGAAGGTCATTGGAGACACCAGGTTCAGCCCTGCTCTGGATTGCCCCAGAGCTACAGCTCTTCCACTTTACTCCTCAGAACTTTCTCTTTCAGAACTCCTGCTTGAGGCTTTTAGCTGTGTTTCTTCCCTGCTGCTTGACCCAGGTCCAGGGGCTTCAAAACTGAGAGCAAAGAGGTCTCAGAGGGATAAAATCAGGCAGGGAAAAAGAACCACTTGTCCAAACCCCTCCAAGCACAGGTGCAGCAGGGTTTTACTTGGGAAACCACTCAGCTGCTGGAAATAACCACACACCCCCACCCCTGCTCTCATTTAGGCAGGACTTTCAATTAGAAATTAAAGACCAATGTTGTACCTGCTGCTGAGACCACTCTAAAAGAGCCCGGCTGTAATGGGGCGTATCAGCAGCCTAACTAGGCAGCTGGAGGGAGTCCTCGGGGTTGGGGGATAAATGGGGCCAAACACAGTTCCTGGCAGTTTAATCTCTGGAAGAGATGTACGTGTCCCACCTGGCTGTGTGCCTCTGTGGCACTCCTGTGGGTCCTGCAGTTTCGAGCAGCCCTGGCACTGCTGTGCATTACAGCAGCAAAGAGCTGCCCACGCTGGTAATCCTCCTTCCCAGCCACCTCTATTACCCCTTGCAATTAAAATCCTTAGGCAAACATCTTGCCTCCCTGCACTGCTTTGAGACACCCCTGTTTCTCCCTGAGAGCATCTCCGCTCTCCCACAATTTGGTGACAAACCCGCTCCATATGTTGCCCAACAGCACACCTGCTGAAGCCGGGGTGCTTTGCTCAAGCCTTCCTTGCGGTGATTAAGGTCTTTTTACTATAATAAAGGACAGAATTGCCACCAGACAGGGTCAGTTAAACCCGCTCCACTTAGGGCTGTGGCTCTGGCCATGACTGGTTGCTTCAGAGAGCATGGGTGGCCACCAACTATTGAATAACATGTCCATGGATTTGGTGGGAGGATGAGGCGGCAGCACCTGGAAGGAGCCCAGCTACGCCGTGTGAACTGTCACATGGAATCACAGCCACCTTTAGAAATCTCCTAACAGCACGTAATTTTTTGTCATTGATCTTAATTCCATTATGGCTGTATTAATGTATTATTTAAACACTGATAATACTCACTGCAGGATGAAGACACTGTTAATCCTACCCCATACTTCTGCCGTTGCTGTTAGGGACTGTAAACAGCTCCAGCAAAAGGCTTTTTTCCTATGGGAATATTTTCAAAGACAGCAGAGCAGGATGACGTGTCCTTCTCAAGGACTTTTAGAGGATTTCGGTCAGAGCGTATTTGCAGAGAAAAATCCTGTGAGGTTCACAGAGATAAAAGAAAAGAGTCAGTTTTCCAGCCTGTGACAGAACTTTATCCGAAAGCCTAAAAATTGGCTTCCCTGCCAGGCACAGCGAGATGGGCAGATAGATGTGGGAGTTTCTGTGCCTTCAGTGACCTGCCGCTGGCTGCCTTGATGGCACCTCGGGAGTGATGCACAGCCCGGACCACAGCTTGTGGTGTCACATGCTGCCATCTAGTGCCATTTTTTTAAGTTTCATATTCAGTTTTGTGGGGGGGTTTTCTGATGCTGAGAGACAGGTGAACTTGGTGTTGGCTAACGGGAAATTCCCCCTTTACATGATGCTGCTGACTTCTTTTCTCCTGCATTTTTGCACTGATTTAGAGGATGCTTCAAAATTATAGCTCAGGCTTTGGCAGCAGTTCAGTGCACGCAGAGACTTGTCACCATTTATTGGACACTAGTTCATATTCAAGGAGTTAATGATGTCCCCTCATGAAGTGTAAGTCAGGTCTTACCGATGAAGTCCTTGATGATGCTCCCTTTAATTTTTACGGAAGCCGTACTGAGCTGCCATCCTAGAAGGGGACACCAGCAATATCAAGCCATGAAATGACCCAGTATCATCTAGTAGTTTGGCATCATCTAAGGAGGTAATTTAGCTCCTTAAGATAACAATCCATGCTCAGAGCAGTCTGTAAAGCAAGTCTCTGCCCACTTCCATTAGCCTCCAGGAAAGGCACTTTGTACCACGCACAGTTCTGCAGGGAAAGGTCTTAGGTTAATGTAAAAGAGATTGGTTAGACACTGGGGACGGTGCTCTGGGTCTCAAGTAACTGGGATCTACCCTTGGATGACCTGCTAGGAGACTTTATATTAAAGTATGATATGTGTCCATGCTTCAGCTTTGACATGAAGCAATCCCAGCTGGGGTATGTCTTCACCCTGGTCTTGGGCACTGTTGAGACTCAAAGAGAAATACCTACAGGCATGAAACTAGTGTCAAACTGGGGTTTTGCTGCTTTGACTGTAATGCAGGAGATCCCCCCAGTTTTGTCTTCTCCTGAAGGACCAAAGTGTTCATCTTGCTGAGCATCCACTAGAGATGTCAATCTCTTCCCTGTATTCTAAGCAGCTGGGCCAGAATTGGAGCTGGAAAAACGTCAAGGTAGTTTCATATCAGTTTTTATGATTGTATGGAACAACCAATGCTGAATATTATAAATATTGGACTTGCAGAGGCTTGAACCTGCTGGTCCTCTGCAAGCAATTGCTCCTGCAAAGCCCTGGAGTCAGCAAGAAGTGTCTCCAATCCCCAGAATGAAGGTAAGCACACAGGTCAAGCCCTGTGCGTGAGTCATTGCTGGCTGCAGGCTCCCTTCCCTCACAGTTTGGGCATCCCAAGGAGTTCTGGTTTGCACTGGCTGCACTACTGTCCCTGGCTGAGCCTGGGAACTTGCTGAAACACTGGTGTGTGGGTGAAAGGAAACAAGGGGAAAGCTTCTGAATCTCCAGCGTGACAGTTGCCTGAATGAGGACCTGCTGAGCCAGGACCTTAAATATTTTTGAGGCTAAAGGTTTGAGGACCACTCTTTAAACCTGAGCAACTCGAACCTGTCACTTGCAGCTGGCAGGGAGAAGACTGCAAGCGCTGTGTGCTGTAACCACTGCTGGCAGTCCCAAACGTGCAAAAGTGTTTCCTTCCTTTGGATGATGAAATTTTCTTGGACAGCCGGCTCAAAGTAGTAACACCTTGGGGGGAAGAAGCATGTGTACATTGTTTTAATGACGATTTTTTTTTTCCCCATCATGCCCCAGAGCTGTGAGATAAACTGCAAGCACAGTGGAAATCTGTGATAAATTTCTGCAAGTTGGCTGCACAGGGAGATGCTGGCTGCCTTTATCTGGGGAGGCCCTGAGGGGCTGGGTGTGGGTTTGCAAGCTGGCGGCTGTTCCGTTCTCTTTCAAAACCTGCAGGTGTATTTATTTACATTTTTTAATACCTCGTAGGCTCTGGAGAAGAGGGGGCAAAGCCCGAGACACCTCCCTGGCAGACGTCAGCACTTGCACAAGCTGCAGATGCTGGACTTGACCCGCAAGCGCCGAGAGGTAATGCCGAGATGGATCTGGGGAGAGGCTGGGTATACACTCGTATGGGGGTCTGCCCATCCCCAGTGCCTCTCCCACGGACTGGGATGCTTGAAGCCTCTTTCTGGGAAGGTCAAACGAAGCATTCCTATGGCTCAGGCAGAGGAGAGGTGGGGAGCTTCCCCAGGGCCCCTGTATATTTGTGGGTTTTCCAACATTTTGCCCTCACTTAGCTGCGGCTCATGGAGAAACCAAAAATCTCTGGCCGGCTCATGCTCTATCACATACCCAGTTTGGCAAATACTATTTGCTTGGGTTCAACTACTCAGCTGTGTAATTATTTTCAACGCTAACCCCCTAATGATATGCTGCATTGAGCTGTTAAAATGTGTTTGCTCCTCTGGTGCTTGTGTTGACGACTCATTTGCAAACCCAGGCAGAGCTGAAGCGAAATCTCCACAGGGAGGCAAAAATCAATAAACAAAAAATCAAGGAATTCAGCCCAAAGAAAGTTCTTGACACTTTCCAGAGAGGCAACAGCGCCGAAAGCCAAGACCTCGTCCCTGCTGAGCACAATCAGTGTTTTCACGGAGACGATGGTGGTAAGTAGAATAAATTTCCAAGGCAATGTAGAACTCGCTAGTCTCTTAAATGTCATCAGAGAAGTTTCCCCATGGAAGCTGCTTGCACTGCTCCATCTCCTGCAGCGGCACAGTGCAAGTTCAAAAGACTGGTGGGGGGAAGGTGGAGAGATGTGTTCATAAGACAAAGCGTTGGGATGCCTCAGAGCAGGACGCAGGTCTCTGGTCTGCTTCTCTGACAGCACCCAAACGGACCCAAGCAGATGCGAGTTAAGCGCCATGGACTGGCCATAGGGGCGTAAACCCAAAGTCCTTAGGGCCAGGCCCCTGCGGCAGCAAGTTCTCACTGACAGGAAAGTCTTAGCTTGTCCCACATGTCCCCTGCACAGCAAACTAAGCATGAGGACAGAGGGTGTCCCTGGGGTCCCACGTCCGTGGAGAGTCAGGGAGTCCATCAGGCAAAACTGTCCCAGGTGGTGAACATACAGGATGCTGCAAAGGTGAGCATACACAGGCTGGGGGGAACCTCTGAAGCTCCACCAACGTAATGGCCAAAGGGATGAAGGAGAAAAAGAAAAAGGAAAATGGCTGCCTGAAGACCAACCCTTTTACCCGGTTTTGCCCCCTGCCCTCTGCCCCAGCATGGGACACCTCCTGCCTGAGCCTGGGGTGTGCTCAGGTGGACACAGGCTGTGACAACATCACAGTGGTGACTCCGGCAGCATTGGCAGTCTCTGATTAAAATGTGCCCTGACAGCTTTCCTTCAAGCACAAGACATGAGTTACTCTGGCACAGTCTCCACCACAACACGCATCCATCCTCAGCTGGGGAGCTGAAGCCAAGCCCAGCCCCACGCTGGCCCATGCGGGCACAGAGCTGGTCCCTTCCTGGAGGGAGCGCAGGGCTGAACTGGGGCAGCTGCAGGCACCCATGGGTACCCAACTGTGCTGTTCCCTGGCAGACGTGGTGCACAGGGTGCAAACAGCCAGCTCACCTCTTCAGCTGGGGTCCAGCAGGGCAGGCTTCAGAAGATCTCTTCTACTGCACCATGCTGGTCACATACCAAAATTTTCTGCTCTGAAAAAATGTGTGACGTATCCCTTGCAGCAAAAAGGAAACCTGGATGATTACAGATCGCTGGGTATTTTCAGGGATCTTTTGAGACTGTTTTTTGGCAGAACAGTCAGCCTTGCCTCTCCCCTTTGACATGCATGAAGGACTGAAAGAGGGTACCCACACAACACCGCAAAAAAAAATGTTCAACACCTTGCAGTAAATCTTCTCTGGCAGAGCCTTGGGCACATTGGGAAGCTGGAACTGGGTTCAGCAGAGGGAAAAAAGTGGAGAACGGACTGCTCGAGCAACAGCTGCCAGAGATTTGCTCCTGGCTTCAGCATTGCATGGTCCACCAATGTGTTGCATTCACATGCATGATGTAGCCTCTGGACATCTGCCATTTTTAAAGGACCATGGGGTAAATGTTCACAGTCACTGAGGTTACTCATGTTTCAGGTTTAGTTTTATTTGGAAACCATTTCACACAGCCCAGGGCCAGGCAATTTCCATCGCAGATTTGCATCCCTCTGGGTGATATGTAATTAAGGTGAGATGCTCCCGGTTAGATGATTTCCAGCCATGGCTCCGTGTTACTTCAACATCTGATGTGAAAACGCATCAGGTACAATTCATTTAACAGTGACAGATCTCAGGCTCTCTTGGGCACGTGGTCCGTCACAGGAGGGAGCACAGCACGGTCAGCGCCACGGTGATGCCAGCAAACACTGAGCAGGGGCTTTTCCTTCCCCCGCCGGCCCTGAGGACAGGCGAGCAGCAGGAACAGGGGTAGCGTGAATCTGGAGTGCTGACCTACCGTCCTTCGTGCTTGCGCTGGTTGATGCAGGCTAGGGGAGCAGCCGGGGGGGGTTGAAGGTGCTAAGGCACGTAAGGTGACCTCACTGTCCCTAATGAAGGGGAAATCAAAGCGAATCTCAGCTGCCACTTTGTGCTGACATCCCCGAGGCACAAGCCCTGTTCTGCGTTGCTTGCACATGACAACCTTCGGCAGAGGCTGGAAATGTATCACTGAGGGTAAAAATGCTTAAATTGGTGAAAAACTTGTCTGGCGGTGAACTTTCGCCAGGAGAAAGGGGAACAGACTTGGCTGCTCCTATTCCCTTGTGTTTCTTCACCTCAGCTCTCTTCTGCTTGGGGATAAAACAATATTGCCTCTTGCCAGACTATAATTTCACCAAATATAATCCTGAGTATATTAAACCTTTATATTATACCTTACCCTGCCCGGCCCCGGGCATGAGTCTAGTCTTAGAGGGATCTCTCAGGATCTTCTTTGCATGCCTCCAGCTGCCCATAGCCATTTCCAGCCAAACTCTAGGGGACTGGGCATGCAGCTCTGCAAAATTATGACTTTTTTTTTTTTCTTTTTTTCCTCTCCTCAAGGAAATATGTGGGGTGGAGGACTCTCCAGGCAGCATGACGGGGCCAAACGCTCTCCAGGCAGGAGCGGGAAGGTTGACCTGTGGTTCTGCAGGGAGCCGCAGATGAAGGATCTGTTCTGGGACACCTCCAGCACAGGGTCTGAGGATTGGGAAAGGGAAGAGAAGATTCACCGCAAACCTACACTTGTGAGAACCAAGACAGAGAGAATTTCTGTCTTTGATGACTTCTTTGACCAGGATTTCTAGTGGCATGGCTTGGGGCAAGAGAGATGTGCTGAAGAAATATGTCCCAGCAGCTCTGGTGGGGCTGAAAACCTCCCAGATGGGTGGACCGAGGGTGCAGACGCAATGTTGGCTGTAAGCGGCGTTTCTGGGAGTATGGGCCAGTGGAAAAGACAGCTGGAAATGAGGAGACCACTGATGTGGAGTAAATAATGACTGTCTGGGTTATGTGGCTGAATCAAAATATCTGAGGGGAAAAGCAGTTTGGACTGATCTGAGGGAAAAAGGAGCTTGGACTGAGCAACAGTGAAGTGGGGACAGAGGGAGGAGGAGGAGGTTGGCAAAAAAAACCCGAGCAGAAGCTGGAAAAAATTCTGGGTTAATACGAAGTTCCCACTGAAATGAAATGTTTTGCTTGCCTTTGGGTTACTCAACCTTTCTGTTTGACTTTTTAACCTTATATCTTTTTCTAAACCACAAACCCCCAGTTCAAAATATAAGGTAAAAACATTCATTTAGGAAGTCTTTAAAATAAATACTCTGGCATTTCTAAAATTCCATTTTTAACTTTTTTAATTATTATTATTATTTATTTTTTATCTCCTCTCATCCCCTGCCCTGGATACAGAAGTACATGTACTTTCTTTGCTTCTAACCTCCCGTTCTATAGATAGTAGATAGTCTTCTGAAAAAGCTGGCTTTTGGTCACTTGTTTTCTCTGTTCAGGGTTCAATGCTGCAAAGTGAAGGGTAGAAACTGAGGGATCCCCAGCGATTCCTGCAGACGCTACCCCGGTGGTGCTGGTCAAGGCTCCTGTGTCCACCCAGAGTTTGAACAAGCTGCCCCATTGCAATCAGACATTTCCATGTATATTGGAAAAGATGGTTATATGAAGGGTATCAGATCTATCAAAGAGATTCTTGCAGTTTCCATCTCTCCTAAACTGTATTTTTTCATAAAATTATCTGCTTTTCCTTATAAAGTCATTTGTTATCTGAAAGGGAACTTCACCCTGTGCTGTCTCCTATCTGCTTGTCTTCATAGGTCTGTAAAGGCCACTGCAGTAAATCATCGGCTTTCTGGAACACATTAAGTCATTCAAGCACATATATAAAATGAGATTACAGTTACACATCACGTAGTGATTTCAATGTGACAAACTGGATATGCAGGGCCCCGGGGCTATACAAGGGAGGGAGAGAGCCCACCACCAGCCCTGGCCAGCCCACCACCAGCCCTGGCCGTGACAAAAAGATCTGCCTGTTCCCAGAGTCAATTTTGCTTCTGTTTGCAGTTGCAGAGCTGGCAAAGGGCATTCACTCTTCCTTGTGCCTCCTGCATGTCTCCCTAGGTTGCTTTCGTAAGCAACTGGTGTCTCTTAAACTATCAGGGGGTAAAACATCTTCAAATCAGCTAATTGCCACAGGGCAGGGACTCCAGGAGTAACAAATACAATTCCCATCACAGTGACTTTCCTTTCCTTCAGCTGGAAATCTTATCCTCTAATTTTTCAAGTCGAGGCATCCAGAATAACTAGATCTGGAGTCGGTTCTCAATTATCCAGGACAGCACAGGGCTTGAGCAGCTTGGGATGGATGAAACATGTCCTGCATCACTGTCTCAAACCTGCGCAACCTCCCACAAAGCTGTTTTAGATGTGTCTGCCCTGCATCCTCAGCTTCCTGGATTACAGAGCCAGAAAAAGAGCAGACGACACGTTTTTACATGTATTTAGGGGAATCAGACACCCGTGGCTGACTCAGTTTCAATGCTATTTAGCTCAAGCTTTATTGAAAATCCCAGGCAGAGCGGGAGTTGGAAATCACAGCCAAAGCCCCAAATCAAAACTGGAGCCTCCAGCACAGCTTCCCAGCACTGAGCTTCTCTGTCCTGATTTCACCTCTCTCTCTTTTTGACATCCCTAAATGTATAGCCTGTCTCTATGCTTCATGGAGAAAACTGTTCCTTGGAGAAAGCCTGCACTTATGCATGATTTCACAGAAAAGCCAAGAAAACAAACCCCAACACAGAGAAGGAAGAAGAACAAAAATTATTTTAATGAGATAGGAGAACTGCTCGTGGCTAACGAGTCTGTGTGTTTTAAAAATGCCCTGAGAACTTCGCTGATAAACATGGTCATCATGTGTGAGCTGGAAATATCGTGAGAGCTTTGGATTCGACGTTGAGGGTATGCTGAAAAGGTCAATGATTTAATGGGCTGGAACAATTAATCTGGCACTTGTCTATACACCTGTTCTCTTAATGATGTGACACATCTCCCTTCTGTGTTCCCATCTGTCAACAATTAAGCTATAATTGGTGGAAATGCAATTTATTTCAGATAGAGCTGATTAGTTTTCCAATAATCATGTTGCCAGCCCTGAGGAAGAGTGCTGCCCATGGAGAAGTGTATGTGGACCAGTCAATCCATATCACAGACTGTGCAGAGAAGAGACTCTGAGCATTAATTTATCAATTTACGGTGTGCAAAATGTGCTCTAATGGAGGCAATAAAATCAGAAAACCCACTTCCTAATTCTGGTGCTCGACATTGTTTGACTGCGCTGCCCTCGGTTGTATCAATTCACCATAACCTGTAGAGGGGCAGATGGCAACTCATCCTCTTATGTTTCCTAACATCCTTCCAGAGGCTGGAAATGAAAATGTTTTCTCTATTACTAAAGGTGAAACTTGGGCTTTTCTACAAATTACAGAAGATGGAAAAAACCCCACAACATGTGTGCTGCAACTCAACAAGGAAGACTTTACAGGGCTGTTTTTCTGTCGAATAGCTCCCGATTCCAAATGCTCGATATTAGCTCATCGTTTCAGGGTTGAGTCATTACAGTCAAATACGGAGAGGATGAAACTTGCCACTCAACAGAGCACACAGCTTCAACCCAAGTCACGCACCACAGAAACCCGTGGCTGTGTATCAGCAGACCCCCTCACCTTGATGCCCGCCTGCCCCCCGGGGAGGAGGGGCTGCAGCACTGCTGCATCCTGGCTGGCAGGCACAGGTGCGGGATGAGTTTTAAAGGATAATGATGAGGAAACCTGTGTAAGCTTTGATTTTGGTGGTGCAGAGCAACGCATAGTCAGAGGAAGAAGAGCCAAGAGGGAAGGTTTCAGAGCAGGGAAGCAGAGTGAGATTTGTCTGACCTAATTCTGGTTATCTAAGGGCTGTGAAGGTGATATAAAACAGTCACTTACTCTGTTTATAGCTGAGAGCGCAGGAGAAGGAGTAAGGGGTGTCTCCAGGGGTGAGGTTTCCTCCATCTGTTCTTGGATGGGGTGAGTTACCTGCTGGTTAAAAAGGCATTTGCGTGGCTATCTCACACACCCTCTCAGCTTTGAGGCAAGGCTGGACCCATCCTGCAGGTTAAACGTGTCTCCACACAGGAGCTTGCTGAGGCAGGAGCTGCTCAGCCCAGACGCAGCACCTTCAGAGAATTCATGTTTTCAGTTTTCACCAAAGTGGAGATTTTATGCAGTGAATGATGTGGCTATGGGCATCAGCAGACAGCACAGCCCTGAAGAAAGGGGCCATGTAGGCCAGGTAGACCCCTGCCCCAAAGCATAAGGGGCATTTGATCTTCCTAGTGGAATGGTTATAAGATATTTCTGGTGGCGGCATGAACATGGGTAAAACCAAGTTCTTCCCGGTCAGGATTAGCTGAACTGGTTTTACTGAAACCTTAAAACCCAATGATAATGCTCAGCCTGAAGCAGACAACTGAGCTGGGGGAAATCGGCACCAGCAGTTAATGTCTGGCAAAACCATTAGTAATTAAATACACAACTTATAAGAGGAGACATCAATGAACCTTACCTCTGTATTTAAAAAAGCAGCCAGGTTGCTATAATATCTCTGTTATTGCTTCCGAGCAGAAAAAATATTAGTTTATGCTTAGTAAAGAGAGTTAGGTAAATAAAGTTGAACAAAGCCACGCTGTAACTGGATCTCATAGAATAGTCTGGATTAATGTGATTTTCTAACCTCCCTGGGCTCTGTCCCACCTGGTGCTCAGAGTATTTGACCTCCTCATGAACACGAGTTTTCAGCATCCTCCCTTCCCTAACACACACACACACTCAAAAGCAGAAAAAACCCACTATCAAAGCCGCGGGGATGTATCCACTAACCTTATTTAAACCTTTTATCTGCCCTGCCTCACTGGAAGGAAGGTGTGTGACAGGCAGCTGGGATTGCTTCAATCTGCTTACACAAAGCCGGGAGAGAAAAGCACCCAAGAACATCGACTTGAGCAGCTCCATTTCAGGCTGTACATGAAGATTAAAGTATTATCATCAGCTTGAAAAATATCAGCCATGGCACGTTTTCATTTGTCTAAACAGCTACCCTCAGACTGTACTGTGATAGCACAGCCCTAAACCTGTTGCTTTCCAACGCTGGAAACAGCAATTAAGAATTTACGGTTTCCAGCTTTAAATAATTCCTGAGCAAGGTCAAGAGATGGCACAAGGGTCCCCTGATGAATTAAGAGGAGGGAGGCAGCTCCCGTTTCTCTTCTGAGCCTCTTTACCTGCTCCGGTATGGGATATTGCCCTTCCTGGGATGTCCTCTCCCTCCCAGCAGTGCTGGTGCAGGGATCTCTGGCCCAGGGAGAACACGCTCCATCTCCATCCATGTGACAGAACTGCCCACAGAGAACCTCCTGTTCTCGCAGGAGTGAGAAAAATATTTAATTCTTGCTTAGCACAAGGGTTGTAGCTTTTTGCCACCTACTGACACGCTGTGGGAACGGCTCATCCTGTGAATTCCTACAGAAAGGCTTAATCACTTGCTGGCTCTGGCTGAGAGCACATTCAGCATCTGCTAAGTGGTCTGCAAAAATAAAAGAAAGAGTAAATACCCTACTTGGCACACTGACAGGAGGGCAATGTGTATTTGATCGGTTGTTCCTTGCTATAATTCCCTCCTTGATCCATCCTTTGAGCACCTCGTTTCATCATTCCAGAGAGCAGGGACATGGCAGAAATCATGCATCACACTTGCAAAACAAAGCCTTGATTTCTTACCCTTCTATCTTCCCCCACTTCATCTATTTCCCCCCGCCTTCATCTCCCTCTCAAAGCCCTGCCTGGCTCTTGCCTTTAACCCAAGGGACTTCCCTTCTTCCTTAGCTCTGCTGAAGACTGGTGATCAATGAACAGAAGGTCCCTGCAGGACCCTGCTCATTGCTCAAGCTTAATTTAAATCTTGTTTTGATGCCTTCAGCAATGCTCAAAGCTAATAGTGCTAACACATTGCTCAGAGTGGACTTCAGCCCCTGTGAGGGAGCCAAGCGCACGTGTTCATGTCTCCTGCCAGAGATGCTGAACAAGGCATCGCCTCTGCAGCCGCAGTTCTGATGCAGCTCTTGTCCCCTCGCAGAGCTGCAAGGAAGCTCAGCTGACCTGACACCTCTCTGTCCTTACAAACACACTCACCCTTGGCCTCTCAGTGGCTCTTAACAGAAACAGGAGCCTTTACAAAGTGTCGTCTGTATTAAGAGATACCTGTGTCAGTCCTAGGAAGCCTTAAATCTGGGGAATCCTTCATCTGCTCAGAGCTTCTCTCATTTTGGTCCACGCAGCTTTTCTTCATGTTCACTCCCACCAGCGGTGTGCTTTGCCAGTGCACACTCGCAATGAGGGGCTAGAGCAAAACTCTGTTGTGTTGCTGATCCAGCCTCCAATTTCCCTGTCCCTCCTAAGTCGCCCTGAGACGCAGCAGATACCCGTGCTGGCATTAGCTGGTAGTCCAGGCAGACTGTAAATGACCCCTTTAATTAAACCAGGTTTTATGCAGCACAGGATTTAACATCCAAAATTACTTCGGTACTCAATTAAAATGCTAGATAACTGTTCTGGGAGAAAAGAGGAGCAAGAAAGTGCCAGCTTTGCAGTCACCCCTTGCAGAAACACACTTTTCATTAAACACTGAGAACTGAACACTTGCCTTTCACTGGTAGCCACTTGATCTCAGTTACAAACACCACCCAAAAGCAATCAAAGTGGCTCACAACTTATTCAGTACAGCAAAAAAGGGCTGAGCTTAAAAGCCAGGTGGTCCTTCTAGCTAACACACAAATCACCTCTGTCAGTTTAGCCGAGCTGACCTAAAAATACAGCTTTTTGCCACACAAAGCCTCCCTTCTGAGACTTGCTGGAGCTGATTTTTCTTACAGTGCTCCTCTGTCTGGAGGAGAAGCTACTGAAGCTTCATTTTGCTATGTCACACTACACGGGGACTGTGAGCCCATTACTGCTTCAGTGTGACGAGGACTGATAAAATAACACACTTAAAGCATTTTTAAGGTCAGATGGAGAATTAGCACACAGTGCTGACACAGTTCTGGATGTTTTTCCAAACTCAGTACTTAAAGAAGTAGATATTATTTTGAGCAAAATTAATTCTGTTCAAAATGTGTAAGGCCTGTGCAAAATGTATTTTTAAAATTGCATTTTTCCCTAAGAACTGGCCACTCTTAAAAAAAACCCCAAAACCAACAACAAACCAAAACCAAAGCAAAACAAGCTTAAGACCAGGGTTTTGGTTTGGGGTTTTCTCTTTTTGATTTATTGAAATCACGATTTTCAGCCACAAAGAGTTATTGTTGCTATTTTTGTAAAGTTAATTTGTAACAACAATCCAATCACTAAAATAATCACAAAAATGTGGAATAAACCATTGTGCTTAAGCTAGAGCAGAAAAAAAGACAAAAACTCAAGAAGTCCCTTCTATTTCTAAAAGCAATTTTTGTAGTAACCCTTCCTTGCAACGTTTATTTTGAGTTCTCTCATTCCTAAGGCTCTCCAGGTCCACTTTGTGGGTGTGAGCAGGACTGGAAGTGGCCATAAATCAAAAAAGATTAAAATCTGCCTGCAGACCCTGAATCTTTTTTTGCTGAAGGATTACCTGCCAAAACCAAATCACACCCCCCTTTTGAAGCTGAGGACGAGGAGCTGGGAACAGCCCATTGCCGCTCTGGGTTTTGATCACCACTTCCTTCATCCTTTGGGCACATCACGGTGCTCTGCCCTCATTTATTATTTTTTTGTTTTTCCTCCCTCCCATCTTTCAAAGAAGATGATACTTAATTAACTACCTGCAGGGATCTTGGGTGGCTTCGTTAACGTTCGGAAATTGCTTTAAAGGCAGCCAGCCTTGCACAGTTTCTAAGGACAAGGGGCTCCTCCCTTTCTGTTACACCCACACGCTGCTCTTGGCCCGGGGAGCCCACTCCGACCTCCCGCAGCATCGACTGGTCCTGCCAGGGCATTTGCAGCATCTCACACTGCGGCACTGACTCTTGCACGGTAAGCAGAGCACTTTTTCCGTGCTTAAGCAACCAGATTTCCCATTGAGATCTAATACAGAGGGATGGCTTCAGGCACAGACAAAACAAGCCACCTCCTAGAGAAAGAGCACGATGGGGAGGCAAAGCCAACGTGGCCCTGCCGATGCTGGAGACCTGGACAGTCTGGCGGCTCCAGCTCGAAAATTAGGGTATATGGGCTGGAGGCAGTCCTTGCCTTTTCTTCACCAGCCAGGTGCTCACTGCTCTGACTTACTTTCCCAGCTCTGCTCTGTGTTCTTCCTTTCTACCATCCCCTGGCAAAAGCCCTTGTCTAAGCCCCTGGTCTTTGGCGTATCAAACTTGAGGTTTTTCTCCATCTCACCTAATGGCCAGGAAAACAGCCAGGGGTGCAAATCCACAGTTAGGCTAAAGGCAAAGGGGAGCATCTCTGCAGAGCTTGGGGAAACACTTCAATCTCTTTGGGGTTTTACTCCAAGACAGTGATACTGAGACACTGTTTCATCAGTTGCCTTCTTGCAACTTCCATCACCTCGGTACGGCAAAGGCTCGGGTGAATGCGCACACCAGCTTCTGCCGATGGGAGGTCTCTAACGATGTGCAAGAGCAGGGATGAGCTTTATGGCCTCATGGGAGCACCTGGCTTGTAGGGGTGATGGTGGTCCTGCTGGGTCTGTTGGTCTGTGAAGGTGGCAGAGGGCTTCCCTTCTAGTAAAGCAGAAGAGCCTATGGTTTTGCAGCTGTAGGGTCAGATGTTTGGTGTCCACTCTGTAGGACTGTGGCCTCTACAGAAAGATGTCACTTCTGGACAGGGGACTTGAAGGACCCGGGACACCGCCAGTGTGATGCACCTTCACTTACCATGGGGAAACAGATGTTCAGCTGCACGTAACACAAGGTTAGCCACAATCTTCGCTCTTTTGATGCAATGCACTGATGAGTTTTCTGATCCAGGTGTTTAAATTATAGAAGCCTGGTCCTCATCTGTGTAAGAAAGAAAAAAATAATTACAAACCACTAAACAACAACAACAAAAAAATCTCGTAAAACAGCCACCCAGACAAGGCTACCAAGTATCTGTCTGGGTTGGAATTAGGTAGCTGCAAAGAGCGAAAAGGCTTTTGTTTATCATCAAGAAAAGCCATGTAAGTGGTTATGATGTGGAAATAGTTAAAACAAATCAGGTCTTACCTCTTCATTTCCCAGGTTTCAAGCGCTCAGATTCTGTAACTGATGTTCTGTGAAGCACAATAAGACCTGCCATTGTGCTCACACCAGGAACTGGAGAGGGGTGCCAAGATCTGGAGCAGCGAGTGAATCCACGCTAACAGAAATCTTCAAAGAAAATCATTACTCTTAACCCAGGCGTGTTCAGATTCAGGCCTTGTACTGAGAAAATGACACCTGCCTATAGCAACCCTACCTATTTGGTTTTTCTTGTTTGTACAGAATGAAGTCCTTTGCCTCTGGGGTTCATGGGTCGGGTGGTCGTTAAGGGCTGTTTTTGAAACAGTAGCGTTTTTGCAAAGAAGGTTTCACAAAACTGGGGAGAAGGGCATTATAAAATTTGGCTCAATGTACCACAGTTCTTCTAATCAGATGGCTTTTGTCATAAGAAAAATAATGAACTGCTTTTAAGGTATTGTTTTCCCTGAAGTTACTTCCCTTCAGCAGCAGATTTTGCCAACCATATGCAGATTCCCCTATTAGACAACACTGGTGAGTCAGGTATGAAGTCAAGTCTTACCCTGCTCAGTGCTGGGCCTTCCACTTATGTGGGGCTGCCTCCAGTGACTGCTGCCAGCTCCCTGGGCCCATGGTTATCATCCTCTGGCCGCTCCCGAATGGCCTGCTTTGATGTCCGAGTGTAATACGATTCAGCGATGCTGGTTTCATTGATTAGCACACAAATCACACCCAGAGACTGGGCGCTTCCTGCCCTTCATCATCCACTTGGTGCATTTCAAAGAGCCCAAGAAAGATGACTTTTTTTTAAAAAAGACAAATTAAAAGATCCCAGACAGAAAAATAAAACAAACAACCGCCCCCAAACACCCAAACAACATCATCTCAGGTTTTCTGCCTATGAGTTACTCACAGCACAGAAAGCACCACCACCTTCCTGTTGTCACGAGAAGGTGTTACATTGGTGACCAGACAAACAAATGCACATGAAGCTCCTAACCTTGAGGAGAAATGTCCTTACTTTCAGAGGACAGCCAGTAACGCAACACCTGGAGAAGCAAGTGCATTACCCACACGGTTAAAGCCTGTTAACATGAAACCCAGCCTTTTCTCCCAGATAGCTATCTCGGGTTAAATGTGCTGGAAGATGAGGAGAGCAGAGCCTGGTTTGAAAGAACCACATGGGCTTCTCCCCCAGTCCCCCGAGATGACATTATCAGAGGCTGCTCAGCTTCTGCCCAGGTTCCCAACCTGCAATGCCTTCTGCTGCAGTGATACATTTCCTAAAGGTTTGAGAGTTGTAGCTCCTCAGTCATTCATAGCCAACCTATTTCTCCCCATGGTGGTTTTTCAGAAATACATGGACTTGGACTCAAGTTCCCTCCACAGGCCTCTTGAGGGACTTTATGTCCTGGTTTCGGCTGGGACAGAGTTCATTTTCTTCCTAGTAGCTGGGACAGTGCTATGTTTTGGATTTAGTATGAGAATGATGTTGATAACACGCTGATGTTTTAGTCCTTGCCCAGTAGTGCTTACTCTAAGTCAAGGACTTCTCCATCTCCCACACTCTGCCAGTGAGCAGGGTCACAAGAAGCTGGGAGGGAGCAGAGCCAGGACAGCTGACCCAAACTACCCAAAGGGACATTCCATACCATAGACCATCATGCCTGGCATATAAACTGGGGGTGGGGGGGTGGCCAGGAGGTGCTGATTGCTGCTGGGGGACTGGCTGGGCATGGGTCAGTGGGAGGTGGGCATTGTGCATTACTTGTCTTGGGTTTTATTTCTCTCTTCTTTTTTTGTCTCCATTTCATTATTAATATTAATATTAATATATAATTATTATCTTTCAATTATTAAACTGTTCTTATCAGTAAAGTTGTGGCCTTTGTGAAGGCTCTGAGGAGCAAGCTCTGAGCATCTGTCTCCCTGCGATGCACTGGAGCAGACACAGCTGGCTCAGGGGGATGCAGCCCACAGCTCTGGCAGTGGCTGCTCCTACCTGAAGGAGAAGGGGCTCTTGAACAGATTTTCATGATTTTTTCCCATCTCAGTGACTGGCCAGAACCAGACAATAACCCCAAAAGCATTCTTAAGAAAGAAAAAGCTTTACTAAAAGGAGACAAGGGAGTTTTCAAACAGCAAATAGGATTTATAATTTCAGGTTTCCTTGGTAAAGCTTAATCTTATTTACCAAGAAGGATTTGGCAGGTGTAATTAATTCCCTGCTCTTAAACATGAAAACACTTACCTGCCTGCTTACACCACCCCGGAGTAAGCTCAGCTCTCTGTGTCAGAGCGCCCAGAGCATGCCTGTACGAGAAGGATGTGATCCTTCTCTGGGCACGTGCATGTCAGGGCAGGGGACATGCTAGACACAGAACTTGGGAGCAACTTCTTGAGAAGTCCCTCTGCCTTCCTGCTCCTCTGGGAGGATTCTCCCTCCCACCTCATGCTGAGGGAAGCAAGGTTAACA
Organism: Falco punctatus; assembly: GCF_963210335.1. NCBI lineage: Eukaryota > Metazoa > Chordata > Aves > Falconiformes > Falconidae > Falco > Falco punctatus. Next base: position 40,061,478 of record NC_137587.1, on the reverse strand, counting down.
AGAGGGGGCTGGAAACCCAGAGGCTGAAGGGCAGGTGTTTTTGTTCCTAGAGGAGATGTACACAAGAGCAGGGTTTAATCTGGGTTTAAAATCTGGGTTATTTTATAACAGGGTTGGAAGCTACTCAATGGGAACACACCCAGGGAGGGCAGGCAGCGCTGCCAGCATTCAGCTGAGAGCTGAACCGTCTCCGGGGGGAGTTACTTGTGATGGCTGAGCTGCTCTCTTGGCTCATCACAGCTGGTACACAGAGGTCCACCTTGCCTTCCTTTGCTCCCAGCCTTTCCTCCACTAGCTGAACCTTTCCAGGAGCAGGTTGAGTTCACTAACCTGGCAGAAATATATTACAAGCCGTATATCCTTGCCAAGGCATACAATCGTCTGAGGAGGGCACACGCCTGGTCTGTAGGCAGGACTGCTTTTTCACCCTCTTTCTGTTTTTCTATAGGGTCTGGTAGCCTGTTCTGCAGCAAGAGATCAAATTTTTTTGGTTAGTCTTCCTCACGTCCACCCTCGACCCATTCAATTATCTCCTTCTGGCCACACACAGCCCCTCAGGTGACTTAAATGTTGCCCTTTCTAATTTCCCATCGCTGCCGCCTTCTTCCCCTCATCACTCTCCAGCACCATGCCTTTTCCCCACCCCTGCAGGGTAATTTGAGGGGTGGGTAACCAAGAACTTACTGTCAAGGAAGAATCTGTTTAACCAGGTTTGGTTAACCCTAGTGTGTTAAGCACATGAAAATATGGGATTTACGTGTCCTTGCCTTCCATCCTCTGCCCTGTGGTACCGCTTTATCCACCAACACAGCCTTGCCTACCTGCTTTTCCTCTTATTTCCGATTAAAAACCAAGCAGAGAGATTAGACCTGTGTATCCCAACCTTCTCTTGCCTCATTTCTATGTAAAACTCTTATCAGACAAACCAGCAAGCCCAAACTGCTGCTGCTGCAGATTATTCACCGAACACATACGGGCTGGATCGTGCAGGCAGCAGTGGAGCAGACTCCCAGCAGAATCCAGACACACCGCAGATACTCCAGATCTTCAGAAAACAGCCTGGTAATACTTGTCAAACTAGATAAGAGCAGTGTGGGGCACAGCTGTAGGAGCCAGCAGCCTGTAAAGCAGTTAGAAGCTTTACAGAGCCTTTCACAAGGTGGGGGGAAATCTTGAACTGAGATACATTTTGTCTTTAAAAGGTACCCAGACATTAACATGGAGCAAAACCTGTTTACTCTGAACAAAATGTTTCTCTTGAAAAGACAAATCCTTTGTACCGGGCCCATATCCTGAGATTTTTGAGTGACCATCGTGAATCCAGAGCAAGGACATGGGAAAGTCTGAAGCCCCCCAGCACCGTGTTCAGGTGTTCACAGCCAAACTGATGCTGGTGTGCTTGTGGTCAAAGGAGTCAAACAAGCCTAAATCAACCAAATTAAACATGTAAGCCTGTGATAAACAACAGTTTAAAAATTCACTCATACATCTGCAGTAAGCCAAGCAGTCAGAGACCAGCAAACACATAGCGCTTTGTCTGAGAACTGCAACTTTCCCTTAGCCTCTAAATTAAAAAAAAAAAAATATGTATATATAACTTCCTATTCATTTCCAAGCAAGTTGTGCTGGTCTACGGAAAACTGGGCTGTGAGCACCATTTAAATCATGCATAGCCTGAGGTTTAGGAAAGGGGGTTTTAGCTTTCGTTCACTGCGTAAAGCCAGGCGTGTGCAGGGGTAAGATGGCCTGGGTTTAGTGCAGCACCACGGTTTTACGCAGATTTTTGCGTATGAAATTCAGCTTGCCAAACGTACTAGGAGACCAGCAGATTTCTAAAGGAGATTTGACTTCCCATGAAGAGGATCTGCACATTTATCCACACTTGATACTTGTATGGTGAAAATAACCCACCAAACTCCCCTTTTTATTCACCTTCATACGCTTCTTCATGCTGCCTTTTGAAACCAACCCTATTCCCGATACCTGCGTCAATGCCTTCGCTGCCCAGGTCTGCAGGCACCTCAGTGAAACTTCTTGCTGGCCAGCACAAGAAATGGGGCAAATGGCCAATACCCAGCTGTACAATTGCAGCTGTAGTTCCATGGCCAGGAAGTCCTTCTGCCGTCAGTGCTGGGTAAGGGGGAGCAGCACCCCAAGGCAGGATTACAGCCAGGTAGGCTGTGGGGGCAGCAGGGCCTTAGAAGGGCTAACTAAAGCTGTTGCCAGTTCCAGAAAGGTTTCAGAGAGCTGCCCAGGCTCAGACAGCACTTGATGTAGCTTCTGTTTCAGGTGACCACTAAAGGATGGTTTGCTGTGTTACTGTTTTGTTAGCAAGAACTTACCGTCGTTCTTCATTTTTTGCTGAAGTCCTAATTTTAAAGAAAAACCTGGTTTGTTTGGTGAAGTGAGGTGGTCTAAACCTCAAGCCTCATCTGAGTCACAGGAGTCAGAGGCCCCATCCTGTGTCAGGACCAGCTTTAAGGATTAATCCCTGTAGCTGCACAAAGTCCCCAGCAAAACCAGCTTTGGCGCAGGTCCATGAGATCAGGCTTCTGTAACGACTAAGCACCAAACCAAATCCTTGCTTTCTGTTTCTTCCATGCATTTCCCCCACCAACATATGACCCGGTGTTCTAAGCAAGCTAACGCTAGCTGAAGACATTCTTTCTTGCACAGAGAGAAGAACAGTGCGGAGGATGAAAATTGCAGGTTTCCTGAGGATACACACCCACAGTGTATCCCAAGCCTCCTGTACGTACAAGACTCAGACAATCCACATCCTCCAAGGTATGACAGCGCTCACCACCAAAGCAGCGGCAGTTCTGATCTCCAGAATTCATGTATCCAAAGGATGCCAGCGCACCCAGACTCTCCTGCCTCAGTTTCTTCTTCTTCTCCCTGGGGAGCGCAGCTCTCTGGTAACCTGTCCTAGAGCTGTTGTCCAATGCTGACCACATCTAAGTGAACACACAACCATGCTCTTTGCTCACGGATGAGGTGGGGTGGGCGCGCTGCCTTGCCTGCAGGAACGCAGTCCCCGCACAGCGGCAGCAAGAGCTTCCCAAAGCACGGCAACACGGCAGGGAACGCTGCAGGAGCAGCTCGGTGTACAACAGCCCCAGCAATACTGCTAGATTTCTGATGCACACTAACAGAAGATAGTTTCGAGGCTGGATACAATCGGAAGAAACTTCAGAAAATTATCTTTGATTTTCAAGGATCAGAAATTTGCAGCTTAAAGAAATTTAAATCCCCCTGGAAAATATTTACCAAGGAAAACTTACAATACTATATTCTTTCAATGTTAAAACAGGTTGAAAACTAAAAGTCTACAAAGCTCAAACAGGAGTGGCAGAGGGATGAAGTTGGCAAAAGATCTTTAAAAAGATATTTTTAAAATGTTTTTCCAAATCTTTGATTTTTATTTCCATGCTTGGAAGAATTTACTAAGCTCTTTAGCTGATGAGCAAAAAACAGGAGAAGTAATTTCCAGGATCTGTGAAAGAAAAAAGGTTCTTTCTGTAGGTTTCAAAATGTTCCTGAGATTTTGACACTGGAAAAGTGTTCAGAGCGCACTTCTTCCAAAGGACTTTCCAAGAACACATAGTTTACTGCCCAATAATAGCACAGAGCATTACCACATTCCTATTAAGAGATAGACAATCTATTTCTACACAGACAGAGCCAAAACATAGAAGTTTTACATCTCAGTAAACGTATTTTTGGCATATTTTCATAAAGGTACAGAGGATGGAGTATACTGAGACTATACAGCAGTCTCTTTAACTTTGCCCATTGCAAGGTAGCACCTATACAGATGCCTTCTACATATTGCATTTGTCAGCTTATACATGAAACTGTCCAAGTGATTGTTGGTTCATTGACAGCCCAGAGATGACCAGCTTTTCAATTTTCATTTCAATAAACCAAAAAACCCCAAGGAGAACACTTTCTCTTTTTAATCATACCCAGCCCTGTTTTCTGTAATGAAGAACTTCTTTTCCAGCCCCAAGAGAGCAATTTTTTGAATGTCACTTTCCGATAGCAAGATACAAATCTCTATTTGCAGAAAAGGACTCCGACTGTCATTTGCAGCTTGAACCACTTCCCAATTTATTTACTTTTTTAAGGCTGTTTACAATTTCAGACAGCCCAGCTCACTCATCCCCATCAAGCTTGGTTTAGAGCTGCAAAAACGCACTCTGTGCCAGCAGCAAGAGAGACTCTGGACCTAAGGCAACCAAAAGGCTTCTGGATCGAGTCATCTGTGTAAAATACAGGGAAGGGGAAAAAAAATTAAAACAAGTATCACATTTTCTGGGGAATTGTATCACTGAACAGGCAGCACTAGCTACGTATGGTGCAAGCCCTTAATTAGGCAAAGGCATCTTCACACACCTGAAATTACCATTCATTCCCTGGAAAGGTGCTGGACCCTCAGACCAGCGTATCACTGCTTGGAGAAGGGAGAGGAGAAACGACATCCTTCATTTGGCTGAAGAGCAGCTGGCTTTCTTCTTAATATAATTAGCTCCTCCAGCAAGCCCTTATGCTTTCAGTCAGTGAGGCTGAAGCACACAGCACAATTCAGAAGTGACACATCAACCACTTTCATGAAACTCAGAGGGCTCATTTGTTTGTTCTTTCCAACACTAAATGCTAATTTTGATTTAGACTAAGAACCTTTCCCAGTGCAACCATCCCTTGGGAGGGGGCCGTGGCAACACGAGAGTTTTCAATTAGTTATCTGCTCTAAATTACTCATGGAAAGGAGTGCGTTCACAGGGACAGAACATGTATTTTCAAAGTCCTGTCTGGGTGGGGGCTGCACAGCTAACAGTCTTGTCCCTCTCCTTTATAGTATCAGTAATAACTCTAGCTTTGCGTAAACCTTTCTTATTTTAGCAAAGCTGCTCAGTCACCTACTTTTTCAACCTTCATCTTTATTGGCATTCTACAAACAGAAAAGGAAGCAGCAGGTGGCATCCTATTGTAAACAGAAAGAAGAAAGTAGAAACCACTTACTATGAAGCTGCCATATCACATCAGTAGCCACTACCTCCTCTTCATCAGCTGCTCCCACTCTCCAGCAGCTGGAGAGATGCAATCACTTCTGAAATTATTTTTCCTGCTTTTGCATTTTTTTTTTTTTTTTTTTTAAGAAAACTCTTAAAACTCAAGGCATTGGCTGGTATAAAAAATGGGAAAAACATCTATCAGAAAAGTTAAAAAAACATTTTGGAAAACTCTTTTTGTTGTTCTTTGGATTAAGTTTTGATTTCTGGAGAATTTCTGAGGTCCAAAATGGAACTTCTTGTTGATGTAGAGGTAGAATTTAAATCTGTATCTCACACCTGGAGATTAGTGTTCCAACTACCTGCAAGAATGGCTAAAAACCTGGAGAATCATTCATTCTCCATCCCTGCTTAAAGGAAGTAAAATAATGCGATTTAACAACCCCTCCAGGGAACTTAAATTTTCTGAAAAAGTTGTATTAAAATTTTTCAGTATGTTGTTCCGACTCCTCAGGTCTTTTAAAACCAAGAAAATATCATTACTTCCTACTCAATCACCTAAACATCAAGGAATAATCAACCCAAGACCTGTGTGTAACACAAACATACATGACGAAAGCACACAGTGACCTGCCCTCGAGTTTTGGTAGAGAACTGTGCAGACCATAAACCACACGCTGGATTTGACCATTTTCCTGTCTTACGTAGCTGAAGAAAGATCAATAGGCATTGCTGGCAGGGAGACTAAGGAGATGTTTCTTTTATTTAGCTGTGTTTTCCAAATGGTAACAGATGTTCAGTGAAGGAAGTAAGAAAACAATTGTATTTCAGCAATGGATCACCCCAAACGCAATCCTAGCAAGGTGCAAGAACTGATCATCATTTAACGAGGCACGTTAGAAACATCCAAGGTCAGGAAGCACTTCTTAGTTGTAACGGGGTACTGCAACTTATCTCGGACTGTGCAGGAGGAAAGACCCCTGGCCTGGTAGGAAAATGCATAGAAAAGTCTATTTATCCCCAGGGCAGCTTTCCCGACACTGCACTGAAGCACAGGAATATTACAGAACAAAAGCACTGCTTCTACAGAGCTCCAGATACAAAGGCTACAAATCAAGAGCCTTTTCTGCCTCTAAGGCCTGCGAAGTTGGAAAGCAGCCTCTGTGAGCTGCCTGTGGTAGCATCGCTCTGTCCTACACTCGTACCCTGGCTCAGACCCAAGAGCCCATACAGTCCAGTTGCTGAAGTACTGGCTCTAAAATAGGAATACAGGAAGAGTTGCCACAAGGAGATGTCTTGGGAAAAGGAAGGATGGGGCAAGTATACACAGCAGGTGATGTTTCACTCGGTGGTCTCCCAGCTGTTGAGGCATTTTCAGCTCTGGAAGCTTCCTGAGCCTCATATGGTTTGTACACTTAGCACCCCTGAACAGATCCCTCTTTCAAGCGTTTGCTCAGTCTCCCCTTGAATCCACAGAAACTGCAGGCATCCGCAACTGCCTCCGCAGAGGGCTCACACAGACCTCACTGAAGGGGGTCTGTCCTCCTGTGGAGGACATCAAGTTAAGATGATCAATACCTTACCTATTCTACACTCTTTTGAATTTCACTTTTTTACCTTACCACCCTTAAGCATCACAACGAACAGCAATGATCAAGAGTAAAGTGTAGTCATAGTCCCATCCTCCCCACAGGGGGCCAGACAGCAGTAGAAGGGTAAAAGCCTCCACTTCTTTACCAAAAACCTTTCTGCATAGAGACATTTCTCTTTTCCCTGTACAAGTCATAGCTCAGGATCCCTCTGCACCGCATATTTAAAGAAATCACGGATTTTAAAGTGTGCATTGGTGGGCAACACACAAACCACTCAATTCCTAAAAATATTACCTAACCAGTCTTGTGTAGTCTGGACTAGCTATGAGAAAAATGCTTCTTGTAATTTCACAGTAAAAGAAATGTTAGGCTTCTCCGAATCTATTTTAGCCCATGCATACTAACAAGATATAGCAAGGCTATAAATACCCTGCAGTGCAAGACAGGGAAAATAATTTAACCCTTATCCTGTACAGATTTCAATACTTGGAGAAATCAGAGGATTAAAAAAAAAAGCAGCAGGGCTGTTAAGCACTGGTTTATGACTGGGTAAAAACGTTACATGCAGCACTCAATCCCTGAAGCTGGGCGGAAACTTCCATTATGGGCAACAGTTCCTACTACTGGGACAAACAGAAAAAAGCGTAAGAAGTGATACATCATCTGTGAAGCCTTAATTCAGAAAAAAAGACTGGCATTTAGATACCCTAGCTATAAGGAATCAGAAAAGAAGCTGGAAGAACAGAAGACTCGGGAGCTGCTGGCAGGTGAGCAGCAGTTTCTAACAGAAGCTGGTTACAACTGTTACCTGCACACCTCTTCCAAACACACAGCCAAACAGGCACAACAGTTCCTGGCAAGTTCTCAGCAAGTTGTAGGAGCCTAAACATAATTGTAGAGGGAATAAAGCACAAAGGATTTGCAAAATCCATGGCTCCCCCATACACTTTTAAGAGCGACAGTTCTCAGCTTTGCAAGGGCTGCAAGCAATTCTCAACTCCTGCTAATTACAACTGAAATAATAAAACCCCCACTCCTTATCTCCCAGGAAAAGTCCAGAACGACTGCATTTTCACAGACATGAAAGAAGAATCCATTTTAGTTCAGCTATGACACTGATGTTCATACAAATACTATTTGAGATGCTTCCAACACAAGCATGGAAATGAAAATCAAGTGGCAATAAACAATTTTCTTATAAAAGTTTCTCCACCATTTCTCTCTCAAGAGTAAGTGTGTACTCATATTTTGTAGACAAAAGCAAAGCAATCATTAGAGCATTTCCATTCAAAAGGAAATAGATAAACAACGTAACCATTTATTTGACTGCATTGTATTTAGACAGCTTGTACATTTCATAACCCCACTGTTTTTGTTCTCATCAAAAAGGATAAAGGGACAGAAGAATATAATCCACTCAAAACAGCAGTCCAGTATTTTGAGATACACTTGGTATTTTCATAGATGCCCACCTGATACCTGAACTCCAATACAGGTTGTAATGTTTATACAAGACCTGAAAATTTTTCAACACAGCACTCAGTTTTAGCAATGTCTTGCAGTGCCCTCAAAAATAGTTTGCAATGTACTATGCAACGCCAATTAGATTAGTCCTACTTCTCTTAAAGGTGATTAACCTGAACATTTCTTAAAAAAACAATATAATGCAAGCATCCATACTGACATGTCAGCCAGTATCAACATTTGGGCAAATTTAAATATAAAAGTGATCAACTCCTTGGTTAGATTTGTCAATGCAAAAGGAGAGGGGGAGAGGACTGTGTTTTAGCAATAGACACAAGAAATAACCAACTTTTCATTGCTAGATTTCTTTTGAAAAATCTATTTTCATCTCTTTGCAAATTCAGAACTTCCCACTTGACATCCAAATCCCAAGCAACACAGAGACCAAATCTGTTTCTTTTATGACGAACCAACACATACAACTTCTGTATCTTCCGTAGTGAACTGTGTGTTACACAGCAGCAATATCAGAACCTTTCAGGCAATGTCCTCTTTTAAAAGAAATGTGAACCTATTTTGCGCAGTGTTTTCAAAACGTGCATGGCGACAACTACTTCTTACAATAAACAAACAGAATTGTATTTGAAGTTTGATCAGAAGCAATGTTTTTGGCAGTGCCTTCATGAAAAGTGATTTTGGCTAACTGCTATGTCGGCTTTTAAATCTGAAGACACCCACAGCTTAAATATTAACCAACAGAAAACTTGCCTGTCTGGCTTTTCAGTTTTTAAACATCAGCAGACATACAAGATAGCCTAGTTTGCAATTTGTGATACAAGTCCAACAGCTACCGACAAGGTATGAAGCCTCCCTGATCTGTCTCCTTAGTTCAAGCAAGCCAGAGCAGTCACTACGTCCTGGACCACTGGACCATGGCTGAGAGAAATCAGTTTTGATCGATTAAACATTGCCAACATTTAAGGCTTAACTATGAACGAAACCTCCTGAAAAGCCACCCAGAAATACTGGCAAACCTGAGGGATTGGGATGACGTGAACAAAAGGTTTTATCATGTCACAAGGCAGTAGTGGCAACATACAGGCTTTACGCTGAACTCCACACGTTCTGAGAGTAACAGATTCCAGTTTAAAACACTTTTTCTCGGGCACCATTTCAAGTATGAGTTTTCTTTACCGAGGGGAACAAACCCCCTCAAAAGCGCAAATAGTGTCTAAAAGCAGAAAACTCAGAAGGGCCAATTTCCATTAAAAATCTTTATTTTCAAATACAACTCATCATTTGTACATGGTAAGAAATGTCCATCACCATGTACGATTGGTCTGTGCAAAATAAGGCTTTCCTTTAAATCCAGTTTTCCTGCACAGGGCTCTTTTCCAAATGTTACTGGAGGTAGGGGTTTTGTTGGTTTTGTTTTCATTGTACAGTAATTAGCAAAAAAAACCCCCCGTGACTCAAACCAAACCCTAAATAAAAATAAAAAATAAAAAAAGAAAGTGTAGTAAGGCAAATATGAAGAGTATGCTCAACTAAAGAAGAGCAGATTCACTGAGTGTTCATCCTTTTCACAGATTACATAGGTGCTTCCACAAGTCAATTAATACCTTTTTTTTTCTCCAAACTGAAAAAAATCCAACTGATTCATAGAACTGGGCTATATAATCACACTGAACAGGAAAGCCTAGACACTGTAATTACTGAAAAAAATTGATGGGTATTGGTAAAACCTATGTAAGCCCAATTAAAGAAAGGAAAAAAAAAAAAAAAAAGAGAGAAAACAGAGCAAGAGCAGATGCGAGAAAGAGAAAGAGAGAAGTCCTTCCCCGCTGCTTTGATTTTAGAGGGGAAAAAAATCCCCCAATAATTTAGCTCATGTAAGTCTAGAGAAAATGAGAGCAGCTAAAAATGCATACAATACACCTTGAAATTTATTTCCAAAACCAAGAACCAAAGATTGAAGCATTTTAGAACACTGAAGCAAAGCAATCTGAATCTGAAAAAAAATTGTTCCACCTATCTTAAAATAGCTGTTTTTCAGAGCTTCTATCAATAATTTTGATTAAATAAAATCATACCAATTTACATTAATTTCCTATATCTTCTTTTAAAAGTCCCTCACTCTTTTAATGAAAAAAGTGCATCTAAAACCAGCAGAGATTTACTGGTGACATCAGGTTCTCTTTTAGCAGCTACTCAAGGTTTTCAAAATAGCTTACACTTCTTGCTATAAGAAAAGAAGGGCCTTCCAAACCCTCATTTGGGAGAAGTATCCAAATTATAAAAATCTGAAATAATTTATTATCAAATCCAGAATTTAAATAAAAGCAGAAATTTTCTTGCAAAGACAATTGAAGAAAGTAAAAGAACAAAAGCATGCACTCCAAACTTAGAGGTGAAGACAAATATACTTATCTATACAGGCACTGGCAGACGCAATTTAATTGTTACTGTTACTCATTGTAACACACACCCCACCCTACAATACATTTTTTCATTCACTAATCACTGAGGTACCAATATTTAAGAATGGAAAATTCAATATTGAAAAATAAAACCTAAAATCGAAGCCTTTTTCCAGAAAACTATGGCAATTTTTGTATGAAATGTTAGTATACTTATAGAATTTTACAATCTACATTGGCTTTTTTCTGGAACCAAAAGTCGTGTTCCACATACAGGTTCTTTGATAAAATGTTCACTGTGTATGTAGTACAGTCAGTAGACTTGCAAATGAATGAACATTATCTTGGCTATCAACTGGCACATCTTGCTGGTACCAAAAGAACTCGAAGTTTGAAACAATCTGTTTTAATTCTGAACAAATGCGCCATGCCAAAGTGCAACAAATATGTGCGACACTCAATGAGACACTGACAGATTAAGAGCTGCATGGAAATTACTAAGTCCACCTGCAAAGCAATTTTATACAAATTGCATTGCATGCAAAGGACAACTCTGCGCTGTTGAGACGTCAGTTGCTTGATGTGATGGTTTCTTTTAACGCAGCCATAGTTTAAGACGCAGTGCATCAACTCCATTTAAATAGTATCTGAACAGCCTCTTGTCTCGCACAAAACCAAGGTTTTCATAAAGTTTCAAAGCAGACTTATTTGTGATTTCTGTTTCCAATACGACCTTTAAGGAAAAAAAAAAAAAAAGAAAAAACATATTAGAAAGCAGTTGCAATTACATGACTACTGAACCAATTTCAAAGTTTTCATTTAAAAGTACACTTATTAGCAACAAGTGGAATTAATTTCTTCTTGTTCTGACTTACTCAAGCAACTCCCTTTCCATTCCCGCATTAAAAAAAAAATAAAAATAGCAGTTAATCAAGAACTGTAACTGTAAACTACTTCATTCATATCAAGATTTTAGTTTTTTGCTGTAAACAGCATTTCAACTTATTACCTAATAGCTAAGGTAAAAAACAAACACGCACAAACCAAACACCTCCTTCCTCCCAACATCCCTGCCCCCCAAAACCAACCTGCAAACCAGGTTAAGGTCCACAATCCACAATACTTTAAATTTTGAATGAACAACCGAACTTTTGCATGTCTCTCAAGAACTTGGCATAAGGTTTTTTTTTAGTCATTTAATATCATTGACCTCTAATTCCATAGATTTAGGCCTAGATACAAACTTAGACCTAGATACAGCTAGCTGTGACAGCCAGTGTTTGCAACAAAACAAAGCACAACTTGTGTTGTGCTCAACACAAGTATCCCAAACTCAAATCAGAGCACAAACCAGGAAGAAAGAACAGCTTTTTCCATCTTTTCCCCCCCTGTGTTGGTATGATCCCAGTTGCAGGAAGACCTGTCATAAATAGCTCAGACCAAACCCAAGCGTAAGAGTAGTCCAAATTAAGTCTGAAGTACATGCAAAAAATCACACTGGCATTAACCAGTTAGTTACAAAACTGCCTAAATATGTCCCTCTGATTGTTTCCCCCTCTTTTCTCCAAATGCAGTGAATAGAGCTCTGCCATAACTGGTAAGCCATGCACCCACTCCACATGATAAAAACTTGTTTTGCCTCTTTACTGTTGTCAAACTCCATTATTTAAGGATTCTGCTATTAAGGACAGATCACAGCTGTACAAGAACACAGGCTGAACTAATAAGCTGACTAGACTACATACAGTCCCATAACAATGTACATTCACATATTAAACAAGAGCTGATGGACACTGCAGAAAGACCATATAATGAAAATACAGCCTAAGCAATTTCTGCAAGCAAACCAGTGATCACTGCTGGTGTTAAGTCCACTAACAGCTATTTCTAAACCAGCATTTGATACCCATTCTGTGTAGTTAGAACTATATACATAAAAGTCCCAGAGTCTAAAAAAAAAAAAAGTCATCTACCACACTGCAAAACTCAGGATTCCCTTCTCTTCCAATAAAAAGCAAGAAAACTGGTTAACATCCCCCACAAACCAGAAACAAGACGTTACTCTGTATTTGTAGAGCAGTTTAAGTTATCTACTTCATGGACTCTGTGGCCCCACTGCCTTCAGGCAGACATTTCCATTCCCCCCTCACCTCTTCTGTCAGCTCACCAGACTTGTTGCTGACCTACTTCAAAAAGCAACCTGGCAGAAAACCTTTCCTTTTTCTCTTCATCAGGTTCATTTTCTGCAGTCTGAGGAGTGGCTAAGCCGATATAAAAGAGGGAGGCAGCCAGTAGTTAGACCGGTCACCTTCAATAAGATTTAAAAATCCATTTAATGTATATATTTCACCATTACTCAAGTTTCAAGCTATTCTACACTCTAACCACATTCCAATGAATAATTCCCCCTGCGCTTCTCAGTGTAAGAATGTTGAAAGAATACCAAACCTGGAGGTAACAACCCAGTGAACAACGTAAGACTTAGAAGCAGTTTGATGTCTGAAAAGGAACTAAGAGTCACACATTAAAATATTAATAGTCAAGAGTTCTTATATTACAGCAGGACAGTCTGTTGTACCCGCACACTTAAGACAACCTAATTCAATTCTTAGTCTTATGGCAAGAATTAAAGATTGAATTTCTCTAGCTGGCACCACACAGAATACTACTATCAAGTATTTTGACTTGATGAAGTAACACTCTTAATTTATTAAACGGTGTAACTATTAATTTATAACAAGTTATGGAAGCACAATAGTTTTCCTGAAGAGTGCCATTTTCTACATGGTTATACACATTGTACAACTTATTAATTCAAACTAAAACAAAGCATCACACCAAAGACGAAATCTGACCCATTTAAATCCACAGTGTAAGAGACTATTATTCTAAGTCTTAGCTACAAATGCCATTCACTCTCAAAGTGTAGTAACCTGGCAGAGTGATATAACAGGTCTGTACCCAACTGCAAGCTTGAACACCTTGCAATGCTAAAAGACTTCCAACACCGCAAATCACTGAATTTAAGGGAGTGGTTAAATGTTGAAATTCGGGTTTGTTGGAATCCCGCTACCTGAGTGAATGCTCATCTTGAAAGCAAATGCAAGAGATTTGCTCTGGTATTTCTAAGGGAGACTCAGCACAATGAAAAAGAATTCCCTGATCTCAATACATTGCATTTATTTCAAAGGGGTAAAGATGTATTTCTATTCTCTAACAAGGAAACAGTGTCGTATTTCATCCAAATTTAATCAGTTTTGTTTTGTGAAGGATGCATCTCTTTCTGTGTGATATTTTTAAACAAGCTGCAAAACTTCAATGATGACATTTATTTCTGGTCTCATAGGGTCTATTTTGTTGTACACGTATGCCTGTTAAATCCTCTAATAACACAATCACATCCTCCCCTGGAGACCAGCAAAGGTCTGATTGGATTTAACAGCATTTTCTGCACAAGCTGCAACTTCCTGAAGGCTATTACTTTCTCTTACGTCTTAAATTTCATAAACCTAACATTTTATCTCAACTCTCTAATTTTAATTGAGTCTAGAACCAAGAAATATTCTACAGTGAGAGTGGAGTGACATGTTTCTTATTACCTTTCCATACCTAGAATTTATTCCTAAACTAAAGAGAAACTGAGAGGTCAAGCTTTCTTACTTCTTTAGTTTAAACTCCAACTGAACTCAAGTTTAGAAAACAAGTAATAGAATGAATACAGCCAAACCAAATAAGCAAATGAATAAAGTACTCTCTCAGCACTCACAGAAGAGGTTGCTATTCTTACTTGTAAGTCTGACATACCATCAGATTCAAGTTATGGGCGCTTATCCAGGGTCCTTAATCAGTTTAACTGCCTTAACTTTTAAAGAAAGGCAGTACCCAAAAAAGTAACAATATCTTAGATGATTTTTACATCAAGAAAAAGCTGTCAGTGTTTGATAATTTCAAATAGTATTAAATGAAAATAGACATTTAATTTTTACTAGTGTGATACTGAATTAAAATGACATAGCCTACTAGTGTGGTTAAAAAAGTCCCACTTTAAATCACACTAAGTTTTCAATGGAAAGTCTCATGAGAAGTTGCAATTCCTTTTCACATTCTACATTTTGTTTAAAAAAGCTCTTAGAAGTCCCACTTCATAGGGTCTTGTTTTGATTAGTTACCAGTTACATGGTACGTTATTTCAGTAATACGAAGTGAATTAATTGTATGCAGATTACTTAGTAATTTGTTACAGATGGAAAACCTACAGATGAATGAACAATTCCTCCTTTCTAATTGTGATTAAAGGATATAACAGTTCCACAAGAAGGTCTTAAGCAGTACAATTCTTGAAAAATGTCACTGAGAACTAAGCAAATGTACAAAACCCAGCCATACACCCAACTGGCTGGAGTTAGCAGATATTTTCCTTTTTTACACTGGAAGAAAAATCTCTTCAAAACTTTGGAGATGGGAGCAAAACTATTCACCCTCATCCGATTTATTTCCACAGTTCACAGCGGAAATATTTTTTGCAGTTTTCTATGCAACCAGCCCATCAAGTTAATTCTACATTATTGTGACCTGTTAGGAACTCAGGCCATTATAATCTTGGAAACCTTCAGCTCACTACCCCAAATATTAGAATTCATTAACATCAAATGCCTGAGAAAGTCACCATGGTTAAAAAAGAAAAAATAAAAAAAATCAAAGATCTCTCAAGTTTTGTGACACTATATGCAGACAGTCCAGCTCAAAGCATGCTGCTGACTACTTTCTTCGGGCTTGAAGGTTATTTCTAGTTCAACCACCCACCCCAGCATCAAATCACTTCTCTCGTTTCTATCCTAATGTAGGCCATGGCCAGCTCCATGACCATCTCCCCCCCTCCACACAGATTCCTTTCCAGCCAATTCCCTTCTTCACTTACTCACCCCATAGCTTCCTCAAGCTGAGAAACAACCTCTGGCTGGAAGGATACTGCCTCTCAGTTTTGAAGCATGGCATACAGCATAAGCCACCTCTTAGGCAGCTGGCTGACCACACAAGCTTGCACTGTAAATCACTTGTCCCACAGGCCTGGCTTAGTTTATTCCCACTAAAATAACTTACAGAAAAAAGAATGTCCTTAATCACTAAAATATTGCAGCATACTTTGAAATGCCAGTACATCAGCAGCAATTTTTCAAGGTTTTCATCCATGGTGCTGTATAAATCCTGTATTTTTCAGGACTTGGTGTTGATACTTCGTAAGTCCAGTCTACAATACTTTGAATAGTAACACACACACAACAAAGCACTTATCAGATTATATGCCACAAGTTATTAAAACTAAGCACATTTACTGCATCTATTCCATAATTAGGTTGAAGGGAAGAGTTTCCAAGCAGCTTTTGGAAATCTTTCATGACACCCACAGCTGCATATTCATGTTTTTAATCCTATTCCAAGCAAGTTTCAGAAAATAGCATTTTTTTAACCGTAGTTCATCTTGTATCAAGTAGCAGCATCTTTCTATTTTCGTCATGCTTCTGATTTTAAGAGATATAGAAAAATATCTTAAGAGCAGCTGAGATGAGGTGTGTAAATAGCTTAATCACGAAGACAAATTACTGTGAGGCACTACCATGTTTGATCAGCTCTAGGCATCGATTAGAGACTGTTCTCCCAACAACTGTTCTAAAAAGTGGCAAGGGCAAGTGTCTTGGCTCTGTTGGATAAAGCTTTTAATGGGAAGCTGGTTGGATTTTTTCAGATTCTGGTCATGACTGAAAACTCAGCAATTCACCATGTGGTACAGGTAATCAACATCATCATTTTATACCATGTATATCTGGAAGAAGCCTACATTTAGTGACAAATCAAAAAAGTAAACATGAAATTTGGTTGGAGAAAACCAGTATGTGAAAAACATAAATGTATCAAATCAACGTGGGTATGCCTCTGCTGACTGGTGTAGAAAGTCAGAAAACCACTCTGCTTGCACTCCAAACTGCCCAGACATAATGGGCTCCCATTTAAAAATTCTCTGCCAGCACAAGACTCAGCTGATGCAAAAGCCCCCAAGAAGCAGGGCATAATTGGTTAAGAATCATCATCCCACAAACATGGCTACACAGCTTCCAAATTGGAAATCAAACATGCCTACACCCGTCCAGCACACACTTGAAGAAGCTGGAATTGTAGTGCCTTCGATTAAAGAGTGACAGCAAGTCTCTGAAAAATGCCCTCTGCACTTAGTACAAAGCATTTATACAGCACCATAGATGAAAATCGGTGACTAATACTTAATGAGGTCTCACTGCAGACTAGCCTGCAATCCTTATCAAATGTATTTTGTTTTTAAACACAAAATGGTAAGAAGGGCTCTTGGACTAGCATTACAGTGGTAGAAAAAAAAAAGAAAGATGCACATAGTGATCTCTCCTGTATACTTGTTAGATGGTCCAATTTAGAAATGAAGTTACATGAGCAGTACACAAATTCATAAATCACATGGTAATTATTGCAACTCTGGTAGCTTGAGTAGAAATAAAGAGTCAGTAGCAGAACTGGCTAACAAAAGCAGGCAATTCACTTATCTGCATCTCAGTTCTCCAACTGCAATATAAACAGTGTGATACTATGTCTGAATTATTTATTTATTTTTAATCTTCAATACCCTAGCAATGGCAAATTAATTCAAGACCACAGTAGAAAGCAAGGGCAGTGGGGTGGGGGGGTGTTAAAACCTCTTTTTTTTTACTAGTTCAGTATAGCAAGTAGTAAAACAGATTAGAGCAAAGCATATTATATATGATGACAACATAGCAAATGATGACAACATAGCAACAAGCAAAACCAAAGAACTTGAAGAATTACAAGACTATCAGATTGCAGTATACTGTCTGAGTACAACATAAATTGGGGGGGAGACACCACTAAGCAGATGCATGAAGGAACTTGAAAGGAAAAATAAATAATCTCAAGCAATGAATGAAGTCAGAACATATGCAGGGATGCTGCAAGAGGCACAACACAAGTGGAAAAACAGACCATGTGCCAGATGTTCTGTGACAAAAATTGCAGTTTTGCGTAACAAACTTCACCACACCACAGTAGAACAATTGAGGGAGTAGTTGAAACAAGATAACAGAGAGACCAAAGGATCATTAACTATGACATACTGAAATGACACAGTACTCACGTATCAGGAACAAGCTAACAATTGCATTGTACCAAGGAGATGAAAGTTAAAGGGACAGATAGCCTGATTAAGGAGGATGGATGTAGGGAGAGTTGCTCACAAGCTAAACATGGCACAAAGATAGTTACTTCATACATATACAACCCCCCCACCCCCAACTAAGGACTGTAATCTGGTAAGACTAATAATAGATAAACCAGAGAAAGTTTGACAGTGATTCAGTCACTTCCCTTCCAAGTTTTCGTTGACATGCTTAATCATTAGAGTTCTGTTAGTGCTACTTAATATAGCTACACACTGTCAGAACAGCCTGATGACCTGCTGCGATAAAACCACATTCTGCAATACTACAGCACACACTGTTCCAGTATCTTCGCATATTCTTAAAGTATGGAAGTATTACACAGGTCAGCAGCACCTTAAACTAGTCTTTGGAGGAAAATGCACCTGTAAGTGAAGGCTTCACAAAAAACCCTAAAACACTGAATTTGAACACTTATGATAAATTTAGAAAATCCTTCTCCTATTTGTGCCATACTTTTTTTACTTTATTTTTCCTTTCATAATAAAAGGAATAGCTTCTTACAACCCATTTCCCACCTAAAAAGTCCTGTAGAAGCAAAACTGTGACATGAATCCACGTATAGGAGAATGCAATTTACATTACAAAAGTTTTTGATTATGAAATCTTACCTCATCACAATCTCCTTCAACCATAGCATAAATAGCTTTCTTAACCAAGTTTGTACCTGAAATATAGATTTCAGTAAGTGTCAGAGTTGCAGAGCAAAAGATGCTAGTTTATATATGACTAACATGTCTGCTACCTACATGACGTGATGCCTGGGGAAAGCAGGGAAGAAAGAAAGAAAAGAAACAAGAAGTTGCAGTCAAGTTGCAGTCTCAAGCTTGAACGTTAAAATAATCCATAGAGTTATACAGAGACTCAGCTTAAGTGCAGGATTCTTCTAACACAAGGATATTAGAAACAGGCTTCTATGTTTAACATAGTGTTATATATAGCCTTCCAAGTTGTGATTCATTCCTTTTTGTTGCATTTAAAGTCAAAATCTGCTGGCACGTACTTGAAGGACATTCATCTTCCAAGGGAATTTCCTCTTACTAAAACAAATACTTCTATTAGTAACAGAGCTTATGAAACCACTTTTCTTGTGGCTAACTCCCATTTGGATTTGCTAGTATCTAATAATATGGTTGAAGCTCATCCCTTCCCCTCAATCAAGCATTAATTTAATTCTTTATCATTATTTTTCATCTAGTTCACAACAGTTCTACAAATGTAATATCCCTACCTGTCTGTAGAATTGGGGTGAAATTGAAAGTTGATTTCAAAGTTATTAGTGGAAAAAACTGCTGTTCAATGAAATTGCATAAATCTCACTTCCATAAGAAGGCTAAGGAAAAGGAAAAAAAATCCCAAGAAATCTAGAGAATGTTTTAAAGTATTCCCAAAACTTTAATCAATTAAGATTTTCATTGAACGTATGATAAAACTGCACTACATTTAAAACAATTCTTCAGATTAACAGCACACTTCGAGAAACAGCAAGGTGGCAAATGTAGGAAAAAGTCAACATACATAATGCTAAAGTAAGCAAGGCTTTAAATATGAATTCTATTTACGTAATTCTAAAATAACAAACTGACTAAAGCAAGGGAAAAATCTTGCAGAGATCTTCATAATAACAGCATTAGTTCTTATTTACTTATGAATCCAAGCACCTGCAATTAAATTATGGCAGGCTCCTTCATGACTCAGCTAAAAGGAAAGGAGACGCAGTGATTTCTCAGTATCCTCTTCCCTCTGCTCCACTATAGAAACCAACAATGGCTTTTGAATTGCATTGAGAGAAGAAAAAAATGCACGTTCTTAAATAGTCATGATAATACATAGTGTGTCAAGTTTGGGGGAACTTTGTTTTTTTAAAGGAGAACACACAATGGTACCATTCTGCAGTGTATCACCATATTTTTCCATTGCAAGTAATTTTTCTGTCTTTAATCATGAAGGGGTGAGCTGTTCAGCGTAAGTGGTGAAGCACATTGCTAGACTTTAAAGCTGACATCTATGTTTTAAGTTAAAAATGTTACAAAATGTAATTTCACAATAACCAACATAAAAAAAAAAAAGTTCTGTAAGAACAGATCTTTAATTAAGCCAACTAGAATAACTGGTATTAGAATGAAAATCTCTTCATCGGGGCAAAACTGATTAACAAGGGAGGGCAAACTCCTTGCCAAGAATGATTTCTTTTATGATGTAACTTCCCAACAAAATAGATCTCTCTTCCAGTCATTCAAATAGCAATACACAACTATTTTTCTTCACTTATTAATACAACAATGAGCTACATACATTCTCCCCAGTGAGCAATATACATATAACCGATAGGGGAAAGCCAGGGCATAAGTTTACTGAAAAAAAGAGAAGACTGAACACGACATAGAAATACAGTGATGAGGGCACATATAAAAATGCAAAGCATTCCCACTGTTGTTTGACAGTTGTGGTAGGCAGAGGTAAGGGGCTGCTGACTGCCTTTCTTTTTAGCTTTATTGCATCCCAGACATAAATCTCCTAGGGCATTTCAGGTTATTTTAACAAAACAAAAAAAAGCCACTAGGGAGCTTATGTGGTCAAGTAAGGCAGGGATGACAGACAAACCACCACATCTAGAAGTTCAGTTCTGCTTAAATCTTTATGACAGCTACAGTTATCCCAACCACAGGATTTAAATAAGAAATAACAAAAAAGACTATTCTTACCAATTCCTTTTCTTCTGTATTTGGAATCCACTGCTAACATGGCTATATAACCTCTGCGGAACATCTTTTTGTGCATATCCAGCTTGCAGACGATGGCACCTACACACTCCTCACCTACCATGGCCTTAAAGACAAACATACACGTATGCATTCTCAGTTTGTGATCTACAGTGCTACCAAAAGTAGTAAACCAGTTCATTTTAAGTGAAACAGCCACCCAAAATTTGTTTGCATAAAGCTATTAAAAAATACCTACATAAATTTTAAAAAAAGTCTCCAAAAGTATAAATAAGATTAAAGGACTCTTATTTCTTTATTACATTCAAATAAAGTTACAAGGCAATTAACAACCAATGAATTGTCCTGGAGAGAACCATATTATTATTACACAAAGTCTACAGGCAAGGACACACGGCAGAAAACGGAGAATTAAAAAAAAAAAAAAAGAAAAGAAAAAAAAGAAAAAAAAAGAAGACCAGGTTAAGGCATAAATCACCATTCCACATGAGCTGCTGCAGAGGACAAAAAGTCCATCCCCGTTTTATAGTGATCTGAATTTTCACGTACAAGGGCTATGGTAGATAACATGCTTAATTTTTGTCTGGTTTTAATGCCAAGGCCACAAAGGATCAGAGAAAAATGTTGCTGCATTTAATCTTTAGAAACTGTCATTTTCAGTCATATGACACCCAAAGAACAAACAAAAAAGCACACAGTTAATTTCACACATTTTAACTGTTCAGAGATTTCATTTGTTAAGAGCTATGCGCTGACAGTTAATCCCAACGGTATCGCCACAAAAAGCATGGTCAAGGAGACACAGTCATTCTGAAACATTAAGAAAAAAAATCCCAAAAAGAAAAGAACCCAACTCCTCCCCGAACACATATCAAACCACTTGCACAACCACTCACTGTGTTCACCAAAATGTAATATATTAGGGAGTGTAAGAAAAACTAAGTCATGTGTTAACTGAAGGATTAGGCAGCATGAGAGATTAATGACATTATAACCTGCAGCAGTAAAACTGAATAATGCTGCAGAGTAGGACAGCATCCAAGGGGAGAATGAATTACTATTCATTCAGTAAAGATTGACAGAGATAAAAAAGAAACTCATAATTGTATGTATGGGTGTATAAGTGGATCCACAGACTTTGACAGACCTGTATCTGCAGGGGGGAACTAGCCTTCGGCTCAAGTGCAGCAACTAAACCAGGCCTACAGCCCATGATTGGCACCAGCATCTGCTGGCAGAAGCGCTTCTAGATAATCCAAATTTACAACAGTAAGGCACATCAAACAAAAAGGACCTGCCAGAGCCAGTATTGCCAGGCCTCAGTGCAACCCACCTGTGAACCAGTGCCTGCTTCTCCAGTCTATGGTATATACCCTATAGTCTCCAACCACCCGAACCTTTCTGTACACAGCTTGTAGGCTATGACTCTACAGACAGAAGATTCATTCCTGCAGATCATATTGCAGGCACAGACACACAGGCTTTTTGCCCCAAGAAGAATAATGTATTCTAGCATCTCTACCTGGACAGTGGGTTATTAACCAAGTTAGCTGTCCGTCAGGAGCTGTATCAAAGGCGAAACAAAGCAACCCAAAATGTATGAGCTGCAGTTCCAAAGCTCTATGATACAGCGTGATCCTAATGCCATTTCTAATATAGTTTAATCTCATCAGGCAAATAATAATTATAGCTAAGTTTTTATTTGGCAGGAAAACACATTTTTTTAGCAGTATCCAAGAACAACCCTAAACAATCTAAAAAGGTTTTTTGAAAACAACAAATAAGAACTGTAGCATGATCTAAATGGACTGAAGTACACAGCCTCTAAGGAGTCTGTCATTTGTTCCAAGACACAGTTTATTCCATAAAAAAGAAAAGCTGTACTTATACTAAAACTGTGTATGCAAAGTGTCAGCTCAAGGCAAGTTTTGTGTCTTGGCTCAGACCTGAGAAAACCAGGGAGTTAAATAAAGAGTATCATCAGACAGACTGTTCATAACATTGCTATAATTATGCAGAGTACCTAGATGTAATCTTATACCTCACTAAAAAAAAAAAAAAAAAAAGCACACCACAAACCAGCATGTTATAGTTATGCTTTGCCCTGAAGCGAACACGTGCAAATTGTTGATTGTAACAGTCATGCAGAGAATTTTAAAGATATATGTGTGGGCTTTTTTCTTTTTATGCACTTCAAGAGTAGTGACATTCTAGACATTGACTATCTATGTTCTTTCTTGTTTGGGGCAGTTTTCTGAAAAGTTCATGAATCATATTTAAAACGCTGAAGGAACAGCAAAGAATTTTGTTTCAGTGATCAAAGAAGTAAAATACCCACTGGTTTTACCACTGTTGCCAGAAAGCTGAATAAAGTATGACTTTGTTACCAGTTCCCCAAACAAACCTATTTCTCTGTCTTTAGGCAGGTAAGTCTGCCAGTTAATCTACAGTTGTTCCACTTACAGAGAGCATTCTGCATTTCCCCCTCAACTTAAGCCTGGAGAAGGAGAAAGGAGAGGAAAGGCAACAAAAACCTCATCTAAAGCGGGAAATGAACCTAAAATGTGATGTAAAACTTTGTCATTTACTTCCTTGGAGAAGGAATATGTAAATAATGAAAAGAAACAGACTGAAATAGAGTGGGGAGGAGAGGGAAAAAGTACTTCCCAGACAACACCATGTATGAAAAGACAGTCATGGACCAAATTTCTTGTCAGGTATATGACACTACTTCTAAACATACAAGTTTCTACGAACAGAATTCAGCTCCAGTTACTATTATATATTATAAACCCTGTGGAGTACTATAAGATTTACTGCCATCCTAAATCATTAGCAGGATTAACATGTATGAATTCAAATCAAGTATTTGCATCAGCTTTGTTCTTATGAGTACATTTAAATGTTTAAAACAAACTAGATTCCAATGTCTTCATATTGCAACCATGTATTACTAGAAGAGTTAGCACAGAAATGTAACTCAGCAAGAACATTACATTTCATAAAATTAAGCAACTGGCATTAATTTCATTAGCAGAAACTGCAATAAGTCTGTCAGCCACAGTGTGAGTATGCATTTAATACCTACATCCTGTGACATTTCTTCCCATTTAAAGAAGATTAAAACTACTAACTAGCCCCAGAAAGGGAAATATTTCGCAATTCAAATGCAGTAGAACCTGCACTACTGCAATACAACATCCCTTGTGCACATGCACCAAAATCCATCCCAAAGTTTCATAAAAACAGCTCTGTATAAACCCTTTGGCTCACATTTAGCGATCATGTTACTGAATGCCATTAGAGGATACATTTAGGCTAATGGTTTTAACCTAAAGTCTGGCAGTTCAGTCAGAGCTCTTTAGGATACTGGGCAAATCACTAAGTCGCTGTTTCCACTGAAACCCGACGCAAGTAACTCCCTCCTGTGCAAAGGCATTGCCAGAGTAACTACACTAGCTGTTGTTACCTACTCATATGCTGCAAAGAGTGAAGTTTTCACGAAGTCGCTGACAGTGAGAAGTAGCACAGCAAGACTATTTGAAACCACCCATCACTTCTAAGAGGAAGCTGGAATACAGAGAGAGTTTGCAAATTGGGAAAGGATGTTAACAGAATTTCTTCCTACAGGCTAGGAAGACTTCTCAGTCAGTTTCCTAACTTGACTGGTTCTTCTTTTATGCCCCAAGTTTTCTGCAACTGAAAAACAGGGACGATGTCCTACAAGTCTTAATTTCAACAAAGTATGCTCAGACTCTTGAATAAAATCCAATAAAAAAAAAAAAAAAGGCAAAGCATTAGTATAAAACAAGACCTTAACTGCAGTCATTTAGGATTTACAACACATCTAAAACCACTTACAGGGAATTAATAGGTTATTTTTAAACTTGTGAAAGTTTAAATTATAAATGCTGCTATAGCTAGTGGCAAAGTTAAGAACCCAATAAAAGCCCAGATTTTCCAGATTTTTCTTAAAAGGCAGCTGAGCGGTGCAGTATTGTGAATTACAAGAGAGGTTACAACACTCAGCCAGAACTCCGCTTTTATTACGTCCTGTCTTATACTAACTTTGGCACAGAGCAAGGTTTCCTAAGCTCACCTCTCCCACGCTAAAGTATTTTGAAAACAATTTTCTGAAATATTTAATGTAACAGTTCTAAACTGAAGTAGAACTTTTAACACTGCTAAGACTAGAAACAGCAAAAACACTTTAAAGGAAGCTACAACTTTGAAACTGCATTTACAATCCATATGGGGACACAGCTGTAGTGATGCTTAAAAATGCTTCATGTGAAACAAAAGATACCCTTCTCCTCTGTAATTTTTTGACAGAGCAGTGGTTATCATAGGTCACTTGAAGAGAAACTGGGCTGACAGCTCCTGAGAATAAGTGAAAAACAGGCATTTACAGGACATCCACACCTAGCACACAGTGCAAACCTGCTCTTCCAAAGACAAGCGAAACCGGAGTTCAAGCAGACAGTTGCAGTTTATGGAGAAGGTTATTACCTTGCAACAGCTCAGATAACGCTGTAGTGTAACGCATCAGAACTGATCAATCAGCCAACTTGTTACCCCTAAAGCCAGGAAGACAGTTACACAGATGAATTTGACATTAAAATGAACAGGTTTTGAAGACTCCTAGTATCTCCAGGTCCTTTTAAAGTGAATATGAACTTGTTTTTTTGAGCGTACAGCTAGGAAGGGGTTTGATACAGCAAAGCATGATAGCAGCTAGTTAGGTTTGGTCCTATGCCTCCTCTCCAGCTGTGCATTCTCACCTTTTCTCTGGCACCAATAGCGGTCCCTGTGACATCCTACTGTGAATATATCTTGAGCCACAAACCAACAGAAACCTGACCATAAAACATATACATACATACGCACACACACAGTGTATGTTGTTGTTGGGAGTGCTGCCAACATCAGAGAAACACAAGGGTTGACACAAGCCAGGAAGGGGCAGTTGAACAGAAACGAAAAGCAAGCAGCCCTTGTGGTTGCACTAGCCATTAGAGCAACAGTGCACCTTGGCCAAGCCAAAACTCAGCCAGTTTCAAACCCATGAGATAATCATCATCAGGAATAATGTTAATAATGACCCCAGAAAATAGCTCTGCATTGCCAGGTATCCAGAATGCTAGACAGCAAAATTATGGTGTTTAAGATGGTTTACTGAATAAATATCAGCAAGGGACAATTGCTGGTTGTTTATGGAAAATATACATCCCACCTTCAATTTAAATGGTTTGAGTACTTTCCCCTCACACCTTGAGAAAGGGAAAGGAGCCCTTGACAGTACAATGAAGACAGGTGACATTGGAAGATTTAAAAAATTATGATAGTAAAATTCAGTAAAGGAACACACTGAACCACTACAGATATTCTTTCAAATACAATTAAATTACAGTCTAACCCCTCTCCCCAAGAGCAATCAAAACCTGAAACCAGAAGGGTGTGAGGCCACAAGGTATTGAAGACAAATGATTCTGTGAGATTAGGCACCATGCTTCTGTTCACCATCCTGACACTGCTCTTGCTAATTGGAATATGCAGTCCCTGACTGAAGATAAATATTTTAAAGAGACTTATTAGATAGCAGTAGTTCAGGAATCCACTAAGTGCAGGAACAAATTAAATTTTATAGAACAGAAAGTCTTCAAGACAGCCTCTAAAAAACAAACCTTAAAAATACTAAAACCAGTCACAAAAAAACCCCATGCAATTTGACACAACATAGTCCAAGGCCTTCAAATTATTAGGTAGATAACAACTTGCTAGCTTTAGACATTCATAGTCACATATTCTTCTCTACAGTTTTATGTACTTACCTTCACCTTTCAAAAAAAAAAAAAAGGCAAATAAACAGCCCTCAAGTAAAGTTGCGTTGATTCTTCAAGGCTATTAAAAAGGAAGCTACAAAATAAGCTTAAGAAACTTTCTTTTCCTTAAGTCATATCTTATTCTTTGAATGCACTTATTAGAAATCACCTGGTTTAGTGCTCTGTCAAACAACTTGCCATTGCTCTTTTCAAAAAAAATTCTCATTACTCCCTGACAAAAAAAGTTATTAGATTTTTAGATTTTTTTTAGATTTAAGAAAAAATCTAAGAAAAAATATTTTTTTAGATTTAAAGTCTAAGCAAAGGCATTGTGATCTAATAGTATCCAACATTACCTCGCCATTACCAGTGATACACTTGATGCTGAAAGTATGGATATTTGTAGTTCACGGGCATTTATTTTCAGTATGAGTTACACTAGTCACACACACATAGCTCAGTGCTTGAAAAACACCATTCTGCTCTGATCAGCATCCTTATAATGGCAAACATGACTGTGCATCAAACAATGTTTTCAAATATTTTGATATCAGAAGGTAATGCTTTGCTCAGCTTCCTATGATCTTGCCGTATTCCCTCTTCAGGGTTCTAAGAGGCACAGTTCTGAAAATCCTCCTATAAATCATATAAATCCCACTATAAATTATAGCAGACTAAATCAAGAACATTCAGGAAGTTTAAGGACAGATGGATTCCATTAGCCTCACCTCCTGTACTCATATCCTATTAAAATTTTACAGAGATACTCCTGAATTGAAGGGTATCTTGGCTCTGGCTAAATCATACCTTTCAGAGAGGTGTCCAGCTTTGATTAAAACATCAGGAGAGAAGTTTTCATCATTTACCTTAGCAAGGAAGTGCCATACACTCCCATAATGTTCTGTTTTGCACATTTAAGTTTTCCTATGAGTAAATCAGAAACAGCTGAGCTCCCAATACACACATATACACCTCAGGCCAACTTATACTCATTTCCATATACCTGTGGATGGATTATCATCCTAAAAGCATGCTTTTCAACTGAGACAGAAGCTCTTCCATAAGAAGTGCTAAACATTTAGAAAGACAAGGTGACAACTCAATCATTCTTTTCACTAGTGCAGTAGAAAGAATATAAACCTAAATACAACACTAGTACAGCAAGACAATCAAGCAGCATGAGAATTTCTGCATGCTGCATATGGTATCACATCTGTAAGAAGCAATACAGTTTTACTTGTCTTTTTCAAAGTAAGCTCACAGATCAAGAAGTCTACAAAAGGTTTCAGTGTCTCTTCATGTATCATTTAACATTTATATGCTAGCTATGCTGAAGTCTGTTCTAAAACCATTGTGTAAGAATTACTAAGCACTCATAAGACACTAGTGGACTAAGTATTTTCTTTTTTAAATACAAATCTAGAAACTGAAACAGAATGATAAAACAAACTACCAAAGGTCACAAAAGTCAATGTCAAAACGAAGACTGGAAGCCTTGAATTCCTGGATCCTATCTCTGTGCTCAACCCCTTTCCCCACCACTTAAAACACAGTAAGAAATGTAGAAACTTCAAGCACATGCTTTACTTCTGCATGCATAGGTCACAAGGGGACTTCATTAGGAAGACAGGTACTTCCAAAAAAGCTTGGCCTTATCCACAAAAGATTACTAGAAGTGTTCCCACAGATGTCAATCCTTTAATCGTCTCCCCCCCAACCCCAACCACCCCCAACTCCTGCCCTCCCTGCCCCCTCCAGCACTTACCAAAAAGCAAAGTTGTGGCCAGTTGTGGATAAAATACCTATATGTGTAAATGGAGTAGGGTTCAGACAGATCTTTGGTGATCAGTCTCATTATATCGGGCATCTGCAGCTCAGACTCATATCGGACGTATCGTATCGTTAGGTCCTCCTCGGGCTGAGAGTCCGTTCCCGAGCCTTTCAAACTGCAAGCTGCTGCTAAGGACCTGGAGAGTAGCAGCGGGGACTCCTCCTCCTCCCCTCCTTCATCCCCCTCCTCCTGCTCTTCCTCCTCCAAGCCAGTCTCTCCTTCCAGTCCATTGCCGGCTGCAGTCTTAGCAGCAGTCGTTGTTGTGGCAGCAGGCTGGCTCCTGTCCTCTCCTGCTGCTGCTGGGGGAGAAGGAGGAGGAGAGGGTGCAGTCCTTCCCTGGGGAGGGAGGTGGTTGGTAAGCGGGGATGAGCACGGTGCCGTGGTCAGGGGCGATGACTGCTGCTGCTGTCCAGAGCCCATTGTTTTGCTGGCTCGCTTGTTCTCCAGCCCCTCGGGGGCTGCCCCTGCCTCCGAGCTGAGGATCTTGCTTTTGAGGGAAGCCCGCAGATGCCGCAGCTCGGGGCTGATGAGGCCGTTGAGCTGGTGGTTGTGGTGCGGGGGGTGGTGGTGGTGGTGGTGGAGGCGGTGCTGCTGCGGTCCCCCCTTGCCGCCGTCGCTGCCTCCTCCTCGCTGCTGCTTCTCCCGTCCGCCCGTGGGTCCCTCCTCTTCCTCCTCCTCTTCAGCCTCCTCGTCCTGGGCACCGATGCAGGCGGCGGCGGCAGCAGAGGAGGTGGAAGAGGAGGAGGAAGCAGCCCCCCCTCCTCCTCCGGGGAAGGGGGAGAGCGTGTCCCCCTGCGGGGACAGGACGCTGCTAGGCCCCGGCGGTACCTCGGCCATATCCTACGGGAGAGACCGACAAAAACTCACCGAGGAGGAGGGTGTCAGACGAGACGGGGACGAGGGGGACAGGCGACGGCCTCACGGGCCGCGGTCGGGGCCGGGGGGGGGACGCGAACAAAGGCAGAGACGGTGTCCGGGCCCCGCCTCGCCACCCCGCCGTCGCCTCTTCCTGCTGTCCCGCTCCCCCTGCCGCCGCCGCCGGGACCCTTCCCCAGTCCCTTGCGGGCCCCGGCCGCCCGCCGCCGCCGCGGCCTCCCCGCCCGCCGCCGCGGCCACTCACCCCCGCGTCTCCTCAGCGCCGCGGCTCCCACTCTCCGCTCATCCAGCGGCCGCCAAGCGCGGCCGCCGCTGCCGTAACCCGCGGCCAAGTTTCCTGTCAGCCGTTACGACACTTCCTCCCTTGGCGGCGGGGCCTAGCGACGGCGGGGCGGGGCGGCCGTGCCATGGGCCCGGGTGGGACGGGGCCGCTGGCAGGGCCCGGCCGCCCTCGCGGCGCCGGCCCGGCCTAGCTGCCCGGAGCTGGGCGTCTTTGCTCCGCAGGGTCCTGCCGCCCCGGGGGCACGCTGCTACCGCTGGCCAGCCCCGGAGGCTCGGGGCACCCGCTCCCGGGGCTGCCTTGGGGTTCGCGGCCTGCCCGGGTGAGGCCGGCACTGGGGATTAGGCTCGGGCCTTGGGGCCCGGTCGGCTTAGGCCGGTGCTCTCGCTCTGCCTGGGCACCGGCGTTGGCGGGCGCACGTTTCGCTAGTTGCGCCTATGAATACTCCAGCAACGGCACCGTTGCCCTGAAATATCTCACTTTGCCGCCTCCCGCGCCCTCCTCACACCCCAGGAGACCGTCGCGGTAGTGCTTTGTTTGATCAGCCCAAACGTGACTGGGCAGAGCTGGTGCCCACACGGACACTGCCAGTGGTGTTTAGTCTAGGGAGTGGTGCCAGCAGTGTTTTGGTGATGCTGTGTTGCAGACCACAGAACGGCACAGGAGCTTTTGCTCTCCCTTTCAAAAGCAGCGTGAGGGACGTTTGCGTAGGCAATGTCAGGCCTTGGACTGCTTTGTGCAACTGATAAGAGCAGAAACTCGGTAAGACAGAGAAGCAGTTTCAAGCAATCTCCGCTGCTGTTGGCGTTAAATCTCCGTTTTAAGAACCCACTGCTAGTAGAACAGCAACAAACAAATCCTTCAGATGTGAGGTTTCTATTAACATGCACACATGACCCCTTAAAATACAGAGAAATAATGGATTTTTCCTTTTCTTAGGTGAAGGCTTTACAGGACTGTTGTACGACTTGCTCATTTTCATTTGCTAGTTATTTTTCAAGGAAGTGACAGGTCTGGACTTAAAAAGGAAAATCCAGCAACTACTCTACATGTCCTAATAGGATTCTTTAATTAGGAAGAAAATAGACTCTGGGGTTACAGGCTTCCATGTATGAATTGCTAAGTTCTGAAATAAAGTAGGAGAGAGTAAAATGCCTATTTGAAAGTAAGTGAATGATAAGGGTTTTATTCAAAATAATGGTGGAAATACATAAATTTTGATAACTAAATTAGTCTCTGTATCCTTTTAGAGATATTTTTTCTTTTCCAAGACTCTGTTCAGAAAGATTAATGCATATTTCTACTTACATTGGCTTTTTGTGTCCTGCAGTAGCTCTGCAGATCTGTTTTTAGACACTTCTATCTGCTCTACAGAAGTGTTCATACACATAATTTTGTTCAAGTGTTTAATGGGGTTTTGTGTGTGTTTTCAGGCACCAGAGGACGCTTGTGGGCCTGAGCAGGACTGCTGTGGCCTACTGACAATGCTGTTAAGTTCACTGTCCTTGGATATTTCAAACAGCAAGAGGAAATAAATGTCTTGTCAGTGTAGTGATGTCCCAAATTCTGTTCTCATTTGCCACGTTGCAGCAGTGTGATTGAAAGCGTCTGAGCTGCGAGTTAGGGTGATATCTGTGCTGAGAAGATGATCCAGCACCAGCAAATGTTGTTAGAGAGGGTGAATATGATCTAACATCATGAAAACGCTTACCTACGATGAGGTTGCAGGTACCATGGAAAAAAGTCTATTTTGTGTGCTTTCTAAAACACTGCTGACATTTTGTGCTCCGCTTCCGATACTGTTGAACCACTTCCAAACTCAGAAGGTCCTAGTTCTGATGTTGATCTTAACAGTTCTTTGTCTATAGCTAGGATCTGTCTGACCAAAGGTACTTATGGTTAGGACAGACACCTCTGAGCTGATGCCTTTGATGTTGATGGAGAGGAAAAGGCATTCCTGTGGTGGGATTCAGCTCATCCTAAAGTAGATTTCTAAAACAGGTCAGGTGAATTGTGCTTTGGAATTGCCATCACCCCATTAAATATAAGGACTTCAAGCATAATTTGTTCATCTCAGAGGGGTAACCCCACTGTCACTCTCTGAAGTTAGGTGGAAGGTGTCCTATGGCAACGACTGAGATGTTCTCAGTCTGAGTGCCAACTGTACCTCTTAGTTGTCTTATTTATTGTCTTTATTATGACAACAGCTGCTTTTACAATGGATGTTCTGAACCAGAAGTGGCACCTTTCTTTAAATAGCTTTAGGTGCATTTTATTTCTTAGATTTCCTCACACTGCTTTTTGAACCTCTAGCAGCCCTGAGCACCCTCCTGCCATTGCAAACCACACCTTCTGAAGTAGGAATGGGGCTTGAACACAAGCCTCATTGTTTCTAGTTCTTTGTTCAGTAACTCTGTGACCTTGGGGGTTTCTATGGCTGATTTATTTATTAAGAAAACGGCACTCAGTTATGAAGCTTAGTTCCATTATCTGTGAAAAGAAAGAGAGCAGTTGATGGCCTTCCTCTTTTTCTCCTAAGTATTTAAGGCAAGTACCTACACATTGATTTAATTTCATGGTTGCTCTACATTAGATCTGAACTCAAAACCTTGGTGGAAAATGGACATCAAATCATGCTATGTTCCCTGTCATAATAAAGGTGACATCCCAGCTGCACCAGAAATAAGGATGTTGGAGATAGAATATTGAGTTGTACTTAATCTGGGCAATAAACCGTAGGAGCAGGTCAATGCTTAACAATGAAGCATTCTTTTGTTTTTCTCAAAGAAAGGGAAGTAGTCTGACATGAGTGTTTGACATTCAAGTAGAATTCCTTCCAACTAAAATGTTGTCTATTGTTCTTCATTTATCAACAATGATTCTTTAAAAAAATTACCCGGTATGTAACAGTGACCACATTACTTGAACTCCGAGTTTGGCAGCAAAGCAATAATAAAATTATGTCTCTTTTCCCTTTTGACTTGTCCAGGTCAAGAATAAATGAGATACTCTGGAATCTGATTTTTCAGGTAGACAAGTAAAGGTTTTTCATGGGCCTTGTCAGTATTACGGCCTCAAGGGCATCCCCCTTCCTGGGGGTTTGCCCATTTGGGCTCAGGGACAGCTTTGATGTTGTGCAGTCGATGGCTGACCAGCACAACCATGCCTGCTTCACCTTCCACTTACCCCATCGCCATGGACCTGTCTGGCGATCTGACTCTCAGCTGAACCTGGTCACTGTCACCAAAACATCTCTGCTTGCTTTGCTCAGGTACTGTTGGGCTGTGCCTTTGGCAGTGAGGCCACCCTGCTGTCCTCCCCTTTCCCACCCAGCCGACCTTGCTGTCACGCTCAGTCCCCGGCTTCCCTCCCCTTCTGGGCCAGTGTCCAACTTTGCTGTTTCTTGACAGCTGGGTGTGAGAGCACGCATGCTTCTTGTGATGGAGAGCAGGGATCCCTGTGCTGGTTTTCTTGTCTTTGTGATGCTTTAAGGATAAAGAGGGGGTATGAACAAGTGCCTGGGATATGAAGATTCATGAACCCAGCTACAGGATTCTGTTCCCAGGCTGAATGTCCACAGTTTTAGTACTTTGAGTGCTGTACTTGTGCAGCTGTACTGGGTCAGGAGCTGAACTAGCACCTCCCCAAGGCTGCTCCAGCTGCTCTAGCTGAGCTGGGATCTCTTCAGAGCCCAGTCATGAACTGTGTGGGCAAAGATGCTGTCATTCAACTAAAGCAGCAGCTCAAATACAGACAAGATGACAGCAAGGATATACATGCAAGTCTGAAACTTCTGCACTGAACTCTGCATTTCAGGAGGAAATGCAATGTGCTGGCAGAGGTGGAAATACCAACTCTGTCCAAGTTCCTGAAGCTATAAAAATTATACAAGGTCATAGGCACGGAAAGAGAGGAATTCAGTAAAACCAAAATGTATGTGTATGCATCAAATGGTGTTGTTCAGTTCCCACTGAGGAAACTGGCTGTTTAATGGTAGGATTGGTGCTCAGAAAGGGAACCTTCCGTGTAAGATGGTCCATCTGGAAAAACTGCGGTTTAGAAAGTGTTGTAACAAGGGAAATCACAAGGGGGTAGTGTTGTACAGCACTCCAGCGTCTCTGCAATTCCCACAGCAGTGACCCTGGGCCATAAACCAAGTGTATTTTACCAGAGGAAGATACAAAAGTCACTGCCTGCATCTCTTCTGACAGCAGTCCCTGGGAGGATAACATTTTTCTCCGGGTGAGACAAGGACTTGTAGCATCAAGATCAATACAGCATCAGAATTGCCATCTCCATCTTTGTAGCTATGTTGAAACCAAGTGTGAAACGACAATGAGAGAGGTTTGCCAGGTTAAAAAAAAATCCACAGAAATCTGCGAAGTATGAGTCAATCATGACAATATTTATTACATTTCTTGGTCTTACCTTTTTTTCCCCCTATTATAGGTATAATCGTGTGACTTTCTGATAACTAACTGGGAGCTGACTTCTCTTTCCTGTGTCTACTGTCAATGGCAGTAAGAAATCATGACTCAGCAGGAGGAGTAAAAGGTGTGTTGGTAACATAATTCAAGAATGCTTCTTCTAGTAAGGAGCTCTTGAGCTTTTCAGGAAGAGTTTCTTTCTGTCTTTGCTACTCTGCCAAGATTCCTCACACTTCTCCCAGTCCCATGGGACACAGAAGCCCTCAGTGGTATTGGGGGGAAAAAAACGGAAAGAGCAGAGGGAATCTCCCCACCTTTCTGTTGAACCCGGGCTTGATGTGTGCTTAGAAACCCAATGAAAATGTACTTCAGAGCAGAGATGCTTATTTAGAGGTGATTTCATAGAGGATTGATTCCACTACGTCTGGCATCTGGCCTGCAAAGCTAATGGGGAATGATTAATTTAAAATGATGTGCCACACTGTGAATAGCTGGAGACAGCTCTTCCCAACCTTCTATTGAAAAGGCACAGAGAAGGAAGGGTTCAACGTGCAACTGCAAATGTAATGTACAGGAAAGCTCAATGTGTGGCTGCAAAGCTAAGTCGGTAGCTAGGATCTCAGCTGGTGTATATAGACCCAACTCCACTGAAAACAGTCCCTGGCACAGAAGGGAAAGTGCTGTGAGAATTATGCATGTTTGGCTTTCTCATCCAGCTGGTTGCTCGTTCCATCATTGTTTGGTGCTCTCAGTATTGCACAAGGAGATGTTTTCACTTGAGCAAGTCAATATGTTGTTCTTCTTGCATGAACTGCTCACCCACACATGCTGACCCATCCCACTTTATTGTGTGAAAGGAGCACGCTGGCAGGAAATTCAGGCATACTTTCTTGCAATAACAGCCACCAACAGTTTTAGGCTCAGTTTGACCACTTCAGTTGAGTTTGTTTTGTAGCTGTCAAGCAAAAGGAGAATATAGTTCCAGTGTATTAAAAAGTCATGTGACACTCTTTTTAAGTGATCTTGCTAAAAACTGTACAATAGACTGACTAAAACTACAGCCTTTTCAAAAACCCAGTAGTAATCTACCTGAAACGGTTTAAAATATCATTTAGCATATTTTTTCATTGAAGTCTGATAATCTTTTTAGAAGGTCCTTTGCTAGTTGCTGGTTTTCTTTTGCTGATAGACTTCCTACGGTATGAAATATTTGGTGGAGTAAGTGCCCTTACAAACTGTGGAGGATGTAGAAGGTGGGGATGGAAACTTATTTTAAAAGTGGAGGATTGGAAAGAGGAGTTAGGAAATTATAGACACATCAGCTTATCTTCAATTTCCTGAAAAATCCTTGAACAAATAAACAATTTGTAAGTGTTTTAAGAGAAAACAAGATTAGTGACAGTCAACATGGATTTGTCAAGAACAAATCATGTCAAACCAATCTCATTTCCTTACATGACAGGGTAACAGGCTTTCAGACAGAGGAGAAACAGTTCAAGTTGTAAGTCTTGATGTTAGATAGACTTTGGTGGGACATTCTCCTAAGCAAGCCAAGGAAACATGGTATGCGTGAAGTTATAAAGGACCGAGTACAAAGTGTTGCAGAGAATAACACTCAGTGGTTCACCAGTAAAGTGTAACAGACATTCTATGAGATCTGGTGTATTATTTAATATTTTCAATGGACCAGAAAGGATATTTTTTATATTTGGAGGCAAAGCCATGCAAGAATGGCTTGCAAAGGCAGGGCCAGAATTGCAAAGGATCTTGAGAAATACAGAAGTACACTGTGTTAAGGATGAGCACAAGATGCTAGGCTTAGGAAGGAACAGCTACACAAATACAGGCTGGAGAAGAACTGGAGAACAGCTGGAGGTCTTTGGAAAAGAGCACGAAGAGGAGCCCTTGCTCTCCTTTAGCTGTCAGGAAGCACCAGCTGGAGCCCAGCTTTGGGCTTTGCTCTAACAATAGGGGCTAATTCAGAAGTGTGCAGAGTAGCACAGAGCAGTGCACAGAGGGCTCTAAAACAGGACCTGTGAAGGAAAGCCGAGCGTGCTGGCGTTCTTCAGCTTATGAAATATTCAACTAACACTGCACACCATCATCTTTTCTTCATGTCCATGGTGGACAGGACGAGAAGTACTGACCAAGAGAATGATGGAAAATATGTTAACTGTGTGGACAGTGAAGTCTTGCAGTGAGCTCCTGGAGAGAGTTATCATGGAAAGGTTTTAAAAACAAAAAACATAAAGCTGATCCTGCCTTGTTAAACAGGAATAGATTAGAGAAGGTTCTTGAAGTCTTTTCATATTCTTTTATTAAAAGTTCCAGCAATATAATAATCTTTTATTGTCAAAAGTGGATTTTGCATCACAGACACGTGGTCAAAGAGGAAGCTAACACCATATCACTCACTACATTAACTTCACTGTCAGGACACTGAGAACAGAACTAGCAAAGTATTTTGTGGCAGCTAATGTAATTATATTAGAAGTTACATTACACTGAGTATTAAACAAATGTTTCAGTGTAAAATGGCATACAAAACTGTTGCTCGCTTCTCTTATATGACACTTACAGGGGCAAACTTCCCCTTTAGCAGGGCTCCCTCAGGGAGCAGAGAGGGAGAATAGCTGGCCTGGGAAGTGAAACTCCCGCTTGCACCACACCACGCTGCGGCAATGCTGATCTTGCCACTCTCTCTTCATCATGGTGTAGATATTTAAGATAACTAGAAACAGAAACTTCAAAATGCTGCAGGGAATTAGGCAACTTAAAACATCACCCTTCTTAAAATTTATTACTGTGCATGCCTAAACCCATTTTTATTCACTTAAGATCGGTACATGCAGTACTTGTATTTGATTTGCGACTATTCATGACCTTAAGCTTAGATGTGGGTTTAAGTATATTGCTGGCTGGGATCTCAGTTTTGCCTTGATTTTTCTCCCATTCACACTGAATCAAATCCTGATGCTGCTGAACAATAACTTAGCTCTGATTTCCCTGGGGCAAAAATTCAACTCATACTGCCTATTCTGCACTGAGGCTTAGCTGGCTCATGCAGGGCTAGAGATAGGCAGTGGCATTTTGCTTTTAGTGAGGAAATACAAGTTTCCACATTCCTTTCTGAGGCAGAAAAGTGCTGCCTGCAGTGCTCAGAATAGTTCAAGGGAATTTTTTTAATGCTTTCAAAAATATCCTCCCAGTGAGCCTTGGCAGTATCTCCTGCACCACCTGCTAGTGATACTCAGGAAATCAGGAGCGGCTGGAGGAGGATGGCTGGAGTAAAAGTTGCTTGGGAATCTCACCTTTACTCTTGTTTTGATGGTCAGCAGACCCAAAATTCAGATTTAGCTGAATGTTCAATCTTGTTTTGCTGTGTATCCTCCCTGAAAGGAAAATAACAAGACTCTTGATGTTTTTACTCTGTTCTTTCACTGATGCCCTATCATGACTCTGGACAAAACTGTTTCAGTTACGGTCTTGATCTAAAAGTTGTGCATTGGGAAAAAAACTGACTGCTCCAGCATTTGCAACAAACAGATGACATTTAATGGTAAAGCTGTCAACACAGCAGTGGACTTGTACAGGGGAAAAATCTTTCTCCACTACATGACTGCTTGTTTTAGTCTCTTTCCTGCTTTCTTTCTCCTGTCCTTTAAAAGAGATAGCAGCTTCTACATTATTCAAGGTATTTTGAATATGTATTCTGCATTGCCTAAGCACTGAATGAGCACTGCTAGCCAAAACCAAAACTGTGGGCATTTCAGGGGCAGATCCTGAAAATGTGATGGGGATACGAAAAAGGAGAACATAGCTCATTTTAACCCATGCTAATAATCTATTTAGCCCCATGTTTGCATATAAAACCTCTGCCTACTGCTCTCCACTTCAGTGTGCATTGCGTCCCGTAATTCAACAGAAGACCAAGTAGCCAAAAGTCTGACTGGAGAGTTGCTTAACCAAAAATCTTAGGATAGAGGATGGTTTGTTGATCCTTGGCTTCCTGGATGATCTCTGCATACCAGCTCTGCTTTGTGCATGCACAGGGTAACCATCTAGCACAGCTTGCGCAGTGCTTCTCCCCAGAACATCAGAGCTATGAAACACGTGCTTGGTGAGGCCAAAGGGCAGCCAGAAAGCTGCGAAGCTGAACTTTGTGTGTTGCATTGGCTCAGCAGACAGGAGGTGAGGCTGAGGGCACAGCTGGATGGAGAGCAGCCGTTCGTTAGAGGTCACGCTCAATGTGTAAGCTGTGTACAAGTTTGTCAGGATCCTTCATCAAGAACAAGGTCTCCAGAAATCCCATGCAAACCTTAAAATCCAAAAGGCCAATAATGCTGCAATGTGCCTTTGAAGAAATGGTTAGAAGATAGCCTTATTCAAGAGGTAGAGATCTAAATCACTCTTAAACCTCTTCTGTAATTACAGTTGGAAAAGATTTGGATCCAATTTGGTCTATACGTCATTTTCACATTTTTGGGTAATGGCTGTTCTGCTCTGTGGATATGCATAATGATAACAGTACCTCTTGTTCCTTGGCATAGCAGGAAGTCATCATGCAGCAGACAGTAGAACAAGGGATAGTTTATCCTGCAACATAACCACTTACTAGAAAGCCCATTGTCAAAGTCTCGTTAGATCCATTGGGAAAGCACAGGGGAGAGCTTTGCGGGCAGTGGCATGGTGGCAGGGTGGTGGGACTGCTGGAGCCAGTGTGATTCAGTACTCACCACCGGCTTGACTGGAGGGAGCCTTCAGGAGGGTTCAGGGTGATGTCCTGGGAGCAGTAGTGACAGCCATTCCTCCCTCTGCCCCATCACTCAGTAAGGATGAAGATTATGGATAGATGTTTAGAGTGGCCTTTCATTCCGAGACTGGAAGACAAGGGCTTCCTGCAAACAAATCCTCATTGGGTTTTATCCTGTGGGATGTGCCAGAAGTGGAGTTTGCAGGAGATATCCTAGTGAGGCTTCAGTGCATGTCCAGTGTAAGTACTGAAACTGAGATACAATGCAAGGTAAGTTTTACCTGTGCCTAAGTGATAACCCTGCTTACACTACAAGATAGCAGTTGGTTTGTCTTAGGCCATATATCGACTATTATATGGCACAGAGACACATGAGAGTATTTTGAAGTGAGATCAGGAACTGCAATTTCCTGATATGTGGGAATGGCCAAGTGTCTGCACCAGAACTGGCCAGGTGCTTTGGTGCTATGAAGGAGCGTCGGATGCTGGAGGCACCAGCCGCAGTTACACAGAAACTCTCAAATCCTCTGCAGGCTCACAGCTCCTCCGAGCTCGCCCCAGCCGCCGTGCTGAAGGATCCTTGATTATTGCCTAATTTGAGCCTAGGGAATCAGCCATAACAAGTAGGTGATTGAATGAATCATGCCTTGCTTTTTCTTCCCCAACACAGCAATTGACTCACATGTGTTCATTACACAGACTTGTTTGGCAAATAATTTATGCACATAATTTCAGGTCGGTAATTCATTCATATGCAGCCTGGGTGACTATTTAGCAATTGAAATGAGAAAGTCGAGATGTTTTGTTTGGGCTCACAAGTTTTTTGTTTCTTGATTAAACTCTCAAAAAGCTCATGTCAGTGAATTCAAGATGTAATTTCTGCATTTATCCTCTAATACACACATATATTCATGATGTCTTCGGTTGCTAGTAAACATATTGATTGCAAAGTCTGTGAAAAGAAAACAAAAAAGGAGCCTAAATTGAACTAATTATTTAAAACAATAAAACATACGAAAAACTAACCTGTTGTATGATTTTTTAATTCTGCACAAAAGAAAAAAGGCTACACTGAAATCTGGCCAAAAAGTAAAGTGATAAAATGAGTACTGGATGTTTTCCAGCATCCTCTGAAACATTCAGGGTAGAAAATGTCAAACTTCCTGAATTTGAATCTTATAAAGAGAAAAAATAAGCATCAGAAATGTAACCAAAAAATCTCCTGAACACAGATGCTTACTAGAGGAATGGAAAGTGATGTGACACCAGATTTTAACATTGTTATGTCATGGTGTCATGATGTAAATCCATGACTCACTCCATCTTGAGTACCTCAGTTCTGGTTCCTTTATGGATGTAGAGGGAGGTAGATATACATATATATGTATAGGCGGGTGGCAAAAGGGTGTAGATAAAGTGTAATTGTGAATGACAACAGTTTATGTGGCTTCAAGAGGCCAAAGAGAAGCATTGACTGAGGGTTTCTAACTATCTGCAAGCGTATTTGGCTCAGGATGTTCCCAAAAGGCAAATTGTTGGAGACTGAGATAGTATCGGAGGAAACATCACTTTATGCTCATCCTGTTCCTGTACTTTTCCTAGATGTTCACTTTGGCCAGTGCTGGAGACAAGATAAAAAGCAAGCGTGGGCTGGATCAGTCTGATTCGGTGTAGTTATGATGCTGGGTGATGCAAGGGGTACCCTGGAAACCACAGACTGGCAGGTCCTGTTTCTGTAGCAGGCAAATTGGCAAGACGTATCAGCCAATATTACAGTAGGATACCTGGAAATATTGGAGAAGATCAGTCACTTCAGAAAGCTTTTTAGCAGGTTTATTGCAACAATTGTTTTTAAAGTAATGACATTATTGTGGGGTAAGAGGGAAGCCCTGTCAGGAATTACTAGTTGTTTAAAGAGAGGAAAGAAAATATAGAAATAATGGCCATTTTTCACCATGGAGAGGTTATCAAGCAGGGTGCTCTAAAGGTCTACTGAAACTGTTGAGGAGCTGACCAGAAAAGAAAGAGATTTCTGAGGGGCCACAGCTTGCTGGTAGTACACAGTTACGTGGGATAGCTGAAGCTAAAGATCTGTGTCAAGGGAAGAGAATAATTCCCAACGCCTAGTGACTGTAAGTTAAACTCCAAGGTAATTCTGTGTTGATAAGTACCAAACAATGAACATGGGAAAAAGCAATGGACTACATATATGTAATGATAGACTCTAATGCCTATTACCTTCTCAGGAAAAAAAATCTGGGTGGCAGTATTGATAAGTCTGTGGAACCAAGAATTCAATTTCCAGCAAAACTCAGGAAGATAAGTAATACACTAGGCAGAGAAAGAGAAGGCACAATCTGTGTCCTAACATAATCCACACTTTTTTTTTTTTTTTTAAAGACCATCAGAATAACTAATAGGCATTTAACACTCAGTTGTTTTCAGCCTCGTTTATATTCCAGATGTCGGTGTTGAATGTAATGGTTGCTCTAGTTCGGTGCTGTTGACAGCACTACCTCATCTGTAAGGTATAATTGGAGATATTCAAAAGTAATATATACTTATCTATATGGAAGAATATTTTTCACCACGTTTGGTTCATTGCCTACAATATGTGACTCTTGTATAAGTGGGATGAAGGAAAGAAGAACTGTCCAAATCCATCCCTTGCTGTGAGAGGCAAACTGGAGCTGGAAAGCCTGGTCAGAATATGCTCCCCAAGTTTGCTGCATCCCAAAGTACAGGGAGAGAACATTTAAGTGCATGCACAGAGGGCAACAGTCACCTCCTCCTTTGAAAGGCCCACAGAAACAACTCTGCTGAATTAATACAAAAAAGCTGTTCAAAATGAGCTTATTTGAGAAGTTCAGTAGATGAAGGGCGAGGAAACCACTGCTGATGAAATAGCCAGGTAGCTTCCAAAATATTTTCTGTTCTCATGTTGTCATAGCACGTATATTATGTTCAATCCTCCCACCTATACGCATAAGAAAAGGTGATGTCAAAACCAATAAACAGACAGGGCAGGTCTCCAGTCCCATTTTGGAGAGGTAAGACAGTGGACCAGGAGGTACCCTGGCCTTCAGATGAGCGATGTGTCATTTTGCTCCTGGTAGGCTATGAGCACTTTTTGAACCAAATGTTTATCTTGGCTGTCTTACTTTGCCTGGATCCCATGCGGAGAAATGGCAGTGTCCAAGTAGGCTGATACAGATGGCAGCTGCCGGCAGAGTTTGGTCTTCATTCACAAATGGAAAATGACAGGGAGCTATTGCCAACCCACATCCATCTTCCCCATCACCTTTACTTTGAGGGAGCTCTGCTTTGCACCAAGCCCAAGACTTGGCAGCTTGGCTTGATTCCTACAGTGGCTCCCAAACAGCTCTATCCAAATACCCATGGACGTGGGAGTGTTCAACTCCAAATCAGACCTCAGATCCTCAGTGTGAGCCCACCATATGGAGCTGGGTGCTGTGAAAACTCAACCCTATGGAGGTCAGCAATCACTTTTATCCGTCTGGTACATATGTCACCGTGAATTTAAAGGCACAGGGCTTTACTCTGAAGCCCCTGCAGACAAAAACCTCTTGTCTATGTGTTGGGCCTTGCAGATGGTGTTGGCTACAGAAGGCTGCCCATCTGTGCAGAAGGCAAAGCCATGCAGCACTGACTCACCACTCTACCACCTCCTACTTTTGGCAATAATCGGTATGAGCTGATTCAGAGGACAGTGGTGAAACAGAGCCCTTGTAGTAAGGTGTTGGAGTTGATGCTCAAATGATCTGATATCAAGCCATGCTCAGAGCAGTCATTCCCAGATAAGTGAGTGATAGCACAGATATGAGCAGTCCTGCATGGAAAGCAGGTCTCAAACAACAGGAGTGTATTTCCAAATCAGTTTGGCTTCCCTTAAAATAATCCTCCAGGTGATAACCTTACCCCAAAGTGTCATACCAACACATATCATATCCAGATAATGGTGAGATTTACTGACCGAACAAGTGCCGACACCTATAGCTGGACACCCTTGGCTTCCTTTACATGGGCTGAAATACGCTTTTTAATCCTGCAGTCCAGGCTCATCCTACAGCCAGTGACTGAAGCAGTTCAGATGAGTCTTGCCCTAGAAATGCCTATTTGTAATAAAGGACCTGATTAACCAGCTCAGATGAAGTTAGCAGTTAGAACACCCCTTAGAGACTTGTGAGAAGAATCTCACCCTGCAGATGCAGGGACTCATCTCGAGAGTTTACAGCTTTAAGGAATATTACTGATGCCCAGTGCTATATGCCTGGAAATAAAAAAGTCTTTGGGGCAGAAACCCCCTATCCAGACATGTAACAAAAGACAGTTCTTGCTCCAATATCCTAGTTCTTCTCTCCAAGCCTACAGAGGGTCATAGCTGGTCTTTAAGGAGAGGAGGACCAAGACTCCCCCAGGACAGCTTGACCTTATCTTAATGCGTCGGGCAAAATGTGTTTTTGCAGGGGGCAGAGCAGGTGCAAGATGGGGGGAGCAGTAATGGTTGGAGGCTGGGAGGAGCAGGGTGTCTTCCAGAGAGGACAGCAATGATTTGGGGGATCCCGTATGGGTAGGAGGGTAGAGCCAGGACCCTTCTCTTGCAGGTGAGGAGGAGAACTTTTAACATCATCATAGCAAAATGCTAGCATTTTCCCAAAACTGTGGTCCAGGCACACTCTTGTGGTTAGAGAAAGCTAGTGCAGACTTGAACGAGGCCATTTCTGCACACAGCAGCCCTGAGGAACCATCACCCTGCCTGCTGGAGGCCCAGGCTGGCAACGGGCACTGAACCCACCCCACGAAGAAGGCACCAGCTAATACATCTCAGCCGCTGCATCCATAATGATCAAGGCTATTGCGGTAACCCCCAAAATGCTTTAAAAGCCTAGCATGCGTGCTTTTATCCAGCCTCGGGTGTGTGCCCTGAGGCGGTTAATAATTTAGCACTGCAGATATTAACGCTTCTGCAGGAATGAGCCTGGTCCTTGGAAAAGGGACACCCAGCTGCTGGACTGAGGGTGGGAGTTTGGGGTCCCCACTTAGTTAAGAAGACTGGGATTCACGTCACCCTGTGCAGGGCATCCTGGATGACTTAATTTATCCTGGGAACAGGCAGCTCTGCCTACTCATCCTCCCCAGGTCAGCAGCTTTGGATGCTCTCCATCTCATACCCCGCAGCCTTGGCAGTTGACCTGGCTGTGCTGAATATCCTCTGCTTCTGCTTTTTGTGGTTTTGCTGAAGGAGGCTGCTTCTTTACTGGCAGCTTGGGTGAAGCCCGTCATGCCTGCTAGTACCTGAGTGATGAAAAAGGTGTTGGCACTTGGCTGTGAAAATCAGAAAGTCTCAAAGTGGTGCTGAAAGTGGATTATTTTTTTCCCCTTTGCTTCATGCTTTGCTTTTTTTTCCCTTTGCTGTGAGGAGGACACATAGATCCCATCCAGGAGGCTCCACGATGCGCATTGTCTGAGGTCCTGGGGTCCATCAGAGACACACCATCAGTGACCACACTGAGTTCTCTGTAGTCTGAGCAAAACTTCATTTTTCCCTGCTTTCGGGAGTGCCTGGGGTCAGGAGGACTCCCCTTGGTTTGTTGCCTCCTTCTGACCCGCTTGCCACATCTCCCTGTCATTTGGAAAACACGATGGTGGTGGCCTTGCTGTACCAGTTATATGGGCTGTGCTTCTCATCCAGCCTCTCTTATTCCCAAAAACCTTCTTGGTATGGCTCTGATCTGTGGCTTTTCAGAGCAGCCTGTGTAAGAAGAGGGATCCCCGTGAGATCAGTGAGAAAAGCTGTCTCATGCTTCCAGTCTGAGCTATGTGTATACATAAAAGAGATGTATGAATGGGAAATAACTGGGACTTTAATTC
This sequence comes from Falco punctatus, assembly GCF_963210335.1. Lineage (NCBI taxonomy): Eukaryota > Metazoa > Chordata > Aves > Falconiformes > Falconidae > Falco > Falco punctatus. Next base: position 40,017,127 of record NC_137587.1, on the reverse strand, counting down.
ATCAATATTGCTGGTTGCTTCCTATTTGTATTTTGCAGGTAACCTTAGGTAACCCCTGAGGGTTTGGATGAGAGCTGCACTAACTCTTCCTCAGCGAATGGCCATTGTCACTGGCTGTGTAGTGCTGGGCATGGCTCTGTTGTGCTCTTAGCAGGGAGTTTACATCCTTCCTAAGCCCTTCCCTCTGATTCCCCACTCCCTCCTGGGTCTGGGCTGAGGACTTGTGTGCGTATCAGGACAGACTGTCCTGCCCTGGTGCCATACAGTTTCTGAGATGACTGACTCATGGAGATAAGAGAGTCACCGAGTCCCACTGCTCCTGGGAGATGCCATCAGAACTGGGCTGAGATGCAGCAGTGCCCAGAGCAGAGAGAAAATTTAGGATCCCTTAGCTCTGTCCCATTTCAGACCTGGTCATGGTGATTGCAGCTCAGGCTGCAGTCATCTCCCCCAACTCCTCACCCCTAGGGCTGACTCTGAATTACAAATGCCAGCACCAGTTGCCTGCTTGGAATACCTTCAAATATATTCTTCAACAGCAGGTTGTTCTCTGAGAGGCCCTGGGTTATTTCTCTGCATCACCGTGCTCCTGTTCTGCCCTGACACTGGAGAGATCATTTGAGAAAATGGCATTTAAAAATCACCCCCAAAATATAAACTACCCAAATCCAAACCATCCCTGAACTGTTTGTTGGGGCTGTATGATGGTGTTACAGAGAAGTACTTTGAACGACGGCTGGACTGGTGCCTTGCTGGAAAATCCCAGAGACCCCAGATCATAGAATCATGGAATGGTTTGGATTAGAAGGAACCTTAAAGACCATCCAGTTCCAACCCCCTGCCACGGGCAGGGACACCTCCCACCAGCCCAGGTTGCTCCCAGCCCCATCCAGCCTGGCCCTGAGCACTCCCAGGGATGGGGCATCCACAGCTGCTCCAGGCTGCCTGTGCCAGCGCCTCGCCGCCCTCACAGTAAAGAATTTCTTCCTACTGTCTAACCTAAATCTGCCCTCTTTTAGTTTAAAAATATTCCCCCTTGTCCTGCACTCCAGGCCCCTGTAAAAAGCCCCTCCCCAGCTTCCCTGTCGGCCCCTTTGGGTACTGGCAGGTGCTGTCAGGTCTCCCTGCAGCCTTCTCTTCTCCAGGCTGAACAGCCCCAACTCCCTCAGCCTGTCTCCACAGCAGAGGGGCTCCAGCCCTCTGAGCATCTCCGTGGCCTCCTCTGGACTCGCTCCAGCAGGTCCATGTCCTTCTTATGTTGGGACCCCAGAGCTGAATGCAGTACTCCAGGTGGGTTTCTAAACGTTATTTTTTTATTTTCTTGCTGATGGGAAACATGGCATATTTGAATTTTTGAGCCTGAATAGTTTTAATTCAGTTTTTTATTGTACAAGCTCAAGAGGAACATTTACTTTGTTTTCACTGATTAGTTATACAATTATTCCTTTCAGATACCACATGAACCATGAACCATAATATTGTATTCTTTGCTAATACATTTTGGCAGAGGTATTTACATGAAAACACAATACATAAATGTAATGAATTTTTCAAATGAACACATTGGTAATATAAAGTAATCATAGGGGTTTTTTTCCATACACCAAAAATTCATTAAACTTTTCTCAATTAGCAAACTGACTTTTCTAAATAAGCTGCTGATTGAGCAAGAGCTAGTCACGCAAACCAGCTGGATTTGATAACGTTGGATGGTGCGTGTCGCTGGGGAGCACACGAGAGAGAGATTATCTCTGCCGGCCGGAGGCAGGCATCTTCTGCTGGATCGAACACCAGTTGAAGGGGGTACTACTGCCAGCTGCCACCAGTGAGAAGTCTGCTAATACCTAAATAAGTTAGCTAATACCTAAATAAGAATAATCTTCTGTCTAGGAGGTGAAATGAAGTCCTGGGCTGTATCCAGCCTGTAGGCTTGTATCAGCACCCATGCTGTGGCCAGCCAGGTCAAGGAGAGGATGCAGTAGAGAATGAAGGAGGAGAAAACCTGGTTAGTTTTCAGCTGCATGGGGGGGCACATGTGGCTGCTCACATCCCTGCAGCTGCGCTGGGAAGAATGAGGCCCAGCCGCAAAGCAGACACATCTCATGTACTGCAAAATCTTTTTTCCTGGATTCAGAAGTCTGTAAAACTGTTAGATTTCTTTTTTTTCCTGGGTGTGAATGTGAAACACATGATCATCTGGCTCATCTCAGGTTTCCTAGGCTGGGTCTGGTAGAGCAACAGCAATTCTGTTCAACGATGGCATGAATTATTACAGATTGGGGAAATTAACTCATCCTCCTTCTGAAGTCATCACTGTGCTCCAGCTCTCATTCACTATTTATCTATTTATCTATTTATCTATTTATCTATTTATCTATTTATCTATCTATCTATTTATTTATTTATATATACTTTTATTTGGGTGATTTTTCTTTTTTCCATACTTGGACTCATTAAAATATTAACTGCACAAACCAGTGGATGATGCTGAAATCTTGGTCTCACTGAAGTTAGTGGGGAGCTTGCTACTGGCTTTGTTGGGGAGATTTGACTCTGGTGGAGTCTTTTCATATGAAGAGGAATGAATCTGTCAGGAGTGGAGTGTCTCAGCACAATGAACACCTCCCAGTGCCTTTTACATAGATCATACTGTTATATCATGTGCCTGACCTACTTTGCTTTAATAAGCTCATCTGTGTGCAGTGAAAGATAAGCAAAACCAGTCTTCCGACACTGAAAATCCATCCTGTATATTGATACACATGTGCTGCTGTTGGTAGGGGCTGATCCTGTGCTGATAAGGGCTGGTTTTCCCTCTCATGCTAGCAAAACTTCCACTGGCACCCTGTGAAGCTCATACTGGGAGCACTGGGCCCTGTTACAGCCGTGGGAAGGACAAGCAGTCAGCTTCGGGGCCTGGGCATGGACAGAGAGTGAGGAGTGGGATGAGTGGTGGGATAGAAGAAATATGGCAGGGTGGTCCCTTTGCTGGGGAACGCAAGGCTCTAAAGGGGGTGTGCAAAGACCGCAGGCTCTGCCTCCATCTCCTCCTGGATGGGCCATGTGCCTGTTTTTCTATGAAAACTTTGTTTTCAGGCTGAAGCTCGCCAGGGCCACTGTGGCTCCTGTTCTTGTGGGGCAACATAGGGTCTCGCTCCTGCAGGGCATCTGATTGCTTTGGTTTCCCACCACAGTAACACGGGGCTCCAGCCGAGCATGGGCAACCCTGTCTCCAGCATCTATGGCTCTGGATGGGCAGGATCTCCTATCCTACCTGAAGGTATGATGTTCCCTTTGGAAAACCCAGCCTTTCTTGGGAGAGCTTCCACCACAAACTGTGCTAAATATGTCAGGGTAGGTGTTACGGCTCTCATTGATAGAGGCGTCCCTGATACAACCCCTCCAAGTTCAAAGCATTCCAGCAGCGGAGCAAAGCTTGTTTTGCTCCCAAAATAGCTCCCACACACAACGTGGCAAATGGCAAAGCTCATTACCTGGGTCACATTCTGGGGCATAGCTGGCAAATGCCTCTGCTCGAGAAAATCTTGCCTGCTATGAAATGCCCTTGGCCAGCTCTAAACAGGCTTTTCCTGGGCTGGGAAGAGCTGGGAGCACAGATAGACCTGACTGAGTGTCGCAAAGGTGGGCAGGACCCTTGTAAGCATGAACACAGCATCAGGGTGCAAACGTCTTGTGGTTCCCTCCCTCTTTCTTTTGGTTTTCCTTTGCCAGTGGATCTGGGTCAATATTTTTTTCTTTACTTCTCTCTTTTTTATTATTTTATTTGTTCTCTTCTTTGCTTTTTTGAAAAGCAGAGGGAAGATGGAAAACCTAGTAGCATGAAGGGGAGAGATTTGCTTTTCATGTACTCCCTGTTTTGGAGACACAGGGATTTTATGGATCTTGCTTTGATTGCCTCAGGCTTGAGGATGAGAGGTGGTAAAAAGATCACCACTTCCCCCACTGAAAAACAGATAATGGTCGAGGTCTGCATTAGCTTCATTCAGGCTCTGATCCTGCACTGACTTACACCACTACTTCCCTCTATTTATTTTCACCACCTGAGGTGGTCATGGAGCAGCAGTATAACACAGTGGCTGCTATAACACAGTGTAACACTGTGGATCAGGACCTGGTCCTGGGTCTGTTGGACCCGCTGGATAAGCACCTGTCCATAAGCTGTTGCAGGAGGATGCTCCTCCAGCCTGGAGAGCTTCAGAGCTTGCACTGACTGCAGTGTTTTTAAAGGTCTGAGGCTGCTGCTGTGAAAACACCGGTCCATGAGTAATCACAAACAGCCTTCTGGAACCAGGGACAAGAAGAGCAGCACCTCCCAGATAGGAAAGACATGGAGACATAAATAAGATTGCTGACAGCCTCGGATGGAACTAGCCACTTGCAGGGTGTCACTCATGGGAAAGCTGCACCTTTCAGCAGCCTGGCAACAGCAGCTGCGACCTACAAGCTGCTTCTGTATCCTGACAGTCACATTTGGGAGAAAGGATCAGGTTTGTTCATGCCAAACCAGTTGAGGTCCCTGTTCAGCAAAATCCCAAGGCAGTAACTGAAAATTCAGCATGTCTTTATGTGCTTTGCCGAGTGGGGCTGGAGTATCCCCTCTCACTTACAGGCTCTGCTGAATCAAGACCCCGTTTTCTCGCCAAAACTATGGTGCATGGTGGCATCTGCACAAAGACAGCCTGGTCCAGCCTTGGTGTGAATGTGCTGAAGCAGCTCTGGAGATGAATTTAACCCTTTGTGTTTTACTGGTGTGATGAGGCATGCCAGAAACCGTGAGAATCCACAAAGGTTGAGCTTAGTGCTGGGAATAAGATACCGATGTATCTTCAGGGTCAGCAGTGCCTTTGTTTGCCATTACTGATGTTAATATTTGGTCCTGTGGGACATCTTGGGTTCATGTTCTTTCTAGTTAATAACAGCCTTTGTGTAGTCTTCCCTTTGCTGGGGGGAAAGGCTAATGCAATACTCACTGCGCTACAGCTGCTGGCTGGGAATTATCAATAGGTCATAAATAAATCTACCACCGCACAGGAAAGACAATGAGATTATACATCCTCCTACTACTGCCAATTACAGTAAGAGCAGCAATTATAAGGTAGCACTCCTACAGCTACCCTAGGGAGAAAATGAGAGGAAAATGTTCCATTAGCCTAATGAAGAGAGTGTGGTAGAGCTACAGTCAAATTTTCTCACTATTAGCCCTGACTGCGTGCCACTAACACACAAGGGAAGCAGGAGTCATAGGGTAACAATTAAAGTTTCTGACAATTAACCCCTACGATGTACATGCCTCTAATCTGATGAGAAAATTAAAAAGAGGCACAGTTACATTTTCTCACCATTAGTCCCCAGAAGGTACAATGTGGCATTTGCCGGTGACAATGAAGGTTTCTCACCACTGAGACCTGGGAAATGCCATGCGTGTTGCAGATTTGGTGTTAAATGCTCTTGGGAGCACTGGGGTGACAAGAAGGCATGTGGAGATGGCTTAAACCCCCTCTCTTTTAACACAGAGGAAAGAGTTACTAGTACATTTCCTCATTAGCCGGAGGAAAGGATGGATTTGCTGGGGGCAATTTTCTGGTGTCCAGTCCCTGCGATATCCTTGGAGGAGAAGAAAGAAGAAAGCTTTTGAATTAGCAATGGGAAATATAGGAAATACCTTGCTGGATTCATATTGGCTAGTAGTGCAAAAGGACAGCTTGAGCCCTGGCTTATAGGATCCACTGGCCCCTCCAAGAGCTGCTTCATTTCTTGGTGGGGTGGTTTGGTCAGTGCAGTTTAAGGACTGCAGTTCAATATTTACCAAGGTTTACTGCACTGTGCTGCCTGAAATAGTGCTGCTTCCATGGCTTTTTAAGTCAATGGAATCTGAAAACCTGCCTGTAGCAAGTATTAGGTATGCTGGTTTTTAATGGTGGCTGCTAAAGTATGTTGCAAAATCAGAAATCAATTTTCACATCAAAAATTCTGGACTAAACTTCAAAACCTACGCTAGTGTGGACCCAGGCCCTCTTTTCACGTTTTGCGTTTCTGCTGTTGCCTCTGTGACAAGTTAATATTAGCTTGAGGATCACAGTCAGGAGCCAGACTGGCATCTGGCTGAGGGATTTGGCCTGGGATGTGGATTGGCTTTATTTCCACACCCCATAAAATGTGAGAAGGGAAAAATCTGTTTTCGGACCTCACACAGGCTCGTGGTGCTAGAGTATCACAACGCTGCTCAGCCTGTAACATAATTATCCTCACAAAGCCCCTCTGTAGAGGATGCCGAGACCTTCCTGTGATCACCTACAGATCTATCCCTTCGGGGGACAACAGCCACCCCTGTCCCACAGTGGGACCCTGGGTATCTTTGGTCCGGAAGCCATGTCCTGGAGCAGGAGCAGATATTAGTCCAGGCTTAAGGCTGTGTTGATAGATCTATGGGGTCTTCTGCATGCAGCTTCCTCCTGTCCAGCCTGCGCAGGTGTATTTGCACTAAAAGTCTTGCCCCACATCTCAGGAAGGTTTGTGGCACTTGCCCAGCACAGGCTTTTGAGCTGGCCCTTGCTGAGGTCTGAGATAGTGCTCAGCTGGACATCCCATCTCTGCCATGGAAGGGGGTTGTAAGGGCAGGAAAACAAGCCCCTTTTGGTTGAGGTGGACATGGTTCCCAAGCACATCCCGGTCCCTGGACCTCCTGAGTCTGCTTGTGGGTCTTCCCATACCACGTGTGGGACCCTGGGCACAGGCAGGGGCTAATCGCCCTTTTGCTGCCAGTCCAAGCAGTGAGATTTGCAGTGCCAGACTATTCCTCAACCACCCTGAGATGGCTCCTGCCTTGTCATTTTGGGGAGCAGCCATGGATTAAGACATGCTAATTCCCTTGTACAGCTTTAGATCATCCTCCCTCAAGCTACATTGAACCACAGTTTTTCTAACTTGCTGTTCAGAAAAAGGGCAAGCACAGAGTTTTTGCAGCTTTGTCATCTCTCTTTGCCATGCCTACAAAGACAAAAAGACTCTCCATCTCTCTCTTTCCCTTTCTTTCCCGCTGTAAGCTCTCTGCCTTCCTAAATGTCCATCATTGCTACAGATTTACTGTATTTTCAGTAACACATTTCTGAGTCTAAAAGAGAACTTGGCATCCATTTATTTATGTGACATTGGGAATGAGAATCAGGATGGGACTTCCAAAGCCATCAGAGAGGTTTAGAAGCACAAAAGAATGATAGCTAAATCCTATGGCTGATTTCAAATACCCGATCAGAGAGTATGTCCACCCCCTGGATGACTTGCTACCAGAGTGAGAGCTGCCTCAGCACTGCTGCTCTTGAACCTCAGTTTTGATGGAAGATGAAATCCTGTAAAAGAGATGGGAGCCACATGCTCCCCAAATTTGGCCCAGTCTGGACGGTGAGGTTGACCATGCTAGCACAGCATGGCACAGTACAGAACATGGGGAAGTGTAGGTCCAACCTGTGAAATCAGGTGGGCTTGGCCAAACTGAGAGCTCTCCTGGCTCCATGGGTGATGGTGGTGCCCTTCACCTGCTCCTCAGGGTTAATTTTTTGAATCTGGTTATTTTAGAGAAGGCTCTTTTGCTTAACTCCTAGTACTATGGAGCAGAGGGATGAATTAACAGCAGCTGGAGACGTACTAAAATGGAAAAATCTCAAAAATCCAACCAAATATCCCATTCACTGACAAGGTAAATCATAACAGGATGGGAAGGTGGAGCAGGAGGGAGCTGGAGGAGGAACATGATGGCTATGAGGCCACATTGATCTCCTCCAGATAATCCTTTTCTCACTTTCCATGAGTTAGGGGTAGTGAGGCTGAAAACTTTATTGCTTTGAGTGATTTGTGTAGTAATTTCAGAGCTGACAAGCACTACATGGCAAATCTGAATTCCACTTTTAGCCCCGTTAAGAGATAAGGAATAGTGATTATTATAATTACGATGTGGTTACTTTATTGGTTAAATTAACATTTTGTTGTTGGGGTTGCTGTGCAATATACAATATTATTTTACCTACTGTGCCTTCAAAGTCATCTTGTCACAGCAACAGCATGGCAGCATGGAAAAAGCCTTTTAACAAGTAGGTAAATACATGCCTTTGGGGAAGTCAGAGTGATAATTATGTCAGCTTCAATACATTTGAGAGGGAAAAAAAGGCTAAAAATAAGTTGAAACAAAAATGATAGAAAATATTGAATGCTTTAAATAAAGCCACTGGAATTAAAAAGGTGCAAAGAATTTAATACAGTGACCTTACTCTTTGGACCAGGTGTCAGTAGTCTGACTAGTCACACTGCTAGGGTTGCTTTAGGGCTTACAAGGGTGTGTAAAAGGATCCTACACCCCTTCTCTGGGGATAAATAAAGATTTGTTGCTAATCCCATCTAAAATAGGTGGAACAGTTCCTTCCGTACATGATCATGCTTTTGCAGAAGAAAACCAGTGGACACCTTTCCTCTCCATCCTTCCTTAGTGCATGATGATGCTCCAAGTTGTGCTGAAGAATACAGTTCAGCTGGGCATGGACAGGAGCACCTGCAGATTATTGCTTGAGCAAGTTGTTTAGGTTGTGCTTTTAAGAAACTTGCTGGCAGTATTGTGCAAGACAAAGCAAAGGCGGTCCTTGCTTTGGGGGTGCACCATCTCCCAGACGCAGGAGGGGAAGAGCGAACATGGAGGGGCAGTGACAAAGGATGTTTTATGCCAGTTTTGGGCCATTGGAAGGAAAACAAAGCAATGCCCCATTGTAGGCACCCAAGTCAGGCAGCAGAAGCTTTACTGGCCAGAGTGCTCTCATTGCAATTCAGTCTGGTGCAGCTTTGGAGATCAGGATGGATGTTGGCCATCATCCAAGATCTTAGGGCTGGCTGAGCATGGCATCAAACCTCCAGTGTAGGTTGGAGTTGTTATGGCTTGTTCTAGCCTTTGCAGTGTAGGAAGAGCCAGAGTGAACCAGCATGTGTTTGGTGCAAGATGCACCTTGCTGGGTTGCTTTGGGACTTACTTTCCTACTGCTTCTGGAGTGTGGGTCGGAAGATGTTGTGGCCCATGAAGTGCCTTCACTTTGGGATTTAAAGGCAAAACATCATCTCCAAAATGCTCTTGCCCTTCATGACGCTGTTGCCACAGCCCCTGCCTAGTGCCATGACTGCACTCCAAGGCAGACTGGACAAGTGTGGCTTCTACTGTTGGGGAAGAAGAGTGGTGGATGCTCACAGCTTTCGAGAGAAAGGCAGTGTCTGGGCATGCAGGCCACCACCAGCCTCACTGGCCCAGAGCACCCAACACACAAATCCTGCCCCTGGAGTCTGTGCTGAGCGCTGGGGCCAGCACTCTCCTGACCCAAGGATCAAGCACTGGCTGCTGCCCTCTCTTTTGCCTTTCCTTCCACTGATGTCAAGGAGAAGAGAAGGAAACCACAGAAAAATTGAAAAAAACCTTCCCATGAACAAGTGCTCCCTTGGCTCTTGTCTGTGGGCCAGCAGGCAGGAGAGAGTAAAAGGATTTGGGGCTTAACTTTCCCAAATAAATGACAAGGACAGAGCTGGATTTGAGGTCATTACTGCAAAAAACATCCACACCAGACCTGCTCTCTGCTATGTGCCCTGTCACACAAGTGCTGAGGAGGAGGGTGGCAGTGGATATTGTTCCTCTGTAGCAGCAAGCCCCAAGCTTTTTAGGTCAGACCCCCACAGACAGTGCCCCCCACCTGGACATCCGAGGTCAGAGCCCCCCCCAGAAGCACAAGTGCTGGTGTATTACCGGCGTCGGAGCCAGCACTGCCACGAAAGAGAGGAACTTACAGCTTAATCGCTGTAATTGTTCTTCCAGTTGAAACTGTTCACTTGGGCTTTAACTGGGCATGTTTCCCTTTTCTTTCCCCCAACATTTTATTCTACAGATGCACTGGTGCTTTATTATCTGTACAATAAAATCCAGGACGTAAGTCAGAAGAAGGATGTTTCATGATGTGCATATGATTTGTTACTCGTCTCCGCTCCCCCAGCTCAGCTTCCCCTCCTTCTCCACTGCTTATTTAAAGTCAAAAAGTTCAGTGGAGATTGCAGCTATGAACATGCAATTATTCTTTTTACAAGCTAACGAATATCCCATGCATAGGTGATCACTATATTCAATTACACAACTGCTTAAACAATACCCACACACTAGTTTGCATCTGTATAAAGCTTTGATTGGACACTTTGAACAGATTGTTTGCTGTGTACCCTGGTCTCCATGAAGGAAAGCAGCAGGACTTTTGCATAAAGCACATGTCAAGTCAGCCATATGCATAAAATGACATTATTTTTCAAGATAACTTAATCTGGAATCAGGAAAAAAAAATCCCCTGTACTGTGCTTTTTCCCATAAAGAAGGAGTCCTGGGGAATGCAAGCTTTCTCCCGAGTGTAATCTTCAAAACCTGAATTTCTTTTCATTAGACTGGGAGTGGGAAATATGATTATTATTTTTTTCCCTACAATAAAATGCTTGTTTCCGCTAGTCTTCCCTCAGAATGGCGCAGTCCATCCAGAGCAGTTGAAGACGAGACTAATCTACCTCCAACACTTCAATAAATAAAATGTAAATGTTTGTCATAATAATGCCTCCATTGTCAGCACCAGCCCAGGATTTTTCAACCTCTGACTCCCTGCAATGACCGGCTGAGTAGCAACAGCCAAGTGCTGAAAGAATTTTTCAACAGCAATTTGCTTGTTCCAATTTGCTTTTCAGGGCTGCTGATCAGGATTGCTGGCCAGCCTGTAAAAGGATCTCGTCCTATTAATTTGGCCCAGCTTCTCCTCTTGTTCTCGTCATATTTAGTTTCTCCGGTAGTTCCAGTGAGTAAGTTAATTGAATTAGAAGTGCCACCAGGAGGCTGCCTGCGGATCTACGGTTTCATGTAGGAAAGCATCTCCCTTCAGCCACAGAAACAGATATGTGCACCTGTTGAGAAGGTGAAGAAATATCTAGAGATGACTTATTCCCATAGTGATAGCCTCCGATTCTCTTCTCAAATTGGTCGGACAATAAAACTCCCTTCATCTGGCACCAGTTATCCTCCAGCCTGCTCCTTGAACAAACACAAATGAGATTGAGAAGCATAATCGATGCAGCAGAGCAAGGACTGGGAGTGCAGCAATTTGAAAAGTGATTTTGTAGGAATAGATTGATGTCATTTCGTGCTGCTTGTTCTTTCTGGGGCTAGAGGCCACATGTGTCTGTTTTAGCAGGGTGAAGCATTATTTTTCTAATTGTGTAATCTGCAATCTCAGCTCACCCACTGGTATCAATAAATGCGATGATACCGACTGGAGTCTGACCTTGTATCTTACTGGCTTTCAGTTAAGCACAGGGTCAAATATGGACATGCTTCTTCTGCCAGTAAGTAGATAAATGGAAACAAAAATCATAGTTCATGCTTACTATTGCATTTTTAATGAGGTTTAGGGGTGATAGACACATAATACTGCATTCCTGAATCTTACAGATGTGGCATCTGAAAACTGGAAGAAACCTCGGAGAAGTCCTGCAAGTGGCAAAGTGATTTCATAGCAATTTGCGAGTAGAATCCTGAGTCCATTTTAAAGCTTTGCACAGCTTATCATAGTAATCGGAGGTTTTCCTAGCACGATGTACCTCTGCTGAGCTGGACCATCGCAGGGAGCTACTGTGGCCTGAGCTGAAGACAGGACTGCTCTGGGCCTGGAGGGGATGGGAGCTGCTGTGGCGTTAACCCTCAGTATTTTCAAAGACCAAACTTTGGTAATAAAGTCACAACCAGTGCCCACTCCATCCCCCAAATCAAGCTACCCCTAATCATACTCTGAGGAAACATCTACCTAGAGGAGCAATAAATGAAAGAATGAAATAAAAAAGTGAATACCAGGTTGGCTGAATCCAAGGTAGCAGAGCAAAGGAGTTTGCAATGCTCTGCGCGATATATGGGTGCAGCAAACCAGTTGCACCAGTGAACCAGTGACCTGCCGGATAGCCCGTGCAACATATAAATGCAACATAAATAAATGACAGCTAAGAAGCCAGCCCTCCTGCCAGGCTGGATTTGCAGCTGGGGAGCTGGTTTTGTGCCACCACCGGGGGGCAGAAAAGGCCTGTGAAGAGCATCAGCCTTTCCCATGAAAACTGGCATTGCTGAAGCCAAGTTCTTCCTTTATTAATAGATCCCTGCCCTTTATTGAAATGAGCAGGTTGACCTATTGTATGTTACATTTGAGACAGAGCTCTGTGCAGTGTTTTAAGGTATTTGTCCTCCAGAAACGCTGCTGAGGGCTGAAAAGAGAAATTATCCTCTCTCTAGGCATGTTGGAGATGCCTTTAATAACCCCGTTTCTTAAGAAATTAAGCAACAGATTACCATGATTAATTAGGAAATAGCTTTTAATTTAATCAGAATACAGTATCATTCTATGCTATGTATTTGATGACAGTTTGTTGTTGCTCTATTTGGGAAAAACAACCAATGGAACTGGTAAGTGACGTTCAGATATTTTGGCTTAAGATATTTCCCGTCTTATTTATACTATATACTTATATACGTATATATTGTATATACTTGAACACAGACTCACACAACCATTGCAAAGAAAGGACTCCCCCTTCACATTTTTCTTTTTGCTTAAAACACGAGTGATGCAGTTGAGGCATTTTCTATATATCATATAAATAAACCCCATCTTCCCAGGGCTTCTAAAAATAATCTAATCTAGTCATTAGCTAAATCCAGTCATCAGTTATCTATCACCAATGAGGCAGTACAGAGATCAGCATGGGGCTCGCAGGTCTTTGCTTTGATTGCTTGTGGTCACCGTGTTGTATTTGCTATGCTATAACATTAGGCAGACAAGTTTGGCCTTATTTTCAAAGCTTAATTTCTCTCCCTCACTGGCTCGTTATAGAGCTCATATAGTCAATATAGTAAATGTAGAAAATATTTTACAATCCTCCTTTTTTATTTTTACCGAATCATAAGTACATGTAACATATTTACCAGAAGGACCCTAAAGCTTTACAGACTATCACGTTAGTCCAGATTTTGGCATTTCTTAAAAGGGATTTCTTTCTTAAACCCACTCCACTGTAATGGCTCTTAAGAAGCTGTTACTGTCTTGAGTGCAAATCCTTCTTAGTTTGTGTATTATTGACCTGATCAAGTGTGATGGGGGCCTTCGATGAGCCTTTGGGGGGATTTTGCGGCTGTTACAGGCAAGGAGTCCTGCAAGGAAACGCTTGGGAAATTTTCACTGGAAATGGAAGTAAACGAGGAGGGGATGTAACCAGGGTGGGGGGACCCCAGTGCAGGTTACAGCCACTTCAGGTCAAAGTACTCACCCTGCAAAGCAGCTTTTAAAAACTCAAAAGTATTTAACATCAGGGAATAAAAAATCCAACAACATATCTGAAGGATAGCTTAAAGATTGCCTGTGGAACATAGAAATGCCCAAATACAGCCCTGATTCTGCAAAGGCATAAGTATACTGTTTCGCTTTAGAAGGTTGATTTATACAGATTCTATGGACAAGGAATTTGTTTAAGTTACTGCCTAATATCTCAGGATGGGTAAAGTCCTAGAAGTGGAATATTATTTTTTTTCCCTCTCTCAGGCATATTTACATACAAAGAACCCCCCTAAAATCAGAGAGTTTGAAGTGAAAATCCTGGCAGCCACTTTAACAAAAAAAAACCCAAATAAACACCCCCCCCCCCCCCAAAAAAAAAAAATCCCGCAAATTATATTGTTCCACCTTTCCACTTGCAATAAGCCCTGGATCAGGACCATGCTCCTGTGGTGCTGTCTGGGTTGCTGCACCGTTTTTGCAGTTTACACTTCTACAAAATGATGTCATAATTCAGCAAAAAGACAACATATTGGTGAATGAACAAGCAAAGGAAAAAAAATACATCATTTCAGATGTCAGACAGCCACAGATCCGTTGCCTGATTTTTTTTATTTTAGGGAATGACTTCTGTAATCTGTTGTGATGTATTTTCCTTCATGAACAGGTTTTGGCACAAAAATAGTGCACCATGCCTGTACTCACTGGAGAATTAGAAAAAGGATTCTTCAGCAAAAAGCAAGGTGAATCCTAAGGAATAATATTAAACAGATCAAAACTGGAAAATGTCGTGCCTTATCGGCTTTTTCAAAAGCAAAGATCTTTTACACGTGCCACGTGCTAATCTGAAATAAAGAGGCAGCTTTGTGAGAGCGAGGGAAAACCTGGCTGCAAAACAGGGTTTGGGGGTAGGTCATAGCAAAAATCACAGTTAGTGGGAATATCTTGGGTTTGAAGACGATGTCTCAGCCGTTTGTCCCCTTCTGTCAGGACCAAACACCATTTGGTATTCAATTGACTTTCTAACTTAGGAGACAGGACTTTCCATCTTCAAATACTGAAAATAGATTGCATTCTTGGCCCTTCGCTTTGAACGGTTGGGGAGAATAAACGCACACCCTGGTCGTGTTCTAGTGATCTCCCTAATCTCGGTTGCACTTTGTCAGGACGAGGTAACTGGTAGTTAAGTGAAATACCTTAGATCAAAGGGGGATTAATCGCCAACTGAATCCTTGCTGAATAAACCTGTCATTCAAGAAAATTATTTCCACTGAACTTAGCAGAGGATTGAAGGTATTTGCATAACAGGGACCAACGTACTTCAGCCAGGTTAAAAGGTTCAGAATTCAGGCAGTGTTTAGCTTTTTGGCTCCTTTTCCTTTCAGCGGCCCTGTACAATGGTTTTTAATCTGATAATACAGCTAACTATCTAAATGATGTCAGAACAGGAAAGTATTGCAAAGTTTGGCTGAGGGATGGATCAATTTCACTTTCAGTAACTCCTAAATCTGATTTGTTGGAATTTAAGATGTAATCCTTAAAAAAAAGTCCCTTTAAACCGGAGGGCTGTTTATTAACATCCTTTTTTTATTTGACCTTTGTCTTAGAAACACTGGGTCTTGCCTGTCGCCTTACCCGGGGCTTTTTGGGATCATTTCATACAGGTTTATACCAGCAGCTGCAAGTGATGCCCGCAGGATCGGTGTGCCCACCGCACGTGTGGATCTGTGCAAACACATGCACACAAATGGATTTTCTGGCTTTTTTTTTTTTTTTTTCTTTTTAAGCCTGTCTTTCGGAGGTCACGCTGAATTCGAAGTGAGACGGAGCTAATTAAATAACGGGACCCAACAGGCTGCCATCATTTTCTAGGATCAGCCCTCAGAAGAGATTTAAGCACCGCAGCCTTGTTCAGGGTTCGTTGTGCAGTTGTGGCAATGATTTTAAACCATATTCCTGGTTTATGGCAGTTGCTTTGAGTTTTCATGGAGAATTCATTTCTCGAAGAGCGAAGGGCTCTTCCAGGGCTGGAAGGCAATGGCTTTTTCATCTGCTCTATAAAATTTGGGAAAAATAGTTTACAAATGTAGATTTCTGGAAAATGCTTCATGCCACCTTCCTTCCCAGCCATCCTGGGGTTCATTTGCAAGTGCTTCCACCTCTCCTACCTGTCGGGTATATGGAAGAATGTCAAGCTACATGGTGGACGTCAGATTTCGTAATCAGATTTTGACAATAAATGGAATTTAGCCACTTCTGCATCTAGCCTGCGCCTGACACCATCCATTCTTTTGGTGGGTGCAGTTCATATTCATCACAAACTCAAAGCATCTTTCAAGTTAAAAAAATTGCAAAGAATGGTTATCAAAGAAAATGAATAAAATCCATATTGAGATAATTTTTTAGAAAATGATTGAAGTTTTAACCCAAGAAAGGACTCTTAGAGTTTCTTATAGCTTAGAATAAGAACATGTCAATCACGATTAAGCTTCTGGAATTGGAATCCCTTTGAAATGCAGCTGTTTCTTCTTTAATTGTGGCAGCGGACTCAAAAGAAAAGAAAGGTCCAGCCTTAAAGATGAGTAAGGAATACAAAATAGCTCAGGATTAGTTGTGGAGTTCAAAGGTCGCTAATTACACTAAGGAGTTCCCAGACGCAGGGAAAACATTAAACGGGTCACCTACCAAACGGGAAACAGATTTGACTTAAAAAAAAAAAAAAAAGGAAAAAAAGAGATCTTGAAGAGATAGTTTTCTAGAGAAAATGAAAAGCAACCAGCTGATCTCATTGGGAAGAAAATGGTGGGAAGAAAATGGGTTGGATTTAGTTCTTTGCTGTTATGTGTCACTACATATGGCATCAGGCTTTCAAAATATTATCTAGAGCTCGGCCAGATTTCTCAGAGGCTTCGTGAAAGCAAGAAGGGGAAAAGGGATCAGCCTTTTTGTAGTTGCATTCCAGGTTGTGAGTCCTTGAAAAAAAACTCCATGAGGGTTCACACCTCTCAATCAGTATTTGGTATGATTTGTTGAGGATGAGCCATCTAGGTGAGCAGGCACATCTTGGATGGGAAGCCTCCTGGGAGAGCCCTACAGCCCCTTTGCGGGCAGTGAGGTTTGGTTCGGGGTGCAGTGGGCCCTCCCTTCCTCTGGGAGAAGCACAGCTCCTATGTTTTCCAGCTCCTCTCTGGCCCTGTTGATGTGGGATAGACTGGTGGGACTGCTGTCCTTCCAGACATCCTGCACATGCAGCAGCTCCTTAAGGACCAATACTAAAGTTCCAAGGATGCTGGTTTCTTCTGAGAGCCTCTTGGGAACACACTGGTAGTTGTCCTGTCTCCTGGAAGGCAATGAACTTGTGGTCCTTTGGATCTGGGTCTCGGTGGAGAGAGGCAGTTACTTTATTGCCAGTCTGCTCACAGAAGAAGATTCATGGTTTTAGGAGAACGGAGCCTTTTTTCTCTCAGATCCTGCTCCCCTGCATGAATCACGATCTTATTCCTGCAAAAATCTGTAGATTGGCACATCTTATGGCAACATGAGATTTGTGGAAATAAGAAAGAAAAATTCCAGATAATCAAGGAGATGCACCTATCCAGGTGGCCTGTGCTGAGCCCATACAGGGTCCCAAGGGTTTTTTAGCATTGTTGTCGACAGGGGAGTCAGACTGAGAGTTAAAACTATTCCCTGTTCCCTGCACCTGAATAACTTGGGTGTGTTGGTGGGTGTATTGGGTTTGCATGGCAAGGTTTTGGTAGTGGGGGGCTACAGGGGTGGCTTCTGTGAGCAGCTGCCAGAAGCTTCCCCAATGCTAGATAGAGCCCGCCAGCGGCTTCCAGATGGACCCACTGCTGGCCAACGCCAAGCCCATCAGTGATGGTGGCAGCGCCTCTGGGATAACATGTTTAAGAAGGTGAAAAAGTTGCTGCACTACAGCGATTGCTGTTGGAGAGATGAGCAAGAATATGTAAGAGCAACAATATGGTGGTGAAGCCCATGGTGAGGCAGGCTGTGCCCCTTAGCTCGGGCCGGACCACGGTGGAGCAGGTCCTCACCTGCAGCCCATGGAGGTTAACGGTGGAGATCCCCCCTTGCAGCCTAGGAAGGTCCACAGGGGACCAGACACCCACCTGCAGCTCGGGGAGGTTAATGGTGGAGGAGATCCCCACCTGCAGCCTGGGCAGGTCCATGGGGGAGCAGACCCCCACCTGCAGCCCGGAGAGGTTAATGGTGGAGGAGATCCCCACCTGCAGCCTGAGGAGGTCCATGGGGGAGCAGATTCCCCCCTGAAGCCTGTGGGAAGGGCTCCCGTGGGAGAAGCTCGTGGAGGCCTGTCTCCTGTGGGGGAGGGTGCCAGGCTGGAGCAGGGCAGGGTGCGAGGGGGAAGGAGCAGAGCGACAGCGACAGCGTGAGATGAGCTGCCCCAGGTCCTGCACCACTCGGAGACAGACCCCGGGCGTGGGACTGACCCCAGGAAGCAGGGAGAGGCAGGGGCAAGGTGTCTTAAGATTTAGTTTTTATTCTTATTATCCTACTCTGGTTTGGTAGGAAACCAAACTGGTTTCCCCAAGTGGCGTCTGTTTTGCCCATGATGGTAACTGGTGAGCAATCTCTCCCTGCTCTTATCTCCACCCATGAGCCTTTAGTTATATTTTCTCTCTGGGAGGGGAGTGATAGAGTGGCTGGGGTGGGCACCCAGCACCCAGCCAGGGTCAGCCCACCACACATTGCATGAAGGGAACAGAGTTTAGGAACAACTCCCAGGTGTGCTTCTGGGATTCCCACTGGCAGCCATATGGTGCTATAGCAGCTCCTCCAAGGAAGCTTGCGCTTCCCAAACTGGGATCCACAAAACTCTCATCTAACGGCTCCTTCGGGTTTGAGGCCTGCAGGCGTTCCCTGCTATGGTGCGCTCAGGATGGACACTGCTTCAGATGGGTTTGGTTGTCACCACCCTAAAAGATGCTGTTGGTAATACCTTGTATTTTGTCCATGCTCACTGTTCAGTAAATTCTTGCTGCAGATACAACGTGGTGCAGGTTCAGATCCCAGTCTGAGGACTGAGCCAACAGATGATGGGACAGCAGAAGGCAATGTGGGAGATGGTGACAGCAAAATAAAGCCAGCAGAACTCCAGCCATGGGAAAGAGGGGGAATAGGACCGAATTTCAGTATATTCAGAAAGTTGGAGCCTATGGGCAATAAGTCAAAGAAACAAGGCTGCCCAGACGAGCAGGTGTTTTCTAAAGCGTTACCATCCTCTAAAGGATGAGAACAAGGTGGTGGTGAAGGATACAGCAAAAGTAATGAAGGACAAACATGGACTTACTCACAAGCTCTGCTATAACTTAAAACTCAGCAGGGCTTCTACAAATAGGACCAAGTGCAGCAAATTTCTACGATAGCTTCAGTAGAGAACAACTGCCACTGAATGTTTAATGCCCTGTTGTTCCAGTGTTTGCTTCTTAACAAATGGCCAAAGTAGTTAAGACTGGTAAAAATAGGATAAAAATTCAGAGGAGGGAAGGGCTGAATTATGTAGAAAAAGCAGCTGCTTACAAATTATCTGAAGTAACAGGTTTACCCCAAAGTACTTGAGGAACTGAAATATACCATCTTGGAGCTGTCACCTTTGGACCCTGGCAGGAGGAAAGGGCTTCCCGAAAACTAGAGAAGCACCACATTACTGAGTAGTGGTAAGTAACAGGCAGCAGATGAGACAACACCGAACCATGTTAGGTGGACTAATTCCCTTCTATGGTGAGAGGAACAGGCCTTGTGAATTTGGAGGGCGGGCGACATTTGTCTCACACACGGACACTGGTGATGCTTTTGACTCTGTCTCCCAATATGACTAGCAAGCTCAGGAGGTAAGTTAGGGTGACCATGGTGGGAAGGTGTTCCTGGGGTCCTGAGCAGCTGTTCTCCAGCAGTAGTTACCAGCCAAGGAAAGGTGGGCTTCCTGGTCCTGTCTTACTCCTGGTACAATTCAGGATTTGGAGTGGGAGGAATGCACTTAAGACACCTGAAGAGAGATCTCTCCTCACCATGGCACCTTGGTATAAGCCTTTGGACACAACACTTGGAGAGAGGCAGGCTATGCTGGAGGTTGCAAGGCGGTAGGGGTGAAGAATACGGGAGATTTTGCTGAGAAGCTCAGGAGTTCTAAGAAGCTTCAGGGTCTGGACATTCTCCAAGAAATGGGGATATGTGGGTTGGTGAGAATCACACCAGTGCCAGCTACTCCCGCATTTTTGCTCCTTGTGCATTTGGTGATTGCACTGGTCCTTCCGGCCACCTAAGCTACACATTAGGTCTCTGACACTCCATGGTTTGCTTTTCCTCTCACCCTGTATCGACGGCATCTGTTCTCAGATCCATACCTTTGCACCTGCTTGTGCTGGAACATCTACTTTTTTTTTCTCCCCAAGACATTCAAACCATCAGAGTTTGAATGAAGGCTTCAGCACCCCCAGTAACTGCTGCTTCTCAGCCATCGCACCCTCTGTGAACTTCATCAATGCAAATTCCTCATTTCCTTCCACACCTTCCACAAAGTGTTAAATAACACAGTTGGGCTCCAAAACACATTTGGTGATCGTTCCCCATTGCCACTGCATTTGGAAAGGTCAGCCAGTTTCTACTGTTTAGTGGGGATTTTGCATTACTTTAATTTTTTAGAGGTCTGTTACATCAATTCTCTTTGCCAACGAAATGTGTAGACTCATCTAAAAAGTTTGACAGTGTATATTTGCTTTAAATTCATGTTAATTGGCATTAACCCAAAATTTTAATGAAATGAAACAAATTCATTTTATTAATGAAGTGAGTTCTATATCAACTTCTTGCTTATTTATACCCATTATTTTGTTTGGGAAAATGTCAGGTTGACAACCCAATATTTACTTAGGTCCTTATGTTTATTCTTTTCAATTATTTGCATGTTAGTTTTCTTCTAGCCCTCTGAAATGCAATACTAAGACTGCAGAATGCTTTGGCCTCCTCTTGTGAAAGTCTTTCTGCAAAGTTATCTGCTACATTTTCATACAGTCTATACCCGTGACAAAATTATAAGCATTTCAAGTAGCAAGCACTTCTCATAGAAGAAAGAACACTCTGTACCAGAAGAGAATTCTTGCCTTTTCCCTTTAATACTTCCTTTAATTTAAAAAACTTGGGGTTTTTTTAAAGAGCTAAAAGAATACCACTGACACAGGGCTTAATCACCTCTAGAGCCTACCAGAACTACTGTTAGATACCATCTCTGCCGTGGAGTGTCCAGGCTCACATTAGCTCTCAATCATGTCTTCCTGATTTAGTTTTCAAAGTGTTTTTTCTCCCTCTTAAAACAGGAAAAATGGTCAAAGCAGGCAGAGAAGCAGTGAAATTGTCTGGGGAACTACCAGGGAACACACAGAGATGCACAGGAAAGTTTGGTCATTTATAACTCCTTGAACTCTGGCTTCCAGTGTCATCTCCCCAGTCTCCCCGGTGTTCCCATTTGCTGCCCAGCCCTGGAGGCACCTGAAGCCACACATCACTCGTTTCTCTCCCTGCCTTGTGTTCAGTCTGTCATGCCCAAAGGTACCTCAGCTGTGATAGGCCTGAGCTGCTAGCCATCTAGTTTGCCAAGTTTACTACTAAGCTTACTTTACTAGTTTACTGGCTTACTAAGATTTTTGAAGCACCCATGAGAATGTGCCCTTCCCCTTCTGCAAAGCAAAGCGTAGCCCATCAGGCCAGGAGAAAGGCTTCATCTGACTTTTTCTCCACCAGCAGGGAGGTCTCACAGTTGTTGCACAAGACTGTTGGATTAGGCATGTGCCAATTTAACCTGATCTAGTTTGCTGTCTGATCCGTTCGTGGGTGCTTTCTGAAGAACAAGGCATGCTGTATAGTC
The DNA here is from genome assembly GCF_963210335.1 of Falco punctatus. Lineage (NCBI taxonomy): Eukaryota > Metazoa > Chordata > Aves > Falconiformes > Falconidae > Falco > Falco punctatus. Next base: position 39,995,848 of record NC_137587.1, on the reverse strand, counting down.
AAGCCTGCCAGAGAGACCTCAGCCAAACTTCTAAAAAAAAGCAGAGAGCACCTCCTTTCCCCACTTCCTTACTACAGAGCTGTCCCTCAGCAGGGGCACAGCAATGACGCGGGAGCATGCTAGAGTTATAATCCAGAGGTTTAGGAGCAAACCCTTATAATAAAACAGGTGATGGCTTGCATGAAGTTGTAGAAGACTGCTCAGGGGTAGAAAAGAAACACCACTCACTCCCTTCCTCCACCCAAACCTACAGCGGTATGCATGCACGAAGTAATCTAAAGCAGGAGCCCTCCATTCCTGAGTACTGCAGCTCTCCTAACCTTGACAGGGTTGGAGACACAGAATCATAGAATCGCTGAAGTTGAAAAAGACCTTTAAGGTCATGAAGTCCAACCGCTAACCCAGCACTGCCAAGCCCACCGCTAAACCCTGTCCCCAAGGGCAACATCCACATGGCTTTTAAATACCTCCAGGGATGGTGCCTCAACCGCCTCCCTGGGCAGCCTGTGCCAGTGCTTAACAACCAGCCCTTTTGGTGAATAAATTTTTCCTCATATCCAACCTAAACCTCCCCTGGTGCAACTTGAGGCCATTTGCTCTCATCCTATTGCTTGTTACTTGGGAGAAGAGACTGACACCCACCAACTCACTACAACCTCCTTTCAGGTAGTTGCAGGGAGTGGTAGGGTCTCCTCTGAGCCTCCTTTTTTCCAGACTAGAGGGAAACAACAAGGAACATGATGTGGGAAGGACCTCCTGCTATTAAGTGCAAGGTGTCTCCTCGTCTAATTCACTGTGAATTTTGAGTTCCATTGCTAGATACCATTTATTGGGGAGTACTTGTTGAACACCTGTGAACAAGAAAAGCTAGCCTCCACAGTGCCGCTGTGAATAGACAGCTCCCATATTTCTCACAGGAAGGTGGGACACAAACACCAGCACACCAAAATCCTGTGGTGGGTGCCTGGTGTACAGAACATGATATAAACCCTTCCAACAGAGAGACTCTCTCCACTCACACTATGGTGTCCAGGCATGTGGACGTCTGTAACAGGTAGAGGCTGGATTCTGGGTAAAATTGTTAATTCACCTTTTGCCTGCTAATTACAATGGACAAACCACTTGCGTGGAATGATTCTTAGGATAGCTCTGTTTTATAAGTTTGCATTACAGCTTCAGCTGAACGGCATGTTTCACATGAATTAATCCACCCTTTAGAACATTTAACCAACCAATTAGATTACTATCTCAATCTAAGCATTTTTTAAATTATAGCTTAAAACTTTTCTCCTTACATAATCACTAATCTTATTTATCACACAGCGTACAGTTAAACAAGAGGTACGGCAGGAGCAGCCGGCATGCTCCGTTATTAGATGGCATTCTTCTCTTCTTTTGTGCTGCTCTCCAGGTTCTCTCAGTTTTTCACCTGTCTTTCAGAATTTGCACATTTCCTGATAACTCTCTTAAAGTCCATTTCCTGTGTTCCTGCAGATACCAATTTTCTTCTCAAAATTAGAGGTCTGCCTCTATAAACTGAGTCCTTTCCTCCTCTGCCTATTTTTCCAGGGAAAACAGCTCAGTGATGTTTTTTGGAACCTCCAGCAAACTTAGCTGGTTCTGCCTGCTCAAAGCTAGCCTTTTGATTTGAAAAACCAGGTTCACACCTCTGGATCCTAATGCTGGCTTTCAGAGCAATGCAGTTCACAGGCATGTGTGAAAGGGAACTCACCACTTCTGCTGACAGAGGCCATACAAGACTCCTGCATCATCTTTGTTTTTACAAGTGCCGCTCATGCCATTCTCCCTCTCTTAAAATTCTTGTAAATTATTGACTTGTATGTATTTTGTAGGCATCTCGTGAAAATAACAGAACTCTTGCTTTTAACTGTCCTGTAAATCTAGGGTCTAAATCAGATCCTTGTGACTCCAGGACTGGAATAAGACACTGAAAGCTTTCCCACTCCATGAGCTTTATGGCTTATAAAACCAGTGAAGTAACTGGTAGTCCTCCTGGAAGACATGTCCAATCATGCCAGTCTGTATCTGTGTCACTATTACTTACTTTGTACCAGTTAATGTTAGAAGGGAAAGTAAAAATGGCCACAGCAAGTACATTTCAAATTGTCTTCTGTAAGCAAAATCAGGACTAAACAATTTTAAACCAACTATGTTATTAAGAGAAATTACCTCTTTTTTTTTTCCCCTCAAGACAAATTTTTAAGAAAACATACAAAGTACAAGTGCTGGAGAATATTTATTTTCACTCTATCATGACATTGGTCTCATTAGCTGTTTTGTTTAAATACAAAAATAATTCACAAGAAGATTAGGCAAGTGAGGGTTTATAGACCATAGGTGCTGGTGCTTTGGAATTCCAGATGTAATAATCGGTAGAAATGAGTTTCCGGGCTAAATAAAAAAAAAAAAAAAAGAAAAAAAAAAAGGGAAGAAAAACAAGCATTACAGGGTGCCTTACCATCAGACATTCCTTCATTCAAGTTAAGAGACTACTAATCCATCCTTACTAGTTTACAGAGAAGGTATAATGGCATCTTTAAACTGTAAGACTTATTATTTGAAAATCGTTTCTGATAATGAGACATTTAAAGTCTCAGTTTCAATTATCTTTACTAATGTATCAGTCATAAGCTTAAAATTCAAACGTAGGTTAAGTCAAAAGCAGGTGGATGACTTTGATTTTGTTCAATGAATATAAATTGCATACTCTATATAAAATATACAGTATTAAACTCTTGCTTTTTTGTGTTACAATTTAGGACTGAATGTGACCTGTCACAAAATTAAACAGTTTTCAAAAGGCATTTACAGACTTCTGCTAACACAACTGACAGAAGCTGCAAGAGATAGACAGCTACAAATAAAAATTGCTTCCATTCAACAGTACTGCTCGGATTTAACGAGTGACTGCTGTGTTCCCAATTAGTGTATTTTTGGTGCAGACTTGGAAGTACTCCTGTGTTGACTGACGAATAAGCAGATTTGGTTTCTGCTCCAGAGATTCAATGTACAGCCACATCCACCAAGGGCTATTGGTGTGATGACACTGACAGCAACAGTCTCGCCTTGAAGGCAGGAGCTGAGTTCTGCTCCTGGGTACTGCCAATCCACATATTACATCTTTGACAAAAGTGTCCTAAACAAGGGGCCAGAATAGAGAAGCATTTTCTACCCCCCCAGTAAAAGTTCTGCTATTATGCAGAGCATAGTAAAACATCACAGAGCAAAGGGGAGAGAGCCCAATAGAGAGACTGACTTTGTAACTGTGTAATAAGAGCTTTCATCTGAAAGGGAGATGCCAGTTCCTACTCCAGGGATGCTTTAATCACAAAACAAAACAACAACAAAAAAACCCCAAACATCAAAGTAGAGAACAAAATTTCCAGGATGTCCCAAGCAAACCAACAAAAAGCTTTGTCCAAGTTTAGCTACATAATTTTAGTCATTGACATCCAGTCCATAACTTCAATACGCAGTTTCAGTTAAATAAATGACATTTTTAGCAACTCACATGCAGTTACTTTGGGTTTTCCTGGTACAAAGATCTCAACAGAATGCTGGTCTACATAACATCCAGTAAGTGTAAAGTCTGGGATCCTAAAATACAGCTACAGAAAGAGAGGGAAAACATGATCAGATGTGTATTGTCATGCTTGCTGTGCAAATACTGGCAATCTGTGTTACATGCTCTTGGTGTGCAAGCCTACTCGAAACTGACAGGATGTCAAATCCTGTAAGCAAGAAAACAGAAAACTTCATGCTGAGAACAAAGAGGCTAATAATTATATCTGATTTAAAATCAACGTATCTTCATAGCCAATGTAAGATAAAAAAATGACTACTAAGGCATCTTTTCACAGAGCCTGCAACTTACTTTTACATAAGCAGTGTTCCCAGTGCAAACATAATCAGTTGGGTGCTCTTTGCCTGCAGTGCCAAAAGACACAGTTCCAGTCAGGGAAACTTCCAAAGATTTAGGGAACTTCTGTCCTAAAGCCAGAAACAGCATCTGTGAGAAATTGTACAGCTGTGCCTACACTGCACGAAACTGCCCAGGGGAGGAAGTGAGAGGGCGCAGGGGTATTCTGCTCACCAATGACCCAAACCAGCAGGCTCTTCTCTTGTGACAAATCCAGCTGGCCATAACTAACTTTGTACTCTAATTGAGCAATTGGGCCCCTACAGTGTGACAGAGGAGAAATAAAACCATTGGAATTAGTATCATTCAGTATTTAACACCCATTTTGTTAAAGAAAGCAACAACATGCTGAAAGACATTATTTATGCGCATATAGACAAATCACACATATCTGAGCACACTGCTAATTTATAAATCAAAATTACAGAGCAGAAGGAAATCACCATGGTCTCAACCTAGTAATCATAAAAGAGCTGTTGATATTTTACTCTTAGTTCACTGATAGCGTTTCACTAACACTATGATCAGCACCAGCAACTTTGTATCATTTCATCTTTAAATTTTCATGATAATTATGTGACAGCATAGTCATGGCAGTTGTCCGAGAGGCTTAAATGAAAACTATCATTTTAATTTTAAATAACTGTATTTTTGATAAGCTGATCTGTAGCTAGGATTAGCAGTCTTAGCAGTCTTAAGGAACAGGTAACCCTAGGTTGGAAATGATCTTGAGACTTAATCCACCTGGAGGATTGTGGTAGCGTTTCACATGAAAAAATACCACAGGGAAACAGGATGCACAACAGAAGTATTCAGAACCAAATATTCCAGTAAAATTCTGTATTATAGAAATTACTAGAATTTCAAGGAGGCTTCCCAACATTTGCAAGGTCAGTGTCCACTGGTAGTACTTTGATGGAGCATAATCTGTTACATTGACATCTGATAGGTTCATTTCAGGAAGATCACAGAGAAATGGAAGAAATTTGTTTATGAATTCTTTATTCTTACCTGTTGAAAAAAGGAATACGAGCTTCGCAGTAGTCAAAAGAATTCCTTATGCTTTCATGAAGCTTTAAGTTCACTGTTATTTTTAACTGTGATCCCTCTTCAATGAGTTGATAACGTCCCAGAATTGGTGGAAGAGGAACCTGGAAAAAACTACATTCATTCTCAAGAAAAATTAACACCATCATCATAAGATCAGTTATATACTATTTAATTGCTAAAGTACTTTAAAAAATAACAAATACATATTAATTGCCGACTGTACCAAACTCTTTAGGCTGCTTGCAATAAATAGATTTGTGGTATATGTGCTTGACATCTCAGCCTGAACATCTTTTGTAGAATTCAGGCATCTAAGTGGTTCATTTGAAGTAAGAGCAGTGATGCCAAACAATCAAAGGTACTGGCACCTCCTGAATATGATTCAGATAACTCAGGTCCTAAAGCGCCATCCAAGCAGTTTATATTATAAAAAGCATTTTACAACCTGTATCAGACTGAAACTCATTCAGACACATTCAACGCCACAGGTATTTTTATTCCTGTTTGAAGACCTGAAAATAACAAAGGTCAGGGATGTTATTACCTGGGAAGTGTAGTAACACAAGTTGAAGGAATCTGAAGGAGGAATGAAAGGAAATTTGTAAGGTCCACTATACACAGAATCATCCAGTGGCTCGGCACTATTGGACATCAGCATGGCAGGGTCAACAGAAGTCACACAATGATGGACCACGATATCTTGGAGCGGAGGACCGTTAGTCGGGAGATTCAAACTGAGGGTTATATTTGGTGCAGATCCCTCTATGTCACACTTGAAAAAATGAAGTCAAGAAGTTATTCTAGAGTATCTCCCTCAAGTCAGCATCAGACGTTCAAAATTTGAATATAAGGATATTTTTTTTTAAAAAAAAATCACACTAAAAATCTTCAGCTGGCTTCAAACAGTAATATTGACAAGTACTTTGAAAACAAAATCCCTTTCCCATTTCTGTAGCCTTTTCCATGGTACAGTTAGTGATGCAGTCTTAGCTAAATGTCTCTTAACTGACAAGTACTCTTCAGCAAGAAAACAGCAGATAAGCAAGCCAAGGACTTACTGTATAGCTACATCATTATGAATTTTACATAAATGCACTTGGTGATAGTCTAATTAATTCAGTTACTTTTATAACATCTGCTTAATGGATTCAAGTACGCTATTAATGGCCACTGTGGTCCCATGTCAGCTTTCTCACAGCAACCATGTGCAGTGCATCCATTGTCTCGTCCCTCCGTGTGCCAGCTCAGCAGTGCACAATTACACCAGGGCCTTCTTTTTATGTAAGGCCATCCACTCTGCAAGATGACCTACAAACTTGTCCCTCTGAGAGAGGAAGCTGCTCACCCCCATAATCCCTGCCAGCATGGCTGGTGGGATATAACCCAGTCTTCAGAAGCACAGTACTTAGGTTGGCTTCCTTCAGAGATGAGTGTCCCACATTTGCAAATAATTACATTACCATGATCTACTTTATTGGAAGGCCTTTCTCCTCTTAAAACACTGGCAGTTACAAGTACAGTGTACTGTGATAATATATGTGCTTCCTAAGCATAATTCAGAACAAAGAATGTTAAATGCATTAATTATAGAAAACACAATTTTCAATGTATTTCATAATTATTATTGAGTCAATATTCTATTTAGTCAATATTCCCCAATTTTTAATTTTAAACAATGAAAACCATCACTGAACGCAAAAACATTCAAAATTAATTAGACAACTATTTATTTTACTAGATTTTTTATCAACTGTTTTTATGTCAGCCAAACAAACAATATTTGTGGATTCTTGTTGTAATGGAATAAAGTAGGATAGAAGATTAAACTTTTGTTTGGTAGAAAAATTAATTTAAAAAGCTCATATACAGAAACTTGTAGAAGCCTCATTCAGAAATTCTGTTTCTAATCATTATTTAACACATTGCTTATCATATAGCTGGAAATACACTTGGTGTTAGCACTACCATTTCTTAGTCTCTATACACAAAGACTGTATGACATTATTTTTCTCTATTTCATTTAAAGTAAGAAAAAATTGGGAAGATACATGCAATGTAGCTATTTCTGGAAATATAATTCCCATAAATAATGAAAAAATGCATGAAGCCTGCAGGTAAAAAACATTAAAGATCAAAACAAAAAACACTAACCTGTCAGCCTGATATGTAGTAGTACCTTACATTTTGAAATATTACAGTATTAGAAATTCACTGATCACATACCAAAGTAAAATGGCATGAGTATTTACTTCCCCAGCGTGCTTGCATGAAAAATACTTTGGGTCAGATTTGCACAGATTTGCTCTCACCTTGCAATTTACAGCTCCATAAACTTGCCACACGTCCGCAACATCTCTTTTGTCATACTGCATACACTTGACTTTTTCAGTGATACAGACATTAACCTGAGGTTTGCCTTTATATGTGTTGGATCTCCAGGCCGGCTGATGCTCATCTGTGGGCATTTCCTGAATGTCATCAAATGAGCTGTTCAAGCTGCGTATGTTTGTGTTTAAGGGGGTGCCAAGTGGACAGGCCTGTATAAGCAAATTTCGAAGCTGGCCTATTTTTGCACTCATCTCAGCTTTGTTCTTCCGACTTGGAGAGATGTAGTCCACAATGCCTAACAAAAGAGCCAGTCCTTGCGAGAGCCCGCGGACAGTGAGGAGGGGTGGCCGTGGCTCCAAGGTCTCCTCAACTAGTGGAAGACACGCGTATATCAGACCACTCTTCTGAAAAGCAAGCACGGGCCAGAGATCTCCTCCTTCGGTGCAAACTGAATATACTGATGAATGATTGATTTGAGTACAAGTATCTCGGTGCTCCACAAAAATATCGTCATCTATGAGTCTCAGTTCAAAAAGCAAGGCTTTAAGAAAAGCGTTGTCAGATGGTACAGGCACATGTGTTGACCCGTTGAAGGTCTCCGCGCGCATTTCAACGGTGGGGTAACGTCTGTGATACGGAAATGAGAACATCTTAATGCTGCGGATCTTTTCCCACCCAAAATATCATACCAACAGATGTTCCTAGAAGCAGAACTGCACAATGCCTTTTCTGGCTGTTGGAAAATGCAAAAGCATTATAAAAATCTTTGGAATACTGATATAATCAAGGATGGGATTCTCTTAGGTATTCAAGTAACTCCCAAAGGCCCCTCTGGTCCTAAAAGTAACCTTGTGTAAGTGGACACCAGCAGCATCCTGACAGAAACAGAGACAGGATCAGCATCCAAATCACTGTCAATAAAACTATTTAATGAGTAATTAGGCTTCATTCTAGCAGGTGGATTTTTACTGGGCACTTTGAGCAAACACATTCACTCAGGTTTTTTAACAAAATGTGAATCTGTCTCTACCCTTCCAGTTGCACAAAGGTATAGGACATTTAAATGGCACTAATGAACCCAAGCATGACTCACACCAGCACAGTGAAACTTCAACAGTGAAACATTTCTAAGAGGTGAGATCACACTGAAGACAAGTTTTCAGACATTTAAAAAAACAGATGTCCCACATAATAAAATCCAACTGCAACAGCTTTTTGCCGAGATACAGTATGCTATTGCTACAGCTTTGCTACTCTACTAGATACCATGTTTAGAAGACAGTAATGGAAGTTATTTGTATACAGGTTTTTCATTGCTGTTCTGAGCTTACACAATTGATCTGCAGCAGTTGCTTTAATTGATTAACAAGATTAATTAAAAATCTTGACAGTATTATAAATCCAAAAAGATTTCAGTGTAAGTCAGTCAAATTTTTGCAGAAAAGGCTGCACGGACTGTGTGGGGAGAGGGAGCAAAATGGATTCCACACTGCACGTTCAATATAAGTGATTTTAAGCTTTTATGACTGTTTCATCATTTCATTTTTTCAAGTATTTAAGATACAATCATAATGTCACAGAGATGCAAGGTTTTGTATATTTTAAAATTGTTTGACTGCATTAACATATATATTTCATTTCAAATTTCCTAGAGATAATATTTGAGAAAAATCTTACTAGCTGTTTAATGCTACATCTGGCATTTTTTTCTTCTGAAGGAGTATTATTTTTTTAAAGGAGAGAGGGATGAATTCCTTCTCAAGCTAACCTAAATCTATCAAGACAAACTGATGAGCTGTCTTTTAATAAATAGCCGAGAAAAGGAAAATTATTACTTTCACTAATGCATTGGTCTTCATCCTGTTTTGGAACTGCAGACTCCCTTGAGTCTCTCTTACGTTAAGTTTGATAACAGGCTAGCTTTTCTACATTATCTTTTGTGGATTCCCTTTATCCCTTTATGGACCCTCAAAGTGCACATCTCACAGGTTACACACCAGGCAACTAGTTAAATCACTTTATGAATCATCTAGTAGCAGATCTGTTCCCAGGCTGGACGTTTGCACTCAGAGCCACACTTACAACCATGGGAGAAAAAAATGCCCAGATATATAAATGCCTTCATCTATTCTCCTTTTTATACCATCTTTTTAAGGACACATGGACAGTCTGTTTCTTAAATTGCTATGGAACTTGTAATCACAGCAACGTGGTACTTCGTTGTATCCATGACCTCCACGTGTAGCACTCCCTTTCTGCTCCCCAACACTCGCATGGCTCTTACCCTGTTGTCTTGAAGTCCCACCTACAACATCTTTTCTTTACTGAGTAGCAGAGTCTCTTGCTGGAGGCAACTATGCTTCCTCAGGCTTATTTTCAGTGACTGTGCTTTTTTGTTTGACTCCTAATCAGGCATCAAGGGCTTTCCCCCCACCCCACACACCCCCCAACAAGGAAAAAGCAAGCATAGGCAGAGAGAAGCTAGAGCTACGAGATCCGTAAACAGGATACAGATGACAGTAAAATGCCTCCCTGCAGCCTCAAGTCTACTTTGAAGAGTGAACAAACAGTGGTTTTGCAGCTCGAAAATTTACGTGGACTTCCAGAGCAAGGCTGTTGGTAAGCGGCTACATGTAACCTTGGTAAGCACCTCTTATTTTTGGTCAACATTTCCAAAACAAAGGAAGCAGAGATATTTCAGTCTAGTTTTGTCTTATGTCCTAATCTGTCTGCTCCATTTGCTGAAGCTGTCCCCACACCACAGCAATCTTCTCCTCCTCCCACTGAATCTTCACAGCTTTAGCTGAATCATTAGACAATTAGTCAGCCTTTCAGATCTCAGTTTTTCAGTATTCCCTTCTAGAAAGTGATGATTTTTTTTTTTTTTTAAAAAGAAGAAAAAATAAGTTTCCAGGGATGAATGAGCTTTGGTGATGCAAGAGGCAGACCATATTTGTTGCCTGAATTAAGTTATGACCAGCTCAAAAAAAGAGGAATGCTTTGATGTCCCAGATGTCTCCTCTGAGGTTAAAGATCAGGGCTCACGTATCTCCAGCTGAGTGCGTAAGTCCTGAAACCAACAGTTTCCATGTGATCTGGCATTCTTTATATTGTCTGTGCGCTTTGTTGAATTTAAGGTCAGTTAGGAGGATAAACATGGGGTTTCTACAGCCCTATTATTTCCTCTGGGAATGTGAAAGATCTAAGTCTGGAAATCACTTGAAGTATCAAGTATAGTTTGCCCTTTTCAAAGGAGCACTATTCCTTGTCTCTGCCGCTTACTGTGTGACAAGTTACTTCACATATCCCTGTCACCAGCCCCCCCTTCCTCCACTGCGATTACACTCTCCGTTTTTTTGGGACAAGGCTCTTTCTCTGTGTTTGTAGAGGGGAGGCCTCATCTCTGGTCTTGTAGGTAATACAAGGACCATAATACTAATCCTAAAACAATCAGAGGAATGTCCAGTGTAGAGATCTGTCTGCACCTGAAGATGGAAGATAGTCTACGTACGCTCCCCCCACCCCCAGCCCCGTGTTCTCTCTCCAGTTTTACTGAATTCAGACTCAGACTTGTAGGTCCTGTCCCTACCCCAGGTCTCAGGATTCTTCCGCTCCCTAGCCCTGGTTGTTTTATCTCTTACTCTCCAGACCAAGTCCTCTGGAATCACAAAAGCGTACGCAGAAATGGCAACAAATTTTGCCAGACCAACAAAAGCAGCCTGCCTAGCCCGGAGTCTTACTTAAAACTCCGCAAGAGTTCTGAATAAAAAGCCCTCCTTTGGAAGACTAATCAGTGGGCTCCTCCACGAATTTGAAAAACCTGTCTTTGTATGCAAAAATAAAATAAAATGGGAAGTTAAATTTCCGCCTGAATATACCGTACTTTTTGAACAGTTACAGAACAACACAAAGAGAATATAAGCAAGATACATGAAAAATTGCATGCTTTCTACTTTGCCCATTTTGTTAATTTGCGAGTATTTCATAAACCCTGCCTTGTCCTTTTCCACCCTAGGATTGAGAAGAGGTAGGCAAAACCTTTGCAGTAACTAAAGGAGGAACGGAGAAAAAGTCACGTGCAAAATGCAGAAGTTGTAAAAAAACCAACAACCGGATTTATTTAAAAGCACAACATCTGAACCCAAAAATTTGCAGACCCGGGCTCAGAAACGCGCAGCGGCCGCTCGGAGGGACTTAACCGGCGTGGGGCTGCGGGTGGTTCCGCACCCGCCGGGGTCCCGCGGCAGCCCCGGACCCCCGGGAACCCCGGCGCCGGCTGCGCGCCCGGCGAGCGCTGCCTCCCGCCCGCCCCGCCGCGCCCCGGCCCCCGCAGCGCCCCCGGCCCGGCTCGCCGCGCCCGCCCCCTCGCTCTCCACACGCCCGGCGCGCCGCCGTTACCTGGAGAAGAGCACGGTGCCGCCGGTGCCGGGATCGTGCCTGAGGAGCCACAGCGCCCGCAGGGCCATGGCGGCGGCGCGGCGCTGAGCGCGGCCGGAGCGCTGCCGAGGGGCTGCCGCGGCCGGGGAGGGGCCGGGAGCTGCGCGCGGCGGCGGCCGCCCGGCGCAGGCCCATTTCCGGCGGGCGGAGGCGGCGCCGCGGCGGCTGCTGCTGCCGGGCCGGCGGGGCACAATGGGCGGCAGCGGCGGGGCGGCGGCGGGCCGCTGAGCAGTCCCGCCGCCCTCCCTTCGGCCATGGCTACCACGGCCGAGCTCTTCGAGGTGGGTGCGGGCAGCGCCGGGGGTCCCCGCGGGCTTCCCCGGGTGGAGGGGGCCGCGCCGGGCCCGCGGGTGGGAGGCGGCGGCGAGGCCGGCCGGCTCTGTGAGGGGATGCGGCGGCCTTCCCCCCGCCGCGGCTGGGGCGCAGCCCCCCGGGCGAACTCCTGCTCGGGCGGGGAGGCAAAGGGCCCTCCCGGACGGGGTCCGGCGTGAGGGCGTGTGCAGGGGGCGAGCAGCGCGGTGCCGGAGCCTGGCGGAGCGGCGTGTCGCCGCGGGGGGCTGAGGGAGCGGGGCGGAGCGCGGGCGATGCCGCGGGAGGATACAGCCCCTCGCCCTACCCGGGGCCAGGGCTTGCGGCGCCCCTTGCGCCTGGGGCTCCCAGGGCTTTGCAGCAGAGGGGGTGCCGCTTTCCGCAGGGTGACAGGCCATGCTAGGCCCGACCGACGCTCTCCTTCTCTCCAAGGCACATGCTCGGTTGCTCCTAGCACCATGGCATGTTAGCGCGGTATTTACTTTTCTGAAATAAGGAAATAACTTTGCTGTCTTTTAAGCCGCTGAGGCGTGAGAAACCAAATAGCTTGCCCAAAGCTGTGCACAAGCAGGACAAGAACATAGCAGGAGTCTGGCACATTCTCTCCTCACCTGGACCCCAGGCTCTTGTGGTGTGACCTGTGATTAGCGGAAAGTGTTTGTCCCCACTTGCTAGTGCATGGGGATGTGGTAGCATTACCAGGTACACTGTGAGGCACTGGCACAGGCTGCCCAGAGCAGCTGTGGATGCCCCATCCCTGGCAGTGTCCAAGCCCAGGCTGGATGGGGCTGGGAGCAACCTGGGCTGGTGGAAGGTGTCCCTGCCCGTGGCTGGGGGTTGGAACTGGATGGTCTTTAAGGTTCCTTCTAACCTGAACCATTCCATGATTCTGTAATCCTGTATATGCTTTCTGAGTCAATCAAGAGCCAGTCTGTCGTTCATTTGATGTGTTAACACTGGGACGTGCTTTGCCCAGGGTTCAGGAAGGGTCTTCCTGTTTCTCTGGAAGATCCTATATCTGTGGGTTTTATAGATGCATTGTGTGCACTTGTATTTATGAATCACTGTTATGACTCACATCTTTTGGCTTGCATGGTTTAAAAAAAAAAAAATGACAAGACTAATATACCGTGTTCTAAGTAGCTAGATGCTAGGTTATATACCCTCTCTACACCTCTCTAACTGTCATAGGAGCCCATTGATTTCTCAACGTGATGACAATGTAGTTTTGTTCTCTGTGAGGTGATGAATGTGAGATAACCTGGATGTGGAAAGAAGACTGTGTGTTTTGGCTGCTTTGGGTCATGCAACAATTTTGCATATAGCAATGAGGGTGAAATTGCAAAGTGGGCGAGAAAGGGCTTGAAATTATTTTTTCCAATATGGAAGTTTGAATATGTTAGTTTGAAGTGACTGCTATGTAGGTTAGAACATGACAATGTGCTTATTATGGGAATAACCCTTAGCTGCATACTGAGTGTTGGTGTTTGACTGCTGTTTTTTCATGAATGTGTGTTTGAAAGTAATTTTCAATATAAATACGTGACATTGTGTAGAAGGATCTGTGCTGAAAATGGACACAACATGAACTCAACTCTCCCTCATGTAACTCAAAGTGTAATTTAACAATTATTACTTCTAAACTGTTTTTTAATGTGGCCGGTGTAGTTTCATTTATACAGACCAGATCAAACCAGGTTATCATCCACTTCAGGCATATCTCTTATTAAATCAGTAGTATTGGCTGAATGGATAGGATCATATTAATTCATCTAGAGCTAGAGGGAAGTTCAAAGCTGTGAAAAAAATTGACTGTTGGGGCTCATCTGATAACGGGCAAAGGACTTGCAAATGACATTTGTAATAGCTGACTTTCAGCAGTTTCTGCAGAACAGGATAGGAGACTCAGAATAGGAATTAGCCTGTCAGCTATAGGTAACCCTATTATCAAGACAGCATTAAAAAGAGCAAATGTATATGGAAGATACAATATATAAACAAAATGTAAAGTTTTGAATTTGCAATGGGACTTGTGAAATCATGTCTTAAAAAGACACCGTTGAACTTCATTTATAAATGGAGTAGATTATTTTTAGCATGCTCTTTGTGAAAATTTGGAAGAAAAAGCTCATTTTGTTTCTCAGTTGGTCAGTATTCTGCACATAATAGTATCCCCTGCTGTTACTGTTTCTTAAATAATACGGAACAGTGCTTATATTGCTACAAAACTGAAGGACAGGTCTCCTATGTAAGTGTTCTTGAAAAACAGGGTTTTTTTCCAGATTGCGTCCCTTTAAAATATTACTACACCTGCATGTAACAGTGATTCTGACTAAATTAATTTATACTCTGTGCTGATGTATCATATTGTTAAAACAAAATACAAGTTTGTAATTTTTGCAGAATAGCAGATGTTGCAGAAGGAGAGAGACAGACTGGGCAACAAGCTGAGGATTGTGGAGGAGGGGGACACACGTGAGTTCCCGCACTGGGGGGCGGGGGGGCAGGCAGTACTGGGCTGCTGCAGGTTCAGTTTGGCCTCGTGGCTGATCAGGTGGCACAGAGTTTGGGGTCAACCACAGCATTTGTTGCCATGTGCCTGGCTAGTTTTTGGGATGCAGGAGAGGGAGCTACAGGTGCTCTAGAGTACACATGCACTTGAGGGAACTTTAGAGGAGTATCGAGCCGTAATGGATAGAGCAAGAGGGTCTACAAACATATATGTCAGGTTTTCTTAGGAGCGAAGGCTTTGATAGGCTTGCAGAAAAATACTGTAAATGTTGTTTTGCAAAAAGAAAAAGAAGGAATAATCAAGGTCATTATGTGTGCGTGAGTTATCTTTTTAGTGCAAACATCTGAAGGGAGAAATATAGAAGATGTTATATACACCCACAGAGCATCAGCAAGCAGTGCACCCTTTATACAGGGTTATTCCGTAGTGCTGTATTGGTATCCTTGTAGCTAGAGTGGTACTCCAGCTGAATCACAGGATCTTCAATGGAAAGACTGGTTGTGATTTTCATACAAAGAGCCATAAGGTAATTAGGAAGCTGGAGGAGTCCCCTGAAGGGAATGTTACTGTATTGAATGGCTCATTTCACCTATAACTAAAATTGCAAAAATGTTCCCAAACATTTAGATGTAAAAATGACATAAGGAGAGAATTTTCACTTGATATGAAAACACTGAGTTATAACTTCTGATGGAAAGGATTCACGTAAAGGAAACAACATTCTGTATCGGGAAGAACTGGGTTAACGAGACAAGTGACTTGTAGAGAAATTGTTTGTATGTGGTATCATCCAGTTATTTTTGAAGGTTAACTGAGGAGGCTGAGCAAAACAGAGTTACTCTGGTCAGTGTTTGAATGTGGTATTACTGGGTGATCTGTTGAAAGGGTGAAACTGTCTGGCAAGATTCAGCATGTTGCAAAGTATATTTAAAAAGCTTGTTATCTTTCAGTTTAATAGCTGGGCCTGACTGGATAGGGCATATAATGTGTTTCTGAGGAATGACAAACCTTGAAGCGGCAATATTTGCTTCTCAACCCATGTTTTTAGTTACTATGATAACACTATAATGCTGATTTTCCCTCCCTATTACTTCTGACAAGTTTTTAGACCTATTGATACAGGAACCAATTTGATACCTGTGGACAGCTGTTTGGTTTTATTATTCTTATTTTTTTTTAAACCAAGCTTTATCGAAGGCACCAGTGGCATGTTCCAGTGTTTCGCTATCAGAAATGAGTTGTTGCAAACACCTCTGTTAACCAGAGCCACTCCCAGCTCCGTGTTGGGTTGTGTTTCATTGTGTTTCAAAGTTTTAGAACCATTACCACGTGTAATTTAAAAGCTTTCCATGAAATCCTGACAGTTGTGAGAATTCTTTGCTTGGTGATCTTAGATGTGATGATGTTAGTACCTAAACAATGCTCCTAGAGTACCAATGAAGCTGATAAATACTAGGTTTTTAAAAGGATAGGTGTTGGACTGTGTTTTGTTATATTTAATGTTAACTATGTGAAGAAATATTTGAGCTAATTTAAATATCAGACAAACTAAAATAAGAGGTCTTGGTTTTATAATGAGGTCTCTGCCTTCAGAAAACATTGTTGGATGGAGAAACATCTTAACTCTTCACCACTGTGCAGTATTTTTATGGATGATCCAGCAAATATTGTGGAAGAAATTTGAGTAACCTTGTGTTTTAGCATCACTTATGCCTTGTTTTTCCTCCCTGGGAAAGTCAAGTCCATCATCTGGTTTTGTGTTTACTTTGGGTTTTTTTTTTCTTCTTATCGGCTTTGGTTTTGCAGCTGCAGTTTGATGTTGCATAGTGTCCAGTGACAGACTTTCACTGTTTTGCCATGGGGGCAGTGCCTTGGTCAGTTCTGCTTGTGATGCTGTATTGTGAACTACATCAGAGTTGAACAACTGCAGAGGAAACTTACTTTGCCACATAATTTTTTGGACAGATAAATCCTGTCTAATTTGCTGCACAGCTGATGGCTGGGTCTCATGATGTAGTATCTCAAATCAGTGTAGTTCCTGCATGGCTCAGATGCTTTGTAATGACAAGCTGTAAGTTCAGCTGGAAATAAGGACAAGTAATTTAGAGCCAGCTCTTCAGACCTGCAGCAGTTCTTTGCTAGTAGTTTGGCAATCTCTAGACTAGATGTTCAAACCCACCATATTAAGAACAGTGTTCCCTATATTAAATATGTAAAGATAAGAGGTGATGGGGTAATTGTCAACACTGTATTTGCTCTTGATTGTAGTAAAGCTTCTAAACACTTTCAAAATGTTGTGTAAGCAGCTGCTTAAGGGACACCCTGCTGTGGCACATTGTAAGGAGTTTTTATTCTGTGGCTAGGAGCCTTTTGTGGCAGATGAATACATTGAACGCCTGGCATGGAGAACACCTGGAGGAGGTTCCAGAGGTGGAGAAGCTTTTGATCCAAAAAGGTAAAATAAACTTGCATAATGGGCAAAGTGAATATATCTCTAATTGTACTGTTTTATTACATATGTAACAAAAAGCCTGTATGTAGTGTTGGTGTGTGTCCAAGGAGGTTTTCATTTGGGAGAATTGCTAGAATTTGTGACCATGAGCCAATTATTCAGTAACAAGAGTAGGGAAAATCACTTGCTGTTTAGACCTTTTGAATGTAGGAGAATTGATGTTGTTTGTCCTTGTCAGACATGAATGTTCCAAAGCACTAGAGTTGCCAGATTAAAGCATAATATGAGGCTTCACTGCTATGATAGTTAAGTCAGTTTAATGAGTTTCTTGCTAACTTAGCTCCCTGAGCTGTCTTCTTGTAAAACCCAGTCATTTATAGTTCTGGTGCAAATAAAAGGCATGAACAGGTATTGGGAAGAAAGGTAGGAATACGGCAATATTGACTGAGATTGTTTTGAACTGAATTTGTGTGAATTTGGATAGTCTAAATCAAATGAATGGCTTGCTGGTGCTGAATGGAGATGGGTGTGTGCCCCCCTTCCTTGCTCTTAGTTACACACTGTGATGGCTTATCTTGAGCTAGCATGGTAAACTAATCTAATTTACTAAAATGTAAGAAAACTAACCTGACAGGAAAAATTTTTTTTTTTTTTCTAGTTGGGTTAGCAAGTTTGGAGGACTGGGAAAGCCTGGGAGCAGGTGCAAAGGGAAGAGGTGGTGTGTCTATGAGCTGATAGTGAGAAAGAATGTGGGTGTGGAAAGGGAACAAGGCTAAGGTAGGGAAAGTGGGGAAGGAGGAGGTAGTGCAGGACCTTCTCTTGTTTGTGGTGAGCTGGCTTGGCTCTGTTGAGAAACTTCACCTGAAGAAGACAGCTCTCTGGTTACTGGCTCAGCATTTGGTAGTGCATTGGTAATGCAGATGCACAGTTTTATACAGCAGTGTTCAACATCTAAGCTTCTGCGCTCCACACCTATGGATCTTCTTTTGTTTTGACAAGAGTGATTCTTTCAAATAGTGCTACTTTTTAGCTCTTGTATCAGTATTGTTAGCCTTTCTAGAGACATAAATAACTTTGTCTCTATGTGTGGGAGAGGAGGATAAAGAATGTCTGACCTAGCAGGACATGAGAGAACAGCTGGGTATTCTGAAGGAAAGTAAGAAAGATAAACATGGTTATCTAGTAGCAAATAGGTGTCTGCATGCTTGTAGTGATATGTAACTGCATGAATGGTTTCTGCCCTGAGCCTGGTGGTACATATATAGAGCTGGAATTTGTATTTGGGCTCAGATATAAATATGAGCTTCTCTGTATAATAAAGTGTCTCTAGTTGCACCACAACTGGAGTCTATGCTTTCATACGCTGCATCTATGTGTTTTCATTTTTCACATGATTATAACTTGGGAGATGTGCAAGTGCAATAGCTGTTCCTTAGTGATTTATCCACGCAATCTTATTCCAGATTGACATTGTTTATAGTAACCTAAGATAGAACTCTTAAGAAGTTTAGGGTTTGCTAACTTCATAGACAAGCTGTTGTTAGTTAGAACGCTTCCTTAGCACAGTCAAAGGACATTCCTTCTGGAGCAGTCTGGCTCTTTGGAGGTGTGCAAGGAGAGGAAGGATATTGTTGGAGTTCTAGCAAATACGAACCCTTGACGTTCAGTCTGGGCCTGTATCCTATGCAGAGCTTTACATGTGATTTAAGCAGGAAGAAATCTGGAAATACACAACACTTCTTCCTGTAGCTCTTTCTCCGCAGTTGTGCCTAATATGTACTTTAGGGTAAACTTAAGTCTGTTCCTTGTGGTTTTCTGTGGAATCTGATGCAAAATGCTTACTCTTGAGCTTCTGGCAAGCAGGAAGTAGAAGAAGTCATGAACATCTGCGCCAATCCAGTTTTCTTTAATAAATTGTGACTTGAAGTCACTTAGTTGTTGTAAAGATATCACTTTAACAGGTTTTAGACCAATACAGTGAGCAAAAAGGCAGTTTGCATGCTCCAAGCAGTAGGCTAAAAGCCAGTCATTTCAGCAGCAGAGGTTAAGACTGAAAATGCTGTGACATTTCATGCAACTAAAGAGAACTACACTAGTATCATTTAGGTGTTGCTTGGAGAAAGCTCTAGATGTTCGCTTTACAGCTTGAATTGTGTTGTTTTGGGCCCACTCACTGCAAGACAGACATTGGGGTGCTAAAGCACGTCCAGGGAAGGGCAACAAAGCTGGTGAAGGGTCTAGAGAACAAGTCTGATGAGGAGCAGCTGAGGAAACTGGTGGTGTTTAGCTTGGAGAAAAGGGGGCTGAGGGGAGACCTAATTGTTCTCTACAGCTGCCTGAAAGGAGGTTGTGGTGAGGTGGGTGTTGGTCTCTTCTCCCAAGTAACAAGCAATAGGATGAGAGCAAATGGCCTCAAGTTGCACCAGGGGAGGTCTAGGTTGGATATGAGGAAAAATTTATTCACCAAAAGGGCTGGTTGTTAAGCACTGGCACAGGCTGCCCAGGGAGGCGGTTGAGGCACCATCCCTGGAGGTATTTAAAAGCCATGTGGATGTTGCCCTTGGGGACAGGGTTTAGCGGTGGGCTTGGCAGTGCTGGGTTAGCGGTTGGACTTGATGATCTTAAAGGTCTTTTCCAATGTAAACAATTCTATGATTCTCTAAGAGAGGTACTGTAGTTATTGCTGGGAAGGAGTTATGTGAGGGTAGAATAATACATTCTGCTTTTCCCTTCTGGTTGCTGAGAGTCTCTAGCCCCTGCATGGAAAGCCAGGAGAGGAAGAGTGTGCTCACTCTGCCTTTCGTTCACATTCTGGCTTATTCACACTCTGTGCTCATTCTGGCTTCACATTCACAGTATACTTTCTGAACAGAGTATATGTGAAAATGCAGATTCCAGAGTAGTCTAGAAATAGCTCCCTGGAAGGGATTCACATTTCCTCTCCTCTTCTGCTTTGGACAGCAGAGTTCTCAAATCCTTCATATGTTTTCAGTTACTAGCACAAGTTTTATGGCTGTGGAGGACCTGGGAATAATCTATTTCCTGAGCATCAGTGATTGGGATGTTTAGAAAATTATAAGCTGAAAAGATGACTGGAATGGGACAGAATGGACAAAAACAGGAATGAGAAAGAGAGACATTGAGAATGGAATGAAAAAGAATAGAGGAAACTTTATGAATGCAGTCAGGTGTACGTTGTTTGGGAAGAGTAAAATGTGAGTCTAAAACAAAAATTGAAGTGATTGGAAAGGGCAGGGAAAAAACCCCTTAAAATGGTGTATGTTAGAGGAGGAAAAGAACTGAAGTCAGAAAGTGACATGGTTATAACCAAAATAACATTATGAGACTATATGATTATATTCATTGCCTGTTAATAGGATGCTGGTTTACAAGCTTAACAGTAATAGGTGCAGTATAGCCCTTACACTGAAGGAATGTAGTGGCTTTAGCTCTCTTTGTCCTTATGAGACTTATTTAGGGAAGATGGGGATATAAGGATTTTTGTACCTGTGGCAGAGTCATGTTCTTGAGTGATGGGTATTTAGGTATTCGCCTTTTCCCTGTCCTACCTTTTATGTGATCAGATAGTTTTTATGCATGCATGGAGTTCTACACAACTAGGGCAATGTAGTTTAAAACAAAAGAACATTTGTAAGTTAGGCATGGCTATATCAGCTTTGTAGACAAGTTCTTTGATGTTTTTTAGGTGCTCTGCAGAAGACAATGTCTTTCAGATTAAACTCTGCTTTCTTGTGTTTTCTTTTAAATCAGATTATTGGAAGAATTTGTAAATCATATCCAAGAATTACAGGTAATGGATGAAAGGATTCAGAGGAAGGTGGAGAAACTAGAACAACAATGCCAGAAGGAAGCAAAGGAATTTGCCAAGAAAGTACAAGAGCTGCAGAAAAGCAACCAGGTAAAATCTGAGTACTATAGTCAGTGGTATGCTGTTCAAGCTTTAAAAACATCACATGCTCCATTAACATTTCTTGGTAAAGCGTGCTACTCTTTGAGATAAGAATAAAGAGGGTTTGACGGAAAACAATTTCTTCTGTGAAAGGGGGCTTATCTGCATGTTCCCTTAACGAATATTAGCTATTCTGAAAGTAGCCAGTCTTCACAATAGTTTAAAGGAAGACACTAAACTTTAAGCAGTTGTGTGTACTTAATTAGCAGTTCTGAGTAGTTCTACTGTAGTTCCAGCACCTGGAGAGCTGATGCCTGCGTTTGCTATGCTTCCTACTGAAGTAAATCTAGTGTTTCCTAAAGTACAGTAAATGGAAATAATGAGTTTTGTGTCTGTGTCTATGTTCTCCTAGGTTGCCTTCCAACATTTCCAAGAACTAGATGAGCACATCAGCTATGTAGCAACTAAGGTCTGTCACCTTGGCGACCAACTGGAGGGGGTAAACACGCCACGGCAACGGGCTGTGGAGGCTCAGAAGCTGATGAAATACTTTAATGAGTTTCTGGATGGAGAGCTGAAGTCTGATGTTTTTACAAACTCTGAAAAGGTAAGAGCTGTCAGCGGGATGAAAGCAGTTCAAAGCAATAAGCAGTACTGCCCTAATTACAAGCTGCTACCATGACTTACCATGGTCAGACTTCAAACCAGTGAGTGACTGACTTGTTAAAGTTTCATTGTTCTGAAATGTAAATTAACAACACTAGGCTGCAGATTGCTGATAAAGCATTTGTATTCAGTGATGCTTAATGTGGCAATGTTGGCATTTTTCATTTTATGAAATTATCAGAGATTTGAGGAACGCTGGGAGGGCAACTTTAGAGTGCATACAATATCTGCCTTTTTCCTTTGAACCCCTTGCCTCAGATCCACCCCGTAATGCAGAACGTTTCTGAATACAACTTCTTTGTGAAACTTTACTCTGTTGGGTCAGTCCACTGGCCTTGGATACCTTTTTGTCACAGCATGCCTTTGGGCTTTGTATAGTCCTGTGGTTATGTCTCCACCCTTTGAATTTAGAGGAACCAGGCAGGAAAACTTCAAAGAAATGTTAAAGCATGTTGTTTTTCTTATGCTTCAAGAGTATGTTCATGAAGCAAATATAATCTGAGTGCTGTGGCTAATAGAAATAAACTGAAGGAAAAGTGTCCAGCTGTAAGCAAAACGACACATACTAGATTTCCCTAAGCAGTTTGAAAGACAAGTAAAGTTGTTGGTTGGATTGTTGGTGTTTTTTGGTTTTTTGTTTGGTTTTTTTTGAGGTGTGTCCTGAAGAATCTTCCCATATTCCTTGAATTCTGTGCAGTGGTATGATTGTAGTCAGGAAAAAATTACAGTATGTGAGAACAACAAAACCTCAGTTTGCACACTCTGCAAAAACCATGTGCTTGAAGCACCTGGGAATAGGTTAATAGTCATACTCTATCTACTGATCTGAAGGTATCTCTCAGGGAAATGAGAAACTAATAGTTTCATAGAGTTGTATACCCAAGAAGTCAGTTGCATAGTGGCTTTTGATTCATGGTCTATGGATATATGTTAATTTCCAGTTGATAGTTTGCCCTAAGCAAAGAGGGAGCACATCATCTGACTTCCAAGAAAAACAGAAAGGTTTCAACATAACAAAAGCTCTTCTACGTAAGTTTTTCTTTTTTTCCTAAGTAGAAATAAAACATGAATTTTAAAACTTATTTAATGGCAACATGGTAAATAGCAAAGCGTAAATTTGAGAGAATTATGTGTTGTCTGCTGAAGAGTCTCATACAGAATTCAACTTTTACTTTACTTGTAACTTAAAGTTTTGTAATACTTTCTGTTGGAGGAAGGATCTGAAAAAAATGGTGGATAAATAGGGTAAACCTGGAATTCTGTAAACAAATTAATCTTTATACACCCCAAAGAATAATCAGATATTCAGCAAATCTGGAGGAAGATAAATGTAGTAAAGGCCAGAAGTCTTGTGCTGGTCTGCAGAGGAAGTGTGTGAGAACACAAGATTTTCTGGGTAAAAGTTGTCTTACTGAGACAAATTTCAGTCAAGGTGGGTTAGTACTGTTCTGTAACTTTTTGCCTTCTAGTTTCAGTAGTAAGTAGAAATAGTGTTTATAAAAGACCTGCCTAGACATGTGCTATTGCATCTTAACGTATCTTTGAACTAAAAAAAGTTTTAAAGTATGAGATAGTAACAGCTATTCTTAAATGTAAAACCTTAACACTTTGTCAGTGTCTTCTGATCTTCAAACTGATGTGGTTTTTAGATAGTGTTTTGGAGGGTGTTACAATTTTTTGTACTATGCCATCCCTCACAAGTGTGGGGTTTTCTGAGACACTGAGGGAAGGGGATACTGTGAAAGGAGAGGTAAGAAAATAGTTATAATGCAGTTATTTCCTAGGGAATTCATATGCTTTCAGTAGTGTCAATTCTTACATCAGTTTCTCCTAGCCATACTGAGCAATTTCTGACTTGCTGTCTCTGTGAAGGTTTTTCATTGCTGTCTTGTCCCATGCTATGTATTTTTTGTCTTCATCCTCTGAATTCTTACAATTTCCATTGCACTGCCAGCTAACCCTCTGCTGCACTGAAGGGTCTTGAGGTGAGAAAATTGCTCCAGTTAAACTATCAAAATGATCTAGCAGCTCACTTCCTTATCATGCAGTAGCATGGTCTTGTGTGTAATGTATTTCCTGTTATTCTTACACCCTTTCCTTCACTTATGTTTTGTTTTCAATGTTATTCCATTATGCCTTTTAATTGTTCATAAAAATACTTTGGTTAAAATCCTCTCTTGCCATTTTGTCCATGGTTTTTCAGATTTTTTTTGTTCCAGATGCGTTACAGCCATGAAGTTGTATTTTACAGAATCTATGCTTGATTTAATAGTCTACAGAAGTGTGATCCAATTCAAAATGAAATATGTCCATGTTTAAGCAGAAACCACGGAGAACTGATTTATCGTGGCTTCTGTTGTGCATAAGTAAAGGCCTGGAATTCAATAAAATCTAGTTAACACTTATCATTTGAAGGGGAGACAAATAAAATGTTGTGTTTGTGAGGGTGTTTTGGGTTTTTTTTGTAACATTGGTGAATAATTGCTAATATAGAGACTAATCTGATGACATCAGTATTGATCACAATTGTGAAGTATTAAGGTTGCTGTAAGCTAATAGAAATAACTGCTGTTTCATTGGATTTGAGGAGCGTAGCTGCTTTTGACTTAACAGGCTATTGTAAGCTGACAGTTCAAAACATAAGCCGCTCTTAACAAGCAGAATGGATATACTTTGAGAGCCTCGTTTCTTGCTGAACAACCGACCTCATGTGATGCCTGTGCACTGTATTCTTACCTGTGTGTTTTGTTACGTTCCTGAAAAGTTTTAATCCCAATCTGTTTTAAGTGGTGGGAGAATAGGATTTCATTACTTTCTTTCCTCTCTACTCCAGTTCCCTAGAACATGACTAACAGGAAGAACAAGATAAACTGCATGTTCTCCATGTTGTCAGTTGTGTCAGCTTATAAAGGTTTTGATTCAATGTAGTAGCTAGAGCTTTCATCGCCCCCTTCAAGGTGCCTTCCAGTCACCAGGACAGCGTAACAAAGCCTGTAAAACCGTCCCAGAGCTGTGTCTGCTTTGGGCCAGTTGACACTGTGTCCTTAAATCTACTGAACTTCAGTTGCAATCAGTTGTGTTACCCACGTTTTCAAATGGGTGTTTTCTATAGTTAGCCTAGTGAAACAGTCACTAAGCAGTGTGTAGGTGCACCTTCTCACGCTGATTGATTGCGGAAAAATAAATGATAAAAGGTTTTGCTGTCGAGGATGGAGCAGAAATTTGCATGCTGCATTAACTGTGTTAGCTTCTTTATTCATGCAAGTATTCCTGTTTTGTAGGTGCACGGCTAACTGACTCATCTTGATCTTTGCGTTGGTCTTCGGAGTTTATAATTTCTAGTAGAGTTTCCATTTCTCTTTCCTTGGGAGAATGTGAGCTACTCCAACTACGCTCTGCTTTCATCCCCTTTTTTCCCTCTTCCTCATCTCCATGCCAAGCACTGACATGGCTCTTATTGGATACAGCTATACAGTTGGTTTCATCAATTGCAAAGAATTCCCTCATGCTTTTCCTGACATGGCTGAAAGCGTTGCTAGCCATTTCACTTGTGAGTTCAACAGGGATCTCCTCTGGTTGGGTGCAAGTCGTCGACACTTTTATCCTAATCACTTGTGAAGTATAAGGTTGCACTTCAGCGAGCTTTGTGTTACAGTTACATATTTTATTCCCAAATGGAACGATACAGATTTTCATGAGACTGCTCTAGCCACGTTCTGATCTAATCAGCCCTGAGGAATCTTTGGTCTGCAAGCTGTATAGCTATGTTGGTATAGTGCACACACATACATGCCCAATGTGAACATATAAGAAGATTTTTTTTATCATGTTTTGACCTATATAACTTTGTTTTTAAAAATACTTTCAGCATCATGAAAGTGCATTACAGGAACTTTAAGGGGATGCTTTCCTCTGTGGGTATATCAAGTCAACCACCTTTAGGAATAGGAACTACATGTATAAAAACTGGACAATGGAGGGGGAAGAAAGGAGTAGCTCACAAACCTCTAATAATTCTGTCTTGTTTTACTCTTAACAGATTAAAGAGGCAGCTGATATTATTCAGAAACTGCATTTGATTGCACAGGAGCTACCTTTTGACAGGTAAAAATCTATCTTTTTTAAAAAAAGAAAGATCTTCTATAGCTATAATTTTCTGATGCTTCTCTACTTTTTTGGTACTTAGTGATTCATGTAGCTTTTGAGACGGATTGTGTACTTAATTCTCTCTCTATTCTGAAATTTGTGTTCACGCACTCATGTTGTAGGATCATCTTTACATACACATCCTAAACTGCTTAACAGATTTTTAATGGGATAATTTTGCTGTGCTGACTTAATGCTAGATTTGAATTAGATGCTTGTAGGTTTTTATGGATGTAAAGTGTATAACTTTTCTGTCGTCTTTGTGTTACATGTTTTCATTTTTAAGTAAAGTGCTTCTTAGTCATGATCTAGGATGTCTGTGATTTCTTGTGATGTGGATTTGAATTTAATCATGGCATATTTTGTTGTTACAGGTTTTCTGAAGTAAAATCAAAGATAGCAAGTAAGTTATCTATCCAGTTCAATCCATATTCCTGTATTTGAATTGTTAAAGATGATTAAAAAAGTATGCAATACTGTCAGGATTACATTTTTTTGTCAGTGCTTGTATTACGTGGCCTGATGGATTTTTGTTGTTATCCCCTTTCCTTTCCAGGTAAGTACCATGATTTAGAGTGCCAGCTAATTCAAGAGTTTACCAGTGCACAGCGGAGAGGTGAAATCTCCAGAATGAGAGAAGTAGCAGCAGTTTTGCTTCATTTTAAGGTAAAAACTGAGGGTTTAAATTTAAATACATAAATAAAACAACCGAAAATACAATAAGTACCTGTTTTAAGTGAACATATTTGCATGGGCACAACCTCCACGTCAGATAACATGTATGACTTTTTTAAAATATTGAGTTGTTCCATCTGAAATCAAATGCAGGGGAATAAAGGAGGCAGGTGATGGACTGGAGGTTGTGTCAGTAGAGACCATTCTAAGATAATCTTTTCTTGTATGTGTATGAACTGACCTTCATGCTTGAGAAAGTGTTGAAACCTGTGGTGTATATCCAAGTAGAGTGGTAATAGGTGTAGTTATGTTAGGTGTGTGACGGCAATGGGTTTGAAAGAGTCTACACTTTCAATGTTTCTGGGTTTTTTGCAATAACGTTTTCACAGGCGTTGTATTTCCTTGATTTCATTCTATACTGAAAGCATGGGCAACCTGCTTTAACACAGAGTTGTTTTGCTCCTTCCATAGGGCTATTCCCACTGTGTTGATGTGTACATAAAGCAGTGTCAAGAGGTAATGCATTTTGTTTTACATGTATTTCTTTGGGTATTGATTTATTTAGTTGTATAGGTTGTTGTAAATATATTATGAAATGTGCTTCTAAAACCCTAGGGTGCGTTCTTGAGGAATGATGTCTTCGAAGATGCAGCCATTCTCTGCCAGCGAGTGAATAAGCAAGTTGGAGAAGTCTTTAGTAATCCAGAGACTGTGCTAGCCAAACTCATTCAAAATATCTTTGAAGTTAAACTCCAGGTATTTCAAAATTTAACGTTGAAGTTTATTGAGGAAACTTTTCATCCAAAAACATTGTATCTAGTGATAACAATTAATGAGAATTTATATTAATTGTAATCTTGTATAAGGATGTAGAATCATAGCTGATAGCTCTGTAACAATTCAGATAATCAAGCCTATATCAAATAAAACTGTTTGTGCTGTGAATACAGTATGACTGAAAATATTCCAGTATGTGAAATTATACAGGAATCAGTATGTTCATTGGGTAATTAATAAGATGTCATTCGCATATTTGATTTCTTCTGAGTGCCCCCTACCAAGAATATGTCAGGAAAAATGTGTCAGTTTCACATTTAATAAGTATCTTTAATCTGTTCATTCTTAGAATTGGGTTTAATGTGTAAGGTTAGCACTGAGTAAGTGAAAATAATGAAGTTGTGCGTACTGTCTCACAGCTCATTCAATATTTATATGAAGGTCTAGAACAGTTGAAAATACTATGTTTTCTGTCCTGCAAGTACACTTGCTTAAGTGTGTGAAGTCAACAACGTGACTATTGGCTACAAAAACCAATTTCTCTGTAGATGTTGTTCTTGTAGCGTAGAGATGGAGCTTGTGTTTCAGCCTCAAATTTGTGTGTCAGTTTTGACTTAGTGTTTTATGGTAAATAATATTTTTGTCCAAGTATTCAATGACAGGAAGGCTCTAAGCTTGTATCTGCTTTGTGTATGTATTATGATAAGCAAATATGTAAGCATTTCCTTTGCTTACTGTCAACTGTAAATGCCCCTAGGCTTCCAGTGCTTTTGATTCTTAAAAAGAGGGAGTTTTGTGTGTGTTGGTCAAGCATATTTTCAAAGCAATCTGTCTTTTGTCTTTGCTTCATGCTCTACTGCTTTGTATTACTAAATAATTTTCTTCTAAAAGAAATGCAGGATCTGTACGTAAATGAGAGATTTTGAAAAAACCCAACATGAATTACCTTAAGTAATATATATACTTTGCAGTAAACTACATATAATCTGGCACATAGTATCACCTGTGGATGCTAGTTAATCTTCTAACAGATGTATCAAAATTTTACAGAGTTATGTAAAGGACCAGCTAGAAGAACACAGGAAATCAGATGCAGAACAGTATCTTAAGAACCTCTATGATCTATATACAAGGTATTTACATATTGACGATGAAATTATTGTGTAGATACTCTTGTAATAGTTGTATTATCAAGGTGTAGGAAGAGGAACCAAAAGTTTAAACTTCTCAAAAACTGAAAATATTTTATGGCCATTGTCCTTACAATGATTGCTTTCCTAAAGAAAATTTTAAATTCCTATTGTTATTACTTTTAATGTGAAGTATTTTTTATAGTGATCTTTGAGAGTAATTTTAAAACTGTGTAAAAGCCAGTTCTCTGTATCTCACTGGCAACTTGCTTGCTTGTATGTAATTAAGCATGAATTATGCGAAATTTTTTACTTAAATGTAAAGCTGCTAGAAGTCTTAATCGCAATCAGGATTCTGTTGTGCTGTGTACTTTACAAACATGTAATGCTGTAATTCATACAAATTCAACCTTTTCCTCCTCTCCCCTTCTTTGTTTCTTTTGCATAAAGAACTACTAATCTGTCAAGCAAATTGATGGAATTTAACTTGGGTACTGATAAGCAGACTTTCTTGTCTAAGCTTATCAAATCCATTTTCATTTCCTACTTGGAGAATTACATTGAGGTGGAAATTGGTTATTTGAAAAGTAGGAGTGCTATGATTCTGCAGCGCTATTATGATTCCAAAAACCACCAGAAGAGGTCCATTGGCACTGGAGGGTAAGTTTCTTCTGTGAAGTTTCATACTTTTAAAATGGAAGGGAGGTGGTAAAGGGAAAAAACGTAGTATTTGCTATGTTCGATGTACAGTGATGAACTGTGAAAGTGCAGGCTTCTAAAATAACCTGCAGCTTTTTACAATTTGCTATCAGTTTATGTTCTGTTAAAAAGTGTATTGCTCTTGGTACATGTGAAAGGTGATGCATGGTATTTATGCGCTCATGGGAAATGAAAAATACCAGTTAAACCTATGTTTCAACTTAGGATCCAGATCCACAAAAGGACTGAAGCAAAACTAAGGTACCTAAAGCATGTGTATGTGTGTATCTAAAAGCATACATTTTTTTTCACCTGCCCAGGTCTTGTGGTCCCCTCCCAAGACCTAGGAAGGGGAAAAGACCATAGCAATGTCAGTGAGAAAGCTCTTAATGAGCCCAGAAGATGCAATGGACTTAGAGAAAGGTAAAACAAGACTTCATTATCCTCAGGGCAGAGAACTAATAAAGGACTAGTGAGAAGTGGGAAAGGAAGAATTAAGACTTGTGTGAAGCAGAGGTGATAAGACTACTGTGCCTTTCAAAGAGCTACTGGGTTCAGTGTGTCAGGAATGTGAAAGTTATTTAAAGAGAGCAGCAGCAAAGTAATTAAATGAATGAAAAAACAAAAATGAAAATTTAATTTTCTTGGGGAAAATTAAATTTATGGTAGTGAGTAACTTTATGGGTTGTTTTATGCATGGAAATGTGTTAGAGCATGCTTGAGTAAATCAGGACTGCTGAGATAGTGGAGGAGGATGAGAGGATTTGTGGGCGTGGATGAGATAGAAAGCTCTCATTAGTGTTTTGAAAGTACGATGTGACAGAATGTATGGAGGCTAAACCTTGTCCACAGAGCATAAGTGCCATAGGATTCAATTGAAATTATGTATTCCACAATGGGGAATAGCTGGTCCTATGGTGTGAATGTGCCATGGTAGAGCACAGTTGACCATGGAATCAGAGGTGGTAGTTTTGCATTTACTGGCGATGTTTTTTTGAGCTTGCAAGACTGTCTTAATGCTTGCATATCCTAAACTGTGTCTTGGGTTCTGTTTTTTAAGTTAACAACTAAATTACCCTAAATCATTGTTGAATTTGAGCATCAAAATTTCCATCCAGTGAAATCCTCTTTTGGTGTATTTTTATTCTAGTATTCAAGATCTCAAAGAGAGAATAAGGCAACGTACAAACTTACCGTTGGGGCCAAGTATTGACACACACGGAGAAACTTTTCTGTCACAAGAAGTGGTAGTTAACCTTTTGCAAGAAACTAAGCAAGCTTTTGAAAGATGTCACAGGGTAAGTTCGCTGTCTGTCGTCTCCATTAGTGATATAATTTTGTGCATGAAATCACATTTTGTGGTTCAATTTCTGATTGAAGTGTGATAGGAAGAAAGGAAGGACATTATTAAATGAATAATAAACATGTATATTATAAAATATATTTATTATAATATAAAACTTTGTATTTTTCACTGGAGCAGGGTCATGATGGAGGCTAAGGAATTGATTTTTAAATGTGGATCTAGTTGTATTTTGTGGGGTTT
This sequence comes from Falco punctatus, assembly GCF_963210335.1. NCBI lineage: Eukaryota > Metazoa > Chordata > Aves > Falconiformes > Falconidae > Falco > Falco punctatus. Next base: position 39,965,271 of record NC_137587.1, on the reverse strand, counting down.
AATACCATCTATTTTTGGAAGACCTACTGTCTGCGCTACTTTTCTTAGTAAATTAGACTGAAAACCTGAGAAGCCTTTAGTGTATTTTTTTGCTACTTTAAAGTACAGGGAATAGTTCAACAGTTGTTTTCCTGTGTCTAGTGCCATTTCTTCTTGCATTAAAGAATTATCACCAATAAAACGCTGAGAAGAATAATCTTTAACGTTGTTTACCTTGGTAACCATCTGCTGTTCTTTAAATTCTTTAGTCTAACCAAAAAGATATGTTTTCCTTCTGATTAAATTGCTGTTTTTTCTGCCTTTCAATTACTGTTTGTCTGGTACTTTAGTGTAAACGAAAACCCTTGAAATTGATTTGCAAACTTAAATGCTAGAGATTTTGTACTAGCTAAACACACTTGATTTTTTAACAGATTTTAATACCTCTAATTCTCTATTAGCTTAGTGCAAAAAATAACATTTCAGATGTTTAGAAATTTTAACATTTTATAAACTTAGAGGGATCAAAGATATAATGAAATACTCATATGGCACTGTTAGCTGTATGCATTGGGAATGACCACCTTCCTAGTGGTGAAAGTCAGTGACTGCAAGGCGAGCAGATAGATCATTCTTTTTTTCAGTATGGTAGTTGCTAGAAATGGTTGTTAAATTAATTCATGATATAAACTAACTTTTCAGTTATGCACAATTTTTTCATACTCTGTCTAAAAACAATTGTAGGTATTGGGATGGAAACCAATGCTAAATGGATCTTGGTGTGCAAGGAGATTTTTAGAATTAAAGGTGTATGACTTCTGCATTATCATATATGCTGTTAGGGTTTTGTTTGTGGTTAAGGCAACTCATTATACAATAGAGAAGCTACATGTGTCCCTGGCTAATGGTAATACTTATGTCAGATGACAGATGTGTGCAGATACACTCTGTCCCAACTGTGACTACTTTAGGAAAAATATTTCTGATAATATAAAATAATTCTGAATGTAGCGATATACTGAAGCATTTTGGTGTTTGGAAATCTCTGTAAAGGTGTTTTATTGTTGGATTTTTTATTTGGGGTTGGTTGTTTTGGGGTTTTTTTGGAATACAGCAGAAATCTTTGGGAACATCGTTGCATAAAATTTGAATTGCCATAGTAATCTTTCTTAGTCCTAGCTTCATAAAGTCTTCACATAATTCCTTAAAAACCAAAGCTGCATTTCTTATATACAAAAGCACTGTCACGTTTTTCTTTAGAAAAGGGATTTACTGACAGGTTGCTGTCCAAAATCCCATGTTGCTTACAGCTCATAAAAGTACAGATGCTGTGTGTATATGTGGGCATTACTTCACTTAATAAAAATTTTCATGCTCCATTGACTCCAGCTGAACTGTGATAAATGTAGCTGAGGTTCAGTCTGTGTTATTTTTTTCTGCAGCACTGTGACAGTGCTAAAAGAACAGTGCACTGGGTGAAAGTGAAGGTCCATCAAACCCAATGTCCTGTCTCTCACTGTGGCCAGGGGCAGAAGCTTAGTAAAAGAGGAAAAAAGGCAGGGTATGGGTAGAGTCACCTTTTCTGTATATGTTTTCCCAGGATCCAGTGGTATGCAATTTAGGTAATTTGTGGGGTTACATCTGGACAATTGTGTTTTAAGGACTATTAATTAATATCTTCCTTTATTATTACTATAAACTGTTTATATTTTTGCTTTTTGTAGCGTCCTTTGGCACGCTAGCTTCAGTTTACTCATTAATGCTGAAGGGTTTATTGATACTAAAGGCCGTTCCTGGATAGTTTTCTCTATGGATACTTTTCATTTAGAATAAAATTCCAGTTATTCTGGAACACTTGTTGCATTTTAAGCTATTCCCTATGCAATATCGGATAAACTTTCAACTGTATGTAGAACTGACCTTTAAGATAGGTGTTTTTTTCTTTTTCTTTAAAGCTCTCTGATCCATCTGACTTACCAAAGAATGCTTTCAGAATTTTTTCTATGCTTGTAGAGTTCTTATGTACTGAACACATCGATTATGCATTAGAAACAGGCCTTGCTGGTGAGTATAGTTTTTTTTTTTTCTGAGCATTTCATCCCATTGGCCTTTTTGTGCAGATGATCTTTGCAGGTCCTTGCTGTGTCTTATTGATTGGCCTTGTTCAGAATGTATTGGTTAAATGAAATTTGTTTTGTGTATATGGGAGGTGGCATTTAATGTCTTCTAAAGAGTACTTTCTATTTGGGGAATTGATGCACAGATGGACACTACTGTCTTCAAAAACTGTATCACAGAAATTGGGCCATTAGTGCTCCCAGGCTCTTTTAATTGTCCTCTGTGCCATAGCAGGAGAATATTCATATATTGAGGTTTAGTGTCTTACATTTTATGAGAATTCTGTGTTTGTTTGTATACTCATGCATTTTAGACAGTAAATAAGAAAACTGCTTGTATTAAAGAAGTTGAAATCTTGACAGTGAGAACCTATGTTTCTTACATAAAAGCATAAAACTCATGCTCTGAAGAAATACTTAAATTGGCTGTTCCATTTTGCTTTTAGAAATTTTAAAAGCAATATATTTCTGTGCTTACGGTTATTTGATATAGCTATGAGAAGTCTTCTATATGTGGCACCATAGTAAATTTTTGAAACTCTAAGCCTGTGATTTAAGCTATGAGAACTATTCTATATATGGCACCATGGTAAATTTTTGAAACTCTAAGCCTGTGATTTAAGCATTCATGGAAAAACTCTGCATATTTAAAAAAAAATCATGCTAATTATAGGAACTGCATATCGTTAGAATCCTAATGAAACCTTCTTTGCTTTAGGCATTCCCTCTTCTGATTCAAAGAATGCAAATCTTTATTTCTTGGATGTTGTCCACCAGGCCAATACTATTTTCCATTTATTTGACAAGCAGTTCAATGATCATCTGATGCCATTGATCAGGTACCTTTATTTTGAGTAGCATTTCCTTTTGTGAATGGTCACTTTTGGTGAAGAAAGCAATTTTTTTCATTCCTCATCTCTATTAAGAGGAGTTTATTCTTGGAGTGGTTCAGCTTGATCTTGTGGGAAGACAGAACACTGTAATGGACAGGAGAAGGGCTGTTAAACAAATTGTTTCCTTGGAGAACTTACGGGAGAGAGGGAGTTCCAAGAGTATCGGTCCTTAGAGGCCTCACTGCTGCATTACAGGCCAGGACTAGAGGGGGTTGTGGCTGCTCCTTGGGGTGAGCTGGCAATATCAGGGCTGCTGAGACTCCTGGGAGGACCCCACAGGTTCTGCAGAGGGAGCAGCTGGCCATGCCTTGGGAGCCACACATGAGCTACGCGAAAGCTGCATGTTGTTGGGAGCCACAGGTTGGATACGTGCGAAGCAGAGCACACTGCTGTGCTGTGAGTTAGCGTGCGTGAAAAGCTGAGTTTGCTCGCTCACGCCCAGGGGCTGGCAGCAGCTGAGAGGCACTGCTTAGTGGGCACAGTGCTGCCCGGAGTGCATCACAGCACTGCCCATCAGCGCGCGGTGTGTCCTCCTCAGGGCCAGATGGCTGTTGATTTGTTGTTCTCGAGCTGGCCGAACTCCACCTAAACTAGTCCTTTCTGATGGGATGGGAAATCTTCACACACTCCTGGTGTAAGAAGCAGACCCTGTAGACAGATTTGTTCTGCTGTATTAATACTCTGTCACACACCCAACCCTCTATACTGTTGCAGTTCTTCTCCTAAATTATCTGAATGCCTTCAGAAGAAAAAGGATATCATAGAACAAATGGAAGTGAAGCTGGATATGGGCATTGATAGGCAAGTAGAGATTTAAACTTTCTGTTAATCACAAATTCTTTCAAAACTCCTTTGTGATGTATGTTAGCTTTTTCTTTTAAGGATTAATTATTTCTGAACACAAAATTTATTATATTTTTTAACTTTTTTTTTAACCCATAAATACACATGTGGTGCATAGGAAATGTAGATTTTGTTTGTTTAGAGGGTTGTATTTTTCATGGCAGATTTCTGACCCATAAATACTTCTGGAAGGACATAAAAGGATTTGGTTACATTGAAAGAGTGCAATAATTCAGTGTTACCTTATTGTCTCAAACTACTTTTTTCTACTGTAAAGGAGGGAGGAATGATGATTGAAATAGAAGAAAAACTTGCAGGATTTCCATTAGGAGCAAAGTTTGACAAAAATAGGTTAGGTGATTTGCTTGAATCTCTGCAGTACTATGGATTAGACCTAGCCATAGAAATCTGTAGAACTAGAATAATTTTGATTCTGACATTTACTTGCTTTGAGGTTGACTAACTCATTTAATCTTTTTTTTTTCCTCTGTTTCTCCAAATAAAAATGAGGGGATAGCTACAAAGATTATAAATTAAAATCATAACTGGTTTGCAGTAGAGGAAAATAACAAACTAATATGCTTAATATTAGGAAATTGATCTGTTGTGCAATGCTTGACATTGAACCAGGAAGCATGTAGTGTTCCTGTACTTCAAGGTGGCATTATTCAACCAAGCACACGTTACCTAAGCATTCTGTGCCTGTTTCTCTCTGCAGTAATGGAAATAAGCCATCCTGCAAGTAATGGGAGCTACTCTAAACTATTATTGAGGTTTTTGTAAGGATCACACCGTACTGGAGAGGGATGAAGAGAGCACTGTATAGGAAAAGGTGGCATTGCAATTGTGTCCTAGTGAGCATTTTCTGCAGAGAGAGGGAGGGGAAGAGATTTGCTATATTGTTTTGCACCTGTGTTTTCGGTAGGTGCAAAAAGAAAGGTGGAGGTAGGGGATGTGTAGGTGGCAACTGAGATTTTAGCTGCTTGTGCTGGAAGTGACCATAGAAGTTTAAACACAAAGTTTGAAATACTTGAACCATAAAGGCGATAAGCTCAGATCTAGACAGACACAGATCAGTCATCAGCATCAGAATAGTTTGTAACTGTTTTTGTAAATAATACCTTACAAATGACAGTAAGACATAAGAGAGCAAGTCCCTGTTGGAAAATGGTATGTTCCAAGGTTTGTGAATGGAGACTTCAAGCAAATTTGTGCTTTGGCACAAATAAGAGATGAGTTTTGAGATAAATGTTACATGTTAAATGTGTTTGTGTGCCTGCTTGCATGCTGCTTTGTGGTGCCACTGGTGCTGCTGAGCATCAGTTGTCTTGCTTAAAGGAATGATTGAGGGTTTTTTTTTTAAAAAAAAAAAAAAAAAAGAGCAAATGTCTAACTGTTGACAGTTATCAGATCTGAGAAAGTCCGATAGCAGTTTCTTGAATGCCATTCATAGCAGTTGTCTACCTCTGCAGAAGGCAGTATTAGTCAAACAAATTAGTTCAACTGGTTTTCTTTCAGTATGTATTCTGTGTAAACAGCCTTCTAGGAGTATTTATTGAAAATGGAAATGCAGGAGAATGCAAGATAGAATTTCTTTAAGTTTCTATTGGTATGTGGATTGTTGAATGAAGTACAACTAAAATGTAAGTCTGAGCTCTATGTGTAGAAAAAGTTTATTCCCTCTTCGGATACATACATTCTTCTCCCCTTCACCCCAGCTTGAACCCTTCAAGGCCTGTAATTGCCTTGACCATGTTCTTCAGGGAGGTTGGAGAGGTGAGGGAAGTAAAGAAAACAGGAGGGGAAGAAAAAAAAAAAAAAAAAAAAAAAGACAGGGAGGTTCCTGGTGAAGGTAGGCATTGAGAGAGCTGTGCAGCCTCTCTCTGCTGCTTTGCTGTTTGACCTTTAGTTTGGACTTGAAGCAAAGCAGGGCCTTGACCTTAGATAGTGTTCTGAAAAGATAAATCCTGTAAAGGAGAAGTAAATGACACTGTAAAACACTATTAGATTTCTGAGAACAAGAGAAATACCAAGCTTTGGCAAAGGAAGAAGGTTTTCCCTTTTTTTTTTTTTTTTTTTTTTTTTTTTTTTTCCCCTCACCCCTTCAGTTTGAGTGTTTTCTGATGCTTCCTCGTGAGTAACGTGCTCTATGCTACTAAACTCTTTGAAATGCTTCCTTCAGCTATCCAGTTCCCCCTGCATTGAGGAATGCTATCCAGTTTCTCTTGAATAGCTGGATTTGAATGGGTTACCTTACAATTAATGTCTCCCCTTTAAAACTAGCTGGCCAGCATGCTGTGTGCTGTGCCCCAGGACATGGAACTTGGAGGAAAGAGTTTTTAGGGTTGTTGGTTGTCTTTTTTTTTTTTTTTTTTTTCACTGATTCTTCTTTTTCTAACTGACTATGTAAAATCAAGCATATCTTCTCTATAGAATTGCATTGCAACTTCCGAAGAGTGTGTATGTCTGTGTGCATGTCTGTTAAATGAAGTACTGCCTTTGACATGTCCTAGCACTGCTTGCTTCTTGTAATAAATGTTTGCTTTTAGTGCATCTTCATAGATTACTCGAGTGTTAGGTAGCAGGGGTTTTCCTCATCGCTTTATGCTGCTTGCTTTTGTAGAGAATCAATTAGTACATGGAAATATAAAAATGAAGGAAATTAAAATGTTTGCTTCAAAACCCAATCTGTATTTGTAACTTTAAAGGACGCTGAATTGTATGATTGGACAGATGAAGCACATCTTGACTGCAGAGCAAAAGAAGACAGATTTTAAACCAGAAGATGAAAACAATGTTTTGATTCAGTATACTAATGTAAGTAAACTGAGTCCCAGCTCATCAGTATAGGTTCAAATGCTCATGAGTCTTTTCAGGTTCAAGATGTTCCTTACCAGACTTGTGTTAGACAACACATGTATCTGATTAATTTACTTTAGCTATTCCATTTTGCACTAAGCACCTCCAAACTCTGTTGTGGAGTGTTTTCTCAAGCTGAAAAGGAACATTAGCAGTTTAGTATCTAGTGTCAGACACAAATCAGTAGGTGCTGGACGAACTGTCACGTTCTTGCTAGGAGGTCCAGAGTTGAAACAGGGGTTTTAGCTGACAATTAGGTTTAAGCTATCAGTTTCAGAAAATCAATTATCAGGTACTGTCTAGTTGCTGGGTGCTTTTCCCCCTTGGAATGGTAGGAGCACGACGAAGCATAACAGGTTTGGCATGAACGTTCTTTGCTGCAGAACATTGTCTCTACCACCACATCTGTCCAAATCCCAGCCTTAGTGGCTGCTGAGAAGCTGTAGTGCTGGGTTACATTAGGCTCTTGTCAGGGAAAAATGCAGAGAGGAGCGCAGAGAACTACAGTCAATGGGAAGAAGTGAGAGCATTGCCTGAATGCCTACAGCCGGGTGGGAATGGGAGAGTTGGCGCAGTAGCATGTACACTCTGGTACTATGTGGGAAGGGTGAAGGTGCCTGTATAGCTGTTAATTTGGGTTTATAACTGCAGCTCACAAGAGGCTTTTAAACACTGTGTGTCGTCGTTGTCCCCCCACTCCCTCCCCTTGGTTGATTGTTGTTTGAATTAAAAGCCGGAATTAAACTGTTCTATTCTGAACTGATGAGACAATATTCGATTAAGTTATAGTTCTTGAATCCATCTTTCTACTCATGTTTTTGAATCTTTATATAGCAAATACAAAAACTGTTGGAAAATTAATAAATTGGAGGATGAATAATTTCAGTGATGTGAGAATTTTAAAGACAGTGACTGATGTTCAGTTTATGATGTGGAAGTCACTTTGAGAACAGATTTCTAGAAAGTAAGTTACATAATTACTTTTCTTAATTTTATTTAGGCTTGTGTTAAGGTCTGTGGCTATGTTAGAAAGCAGGTGGAGAAGATTAGAAGTTCTATGGATGGCAAAAACGTGGACACAGTTTTGATGGAGCTTGGAGTTCGTTTTCATCGACTTATCTATGAACACCTACAGCAATACTCCTATAGTTGCATGGGAGGCATGTTAGCTATTTGTGATGTGGCTGAGTATAGGAAGTGTGCCAAAGACTTCAAGGTAAGCTTGTACAGGTTGGTAATGTACAGCCATGTTGAAATTGGTAGCCAGACTCTATTTTTAATTGGATGTCTTCTTTTCTTGTTTCTGTCTTAACATCACCATTTTGTATACCTTTGTTATATAACCTGTTACTATACCAGCAGTTCTTTATCATGTCCTAAAGAGCAGTTTCCTGCCAGGTACGTATACTGAAGAAGTGTTGAGTTTGCGTTATTATGTGTTCTATGTAGCACTGTATGTGTGTGCGTGCATATCTCCCAACAGATGCATATGTGCGTGTGTCTATATGTGTGTATAGTTATGCACACAAGGAGAGAATGGTGGATGTGAATCCTCTGTCAGGAAGTATTTTGAAGATCTAGATTGACATTGTGTTATTAAGACTTCAAGCAACTCTTAACTCTTAATATATGGGTTTTTTTTCTTTCTTTTCTCTTAACCACAGATTGCGCTGGTGTTACAACTCTTTGATACCTTGCATGCACTTTGCAATCTTTTGGTTGTAGCCCCGGATAATTTAAAGCAGGTTTGCTCAGGAGAACAACTTGCTAATCTGGACAAGAACATCCTTCACTCCTTTGTTCAGCTGCGTGTTGATTATAGGTCTGCTCGTCTTGCTCGTCACTTCAGTTGAGAGCATGGAAAGAAATGTTGTACCTTTGGGTAGGCCTCAGTTGTTAGAAAGCACAGGGAATGATTTCTTAACAAACTGTGGTTGTAACTTTCGTGGGATAATGACTGTTCAGAATAAAGCAGCAGCCATATTTAAACATGACTACGTAGAAGGCAAGCAGGTAAAAATCTGGATGATATTTCATGTAAGCTGAAGTTCTCCAAGTGAAGAATTTTGCAAGTCTACTTGCTACTGATTTTTTTTCCTTTTTTTATTGGAACCATGTCGGCATAGGAAAGCAAGTGGTGCATTGAAAGTATTTTAGTCTTCAATATTGAATTATCAGATACCATTTGTTAGACTTGAACTACAGAGCATAGCGTAGGTAATGGATTACATAGAATAGACCAGCGTAGAAACATTCTTCATCAATTTTAATGACTTAGACTTCAGCACAGCTAATCATAATCAAATTATCTTTGATTGGTGTTTCTAAGTAATTTCTTTCATTTAAAACATTATCCTGCTCAATGTAATTTCTTGCTCTAATTAATTAGCTTGGAATTTCTTTGAGATGTAGGAGTAAAAGCAACGTTATCCCAGAAAGATGTAATTTATTCATTGTGTAGCATTCTAAACAGAACTAAGTGGTGAAAAGTTTTGGGGGTTTTTTGGTTCTTTTGGCTTTGGGGTTTTTTTCGTACCTAATAGTCAAGGGCCTACCAGAACATACTGGCATTGTATGACCTGACATTATTGTTTCTGTTTGATACTGGCACACTGAATTTTATATATACTCCTAAAGTAAATGCAGTGGCCTTGCCTAAGGCATTTGTATAACAAGGTGAAGGTGCCCATTGTTGGATTAATATGAGAACTTTCTTCTGTCTCTGTTTTGTATGTAAATAAATTCAAATTATAACAAAGTGAAAGGATAAAATGCAGCCCAGTGTTTCATATATGAAAGGAATGGACAGCAGCTCTAGCCAAAACCTAGAGTTGAAAATTCCTGTGCTGAAGATAATTGATACTCAGTGCCTGAGCAATATAAAATGTTGAAGTGTGCAAATGCTGCTCTTTGACCGATCATAATTTTAATATTGGAGACAGGCTATTTTTGTCCATTACGCTCCAGTGTTTTTTCAAGGTGTTTCTGAGATGGACCCATAGTGTGCATATAGTGAATTGAAGCAACAGTGATGTTTGAAATATTTGGGGTAGCTTTTCCACAAGCAGTTGGAAATTTCTGTAAATAGACTTTTGTTCAGGGTGAGCTGTTGTGGAAAACAGGTTGGAACTGCTGTGGTTTGTGTCTTCAATCTGATTTACATCATGCCTGAACAAATCATCTGTACCACTTTATTTCTACTCTGAGCTCAGCATATGTTATGGAAACTTCTTTCACTCCCATCTTCAGAGCAGCATTTCTATAAATTTACTTTATGGGTTGATCAAATCAAACTACTTTCTGCTTTTGTTAATGAATTCACAGGTGTAGTCAATATTGACAGGCTTGTGCGGAACTTCTCTTGGTTAGTTGATGTTCTTCTGCTTCATTTTATATTTAGCAGAGCATTACATCAGCAAACAAAGAGAACAGATGCCAGACTGTCTCAAAGTATTTGGGAAGACTGGCTGCTTTGCTGAGCTGCGTAGCTCTATGCCTTGGCCATGGCAAAGCCACAAAGAGTTTTGGACACTGGAGGAGGCACATGGCTGTACTGCTGCCATTGTTTTTCAAAAGCTCTGGTGTGAATTCAGATGATACCTCTCTGTTACCTCTGTAACTGAAAGCCAACAATTTTAAGGCTGTGGTTTTATTAATACGAAATCTTTCTACAAAAAAGTGTCAATTTGTAAACACTTCAGAACAGTGAACATCGTCTTAAGATTGCAGATCACAAAAGTGCTTCAGAACTTGTTGTATGATTGCTGGAATTTTTTAAGGTTGTATGAAATGTGTATTTACCGTATTTCTTGCTTTATTAGCTGTGTTTTCCATGCATATGCTCAGTGCAATATTTTCATTATGCCTGTTAACAGGAGGCAGCAAAAAGTAGGTGAATACTTAAACTTAGATATGTAAACTTTTCCTCAATAAAAAGAATTCCCTCTAGACACTTCTTTTTTTTTATTTCATTTCCATGTTTTTCAAACACCTTTATACTCAATTGTATAAGCCCTTCTGGGGGGGGGGGTGGCGGGTAGGGGGTGGGGGAAGAAAAAAGAATAAAATGTAGTTTTACTGACCAAATTTATAACTGGTGTGAGCTTTCCCTTTCCTTTACAAAACCTCCCCATGTACACACTAAAAGAGTTACTATTTCTAGAGAAGACTATGTTGTCAGTAACTTTACTTTGCAAGTTGGAATGGGATGGGCTGGGGAACTATAATTTTCATACATTTGTAAGTTTAGAGTTCTTATAGCATGTAATCTGGGAAAATACTTCCAGTGGCTTTTGAGTACAATAGAGTACTATCCAAAATACAAATACACCTTTTAATGTTCATGTACTGAGTTAAAGTATTGCTTTTCTAATGTTCACTCCTAGAACATAGGCATTTAACAGGCTGGCAGCCAAATGAATGCCTGAGAGGAGGTGTGTATATGTGTGTGTAATTATGTTGTCTACAATTGTTGAAAATGGCTTTGCAGTAAACTGCTGTAGGCTGGAAAATAAGCTGTGTTTTTACAAGTCCTATAATTTATTAACGTGATTTGGTATTGTATTCTGTTTGCATCTGCACAGAGGGCAGGAAGGAGTTGGTGTTCTGTAAGAATACTTCTCTCAACACAAAAATATAAAAAATTGGGAAATGGAAGTGCTTGGAAAAACTAAATCTAGATATTTAAAAACAGAGGCTAAGGAGTAAAGACATGAACTAAAAGGATATGGAGACCAAGCAGTTTTCAAGTAGCATAACACATAGAAGGAGGTTAAAATGTGATTAATAGAAACCCGACGTACACATCACAGCAGGATTGGAATTAAAATCTCCACAGCTGCGTCCCACCCTGAAATGAAGTGAGCTCTAGAGAAGGGGAACTGGCTAAAATACTTTTCCATGGAGCTGTTTATTCATTTTGAAACCGTTGGATTCAACAGGAAGAGACTATCCGTACATGAGTATGTCTGCTGTGAAGGATAGGTAGCAATGCTGTGAATGTGACCACTGCTTATTTCCACTGTGAGGAGTAGAAGTGCATCAACAATATGCAGTCTGATCGGAAGGAAGGAGAATTTACCAGAGCTGAGTTGATTTATTTATTTATGTATTTATTTTTAAGCCTGCAGTGATCTGGATAATGGTAAGTGACTGCTTGATTTGAGAATGGCATGGTATTGACAGGTGGCAGGTCAGTTTATATCACAATCAGAAAATTTGGGTTGGGGGTTGGGGTTTTTTTTTCCCCTCTTAGCTTTCACAGTCATTTTAAATCACTGGTTGCTTCAGCGTGTAACTGCCACAGATAACTCACAATTTCAGTTGCCTGAGGAGGAATCCTCCACCATATAGCTGGTGCTGCAGTGTTGTGATTGAGTGTTGTTTGAATAGCTTGCTCCATTTCTCTAGGAAATGTGGCAAAAATGCTGCATTTTACAAAGTGCCCTGAAGAGGGTGAGGCCTGCTGGGTTCCTTCACAGGCTGGGTATGTGCTGGCCTGTTCTTCAGAAGCCTGTAGCTCCAGGTTTCTCAATCCAGTGTGTGTGTGACAGTAAACCTAATGTACTCAGTTTTAGATGTCATGACAAATTCCAAACCAGAGGGGTGCTCTTTGTATTAAATTTCCATGGCAATAACTATCTTAGTTTGGATTAGCACTTGAGCTGAACCAGTTGCAGATAGGGAAACCGGGCTGAAGCGATGATTTTTCCTTTATGAAGAAAGTAGATACCTAAATAATTGCTTGTCTAATTTTAGATGCAGGTAGGAGCTCTTCTTTACGCTTCTTGTCCCAGGAGCTGTAGGGAGGATAAGTCAGCCATCAGCACCAAAATTTACTCCTTTTTTAGAAGACAACCGAAAGGTAGGAGCACCTTTCCTGTCCTGATGTTCTGCTGGATATTGGCTTCCAGGCATTATTTCCAGCACTTCTGTGCTAGTTGAAAGTGGAGCTAGCAAAACAGAAATCTATCTGCAATTGGGGTGTTTTCATTCTGGACATCAAGGCTGGCACTTTTTTATTCTTTCCTGGTGTTTCCACACCTGTTTTAAGGCACGGAGGGAGCCAGATCTGCCCAGTCGTGTTCACTGCTTTGCTTGTCTTTTTTTCCTCCATTCTAATTTCTTTTGGTGGTAGGAGAGCAGCTGTGTTTGCCTGTCGTCTTTTCTCTTGTGTGGGGCACTGCTTACTCTGTGTCAATACAACCCTTAGTGCATGGGGAAGCCTTGGTTTCTACTTTTATTCTATTAGCTTTACATCCCTATGCCCTGTTGTCCTTTCCAAATCTCAGGATTGCACTATCCCTTCCCCTCTGTTACCACACTACCAGAGAAAGAGAAACCTTTAACTTTGCAGCATGGCTTCTACGAGAGCTTTGCATATTATCTAGTAGTTCTTCATCCACATGTAGCCTGGTAGGAGGAGGAGTTTAGCTCCCTTCCCCTTTATTCCTCTACTTTCCCCATATTGTCTAATCTTTGTAGGTCTGTTTCCACACACTCTCCCGTGACCTGACTGTAAGGTACATTGTTGCAACTTCATACAAGGGACCAGCCATGGGGGGAAGACCGTCAGTTCTCTCAGCTTCAGCATCCTTTGGGTGATGTGCCAGGATAGTAACGTGAAATGTAAAGTGGAGCCATCTCTGAATAGTATCTTTGAGAACAGCTTAACAAACCAAAATGGATTGTTTTGACACTTGAGGGTCAAGATATCTTGAAATTTTATTTGCCTGTAACTTAAGTTTATCCTCATCGTATGGGATGAAAATAAACTTGAGATTTCCTTATAGTGGTCCCAAATCCTGCTCATCTGCACTGCTGTTTCCCCTCTGTGAAGCGAGGGAACCTTGGAGCTGAGGCGGCGGTGCCGGCTGAGCTGCAGGCTGTGGCAGTTCCTACCCTTGCCACACTAAAGCCTGCCCTGGTTCCAGCCGAGCAGCTGCCTCCGGCTGCTGTGAGGGGTCAGCATGCGTGTTCTCTGCCTGCACTTACTCTCCCCTGGTTGTGTAGCCTCCACATAGGATAGCGTGAGGCTTTTGCGTCACCTTTGAGCTGCAGAGGATGTCTTTGCTTGTCCTGTGTGGTCTGCCCAAAAGGGTCCAGTAGTTCTGAGCTACAGTGTGTCATCCTGGGAGGGGCAGAACTGTTCCACCCTAGTCGTGTAATTTTGGAGCATGTGTGACGTGTCATGAGACCCGTAGCTGTCAAGTGCTGGCTTGTTCAGCTGATCTTCTAATATGCGCTATTCTTTGAAAGTTGGTATTTTAAAATTTTTCTTCTTGAAGTATTAAAGTTTCTCTTCTTTCACTGAAACCCAAAATTGTCCATAAGGCTGCTGGAGCCAGAATGTGAAGAAATAAACACTTTTTTGGGAAACAGGCATCATGGCAGCAGCAGCTGTTGCTGAAAGCTTCTGCACACTGTTTTGTTGTTCTCAAACCTGGATTTGGAAAGAATGGAGGAGAGAATGGACTAAGATGTCAGTCCTTCTTATCCCTCCACTTTGCATGTAAAACGGGGCTCTGTCAGTTTTTGGGACTGTTTTTGACCCCCCGCCTCTTTGTCAGCTGGCTGTTGCACCACAGTCTTCCCATGCAATTTATCCACCTTAACCCCACCTCATCTGTTCTCAGGGCTGCGCATGTCCTTCTCAACCTCATCCCAATGTCACTTTGAGCCAAGAATATATCCTGGCACAAACGAGCCCTCGCAATGTCTTGGTTGTACATTTGCTTTTCCCACTTTGATCATCAGTCTGTGGGGGACAGAAGCTGTTGTTCTACCAAGTGTCCAGCCTCATCAAGGCCACCTCTTTCCTTGAAGAGACAGGTGAGATTGTGGAGAGATGTCCCCAGAATCAATTCATAGGTAGATAAACTGTATGGTATCGGGGTAGACAGCTCCTGCTAAAAGACATGGTTAAGGTGCACCTCAGTTGATGCTGCCAGTTGAAGATGGTCATTTTGAACTCTACACTGTTTTGATGTGTGGTATTGAGTGTTGTAGAGAAGCCAGCTAACATGAGCTTGTGTTTGAAACATTTTTATAACATTCATTTTACTGTAAACAATTCATTAAAATGACTTGCTAAGTCTTAGACAAGTGGATTTTTGAAGGTTGCTCATTTTACTTATCCACCCAAAGTCAATTTGAGTATGAATATATAACATTTTACTCATAATAGCAAACAACTTCACAGAAGAGACATTTATTCTGGAGACAGAGATTCAAACTAGACAGCAATGATGCATTACAAATATATAATTATTTGCACTAATATTTGAGCAGGTGGAATGGATTAGTACATGGTCAACATTGCACTGCTGATAACATGTATTTTTCTATATTAATATGTACTGTGCAACATGTATTAAAATTGTCAATAATTCATTTTAACAGAGATAGCAATATTTATATTGCTGTGTTCTACAGACAGCAGAGTGAATTGTTAAAATGTGTAAAGCTGAGCTAGATTTAACTTTGTTTCCCAGTGTGTGTGTTTCTAACTTCTCATTAAAACTAAAAATAACAACACCCTTCAATCTAGAAAGATTTTTGCTCTTCTGTGGAATTTCTGATCCAAATCCACTCCTGCTCTTCCTAGCCTGTTAGGAAACGTCTTGAAACAAGACCTCCAAGACCCAGCCCAGCCCCTTGTATTAATACTAGGTTAGAGCCTTGGTTTAGTTGCTTAGTAGGTGGATTCCTTCTATAGATTTTTCTGAATAAATTGATGATCACTGTTATTTTATTTATTTATTTTTAAGACCTATTTTAGCTTCTGCTATGTTGGCTCTTCCCCTCTTAACGCATTTTTCTGGAAGCCTCTGACAGTCTAATTAGTCTGTTTAACCAGTGAATGTATCTCCTTTTATAAAAGAGGATCAAGAGAGGAGACTCCTTTCTGGGCCTTGTTGCTGGAAAATCCTGTGTTAAGCAGAAAGCACAGCGACGGGTGTGCCACTAAGTTTTAGAGGGATGTTTTGAATCATGTTGTCTGCAAGTCTTTCTTGATGGTTGTTTTGTTCTGAGGTGCAAGTATGGGTTTGTACTCCAGGAAAAAATGGATTTTGTTGCTTTTCCCTCCCAGGCATGTCTGTCTGCAGGCAGGCGACTGAGTTGCATGCAGCAGCAGAGTTCAAAGCAGCCTGAATCCTTGCATCCATCTGAAGACTTTAAAAGTACTTCCCTGTCCAGCCAGACACAAGTTCAGTTCAACTAGTGAATCTCTCAGTTTTTGTGTCCTTTTTTCAGGACATGCAGAAGTGGCTGTTGGGGATGGATTGCTCCTTCCTCTCGTCTAGGTAACTTGTTTATTCTGAAATAGCATTTTACATATATAAAGCTTCTTTAAAAGTGCATTGGCATCCTTCTGTGGTGTCTGAGCAGCTGCCGTAAATGCCTGCATGAACAGTTGAGACTAAAGAAAAGAAAGTCTTGTTTAGCTGTTGAGAATCAACTTGCTGATTTTTAATTTACCTTTTTCTTCCTGCAACAGTAAGAGCCTTAAATATAATTTTGAGGTAGGGCTCGAAGTGCAGGTTTTCTGGAGGAGACCAGAAATCCAGCTTATGTTCATTCTACATACAGGGCACTGTGCCAAATACACTGCTGGTGTGAGCAGCTGTAACTTTGCCAGCTTCAATGAAAATACGAATTTTTAAAAGTCCATAAGCACGTTAGACGCACACCTTTGTCTTTCCACAATTAGTTTTGTTGCTTACATAGCATGAGGCTTTCTGTAGTACATAATCCAGTGCCTAAATATAGTAATTCCAATGCACTTGAGATCAATTAGATTTGTACTTTTAAACTCAGTTTTGTCTATAAAGATAGTATTATATTGCTGAAGGGATTTGGTATTTAAAGTGTCTGAACAAGTCTAAGTGGCTCTTGGGCATTATAATTTTTATTTAGCTGCTTTTAGCCCAGTCACTAATCAAATTAAAACCTACCATGACTGGTGTATAACTCGGAGCAGACGGTGGAGCGTGTTTAGCTGATAGCACTTCATTTTTTGGTGAGTAAGGTGCGAAGGTGGTGCTTTTGGTAGCAGCAAAGAATGTGTTTTTTTCTAAAAATTGAAAAGTAGATTAAAGTGGCTTTTGGGGGACAAAAATACATATGTCCAAGATGGTGGTAGTCCCTACAAAGATGGGCAAAGATCCCTTTGAAGCCTTTACACTATGAAGGCACTTTGCTTTAAAGGAAACTGCTTTATTTGATCTTGATAAATAACAATCTTGTAAGAATAATACTGCCGCTTGTGTGCAGGGAGCAGGGGAAGGGTATGAAAGAGCTGTCAGCTTCCCTCTAAGAAATTATTCCAAAACGTACCCTCAGATCAGACCACCAGAGGGAGAATGCCTCATTCAGCAGCGATATGATCCAAAACGTGGTTTGTTTCCCATTTAAGACACTGCACGCGTTGAGAAAACCCAAGCTATTCTTTGTGCAACACGTAATTCTCTCCATGTTGGTGTTTTTAATTCAGACCCACTGTATGAGGTAATGAACAGGAAGGTGGGCAGTTTTCTGTTTTGTTTTGTGTAAAAATGGTACATTTAGCAACGTTAGGGGCCTAGCTTAAAAAGAGAAGGCAGAAAATAATGATTCAATGGGAGTGCTTAGTGTTCAACTGTTCAGTCATGTTGCGAGGGCAGAAATCAACAGCAATATCAGTTAAAGAAGAGAGTTCATCTTGATTCTTTATTTCCAGGATTGAATAAGGTGGTAATCAGGCTCAGGAAATGCCTGCCCTTTACTCTTAGAAACTTGCAAGAATCTGTCAACTTGGTTTTAAAAATTGCATGAGTTATATAGTGTGCTGTCAGATACAGTCTTACACTTGTCTCGAACTTTGAAGTGAAGTGTACTTTCCTTTAATTAAGTGCCAGCAAATTGCTTCATGCCATAGAAGATGAGAAATGGCACTC
This sequence comes from Falco punctatus, assembly GCF_963210335.1. Classification (NCBI taxonomy): domain Eukaryota; kingdom Metazoa; phylum Chordata; class Aves; order Falconiformes; family Falconidae; genus Falco; species Falco punctatus. The sequence goes on along the minus strand of NC_137587.1, from coordinate 39,947,643 downwards.
ATTCTTGAGCAGAACTTGCTCTATATATAATAGATGTAGAAAGAACTAAGAACTAGATGTGCCAAGGAAGCTAGGGGAGAGTGACGTAAATTTTTTTAATTTTTTTTTTTTATTTTAATTTAGTGGGATGTTATTCTTGGATGTCAAAACTATGTGCATTCCAAGGGGGAAATGGAGCAGAGCCAATTCTGCAATGAAACAAGATTGTAGAAGGCAACACAACACTCTGGACTGCCAGGCAAGACGTAACTGGAGCCAAAAGAGGCAAAAGTAGAGCAGTTCTTAAGGCATGGTAACATCGTGGGGGACTGATAGCACCAAATTCCCATTCTGTGAATTTAAATATGTACTGTGCTAGTTGTGTAGGCTTCCTATATCGTGGACTAAGAGGGAAGGGAGCTATTCCAAAGTCTGATTCATCCTGGCATAGAACTAAAGTAGGACAGATTACGTGCTTCCAAGAAGAGTCTCAGTTGCTTCGTCAGTTTTGAAGGGGCGCAAGCCACTTGTTTAGACTAGCTGAATTGAGATGCCTAAAGAGTAAGATGGCCTCACCTATTTGTAGAGGCCAAGCAAGCCCACTGATACTTCTTATTTTGACCGCTGAAGGCTGACTGTAATTTCAGCCCTTTCAGCTTGCTTGGCTCATTGGATTTCAGTTTCACTGGGAAACAGAAGAATCTGGAGCTGACTTTCATTTAGAAGTCTAGTGGTAGACTACAGAGAATTTGATAGCGGGCAAATACTGCCTTTCAGTGTCTAGTATGAAGGCTGCACAGTAACTCCGGCTGCTATGGCACAGCACTGTATATGGATTTATCTCCAGTGACAGTGTTGTGTGAAGAAGGACATTAGTATACATGACAATGCAGGCATGAAAACTGCTTCATGAATTGCTTTGATATTGGTCTCTTTGGTGATCTCAAAGCCAAGAGATGAGTCTTTTCTGGAGGAGCCATTCTGTTGTGACTGATGAAGAAAACAAGCAAATGAAGTAACGAGAGAAAAGAGGTTAAACTGGACAAAAGGCTTGGACTGAAATCTGAAGAATGCTTCCTTTATTTCTCTTTGCTTTACTCTAAACAAGTCTTTGATTTCTTTAATCTGACACTGGCTAACTTCAAACAAAATGAGTTTTCTTCTAGCTTGGTTCCCTTCTGCTTGGCATCTCTCTCCTTCCACACCTGCTGGTCCTTGGCAGAGAAGAACAGGCCCTCTCATTTTGCTCCCCCTTGGATCCCAGCTCTGCCTGCATGAGTGACAGCTGCTGTCTGACTGTTTGGTCGACTGATGATTGTGCATTTGTCTAAGATGGCACAATGAGGTACAATGTAAGTTAGACAATCTACAGATGCCATCCATCTGTTCCATCACTGGCTTCTTATAGAAATGGACTTTTGGACTTTCTTCCGTTGTCCTCGAAGGTTTTTCTGGATCTGTTCTTCCACACTGAACACACTGAACTTTCCTTCATAGGTGGGAGTGCTGCAGTGCTGGTCCAGGTCTGAGTGACTTTCAGGCTTTTTGACATTTCAGAGCTACTCTGACAGTCTGTTGGGGTGCACCTCATGTCTGTCTGCTTCCTGCAGGGCTCTGTTTATGAGCTGCCCTCGTATGTCCTCATTATTTTCACCTTGTTTTCCAGGATCCATCTTCTAGCTAACGCTTGTCCGGTTGTAACCGGAAACAATGTTTGCTGTCCTTCCCAGGAGCTGAAGAATTAGAGAATATTTTTCATGTGTAACAATGAATGGTATTTTATAGCCATCATATTTGCCCTTCTCTGTTATGAACTGTGAACCACAAATCATCTTTTTGTCTCCTCAAAGGACCACTTGGGCTTCCTGGTCAATTTATTTCTTTTTTTTCTTTTTTTTTTTCTTTTTTTTTTTTTTTTTTTTTAAACCAGTTCTTTCAGATGAGGACTTTGAAAGTCCCTAAAGCTGAAGGCTACCACCAACATGAAGGAGAAATTTTTTATCTCCTTCTGAAGAAAATCCTGGGTTTGGCTGGACATCCTCTCAGATGCCCAGTCTCTCCTAGGGTGCTTCTATCTGACCTGCCGTTCTCTTATGACTCTGCCTTGGGCCTACCTTACCTGGAGGCAGTTTTGATCCTCAGCACTCCCTCCCCTCTCTTCATCCCTCCTCCCAAGCCACCACGCACTCTTCAGCCAAGGCATATTTGGCAGAATAGACAGGAACTATTCCAAGAATAGGATCTTTATCAGTCAAGCAGTTGCTTGTCATCTTGTCCCCTCCTGATTCACAGGTGGCTTTGAGCTTCCCCGTCTGGCAACACAGGAGGCAACTGCTAACAGAACCTAGTCAATTCAACTCCATAAAACAGAAGAATTTGGAATGACAGGATGAAAGATCACATTTTTGCATTGTGGTACCCTGAAGGCAGACTTCATATTTTGCAAAATCTTGGAAATTGTGGTTGTCATCGGCCTTGATGGAATGAAATATGGGTCCCATCCAGCCCAAGGTTGCCTTTTTGTGTTTAATGTTTGATTAGTTGCTTCATGGCATCACTATCTGTCTCCTGTACTCATTGAGAGTATGCCATAGACTCGTTGTGCCAGTTTATCATATGTGAGCTTAATCTTTATTAACGTGGATTTTCTGTAGTCTAAACTTTACAGCTGGCCAATTCAACTATGGCTGTACTTAGCTGCATGGCAAGTATAGGTCTCACTGCTTGTATTCCTAGGTGTATGACAGACATGGGATAATTCAGGTTGAAAGACATCTCAGAAGGTCATCTGGTCTACCCCCCCTGCTTTTAAAGCAGGGTCATCATTGAATTTGGGCCATAAAGAATGATGGTTTTAGCAGCATTGTTGGAAAGGAGGTGCAGAAGCTTTATCTGCTGTATTGTGTGTATCTAAGTCCTCTTTTGTCAGGGGGATGTTAACTGTTTTTTTTAATGTAAGGGTTGCTCTTTGAACAGCAGAATAAACCAAGTCTGGTTTCCTGGGGAATGATGTCCAGCAGGTTCCTCCCCCAAAAGACTCCTAAGACTCCCTTAAATCACTATGGAGTACCTTCAGTGCTGGGCTGTGTCCCCCAGCTTCTGGGTGGGTGAGTGGCCATTTGTGTTGTGGATCCTTATGAGATATACATTAACATCTCACACATTTCTCAGATACTGACATACGTGTGAACCTGACTCCAGTTCACACATTTTGACCAGTCAACAGATGGGATAAACAGCAAACTACTGCTGAGCTTGCTCTGTAGCCTTTGTTATAGTGAGGCACTAATTTGTATTTCTGAGCTTTGCATTGAATGTTTTGCACAAAATTTATTGGGGCATAATTTTTTTTAATCTTCTATGCCTCCGCCACATTTGGTTGAAATGGACCAATGAGCTAAAAAACCCCACCCCTAGAAAATCAGAGAGAAGAATTAGTTTGGATATATCCGTGGTGGGACCCTGTGCTTACATGCCAGTTTCCATTTAGGACAAAGCTTTAGGTATATTTAAGCAAACCACTACACCTTTAGCAGGTAACTGCTGAAAAGTGCGTTAACTGCTGCCATTAAGCAGTCTAGAAAAAACACAGTCCGTAGGGCTATTGGTTTATGAGCTGGAATAAATCACGAATCCTAAGGTAACAACCCATCCCCCGTTCTCACCAGGTTTTCCACCTGCCCGCTAACATCACCTCAGTTGCACCTGGTTTAAAGCTTAGTTGGTCAGCTCTGTTTGTAAGTAGGTTCAGTCAGACAGTGACTGAAATAATTGGGGGTTTCTTGGCCGGATAAAACAGAGACTCTGAACTCCCCATGGCAAGTGAAATGGGGTTTTTCCTGTGCAGCAGTCCAAAGGCGTAAATCTGAAGTAACCGGTTCCCAGGCTTGAGATCTTAATCTTTATTGTGGTGTCCTTTAGCAGCACAGAGCTCAGGGTGGATTTGTTATGCAGATTTTTACCTGAAATTCTTCATGGGGCCCTTCTGCTCTATGGGTACCCTCCCAGTGGTATTTATGTTTTTCGTGTCCTAGCACAGAAGATAAAGAATATTCCCAAAAGTCAGGGGATACTGGGTTTGCTTGGTGAACAGGCTCACGTGACAGTGAAAGATGTGTTTTGGGGCCACATCATGCAGAAGGGGAATTGTTGTTAAGCTGCAGAGTAGTTGTGCCTCTAGGATGATTCCCATGGGAGTGGGGCACTGGTGGAAATGTCTATTCCCTCTTCCTCTTTGCGCAAGTGTGGTCCAGTGCTGAGTTTCTGTCCTGCTTTCAGTCCAGGTGGTGAGACAGACACTTTGCTGGTTCTTGTTTCTGGTATTCAGGCGAGCTCAGGTATTGCTTGTAGGAAGGGCGGTGCCCTTTTATATAGGAATAGAAAAATAGCTTTAAGGCATATTTGGAATAGTAAGTTCTTGGTCCAAGATGGACACTCATTATTTTTGAAGTTCCTAGGCAAGGAAGGAAAATACAAAACACTTCCCCAAGCATTTTAGCCACTTCAGTTCCTGATTCTTTAAGGAAACCTTCCCCCCACCCCGCCCCATACCTCTGTGAAATACGTTTTTTTGCAGTGTGGCTGTCATCTGAGGTTGGAGGAACGTGGCTACTGATCTCTTTTTCCAATACAGAAAAGGAGGGAAGGTACCTTGCTCGTAACCCAAGGAGAGAAACAGTTAAGTATCTTAAGCTGTGTAAGCAAAAAAAGGGGGGGGGGGGGGGGGGGGGGGGGGGCAAAAAGTTGCTAACGTATTTTTGACAAAAGACAGGAAAATGGCAGGCTGTTTGGGGTATGCAAAAAATTTTTCCTTTCATACATATTGACAGCCATAGGGGGGTTATTATTGAGAATATGGGTAAAGTTACTGCCAGTTTCTGCTGGTACTCATGTTTAAAAAGAAACTATGGAAACCAGGAGTAGGAATATTAATTAAGTTCAAATTTGGAATGCCTTTGCCAGGAGTGGCTGCATGAATTCAATGAAGCAGCCTGTTGGGTTGCAATTCTCTGTGTTGTTTGCAATTTAATAGAATGCTGAACTTTTCATAAATTAACATGTTTCAATAATCTGATTAGAAGGTTATATGTTGATAAGATTAGCCTTAGCTGAGTATTTTTTTCCCTTCATGCTTAAAGAACCAGTGTATATTTTCTTTAATCAGTATGCAGCCATAAGCTGTACCTTAGGGGTAAGATCATTGACTCATTTAGATTGTGGAAGTACAGATGAAGTCAGTGCAGCTGTGACAGTTTATACCATCTGAGGATATGACCCTTGCCCCCAGATTCTGGTGAGCATCTTAATTTTAAAGATATTCCAAAAGTATTGATTTTTGAAAAGATTTTGATTAGCTGTGGAAGTTGATCTAATCTTATTTTTATGGAATAGGGTAGCAGCGATGATCCTTTATTCTCTTTTAGTTTGTCTTTTTCTTATAATGACTATATTACATATAAATGTACATGTGTGTATAACACTTTTAAACATATCATATGTACAGAGAGAGAAGGGGAGACACACACACTCATAAACAGATGCAGCAAGAAACCTTTGCTTGTGGATTTTCACCTCCTAGGATGTTTGGGGTATCTGCAATGGGAAGCCGAGTAGACTCAACACTACAGTGTCCAGTTTAGAAACTCGGATCCATAAAAGCTTTGAGGTATCTAAATCCCACGGTTTTGAAGAGGCTTTACGTGCCTGAATAACTGTAATGGGTCTCATACCTTAGTGCTCCGCAAGCATTAGCTGAGTCCATGAGGATGGATGTGAATGACGGGGTGTATATTGTTGTCTCTGGTAGTAGCCAAAGAAAGGGGAGCACAGAACCACAGGTGAAAATGCCTTCAAACAGAGCAGATGGGTCCTGTTTGTGTAGGCATCTACTCCCTCTGCCCAACTCCTTGTGTACCTTCTCTTCTACATGGATTCAGGCACGCTTGAGTCCCACAGCTGCTCATCTGTGTCCAGCTGTCCCTATAACTTGCACGTGCAGGTACCTCAGTTGTACATTCTCTACAAGGTGACAGTTGTTGAGCAGAAATAACCAAAAGCCCAAGAATGACCTCAACTTTACATCAAATAAGGAAAACCACATACCTGTTTGACTGGAAAATCAGGTACTAAGCGATGAGTTAGGAGCCGAACAGAACAGCCAGTCTGTTAACTGTTTCCATAAATTATTCCCAGTTTATGACCCAGTCCTGAGCTCAGTTCACTGAACTGGCATACACATTCAACACTAACACTGGTTGGTCAATCTCCCTCTCCTGTGACCTTTTTTTGACAGCAAAGGAGAGACTTTCAGAGTGGTAACTTTAGCTTTGCCGAAGTGTCTTGTACCTCAACCAGGGGAACTTAGGGGAAATGGCAGAGGAAGAGGTGGGGGACAGAGCAGGAAGGCCAAATGTCGACTGTCCCATGTGCAGGAGGACAGGCAGAGTTATCCATGGGATGCTGCTCTGTTTTTAGGAGTGCAATGAAATGCATTTCAAGTAATTCTCTCAAAATTCTTCATGTGAAAGGCAGTGATTGCGGAAGGCTGCCAGTTCTGTGTAAGAATAGAGTAGCTGCTCTGGTTTTTAACTGCCTTACATCTTTGTGGTAAGAATGGTGACTGTGTTTGGAAAGCACTTATTAAGCCAAAAATAACCCCCCATTTTTCTGTGAAAAGCGAGTTATAAATATAATCACAGTCAGCAGTAGATCTCAAATCTAAATTGTATGCTTTGCTGAGACTTTCTTTTCCCAAACGGAGGTTAGGAGATGGCAAAGATGTACTTCCCTGAGATGGGAGAAGGGAGGCAGCCTTGTTTCAAGTAATGCTGTTTCTGGGCGATAATCCAAAATGCACAGTAGGCAGAAGTTAAAAGGAAGTGCTTGCTTTTAGGTTTTTAAACTATATCCCTTAATCCTGGGTGATGATTGACAATCATGATTTAGAGTACGAGGTGCCCCTTTCTAATCCGGCAAGTTTGATGTTATTTGCGTATCTAGTATGGCTTTATTCAACTAAAACTAAATGGGAGCCTCTGCAATTGATGCCACATTTCAGAGATGAGTCCTGGACTGGGAGTCTATTTACAGATTAGTGGGTACACAGTATCCATAGTACTGGCCTTTTTTAATGTGCATGTATGTGTAATTTAAAGACTCCAAAAGGCAAATTTACAATTAAAATGTTTCTCTCTCTGGGTAAGAATACTAGTGGGAGACTTTTTACATAATTTAATTCACCGTGAAGGGAAGCAATATACAAGATTATATTAATCCTGGTTTGATAATTATAGTAAAATAAGAATACATGTTTGTATTTAATAATGATAAAAAGCTATCATTTATTTGCTTTGTGTTTTTTATTATAACATATGTGCTTGATCTTAGTTTCAAAAGAAATGTGATTCGCTGAAGTTTGCAGTAAGTGAATGTGAAATGAAGAGGACGAAACAGTTAATGAGTATTTGCCCACGGTTTGTTATTTGTAAAGATGAGGTGACACTTCCTATCTTCTGTGATCAGCAGCTTTTAAATCAATTTTGCTTAAAGACAAATCATGATACATTAGAAATGGCAAATAGAGGAAGCATTTAAAAAAAACCTGGATATAACTTAAGCATGTAAAGCTTTGCAGCCTCTTCTGCATTTGATAGGGTTTACTGTTGATTTACCAAATACAGACTAGCTAAGATGCACACTCTTGCTGACTGAAGCTTGGCATGTATATTTAACATTAATCACAAGCAGCTGTGGTGGAGGGAAACCTTCTTTCTAGCCAGCCAGATTATATTAGATTAAAATGATCCATATGTAAGGTGTTGCAATACCTACTACTGGGGCAGGAGGGAAATCACATTATACGTGCAACTAGATTAACACAGGGATTGAGCTGACAAATAATTCTCTCCTGCTTTTTATTTTGTCAGGTGGGAGAAATAAAATGTTGCTACACCAGTGAACAGCCTCGATGAGGCATGCTTCTGTAATTGCTTTGGACTCACACACTGGCTCCTCGAGTCGACAGAGGATCCCGGCAGACCCTGATGCTGTAGGAATCATAGAATCATTTAGGTTGGAAAAGACCTTTAAGATCAAGTTCAGCTGTTAACCCAGCACTGCCAAGCCCACCGCTAAACCCTGTCCCCAAGAGCCACATGTACACGTCTATTAAATACCTCCAGGGATGGTGCCTCGACCACCGCCCTGGGCAGCCTGTGCCAGTGCTTGACAACCCTTTCAGTGAAAACGATTTTCCCAATATCCAATCTAAATAACCCCTGGTGCAACCTGAGGCCTTTTCCTCTTTTCCTATCACTTCTTACTTGGAACAAGAGACTGACACCCACCTTGTTGCACCCTCTTTTCAGGCAGCTGCAGAGAGCGCTAAGGTCTCCCCTCAGCCTCCTTTTCTCCACGCTAAACAACCCCAGTTCCCTCAGCCGCTCTTGTCAGACTTGTTCTCCAGAACCTTCACAATCTTCGTTGCTCTTCTTTTGAGGTGCGGCCTCAGCAGTGCCGAGCACAGGGGGACCATCATTCCCTAGCCCTGCTGGCCGCACTATTTCTGACACAGGCCAGGGCGCTCTTGGCCTTCCTGGCCACCTGGCCACACTGCTGGCTCATATGCAGCCGGCCGCTGACCAACACCCCCAGCTCCTTTTCCTCCAGGCAGCTTCCCAGCCGCTCTGCCCCAGGCCTGTAGGGTGGCGTGGGGTTGCTGTGGCCCGAGTGCAGGGCCTGGCACTGAGCCTTGTTGACCTTCATACAATTTGCCGTGGCCCGTTGGTCTGGCCTGTCCAATCTGACTCTAGAGCCTTCCTATATATAGTGTTTAAACCCTAGTTGTGCAACCCCGTCTGCCAGGAATGCAGATACCTGTGGACTGCAATGAGCCAATTAGTGGATGATGTTGGGTGCACAGTTTTGCACCTTGGAGGATGCTGGAGAAGCTGTCAGTTGGCTGAGGGGGGAGCCCACTGTTGGGACGGTACCTAGGGTAGCATCAGCTGGGGAAATAGACTGCACTTGATTATAATCTGGCATACCATACGTTGTGAGAGTGTGCTGCCATGAATGGGTGTAAGCATGTCCTATGTACTTGCAAAACTCATCTGTGAGGGCAGAAAAATTTTCTTCTGTGGCTTGAGACTGTCAGTGGAGGACAATACATGAGGTTTTCTGTACTATCCTAGAAATACAGTAGCTCAATAAAATATTGCATAGAACTAAGGAGTGGGGGGCGGGAGGGCTGAGTTGGATTTGCATAACGCCAGTGTAGGAATTTGGCTGCCAGCAGGGCTGGGGGAAGCAGGGGGCTATAGAATTCACTCTCTTGATCATGAATAGCACCAGGGGCTCTGCGCTGAACTACTGGGATGGAGCCGTGGTGGGCCTGGGCATGCTTCCAGCACACTCTGTTGCAGAGGAAATTCCTCTCTTCAGTAGTTTTGTCTGAGCAAAGAGAACAGGGCCAGGATCCTGATTATCTGGGACTCTTGAGGAACCCATCCATATTGTCATCTTGTTACAGGTTTTGCTGATTTTTTTTTATTACTCCATAACCTCTAAGGGCATCAGAATTTTTGGACACCACTGGACACTGTCTTGAACCAGGTTTAAGGCTGTATTCTGTCATCCGTTCATTCCTGTGCTAAGAGCACCTCCTTACTACTTTACTGGTCTCATGCATCGAATGTGAAGCTCGGAGCTGGCTCCTATTCCCTGAAATTGAAAGCCAGTGTCTCATACACTTGCAGTGCAGTGCTGTTGCTCTCCTACCTTGTAAGCCAGCTGTAGCAGTCTTGAGAGAAGGGTCTCGGGCTGTGAGAAGCGCCATGGTGCTGTACTGCGGCTTGGGTCCTGTGTCCCTGCAGCATCTTGTGCTTCCCTGAGAGAAGCACATTGCTGGGTTGCAGCTGAGCACTCCGCTTTTCCTGTTCCTCTAACTCAGCCAGTGAGATGTCATATGGTGGAAAAGCCCTGAGAGGTCTGGTCTGTTCCTAGGAGATGAGATCCAAGTGGTGGGTGCCTATGGAATGGTGTTTGCCATTCACACCGAGGTGCTGGGGTAACAACAGCGTGGCCAAAGGAGCAAGGGGACTTGGTCGTAGCATACCTGTCTGCAGTTTTGATGTTTGTTATTAGATCTTGATCCCTGAATGCTGGGTAGAACAGCAAAGATGTATGATTACCCCTGGCCCTCTCCTGGGTCAAGGGGAGAGTGTGTTTGGGCCATGGCCCAGCACTTCTGTGTTGTGCCTTGTCTCCGTGTTGTTTATAACAGACTTTCTCTTCTGCTCCTTTTCTCTTCTACTCGTTGGCCAAAAGTTGACCACTTTAGCAACATGTTTTCCTTTTTCTGCTTCTTGTTCATACTGTTCCTCCTCTTTCATTGTCACTCCGCTTCCTTCATCAGTCTGCTTCTCAGCTTATTTTTAATTTTCCACCTGGCTTGTGTCATCTAAGATCCGGTGGCATCAGAAGTTTGAGTCCTACCACAGTCTGAGAGCTCTGTCTGCAGACATGTTATTGTACCCTTTCTAACATAAAGTCTGTATTATGTGTTTGAAGAACATAGTAGGGTCTGAGAGTTGTCTTTATGCCTGCAGAGCTGGTATGGCCTCCAACTAAATCGTATGGGTGATAATGCTCAATAAGCAGTTTATTTTAGCTTTGGTATTCTATACACTAATGTATTTGATGTGACAAAAATGGCTGGTTAGGAATTTTTAAAACACGAGGCTTTCAGAAGTGGGCTCACTTGGAAGCTAATCAATGCGTACCGTGATGTATCTCAGAAAGATTCTGGCCATCTTCCTACCTGGTCCTGTTAAAAATGACACCGTGGGACCTTGTTTGATGCTTCAGGCCATTTACATGTTAAAAATTCAGGGAATACTTTGGTTTATACTAGGATTTGGATATCTGTCACGTTTTCCAGGCAGTGACTCCGTTTTTGATGGGACCTCAGGCTGGATCTGCAGCATATTGCTGCAGTATCATTGTTCAGTAACAATGCTTCGGCTGGAAGCAAAGCAGGTCAGGGGCTTCGAAGCACTTTCAATAAGTCAGGATTGGAAAGATCTGAAAGGCGTCGGGGTTTGGACTCCTGATTCCACCCAGGAATTCTTGAAAATTAAATCTGTTGAGCTCAATTAAACCCTTTCCTGTTTAATGAATACTCTGGGTACCTGAAACACATGCCAGTAAATCTTAGCAACATATTCCACAGCTTATGGCTTCTTGTTATCTTTCCTTGTATTTCAGAGTATGCCAGCAAGCTGTTGTATGAAGGATCAACTGAACAACTTTGGGGTAGTATCGCTATTTAGGTATGAAATCAGAAAGGCCTTTCAAACCTGTTCAGCCTCTGTCCCTGCAATTACTGTCTCTTCAGTTTAAGATGTGTGTTTCTCAAGCAGAACTGGTGGGGAAAAACGTTCATATTCCTGTGTTTGTTTGGGCTGGCTTTAGGTATGTGTCTACCTGTAAAGGCACGTGTCCTTATACCATAGGTGCAACGCAAGGGCATCTTCAAGAGGGTGGAAGTGATAACTACAACGTTTACAGGTTATAATCTTACATATTCAGGAATCTGATCTTTCATAGCCTGGGACATGGCCCCAGCTTATAAGCGTTGGCAATCTGTTGAGAAAGGCAAACTCTGCGGTGATGAACTGCTGTTTTCTCCATATGTAGGTCGTAACTTGAACAGGAGTTGTCACTGCTCTAAGATTAAATGTTGTTACTATTCTTCTAGGGTAACTCTGTTTTCCACCCATGTGAAAAACATCTGTTTCTTGTAAATTTGTAGAATTAAACAGTAGTTGTTTGGACAACTGATGTCTTTAAAAGATGTCTTGTTCTGTACATCTCAATGAGATTTAAAAATCAATCAAAGTCTGAAAACTATATACTCTCCACAAAACTAATGAATGCATGTCTCTATGCAAAATTGCAGCTTGCATTGTATTTTGAATTAATTGGCAAGCAGTTACACAAAGAGATCATATTAAGGTCTCTAAAGAAGGAAGCTGGGTTAAGAATGAGCTTTCATCTTTAAATCTGCTTTTTCTGACTTTTTAAAAGCGTGATTTGTCAAGACGTAGTTGACTTCTGTTTTGTGTATAGATTTTCTATCTTTGTTTTTCTTTTAAACAAAGCGTGTGGGGAGGAAGCCAATATAACATCAAAGCATTAAAATAAAGAGCTTTAAGGGAAGGAAAAGAGAGATGTTAAGATTAGGTGAATGAAGGAAGGCAAAGGTGTGGAGGAGATATAATCAAGTAAATAAAGACATGGCAGTGAACTGCTCTAATGAGAACCAAAACTAATTAAAGAAAAGGAACAGATTTAATTATTCTCAGGTATTTTACAAGGCGTGAGAATGAGCTAGCAGAAATCTCAGTTCTGTTGCAACTCCAAATTCTCTTTTAATCTTCCCCTCTGGAGACACTGGAAACCTCCCTGAGATATGGCCTCACGAATCATGCCATTTTCCTTCTGGTGATGCTGTTTTGACAGGTAGGGTGTGTGGTGTTTTCTTGGCCCTGCTTTCCACCTGATGTTTGAAACCTGAGTTTCAAACAACTTGCAGCCTCTGCTTCATCAGAAGAGTCGAGTCCTGGGTCCCACATTTATTCCTAGATGAGCCCTATTTTAGGACTCAAATTGGGGACCATAGCGTCAATTCCTATTAATCCGAGCCTCCCTAGAAATAAAGTGCATGTCCCTGACACATCCCTGCTGTCCCATGGTGGAGGTAGCAGCCTGGAAATACTCTGCATCTCTCAGGCTATAGATTAGCCTGTGTGGGTATTGTTCCTTGATTACTCTCAGGAAAGGATGGAGAAAGATGGAAGTGTGAGTTGTTTGGACCACACTGAACAAAAGTGACAGAGTTACTGTTTTAAGCATGAGCTGCAAAAGACTCATCAGCCAAATTCAGAGGCCTCCAGCTATCCCCATCTGCTGATAAAGGAACCTAGGCATGCATCACGAAGCTGTAGGGTCTCTTGGGGCCAGGTGTCTGGATGTTAGGCTTTGCATTGCCTAAGTCATCAGTGCCTAAATGCTTCATTGGGTCAAACCTGTGAGTGTAAAGGCCTGTGTGAGTGCTTGATCTGCCTCACCTGAAAAGGAAGCAGTTTCTAAAGACTGCATTCTAAATATCGGGCAAATACATACTCAAGGCTGAGGGCTGTGTGTGCTTACCACACAGGGGCACAGGGGCTGAAGCTGCCTCTGAGGAGTTAATGGCACACCTTCTGTTGCCTTCCATGGTCCGGCTCGTCATTGACCTGTTCTGTTATCATCAAAAAAGAAAGAACTCTATGACAGGTTCAGCTTTCAGGCAAGATGCCTTTCTCCCCCATCGCACTCCTCACCCCCTCCTCCTTCCATTCCCCTCATCCTCCAAAGAAAACCGGTGTGCGCTTGCCTCTTTCGCTGCCTTGGCACTGTATGAGAATAGTTGCAGCAAAAGGAAAGAAAGGAAAAATCCTGAAAGCCATGCTTTTCCCTGTAGGTTGGCACCATCGCTTCAGCTTTCATCAGCGGGAGCAGTGTGCCAATCTCACGCCAGCACAAACAGATGTGACTCTAGAGCTTTGAGTGTCCAATGAAAGAGGCATTACTCACTGAACTACGCTCTGAAAGCGGCCAAATGTACCAGCCGTAGGATTTTCCATTGAGACAGACGGTTTCTCAGAGCTTTGCTTCAAGGTGCCTGGATTTTGCTTTTATTTTATTTTCCCTTCCTTTGTGCGCTGACATTATTCCAACGTTCAGCATATGATTTCTGTTTCATAAGAATGTTATCAGACCAGGGTAAGTGCATGGGAAGGCTGTTCGCTGCCCTCTGAAAACCACTATATACATAATGCAGGATTGTATATATAGATGGGGTGAAATGTATTCCACATGCATTGGGAGCTCACGTGTATTGAAAACTTGTGCAACAGATAAACTGTATTTTAATTTCCACAAAACCAGCCAGTTTTCATGCTATTTGAAATATATAAAGCAGTAAAATAAGTATGATTCAGTATGCTCTGCTGAATCAGAAAAAGGAGGTGCTTAGTTGGCAAAACCACTTAATCCAGACATCTACAAGGGAAATAATGTAAGTCCAACAATGCTTAGTGGCAATGAGTGCCACTTAATAGGGATTGTAGTTCTGCTTAACTGGGGCACCTCCAGATGATTTAGTAGGCTTAGTGGAATGGGGTGAACAATTTTCAGGCTGTATTCTTCCAAACACATCCCTTTTTCTGATATGCAAAAAAAAGTCATTGAATGGCCTGCAATATTTGGGACAATATTTGCTCCTCAATATTGTAGAGGCTTCCCTATGACTAGTCCTTGAGTGGCCTCTGTGTTGATCCAGTAAGAAACCACTGCTTGCTCATAAGCCTGAGCTGACAGTTGGCCACAGTGGATTAGCCAGTTTTTTTGTAAGACTAGCAGGATCTACTATGATCATCTGTCCTGAGCTGTGGCTTATATTAGCCAGAGAATTTCATCCTGAAGTCTCTCCATCAGCCTGTCAATTGTAGGTTGAAATACAGTTCAGCTTTTGTCAGGGTAGGAGTCACAAAACTGACTTCTTTCTGAAGTGATGCCTTTCTGGTGTTCATGCAATAAACGTTGTTAGAGATGAAATCCCTTCAGATCCAGGAGTCTTATACCAGGGTGAGAGAAGAAACAGTTCTTAAGTGGTGAACCATATTGAGAAGCAATGATGTAGCTGAACTGTGGTCTTCAGGACAAGCTCAATTTTGTTTAAAACATTCTGGAGAGCTTTTTGTCTATGCTGGCTTTAAAAGCTGCGTATGCCTTTATATCCTTTGGCATTACCTTGTTATTTCACTAGCTTTCACTAATATTGCTACATTTCTTCAGGGCTCCAACGGCGTTGGATGTCCTGCTCCACAAAGCAAAAAGAAACTCTTTCCTAAAAAACTAGGTATCTGGAAAGACTGAACAGACAACCAAAAGCAAAGTGGTATTATCCCCATTCTGCATATGGAAAGCTGTATCTTGGCGGGATTAAGCAAGTTTTTCAAAACTCAGAAGCAGGATCAGGACTTGAACTCTGGTGACTTTGCAGCCTAGTCCAGTCTTAACTGCAAGACTAGCTTCCTCTGAGATAAGGGATGCTCAAGGTAAGATTAGATTCAGCGACTGGAAAGCAAGTTGAATGCTGAGCTGTATGACAAGATGTTCTTGTGAATTTTTAATTGTTGGCTGTGTGGACATGTGTGTAAGGCAATAACCTGAGGAAGTCTGTCCTACATTTTGGAAACTGTTGTAGTTTTGCAGCTCTTGGAATGAGTCTCAAGTGAAAAATCTGTTCGGTTGCACATTCCCTATTGTGTTCCCTCTAGATAAAGCTTTAAACCTGACAACTTAGTGGCTGTTATTCCAGGAAATTATCCTTGGAACCAGCCAACAATATCCCTAATATTTGGCTAGAAAGGAATCTCTTCTGGGAAAGGCGGGGATGGGGCAAGCTGATCACAAATTGATGGTTGTCCGTTTCCTTGTCATACAACTTCAATGCTCTGTGGTTTTTCTACTAGAAAAAAAAAAAAAATCAATGTTTAACTAGTCCCTTACAAAATAACTTTGAATCTTTTAGCAGATTGAGGATAGGTTTCTTTTCTCTTTTACCTGGTTCATACCAATTGGTTTCTTCTTATAACTACCAGTGTGAGTTTAATTCCAGGAAACTAAAACTATGTTAACTTGTTTTAAAAAATACATAAAAATGGAGTTACAGCTCCAAACAACTACTGTTGTTCCTTACTCCATGGAATCTCCCTGGAGGGTAGGCTGGGATATTGATTCTGTGGAAAACAGGACTTTTAGGGAAATTCTAGACATTAGGTTCAGCAGAAGAGGTGGACATACCTTAATTTTAAGCATGCAGTGGTTTCAGCTCTAGTGGCCATACTCATGTACTTTTAGTTAACAGTGCTTCCATTGCGAAGATGCTCATGAATTTTTAAGTTCCTGCTTTGCTGTCACCAACCATGTGAGCACTTGCAGTCCCCCTCAGTGCAAAGTTTAACAGTGGAATTAACATCACCAGCCAGGTGGCTGAGGAGCATCCTGAGAAGCTGTTCATTCAGCCTGAGCTTCTACTGTACTGCCTATGGAAGCAGTTCTCATCCTCTTCCCTCGCAGCTCCCCAAAAGGGCTGGTGGTTCTTCTACACTTCCTGAAGGGCTTCAAGCATCAAACTATAGGTGCACTGAGGGCAACTGTGCAGATGATTACTGAGTTAAGGATCGGGCTCAGACACAAGCTTTACTGACTGTGTAGACTGGGAAGCTTTTGAAAATCTCATCTTAAAGGTCCAACACAACTGCCGTTGAACTCCAAGGACCAACTTAGGTGGAAATTGGGCTGGACCTTTAGCAAGGAATTCTATGCATGCCCAATAGATTTTACAATGCTTGTTTTAAAATCACTTTTAAACAGGCATAATGTGCAGAAACACCGTGTCTGTGTGTTTGGAATGATTAAGTGGGAGAAAATGGAGAGGCTTCCTTTCTACTAAGGAAAGGTGGGATAGGGGAGAAAAGCTTCAGTTAAAACTAACCCATGTTTTTCCTATGAATGTGGCCTAGATCCAGGTTGTGTAGTATTTCCTCCTTTTTTTCTGTTAATCTCAGGTTTGAAATGTTTCTTAAAGTCTATCCAGTGTGAGGTGAAGTCCATATTTCTAGAGAATTTTTAGTTTTGTGTGCCTTAAGGGCTCTGCTGTTGAAATAGAAGGAAAATCAAATTCTGTGTATTGCAGTCTGTAAATTCTTGCTCCATAAATCAGCTGCCTTCACAACTGGCACATACAAAATGGATGTCTGATGGTTTCTGTGATTTTACTTTGCCCCTTGGGGCAAGTCAAGAGCTGGACCTGGCTATCAGATCCTTTAAAAATGTACAGTTGTGAAATGTAGGGGAGAAATAACTTGGAAAATTTGGGAGCTGGTGTGTTGCAAGTCAGCTACAACGTAATTGTAATTTTTTTTGACAGTGGTGTGGGTCTTAAGATGGGTTATGGGTGTTCTGTAAAGTGTAATTCATTGCTTGTATTTGGCCCTTACCTACCTGTAACATCAGACAAAGGGCTCATATCTAGCAGCAACTGCTGTGCATGGTTATTCGTCCATTCCTTTTCAAGTCCCTAATTTTCTCGTTCTGAGCTGCTAAGTGTTTGCTTGTATATGGCTGCATGTATCAGGTGTAGATTCACTCAGAGCTTATAAATTGTTAAATGGTCTTTATTAGTAAGTGGGGCAATGTGTGTTCCTACACTGTATGACAGCTATGCGTTGCTCTGTGTCCCTCTTTCACATTTAGAACAGGGCTGCACTTAGGCATCCATGTAATAGCCAAATGCAGTAACACTACTGGCAAGGAACTGCAAAAGAACCTGCTTTTTGATGAATTTACATTTAAAAAGAACAGACTTTTCCGTCGAACGTATAAGCTATTAACTAGGTTGATGTAACCCCCTCTTTTGGAATGATACAGATTATTTTATCTACCACACATTGATTGAGATCTAAGAGAGACAGCAGCTATCCAAGGTTGGACCAGAATAAATAAATCAACAATGATTTAAAAATTGCACAGAATGATTTTCATGTGCAAATTGCCTGTTTGGCAGGGAGGAAACCTGAATCGGATGTCGATTCATCAGCAGGATGTGGAGACCCCTTATGGGACTGTAGCTGCTGCATTAGTACTGCCTGATGAAACAGAGGGAAGGAACCTCATAGCCTTACACTTTCCTCTATTTTCATCCTCTTTGTGGCTGGACCAGTCTAAGCAAGGTTAGTCAATGCCTATGATGATAACGCAGTCCAGCTGAAGGCAATAGCAGAAATCCTATGGACTTGGAAGGGCAAAAATACTCCATGACCAGTGTACTATTAATATGATCCCAATGGTAAATATAATGCAAAGAAGAGAGGTGTACGTGGGTGGCTTGCTTCTCATCTGAAAACTGCAGATTTTCTTACCCTTCAGTGGAATTTAGACCCAATTTCCACAGGTGTGTATGCATGTTTAAGACTACATACATATGTTTCAGTCCATAAGCAGTATCGGTGAGAATAGGTATCTGTGTAACTTCTGGTCCACATCATATAATGTAATGTGCAATTGGCATCTGGAATGAAAACAAAATCTTTTATGCCATGGTGCTCCCAGTTCCGCAGTTGACTACATGGTCGTTCAACAAATCTTTCACAAGCAGGAGATCTCTTTAATAAAACTGTCTCTTTTCTCTCCCTTCTGCTATTGCTTTAATATGCTGATGAGACAACTGAGCAGTCAAAACATGTAAACTTTAAATTACTTAAAAGTCGGTGTGTTTTGAAAGTCAACTGCTTTATAAGCCCTGCTGACAAAAGGTCTCCCAGTTAGTCCAGAGAAGTTTGTTGGGGGTTTTTTGCTGTCATTTCTGTCCTGTTAATTTGAGCAGAAACTGTAATTAGATGTAAGTGGTCTTGTTCCCACAGAAATGAATGGCAGCATCTGGAGAGAGACAACCGTTCCAAATGCTTTTGGCTACCAGCTCTCTACAAGTTAGCAGTATGGAGCAAGGGCCTGAATCCAGACTTCTGTCGGCCTAATTTTATATCTGTGGAAGCACAACACTAAATCCAATATTCAAATGCTGTGCCGTGATGGGTGTAGGACAGAGTACATTCCAGACTTTTATGTTGCCTGCTCCTCTTGGGAGGCCAATCCCCTCTGCATCTCCAGGTGGGATTGGAGGCGTTTCTCTGGATGACCAGGGCTAGGAAAAGGAGGGATGCTGGGGTAAAAGCTTTTAGCCTTTTTTTTTTTTTTTTTCTTCCCCCCTCCCTTTTCCTTTTCCATTTCATTATCCAGTTTGACAGTAACTGGGCTCTGCTTCCCCAGACAGGAGCACGGCTGTGTTTGTAAACAGTAATTGAGTTAAAAGATGTTTTGTGTCAGAGCTGAGCTCATTTCTTTATTTGCTTTCTCTGCAGAAGGGCTGCTCCTGTATGGAGGTGTGGCTGCTGCCACTGCAAGTGTCTGCCTTGGAGCACTGGGTCTCCACAAGGTCATGCAGCTCCTTATCACCACCAAAATAAGTCTTCAATGAGCATTTATCATAATCAGCACCAGGGTGTTGCATTTTTATCAAACTTTCTGTCCCCTAAAGGAGAATCAGACTTGAAGCTGTTAGTGCTACTTGGGAGTAAATATTCCCATTCAGCCTTCCCAGTTAATTGAAATGGGATGAATTTCTTTCCTTTCTTCAGCTTTTAAATCTTAGCTTTGTTGTTATATTCAGTAGTAACTTGCAGTCTTTCAGAAGCATTCTCATCTCCGGCCAGCCACTATATGCAGCTGACTTTGCCTTGTACATACGTGGCATTGCAACATGAATCACTTGATACCATGTGTGACAGCTACACATGCAGAGCAAACATGATGGCACTTCCAAGTGCCTTTTGTTAAACTTTCCTACCATGCAAAGCCAATTCTCTTGTTTTACCTTGCTTTACACTGATGGTAATGGAGTCTCCTCTGTGCTTGCTGCTGTTCTCCAGGACTGTGTCTAGTCTCTTTAAAATATGCAGAGGGAGGGGGAAGGAAATGAGAATCAAATATTTTAGAGCTGCCTGAAAGATTTACACTTCCCATGAGTCTAATGGGACTTGTGTGTTTAAACCCTTTCAAAACTCTCAAAACTCTGACTTCTGCTGTTATGGAGGCATCAGTGATGGCCCAATAAATGAGGGGGATTGAGATTTACAGCTGAAGGGTTGTCTCAAACGTACTGTTGTCTATAAAAGAAAATACAGTGTTTCTTCCCCAAAGCCAGGGTGCTTACCTTGAGTGCAGAATGAAAGTCTGAGCATTTACAAGTAAATCTGTTATTTTGCATGGGAATTAAATTAAATTATTCATCCTTTAAGAAATTTAGGAATGTC
This sequence comes from Falco punctatus, assembly GCF_963210335.1. Classification (NCBI taxonomy): domain Eukaryota; kingdom Metazoa; phylum Chordata; class Aves; order Falconiformes; family Falconidae; genus Falco; species Falco punctatus. The sequence goes on along the minus strand of NC_137587.1, from coordinate 39,927,682 downwards.
AGACTCTTCTTTCCTTGATAATTTCAGTAATACGGTGGTAAAGTAACTGCAAACTTGTCATATGGCTGAAGTTCAGTGACATTTTTCTCTGTATGTTTGACACTGAGTGCACAATAATTTTATGTACGCAGTCAACACAAATAGGTATATTCTGTGGACAGTAATTCTTATTGTTGGATTTAAAGAATAGTTTTTCTATTGCAAGGTGTTTTTTCTCCTGGTTTTGTGGACACTAGAAATCTTTGTTTGCTGTTAAAAGTTGCTACCTTCTCTCTGGCAAGGACATACTGGCAGTTCTCTGTAAAAATTCATGGACCTCTGAATTTTTTTAAATGCTCGATTTTATTTTTTTGTCTTCTGGTTGTTGACTAGGATGAATACCTGTAACATGGCCTTCCCAGAGACACCTAACTGGCCATTCCTCAGTCACACTTAGCATTTGCATTCTATTGCTACAATTTGAGTTTTATTATGCTCACTATATTTGGCTGTTCTTACATTTTTTTCATACTTTCCTATTAGACCTTCTACAGGCACACAGCCTGAACTTGGAATTCCTATCAATGCTGTATTTTGAAGGGAAGGGGTGGGGTTTGCATAGTATACATCCAGATACAACCATCCGTATAGGAACATGAAGCCCTTCTGCATTCCAATTTGGTCTTTTTCTAGCATTAGTGATGGTAGTCTCAAGATGCCTGATCTTGACTGCCATTTACAAGGCCGGGTTAATGATCCATGAGAATCCATGATCATAAACGGGAGGCAGAGTAGTTGATTTTTCTTTTTTGTTCTTGGTGGTTAGGAAACTAACAGTGCTTTTGTTAAATCATTCCCTTTCACAACTGTTATTGGCATGGGTATGTAAGCTGCCTGAATTATTACCTTTGGTTAGTGTGCTACATAGGCTTATCCAGACTCTGACCCATCTTCTGCCATTTCTTCAGGCCATTCTGGCGGAGGCTGATTGTGAAGGGCAGGAGAAGACTTCTGATGATGATAATGTAGGTTACAAGAGCAGAGACATGGTGGTCTAGGTGACTAGACTCTTAATTATAGTTCTAATGTTATGGCGTGAATTTCTCTGTGAATGGGATTTCTCTTCATTACTAGGGTAACAATTTAGTTGGTTGTCTTTCCAATAGCCTGCCTGGAAAGGTGGAGAACCAGGGGGAGGTACATCAGGGATCCCTTGTGCAATTGCTGTGGAGGACAGGAGCTGTAAGGGCCCTGGCCATTCATGCTGTCAGAGCAGATGCACTGCCAGAGGCCAAAGATGTGGGAATCCAGATGTTTCTGTTGCAGAGGAGCTTTGCCAGAGTCCAGTGCAGCCTTGCACAAGGAAAGCAGAAGGTGGCCTGAAGCCCTCTGACCCTGTGTGCTCAGACTCAGTTGTCTCATGGCAGATGGGGAAGAGAGAGAGGTGTGGAGAGCATCTAAACCATCACCTCCAAGAACCTCTGAGGCTTCACGAGGGAAGTGATCTGAAATTATTCTGGAAACAAACTTGCCCCTATTAAAGAATCTGCTGGGATATCACGGGTAACATCTCTAACAGTGTTGTACAGTGCGTGTCTTCACTTTCAATCCTATGTCTAGATCAAATATTAACGACTTGAGATAAATACAGTTCCTGGTGATTTTGTCTATGGTGCTATAAAACCTGCCCAGTTCAGAACGCCTTTTAGTCCTGTTTGACTGTCCCCTCGTGTTGTGTGTGACGGAGAAAGTGTAGAGGAGGCAGGGGAACACCAGGAGGCAGAAATAGCTCCGGTCATTCCCAGCTGTGAACTGTCCCTCCTACAAAATCCTTTGCCTTAGAATGCAGTAGAGGTGGGTAGTGGCTGAGGTGCTGCTGCTAACGGAAGAATGGAAGAGACCTCCTGGGTCATAGAGTTAGGTCATCTCATGTCCCATACAGTGATGAAATGCCATTCATAAACAGATCAAGGTCCATTTTAATCCTATCTGTGGTTTGTTTTCTTGAGTGGAGAGGGAGAACTGTCCACTTAGCCAGGCAATTCCATGCCCTCTCTGATCTTACACTTCGAAACCTTCCTCTAATTTCCAGTCTCAATAAGATCAAGGTTCTCCTATGCTCATGTGCCTTACTGCCCTTTAGCTTCAGTAGTTTCTCCCTCTAGGCATTACATCTACATATTTATTTACAGCAGATCTATCCCCTCCCAGCCTTGTTTTGCTAAGGCTGAACAATTATTGTTTATGTGCTGTCTTGCCCCGTCAATCCCTGTGACAAAGCACGATCCCACTTCTCAAAGAGTTATTGGGTATCTGAAGCTGCTTTAATAAGAAGTCACTTAGCTTTTCTCTCCTTCAGCTCTTGCATTATTCCCTGAACAAAGCCACTTTGGTCTGTGGAAAGTCTAGAATTCGGCTCAATGTCAGAGTGACATCCAGTGGAAGAGGGGTAGAGCATCTCTACAGCACACCCACCTGGCAATATCTTGGTTGTCATTGCTTTAAATTTATTTTGTTCTTGCTCCACTGAGCAGGGCAAAAACTTGCCAAAGTCAACATGTGATGAATGAAATGGCTTTCGTTGTGAGACTTGTCAATACACTTCAGCTTCCTTACAATAAAAGGGTGACTCCTTTGACGTCTGGGACTTGCACCTGTCCTCCTTCTGAAAGCAATACATTCTCGATATGCTGAAATGCCACTCTTAGGAAATCAACAGAGTTAATCTATTGGGAACACTAAGGTCTCAGGGCCAGCTGTTCAGCTTTTCTTAGTATCATAGCTCCATTGATCTAAAGCAGCTCTGATGATACACACTGACTGCTCATACCAGATAAAATCCCTTTTTTAGTTATTTTGTGCTAGGAGAATAGTGATTAAGGCTGATCAGGGAACAGAACAAAATGGATTATCATAATAAGTAATAACTGGGAGAGGGGAGGGTCCCTGTAGTTTGGCCACTTAATGTTTAACTTGAAGTGGGAAGGGGTGGGGGGAAGCAAGAGATGCTCTGGGCTTTTTCTGCCCATTTTAAGTAGGTGGTGGGCAAAATGAACCTTTATTTCCCACTTCAATGTAGTTCCCAGATGGCCTTTTTTTTCCCCTGAGCCACCAGAATCAGTGTCTGGGACTCAGTCCCCTTCTCCTACTCGTGGCATGTGGTCACCAGGCTATTTCATTCAATGGGTTGTAATGACTCCTGGTGGTGCACAGGCAGCGGTTGCTGCTTCAACCCCATGGCAAGCAGGAGAAATGTCACTTCCTGACCCATTTATTGTGATGAGTTTTCATTTTTTCAGTTCTCCAAGGAAGGTGTTTAGCTTGTGGATCCTGGAGAACTTGTGTGATGCTGAGAGAGCCTTTGACCAGGGAGATTTTCCCCATCTCTTCCAAATGTCTTACAGGCAAACAAGAGAAGAGCTTAATTCACTTAAAGAAACACCAAGTGTTTAAGGTAATTTGAAGTCCTTTATCTGTCAGTATTCTTGACAGCAATCAAGCACAATAGAAAATAAATAAATAAATTAAAATCCCATAGCCATGGAAGCACACTTTAGATCAGATTTCTATTTGCATGCTTCATACATATACATAAAACATATTTCATGTACCAAGTTAAATAATGCACAATACTTAAACTATTCTTACTTTTTATCCTTTGGTTATTGTAATTACAAGTAATTTTGTGAAGGATTTTCTATTTTTAAGAAATCACACTTTTGTACTTGATCCAGCTAACAGGATTTTCTTACATTACTTCATAAAGAGACCATCTTTAAACTTCTAATGTTATTTCTTATTCATTAGTACATATGCCTGTAGGGTATGTTCATAAATGGGTTAAAGTTACAAAGTTATGCTTATAAAAGCTCATGGTAATTTGGAGTATCAGGAGGATTTATTAATTTTGAAATCTTAAAAGAGCAAAAGCTAAAATGAGATTGGATTAAGTATATTCTTGCATGCAGTTATTCTAAACACCCTTAAGGACCGCAGACTAACTTACAGAGGACATTATGCAAATATGAATATATCTCTAAGTGCCTCATAGGCTTGCTGATGTAATATTTTACATGGTTAGTTAAGTACATCAAGTAAAAGGTTTGACCTTGATATACTGTAAAAGGTACTTATCCCACAACACCCAATTGTTTTCAGTGCCATTGTGAAATATATCACTCAAACGTGCAAACAATTTTGTGCATAAATCTCATTAAACATAGCTGCGGCAGCCAAACAGCTGCCCACAATACCCAGTCTCTTTAGAAGACCAAAGAACTGCTTTATAATTTATCTTTATCAAAATGCTGTTCATATTTATCGACAGTACCAGGCTGTACTTATGTAGTGAGATGACAATTTCTTATGAGGACAAATAGAGTTTCTAAGCTTTATTACTGACACCTGTTCCCATTACACAGTTCAATTTTGTATTCGTTTTTTGAGGACACATAGAAGGTGGAAGACTACAATGCCCTGAAGTCAAACAATGTTTAGGGAAGGAAAACAAGTTCTAGTTTTGATCTCAGCTCGGAATTTCTGCACATTCTTGGATTTACTTCTCTTTCTGATTATGCAGCAATAAGCTTGACTATAGGGACTTAAATGTTATGTTTTCCTGTATCTTCACTCTTCCCGCCCTCACTCCATTCCATACGTGTGTGTGTGTGTGTGTATATATATATACACACACACATATTTTTATATATATATATATTTTCCATTGAGGTGGTAATGAAACAGAATGGAAAAATGGATTGCTAAATATTGTGTGTTATCTTTTCTGTATGTGTTTCTGAAGGGAAGATTGGCTGATGTGGCACCTGCAGATTACTTTAGGGTAAATCCTTGTTTGTTCTGTTTAGCATTTTTGTGGTTATCACTAACTGAACTGGAGGGAGAGACTCTGTAGATGGATGGGGTAGGTGTGGATTCCTTATATTAATCAGATGGAAAAAACAGATATTCAGTCTTGCACACCAAGACATCAACCACCTTCTAAAGTCTGTATCATATCAAGCAGTTCCTGTGGGGTTCAAGCAGCAAAGAGTATAATCTCTTTCAAGTCCCTCCGAAGTGACCAAAGTGCTCTAAAAATATTTATGGCACATTCTGCTGGACTGTGAATATCCAGTTGGGATGGCCTTTCTTGCGTGGTGGTTTGACAGTGGTCATATATTGGGGGTATAACAAAAGAAAGAATTAAATAATGCAGCATTGTTGGGCTGGTTGATGGTGTGGGATATCATGCTCTGAAGAGTGTTTTTTCATTAGATACATCTTAGGAAAATTATGAATTAGCTGTGAAGTACTACTAAAAATATTTCGTTAACATTTGCCAACTACGTGGGCAAACTTGACTTGCTGGATGTGGCCCAGAATGAAGTATTATCCCCAGAAAAAGACCCAGAAGGGTACAGCCTTGTATGAGTAAGAGCTATTTCCGTGACTGCCTGCCATGTCGTGCTTGCGCTCAGTGAAAAAAGCCAATGGTTTCCATATCAGATGAATGGCTCTTAGCTCTTCTGTATAGTAGGATGTTAGTTTAGAAACTGAGTTTGTATTTTGTGGTGAAACATTAGCTCTCAGATCTGTTTGGTTTGGGCCTCTCCTATTTTGAAGGCTATGTCCCCTGAGAGGAGAAGAGTTCGGAGGCAAGATGAGGTTTGAGAATTATGTTCCTCTCTGAGCGTTATTTCTAAGGAAGCCTGTGATGGATATTTATCATCAGATGGTTCGCTCTTGTTTGGCTAGCGTTTGAAATAAACCCATTTCCATGCCACAAAGACACATCCAAGACTGCATGTCAGTATGTCTCCAGTAGAGTATAAATGGAATAGAATATCCATGTATAAATCCTTTTTTCCTTGTCTCTCTCCCTTCTTCACAACGCTATTTCCATGTTCATACAGGTAATTCTGGATATCAGTTTCTTCTGTTGGCTATATCTAACCAGGGTAAGCCTGCTTGCTAAAGGATAGTGAAATAAAATATTTTGGGAAGGCTACAGATTTCTTTTGCTTTCTCTTGTAAAATATAATTACTACAAAAGATGATTTTGCTAAACACGGAAGTTACCACTGGGATCTGTGAGGACGCAGTGCCTCTGAACAGAAGCTTCCATCTCTGCAGGAGTGGACGTTAATAAGGAAAGCGACTGATCTTTAACGAAGTCTAGTACTTGAAGCAATATGCCACACACATCGTAATTTAGGACCTGATCCACAGAAGTGTGGTATTTGGATAAACGGTTGGGTGCCTCATGAATTTACAAACACAATTAAACAGATTAGGTTAGGTTGGTAACTCGCTGGAAATATTTGTTGGTTCCTTTTAGCATCTGTCGGCAACTTTGGTCTCCAAGAAACCTGCCTGAATGTGTCTTAATTCTGCATGGTGTTTGAAAGAATTTCTTTTCTTAAGATGAGTTAATTAAGAAGATTCTTAGCTATGCATTTTTTTAATCTCAGTGTACTGCTGTGTATAAGCACACTACATTTATCCTTTTCCTGGTTTATGAGGTTTTAGTAGATAAAAAGATCATTAATATATTCATAATGCACACACATACCCAAAACCTGTATAGAAGCACACACGGCACAGTACGTATGTACATAAAGCAGCAAGTGGTATTCCTCTGATTCATTTTAAATTGAGATGGGAAAATAAGTTATCACACTACTGAAGATAGGTTTTCTTTTCCTTCCCCCCCCCCCCCCCCCCAGTGCTTGCTGAGTGTGTGCGCACATGAGCTGTAAAAATCAAACCGAAGTAAAACACAGATCCCTTAATGCGAAAATAAGTTGCTGCAGTTCTTCAGAGTCCTATGGATTTGTATTAAGGGCTTCTATCTACAGTCACATTTCTCACTTTCAAGATGATTGGAGAGGGAAACATCTTTGTTTTGAACTGAACTAAAAAACTGCAGGGTGAAAGAAGAAGATTCTTCTACCTGTGCCAGAGAGGCAACACAGCTTAATGCACAGGGACCTGGGTGGAAAGCCAAGAGAACCGGGGTAGATTAACCCAGATGTCCACAGCTAAGTGAGCATATGTGTCTATATGTCGACCAGGCATATACAGCTGTGCCAGTCACCCTGGGCACTGGCAGGAAGTGAAGATGCTTTTAGGGTACAACTCAGCTGACCAGCTTTTGATAGCCACTTTAAGGAAAAGTGAATTGCACCCTACTGATTTTATTGACTACATCTTTGCTGGTTTTAGAGAGAACCCAGAGTGATTAGCTTTGACGTAGCCACATACGTATAGGCAGATGAAACATATCGCTGGAATCTAATGTTGGCTGTATAACTAACTTATTTTTATAATTTTATAGTTCCTCCCATCCTCTGCTCTTATGCTTAATGTTGTAACTTGGAATTAGAGTTTACCTCTGGCACTATATGAAAAATAACACAACATGATGCTGATTCCAGCTGGGTTTTCTTGGTGTTGCAGAAATGCAAATAACATTTTTATATTTTTTTTTCAAGGCAGTATATCAAATATTTTGTACCAATTGGAAGAACATCAGATGTTTCCTGGAAGTGAAAGCTTAGTAGCTGGGACATGTATAAAACATTAAAGTGCAAAAATGAAAGTAAAGCAAGAGTAAGTAAAAGTAAAAAAGTAAAGCACCCCCCAGATCCCCACCACTTCTCAGGAGAGCCAAATCTACAGCCACTTTTATTCACCTGACCCTTCCATTTGTAATATATTGGCAATGCCTTGATGATGTGACGTTATGTCTCTGCCTTCTCACCCTGTGGTTGGGATGCTCATGTGTGTGGGCAGTAGGGGAACTCGCTTGTCCTTCTGGCTGTTCCTGACTTGCATCCTATCATCAGAAGGTTAACATATAAAGGAGCTGGCTAGTTCTCAGCCTTAGTGAAATTATCATGGTACTGTAAAACAGTGCAGCTGCATCAACTTGCACCTGCTGAGGCTCGGTGTTCCAGAATCTTTATGGAACAGTTACTGGGAATACATTAATAGCAGATGATTAGGTCTTGTGGAAGGAAAGGGTCTAATGCTAGTATATTGGTTAATGGCTGTGCTTCCAAGGAAATTGATGACAAATCTTTCTGGTAACTGGGATTTTGGGGCAGGGGGTGTCAATGATGACAACTGAAAATTGGGAAAAATGCTTTTGGTCACATAGTTTTTTTAAAAAATGTCAATATTCTGATAAGAAGGAAAAAAGTATCTCTAGGTGGAATTAAAGGTCTTTGAGCCCTAGCCAAAATATATCAATGTGGTTTGAAGGATTTTTTTTTTTTTTTACCCTTAGAATGAGTTTTTAGAATAATATTTAAGTATATTTTGAAATGGAAGCAATGGTTTCAAACTGAGGGACCAAAGTAATTAGTTTAAAAAGTGTTTTTCATCAAAACTCTTTGTGATACTTGCATGAACTTGCTGTGCAGTTTGGTTGACCACCGGTTGTCTTTCATGAAAGACATGTGGCTCCTCTGGCTCTGCTCATTTCTTCTGTTTCCAAGGTCACTGTCAAGGTCTGCACATGTCCCTCCTTTTTCTATCTCTTGCCTATTTTCTGTTCTCAGATCCTCTTTTGCCAACAACTCACGTAAAAGGTTAGAGGTTTTGTCTCTTTAGTTGTTTGGTGGTGTAGGTTTTTTTTAATTCCAGCTTCCTTGTACCTTCTAACTTTCATAAAGCACACCTTGTGCTGGGCACAATGCACCGCTCTGTGGCCAGGTCCTTTTCCTTGCACATCTTTCAGACCTCGCTTTCTACCACACCTCTCCTCCAGCACATTTTCTTTCACGTTCTTTGTCCAAAAAAACTCTTCAAAGACCTTTGCCTCTCCTCCAAGCCTCTATCTTTGGCCACAAACCTTGCAACCTACCCCTCCCTTAGGACACCCAACTGTCCTTTGGTTTATCTCATGTCTGGAGTCCTGGCTTACTGTTTCTAAGACATACTTTCACCTGCCTGTATTGTGTGAGTTTTACGGACCAGAAATTTCATAGGTTGAAGGCAAGTGTGGAGAGAAGTGCAATAAAGTGTGGCCACAGAGACTGCACTGACAACTACCCTTCAGCTGAGTTGGTCATAAGCTAGATCCAGTTTGGAAGCTGTGTAGACATATTAAATGGGGCTGTGTCCAAGTTAATAAGCCCTAATAAGCTAATATGGTTAAATGTCTTCTGGACCAAACCTGGTTTATGCTGTGTCCAGTATGGATCCATCTATACCAGCCTATATAAACATTTTCATAATTTTCTTTTTTTTTTTAATCTGCCTCAAAAATTCATCATGTTTCCTGCCTACGCTGTTGGGAGCTTTCCTGGTGGGTTCTGCTACAGCAGGCAATCTGTTGTGTGCAGAAGTACAGTTGTTGCCTCTTTCTTGCATGAAAGTAAGAAAAAAAACCCTGGTGGTTGCACAACAGCTCATCTGTGACGTTGGTGAGCATTGCAAATGTGCTTGTGGGCCAGAGCCCTGGGTGCTGGACGTCACTAGCTGGTCAAAAGAACTGGCAGGTGTAGGAGTGATACGGAGGTGCAGCTGAAATTTAATTTCCTCCAGAACCATTCTCCACAAGCTGTGCAAACTTTCTTTAGCTAAATAAATACACTTAAAGACAAAGATTTCCCATTTTCCTAGAAATACTCATGGTAACAACTGCCTGTGCTTTCTCTCCTGGAGCCTTAACAAACAGTCTGCACATTTGCATTTTCTCTAATAGTCTCAGCAGTAAACTTCCTTCCAAAAAGAGGGGAAAAAAGGAAATCTTGTGTTCCCTGAATGCAGAAAGAAATTACACATTCTGTCTCTGTCTCTCATACATACAGATACACAATTTAGTACTTTACATCTTCAAAGCCCTGCTCAAATAGGGACTAAATTGTGTTTGTAAACTCTCGCTTTGGGAGACAAGTTCAAATGGGGCTTAAGTCCCACATGAAATGTTGATGGTCTCAGTCAAGCTCCTAGTGGACATGTGCCACAAAAGCGCAGTATTGTTTGCTTGTATTGGTAACAATTAGTATTATTACTCTGTGATACAGCACAGCCTCGATCAAAGACATTGAACAATGCACTGGGTGTACACAGAGTAAAAGACTGGTCCTGCCTTGAAATGTGAACAAAAAAGAAAAAAAAAAAACACCAGGAGAAATTATCTTTTTTTTCTGTTTTGCAGAGGAGGAACTGGGGGCTACAGTCCACAAATACAGTAAAACTGATGCTTACTACTGTCCTGGTTTATTGCCTATTTTGCTAAATCCAAGGTAAAATTTTGAAGTGGTGTGACCATGGTCACGGGGGGAGTCTATGTCAAAGCCAGGAACAGAACCTAGCTCTGACGAGCCCATAGAAATTGTGTTAACTGGAAGGTTACCCTTCTTCTCCAAATGGAGTTTAATGAATATAACACACTTCAATAGGTGTATTCATAAGAAGCTACCCATTATGGATGTAATGCATGAGTTTTTCTCTCTTGGAAATAGGTTACTCTTACTGGCCATTTCCTGGTCAGGTTTTGATGAGTCCCTTTCAGGCACAGCTCCCATTGAAATAGGTTTGCCTGAATGAGGACTTAAGGAACAACTGAATAAAGACCTCTATAATTGCTCTATAATGATTAAATGGTTCCCATGAGCAAGGCAGTTCAGAAAGACGTGCTTTCACTTAGCAACATTTGCGCTGCCAAAATGAAATAGCCACATCTACTGCAGGCAGAACTTAATTCATTATTGTTGCTGCTGTTATTGTGGCAGACTAGAGAGTGGACAGGATGAAGCCAGGAGAGTGGTAGACCCTGTACAAACACACTGTACATGGCAGTCTAAGTCCAGGCAGTCTTGGGGTTCTGCTCTCCTGTGTGCTGATGGTGTGCCCATTTGGAACAGGTTCTTTACTTTGTCTTAATTTTGCTCCACTTGTTCTGCTTTTGAAATGGTATTTGGGTACAGGTGTTAGTGATGCAGTTAAAAGGCAATGTTTCTTCAGAAGGATGAGGCTGGAGACAAGACAGATATATAAACTTTGTCTTGAGGTGAGGTACAAACACTTCCTACAGGAGTGACCAGCTCTCCAGGTACCGTAAGGTTAGCAAAAAAACAAAACAAAAAACAAAACAAAACAAAAAAAACCAAACCCCAAACCCACGACATTTTATTTCTGCAGTTGTTCAGGGTGTTTCTCCATTATTATTATTTTTGATCTACCTACTGTGGCTTAAGAGAAGGCACAAGAATTGTATTAAACTCTCTGGTAATGAAAAGGGAGGAGCAGGACAGCGTAAAGGTTTGATCAAAAACCCACCTCAGAAAGTCTCCCCTTTGGACCTGTGGATGCTGGATCTGGTCCTAGGAGGACTATGGGATGGGAGTGGAAGGCAGGAGGTGTTGAGTGATGAACTGTTACAAAGCAGCAAGAGGAGGCCACAGGAACTGAGCAATATTCTTGGTGTTTCCAAGAGCAGCCTCTCGTGCATGCACCTTCCCCTAGAATTTTGAGGCTGTTTGTTGAAGGCTGGAGGTTTCCCCAGCTGGTTTTGGAATGCTCAGCCCCGCTTTGGGCACACAGGCCACAGATCAATGTCACCCAGTGAATGCCTGCCCCAGAAGTAGAAATGGCAATGCTCAAAATCAAACCATCTCTGGAGATTTCCTTTGAAACTGTGACTGCCAAACAATGGAGTTGAATCTCTTGAACATGAAGTGCTCAGAAAAATAAGCTATGCGTTGTCAGCTGTAAAGAGAAGAGCTTTTTGTTCCCCAGGGCCTTATTCTAATCTCAGATGCACAGTGTGCATTACCATATAGCTTAAAAAAGCAGATATTTCTAAGATGATATGTGGAGTTGTGTGCAAACCTCTCAAAGGAACTAATATCATTCAGGAGTTTTTCATGCACTCAAACATACCCAGCAATGACATGGGCCCCTGACAGAGCATTTTTGGTTAAGGGGTAAAACACAGGGTGAGAAAGCCAAAGAGAAGTGTAGGGGATGAAGCAGAATACACCAGAATTAGAACTGGAAGTTTGTGGGCAGCCTTTCAGTTCTGAGACGGACGTGTGGCTGCAGCGTAGTAAGCTATCTCATTATAATATAGTAAGACATCACTGAAACATAAGACCAGATAATGTATTGAGTCTTACAGTGCTACTGAGACAGTAAGGGAAGCTGATACATTTTAAGAGGTGGTGGGGTTTGTTTTGGGTTGCTTTTTTTTTTGTTCTCATTATTGGTAGTCTTAGCTTGCAACATAAACAGATCATTTGGGCCATTCAAGCCAGAACTAATTGGTGTCAACAACTAACTGGTGTCTGACCTCAGTCTAGCTGCTGGGAAACAGCTGCCAGCATCGCAAAACCATCCTGACAGCAGGCAGTGGTGAGTAATCACGGGAAGATGGGGCCAGAAGGAATCTCAGGAGATCATATAATCAATGAACAGGTGTCCCCTGTCCCTACAGGCTGAATGTCAAAGTCTCCACATATAAAGAGTCTCAGCAGTCCCCATGCTTTTGGGAGCTCAGGGATGGGTGTTTCAAGAGTGGTAGGGAGCAAGGACTCCCCAACAGTGCCATGCTGCAGGAGAGGGCTGGGCTAGGCAGGACTGGGGTGCAGTGATGCTTGACAGCCTGGTCAGCAGCCCCTGCTTACTTTTCTCCAGAAACTGCGAAGTGGGACTGCCAAGCAACCCTTGTGCTGGCACCGGTCTGGCTGGCAGCCCTGGGATGCTGCCTTCCAGGGGAGCTGCAGTCGAGCTGAGTGAGAGCCAAATGGCTGCCCCTGGAAGCTGGAACATCTACTGCTAACAGCTAAGCTTGCAATAGTTAATAGGTGACCAGCTTGACTGGGGATGCTTGCGATCACATTTGTCTTGTCTAGGAAAATTCTTGCATTTCTTGTCTAGGAAAACATTTGCAAAGTGTTATATGGGTCTATATAAATATATATATGTAAAAAAATATATATTTATATATATATATATATATACACATCTCACCCAACAAGGTAGGGAAGGCTTAAGCCAGGGTGCAGAGCCCTAATTTTGCTGTGCCTGAGCGGTCAGATGTGGCTTTGCTCACGTGACAGGCACTTGCCTCAGTTTCATGCTGCGTCTTGGGTTACAGGTGCAGTGTCTGAGACAGGAATGGCCCAGTGCATGCTTTGCAGGTGAGCACCGGATTTAAAGGGGTGCAGAAAGCTCGTGCAGCAGCAGCAGAATCCGCTCCCTGTTGTGCATTAACCCCTATCGGTTTTCCCTTGGACTTTGGCACTCACCCTTGGGTGTTACAGGAACCAAACAGTGATGCAGCACAGTGGTGGCAGCTCCAGGTTTGTATCTGAAAGGATGTTTGCATCCCTCAGGTAACCAAAGTGGGGGGAAAAACCTCCATTCCACATTGCATAGAAGTTGTAATAGAGCACTGTCATCCCGATAGTATGTTGAAGGGGCTGAGATTTTAGCATGTTTTTCTTATCCCCAACATCAGTTCCCATGACCATGTGTTGGGCCTCAGCCAGCTTCTTTGTCTTTCATCTAGGAGCTTTTCTTTACGGGCATCAAGGACAGCTGGGGGAGAGAAGACAATTCTGGCTGTGACAGGGAAGTGTCACAGTTTGGCAGGCGCCAAAGTCGAATAACATCTCTGAGGCTTGCTCCTGGAGTGCTCACACAACCTGGTAGTAAAAAGAAGACACGACTTCGCCTTGTGCATCCTCGAAGAGACAGAACAGATGCTAGTCATGACCCTCCGGGATCCGTCTGAGAGGAAGAAGCAAAGCCAGCCTCATGACTCCCTTTATCTCCGCCAGGCCTGTAAGATGAATTCAGCCATGCCAGTGTCAAAAATTCCTGTTAGGTCTGGGAGATGAATATGGATATTTGTCACCTCCAGAGCTGGAAGCTCTGTGTGCCCCAGCAGAATCATTCCTGTGCCAGTCAACGATCCAGTGCAGCGTACCTGGTCTTTGGGAAGGGGATGTGGTCACAGATTTGTCTCCTGACGCCACTCAAACTTCTTCCCTGCATGCAAGGTTAAACCAGCATAATCCTCAGTAAAATGGTTCACATGGTGGTGGCTTCTCAAACACTGGCTGAACTACTGTGTGGCTTTAGGAAGCCCCTCTATTAATCTCTTAGAGAGACACGGACCTCTACGGCCAGCAGTGAGCTTCTGTTGGGCCATTCTCCAGCCAAAACTGGTGCAGTTTTGACCTTCAGGTCCTTTCCCATCCTTTCTCAAGAAGTCTGTGGAAAAGAAGGAAGAAAACAAACAACAGACTAGGTTTTGGTGGAAGCTAGGAGTTCTGCTCTTCACTAAGCATTCAAGCAGCTCTCCAAAGTCTAAACTGTGCTTTTCTATGGCTGAACAAAGCTGCGACAATGAATTTACAACAGTCGTACCCTGCCAGGCTCTGACCCAGCGGAGCACGCTTAGGCTTGAGCACATCTGTAACGCCTGGCTGGAGGTGGACTGGTGCTCAGCACCAAGAGTCCAAGGCAAGGATTGCTCAGGCAGGGGCTCAAATAATAGGAAAATAATGACCAAAAAGCTGCCTGTTCACGGCTGCCTGTCTGGAAACACAACAGGCGGGTTTGGGGAGCAAGGACAAAATGAAAGTGGCAGAACAATAAGCTATTTCAGGCACCTGAGAATGTATTTCAAGCACAAGAGAGAGGAAAGAAAAAAAGACAGTGAAATTTCTGAAGCAGCACTTAGTGCATTTTTTTCTGCTACTGGCTGATGTATCACCTCTCTCACTGAATTTTTTCTTTGCCCTGAAAATATACATTATCTTCCAATCCTTCTTCAGTGAAGTAAATCTAAAAGAAAACAAAACACACATTTGGCCAACCCTGCCTTAAAATTACACATCAAGAACATTTCCAGTGACAAATACTTTCAAGGCAAACAAACTGAAGAGAAATTAAAAAATCTCTGTGGGGCATAAATATGTAATTACACTCACACAGGGAGCATTTTATCAGGTAAACCATCCTACTTTGTTAATTGAAATGCTGCAGCACAAGATTTTTTGACAAAGGGGCTGAATATGCATGCATATTTCTCATTGCTGCTGTTCCATTTCTCTCTCTCCTTTCCCTGTGTGCTCCAGCGATGGGGTAGTGATCACTCCTGCTTTCTTTGTTCAAATATCCTTGTTTCTACCACCTCCACTTAATTCTGGCAGGGAAAGTTTTCCTTTCACTGGAGGCACAGGTTTGTAGGGGGTTTTGTTGATTTGAAAAAGAACCCAAACCCCAGAAACCAGAAACCAAGTCTTTTTATTAAATTAAATTCTCCAGAAACAATAAAACCTTGAGAACTACAAGGGGGGGTGGGGAAGGAAATAAAGGCAAAAAAAAAGAAAAAAAAAAAAAAGAAAAAAAGGCAGAAAGAATAAAAAGAACTGCAGGAAGTAGGTGCAGCTGTGTTGACCTAATCCCACTAAAACAATCTTACCAGGGTGAAGATGAGTTATGGGAGTCAACGGGAGCAAGGCTGAAGTTTGGGACTGAAGAGATTTGAGGTCCAGATAGCAAGCCTTTGTTATAGAAGCATTTGTCAGTATTTAGTGGCCATGGGCAACACTGAGTGAAATATTTACGGCATGAGCACTTCCAAGAAGCATGGCTGCTGGCAGGCTATTTAATTGTCTAAATGCAAGCTGCAATGCCAGCTGTGGTTTTGCTCACCCATCTGCGATGGCTCTGCCATGCCAGTTCTCCTGCCCTGAGAAGGAAGCAGGGCATATCCTCCCCGGGAGGGAGGGGTACAGGGTAGTCCCATACACATGCCAACTGCTAATACTTGCTTAACAGCGGTGACCAACTGTGACAACAACTAGGCAGTGAGGAGCCATAGTGCCCAGCCTTCCTCTAGAGCAGAATGGAATGCCAGCATCTCTTCTCCCTGCAGATGAATGGAGAATAATATGTTCTTCTCTTTCATGACCTGTTGCCTAGTTTGGTCTTTCTCTTGCATTTTCTCTCCCTCTAATGTGCAGCACAGAAAGTGCTCCAGTTGCACAACCCTTGCCACCAACACGTGGGGAAACTCAGAAAGGTTTCAATGCTTTTCTTAATGACTTTTGTATGTTCCATATTACCTTTCCGCCTCGTGCCCATCTCTGCTTCTCTGGATATATCCCTCTTTTTCACAGTTCCCTTTGTAATATCCCACAAGTTTAATCTTGACTTCATTTCCAGTTCTTTTTCCAGGCTCTGCTGTTTGTTGTGAACAAAAGAAGATTGACCTGAGCAACAGAGGGGCTGATGTTTCCAGAAGAGGGAGGCTTTACCACAGTATTTACCTCTCTGGATGAGTCATGACAAAGGCATGTAGACATGTAAGCCTTGGAAATCATTATAAAATGGCCAAAATAAGTCTGGGTGGTCATTTAGACTGTCTCTGCTTTCTTTGGCTGGCTTTACAACGTGATGATAATAGTGTGTCCTCTCACATGAGTGATGTGATTAAATAGCTAATGAACATTAGTTATTTAGAAAATAAACCACTGTAGTTAAAGATCAAGAAGTTGCCAGGACTCAGAAGATATGGTCTCCCCTTCCTGTAGCTTTACCACAGAACATAACCCTTCCCCATGATTTAAGTGGATCAAAGGCTAAGACATGTTAGGAGAAGGGATGAAGAATGAGTCAAGAGCTCTTTGGCTGACCAGACCTTTCTTCTACATCTCAGATGGGTTGTGACTGGGCTAGAAAACAAGTAAGCCCCACAAATCCTGTTCCCTGGATGGTTTTGACTGAGGAATCAGCAAATGACACATGTACATGCTGTGATTCTTTGCAAAGGAGATCAGGTACGGGGAAAGAAGATTTGCACCCAATTCACAGACCAATGCAGTCAGGGATGCAGCCAGAGCCTTTGTCTGAACCTCAACTTTGGAAACATCCCTAGATCGCACGGTTTATACATTGTGCAGTGCAGTCCTGCTAAGCTGTAATGTTGGAAGTAGGAAGGGACCCAAGCTGAGCTCCAACTTTGTTACTGAAATATATTAGTGCAGGCTCTCAGAATCAGAGGGTGCTGTTGAGCAAGTACTGTACAGGTACAAAACAAAAAGGTTATGGCTGCCTCGTGGAGCTGATAACCTCGGTATAGGAGGACAGTGGATGAGGGAGCACTGTAGAGAGGTGAAAACAAGGAGACCGTTGTCTGACACGGTTGGCGTCAGTTACACTGATCCAGCAATCTGAAAGCTGGTAAACCACTTGGATTTGCCAGACCAGAGGAGAGATTTGGGAAGAATGGTTGAGATGTGGGATGCAGAAGAATGTCCTCACGGGTGTGAGAAGCAGCTTGGAAGAAAGCACGTGTGGAACTGTAGCAGGTGGGTGATAAGGCAGGAGTCAGGTCTGTCAGGGAAATATTCATTGTTGATACTGACAGAGAGATGATATGTTGTGTTAGAAGGGGCTGAGAAGGGTCTTACAGGTAAAAGGCTGTTCCCAGTGGCTAGGAAATGCTGAGGAGCAGTAACGGTGGCTCCCTGAACATCAGGTTCATGTAGGTGAGCTCTCTCCTGACACCAGGTGCTGGAGCAGGACAGCCTCTTCCTACACAACGTACGGGAAGGCGACTGGGTGAATGTGGGAGCAGTTGCCTGGGCTGTGAAAAGGACCAGGGCTTTGAACTCCTCTCTAACCCCTTTCTGGAAGGAAGGCTGTGTTCTGAGTTTAGTCTCTCTCTGCCTTTGCCGCAGAAACTGTTCTGCTCTACATAAATATTTAAATATTCCTTCAGATCTGGCAAATTAGTACCTCCAATATGCAGGCAAGAGCTTTTTTCTCTCTGACTCTGAATTTTGATTAATTATACACAAGGAGGATCAGGTTCAGTACAGGACATGTGAGAAATCTGGGGTGCTGTAACAGAATATTTTGACCACTAGCATGTCCTTTCCCTTTTATTTCTGATTGAGTAGAGCCTCCCTTTTTCTTCTCTAGAAGAATCCAGTGTAAGAATCCCACCAGTGCTTTTCAGGACCTGGGTGGGAAGGTGAGTGTGCAGCAGCTGAAACTTAGGTATTACGAAGACTTTTCTGGTGGAAACTGGAGCATCCAGAGAATTTAATTACCCTGAGCGTTAAGCACTAACTTGGCGGGGCTAGACATCCAAGTCCACTTTTTAGTTCTAGATTTTGGTACACCCGGTATTTTATCCTTGGACTGTTTCATTAGACAAATACTTCTGGCAATAGACATTTGTTGTTGACTCTTCTATGTCCTTGGCTGGTTTGTGTCCCTCCTGAATCACATTCATGGGGATACTTGCCCATCTTTTTCTCTCCCCTTTCTTTGTCTTCTGAGCTGTATGGTAGATGTTTGCTCAATAAACAATGTTTAAAGTCAGTCGTCTCCAGGTATTTGTGTTGACTGAAACCACTGTACTGTGGCAGAGTGTGCAAACAGAGCAGCTTAGTAGATACTGTTATGGTTCATGTGAAGC
Organism: Falco punctatus; assembly: GCF_963210335.1. Classification (NCBI taxonomy): domain Eukaryota; kingdom Metazoa; phylum Chordata; class Aves; order Falconiformes; family Falconidae; genus Falco; species Falco punctatus. The sequence continues at coordinate 39,909,246 of NC_137587.1, read as the reverse complement.
CCTCAAACATGGCTGATGAGGATTCCCTTAGTGACAGATCAGCGGATGCTTGAAGGAGTTTTCTATTCTATTACCATTATTTTTCTAAAATACAAGATTGGCTTACTTAAATTTATATAAAATGCAAATAAGGCATCTTGCCTAAATTTGGCTGGAAAACTAGTTATTCAGACATTCAACTCTAATTCTTCACCTGGTGTTTTCCCAGGAACATCTTTCCTGCACATTTCAGTATCTCTTAGAAGATCTGCAAAACAGAGCAGCCCTTGAGACAGCCATAGCACCCAGTGCTGAACTGTCAGGGATGGCAATGCAGGGACAAAAGCTTATTGAAGAGTGATGATACAATACTGTGGTTTTGTTTATCCTTTAAATAACAACTTGGGTTCATCCTGAAAATTGGAACACTAACTTCAGCCTGTGGTCTTGTCATGACAACAACAGACAGGTTGGCCAGAAATTTCCAAAGGTTTTGATCGGCAACTTTTCCTTTTATTTTGGTAAAAATATTATGCTCTTGCATTTTCTGCTTGGGCTTTTTGTTATTTCTAATGGGTGAATCTATATCTGCTTCAGTGCCTGCCTTTTCTTCCTTATAATGTTAATTAATAAATCCAGGCTGGTTTTGCTGAGAGCTGTAACACTTGCTCCTGCTGGTGGGTAGTGCATTCCATTAATCCAAACTCTGATGCCAACTAAAAGTCCACCTGCTTGTGGTCTTTTAAAATCCCTCAGTGATTTTGTAAACCAGATGATGAGACCAGGAAAGTGTTTGCCAAACTCGGATTTAGTCTGTGGTGCAGTTGTAGCTGGATGAAGTGTTCAAGTACCAGTTGGACAATGTTATTTCCTGGTAAAGCTGCCCTGTCCCTCCTGAAGAATTACAGGAATGCCTCAGAAAATGGAAAATTAATTTCCCACCTTTTCTTGAAATATTGGAATTCCTTCTGTAAGGCACTGTTGTACCATTTCAATGAGTTATTTTTGCCTTTTTCTTTTGTTCTGTTTGCATTTGTCATCAAAAAATGTCACTCAATTATCTACTTTTTTACTGCCTTGAGAGTATGCTGCAGTCCAGAGGCGGATGGGGACAGCAGGAGATGGGAGGGTTACATGGTGAAGCAGGCTGCAGGGCAGAATTCCTGTTAGCTGGGCTCCGTGGACAAGGTCACAGGCTGGGTAGTGGGCAGAAAGAGGGAGTCCCGACCATGGAGTCATGCCATACAAACATATGAAGAATAGGTACAGCTGTTGGAGAGCAGAAGGAAAAAGGCAGAAGTCACACTGGATTGGTTGGATAAAACCCTCATTTCTTCTCTCCAGATTTAGTAACAGGTATTTCTGGAGTCCAGAGAGAGCTGAGGATATCTTCAGACAGTTTGCTTGTCTGCATTGTCCAACACTTGTATTTTTCACAGCTTTTCCTGAGTCTGAATTGCTTGGGAGTAAATAGTGGTGATTCTTAAAGCAATTGCCTATATTCATTTTTGTTGAACCTGCTGGCCCCTGTTTTGACTGCATAAGCATGTCCAAAGTTATGCTGGCATACATTAACTCTTCCTCAATAACTCATGAGCAGGTACTCATACAATTTTGCGGTGAAAAGCCAGGTAGCAGACTGTACTTGGAAGAGTAACCTTTACAATAGTGTTACTCTCCAACAAGGCTTTGATGGCTCCATCAGATGGACTCCACCTCTCATGAACCTTGACAAACCCATATAAACCCTGGCTGTCATCTGACACTGTCTACATGCACATGTAGTAGAACAGTACATGGCATGTGAGCGAGCCTGAAGGATGCTGAAGGGCTCAGATGTGCACTCTGGTATTCCTCATGTGGGTTGTCTCTTCAGCCTGGTTAGAAGAGCTCACTAGCACCGTGGTGCATGCTCTGCACATCTCAAGAATGCTGTTACACAGCATCACTTTGCTTCCTGACCTTGTAGGTGAACTGTTTTTCTGAACAATTCAGACAGTAGCTTTGATGGGAAAACTGATCCCCAGCCCCCCTCATAAAAAAACCCAGCTTTGCTTTAAAACCCATGCATTTTCTTGGCCCTGCAGCATCTGTCAGGGAATGGCTTCAGCACCTTAGCGCTTGGGAGCTGTAACTCAACTTCTACCCTGAAACTGTTTGGCTCATTCTGGTGTATTCTTGTGCTAATGCCACTTTTCTATCTAAGTAGGCTTCTTTGCTTTGTTGTGCTTACTTTCCTGCCATATTTCTACATGGACAGCTGAATATTTTTTCATCTTCTCTTGGAAGACTGAAATTGCCATCTCTCTGATTCATTCTTCTCTGTACTTGTTGACATGGGAGGATCTCTCCTGAGTGAGGCATCTGTTCTACCAGTGACCCTGGAGAAGGTCAGTGACACTTTCCCAGCTCTGTTGGCTACATCTGGCTGGATATACCCCATGACTGCACTTGGCTTTTTTGCTGCCACAGGATGCTGGGTCCTGTACGCACCCCAGTAATGTCATGTCCCAGTTCTATGTGTCTTGGTTTTGCCAGCTAAAGGGCCTTTCTAAAGTGGACTTAAACTGTTCTTACAGCCGTTACTCCTGAGAATCATCATTATGTTTCCACGGGATTTCCACTTCTCCTAAACGCCTCTCAACCTCCTGTTTTCAGCAAACTGATTTTGTGTCTTCCCATATTTCTCCCTCCTTTGAATAAATGCCTTTCCATTTCTCTTTACACTCAGTTAAACATTTGTTGCTTCGTTTCACTTAGACTCCCTTGCCTGGGCAAAACATAAAGTCTGTGAGGCTGGTTAATGTGATGTGTCAGTGCAAAGAAGTGTCCTTGCTTGGCCATCTCTACAAGGACTTGCCTGCTGGAGCTCTGCAATTATGTGATTTTAATTGGCTTTTAATTTGGGAAGATTATATAATATACTTAAATGAAAACCACAGAGGTGTTGTTAATACGTAGGTTAGAAATTGCAAACAAAATGGTAAGTGACTGAATTGCTTCTGAGCTCATACAGGCAAATTCACATTTACTTTCCCATGTACTTAATGTGAAATATACCAGAAAGTCCATAATTAGAAAATTATAAGGATTTAAACCCTATATTGCAAAAATACATTTCTGTGGCTCTGGAGGTTGCAAACATGCTTTCCATGTAGAGCTGTATGTTGCATTTATGCTGATTTAATCATTCATTAAACATTAGTAAGAGGCCAATTATGCTGTTCAAGAATAAGATGTTTTACGAGAAAATGACAAAAAGATACATGTAATCATTGAAATGCCAGTTTACAATCAGATAGGATGGGAAATAATCCCTTTAGCAAGCTTAAGCTTTTACATATTAATGGCAACATTGGGGAGAGTGGAAAGAGGGCTTTAACAGCCTTGCGGCCTTCCAGCCCTAATCAGAAAGTGAATGCTTACGATGCTCCGGACAAAGATTTATTGCACTGTTTTGTTCTGTGGCACAGATACCATGAGACATGTTCTTTAATTGCCCTAGCTGTAGTTAGCAGGTGTGTGCCTACATACAGATGTATAAACATAGGCAAAATAGGGGTTAGAAATATTATCCTGACTCTTCAGAGAGGTGAGATGCTCTGGGGAGGGAAAAGAGTAAAGATCCACTGGGACATTTCCATACTTAGATTTCTGAAGGCCCGTGTCAAGCACTGTGGAAAAGGAAGGAGGACAGAGGGAGGACATACTGGTAAAATCGTACCTGTGAAATCATGGCTGCTGTAGAAGCAGGGAGGGACAGAAACTCATTTTTCCACCTCTCTTCCAATACAAGACTTAGGGACACCATACAAAACTCTTGAGTCATAGGTGCAAAATAAACAGAAAGAAGCAGTTCTTCGCACATGGTGTTGTGAAGCAGTGGAACTCCTTGCTGCAGGATCTGGTGGATGCTCTAAGTTTGCATAAGTTCACAAAGCAAGCAGGTGAATTCATGGACAGAAACTTGTTTGGAAGTTGTTGAGCACCATCTTCCTCTTGCTCTGAAGGTTTCTCAGCTGTACATCTTTGCACACTGGGAAAGTGTCAGTCTGATTCCTAAAGCTGTCCTTTAACATTTGCTTTCCGTGGCTATTGGAGGCAGGATGGTAAGTCAAATGGACTTTTCAGCTGAACCAGCATGGTGGTTCTTGTGTTTTCATACGTGTGTGTACGTGTATATACATCAGTGAAAGATACTTTTTAAAAATCTCTTTTTGTGACCTTGCAGGGACTCTCATAAGAAAATAATTCAGCATTGTTTCTTTCACATGTATCATTACAGACCTAAAGAAGACAACACTCAGCAAACCACGGACAGCATTGCTGAAAGAACTGTGATTGCTTTGGTGTGTATGAGATCAGAAATCAGAAAAGGCTACACAAGGCCAAAAAATTACAGAGGTAAGCTAAAAAAGAAGATAACAAGACAATTGTTAATGTTCTCGGGAACACTATTCCAAAGTGGCTCACCTTTGAATCTCTCTGGGTACTTTCCATGACAGAAAATCTCAGACTTCCCGGGTTTCCTCTGGGATCTGAGCTCTCCTGTCTTTTTCTCTAAGTACGTTTGGACCAGAGGCTGAGTAGGGTTCGGCAAAGAAAATCTGTTGCAATCTGAGCAAACACTCAATCCTTAGGAAAAATCAAGGACAGGGAGCCCAGTGGTATGGGGACTTGCTTACAATGAAGAAAATGGTCATGGGACCGAGAAGTCCCAGGGCATGAACAGAAAAAACAGGGACGACCCAGATGAGAAGAAGATGGATTCCACATAAACTTCAGCAAAGCACCACTCGAGCTTCCCAGGGCCACGCCAAGCATTGGTGTTCTCTGACTGCTTTACCGACTCATACATCTGGCTGTTCAAACACACAGCCCCCTTTTCCCAAATCCAGTTGGTCAGCTGTCCCCGTTGCCATGCCGGCCTCTGGGCAACAGACCCAAGCGATGCTGTTGAGAGGGAGAAAAATGTATTCCAGCGATAATATTGAAGAGTTACAGCTGCCAAACACACTGTGTCTGTGGAAACACCTGTTGAGTAGCTGTTGCAGTGGGAAGAGCAAGATGAAGAAAGACAGCTGTAAAAGTGCCAGCAGCAGTAGGAAGCTCTACTAAGACTGCTTTGTGCCAGTTAGAGATGTGCCAAATTATTTGGCTGCATTTCAAATATCTGGGTGTCCACTACATTTGCCAGCTCGTGCTCCCAGGGAATACTTCAGCATTAACACCACTACTGCCATGCTCCCACTGCTCTTTCACTTTAATTCCAGCCTTTACATTTCTGTATTTCTTTTATTTCTAGTTCCTTCCAGTGCAAAGGAAAGCCCAGTATTGCAGTGCAGAGCCCAAAATAAGGGCTGGGATCTGCAGCTGGTAGGAAGACAAAGCATCAGTGTAAAGGTTTTTGGCAATTGCTTGTGAGATCTGCTGGGTTATTATTTTGTGTCTCTCCTGTTGTTATGGTTGGGTTTTTTTTCCAGAGAATAATAATTTTATCTTTTACAAACAGTTAGCTAACCTGCACACTTCCCCCTGTCCATCTAGAAATCATTGGAACTGCAGAGCTCAGCTTTGGGAAGTTTACAATGGAAACAGCTGAAAATTAAATGTTCAGGTGGGCTAGATGGGTGGTAAGGTGGAAATACAATGGCAGGATGCTATAGGGAAATATTTCCAAATGCATTGTAGCTATTCTGGAGGACTTACGTGCCATCTATAGCACTGGCAGTACCCAATGAGGAATGAGAGAGCTCACAGCTGGAAGAGAAACTTTTCAAAAATAATCTTTCATGATGGATGGATAGCAAGGCCCAAAGAGTGGTGGTAAATCGAGTTAAATCCAGTTGATGGCCAGTCACGAGTGGTGCTCCCCAGGGCTCAGTGCTGGGGCCAGTTCCATTTAATGTCTTTATCAATGATCTGGATGAGAGGATCGAGTGCTTCGTCAGTAAGTTTGCAGATGACACCAGGTTGGGCAGGAGTGTTGATCTGCCAGAGGGCAGGAGGCTCTGCAAAGGGATCTGGGCAGGCTGGATCAATGGGCTGAGGCCAGCTGTATGAAGGTCAACAAAGAGGACTGCTGGGCCCTGCACTTGGGTCACAATAACCCCACAGGCCTGGGGCAAAGCAGCTGGAAAGCTGCCTGGAGGAAAAGGACCTGGGGGTACCAGTTGACAGCCAGCTGAACATGAGCCAGCAGTGTGGCCAGGTGGCCAGGAAGGCCAAGAGCGCCCTGGCCTGTGTCAGAAATAGTGCGGCCAGCAGGGCTAGGGAATGATGGTCCCCCTGTGCTCGGCACTGCTGAGGCCGCACCTCGAGCAGCGCGGTCAGTTTTGGGCCCCTCACTACAAGAAAAATACTGAGGTGCTAGAACATGTCTAAAGAAGGGCAATTAAGATTGTGAAGGTTCTGGAGAACAAGTCTGACAAGGAGCAGCTGAGGGAACTGGGGTTGTTTAGCGTGGAGAAAAGGAGGCTGAGGGGAGACCTTAGCGCTCTCTGCAGCTGCCTGAAAAGAGGGTGCAACAAGGTGGGTGTCAGTCTCTTGTTCCAAGTAAGAAGTGATAGGAAAAGAGGAAAAGGCCTCAGGTTGCACCAGGGGATATTTAGATTGGATATTGGGAAAATCGTTTTCACTGAAAGGGCTGTCAAGCACTGGCACAGGCTGCCCAGGGCGGTGGTTGAGGCACCATCCCTGGAGGTATTTAATAGATGTGTAGATGTGGCTCTTGGGGACATGGTTTAGTGGTGAGCTTGGCAGTGCTGGGTTAGTGGTTGGCCTTTATGATCTCAAAGGTCTTTTCTAACCTAAACAATTCTATGATTCTATGAATTAAAAGCTGTCTCTATACAAACATGGAGTTGTAGGGTAATGAGAATCTGTTTTAGATAATCTTCCCCCTAAAGTGCCTGAAGGGTGTAAATCCATCGCTTGTCCTGAATAAGACTTAGAGGTATGCCCAATGTTAAGCTTGTCTTTTAAAAAGTTTTGAACGCTAAAATGAGCAACTAAATGTCAAAAATTTAAATTGTTGTTGAAATCGTTCCTGTAACTCCCTCAACTTGTCACCTTGTCCCAGTAAATACCAGACAGGCCAAGAGCTGAACTGCAGTGCACTGCTGTGCCTATACTGCTGTGGCAGTTTCATTGCTTTTCTGTTTGACACAATCATCTGTTGGCATAATTTTTTAAAATTCCGCCCCTGGACTAAGGAGTTAATGCTTTTCTCAGGGAGCTTTTTTTCTTCCCAGGAAGGTTTTTCTGTTAAGTGTTTGTGGGAAAAAATCATCTTCTGTCTATTTATGCATATTTCCATGATATCCTTATCCATGACAGTTGATTAGCCCTGGAGGTGGTATTTCTCTGTGACGTATCATTGTTTTGCTGGTTGCAGACAGAGATGGAAAGGTCTGAACTCCCAACAAACAGAATTGTAGTATACTACCCCTTTTGTGTGCCTTTTTTCACCACATGGTAAGCCTTGTAGGGCAGAGTTTCACTCCTGTTGTTTATTTTTCAGCAAAATAGGATCCTGTTTGAGCTGGGGTCTCTGGGTCTGACCGTAATGTATATAACAATGGCTAAAACAAAAATCTTTCACACTCTTTCCCTCACAACAGGACCCTTATTGAGAATAAAGCTCATTGATTAAAGAAACACAAACCTGTGCTTTTTGAATGAGAGAGAGAAAACATCACATTGTTGGCAGAAGACCAACTATGTCCAAAACAATTTATTTTTCCTTTTCAGCTAACTTTCCAAACACCCTTTGCTCTAATTACCCTTTTCTTTTCCCAAGCACCAGTCAACCTGTTCCTTTCTGGATTGTTTAGGCCAGGATTAGTATCCATATGCCTGACTTATTCTGCCTTTACCTGCAGGTGTAGGTCAAAGAGCCAGCGGTTGTACTTCAATAGGGCTTGCAAGACTCCGTGGTTAATCTTTGCTCCAAGACAACAGGGTTGTTTTACAGAAATTCCTGCCACTCTGTTCCTGTCTCTGTGCTCACCAGCAAGAGACAGGGCTCTCTTTCCTTGAGCTTTCAAATGTCCAGTGGAACAAGAAAGCTACAGCCTTTTGAAAACTCTCTGGCTGGTTCTCATAAATAATGAGAAAAATCTCTGACTGTTGCCTTGGCCATGTCAGGCTTCTCTTCATACAACCAGAAAATTAATCTTTCCTATTAATCTTCCCGACTTTGATGCCAGATTCATGGGTTATGGTCTGTTCGTCCTGAGAAAATGTTATCCGAGTCAATATTTAGACAGAATAAGCCTTAATCACAACATAGTTATGCTTCATTAAAGAGGTTTTCCATTTGCTTCATTCAGAAAATAATGTAGAATGTACCAGAAGCAAACAAATTGGGTAGATTTCCTATTCATTAAACCCTTTCTTTCTTCCATAGAAATAAAGGGCTAATTACTTGTTCAGAAACCTTTATTTTCTTCCTTCAGAGGAGAAATAGGGATATATTTCCTCAACATCACTAATGTAGATATGCTTGTCGTGTGGTGCCCAACTCCTCCCATTGCAACTCAGAATGACACAGACTGTTGTCCTCTTCCCTTAGGTACTACCTCAAAATGGTGTTCATTTACAATCCTTTTCTGGTCACAAAGACCATTCTGAAAAAGCTACTTTTAGGAGTGGACCCAACCTTGGTGTACTCCCAGGTCTCCCAGGAGTGTAGCTTACACTGACTGTAGATCCCATCTCACATTCAGATGGGAAAAATCCAAGGAAGAGTCCCCTACCTGACAATTCCCGTGTCCCAAGACCTAGTACCCCGTCTTTGTCACCTTTGTGACTTTTGCACAACCTAAGGGGCAGAGAAAGTAGATGGAGGAGATGAGGCTAGTGTAAGCAGCTGATCCTTTCACAGCCAGGCACGTTCTAAAGGGCAGATCTCAGGAGCATGAATGTGTGGAGTAGAGGACAGACATGGCAAATATGGCCTCAAAGCCCCTCTACACAGCCATGTGGCCGTATTACCGTTGTAACTGACCATTCCACTGTCCTTAATGTATTTCTTTATCCTCACAACATCCTGGCAAGGTAAAAAAGGGCTTTTATCTCTGTGTTGCACAGAGGAACCTGTGTGCAGTGGCTCACCCAAAAGCATGCAAGCAGGCTGTGGCAGAATGATGCTGCCTTGTCTCTCACAGCCTGGGGCAGCACAGAAGTCATGGTATTTTCCTTCTTTCTTGCACTCTTGTACTAAGGAAATAGGTTGCAGCTCCTTCCTCATTACTGTTACCCTCCATCCACAAGCACAGACCAGACTAACTGGGGGAGGTTGCAGGGAAGTTGGTGGTGGAGGCAGGCCAAGTGTTGTGCCGGAGTCTGTCCTCTTCTGCAGGGCATGGAAAAGTGGAAGATTTTGCCTGCAGTGCTCATAAAAAAAAAAAAAATTATTTCTTTCATCTCTTTCCTGAGCAAAGGCCAGTGCTGAGCCTAACAGATTATTCAATAACATCTTATAAAAATATTAAACTTCTATATCGGAACCAAATTAAAATCATATTTCATGATGTGAACAAAGGTACCCAAGTCGATTTCGTCTCTCTCTCCCTCTTTTTCAAATTTAATATCACACAGAAGGGAAACGAAATCTGTATTTAAATGGCTGTGGAACATTGTGCATTTAAAGTGCACAGCAAGTCACTCCCTAAAGCACTCCATATGATATGTAAATCTTTTGATCTTTCACAAAATGCATGAGTTCCATAAAGAATAATGAGTACTAGCTTGGGAAGTACAATATTGACTGTCACTGTAGTGCACTTAGCCACAATTATTATTTGCATGGCTTTTGCAACATAACTGGAGGGGAGAGTCCTGTGAATATTTTTAATGCATTCTAATAGCTACTAAAAGAGATTTTATTTTATAATAGATGCATTCTTTCTTTTGGGTCTACAAGCATTTTTTTTTCAATTTATTCATTACATTTTTTACTCTTTATAAAAAAGCATCTATGGGGAAAAGCAGAAGAGCATGTAAGTCCTGAGGAAAGAAACAATTGACATCCTGCCTTGCCATTAGCTGCAGTAAAGCAGAGAAATTGACAATAACATTTATTCTTTAAGCCAATGAGTAAAGTTTAACTTGATAAACGATCTTAGGTATGATCTGCCTGAGGGAGCTTGAAGTGATAGTCCCCCTTTGAGGCATTTCCGAGAACCGGCCCCGTACTCTGCAAGGTGTAAGTGCATGGAGATCCCATAGAATCAGTTTGTCAGTGACCGCTGAGGTCACTGAAGCCTTTGGCACCAATCCCAGCATGTCACCTCTGACTTTCAGCATGGAAAGGATTTAAATGCACCAGCCTGGTGGCAGTTGATGCTTATTTCCAATACTAGTGATGGGGAAGGAGAAGCTAAGCCAGTCTGCATGCTGAGACTTTCCCATCTTTCTTCCGAGCTCACTGGGGATGCATCAGCCCTGAGCCCTCCTGGAGGTGAGGAGCTGAACCCTGTCTGGCAGAGGAAGAGATTTCTCCCATCTTTCTCATGGACACCAGCATCCTGTTTATTCCTCCAAGCTCATGGTGCAGGAAAGTGAGGTAAGAATAAGAGCTATTCACAAACACGACATTAAACACAGTAAAATTCAAGAATTAACTTATTAAACCTCTCTTTTCTAATTCCCTTCCTTCTCAGTACCTATTCCAAGGTCTATGCCAAGTAGCTCGATAGGTTTTTTTACCTGCATTATGACAAAGCCCAGAAGCTACATAGCAAGGTTAGAGCTGGTTGAGCTGGCAGGGAGATGGTCAGCACTCCCAGGAACACAAAACACAGCAAATGGGCATGGATGGCTTTGTTTTTCTCGGGTTGGGTAAGAAAAGGCTGATTAATGGAGACGACAATTTCTTGTAATGCAGAAATGACTGAATCATCCAAAGAGGCACTCGGGAAAGTCAAGTGCTGTTTTACTATTGACTTTTCGGGGAGTAGTATAACATATATGTGACTGGTCATGTGTGTCATCAGGCACTGACCTCCTGAAACCTCTTTGGTGTGCGGTTCACCCAGTCAGCAGGGCAGATTTACAGCTGAAGAAACAGCACACACACTGAAATCAAACCCAAAGGCCAGTCTGCATCCTGGTGACCGCGTGGTTCAGAGAACAGACCTTTCCTTGTATCAGGCAACAAGGATTCTTAATAGTTTGTACTGATCTGTTCCAGTCTACAAGGAGAAAGTAATCTTTCGTCTTTTTGTGCCTCAGTTTCTCTGATTGTAAATATGCATAGTGCCATTTTCTTCCTTTAGAAAAGCACTTTGAGGGCCAGGGAAGAAAACATTGTAACTAATGGTATAGCTGAACAGTAATAGAGCACTGCAATAGAAAACTGATCCTCTGATTTGAAGCAGGTTTCAGGAGGCCAAGGTGGTAAAAGACACTTTTTGAGCTCACTGCAGAGTCAAAGCCCATGAGCATCCAAAACAGGATTTGTGAAATATTTTTCAACCTGTTCCAGCTTCATCCCAGCCTAGAAAGGACACAGGTCTTAAAAATTTTGTTCTGTCCCTGTCAAGGAAGCCTCAAAATCCCTTTGTTTGACTACTTGGTTTAAACTCTGACACATCACTGGGACACGGTGTTCACATTTTTTCATTGCTCTTTATCCTTGAAGATTTGACTCCTGCTCAGTGTTGTGCATTCAGTTGGTCTTTAAAGAACTAATGAGACTAGTGCAGAGGATGATTTAGACCTTGTGAAGTGAGTTAATTCTTTCTGGTTTATTTCCAGGTGCTGAATTTCCCTGCCTTTTCTGGTATAATTTTCAGTTCCCCACCTTAGAAACATTGCTCCATGCACAAGCCCATCTTAAATGGTGAGAAAAAGACAAATGAGTTTGGGTTGAATGACCGTATTGTCATCTGTCCAAGATCCAGATTGTTGATTTTAAGACTTTCTTTCTTAAGCCTGGACTATCAGGATAATTTAAAAAGAAGGATTCCTCTGTGAAAACATTTGTCAGAAATAAGCAGTTCCCAAAAATCTACCGAACTTTTTTACCTGGTTAGACTGGTAGTAATTTCCCACAACATACTGCCATTTATTATGCTCTGGAAAGGCACTATAGTGATTTCAAGAGGAGAAAACTAAGAAAGATTATTCATTTCACATCCTCATGCAATTCTTTTGTAGGTGGCTTTCAACAAAGGGTGATATTGGATTACATTCATTTTGGTTCTTAATAAACTAGTAAATCTCCCATTGTTCTATGTTGTCCAATTATAAAAGCAATGAATATGAGACTAAGCACTTCAAGATAACCATAGCTTTAAAGATAGACAAAAAGCTTTATAGATTAGGATCAGAATAAAACTGCCAGTTTTGTAGCGTTTTGATGAATAATATTTTGTGAATTAAAGCATTCTCTCTTAGGAATGTCAATAAATTACTCTTTAAGTAGGAACCACTGCAAATCTCAGGAAGAGTTTCCGAATATCTAGGCTACTGAAAAGGAAGTAAATCCTTCTAGAAGTCATTTCCTTCTTGTCTGAGGAGGTGATTATGAAGGGTATTTCCTGAGGTCTGTTTGCCTGTAGGAGTTATCTGTTGAGATTTTCTTGAATCATTTCTGTCGTCTTCCCATTTAGGATGTGGTGCCTTTTCAAACATGTTTTTTAGCTACATTGTGTTTCAAGAACTGAATCTTCAGTACTTTGTAAAGGCTTAATTGGCAGTAAAAATTAGCATTTTGAAGTCAAGATTTGCTTATTTTGCTTGGTCCAAAGCAAGGGTTTCCAAAGTCGTCCAAGAACTACTTCTGAGAGGTCTCTGGAGGTAATGAAGAAGAACAATATTGGCAGCTGGTTTAAATACACTGGGCAGGGGCTGGACCACTGTAGCGAAATTGTAAGCAATGAAAGTTGTGAAAAAAAGAGCTGCAAACCGCAGCTGTAAATACCACAGACCAGAGTGCTCTGTGGGCTTGTGAACTGGGATCATTGTCTTACTCAACTCAGTAAGAATTCATGAGACATTTACAAAAAACATCTATTAATCTAGTAATTGCTAACAGATTTTTTTTTTTTGTCAGCAATCCTTAATAGAAAGTAGAGCCCTCCACCCCTTTAATCCTCATAACCCTACCTTGCATGCAACTTTCCAAAATTGTGATGTGGAATGGAACATTACTGTAAATTTGTCCATTGACAGAGAACAAGTTATGACATATGACTCTCTCCAGTGGTGGCACAGGATACATGTCCCATCCAGTTGCTCATCCTAGTTGTATGTTAAAGCCCAATATAAAGGGAATGTGCACCACCGATGTCAGTTTGGCAGAGAGGAAAATACATAGCGAAGAGATGTAGAAAGATGCAGGTGGACAGATGTAGGGTATGGCTAGGTATCTGAGCCCAAGCATCAATCCTTTGTGTCATCTATGTGAAGGTCCAGCACCCACCTCTTACCTTGACCTGGCCTAGGATGAATTTTTGCATCAGGAAAGTGCTACAGCCCCAGAGAAAGCCTGAATCCTGTCTTTGAATGCAGCCTGGGAGGGACACCATGCTTGGCAGATCTGGTAGCAGCATTAGTGGCATAGCTTGAAGGAGAAGTGAAGAGTAGAAGAGAAGGTGCTTCCCTGCAGTCAATCCTCTCTTCACATCCTTACCCTCTCACTGCTTCCCTGGTTTTCAAGCATCTTCATCTCCTCCTGGATGGCCCTTCCATTCGAGAGTGAGCTGCTGGGTAAAAATAATTATTTTGCTTGGGATTGTCAGTCACATCATGGGACCATGCCTGAAACTGCAATCACATTTTTTGATCAGTTATGCTGAAACAACCTGTTGTCTTTTATAATAACATTTCCATTGGGAATATTCAGATACTGAGGCTAAAAAAGAACGATTTCATAGCATACAGACAACTACACACGCAGTGACTTTGCATTTTTATCTTTTTGATTTTCCGGTGGGTGTATTTGCCTGGGTTTTTTTTCAGACCATACCCATCTGCTTCATAGTTCTTAAAAAAGCTAGTTTACATGCAATAATTGCCATTAAAAATGTGAGGAGAAAGCTGGTTGCAAAAATGCATTGTTTTTCTCCTTTTAAAGCACACAGAATCTACAAAACTAGATGAAGCTGATTGATGGATGGGTTTATTTGATTATTACTTTCAGGAACATATTCTCTATCTTGCCCATAGCAGGTGCAGGCTGTGACGTGGCATTTGCTCTGGTAATTATGCAGTTTTTTGTAAATAGCAGAACAAGTCAGGATGAAAGATAGCACTGCCCTCAGGTTGTGGGAAATTATTCAGCTTTCTCTTCAACAAATTTCAAATGATACGTTTAAATGATAAGGTCACTTTAATTCCTGTTGCACCTCCCACTCCCCCACTCTTACTCCTATGACATGACACCAGGGGAGAGAGGATGAATGCATGGAAGGGGCAGTTTGTGATGGATGTTGTTATAGCAGTGAGTTACTGTGGGAACTGAGTAAAGAAGCTGGTTTGGGTACCTTGCGCTGCAGTATAGCACTACAGGACACCGGGATTTAAGAATTAAAGTGGCCTTTTGGTAAGGCTAGTGCTTTCCCTGGTGAGGCACTGCAGCTAATGTTCTGGCCATGTGCCCAAAACCTGTCTGGCTCAGGTGTCCTCCAATGTTCTCCATCCTGTGCTTCATCCCACTCTTCTTCTGTGTTTGAAGGAGTCCATACTCAGAATCCAGGCTATTCTGCAGCATCCCCATCCCATGTTTCTTTCCCTAAGCAAGGGATAAAGAAATGGGATCTTTAAAGAGACTTTATCGTTCTCTGCCTGTAAACTGTCCCCTGAACTTCTCCTCTCCTTGGGGTCCAAGAACACAGCATGTAGCTCATGGCTGTCAGCTACATTCAGATTTGAAGCTGGGGCTCCAAAGGAGTAGCTTCCCCCTTTCACACTGATTTAAGATAACAGGAGTTCAACAGCAAAAGCCTATTCCTGTAACCTGCTCAGAGCAGATCCATAAACAGCTCTTTTGCAGCAGCGTTGAGCTTGCATACCTCCCAATGGCTTGAGCAATGTGAGGATGTATAAAATCTCCAGGCAGTATTTCCAAATTGGGTGCCCAAAAATTTCCATCACGGCCAATACTTTCAAAGCCAGTTAACAATCTTGTGGGCTTCATTTGACTACTGAGCTTGGTCTCTTTGAAGTGGCTCAGCTGGGTTACCCAGAACCATTAGCCACCCTGGGCAGGTCCAGGGTCCAAAGCCAAATCTGGAAGATTTGATACCTTAGCATCTCCATTCATGGCTCACGCTGCTTCAAGCTGACATGTTTTATCAGATGTACTGATGTACTTGCACTTCACATCGTAATCAATAGGACTTGATGGTGTTTGGCAACTACTTGAAGATACAGTCTTGCTTACTGATGGCAGTGTGTAAATAACAGGTTCTGAAATAGGAAACCATTGGAAATACAGGTTCTCTGCTCTCTGTCAAGTGTGCAATGAACCTGACAATGAAAATGTGTGTTTAGTTTATATAAGAGCTTAGCTGAACAATATAGTGTTTCAATGGAAGGTGCAGAGTACGTATATGAATGAAAATCAGTTGATTTTTACCATGTGTCTATCAAAATGAAAATAAGGTCATTCACAAATCTTAACATTTTATGGAGGGGAGGAATATTTTTTTAATTAGGATTAAAAATATTATCTACTTAAAACGTGGCCATGCATATAGTTCTGGCATAGCCTATGGCAACACCTATAATTTTAAAATAAAACTGTTTTTTCCAAGAAGGAAGTAATTTTGAGTGATAACTAATTTAGATAGTGCTAATTATATTGGTTGGAACTTGCAAGGGAGTCAATGGATAAAAAGTTGATTAACGCAAAGTTATAAAACAACAATAAAAAGCTCTAACTCTGCTCTTTAAGATGTTCTGAACATTTTAATGTTTGCACTTGCCAGCTCTCTCAGCTGGGCTGGGAAGTGAATGTTTCCATATATCTGAATGAAATTAAACAAGAGGAAAAAGTAAGACTTTTTCGTAAGAACAGTAGGTGTATTCTATACCCTGAAATACTGCTTAGGATGATGCAATGTAACTTATCTGATCCTTTGGTTGTATGATTTGAACCAAAGGTCAGCATCACAGTGGCTGAGACAAGCAAGGAGGAGTAGCTGGTGGGATTTGTGAACATTTCTGACTCTTGCAACAATACAAGACATTGCCTGGAGTTTCTCACTATAGGTTCTTCCAAGTGCATTAGATGACTTACGATGTGATGTACACACAGCTGGACCCTACATTTATGCAATTTCTTCTGGAATTGCTTTCCCAGCTTGGATCCCATAGACCAAGAATGCCTCGTGTCTCCTTCCAGCTGTTTCATCTTTGGTTTTACATCTGCAGTGAACCCTGCAGCCTTGCTGGTTCGTAGCTGGACATGTAGTCTCTAATGGAGGAATGGACAGATCCATTCACGGCTTTGTGGCCATGAAAAGCACAGGCCCAACAGCCAGGTCCACAGTAGAGGCAGTTAGGATTCCTCAGCCCAGGCTAAAATTCTGCCTTTCTCTACCTTCAAGTTCTTCTGCTGACCCCGGTAGAGAACGACCAAAGCACAGACCTCCTTGAGAGGATGGGGAGAGACAAATGAAGAGCAAGGTGCAGTTAGCTCTAGTCAAAAATTAATTCTGTCGATCACTTTATGCTGTTTCTCAAGCCATGTGTTCCCTACCCTCCTGGCTGAATAATTTGCACAACATGGTGGTAAGGTTAGTAAGTTTTCCTGAGAAGTCAGAAAGAACCAACTGAGCTACAAAAAGAAGCTGATGCTTTTATCCTAACTGCTGGATCTTGTCTGTGACTGTCCTGGTTTTCCCTAACTGCATGTGATATCTCTTCCTACCATGCCATTGCCTGTGCTCACAAGTTTCTTCTATGGGAGCTACACTTTTGTGCTCTCCTTTGCTCAAATTTGCGATTTCTTGGAAATAGAAACAGCTCCAAACCTGGAATTGCCTCACTCTGTGCATAAAGGTGGGCTGTTGCTGGCTATGGAGCAGTGGTCCTGGATGTCTTCTGCTGCTACCTCAGGGAGGACAGACAAATAGAAGGCAGCAGAAAAAGCAGAAGGCAATATAAGCACTCCTCAGGCTTTACTTCTGTGCTGCCCCTCTTAACCAGATGCTTGAAGGTTAGGTTTTTGCATTTTAGGCTGGTTTCTGAAGCAGATAATCATCACAGTGCACAGTGAAGACCATGTGTGCCTAAAGATTTTGTGTGTAACAGTATTCTGATTAGGAAGTGATAAGGCAATGTTACCTTTTTGGTTAAAATTCAACATTGTTATTATTAGTGTTTCTAGGGCTCATATTTTACTTGAATATACACATATTTGCTTAATGTGCAACCCATGGCACCCTGCGAGCACTTCGGAATTTTGAAATTATCAAAAGATGGAATGGCTGTGAAACAAAAGGGGAAAACCAAATAAGGAACAGAGATAATTAATATACATCAGCTAGATTGTATTTCTGTAAGTAGCCTGGCATAAGTCATCCTTTAATAGAGCTGTAAGAATAATTAATTTTTCAGTTCAGTGGTCAAACTGAAAAACTGTGAGGGAGGAAGGAGAGGAGGTGAGTAGGGTGGGAAGAAACAAGGAGAAATGCTTGGGTCAACCTTAAGTAACAATTTCTCATTTTCTCTCACTGAAGCGAAACAAAAACATCTGTTATCAGTTCCTTTGAAAAATGGCCCTAGCTGAGTTTCTAAACAAAACCTTCCTTTTAGAAGCAAGGCCTGAAGGTCCTGCCAAGATGGTGGTGACATAGAACTTCTTTACTTTTCTGAAATGTCTCCTTTCCTGGCAAGCCCGCTCAATAAATTTACCATTAGTGTGCAAGGACTATTAAACACAGAATTTATCAAAATCTGCAGCCTGTTGCCCAGCTTCAATCTGATTGTACACCATCGTTTTCCAACACTTCTTGGACTGTGGACCTTGTAAGGCATTTTCTGCTGGAAGCAAGACCCTTGCTTTTAAGTCTACTAACAGTGTTTACTTTTCTTAATTAATTGTTCAAGGATGTTTAACAGGATCCTCCAAGTTCCCAGGAGTGCATTGCCCAAGGTAGGCGATGTACTATGGATAAGGGCACAGATGCTCTCAGAAGACCTGTTTTTTTCATTCATGCCTCTGCCGTGAGTTGCAGTACAGGCTTCATCCTATCATCCTCTTCTTCCCTCTTGCAGGAGCCACTTGTTTTCACTGTATTACAAACAACAAACCAGATCTCAAATGTATACATATATATATACATGTGCCTGGCTGATAAACTCATAAGAGCAAATTTCTTTGTGGGGAATCAGCAGAGATCTTAAAAAACAGAGATGCTTTAAAAGCATGCAAGCAAAAGAGGTTGCTATAAGAAAGATCTTTGAAGGGGTATTATCCAATTAGTCCTGATAGCTCTGCTAATATGGCAGCAATTAAAATGTTGTTTGTGAAATAAATAGGAGAAGACCTAAATATTCTTTTGACTTACATACGAATAATACTTTAATATCTGGTGGAATAATTATGATGAAGCTGTAAGTATTCTCTCATCAGTTGTTTACTGAAATAGCAGTCTATTTAATCAGTAGCAATGCATTCAAGGTGACTAAATATTAAATATGATTGGCAGCTTACTGCTTGGACTAAAACGATTAAGTAACATGAGAAAGAAAGTGACAGGTGACTTCAGTCCCCTCGAGGAAACATGCCCCAGCCAGGAAATGGGTTGAGACTTCTAACAATATTGGTAACAAATAAGTGCTGAAATGTTTGCTTGCAGCAGTCAGTCTGGAAAGGAATGCAAATCCTGTTATACATCTTTTTCATCTTGGTGAGGTTGCAGTGGCAACAATCGCCAGCTCTGAGGTACCGTGCATTTTAACTATCCTGCAGAGACATATACTTGCTTGGGATGTGTCAGATTGCCACGCCAGCAAAGCCACTCGAACCCTCCATGCTGAAGCAAATGCAACCGTCCCTGTGCAGACTGCCTGAGCCGTCGTGGCCTGATGCACCATCAGTTGCATGGTCTCTCATGTTCACCCTTTTTGGATTCTTTCCTTGTTACGTATCCAGTTGCTTTGGATTCAGCTGGAGGAACTGGGTTGAGGGATGAATTACAGATCAATTCCAGGAGCCTCCAAAGGTCAGCTCCGATCGGCGTTTGCCCCAGGCTCTGGTCGGGGTTGCTGGTTGCAGCTCTGGAAAGGGAATGCAGCAAGCAAGGCATTTCCAGCACATGGTTTCACAGGGAGTTGCAAAGCAGTCCATTCTCTAAATGTCGTATCCAGTGAAAGCATTTGCCACTTTGGGTAAGTCCATGTTTCTGTTTTTAGAGTGCTGAGGTTCCTAAATCCCTGCATTAATGCAAGTTTGCACTCCAGTGTGCACCATGTCCTAGTTGTATGTTCATTGTACCTAACACTAACTCAAAGCTCAGGTAACGATAAACTTCTGTGAGATATCCACACCAGAATATGAAATAGTGCCACCTTCCCCTGGGTCACATACTAACCTCACTGGAAGAGTATTTTGTTCCCTGGCAGGTCCAAATCAAAGCACCCCCCTTCTTTACCTAGCATGACAAATTCTCACCCTGCTGCTGGCAAGCCCCAAATTAAAACTAAGAAAATGAGGCACAAGTTAGAATAAGAAACGGGCCAGGCTTGTGCAGGATACCCATAACTGGGCCAAAATCTGAGTCCAATTCTTCTGTTTTCCACCCCAACATTCTCTTTTCTAGCTGGTCCTTCCAGGTTCTCACAAACATCTCCCTCCTTTCTGGTTCTGTGGAATAGGTGTTGAACCTTAAATCTACTGCATGGCATGCTGCAGTCATTGCTGCTGCTGTTGTCTGCTTCTGAGCTGAAGTAGCCCAGTAAAGAAGTTGGGGAGCTTGTGGCAGCTACAAGGGCAGGAAGAGAGACTCATTTCTCTCTCCGTGTCCCTAATGGGATCCTAAGTGTAGTATAGACATGAGTGTCAATGCCCTTTTACACAGAAAATAGAGAATGAATTCCAAACAGTACTGGAGACAGCTGACCCTTTTAGCACAATGCTTAAATATTCTAGTGCCGTGCCAAGGCAGCATGTGCAGAGTAAATATTTTAATCCCTAATTAATCACTTTGGTTAGATTGGTAAAACAGAAGTCTAATGAAAATAATTTGAAATTTCCTTCATGAATAATTGCATTGTTCAGGGGATTCTGGGAAGAGTCAACTGGCTGACCTTCCATTCTTGAGCTGCTCTATTGCTATGAGACTTAATTTGTGTCCTTCAACCCTTTTCAGTCACCGTCACGAGATTAGAAATACCTTTCATGCAGTTTAGCAGCAACTATGCAAAAGGACAGTGCAGTCAGCAGAGAGGTAAGAAATTAGCACATGCTTCCCTGCAGTGAAACACATACAGTATGGCACATAGGACAGGGGCAAAGCTTCTTTTCCACTCCATGTCCCTTTATTATGTCCTGAACATGATGGATTGCACTGTTTATTGAAGTATTCATCACCATTTCTAATTAGAGATGTGAGGTCTGCGGGTGCCAGGGCTTTGGGTATTTGCAGGATTGGAAAAGAATTTGCTTGTTGATATGTCCTGGTGACCAGCACCATGGTTGGTCCTGTGGCTTCAGGGGAATTTATTTCCTCCCATAGGTCTTTTCTTTCCGGTAGCCCAGTGTTAGGCTCCAATCCCATCTGGACAGGATGGGTTGTCTTGTAGGACCAGTCCTCGCTGGTCCAGCGAGAGCAGAATTATACCCTCTCTGCTCCCTTCAGCTCACATTTCTCTACAATCCAGCTCAGTTTGCTGTGGAGGGATGCTTTAAGTGCAGCAAGGTCTGTGGTCTTTCCACATACTTTCCCCTTCATAAAACCCCCACAGTATACTGTCCGCTATCTCAGTGTAGTCTTTCTTGTGCATGATGTCTGCATCAAAGGATTGTGCAGCTGGGAGTGTTCATGACCAGTTATGTTGTGCAGGCAAGGATTTAAAAACACATCGTTAATAGATAGACCCATGAGCATCCTTCCCAGGGGGGCTCTTTCCCCAAGCTGTTGTGGAGCAGACCTGTTGTAGGAAGATTTTTTTGCTCTAGAGCTGCAACTAATATGTATACTAAAGGTGGAGTTTCTGTGGAGAGTGCAATAGCATCAGACACCGCAACGCTGCTGGTTTTCTTTATGTTTTTTGTAGGTTGCTTCTTGTCCAGGGTGGTGTGTTCAGCCTTTGAAGTGGCCACCAAAGCATGTGGGACTCATGTGAGTGTACAGGTCAGGGCTTTAGACTGCCTGCAGTGGTGTGGGAAGATAGGGAACGAGAGGTGGGCCGTGTTATGTGGCTGCTCTGGATGCTGCTCATCCACAGGAGTTGGGTTTGGCATCTTCTAGAAGTTGCTTGATCCCACCCCCAACTCCAAACTCTGCTGCTTGCTCCTCAGAGCCTGTGGCTGAGAGCAGGAGTAGAGGAAAGCAGGGTGGGGAGGAGAAAGAGTAGCACAGCAGCAAGGAGGATGGGCAGGAGAGTAATTAATAGGGACTGGAGTTTGGGCTTAGGGAGATGAGGAGGATGAGGGGGAGCAACTGTGTCGTACATAGTTCAGAGAGGGAATGCAAAAGTTTTTTAAGTAAGCTGTCATGAAATCTGTGGCAGGAGGATTGACAAGGACAAGGTGGCTTGGATCTTGGTTTGGAGGTTGGCTGTCTAGAGGAGAGGAGTAAAGTTATGCATATAGGTCAGAGGCTTGATTTGGGAGAGAGAAAACTATTTCCTGGGCCTGGAAACACAGCTGTCCTTAACCGGTGCCTCTAGCAAGCTGGGGATGCATGTGAGCATGGCTCAGAACAGGGGCTGGTGAAAAGCTCCACTAGAAAACATTTTATTTTGGAGGACAAATAATAATCACTGTTGTTCTGCTAGTGGTTTTACCTGATGAAGCCAAACTTTTTGCAATGATTATCACTTCATAGCATCTTGCAGTCTCCACTTCCATTTGCGGGGCAGGGGTGGGGAGTGGGGGGAGCAGTTCTCCCACATTCACTGTTGTACTTTTCTATTCGTCTGCACAGTTGTCTCTTATCAGGCATGGAAATTTACAGATATTAAATTAGCTACAGGAGGGCTCTGATATTGTTCCCTCAATGCCAGAGAAACCTATTGAGAACTAAAGGAAAAATTATTAATGAAAACTGAATGAGAAGGCTATAAAGTTCAAACAAAGTATGTTCCCTACCTCACAAGATCTGGATGCATGCAAAATTTCATGAAAATTACTCATAAAATGGTATATTATGTCTTGCTTCTTCAGCCAAAAGAGTTGTTGAAATATTTTCATTCAGTGCAAAATATATTGGATGATAACGATAATTAATGTACTGAACCATTTAACAAGGAGATAATAAAGGATATGAAGGGTTTATTATAAAAAATGTGACCCTCACCACAGGACTTGAACTTGCTGCTTTTGACAATATAAAGCAAAGCCTCTACCCTCTAGGCTAGAAAATGTCTTCTCCAGTTGAGATGAAGATCATAAAAGAATGTCATGAAAACGAACCTTGGTTTTATGTGTTGAAAATAGGGTGTGGGGAAGGAGACTGAATCTGTGAGTGCCTCCAGCAATAGGGTAAGTATTCAGCAGCTTAGGTTTTTAGGGTGATTATGTCTGGACCAAAATGGAGGATAAAGCTTAAGATCTTACCTCTCCACTATGATGCTGATGTATCCACAGTGCCGTCTTTCTACTTGATTGTAAACCAAAGCTAAATAAATAGATAGATAGATAGATAGATAGATAGATAGATAGATAAATAAAGTCCCCCTTGTGAAGGAAACAGTACAGAGACTCCTTGCAAAGCAGTAGAGCTTTTGCCTGTATGGAAGCTGCCTGCAGACTTCCACCACAAATGGCAACAGGAGCTTGAAGGAAGCAGAGGCTCAGTCTCCAGCGTGCAGCAAATCAGCCTTTATTTTAAACCTCTGCCTGGTTTCAGTATCATCTCATGGTGAGTTCTGCGTATTGCCTGTTAAGCAGGACATGGACAGTCTGGAAATTCAAGGGGAAAGTAGAGGAAAATAAGGGATAAATCCATGTCTGCTCATCAGCAGAGCCAGTAGGGCCAGCCAGGAGGAGTCAGAAGCTCCTGAGGTTTTTGGACTTGCTGGGGAAAATTGAGATATGTTCCGTAACACTCAGATTTACTCCAAGAAACAAAAAAATGCTACTAAAATACATTGAAAAATTAAAAAGACTGATTCCTTTGCAGTTCTCTCAGATATTATTTTGACACAAAGGATGTAAAAGACAACAAGTAAAGTGAAAGTTTTCTTTTCAGCTCAGATTTCCTAGCTCATGCCTTTGCTCTCTTGAGGGAAACGGGCTAGAGGCGTTACTGAATTTAGCCAGAATACCTGAACCAAAATAATAATGAATCTAGGAAGGTGAAATCAGCTTCAGCACCCCAAACCGCACTCTGCATTGTGATGTGAGGATCGACAGACCTGCATCTGTCCAGAAGACAGAAATGAGCAGCTGCAGCCCTACAGTGTCCACAATATTGACCTAACATTAACATACATGTTTTTAACATATTGGCAGCAGTGCCCTAAATACAGGGAGAACCAAGTACTGCCCTGAAAATCAGGGCAAGTGCCATTGCTAATACTGGAGAGGCTGGAACCTTGTCCAGAATATTGAACAGAGAACAGAGAACACTGAAACCCATCTGAAATCCTGGGTGAAATCCAGACAATATTTTTGCAAATTAAAAACTGGCATGTCACAGAAATACAGTCAGAAACTACAAAGGCATGGGAAGCCTGATGCTCTGTGCAGCCTGCTGACTCAAACTTGCTGCTCTGGGTTCCTAGCGAGCCATTTTAATTGAAAGTGAGAGCGTCTGCTGCAAAAGGTTGGGAAGTCCTGCTCTAATTGACTCTTTCTGGGGTTAACTGTTGCAAAGAACGAGTCAGATCCCAGCTCCGTCGTCAGCACCAGGAGTCAGTCCTCCCCCATCATTAATTACTTTGGTTACATTTCTTAATCAGCACTGCTTGGATCTATCAGCAAGATCCCTGGCACCACGCCAGCACTGCCACTCCGACTAGATAAAATACACTGCATGGGTAAGGGGAGGAGGGCAAGCTTTGCTTGTTATTTCTTCTCTTTGATGCTGAACTGGTTGGTTTCCCAATGCAGACCTTTCTGTACATCTTCTTTCTTTAACAGAGCTGCAGGATTGTTGTCATCGTGGCTTTTGTTTGGTTGTTTCTTTAATCGTCCTTCCTGCATTTCAGAGAGTTGTAATTTAAATGGACTGATTCCTGTGAATGGCTGCGCCTGGGCACTTTTTCCCAGAATATCAGCTAAGCACAGATCTTGATGTAGCTGTAAATTAAAGCAAAGGTAAGGAGAAAGAAGCCGTTGAGATTTCTCCATGCTAAATCCCAGCTATGTGCCTATGATGCTTGCGGTGCAAGGACTGGAAGTGGGATTACATCTGCACCTGCACATTTTGTGGAAAATCGGTGTCTTCAGAGCCAGACAAGTCACAGACCTAGAAACATGGGCTTGGAGAATCTGGGTTCCAGCAGGGGAGCAAGAAAGGAGAAATATGTGTTTTGGAGCACAAAGCCATCCTGTCCCACCTTGCTCAGGGCTGCTGCCCAGGAGTTTCCTTTGGGTTCCTCACCCTACTTTCATCCCCTTGCCCTAGCATACTTTTTTTGGCTGAAGATGCAATTTTGTCCTCTCCAGGTTAAGCTGGAGAGCTGCCACCCACTTTATGGCAGCTCCTAGGGACTCCTCACCAGACATCTAGGGATTGCACTAGGAAGGCTGCACTTCCCTTGTAGGCAGATGGTAAAACCAGGACAGTATCAGAAGTTGTCCTCTGCAGTCATGCTGCTGGGAAGAGAGGTTTCCTGCTGGGAGACATCTTTGTGTCCAGGAAAGGGGTTTGTGTGAACTGGACAGTGAGCTGGTGAACTGGGAGAACTGTTAGATCCAGGGATGAGCGTGGCTCCTTGCTTGGATCAAGCAGTTCAAGTCCTCTCCACTGCTTTTTGCTTTGTTGGAGGGAGGACGAAAAGCAAGCATGGCCAGTTTCAGCTTTTTGATCTCTCAGATTATGTTGTCTCACTGTGAAACCAGTCAAGAGGGAGAGACAGGGTGAACCCATAACAATCACAGCACATTTACTGTAAGGGATTACATTTTCTTTCCTTGGAAATTTCACAACTGACTTTAATTAAGTTCTTCCAAAACCAGCAAATGCACAAGGCATTAGAGAGGCAAAGAGTACGTGTGCGCACGTGTGTTTGTCGGGTGGGATTTTTGCAAATTTTCCTTCATCTAATGAAAATTTGCTTGGCTGTCCCCATTAAAATAAGCTGTAGCCAAGCTTCAGGTGGGCTGATGCCCCGTCGTGTGTCCCTAGGATCACACACTCATGCCAGGTGGTGATAGCTGGCAAGGAGGTAACCTTTCACTGCTAATGACCCTACAGCTTGGGCAAAGCATGCACAAAAAGTTACAAAACCAGTGAGATAGATAGATAGATATATAGCTAAGACCTCCTGTGACATAGCTGTATTATTTCTTGAGATACACTCTTTGGGTCATTGATGGCCTCTCTGTTTTATATAACCCCTGGCACAGAGGGACCTGCTTCACTGCCAAACTCCCTGAAAGTGCTGGTTTTACTCACACTCCTGCTTGTAAAATGTGTTATCTGAAACCACCTCTTCCTCGGCAGGGTATTTTCTGAGTAGGTCACTCACTACCCCTGCAAAATTGTGTGGGTTTCATTTGTCTGCACGGGGGTTACTAATCAAGGATGTCATGAGCTCTCAATGAAACAAAGTCTTTGGACGTGGGGACCCAGAAAAATGGACGCAGTGTACTCACAAAATGTTCTTAGTAGCACATGTGAATTTCTTTGCACTCAAATTAAGCAGGATTAAAGCAGCTAAACTGTTGTTGCTCAGTTCTCTTGGATCATGTGACAAAGCCTGAATCGCTTTTAGTCACTGGTATAGGCCTAAGTCAGTCCCTTGATCTCCAAATTAATTTTTGAATTGAATGATTGTGTAGGGGTTTTTTTGTCCTAATTGAGCCTTCAACTGAAAAATGCTTAGCAAACAGATGGAAAACTGAGGACAAAAGGCTCTATTATGTATTTAAAAAAGGGAGAGTTCACTACAACAGTTTGAAATTAGTACTTGGAGGCTCTATTTATTTTTTTTCTTCATAAAATCCCAAACAGTAAGTGATATGCTGTGTGTTTTGCACAGCTTGGTGGAAAACCATGAAAAAGGTAGAAGTTTCCTACTGGCAGCTTTCGTAACAGACAGTACAAAGCATCTGAGTAATTTATTGACCCACTTCTCATTTTTCTTTTATTGATATCAGAGGAGCAACGGTTTCCCCAGAAAGAAAAAGGTTTCAAGGGATAACAGTGCAATGCTCAAAGGTAGTTCACGTATGTGTTCCTGAAATCCCCCAAACATCCCCTGGGAAATGCTTGTTTCAAGTTCTGCAGGACCCTTGGGACACCCTTGGGGTTTTCTTGCTGTTCCCTGGGCACTGGGAAGTAACACCCTACAGCTCTGGCTATAAGCTAATGAGCTTTAAAATTGTACTGAGCAAGTCTATGAGAGGTCAGGATCAGGCTGTGAGGCACTGTGTATATGTTGCATCCCAAAATTCATACTTTCCACAGCCACACAAAGGGTGGCGGAGGGTGCATGCTCTGCAGGCACCTGGGCTGGTGAGCAGAGCTGCACCAATTGTGGCTCCATAGATGTGGCAGAGGCAGGCACACAGCCCCCACCTCCTTTGGGACAGTAAATTGACTTTTAAGGAATTTCTTGTCTGCTTCATAAAACCAAGAAGAGTTAGGTTTCAATCTCATGTGTCTCTTGTTGTTCGGGTCTGTGAGGGGTGCTTTTCCTTTTACCTTTGAGATACTGAAGCAATGTACCTCAGACCAATGTATTTGCTCTGTGATTTTCTTTCTGGTGGGACTTTTCTGCCTTCCCAAATACCAGTTTTGGCTTAATGAAAGAGTCACTCCTGGACCACCTGAGACAGCACTGGGTTATATGAGGGGTTAATAGCTGGAGCTTCTTCAAGGTACTCTCTTTCATTCCCACGTGCAGAGTTAATTAAAATCCTCTCTGCTAATGAGCAGGAATAAGGGGGTTTTGTGATATCTAGTAAGTAAATGGGATTTATTGATAACTACTGAGGTCCAATTAGAAATCCGGGTTAAAATGGGCCACCATTTAGCCAGCTGGCTCCTGCACAGACAGCTAGTAGGTGACATTGCTCTTTGCCCGTGAAACCCCTGTTTTTGCTCACTGTACTTTAGCACAAAGACTGTCCTTTTAGTTGTGCTCTTGCCAACTGTTTTTCAATGCTTAGGGCACATATGTTTGCTAGATCTTTACCTCCTACTGTCCTGGCAACTTAATATTTTGTAAAGCTATCCCAAGTTATAATCATTGCTTAATACAAAAAAAAGAGAAACCACCCAAACAGTAATTAATTTTTGGCCATCATTATGGGAAGACCATCAGCTGTGTTGAGGTGCAGAGGCAACCAGCATCAACAAAAAGGTGAAGAGTTGCCTTTCTATACCTTGGCATTTGCTTCTATGTGCTGCTGCCACATTTTGTGGGAGTTTCAGTTTTGCAGTTGGATGGAGCTTGGACAGAAACAATAACTTGTGGTGAGCTCTTCCATGGCCTTGCATGGTTTGGTCCTCTGTATGTGATCCATGGAGCTGCTTTGTTCATCTAGGGCATTAGAGCACTTATAAATACTCTGCAAAATATTTCAATTCTGCTTATTCAAAACCTCCTCAAATTTCCTGGCCTAACTTGTTGATGGGGTCTGGCTAAGTGTGTTCGTATATGTAAGAAGGGAATTTTCCCCAGTGAAGCATCTGGAAGTTGCTTAGGACTTACCAAACTTCACAGAAACCTGCATAGTATCAAGTCCTACTTCTGGCCTTCATGTCAACTCCAGTGTTCATCTCTCATTGGGATTTTGTCCTGCTCCTGTTGGAATGAAGGGGTAGCTCTTGCGTATGGGGAGGAAGCAGGAGGGTCTGGGCTATCGACTGTGAAAAGTGAGAAAGTTGGGATAAAAGTAACTGCAAGCAGAGCAAGCCTTTGCAACTTCTTTTCTGCAGTGAGGATGTGGCGCTGTGTTCAGTATAAGTAGGACCTGGCTTTGTTCAGGCAATTAGTGAAAATGGGATATCAGTTGGATGGGAGAGACCAGTTGGGTTTAACTCTTTAGGGGGTATTTCCACGGGTCCAGTGGAAATTGTGGCTGGTCTGCACTGCGCTGTGCCACCACACTGGGGTGGGATGCTTCCCGGAATGGCTGCCCCCCTCCCCGGCAGGGCTGAGCACGCGGCAGCCCGGGGGGGTTGCAACGCCTGCACTC
Organism: Falco punctatus; assembly: GCF_963210335.1. Classification (NCBI taxonomy): domain Eukaryota; kingdom Metazoa; phylum Chordata; class Aves; order Falconiformes; family Falconidae; genus Falco; species Falco punctatus. Next base: position 39,880,769 of record NC_137587.1, on the reverse strand, counting down.
ACAGCCAACGCTGCAGGGCTGAACCACAAAACCAGTTCTGCTTCCTCCCTGGGCTGCTGCCAGCACACCCCACAGGTCTCCAGATCAGAACTAGTAAATCAACTTTCCTTGGTTTTCACGATTTTCCTGAATGAGAAGTTTGGGGAAGGCTTATTTTTATTTCGCCTGAAATAACAGCACATGAATTGGGGAGGAACAGGTCTAGCTTTTCAGTAGAGTTCAGCCTCTGCATCGTCAGCAATTGTTTCTTGCCATCACAGTGTAAAACTCTTTTCCCTTTCACTTCACATTATTTCTTTCTGCAGAATGCTTTCACTGCAGATAATACACATGAAGGTACAATACAGCCAGTTGTCTGAGAAAAGAAACCCGTTTTCTTCTAGTGGGTGGTAGGTAAGAATTACTAATCCAATCTGCTTGAGTTAACGCAAAACAAGGATTAGGGTAAAGTTCCCGAATATGTTAATCTTCCTTTATAGAAGTAAACTTTAGCACCGCTATCAACCCTGTGGTTTATAGTTCATGGGAACAATGAACCAATTAAACCTGAGCAGAAAAAAATCTTGCACAAGTTCTCTGATTGTTACCTAATACTTTGAATTCTTTTGATTCTTAATTATTTGCCACTGTGTCATAGACGGAGGAAATAAAACATTGTTTATTATTCATTAGACTGTTTCTAAACATATCCATAATTAACTGCATCTTATTGTAGTTGTTCTTTTCATCTCCTCCTCTATGAAAGTAGGTATTAAATGACACGTAAGGGCCTGGATAACTGATATAATTGTTGGCAGCACAAACTGACATCTTACTGGAATGGTTGTGCCTATTCATAGTCAGCTAATTGTGAAAAAAACCAACACCATAGCCTGTGTGAAGAAAATGAAAGGGTCATTCAGAAGAGTTTCTCTTAGGTATCTGGAAAGAAAGATTACTTATTTCATTTTTATAAATGAACACTCAATGGCAAAATGTCCATCCTCTGGCTTTACAAAAGCAAGCCCATTCAGAAAAACCTTAAACACTGCTTTAGCCCTGTTGATACCCAAAATATTCTTACTTGTTGTTGGATCACGTTCGTTGTTTTTATTTACAGCAATTCACACAACTGGGAAAATTTTACTGTGTATTCTGGATTCTTGTCTGCCTTTCAGATTTTTGACCGGGGAACAGAACAAAAGGAGAATAATTGGACTTGCTATATGAGATAAAAATATCAAGGATTTACTTTTAAATGCTAAAGGGTCTATTCTCCTGACAATACTTGCATGTGAATCTTAGGCACATCGATCAGAGAAATGTAGTCCTAAAGCAAATGTTACACTATAGGATTTCAGCAGCTTCATGCTGGTGGGTCAGAAAAGCCAGCTTGATTTTAGAGTAATAATGTAGATGTTTTACCTAACCAGCCTTTCATCCTTGCAATAAGTGAAAAATGCAGCAGACAGCCAAGGCTGTATTTGCATTAACAGTATGTATCTGTGCCTGTTATAGATCAAATCCCATTTCAATCTGAAGGAAACACTATTTCAGCAGATTCTGATCTCACCACCACTTCTGAAACCCTCAGTGCTTATTGAGGATTCAATTGTACCTGAAAAAGAAGGGAAGCAACCCTCCACCAAATATATTTTTGTGCACAATTTCACAGCCAAAGTTTCAATGCAATGTGATTTATCAAAAAAGACTTGGGAGGAAGCATGTCAGACACAAGGGCACAATGAATATTGCAGCCCAAGCTACAGTTCAGTTTATTATGTCACATTTGTAACGTTCTCAGTTAACAGAATTGTAGTTTAGGGAATATAGCAGGGCACAACAGGTCACTGGGCAGAGTACAGTCATCTACAGCCGAGTGCTTGTGAAAGGCTCACCTTATCCAGGAAAAAATAATTCAATGTCTACATCCCCTTAGTGTAAAGTGGGCTGTGGTACAAGGCACCGAGCTGACCTTTTCATGCTGGAGTTAAACTTGTCAGCAGGAAGCAAGGACTCCTCCGAGGCAGTGACCCACCATTCGGTTTTCAGTACTTTTGTTCAATTCCCTTGATTTCTGCTTGTCACCTGAGAGGAGCAGACAGCTCAGCCATCACCCTTCTAGGGAATGGCTGCTCCATGTCTTGACCCCCCGATTCATCTCTGTGCTCCCCTCTGCCAAGCAAAAACCTAATGAAAATTGCAAGCAAGGCTGGGGAATTTTTTTAGACCAGAGTCAGTGGCATCAGTGTGGCATAACAAACTGCGATGCTCAGTGCCTGATCACCTCCCAGCACAGATAATACGTGACTCCCTCCCCAGATTGAGTTAGAAACAGAGTGTACATAAGTCTCAAATGCAGCCAGGACATCGCTCCCAGCTTTGAGTGCACTTGCTATTTTCTGAGAGCTCAGAGAAACTTTTGGCTGTGGGGTGGCAGGTTAAGTGCAGTCTGTCTGCGGGCCAGAGACACAGAGGTGTAAACTGGGAGCGCTCCCAAGATGCCATGTTACATCTTCTGGAGAGCTGCCCCGCGCCATCAGGCTCCGCCGTGCCGGGGCCCCATCCCGTCAGCTCTGGAGCAGCCCCACGGCCACTCGGAGCCAGTGGGAACAGATGGCACTCAGCACTTGGCAGCATTAGACCCCAAATCCTAGGTCCTGGGTTTTTTTTGTCTAACCACCAGAAATCCCTTCCAGTTCCCGAGTGGTGAGGCAGCAGCAAAAGCAAGGTGGAGTGAGGCGCATGGTGCAAACCCAGCTGCTTTAATAAATTTGCAAAAGTAGCAAGTCCTCTTTGCAAGTGCCCCCGTGCCCAGCAGAAATAGTCCAAGTTTGAGTCTGGGTGACTTTTCAAGCTTGTATCCCTGCTGTGGCATATAACGAACAGACAAAAACCCCTTTCTGTAACCTCCGCTGGCTGCGACATTTGTTGGTGTCTGTGGATCTTATTCACAGTGCTTTGTGCAACACTAGTACTAATGTAACTGTATTGTGGCAGGAGACTGGAGAGGGCAGCGGATCACTCGCTTGAAAACATGACCTTTTAATTTAAACAAAAGACTTGAAAAAATGAAAGTGGGTCTTAAATGCAGTTTAATCAGTCAGGCGAAAGATGTCTAATGAAGCTGCCAGACAGATTTGTAGCCAGACTGTCACTTTACCCATCATGTTTACAGCCTCCAGTGGTGAGATTAGGACTGGGTGAAGGCACAGTCTATCCAAATTTCCCCAGTCTGCTCCTCTACCATGTCTGTTAAGTTTTGACAATTTGACAAATTATTTTGCTGTGCTGTCTCTAGACCTGGAGGAGCTGAGCGGGGTGCTCCCACCTTTGATCACAGCTGAGTGTTGCCTGATACAGGGACGAGAGACCCAAAGGAATGCTGCAGTGCTACAAAATCGAGGTAAACCCTTTTAGATTTTCTGCTTTATGCCATTTTCCTCCTCAGTGATCAGCGCTAAAACCTCTGTCTCTTGAATAGTTGAAAAGTTTCAGAGTAATTTTTTAACATCTTGATTCCCTCCGCTGTGAATCGATGTGCTGTTTTTTTACTGGAATCTCTATTTCTTAAAGCCGCTGGGATGCTGCAGCTACAAATAGGGCAGTTGTGAAAGCCTCTAAGCAGTTGTTGCTCCATCAGAAGAGACCTATGCCAAGAAAGGACTGGCTTTAACAAGAAACAAGTTAGAAGCCTTCCCCAGAGTTTAAATTCCCATCTATGTGACCATCGAGGTGGCGATCACGCGTTTCTCACCAATCGCAAACTAGTTCTATTTTGCATTTCTGGATGTACAATAGATATTTATTTCACAGGGAATGTTTGCTACTTAAGAAGTTTTATGTGGCTGCCTGTTGTAGAAACTAACCTCTCTATCCACAGGCTAAGCAGGTCTCAGACACGCAGCGTCTGAGCTCCCTGCACAGCCATGTCAGTGAACTTAGGCTGGAAGGGGAGGAATTGCCTCTCTGGAAGATGAGAGGGGATTCATTTTCCATGCTAGCTCTTTCCTGGGGGGCTTTGCCAAGAAGAGAAAAACCACTCATGATTTTCTGTCTTTTCACTATTTTCTCTTTTTTTTTTTTTTTTTTAAAGAACATCAAAGTTATCACTCCTGCTTTCTCACCATAATCCTGCAAATCCTAATGTATGTCTCGCAGTCCTTTCATGCTGAAAGCACAAGGGTGTGTGTTTTGCAGCATTTAGGAGGGTGCAGACTGTTTCCACATTTGCATACACACTGTGTCACTAGAAGAACCAAACCAGGAAAAGTAGTTAAAACACAAACAATATTTTTTTTCTTGGATACTTTAAAGCCGATCATTCTTTAAAAAGTCAGTTATGTGATGTGATGTCTAATTCTGCCTCACTGGAACAAGACAACTGGCCAAAAAAAATTACTTTTCTAGTTTTTTGGGTTTTTTCTCCCCCTTTCCCTAAACATTTTTTCCAAAGTTTCATGCTTAGCAAAAAAACCCTCTGTAATTGTCTTGTCATGATTATAGTTTTTCCCATTCACTGCCGCTTTACATGGAAGCCCCAGGAAAAGAATTCTTAAAAAAGAAATTTCATGCTTGCATGTGTTTCTGTGATCTGCAGTGTGTATGATCTCCAAGTGGAAAAACTTCTCTAAAAATAAATGGATTACCCTTGCTCCAACGCCATCTGATGTCTCTTGAGCAGCTACCGCCGTTTGCCTGTGATCTCTCGCCCACCGCAATCGGGGTGACAGGCGTTGAGGCAAGGGCCTGGCGGTGGCACCCTGCACCCTCACCCCCCATTTTGGCATGGGCTGGGGAGTGGGGCAGACCCGCTTAAGGCCTGCATGCCAAGGCACTGCTCTCCGGCGGAGAACAAAGCTTTGACCTTTTGCAAACGATGTGGGAAATAGCGTCGTTACTTGGTTCCTTGCGGGGACCTGCAGCTTTCCACTGAAGAGACCGTTTTCAAATTTATTTTCCTTGCAGCCCTCCTCCCTGCAGGTTTTTTTTCAAGACATTTGATTGTGTTGAGGGGACCAGTTTGGACAATGTGTGCAGTGATGCAGCACAGGGTACACCTGTCTGACGGTGTGCACAGAGCTTTGTCCAAACCCTCCCTAGCCATCAGAAAGCCTCCCATGGAGGTTAAGGGCTGGGACCTGCCCCCTTGGGTTATAAGATCTTTTCTCTGCAGTGTCCAGCCCTGGACTGGGGCCTGCAGGTGGTATTGCAGCGCAAGAAATAAATACTAGAGAGTGCAGGGATCCATCCAGTAGGCAGCTTTCAAGGTTTCTTGTCTTACGCCCCATCTTACAAGCCTTCTTCCTACATGAACGTGCTCTTTTGGCTTGGCCAGGATGAGAACTGCACATGCAGCGAGAGCCACAGCTAATGGCCTCCTCTTGCCCTGCTGCCCAGTGACGTTGTGGTGGGTTTTTCTGCCTTGAACTAGAAATGACTTTGTAAGTCCTTGCCCCTGCGATGCCACCCAACAGCAGCACCTGCCAGCTGAGCCAGTTGTGCCCACACGACGAAACAGCATGTCCTTCTCTGGCATGGCTGTATCAAGCCCTGACCCACATAAGTAACAGTCCCTGAAGGGCTACCTTGAAAAGGGATTAGGTAGAAATGGGTAGGAAAAACCACTGAGCAGATGATAGCAATAACATATTAGCAGGAGTGGGAAGGCTGGTCCGGTGACTGAACACCAGGCTTGGACTCAGGAGATCAAGGTTTAATCCTCCATTCTTCCACAGATGTTGGCAAGTCACTTAATCTCTCTGTGCCTCAGTTCCCCATCTGGAAACAGAAGATAATGGTAGTTCTTTTGTCTGCATTGTCTGTTTAGATTTCTAAGTTTTCCAGGGCCAAGGATGCTTCTCCAGGAGGGTTTATACAGCACCTACCTCTGCAGGGGGAATCACACTGCAGCCTTCCATGCTACAAATGATAATTAATAATAGCAATATCAGTCCTTTAATCATCAGGGAACTCAGTGTTTTGCCACAGATTTTATAATTAATGCATGATCAGAGCTTTAATTGAAGTCAAATAAACACTTTGTGTAACATAATGGGCATTTCCAGAAAACTTTGTGGAGTCTTGGGACAATCAATCTATTTGTGAAGTGTATCTTTAGATGACCTCAACAAGACATCCCCATCCTGTAACACTTGAGAGCCATTTTCAAGCTGGGTGGCAAGGCAGAAGTTGTAGTGAGGGGATTTCAACTGGTAAGAAATGTCAATGACAGCTCTGCCATGGTCCTTCCCAACTCACCATGGGTTCAGGAGAAACCAGACCAACTCCTGCTGCAGGAATCTGCAATCTTCCTACCTGGGAACACCCTGGCTCTCCGTCACCTGAAAAGGATGGGCTGAATTATGTTGTTAATGAACTGAAGGACCTACCACAGCCAAAATCACCCAGCCTACTTTCCAGGAGAAAATTGCCCAAAGTAAATATTTCTAGAACTTTTCCTTTGCTGCTGTACTCAGACATGAAAGAATAGTATTTTGAAGACTGTTTGCTCTGCTTTCCAGTGGGAGAGAATTGGTATCTGTCCTGATTATACTTAGAGTCTACTGGAGTCTTCACTGAGGTTAAAAGGAAATTTCAGCAGGTAGGATTATCTCCAGCAAGTATTATATCCTGCCAAATTGTGTTTGGATTTTGTTAGGGTTATTTACTTGTTCACAACACCCAGGGAAGAGGAGACTTTTTTTCCTGTAAAGAATTTGGCTGTGTTAGAAGACATGGGAGCAGTGTTTTGAAGATGAATCAGACTCAGATTGGCTTTGGGTTTTGACATAATATTGATTTACTGACTAACCTTGCTCTTCTGCTGGACATGCTGTGGCTACTGTGACACCAAGCTATTACAGGGCTGCAGGAATGCTTTCTGGTGGCACATTTGGTTTAGGACTGTTCAGATGAAGCTTTTGGGATTAGCTAGTTTATGGCTGTGTCTTGGCTCCTGCCTTGTCTCCAGAGCTTGGGATGGGCTGAGCTCCCCTCTGCCTTTCTTCCCTCTCCATCTAAGGTCTTATTCTGTCTTCTCTAACTGTATCCAAGAGCAAGAATCTCAGTGAAAATGCAGGCCAGATTGTGATGCCTTTAGTAATGCTTCTACAGACAAACCCATAGAGTATGGTCCTTCATCCATCTCTTATTTTTGCCAGTGCAGGTCTCCTACGCTTCTCTCTCGTGCATGTCTCTGCTTTCCAACTCTTCCCATCTTGCTGATCAGTCCTGTACCCCACTTCTGTTAATGAGATGTAGGGATGTCAGTGAGCTCCAGGCCTCTTAGTCTATTTTTCTTTTGTCTCTGTGCCTGACGTAGAACTTCTGTGCTTGTTTTATGCATCAACAGTGGATGATTCTCTCATATATTTGCTTTTAAGGAATGATCTGATGGGAGAACTGATGATAAGCATCTACCCCAGCTGGATCTTATACTTGCAAATCCTCTTTCACCGACCAGGTAAGGGTCTCAGAGACCGCTACAGACACAGCATATTCCTGATGAAGAGGCAAGAGCAGGGTAAGTGGAGATATTGCCTTTGCAGTGGGTCATGTGCCACTACAGTGGAGTAAATGCCCCGGAGTAAATATTCTGTGTGCGCACGATAAGCTTTAAGTAGTCCTGATTATATGCACATTGAAAAAGATGGCAAGAAAATTACAGATATTTTTCTCTATATATTTAAATTTCAAGTGTTACTTTTTTCTGCGTGTAATTGCACTGAAATGTGTGTGGAAAAGGGTCTTGATTTACCAGTTGGTTGCAAATTATGAAGAAACAAAAAAAAGTTGTCTTTGTTCCCCAGTTCTAGTGAAAATGCTCTCTCATTTCTTTCAGCAAAACCTCTGTCATGTCCCCTGCCCACCACAGTCTGTGTTCTTGGCATCCTCCTTATCCCCTGGGGTACTGTTTTTGGCATGCTCCAGCTCCCTTGTGGTACTATTTTCTTGCCTCTAAATCAAGAGAACTTGCGGATTGTGGGGGTGCCAGGTGAAAAATAAATCCTGGAAACATTTATACTTTTTCCACTGAAAATTTTCCATGGATGAGGGGGATTTCTAAACAGCTGCAATTTATAGTGCTTTACTGCACAAGGGGTTTAAAAACATCAGATCTATTATATCTAGTCAATATAGGCCAAGTTATTGTGCGAGATGAAAATTCTACCTAGATCTTAAATCTTTCCTAGAATTGACAGATGCCAAAGCCTTTCTGGCAAAAAAAAAAAAAAAAAATACAATTGTTTTGTCAAAGCTCACTTTATAAATACCTTTTGCTGGAATGATGATGCTTTATATGAAACACACTGCAGAAAACTGACAGTGAGGATGGAAAATGCTGACCTAGTTTTTATTCAGAACAAAACCAGGATTTATGTTTTTGTACAATTTTTCCTCTTTTTCTCCCACCACCACCCCCACCCCACCCCCGGCCTTGGAAGAAAAGAGAGTTAAATAAATGCTAGTGCTTAGGGACTGTGGAATCTGGTAAAGGGAAGAAAAGCCAAGTACCTTCATGGTCAAATGTCCACAAGAAACCTTCATAATCTATCTAGAGCTTTTGGGCAAGTTAGCAGTGCCTTCTTTGAAGTGTCTGGGTCCTGGTGCTTTTAATTGTTGTAACAGCCTCATCAGACTTCAGCTGTACAAAACATCTTCAGCTTCTGTTCTGATTTGCAGGCAGATCTGGGTTTTTAGAAAAGGAAGATTAGAATAATATCAGTTGAGGCATCCCCTTTAACTGAGGTGAATATGTGGGCCCTGGTTTGACAAGTCTTGTTTATCCCTACGTACATGTGTATGTCCCCTAGATTGCTCTTAAACCAGAGCACAAGCTGGATGGAGACATGTCTCCACAGATGCAGGGCCACGGTGGCTTCCCGCTAGGTGTGTTAAGCCTGTTTTAGATCCTAAAATTGACAAGAGGACATCAGATACTGGCTGTTCCACAGAACCCTTGAGAGGGGAGTCAGAACATCTGGGTGACCCAGACGCAGAGCCTGAATCAGGCATAGCTTTGTGCCTTCTTAACTCAACCTGAACAGCCTTTCCACATATCCTGCCAAGGGCCCTACAATAGATGATAGACACAGCCTATTTGGTTAAAAACCAAAAGGGGGAATTGTAGAGGAATGAAGGCAGAGGGTTGATCAGCACTGATACCATGCAGCTGTGGCCGTGCCTCAGCGGCAGTGGGTTGATTGACATGGATGATGTGCAGCTGCAGCTTGTTCCAGCTAAGTGGTTAAATAGCCCTGAGGATGGGGGGAGAGGAGATTGGGTGGAGGAGGAGTAGTGTGGTCTGACCTCTGGAGGAAGGAGGTACAGCATGGACAGTAGAATCTGAATGATGTTAAAAGCCTTGTTGCAGCCTGCTAGTTTGTTTGTGCTGCAATAATCTTTTGATGCAAGGCCACAGCTGTGTATTATCAATGCTGATCAACCCACTGCCTTCATTCCTCTACAGAGACCCTGGCCATGAAGCCAGGCATCTTTGCACTGATTCCACTGGAGCTCAGGTGGGCTTCTTCTTGTCCTTGGGTGAAAGACATTATCTTTCTCTAAACAAGTGGCTCACTAGGTGCAAGAAATTGTGTTCAAGTTTCTGAGAAGCAAAGGCAAATGAACAGGGTAAAAGTACAGCAGGGCTATGACTCTTCAGGGTGCAACTTCTGGACATGCAGAGGGAAACACAGTGGTGTGCTTGTTCTTTTTGTCAGGCACCTGCTACTGGCCATGTGAGCAAGGGTATGCTGAGCTAGGTGTGCCACTGACCTGCCCCATTCGGTCACTTATTTGTCCCTTTATTTGAAAAAGACCTTTTTGCATTTCCAGGTGAAGGTGGTGTTTCAGCTCGTCGTCCCTCACAACAGCTTCTGCCTTTCCACCCAACTCCAAAGGCTCTTATAGTGAAGTCATGCTTTGCGGAACCAAGGGGGCAGGGTCTGAGGCCAGCCCCTGCGCTGCCAGTTTTGTTAGCGGGCATTGACACTCTAAATGTGTGAGGGGAATTGTCATGGCTCCGATGGTGTCAAGATGAGAGAGGGAGTTACTTTGAGAGGATAACTAGGCAGAAGGCATCCTCCAGAAAAGTTCATAAGCAACAGAAAACAGATCAGCCAATGCTTTCCTTCTTGAATTTGGCAAAGACACATTTGAAATTACTGTATGCAGTGAAGGGTGAAGGAGTAGTATAACATTATTTAGTTTGGGGGTTTGGGGTTTTTTTTTCAGACCTCTAGAGTTTCATGAGTATTCAGGCTCTACTATGTTTGTGGCTTTTGTTGTAATTTTTTGATACTTACACCAGACGTATCTTCCAGAGAATTCCAGGTCATTAAAATTCACTCTCTCCTTTTTAATCTCTCCTAGTTGTCAGCCTCGAATGTGAGTTCCTCCCTGGAATGCTGTTCCTTTATTGCTTATTGTCAAAAATGTTTTCACTTGGAATTTTCCCGGCTGGTGACATAGTAGGCTATCGCTGTGGGTCAAAGTTTGCATATCAAGCCATCAGTTTTCATCATTGTGTTTGTCATGAGCTAAGGACATTTTTATTAGATGAAACAATAAGAGGGTAAAATACATTAAAATCCAGCCTGCCTGTTTCAAGCTGTAAGTGAATCCAACTTTGGTAAAACAGAATAATCTGAAGTATCCTAAAGGACAGACTATTGATACTTGCTACCAATGTTTTTCTTTTTTCTGTTGTTACACTGGCTTGCACAGGGCAGAAAAGGGTTTGGGTTTTTTTTACTAATATTAAAGGCGTTTACACTTTGCTAATACTTGTTTGCTAGTTCCAGAGATCTGAAATGATGGAGAGGCTTGTAATGTGTTGAGATCTATGCAAACATAGTAAAAAACCTCAGAACAAGATAGTCTATAATTATTGCTAACTTCTCCAGAGTTTTTAATTAGATACTTTTTTAAACATTGTTTGCTTTCCTCAAGAATATTATGAAGCGGCTTTTGTTTTTTTAGAAAACTACATCCTTTGTGCTTTACATTTTCAGCTACCAGAAGGTCTGGGGCAAACTGTCATTTAGAGGTGTTTTTTAGATTAAATGTTAGAGGGTTCTTAAGCAGTCAGTGCAAACAGCTGGGTTTTATTCAGCAAAAAAAAAAAAAAAAAAAGGATTTTATTGTATAAGGAAACAAATCCAACCTACTGCACAGAGTTAACTGTTCTTCACACAAAAGTTGCCTTTTTTGTTCCCACCTTCATGGGCTTTAATTGCAAATTCAAAGCCACTGAGAGGTGAAGAATGCTCATGAAATGAGGTTAAATGTGAAAAATCCTGTGGCTGATGCAACTTTGCCCCTTATTGTTGACTCCCTGACAGTACAGACAGTACGGTGAGCTGGGGTCTGCAGGGTGTGCATTGGGGTCTGCAGGGTGTGCGCTGTGGTGTGCCACTCTGGGGGGCAGCTGTGAGATGTATCTCACGGCCCTGCCCTACCTCGGTGGCAATTGCTTGGGAATTTTGTGTTGGGTTCCTGTGATGCTGTTGCGGGGTATCCATTTCCAGAGGCAGCCCCTGCCTGCATTAACACTCCAGCCTGTGATGGGCTGCCTCATCTGTGGGGCATTTGAGCCACTTTTTTGTCACCATCACAAAAGGACCCTGGCTGTGACGAGTATCTTCTTGAGCCCACTCCAGCAGGAGAATTAAGAACATATTTAGAGCTGAGTGACTAAATACCCCAGGCGGCTTCTGTCGCTCTGCTGTTGACTACATGCTTCAGATATCTAGAGAATGAGACCAGCTCACCACAGCAATTAGCCTTGAGAAAAGAAATTAAGTGCAGTGTCACACACAATTTCAGGTTGTGAAGTTATTCCTTTAAAAGGGAGCTAAATTATTCGAAACAGTACATGAAAACCAAAGGCAGAAAGACATGTCAGCAAGGTGTGGAGGAGACACAGTCTCTGGTATCTCTAGCTCAGCCCCATCACGGTCAATGCCTTATTAATCTCCTTACATGCTGAACAGGGAGATAGCAAAGTTGAATCTCAGACCACGGAAGGGAGAAAGGGCCATTTGCTAAACCGCTGGAGTGGAATGCAGAGGTGCTGGACACTGTGTCAAAGGCACCAAGATGCTGAGAAAGTGTATCACTGTTTCGATATGTTGGTTCTCTTCATGGTGAAATGAAAATGGGAGCACATCTGAAAAAGTAGATAGTCCAAGGAGTAAGACATTTGGTAAATAAGACCAATTAAAAATCAAAAGGAGTACACATCTGAAAAGGCAGATAATATGGTGGGTAAGACATTTGGTAAATAAGAGCAAATAATGATGTTCTAAACCTCAACCTAACACATTCATGTCAACACTTATGCTCTCACCCACAACAGGTTTATGCCAATTTTAAAATACAGCTAGGGTTTTGTTCCTTACAAAAAGTATTTCATTGCCTTCTAATCAGGTATTTGACTTCACTTTTGGGGATGCAGTAGGATCCAAACAAGGGGAAGTAAATTCTTCCCCCCCCCCTTTTTTTTTTTTATTTAGGGCACATGAAAGCAAAAGCTGTGATGGAAATGCTTTTATGCTCTTACCTATTAGGAATGTTATTAGAAAAAAATTTGCAACAAAGGAGGAGTCAGAACCCTGTCTCCCAGAGCTTGCAGTTTAAATAGAAAAGTGGCTTTGGTTTTGGGGAGAGGGTACAGAGTGGGAGAACCAGCATCCTTGGAACCTCATAACAGGTCTAAGGTGAATCAAGAAGGTAGACCACATATCCTGAATCTCAAAGGGCTGGGTGGCAAAATGTTTAAACAGATGCATCCCCAGGGCCCTCAGGTTCTATAGAAAATGCTGAAGCATGTCCTGCCTAACATGTCATCTGCCTTTCTGGTGTAGAGAACTTCCCAATAGCTTCAAATTTAGCCAAGAACCAGTCCAATCCCTAAATACTCTTCAGCCCAGGCTTTGGAGCTCTGGGACAAACTGGTCCGTCTCATGAGGCAATCATAGAGCCATGTGCACCCCTTCGCTTTCATGGAGTCAGCATTTTAAGTCCAGGTGGTCCTTAGATCATTTTATCAGTTTAAAATAGCTGTAAAGTTCACCATTTTGTGATGTTAAAATGTCCTGTCTAGTCTTGGTTTGAAGGTTTCAACAGCTAGACAGTTCCTTCTGCTGGATATTTGTCACTAGAATTAATCACATTCAATATTATAAATGCTTACCTTATTTCTAGAATTTCTCTGGCTGATTTTTCAAGGAAGGCATTGCTTCTTAATACATCTTTCTGTAGCAGTTAAAAGGCATGTTTCTATCAGATATTTTCCCTAGATTAAAGTACCACCTAAAATCCTCTGTCTGGACAAGTGCTACAGACCACAATTAGACCAGTCAGACTTGCTGCCTGACATTTTTCACATTGCAATTCAAACTAATCTGTGCAGAGCTCAGTGCACAATTCACGTGATACTTGATGTAAAATTTTCTGATGGCAGAGTGGCTGAAAAACATATTGAATTTTCTCAAATTCCCTTCTGCTTCAAACTGCTTTTGAAGAATTCTTGGAAGGCTTTTTGTTTGTTTGTTTGTTTAATGCACAACTGGCTGCTAGGAACTGAATATTTCAGCTCAGCAGTGGCTGATGACAGATGTCACCCAGCAGTGCTCCTCTGCCAGCAGTGTGACTCCCAGGCCAAGTTTCTAGTTTCAGTACTTGGGGGAAAAAAAGGAAATGTGAATTCACTCGCTGCAGCATTTCAGGAGGCTATATAGGAAACCTGTGATCAGCCAGTTCTTGTTCAAGGAAAATGCAAATTCAGGCTGCTCCTTGGCAGTCAAAATGATGGTGGAATAACTAGGAGACTAATTCATTCTGAAATAGCAGGAAAAAGCAAAATATAGCACTCCGCAGCTTATACGTTATTTTCCGAAATACAGCATGTGTTAGCATGATGTCAAACCTGAACACTGGTAGTGCTTAGTTCTACTGTCTTAATGAATATACTTCGGGGTTATTTTCATACAGGCATATGTTGCAGCTGGTGTAGGTGGCGGGGGAGAGGGGGTGGGTGTCACAGACATAGGGATATGCAGCTGGAAGAGCCTCATGAATCATGAATCCAGCTTCCTGGCATTTTCAGGAATTATAAAAACTGTAATATTTTGCTGTATAGGCAGACCTTTTCTTACACTTATTTAGTTGTTGGGTCACAGCTCTTCGTCTTCTGGGAGACAGTTTCCCCCCTCGATGACCTCTTTGGGAAGTAAATACCTGGGAAATTACCCGTATCAGCAAATCCAGCTATAGGTCTTGATAAGAGAAATATCTACTGCAAACTCAGCACTTCAGTAGTGATTAGAGATGGATTTATTCCATTTTCAGGGTGTTGTACTTCGGTCTGCCATCCTGTAGTCTTTTGAGAAAGGGGACTGTCTGTTTTGCTGCTTGTTGCACAGTACGCCATGGAAAGTACATGCTTTAATTTTTGTCTGTGGGCCTCAGACATTCCATAGCAGGGGCAAACGCTGGGTGAGTCTTGTATGACTTAGTGAATGCACAGGACACAGCACTTCACCCTGGGATACTTGCCTCAAACCCATGAGTGTTGGTGGACCTGAGCATATCTTCAAGGAAAATATGCACAACTCCCCAAATCTCCATAATTGTCCATATAGTAGAAAAAGTCCTTCACAGGTGCAAACTGGCGACCATGAGGTGCTTCGAGGTACCAATCTGACTTTCTTAGTTACAAGGATTGAATTAGAAATCCTAGAAGTATCTCAGGGGTGCTTTGGAATACATCAAAAAATCAGAGAAAATGCAACAGTGTGGGAAGTTCCAGAGTTATAAATACATTCATGTGTATGCGTGTGGGGAAGTACCTCTTTCAGAGCATAATTTTTGCTCCTACAAGGTTGCCAGATTTTTGTCTGTCAGATGGTCACTTTTCCTGACCTAGTTACTGCATATCTGGGGGCTTAGGTTGATGGTCTTCTGGGAGAAAGCTCAGAAATGTATTCACTGCTGTTGTGGATTTGATAAATATCTGCTCCTTCTCCCTTTGGAAAAGTTGTGAGCAGGATGAATCTGTTGATGGGGATGGCAAAAAAAACTGGAAATGGTCAACTCTGTGGATCACCTGCCCTCCACATATACAGGGCTTTGATCTTTGCCTCGGTCCATCACAGCACAGCAAAGCCTCAGGAATTCTTCTTTGGTATCCATGAGTAAATCTGATGAGTTCCTTGAAGGTGCTTATTAACGATAGGCACCAGGAAAGGCATTGCATAATTTGATTTGAAAGGGCTTTACTTCCTTCTTAATTTATAGGTTGGTTGTGGCCACTTTTCTGTGAGTTTCAGGGGTTTGGCTGATCCGTGTTGGTTTTTATGAACGTCTGTGTTTGGCACACAAGGTGGGGGTCATCTCACCTGACTGCAGGTACCTACAGTGTGCCCATCATCATCCGAGCCAGTTATTCTGGACTCCGTTTAGAGTCACAGGATAAACAGACACTTTTAAGATACAGCTCATCTGATGTTGTGGAACTGAGAGAAACTGTGCCTGTCTCTCTTGACTGACTTAAAATGCATTAGAAGGACTAGTCCTGATGGAATTACCTGGGTAGTGTATAGGTGCCCCAAAACAGATGAATCCACCTCCGAACAACGTATTGCTTGCTGTCCCCTATTAGACAAGGAAACAAGCCTTAAAGTAAACCTCACACATATGAATGAGAATTAGAGTAACCATGAGATCTTGAAATGTACTTTCTGGTGGTGCAGTGACAACATCCAAAGGTTTTCAAATACAGAAAAAAGAAACAATCCTAACATGTAGACAAGCACTGGGTTGGGGAGCAACCTCAATAATAATGTACTTTAACACTCACTGGTAAAATAATGGCTGTGGGTGCAAGCATGCACGTGGAGACAGCACTTAATTGATTAAGAGACAACTACTATCCTGGTTCAAGGAAAGGACATACCTGTGCACAGCTATATGTACAATCTCCACAAATTCATTGTAAAAAGAATTAAACCCATCATCAGTAACGCAAGGAAGAAAGGAAGATTGCGTGATAATGAAAGATATGACCTGATGCAGTTATCTTTTCTCCTATCATAAGCAGTACTGAAAAAAAGGAATTTAAATCTCATCAATAAGAACACTGTTGCACACCTGGGGTCTAAACATCTGGGAAGTGCTGTATTAGTGAAACCATCTCCAGGCTTACAGGGTGGATGAAAACTGAAAGTTCCAGCCACCTGCAATTTTAAATCGCTAATTTGGAAATGTGTGTCTGTGTCATCCAATTTCAAAAGCACCAAACAAGCTGTGTAGTCATTGTTATTACTGTGATCGTAACATATTCACATCTCAGAGTACAGGAATTTAGATGCACACAGTGACTCTGTCTTAAGATGAGACTCTGCGCCCATCAGAATGTCTTTAATTCCTAACCACTAGGGGTTATAGTCCCCTCTTGATGTGCTAGGATTTATATCTATTTTTTTTTATATATTTATATCTATTTTTATATATATATTTATATACCATAACTCCTGGTAATACTCATGGGAATTGCATGCATGAATCACCATTCAAGAAGATGAATCCTCACAACATTTAGTTTCTGGAGTTTTTTCATGTTTCTCATCCATCACGTTTCTTGTACTTCTTAGTAAGCCCACAGCCTGTTCATGAGAACTCTTAAAATCTCTATCTTCTGGGGCAAAATTCTATTATTCTTAAGGTAGGAAATGCTTTCAAAGCAGGCTATGTTTTGTGGATATGGTAATGACATGAAAAGGAGCACATGAGTAAGATGAGACTTCCAAATAACCTCCAAAATTAGATTCTGACCCCCACCTGGGCTTGCAGCTCTCACCAAGAGAAAAAGCAGGGCTAAAGCCTGGTGGGTGATTTTTCCAGCCTGAGAAATTGTGGTCAGAACGTGTGTGCAAAATGGTTGTCAAAGCGCTGAGGAACCCAGGCTTCATGCAGAATGGTTACAGTAACCTTCCTTCAAATTGAACTTCTTAGGCAGAGATGCTTTTTGCATCTGCAGTTTTCTGAAACAAAATGGCTTGTTCTCACTATCAACAGCCAGTCTTTGCTCCCAGGGAGCAGCGCAGTTGCACCTGAGAAGTTATGGATGATGTAAAAAATACCTTCTTCCTCCCTGTCCCCCAAAGTCATGTTAATCTAGCCCATGTCATTTCCATCCCGTGGACATGAAGGAAACCTCCTGCCTCGTAGCATATCAGTTCCAGCTTATTGCCTCCTGTCAACTGAGCTCCCGCTCCTGAGCAAGCTCTGTGAAGTTAGCCAAACACCAACTAACAACCTCATCAAGTTGTTTTGATCCTGGAGACCATGCGGGTCTGCCTTCTCGTGGCAAACAGGTGTCAGGACTGCAGGGTGAAATGCTAAAACAGACTAAATAAAGCTGCATCTCCAAGTCCTTTGTTTGTGGAGTCTCACAAAGATCAGCTCCTCTCCGGCCTTTTTCAATATCTCTGTGAAACCCAAAGATAAACTGATTAGGCAACATTGCTTTGAGTGCCAGCAGCACACAGATAACACACAGCCTTTCCTATTTGCCACCACGCAGAGCTACATCCTTCACATCAGGACAGTCTTATGAAGGAAGAAGAGCTCATTGAAGCTGAATCTTAGCGAGGCAGAGGTAATGTTGTTGCTCGGAGGAAAGGATTTCAGAGAGTATGTAGCTGTAGCACTGTCTTGTTTTTGTTGAAGGTGTCAATTCAGCTCAGTCGTCCCTGACAGTAATCTCCTCTATAGCAGCGTGTGCAAGTAATATCCTCTGCTGCTTCCCTCCAGCTCAGAGACTCTGTCCTGTCTCCTCCGGTGGTGACCTCACCTTGTTCCTGCAGTATTTTGTAATTTTGCAGGGAAACTGCAGCAGTGCGAGAGAACTGTGCATAAAACCATCAGCATTTCAAAAATTCTAGCTAGCGAGAAATGCCATCGAGTCCCTCCCTAATGACACCAGCTACGGAACTGCGTCGTACCTCCAGTCCTTCAAGCGGCTCTTCAGAGAATTTCAAATTCAGTTCATAGTCAATACTTTCTTGACAAGGTCCAACAAGCCCTGGGAAAAGGCAGCTGGAGAAAAACATTCAAGGACCTCCTGAGGGCTATCCTCAAGTATTTTGCTCCTCTGGATTGCGGAGCCCTGTATAATAGGGTGAAGAGACCCTGGGTGAGAGATACAACTTCTCTGAAAGCCAGTGCAAAGCTGGCTCCCTGAAGAAGAAATAAGCTCCACAAAACTCACTCCCTTCGGCTCCAAGTGTATTCTTCAATCTCACTTTCTTTTGTACCTGAATCATGCAAGGTAAGAATTCTCTTACTGAAGAAAACCTAACCAGTGCAGCAAACTCTGCTGCAAAGAAAAGGAGCAAAGAGCAAACCGTGCTTAGTGACATACGCAGCATAAGAACCAGTGTAAGATGGGAATAGTATGTGAATGCTAATGGTCACGCTGTGCTCAGGGTCTCAGTGCAAATATTGCATCTGGACCTGAACGGAGGTACACACTACTGAAATACCATACAGACGTGTTTAGTGTATGTTGTATGTAAAGTAGCTGAGGTGCACTAAAGGTCAGGTTTGTAACTCCAGCTATGCCAAGGGTAGGTACCTACTCTAAGCAAGCTGTCCATCATCTTTCCACAGTTAGTGAAGACTGTGCTGCTAGTTTGAAATACTATATTGGGTGACACACAGTCACGTGCTACAAAGTACTTGTTGTGCAAATTCGCTCCCTTCCAGCTTCCAGCCCAAGAACTTCTTTACAAAAGCAAGTCAAGGTCCAGATTCGCAATTGCAATCTCAGGGTTGCATGTTGTAGTTGTGGTCTGGTCAAAGTGAATACAACTAAAACAGTGGACAGCGGAAGAACTTTAGTCCACATGAGGAGCCCCTTGTGGGGCTTGATAGGTCTTGACTGGTAGGTCCTACCTTTAAATAGGCTTTTACAGGCATTGGGCATTGGCGCCCTCGCTTGTGGGGAGTAATGATAGTGGAGTGCACCAAAGTATCAGATATTTAGCAGAAATAGCCTTTCTTCCTGTATTTGTTAGGCATCAAGTTTAAATACTTGCTCCTGGACACAAAGAAGCACAAAGCTTTAAGCAAACGAGCTGGATTTTGCTCCTTTAATTGTCCTTGCACCCATGGTCTAATTTTCAAAACCAGTGAGTCCCCTCCATGCCAGGCCAGAGCTGGATCTTCACCTCCAGATGAAACAAAAATCCCTGCTACCTTTTAGTGTAGAATGAAAACTCTCACACAGCATTTTTCTATGAGCAAATTTCCTCTTAAAATCAACCAGCAGCCCCAAGCCTGCCTCTCATTAGTGACAAAGGATAAGATATTACTACGGCCCTTAAGCTTATCTGCCAGACAGCAAAGTCGTCCTGCATTTCTTTCCCTCTCCAAGTGAAGTTTTCTCAGAGTACCTGCAAGCAAGGATGACTGAAATTTGCTTGTACATCAGATGAGGCTGCAAACAAAGATGAAGTGCTGTGACAAACACATAAAAAGTTGGTGTTTGCCTCTCTCTCTGGCTCATTCATACTTACGAACCTCTGGATTAATTGACCTGTGTGTCAAGTCTGAAAACCAAATCAGATTATATTCTGTCAAACAGAGAAACAGCAATAAGTAAGATTTTAGAGAACTAACCAAAACATGTCTGATTATTTGGGTTTAGGATTTAACTTACTGGGTTTTTTTCTTTTTCATTTCTTCTCTCAGCCCCTGCCTGATACTTAAAGCACAAAACCCAGCAGGGAGAGAGGTAATGGAATTTGGAGACAACTGGTGTTCAAAGACCTCGCTTCAAATGGGTCTATGCTAATGCCGAGGGTCTGTGCAAATTGGGTCAATGTCCTGCATACCACAAGAGGGGCAACTTCATCAGGACAGCCTATGTGGTACAGGATTGTCTCTCGAAGTATTTCACAGGGCTGCACCTTCGAGCCAAAACCTGAAAGAGTTTTTGGCTATAACTGACCCGGCCCTTGGCCAGAGCAGGACACATTCATCCCCCGAGAGTCATCAGGCGCGTGTGTGGTCTCTGAGCTGAGCACGGGGAGGGCATGTTCATCCCAATGTAACTGAGTTTAATTGCTGCCTCCTGACTCTTTTCATAAAAGGAATCTGTGCTTAAAAGCTCAGAGCCTTTTACTTGAACTTTCTTACTCCAGATCAAGCTGACAGAGCTCCCTTGTCCTTGATGGAATTACATTGGTGAATTATTGGTCAGATGCAGATTTAATTTGAATTTGGCAATGCACCTCTTCTTATTCTTGTCTTTGTCTCCTCTGCATATCTTTGTGAAATATCAAAAATGTTTCACATGTCTCCACATGCAACTCTCATGCAATATATTTCCACAAAAAGGAAATGTAAAGGAATCACTATAAATTAAAAAATCACTTTTTCATAAAATGCCCTTTCTTTTTTCTGAGACAGAGAAAATGTTTTTCAGAAACAGAACTTCAAAAGACATGATACTGAGAGTAGGTAAAATAAAAGCTGTAATTCAATCCCACAGATCTTTCTGTTGAAAATGTGAGTGGAGACATCATATTGGCACGTATTTCTAAAACAAAAAATAGGCACTGCTAAGCAACTATTGACAACTAAAAGTTTTCTGGCTTGGAGAAGAGGTGGTTGTATATCCCTGGAGGAACCTGGTGTTTGGCTACACTGGCTAAGAAAGCCAGTACCAAGCCATTAAAGAAACCTGTGGGTGCAACACTGAGCACCTACCGCTGCAGATGATGTTTCAATAAATTGAGGCATTAAATGCATCATATTCACAGTGAGCAATAAATGCAAGTAATTATGGAAATAAGAGGCAAGGACAAGGGGAATGGGTGAAGTGCTTGTTCATATGCAGAGCGAGGCCCAAACAAAGCAGGCATTTCCTTTATAGAGTCACCGTTTACTGGCCACATGTGCCCTCTGGTTGAAAAGGGAGTTGTAATTTTTCAGGGTGATCCAGGCATTTTTTTCCATCCTGGAAAGAGATAGTAGTGCAAAAGCCAAGCCTCAAAATCTCAGCTTTGGATTAGAAAAACTATGAAAATTTTTGCTGTGCAAATGGTTTGTGTATCCTGCAGTTTGTCCTTTTCCCAGTTATGTCAGCTGTTCTTCTTCCCTCTGCCTGCAGACATTGCCTCCTTCATATTTTTGGTTGACTATAATGATGTCACTGTAGAAAAATAATTCACTTTTTCACTTTTTGTAGTAACAAGGTTCCACCATATTCCTTCCATGTAAATTCACTGAGGTAAGTTCGCCTCCAAACAGCAGTTCACAGAGGTATTCATGGACCCTGCTGTCCCTCAACACTTTCTCTCCACAATGCTGAATGAGAAGAGGCTGGTGTTGCTTCTTGAGGGATAAATACGGATATTTCAGGTGAAATGGAAAAGTAACACTGACAGCCTTGGAAAAAGAGATCCACACATCCAGTGGGAGACCCGCCATACATGTTGACACTCTGCAAGGCATTCGCAGGTTGGTGAGCAGTTGCTGTGTGAAGCAGTTTGTCTGATTAATGCCTGTGAACTCAGTGCTTATTCCACCTAAATACTGTAAACGAACGTCAGGGAAAACGGTGTTTTTCTTTTTGATCAACCGCATCTCAGGCAATATAATGAGCACAATTACCCTTGCTTGACTATGCAACATTATTCTGTTTTGCCAGTTAATTGCTGATGATGTTTTCAGGCTCATTAAAATCACACAATGTATTCACATATGTTTAATCAGAAATTCCTGGTAACATTTAGAATAATATCTTAGGTCTTTTCTATCATTTTTCTTATTTTCCTCATTTTTTTTTACAGACAGACATCAAAATCCAAGAAAGTCTATTTAGCATTCCAAAGTTTTCCTGCTTTTGTACAAGAACGGACATTTCATATTAGTGCTATCAAATGACTATGTTTATTTTCTGAGGCCCAAATCTGCAAACTTGTCCATACCTGAAGATGGTTTTGCAAATTTATTCTTAATCAAGGTATCAAAAAAGGGTCAAATCCAGTTACAGCACTACTTGTAGCAGCAGTAGGAGAAGTATCAGAGAAGCACTACAACCTATTTCTGGATTATTGTGCTTTTAAAGGCAAAAAAACCCAATATTTTTTTATCCTCAAAGAATTTTCAATCCAAGTAGACGTTTAGAGCTACCAAATGGATGAACAGAAGAACTTATTGAGACAATGCAGATCAATGTGAGAGGTAGTGGTCTCATCAAACTTACCGCCAAATGCTTTGCCTTGAGTTATACAGGAGCTGCTGCTCCTCAGTTCTGTTTTTTGTTAGTGTTTAGAACAAGAGGACGTGAAAAAGTCTTGTCTACTAGGACTGCAGGAAATTCCATTTCCCTTTGTTCTGTGGAGTGCTGGAATTGTCTATTCCCACTACGCACAGAAGCACAAGGATGTGTAAATTGCAGGAAGAACTCTTGCAACCCAGAATCAGTGTTGTATTTAGATCATAAAGTCAATAAGGCACAAGCAGTTCTTTGTTACATGTTTGTGCCATGCATGAGGACCCACAGTGACTCAAGAAACCTTAGTCAAATTAGAAGGTATGAAGAAAAAGGCTAAACAGAGTTTGTTCGGTTCCTAAGGTAGTTCCTTCAAAGGTACTTCACTGTAGGGTAGAACTGAAACATGTCTGCTTTTCTGCAGCTTCCACAGTAATGCTGGAACTAGCAAACCTCTGTCACGTCCCCCAGCTGCAGCCTGGATGGTTCAGTGTGGTGGTGGTCAGCCATTGTTCCTTCCTCATCCAGAGAACTCACTGGCCTCAAGGCTTCTCAGACTAACTGCTGCCAGCAGCTCCCAACCATTGACTGTGTGGTGAGACATAGGGACATCTCAGCCATGCCTTCTCCTGATGCATAAGAGTGACCAGGAACCACCTTCACAACTCTGTGTTTTTAGGATGAGCTGTGCTCCCTCTGTGTTCAGTCGTTCTTGTACCCCACTTGTCACTCTTCTAGGGAAAGAGTAGCGGAGTATTCCTGACTCTAGGGGGGTCTGTTGTATGTACCACGGACTTCAAGCTTTCACAAGACCTGTAGTTTACTTTTAAATGGATGGCTAACTCCAGAAAATAATTATCCCAATGACTAAAATGTGTTCTAATTGCTAGGGGAGAAAGCAGGATTCTGGACTAAAGTTCAACAAAACATCTACAAGTATTTCTGGTTTTGTTCAGAAACCTTCCTGACTTTGCTTAGGCAAGTTGGTAAAGGCTGTGTGACACAAATACCAGGAGAAAAGAAGTGAAATTTATAAGACAAAAATAAGAGCCTTATCTTTGCCATGTGATTAATTTCCAAGAGATTTTGGTAGGTGCTTTGCTCTGACTCTGAACTGATGGCTCTGGTAACCCATGAGTTTTGACCATTCCTCCCAGCAAAGCTGAAAGACCGTTCACAGAATCATAGAATCTTAGAATGCTTTGGGTCGGAAGGGACCTTAAAGATCATTTAGTTTAACCCCCCTGCCATGGGCAGGAACACCTTCCACTATGCCAAGTTGCTTGAAGACCCATCCTAACTAGGTTGCTCTAGCTTTGCCAACTGGGGTATCATTTCCTACATGGTTTAAATCCTCCTGATCTGGAGAGATCTGTGGGATCCTGAGTACTTCCAAACCCCATTGGATTTGGTGGAAGATGGAGGTGTTCATCTGTCAGAAGCACAGACCTTGTGAACATGAACTTTATAGTGATAATCATGAAACTGAACAGTCTTGATCACAAGTGTAAGGGGGAGCTAAACATAGTTTCCCCTAATCTCTTGGGATCTGGGCATTTATCTCTCTGCTTAATTGAATGAATGGGAAATTAGATAAAACTTTGCAGAGTAAATCTTTTAGCAAATGTGATACCCAAGTAAAAAATTTTCAGCAGACTCTACATTTTCACAGCTGCTCCTTTGTTTTGTGGAAGTGTATTTTGAATGTAAGTCCTGCTTACATTGCATGCCTATTAATTCTATTGTACATATTAAATGTCCTCTTTGTAGGGTGTAAAACCAGAAGGGAGACTAAAAACAAATAGCCTGTGTTTAAAATGTTTTATGGAAGATGGCACCAACATTTTCTGAAAGCCTCCATGAGGCCAAGGCACTGCTCCCTGCTCAGTGTTATTGTTCAAGGCCAGAACTGGAACCTAAAATTAAGTAGGAAATAATGCAAGAGAAGGGACAGAATATGCTGCTTAGCCTTGCAAGAGGCAAAAAGTCCCTTACATATAGACAAGACACGTCTCTACCAGCCTACTTGCATCTCTGACAATTTAAATCCCATTTGCTTTCAATAGCTAAGAAGTAAAAGTTATCTTTTATTTCAGCAAATCCTGTAAGTCATTAGGAGTGACATCACTGTCATATGTTATCGCCCACAGCACAGTGATGTCTGACACACACAAGCTGTGACAGTCACCGAGACGTACCTCCACTCCCCTTTGGCAACATGGCACAGCGTTCTGAGCATTGGTCTGCAGACAGTTATTCTCTTCTTCCAGATTTGTCTTGTACTTGGTGGATTTTGGGAAATAGGTTTACAGGAACCTGTCCATAGCAAGTAACCTGCAGTCATCCTTATCAGGGCTCTTTCCACATGGCACTGGATGTGCTTCCATCCCATGAAGAATCCACAGCTGGGGAGGCTTCGTGAGCTGCTCTGTGGTGGGATTGCTTTTGAGATTCACATCAGTTGACCCCAGACTGTTTGCACAGCCTTCTTCTGAGCGTGCATTTGCACTTCCCATCTCAATACAGGGGAGGAAGCATGGCCTTCGAACTCCAGGTTCCTCCAGGAGTGGCACGGACCAGCCTCACTGTAAGACACCAACATAGTCACTGTAAGGAAGGATGACAGATCCAGCTGTCCCAGGGTCAATGCCTAGATAGCTGTGTGCTACCCAAAACCTCTGGAGAGGCCTGGCCAAGGGAAGGGAGACATGGCCATGGCAGCCCACATGTTCTAGTCATCCCTGCCTGTCCTAAGGGACCAAAAGCAGCTGGCAAAATTTGGGGCATCTGTCAGGTTATTTAATTCTGTGTTAGAAAGGCTGACTAATACAAAGCAGGTTGGAAAAGAACACCTTCTTCTAAGCTGCAGTGTGCTTGCTTTGGTTGCAGCTGTGGCTCCAGGACTTTGCTTACCAAAACAAACGTTAGAATCCATCCATCGTAGCTGCTGTGGCAGGAAAATTCTGAGCAGCAGAGGCAGACCCAGCGAGGAAGAGGACGGACTTGCGAAGGCACAGGGAACTGGACTGAGGAGGAGAGGCACTTTGCCAGTCAGGGGAGATGCAGAACTTACCACCTGCTACCACAGAAGTAATTAAATTGCACTCCAGAAATGGATAGTCCATATCCAAGTGAGGCAAAACTGATCTCGTACAGATCTGTTCCAACCTGGAGAGTTATTACATCTCTCTATTTCTAATTACGCTGTTACCCAGTATGATGCCAACTCCAAAGGCAGAACCTGTGTCACTAAAGAACCTTTTCTTTGTGGAAACAACGATTAGTGGAGGCAATTATTTCTCACGAGAAATTTTGGAAATAGTTCCCTTTTCTGTCTGAAGCTCCTATCCTTTTTTGACACACACACACACACACACACACACACACACAAAATGAAAAAAATTTGAAAACTAAAACTGTTTTTTTTATTATTTTTAGGGTAAATATTCAGTTTGAGATAATTCTTTAATAAAACTTCTACCAAAAAATGCCATTTTTTAAAGGGAAATATTGTGGGTTTTTTCCATATGTAACAGTATAACATCAAAAGAAACAGAAGGCACTAACAAAAATTTTCTATCTGTCCAAAAAGTAATTTTTTTTTAAAGAGAGAACTTTTGCTTAAGTTGGAACAGCCATGGTGGTCAAACTAATGTCACTTCATTTATAAATTGTCCACCTCCTCTAGAAAAGCTGTCTCTCCCGAGACCTGGTACAATGCATAACTGTTCAGGTAAAGTCATGCTGCTTTGACAATCGCATCTGGACCACCGGTACCAGTGAAGATTACACACCCATCAGAGGTGGGTTGGTTATAGGTGATGAGATGTCACACAGAGTTGGCCAGGACTACTTCAAGAAGAGCTTGCCAGTCAAGGTGGTCCCTTGCGCGAGATGCAGTATGAGTACACTTTGCTGTAGGCATGCCTCTGAGTATCAGCTTGATCTCTCTGCTCGCAGGTGCCACCAGCCTCCAGAACAGAAGAGCTGAAGACACATGTGAGTTAATGTCATTCTGTATCTCACCTCACCTGTCCACCAGCGTTAATCCCCATTCCAGTCAGACCCACTTGCACCACTCAGCTCCCAGAGTGATGCTTGTGGGTAGCGTCGCCTGTTTTTCCTCATAGGGAGAACCGACACTGTGTGATTTCTGATTCAGCAGTGAAGGATGTTTGTTTAAATTGACCCAATTCATGCCATATTCCTTCTGACCTTTCTTGTGAACTAAATGATCTTTAAGGTCTCTTCCAACGCAAACCATTCTATGATTCTATGTACATGTGGTTTCAGTGGAACAAAACATTGCTGGGCAAACCAAGCTCTAATAGGTGTTTTGATCTGAGACCCAGTACGATGGGAAATCTTCATGAACAAGCAGCAATGTGTGTTCAGGGCTGGAGCTGCAGTAACCGGTTTAATGAGTTGTCATGCATCTCACTGTCGTCACCAGTCCAGCCTCATAGATATGCTCACAGTGGTGGTTTCTACCGGTGAAGCCACTGCAGTTTGATGCCCACACAATGATGTGTGTTTGAAGGGAGGAGAAGAGTAAAGTGCAGATGCTTTAGAGGTAACTTTTAGTCTGAGTACACATCAGAGATGTTTTGCTCTGCATGTCAGGGCAAGGGTTCTGGGTTCTGGTCTTAAGTCAAATGCCAAGAGGAGAGATCTCAGTTCCCTATTTTAAACCTTCATGTTCAAAACTAATGTTTCCACGCACGTCACCATCACAAGGTCTGTTCATTTATTTTACTGAAAGGTGCTTTTTGGTCCTGTTTATGTTGGGAGGGCAGGCTGGAACAGGGAGGAGGAGATGCGAGGTGAACCTCTGCCACATCACTGCAGAGGGCCTGGACAGGTGTCTCTGGACCACGGTCTCCAAAGATGACATCTCTGCAGTGTGCACTGAGACCCCAGGAGGAGAAGCAGCCACAGAAGGGATGGGGATCCCTACTCCATTCCCCTTTGAGCTCCAGCTCTCCATCACACCCCTCTGCTCCTTGGCTGGTTGGTGAGTGAACTCTCCATAACCCTTTTCAGGTATGTCCTACACAGCTCGCCCCATGCACAGCAGCACCATGTCATGACCCCAGGTCCCAGCGCCAGCCTGACGGCCAGCAAGAAGGTCATGTCCCCAGGGCCACTTGGAGGGAGAAGGGTGCCCCATCTTGGCCTCCGGTGCTGATGGCAGCCCATCTTCTTGTCCTCCCTCTGTCCCCATCAGCAATTTCAGGGTGGTATAACACCCAGTGCCAGCAGGGCGAGGACATGTTGGTGGCATCAGGCAGTGACGAGGTGTTTTTGCAAAGTGCTTAGCACGGTGATTTCTCGCTGCCTGCCTTGCCATGAAGGGCAGCTTTCTGCCTGGCATTGTTCTGCTCCCTAATCTCGGTCATGTGCTCTTTGGCATCCAGATTCACAGTTGTAACCATCCAGTGCTTTGATATTTATTCTGTGTCATTTGATCAGTTGAGTAGGGGGTAGCTTCCCGCCACCCCACCCCCACCCCACCCCCCTTTCTGTTCAGCAGCGAGGTGGCAAATAGGCTGGATACAAGGAGCCAATCACAAATATGCTGCCGGGAGGAAAAGAGGAAAAAAAAAATCCCAAACCCAGAGAGTAACACATACAGCTATATTTTATTGAATGGACAGATACATCCCTCTCCCAGCAAAGCCCTAGAAGGGTTCAGACAGAGCCCCTGCCTGTCACAGGTACCCCTGTGCCCTGCGGATGCCACCCCACACTCGACTCCCCAAGCGATGCTCGTGCAGTCAACCCCATCCCTCAGACAAAAACTTTTGCTGTCATATCACAGGACACAATAATCTCCTGTATCCCATCTCTGTAACCCAGAAGCCACTTCCCCCTAATATTTTACATATTGCCTAAATTCGTTTGCAAGGGGGCAGGAGAGGAGATAACGGTGGTGAGTTGAGCCGAGTGGGAACTGCTGACTGACAAAGTGTGTAGTGCAGTACGGGTGCTTTCTGGCTCTCTAATTATCCTTTTCCTTCTTGACTCCAGTATCACATGTAGCCATGTGTAGAATCATAAAATAATTATGCAGTGTACAAGCTTTCTGGGAGCATGTACCACTGTTTTCCTAATTCTTTATCGCTCCCATTGATCGTGGCGTGTGTGCATTGATCCAAGTCGGCCATCTGGTTGGGGAAGATAAGCGTGCGAGTGTCTTTGCATTGCACTGTCACTCAGGGAGGGGGGTACATTTTGGCTGTAGGGAATTACAGGGGCAGGATTAGCCCTCTTCCTAGGAGTAAACTGAATTTTAAATGTAGTGTTGCAGCTGCATGGACCATGTTGCTAACTTCTGTTTTTGCCCATAGACTGGGTAGATTTATCATTATTATTATTATTATCACCATTATTATTATTATTACTACTATTAATATTAATATTAATTTCTCTTTCCTGCTTAGACTGTATTTGGAGATAGAGAAATGGCTTGCATTAAATGGAGGGAAGGGAAAAAGAGGAATGTCCTTCTCTGCACATACTAGACTTGTGAGTGGCTGCTGTGTTACAGGATTTTGAAATGGCAAAACCAGCTTTTAAATGCAGGCAAGAACCTGCTGGATTGAATGCATTTCACAATAAGTATCATTGGTCCAAAAAAGAAAAAAAAAAAAAAAAGGATGAAGTTATCAGCCCATGACAGGAAATTAAAGAGTAGATATTAATCAGCTCTCTTAACTTTGGCTAATCAAGACAAATAACCCTTATCCAACATTATCACGATGTGTATGTTTAATAATCAGTGACAAAACAATGGAGATTTTTTATATATAATTTATTTATTTTTTCTTGCCTGCCAGCTTTCCCCCTAACAATAGGCATATCCTGCAACCGCTTGAACTTAGCTGCAATATTTTATCGAAATGGCTGTTGTGCATGCATGTGTGCGCGCTCACACCCCTGGTCGTCCTTTTGTAAAATGTGATGGTGGCCATTGTTGTCTCATATTCTGCAAATGTATGAAAGGTGCCTCAAAAGCCTTTCCTCTAAAATTGAACAATTCTGTCAAAAAAGATTAGTTCTATTTTGTCTGCTGCTTGCTGACTATTCATGAATGTAAAGAGAGAGGGCTTGGGTGTCATACTAAGTTGCTAAGGTGGCTGGCTTTCGGCTATTGACTTGAGGATACCAAACCAGAGCCTACAAAAGAGCAGCCAGAAGGAGAGGAGAGAACTAGTCTGCCATGTGTTTCAGCCATACCTTCTTTAGCTGCCCATTTATTTCTTTTGTTGCCACAACTTTTATTGTCATACAGTTGAAAAAAATGTTAGACACAGGCTTCAGGCTGCACCAAGCAGAAAAAAGGATTAGCATATCACTAGGATCATCTTACACTGAACCAAATTCTTTTCAGGATGTATAATTAGTGAATACAGTCTCCCCCCCCCCCCTTTTTTTTTTGAGGGTGTGGGGGGAGCCTATGGATAGGAAAAATTAGCTCAGATCTCTGCATAGAAACAAGAAGAAAGGAAAAGAAAAAGTTCCCTGGTTTCAGGGAGGATTTTATACAGGCTATTTCCTCATCTCAGCCTCCTGCATCATGTTTAAGAAGCTTTTTGCACATTCACAAAATGTGTGGGAGTTGCTTCTTAAGGAAAAACTATTTTATTATTTTTTTTGTACAAGAGTATGCACAATCACTTTCCCCAAAGGGGACCAGGAGGAGAAAAATTGTTTTCAGAGCTGGCCCCAGACCTGAGCAGCTGGAGATGGGCAGCATTTCTGTGCCCACTCTCTCTGACAAGGGCTCAGCATAAGATATGATCCTGGAGGATGTACTACTTTTTTCTCCTCCTATGTGCTCCCAGCTCCCTTCTGCCATCTGGGAACCACAGACCTCTCTGTGTACTACAACTGAAAAATGCTGTTTCTCCTAACGCTTGGATCTGTATGACTCGGTCATAAAACTGGGGCTACTACTGAACTATAATGTATGGTATATGCATTTTTTTAAAACAGGAAAGAGCTGAATGGGAGAATTAATTTTTTAAAATAGTATAGGCCATTTTGTTGATGACAGAAATAGGCATGCACCAAGCAGCAGGACTGTGCGCTTAACATGTTCCTTATACAGAAAGCAGAAGAGCTCCCAAATGTGGCTGATATTGATGAAAACCACATAGCCTTTGCCATTTACCCGGACCGTTAGACTCCCAGAAACTTGGCCCTAAAAATCTTTGATCCAAATTACATTTGCATCACAGTGTGCTTGCAGGATGTGCGTTGCTCTGCCTGGGGTAGAAGTGTGGTTACGCGTGAGGTTCAGGGGTGAAGAGGAGGCATTTGACTTGCTGCACCCATGTCAAAGCTCCCACACATGTCCCACTCCATGCTGCCTCCGAAACTCAGCTGCACCTTGCCCTGATAAGATCTGGGTGTTTCCTGCTCCCATCAGAGCAAAATTTGACAGCAGAATTACCCTGGGAAGGAAACAGAGCTTCTTTTTCAGCTCATTGCTGCGTTTAATCACTCCACACATTTGACATCATTGCCTTTTCAAACTGTTCAAACCAATTGTTCCACCGAAGTAGCAATTGGACGTGAATATTCAGGAGCTGCTCTGGGGTGCTCAGTGGTAATTGGTCACATCACTCACATGGTCTGGTTCCCATTCTGATGAGAAGAGGGTAGAAATTTGCTTCACGCGGATACTTAAACACCCACACATAAATATCTCATTTAGCACAACTGGTTGTTGTGGTGGTGTTTGTGGTTTGTTTGTTTTTTTTTTTCCTGGGGGTTACAACAGCTGCTTGAGCGCTTATAATCAGAGGGCACAGAAGGGGAACAAATGAAAGAAGTCAATTAAAAAGGTGAATGCAGACACCAAAAAATGTTTTTCTTCACCCAGTTTGGTCCCCGCTGTTGGCCCTGGTGAGACGGGGCATTTTTGTTGGTTGGCTGTGATGTGATGCAATACACCATGGCCGGTGAAAGGGAGGAGGTTCAGGTGTCGATCCTAACTGCAGCCATACTGACGCTGCCAGGGACCCACAGCTCATACTGGGAGGTGGTGGTGGCAACCCAGGTGTGAAGTTTAAGAGAGCAAGCATGGTGAATAATGAGTAGCCCTTTGTGTCTGTGTAACTCCTACACCATGGGGCTAAGAGAAAACACTGAAGAGCCAAGAAATATTTGAGGAGGAATTATCTGTATCATTAAGGGAAATTATACCAGCTATTTTAAGACTGGTGGGTCACACCAGTAGAGCAGGCATCTATTGTCCACATGGGGCTCCTTTTGACTTGGTAAGGGATGTCTGCAGAGCAGACCGTGGTGTAAAGCAGCCACGTCAGGCGCTGTGGCTTGTGATGTTCTTCATTTCACTCTGGTACACTGAAAAGCAAGTGAAGTGATGAACGCAGGCGACTTGAAAGCTACTGTTTATTTAGAGTGCAAAATAGAAAGCCTAGTGTGATGTCCTTCATTCAAAAAAATTACTCCTGATGGCCATTTTTTATTAGGAAGAAGGAGATAACCCAGGATGCATGGGTGGAGGAATCCCAAGGGTGTTATTTTTAGAGATTGATAAAGGTTCCTGGGTAGCTACTTGCTGAGAAGAAACAGTTCATCTTAATGCAGATGTCCTCCTTCCCTTTCCTTCCAGTAAAACCTAACTGAAGTAGTAGTAGTAGAAAAAGTAAATAAAAATCAGAGAACATTAAGGACAGAACTGCAGATATTGGGATGACTGTAACCTACCTTCTGTCATTTTGCAATTGCACTAAAAATGCAGTTAGCTTGCAAATGACCTAATTTACCCATACCTGGGCTTGGCTCCTTGTAGCACATACTAAAAACACGTTTACACCATTCACCTTGGGGTGGTTCGGTTGGGGCTGGAGCTGTGTCTTGGTGCTACGTCAGCCAGCAGGTGTGTCTCTCTGCAGCTTGCAGGATATATTTTCTGTAAATAAATGCTGTTTATTATGTATTCCATGTGCATTTTGTCATTAGTCTGATACTATGGAGCCGTGCGGACCCAACCTTGATTTATAAAGCTGTTAAAATGTTTGACCTTGTTTAAATAAAAGCCTCAAGGTTAATTACAACAAGCATTCTATATATACTCTCTCTTTTCCGGTCACCCTGATGATTTGTAGGAGGAAAGGGTAATAAATTCTCATCTTTTAAAAGTGGCTGCAGTGCAAAACTGTAAGAGTTTGCTTTTCTGACATTTTCATGTTTTACCACACTTTGATATGTGATATATTGAAGGATGCTGAACTGTCTCTTCGTAGGGAGCACTGGAAATTTGATATTTTTACTTAAAGCATAATAAGAAGCATGTGAGAATGGAAAAAAAAAAAAGATTGTTGGGAATAAAGAGTTGGAGCTTTGCTCCTGGATAGGATGTATCCATAATGAGGTAAACAAAGACATTGGTTTGTGGGGTTTTTTTCTCATTGCACAGAAAACAAATTTCACAAAATAAAAACCAATTTAAGTTTCTTTTAAAAGAACTGGGAAATATTGAGGAAAGTTAATTGAAGCACATTCAAATTACAATAAACACATACAGGCACAATTATCTTCTTTTGACTAGTGTGTGGCTTAGAGATGTTTTTATCTTTTGTTTATTGCACTATTAAAAATATGGAGAGGCATCAAGAAAGGGTAGATAGCCACCATATGGAATTATATATTTTCCCTATTTATATTTAAATAACTATCCATGAGAAATTATGCACAAATCATGCAATAATTCCCAACTGAAATGACTGTTTAGAAAATAAAAATTCTGAGGCACAATATTCTTTTCATATTAAATTGCCCATTTTCTGTACATCATATATGTTCGTACAATACCAAAAAAACGCTGCATTACAGCCCAATACAATTTGTTCACAATGCTAATGAAGATGGATAGAGGACATTGTAATGTACTGTAGTAATTCATAAGCAGTGTGGGAAAACAAGACAAACAGGCTCAGAAAGCTGGAGCATAATTTTTTGTTCCCATTTTCAGAGTGAATAGTGGTAATTTTAATAACCTGCTGGTCTGACAGATTTAATGATGCTGATTAACTTTTATTGCTTGATTCATGCCATGCTCACATTTGGGGTGAATATTTGTGCTTGCAAAGTTTGAGTGGCCGGGTTTAGGCAACTAAAAAGAAGCTCCTAATACCCTGCAGAGAACTTGGCAAGGCTGACAGCCTTGTGCTTGGGATGCCACCCTTTCCCCGAAGAGGTATGCTTTAAGCCTGCACCTCACTTTGCAGCAGAGCCATCCCCCTTGTTTAGGGACAGAAGGTCCATCTGCCCACCAAAAGGCTCCTGGACCACGCAGGGGTATTAACTCTGACTTCACTTGCAGGCAGAAATACGATGTGATGTCTCCGATGGCAAGTTCTGATTAACTGGGGCTAAGCTGTAAACACTGAGATCATTTTCAGTTGTGGTAGAGCCCCAAAGAGAGAATAATTTATCAGCAAAATATCCAGCTTTAATTTATACCTCCCTCAAAACAGAAAGCTATGAAATCTTCTGACTTTCTAGAACAGGAGTGAAAACTTCCAAATTAGCTGATGTGTCCTTACGTGCTCAGAACATGCCAAATTTTGCTTGTCTGTCTGTCTCTCCGATAGTTCCAGTAATTTTAAGTTCTGTAATTCATTTAACATCTCTTACCCAAGTCCTTAGGTGAATAGGTTTTAATCAGGCTTCTCTTTTCACATCCTCTAATCAAAGAGAAGAGGTAAAAAGGCAGAAAGCCCCATTCCCCAAAATGAGCCCTTCCTCCTCTTAAGATGCAAAACTACAAGTGTGGGGGTCCCATGAGAGGCATCATTCCACAAGGAGGCTGAAAAGCGCTGTGCACCCTGCAAACGGTAAGGTATAAAGATCTGCATATCTGCTTACCTCCATCTAACCACTGTGCACGCCTAACGATGGTCCTGGCCTTGAAGGCACACACCCAACAGACAGCAGCAAACAAAGTAAAAAGTTTCTTCCCATTTCACTGGACTTCAGTTTTTCTCTAAAACCTGATATAATTTTAACGGGGTGTTCAGGCTCCGAGCATGCCTTGCATCAGCTGCCACATACCAACCTGCCTGGCCCTCCATGTGCCCCATCTCGCTGTGCCAGCTGTGCCTCCTCATTTTGATCAGCCAGACATTGGGGGTCTCCCTCCCACCACAGTCCTGCAGGTACCCTGGGACGCCTCCTCATCAGGACATCCTCATCAGGGTCTTGCAGAATCACGTCTTGCAAACTGATTTACTGTAGGCATTTTGTTTGTGTACACAAGTGAGTATGTGTTTGTGTGTACGAGTACATAGAGCGAGGGAGTCCTGCTGTAGGGTTAAGATGGTGATTTATTTATTCATTTTAGAGAAAGCTCTTCCAAGAAATGTTCAGGACTGTCAGAAATAGGCAAAAATATGCACAGAGTTTGATCTGAGTTTTATGGCTTGTTTCTTTTTAAAATTTGATTAAATCCCCTCTTTGATACTGCCCTGGAGATCAAAAGGCTCAATTGTTGCATAAACTTCACTTTGTTTCCAAACAGTGTTTCTGACTGGTATTTTGGGAATTATAAGGACTCTTTAGTATGCGAGGACTAGGGAAAAGATTTTTCAGTCCAGTCAAAAGTGGCCTTCATGGAGTGCTTCTGTCACACCCTTGTGGCAAAATACATCACTGTGGCCTTAGTACTGCTGATAGAGGTGTCTGCTCCACGCTAAACTCTTGCTTTTCATCCTTTCCTTATGCTCCCTACTCTCATTCATCTAATTCATATCCTGGGTCTCCATCTGTTCACATCAGCTTGAATGTGAAGTCAAGGAAAAGCTGGAATTGTAGTTAAACACTTGTGTGAAGGGCTGCAAGGAGGGATAGTGGCACCAGACCAGGAGGTGGGACATATGTTCTCATGTGCCACCAGGCAACACCACATCCAACAACCATCTCCTCACACAGGTGTGGGTATATGGCACCACATTACTGAGAATTATACAGAAGGATCTATGGAAAAATTAATTTCTCATCTCACCCCTACTGCCTGATACTGACATCACATTGAGTTGTTCCCGATTTCCATCTGTAAAAATGCCTCACAGCCTTCTTTCCTCCCACATTTAATTAGCAGTTAGCATCAGTGTCACTGTAACCATGATGGTCTAAAGATATAAATGAAACAAGGTTGGCATGGAGGAATAACACCATTTAATAGGGTGACTGATACCAATTTTCATTTTTTAAAATTGCCATGGACCACTGTAGCATTTATTTTAAGAAATGGTACCTCAAAGGGCAAAAGAATTTGACCACAAGCCTTCTTATTTCACCCTTTTTAAAAAAATCTATTTTATTTTATTATTTTTTGTTTAATTTAATTCCTATTCCAACAAAAGCCAGAGTTTTTTCCGCTACAGAACTAGTTTACTGGGGAAAACAAATTTTAGTTGAAAACTTTCAGCCAATCTATACCAAAATTGGGGAGAAGAACCGCCAAAATGTTGCCCAGATGTCACCATACTAAAATAACCCGGTGTTTTCATCTGCCCTGAATGGCAATGAATGTCAGAGGTGGAGGAGTGAAATGTGGACAGTCCAGAGTTGTGGCATGACAAAGAGTCCTGCCATGAAGCTGGCTGCAGGCTGGCGCCTAACGCTGCGTTGCTGGCACAGGCGGTTCTCTCCCACTCCATCTCTCTTTTCCTTCCTTCTCTCGCATTCCCTGATAATGCTGATGGAGATCCCTCCTGGCACTGGTGGAGGCAACATAGTTTGGTTGGAGCCTGAACAAGTCCAAGTATGGTATATCTGCATATGCAGCCAAAGAGCTTTTTGGTACCTGCTCTGCTCCTCGCTGCTCTCTTCCCCTCCCTGTTCTTTGGTTTCTCCTGAGGAGAATCAGTAGAGAAGAACTCTGCACCAGAAGCCTGGTTTAGCACTTATGGTTTATCTGGGAATGGACCTTCAGTACTAGTGCTGGTTTGCTCAGTCTGTTGCCTTTGGTGATCTTTGAGCCAGGTGTGAAGGGAGATTATTTTGACCCTCAGTCCTTACCATCTCTTCTGGTTTCTCCACTGTTTTCTGGCAAGAGGGCAGGTGAGGACAAATTGGGTGGGAAACGGTGGTGCGGCACCTTCTCCCAACTTCCACCATGGGAAGGACAACAGCAGAATCTGTAACACATTGCTTTCAGTTCTTTGCTAGATGCACACTCTAGCTCAGCTTGGGAAAAGCATATGAGAGGCAAGAGGTGTTGGCATGGCATCAGTGTTGGCATGGCATTGGCATTGGCATCATGAGTTCTCAGAACTGTATTTTCCAAGCAACTCCAGCTAAAAAGTTGCCCATGTCCTCTTTTGGGTTGCAGCCACGTACCACCATTTTGGCTGTGCATCTTTCCCCAGGGGAAGGGGATTCATTCAGGCAGTGGGGTGCAAAGGGATTCCCTTTGGCACTGCCCAGTAGAGCCTGTAACTGAGAAACACGGTGGGGTGAGCAGCCCAGCGTCCACACACCCCCTCTTCATCCCATCCCTGCCAAAGAGATGCAAGTTTTATGGGGTTTATTTAGCAATTTATTTTATGTAACAATTACCATTTATTTCTCTCCCCCAGGGTAAGTTTTGCCTTTTTGTCTGCGACACTGTTAGGGGAGGACCCGGGTGCAGTATTCCCTGAACTAAAATAAATCCAGGAATCTGCCCTGCGGGGCACGGAGCGTGGCGTTGTCCTGGGCCCTGGCCTCTGAGATGGTCAATACAAATAAATAATACGAAGCCTCGGAATGACTTATTTGTTGGGAGCACACCTGCATAACTCATCCCACAGCTGTAGGGCTGGAAAGGCAAATAAAACAGCTGTAACCCAAGCCTGGAGGGTGCTGGGGACTCAGGGGAGGGAAGCCAGTCTTTCAAATCACTGTAACCCAAGGAAGAAAATCATCAGCCTATATGCCTTTCACAGCATTTGATGACAAAATGGTTTGTGGCTTAGCCATTGTTTAAAGGCCATTCCTCAAATTCCGTGTTTACTGTCAGCAGGGTGAGTTGTGGACTCTGTGACTTTAGCTGTTAATGGGCCTAAACACTTCTGCCAACAGATTAAGCTTTGCTGAAACGCTAAGAAAATTGGCCCAAACAGAGATAGGGAGGACTCTTGTTTAGCTGTTGTTTCATTTGCATGAGAATCATTGTCTGCAGACAATAGCACTTCCATATCGCCCAAAAAGCGGGCAATTGGGTGAAACTCATTCAATTTATGTTAAATGACAGAAATTGTTTGTTTGTTTGTTTCTAGACAGAAAGAAAAATTCTCATTTTAAGCTGGGAGGATGAGTAGATCAGAAGTGAAATCCAACCCCCAAACACCTCCAGCTCATGATGGACTGGGAACTAACAAGTTGGGATGATGCTGAAAGAAAACAAGAATATGAAGTTGTAAGTCTGTTAAAAACAATTACTGTCTGTGGAAGAAAAGGAATAAGTAAAATTAGTCTATTTATGGAAGGCGAAGAACAAGTTCACTTTAAAAAAAGTGAGATGTGTTTTTACTATGACTTGTGCTACTGAATTTCCCAGATGATCGATATTCTCATATTGTTGCCATATAAATGCTGTCCTAACAGGTACTGCTGTCAGCTGAACTCCTCCCAAGTTCAGTGTTCAGAGAAGCGTTAATTTGATGGTCATATGACATATATTCTTTCAATTTCCATCTCCATTGTTAAAAATAATAGCCTGGATCACAAGAATTATTTGAATTATAGCAGCACCTGGAGTCATCAGCCAAGATTGCAACCCCCTTGCAGGAGGCACTGGCCAGGAAAATGGCAGTGTTTCTCCGGTGAGCTCCCACCTCCCATGGGCATGGCCAGCAGAGAAGGAGTGTCATGGGGATGGAGAGTGGCTCCAGGCCACCATCAGAACTGGGACAGAGGGAGGAACGTTTGTGCACTGCCCTAAGCCCAGACACATCTGGGACCAGGCGTGACTGTATGCTCACAGCCAACATCTACCACTTATTGGTGCAAGGAAGGATGAACCAGCTCAATCAATACCTTAGAGGTTATTTTCTGTCTTTATTGCTGATTAGTGACATGAGATTTAATTCAAACCCCATTTGACATTTCCTTGTTTCAGGAGATCCTGCTGTTTTCTTTTATATTTTTTTCCTCTAGACCTAATACTTCTGGCCATCACTGCTATATTGGCAGTTACCTGTGGCTGCTTTAAATGCCACCAGATGAGAGGGGATGTTTACATTTCCCCAATTACATTGTCTTTGAACGGTTCTAAACTTGACTTTGATTATACACGCTAATAACAAGAGAGGTTCCTTTTTTTTTATGAATGTCACTTGCTTGAGTTGAAAAGACATGCTCTTAATACTCGCTTTTCATCTAAATCAAGAAAGCAACACTAAGCAAAAAAGTATTTAACTGTAGCATATAGGATTGTAAAGATGGTAATCAGGGACACTGGTAATTGAAGCTTTTGGGGTAGAACCTTTCTTCTGAATCCTTCAGTCTGTTTAATAGGATAAAATTAGCTTGAGTGGCTTGGTGTTTGAAGAGGTTATGATATAATTGGAGCTGCCTCCTGGGTTTGCTGCTGGACAAGGCGATCAGGTGGAGACATGGGAGGGCATGGGAACCTCTGAAGTACAAGACTCAGCTTCTGCCATACTAATTAGCCTAAATTAGCTATGCCAGTTTTCTGCTTGCTTTTGAATTTCCCTGATAATGCTTTTATCAGGAGTGTAAGAAAAGGAATATGAAAACGCGCACAAAGTTCACTGCAGAATGGCAGAAGTGGTGGCGACTGCCGACGCAAGTCTCAGGCTTATTGCTGCAAGCTTTAAAAAAACAGGGGGAAAAAAAGTTCGACTAGCATTAAGAAATAACAAACAGATATCAAGTACAACCCCTAGGGATTTAAAAAGTACTATGGCTTGCGCTCTTGAACACGAAAGTTTACAAAGCATCTGTAAGAAATTTATTATCTTGAGGATTATATACACATTATTTTCAGGACAACCCCCTCCCTCCAAAAGCCATCTCTGCTCTTGAGTGTTTAACCCAAGGTGAAGGAGGTGGTCCTCCTCAAGGCAGAATCAGCTCAGGCATCTCGGTTTGTGCTCCATCATCTGCAAGGCCCAAGAGAGGCTATTTGTATTTTGTTAACTGCTGCCGTTTTTTAATTTTCACTTCCAACCCCAATTAATCAACTTTAACCATGCAAAGAGATTTGCAGTGCATTCAGTATAGCTTGCACAAAGCTATTTCAATTGAAAATGTGCAAAGAAGAAAGAAAAAAAGGAGGGGGTTCTGTTTTTCTTTCTATCCTGGAAAGGATGTCTTCTGTTGCCAGTGGATGAAGCAAGTCAGGAGAGGACTCCGGCTTTCAAAAGCATTTTAGGATGCATTTCCACAGGTAAAGACAGCTCCATCCCTGAGGAAGGCTTGAGGCCATGGGGAGATACAGATTTTTCCTTCCCAAGTAGTACCAGCCTTGGTTTGGAGAGAGCTATTTGGGGCCAGAATTGTTCATGCCTCTAATTGCACATATGGCCATTAAGACACTGCAGGAACAAGCCCCCCACACCAGTGTTCTGCTCTACTAATCGCCATCAGGGTCCACTGGCTCCAGGAGGCCTCCAGCCAGTGGATGAGAGGGTAGAATCAGGTCCTGGGAGATCTGCTGGACGAGCTCAGAGGATTTCATGGCCCAGGAGCCATCAGGCAGGAGTATTCTTGTATTTCCCACCAGTCCTTCTTCCACCCAATGCCCTTGATGTCTCCCCATCAGGCTGTCCCAGGAATGTTTTGCAAAGACTTGTGTGACATTAGGAGAGGATCTCAACCTCATTCAAAGAGCAGAGTTGTCAAGACTCACTGAACCTTTGGCCTGGACATGGTTTTCCACCATGTGTCCTGGATCACATCACAGGTTGTTAATTAGACTTGCATCAACTCCATACTTAGAGCCGTGATGGAGAGGGTAATGAGGCAGTGAGCTAATCTGAAGGACCATGATGAACAGGGTTGATGTGCTCCAGAGGACAGTTTCTAGTAAGACTGGACTTGTTCAGACACTTCCTATATCTCAGCACAAGAAGACCGACCTGGGGGCACTGCACTGTTACTATCCACCACTGTCCACTTTCCATGGCATATCGATAGCGATATCAGGGTTTAAAAACTCTGCTAAGCCATTTTATTGTATTTTACCTTCTTCTTTATGGAGGCATAGGTAACTGGCTGAGCTCACAAGTCTAGCAATTGCTTGAGAACAAGTTCAGAAGGACCTCAGAAAATTACTTTGCTTCAGTCCCCTTCGTTCCCGTGTACAGGGGAAATGCTCTTGGGGTTCTCTCTTAGCTGGGGGAACCTGGTCCTTAATGAAAAATACAGTTCACATTCTGGTTTTTAGGGCAATGAATCATTCAGGGAAAGAGACTGAGTCTTGACTTGTCCTCTTCAGACTCCCTCACTCCCACAACACTTGTCCTGGCTTTTTATCAGGTGCAAACACCTGAGTCCTGTAAGCCCTTCAGCATTGGCACACACGCTTTATATGTTCACTCGAGTGCCTGCACACAGACAAGTGTTCGAACAGCTCCATCTCCCATCCCGGTGTGCCCCAAGGCACAACACAGGGTAATACCTGTTCTGCTCCTCCATGTGCTATACTGGGAACTGGTGCCTGAATATGCTTCTTCGCAGGAACAGCACTACTCCTGTGACCAAGTCCTCTCAGCACAGATCTTGCAGAATTGGATTTATATCAGTCCACTCAGTCTCTTTACATTCACAGGGTTTTCTTCTGCATGTCTTATCGGCTCCTCCAACTACAAAATAGATACAGTGGAATTGTTTTCAAACACCTCTATCCAAAACCTGGATTTTGAAGCTTGCTGCTCCAAACTCTGCAAGGGAAGCATTCTCTTCTTGAAAGGTATTACACCCAGATTAGAGCTTTGAGTGCTGAAGGGAGTCATTTTTAATTAGAGAAATAAGAACCAGGAACTCTGTGGTTTTTTTCTGTCAGACTTTCCTCTTTGGAGCACTATCCTCGTTTGGTAGAAATATTTCACTGGTAGGAACCATGAGGCAAACTCCTGAATGACAGCTGAAGAAGGGACCTCAAGCTGTTGTCCTTGAAACCAGTGATGACTTTGCCCTCACAGGGAAAACACAGGGCACAGCATCCAGCATAGCACAACTCCAGACATTTTTATTCTGCAGCCAGCTGTGGTTCCTGTTTAGAAAAGGCAGATCATTCCCTGGAGGAGATGTGCAGCATATAAAAAAACTTATAGAGTAAAGGCTAGACCAAAGCCCCATCAGAGCCAGTCTGAAGCCTCTCAGGGGTCCCAGTGAAGTGGGAGTCAACCATCAGTGGCCAGACGGACCACACTAGTGTCTGCTGCAAATCTAGGAAAAATGTGGTTGAGCACAATTCAGGTCTGACCCAGCCTTGCACCTATTTGAACACAGCAGGCTTTTGATCGATCTATGGCACAAAAAGGTTTGTCCCTTCAGCCCTTCTTTGCTCTTGCTCCTATACCCAGGAGAGGGAGGAGCTGCAGAGCACAGCCAGCTTTTCAGGAGAGCACCCCTTCTGTGTTGGCAGTGTCTCCAGCTCCTGTAACAACACAGAACCACTTCTCTTGTCCTTTCAATGACTCCTGCAAACCAGATTAGCTTCTGTTCAGACCGCATGACACATGACAAAGCAATAGTCATTTCAGCGGCTTTTGTTTATGCTTAACCTGAACCCAAATCACCCCACAGACCTGCCTGATGTCTCACCTACAAGCAGCATATGCACTTTTGCCTGGGATGTCCCAGGAGCGTGATGATGTGAAGTCAGGACTTTTTCTCATTGGTAGGGAGTGTTTGAACCCGTCCTGAAGGCTAGACCATAGCTGCAGAATGGCAGCAGAGGTGGGGCTCTGTGCGACAGGCACAGCAGCTTCCCCTGCTCCCGGCAAGACAGCTGGAAGAGATGCCCCCCAGGCCACCCTTCTCCCTTCCCTCCAAAACCCACAAGGCAAAGCCATATGAAACTGGTTTCCATCTTCCACAAGGTGTTTTCTGACTCGTGTCCCCGTTGCTCGGTGTCATCGCACCCAAGACCTTTGGGAGACGGAGGTGATGCATGACCCTGCTGCAGATTGCTTCCTGCTCCCTTCCAGGGGCAAGAGGTTCCAAGCACAGAACACTGAACCTGTTGGGTGGGGTGGGGGGAAATCCCCTCTGCTTAAACCAATTCCCCCCAAGCCTCTGAGAAGTAAACCACAGCAGTCTCAAAGCGTGTGCAGCATTCAAGAAGCTTTCAGCTCTGCATAGCACAAGGGAGGGCTGTCTCAGCAAGAGCCAGCAATGAGAGTGTCTCTTTGGCTCCATCAGGCAATACGGCAAACAAGTCATGTCTCTTAGAAGAGGAAAAATCTATTTTAGAGCGCTCTCTTTTTCTGTGTGGGTGCTTATCTCTGGTCACTGCTGTTCACCATGTAGAGAAGTCTCTGTGGCATGCATTTCTAAGAGGGCAAACTGTCTAAAATTAGCTGTTAGTTTAAAATAAGAGACTGTGCAGTTCTCCAGGGAGGGGCATTCATCCTCCAAAGAAAACTGTCAAGGATTGTTCAGGATTACTCTCCAGCTGTTCAGAACTGCTGCATCCTTTTAAATTATAATGTCAACATGTCGCAAATAATATGGAATGACAATGTCTAATTTCTGTCCTGTGAGGAATGAAAAGGAAGGAAAATTGCTAGCATACTAGATACATACCAGATTTAAGAGACCAGGTAACCTTTCTACATGGCTGTAGGAGAATAATTAGTCAAAACATTAATGAAAATGTAATTTTCTAGCTCGCCTCTGAAATCTAGAGGCTTTGCATTATGAATTCCAGGCTAATGCTCTCCAGAATAGATTGTGTTATCTCTGGGGCCAAGGGATGTAGCAACTTCTCCACGGATTAGATCCTTTATGTTGAGTAGCTGGTGTTTTTTCCCAAAAAACATTTGTTACCAACATTACTGGCTTTGAGGAAGGAATTTCAAAGTCAAATTGCATGAGTGTGTAAGAGGCCAGACCAGCGTCATAGTTACTGCTGACTTAACACCCATGGGCAGCCCACAGTGAGTTTATCCCCCCCCAAAAAAAGACTGAAATAGCCAACTTGACTACATGGGCATACGAGTGGAAGCCATGAGGTTGTAGCTGTTCGTAGGCAACTTGCACCACGTACATGCATATCCCAATCAAATTTTAGAGTAGATTATCAAGAGGAGGGAGTTTTTTGACAGATAAAGGTTATTTGTTATTTGAGGTAGTTGTAGCTCTGAGGACTGAAGCAGACACCTACTTTGGGTTGTGAGGTAGCAGTGAGTTTCTGGGACTCAGCTGATGAACAGTAACTCAGGAAGTTCTGGTAATGTGATCACTTCAATCAGATGCTCACATCCAGAGGTTAAATATTCTCATAAGCTCTCAGGGTGGCTGCCTAAAAAATATAAACAACACATTATGAACAAGAAGTGTCCCAAGGTATAGATTTTAATGCTCAGATTCCATGCAGCTCTGTATATTTTTCACATTAAGTTAAAGAAGTA
This sequence comes from Falco punctatus, assembly GCF_963210335.1. Lineage (NCBI taxonomy): Eukaryota > Metazoa > Chordata > Aves > Falconiformes > Falconidae > Falco > Falco punctatus. Next base: position 39,836,870 of record NC_137587.1, on the reverse strand, counting down.
AATGAAACAGAAAAAATCCAACATGTTTTACATTCTCTTGCAACAGGAAACTATTTTGATAAAACCTACAAATGATCCATACTGATATTAACTTCTTTTTTTTTTTGTAAACTTAATTTGAATTTAGAAAATCTCTAAATGATAATTGAATCACAAGTCTGGATTAGGATTCTAGCAGCAACACTTGACTTGGTCAAAATCACTGTTATGAAGAGATGCAATTTTTACACAGTACTTCACATTGATTAAGTAATGTGCGAAAATGGAAAAAAAGCATTCGAATCTTAATCATAGTAATTTCCATGAAATAAAAGTCTCTGTCAAGGGACTGCACAGTATAATAACTCCTGGGTGTTTTGGTTGCATCAGTGAGCAAAGAAGTTGTGTGCATTTTTTTTGTCCTGATATGCAAGAATTTCCTCTATTTTTAGTGTACCTTTGATTATATGAGAATTTAGAAATATGGCATTGTAGTTAGTGAGAGGCTGTGAGACAAACAGGCATTTTAAGAGAAGCCAGAGTTCACAGATGATTGACAATATATATACCTGAATTAAGTACAGAACTATAAACCAGTATGTTGTAAACATGGAAACTCAGTTTGAAGCTAATTAAGGTTCATTTGGTTTTGACCTTCATCAAACAATAGCACTAAAGCAGAAAAGCAGATGCATTTTGGATAGTACTGAACTGAAGAACCTTATCTGGAGCCCAGTGGAGTCAACAGAAACCTTCTTGCTGACTTCAGTCAATCAAGCCTTGGAAACACTTGTGTTTGTTTACACAAATTGGTCTGAGGTCGAAAGGGTTTTTAGATGCAGTCCCTGCTCCATTGCATGTACACGTCAATGATGCTAAAAGCCGTGGTGGTGTCACTGTTATCTGTCACTGAAGCAGACCCAGGAGCTCAGGCGCATTTTTCTGGGCCAGCATGACCATTGTGCAACCTGTTTTATTTTAAAGAGTTGCTATTTCAAAAATCAATGGGCATCAGCTGCTAATTACAGAAAATCTATGTCTTGTCCCTTCAGCAGGTTTTGCATTTTTCCCACTTGCCATGTTACCTTCGCTACGGGTTGACAGCAGGGCTCCATAGCAATAAGGCTACCCCCATCCCCCTTTTGCATCTGTTCCAGCTTCCTCCAGGGTGGGCTTTGCCATGTGAAGTTTCTGGTGAATTGCCTTTACCACACCACACCCGGATCCCCCCACTGACCTTGAAATTAACTTGATGCTGTATTTTCTGAGAATGTAAGAATACAGAGGCAAGTTTTCTTTGGATATTTATAACACTTCTTGTGTGGAAGCTCATTTGTCCCAGAAATGTGATTTTGTGGAAGGGAGGCATCTGTTTTGAATGAGTATCTGAGAGCCGTGATCCCCTTCTCCATCTTCCAATGGACATGAAGTAGGACAGGGACTCCTAGACATTTGTGAACAGTCAGAATAACTGACCGTTTTACCTCCCTTAGAGGGCAACAATTGGTCTGAATGCTCCTGGGCAAGGAACTGAGTTTCCTAGGCATGAATTTTTGCCATTCCCTCTTTCATTTCTGCAAGATGTGCTTATAATGGAGGACAGATTCAAAGACCCCTTTGGAGGAGGACCCTTTTTTTGAGGCACGCTGTGTTAAATCCATTGAGACCTGCAGAAGCTGCCATGATATCACTGCACTGTATCAGGAGGGATATTAAGTTATCCCCAGCCACAATATCATTTGGATAATTGCTTCTTGCAGGAGATCGAAGCAGGTACAGGAGGGGAGAAAAAGTGTTGAACAACTAAGCTTGGAAAGGAAACACAGGTTGAAGTTTATCTCTTGTTGCTGAAGCTGTCAGTAAAGCTAGGCGCAAGAGGGGTGTTTGTTTGGGATTTATTCGGGGGGAGAAAGTCCCTGCTGTCTTCAGAGTGAGATGAGATCAAGTTCTGCTTGCAATACCTTTTACATGTTGTAGTTGCAGGCCAGGAGATTTTTTCACATCAAAATAAAGGAATGGATGGGCCTGCACTTATAAGAGAGTTGGCATTCCTACAACAAGCGTGTAGGTTGATAAGGATTTTCTTTATTCTTTTCAAAAATAACCTTTCCTGTGAAATGCAAGCTCAAGAACGTTATCGGTTACATAGAGAAATCACATGAAAGGCTGTATTACAATAATGAAGAAAAGAGATTCTGAGACGAGAGCAGCAGCAAAGGTATTCAGTGCCTCCTTGGTTTGAGCTGCTCCTTCACCACACAACTGATCTTTTCAAACCTTGGGTTTTGGCAAAATCCTACTTGAAGGGGAAAGTTAGTGCACACAAACCATCCTCCAGGCACGATGCTGGGATCCCATCTTGCTTCCCCCAGGGAATATCAAATGGGGGGGGGGGGGGAGGAGGGATTCTTAATGTGTGAGAGATGTGGTATATTAGTGAAAGTATCTCCATGTACAAGCTGAAGGGAATGGTAATATGCTGTCCCGTGTTTCTCCTAATTTGAGGATGTGCCCCATATCAGATAGCTATCATCCCATCCCTAGCCCTGCAAAACCACCCCTGGCATTTTACTGAAGGCAAGTCAAACCTACCACTACTCGTAAAACAGCCCACGGAAAAGGGAAGAAGGAATTCATAAGAAATAATCCTATTAATTAATGCCCAAATCCTGGTCCCTGTGCACAGCCTGCAGAAACGCTATGCGTGCAAGGGAGCGAACAGCAGAAGGGAAAGAAACACAACCCTCCTCCTTGGCCGGAGCAGCATTCCTGCTTCCCGAGCTGCCGGCTCTGCTCTGCCTGGTGTATCCCCAGCTGCTCCCACCAAGTGCCACCCAGCACAGAGCTTCATGGCCAACTCCAGGTTGTCCATGCAGGAACGTTGCCAGGAGCCCACAAGAAACTGTGATGAGAAAATAGTGCTTTCTTTTCCCAAAGTAGTGATGAATTTTGAGTGTCCTTAGAGAGAGGGGCAGCTGCAGTCCATACTCTCCCACTCTCATATTCTCATTTTGCATTAAGAACAGTGCTGAACTGACGGGACTGCTGAGCAGAGTGTCCAAGGACCTCGTGGGTGGCTTTTAAGATCAGATTAGACAAAAATCTGTCAGGAGTAGTAAGCTAGCCCTAATCTTGCCTTAAGGCAGAGGATGGGTGAGGTGGCTTCATGAAACCCTCCTGGCCCTACATCCCAGCGTCCCCTGGCTTTGAGCACTGAGATCCTTTCATGACAAACAGAGGAAGTTACTATAAAGAAGAGCCTGTGGTTATTGCTTCAATGACCCTTAAGACTGCTGCTAAGACTTATGTCTTCTTTGAACATATTTCAAGGGATGGTCCATATGCCTACTAAGGAACTATGGACCACAAAATGCTTGTATGCCTGAGATACTCTGATTACCACAGGACATTGGGTGTGCCTGGAGTAGGAACAGTTCTGGTTTTGCAATACCCAGTTAGACTCCTGGGGGCAACAGGTCCAGCAGAAATATATCAAACTGGCTAGGACTCACTCTACAACTGCTCCCTAGAACCTGAAGAGTGGGGAAAGCTTTCTAAGTGTAGAGTCCTCTGCTTTGAAAATGGTATCTCCTGGTGGGTCTTCAAAAGTCACCTCCAACCCCAGGTACAAGTCTTGTTTCCAAAAACAATGCTGACCCATGTCTTCTCCCTCCATGACTTGCAGTTTTAAAATCTGCAGCCAAGTTTCAATAGAACTGATGGAGGGGCAAAAGATCTCAAAGACACTCAATTCCTATAAATGTTGTGGAATTTGCCAACTGGAAATGTCTGTGCTGAGCTCATGGGGAACACAAAAGGAAGGTTCAGCACAGAATGTGCGTGAGGAAGGGGCTGGGGACTTGGGGCAGCAATCTGTAGGAATCCCAATTTCATTAGTTCCCAGGCTGGGAAAAGAGTTTCTTTGAATGGTTTTCCTTTAATTGCAGAGGATTTCCACAAGTCCTAATCTGTTGGCAGCTCAGAGCATGATGTTTAACCATCAGGAACCATTCCCATGCAAGGAAAATTGTGCTCTTTAGATCCCAACTCTGCAATGCTGCCCTGTTAAGGAAATATGTTAAGTACAGCAATAAGTAATGTTGGTAATAAATAAATTACCCAGAGAATTTAAAGTCAGAGTGGCTACAAAACAGGAGAAATTTAGCTTCCCTGTGCATAAATGTAAACATGCTGTGAGAGCAGCTGCCCTTGCACAGACATACACATGGGGAACAATACTTGCCCATGGCATAAAAAGCAGCAAATGCAGACAGTGCCAGGTAATATTTGGCTTCCCAGCATATATTTCGGAGGGCTGCACTTTGCATTCATAGGAGCCATCTTTCTTTTTGTCCTCCCTTTTCTGTTCTTCTTAATCCACAGATTCCTGCCTTTGTTAAACCAGGAATCTGAAGCAGATCTCCAGAGAATTGCTTGAGTCTTGGATCCTCAAGCAAATTCAAGCTGTAGTATGCCACAAGGGCAGGTTATGCCTACAAAGTTTTTAGAAGCATGCCTTCTAACCCTGTTTAAGCATCTCTGGTTTTAAGTGATGCAGCTACTGGTATTAAGATATTCTGAACCATCATTAGCTCTATTTACTGAGCCTTTAGATGTGTGAATCACTGCAAACATCTGGAATGAACAGGTGGAATTCAACCGCACTTAGTGTACTTTTCTATTTTAATGGTGTTTGGCTTCTCTTTTAATTGAACACCGATTCTTCCTGGAGACCCAAATGTTACTACAGACATGTATGAATTTAATTTAATTGGCAATGAGTTAAAAATTATTATTTCACAGGAATTTTTGATGTTAACTAATGAGGTATCGTATTCCGTACATATTCCTGCCATTCCAGCCTGCTTCCTGAAGGAAGCACAGGCTCTGCAGTTGCATCGTCTGTCTGGCAGATTGCCCTAGAAAATTTTGACCTTGTTGGTGAGCAGACTGGGGCCAGGGTGCCATGAAGCAAGAGGGCGGTGGGCTGGTGGGAGATGCATACTTGCAGGGTGCTTGCTGCTGAGCTGGGGTGCAAGCCCAAGCACCTTGTGTCAGTGCCTGGCATGCATAGTCAGCCACGTCAACAAACCAGGCTCTGGACATAGGAATCTCATCTGAGTGACTGACCCAGTCCAGCTCCACAACAGGGTTTTCCGGTCAGAGGAGACCTCTGGTTTTGTAGCTCTTTCACCTGGTACAAAATGTTGAGCTCTTGGCAGGGCCAGGAGCCTGATGTTTATCCCAAGATGAAAGCCCTGGTCCTGTGTCTGTTGTTCCTTCTTCACTTGACTTCACCTCAGTGAGGAAGAGGACTGATTCCCTGCTCCATGCTGGAGCAAGCATGTCCAAGCTGTTGTCTCTTTCATCATCACTCCATAGCTAGAGCATAGCACTTCTGGACCCGACCACATTCAGGCAAGTCAGCAATGAGAAGAGAAATATTATTTTTAACTTAAACTGGAAGAGAGCAGCAATCTTCAGTCTCTTTGGTGTGAATTATTCAAGCTGCCTCCTGCCTTTTGAGGCATGTTCTCCAAGCACCTGTAGCAATGCTGCAGGAACAGGAGTTGTCTTATTTATACCACTCACCTTTGCTGATTTTTTTGAGATATGCCAGTCTTCAAAATACTGTCTCAGATACATTCGTTTTTACCACTTGTAATTGTTTTCTTTTTTCGTCATAACTAGCAAAACATCTGAAATCAAGAAAATTACCAGTGTCCACACACATGTAATGACTATTCCCCACCACCCCCTTTTCCCCATGTACAGGCAACATTGGGATACTCAACACTAACCAATAAATGTGTACAATGGCCAAAACCTATTTCTGAAGGCAGACTTTGGACAGGAAGAAGGAGGAGGAATGCAGCTATTGCACCAGTGTTTTGTAATATCCCTCCTGTAAAATTATGGTTAAATGTGTAGCACATATGATGAAGCCGTTGGGAGGGTGCTGCCCATCATGCTGACGGGATGTCATACATGATCTCTGGGAATCCTTTTCCCCTTCTTGCAAAGTGTGCCTGCTAATATTGACACACACACACCCTGAGGTGCTGCGATGCCTGATTAATTCATCTTTGTAAGTTATCTTCAGGAGATATACAAAATATTAATTGCTGGTGTGATAACAAGACGTTCAGATGCAAGGGGAAAAGCGCAAATCTCTGCACCTGTTTGCTTAGTTGGATTTCCATGTTCAGTGAAAATCACCCATATGTTCTGGAGAAAGCACAAGTTTTCTCACTACAGATAACTCGCTCCAGTCATTTTTGACATTTCAAGGAAACAATTATTTCTCATTACTATTTCTTATTGATTTTATTTTTCATTAAATTGTGAGGTTTGCCGTAAACTGTGAGTTTATTTATTTTGTGATGATAGATTCTTAAAATGGATTGTGTCCTTCCAGCATCACTTTTCTTTTTCCACCCCTGCATACCTAGTTCAGTTACTATTTCTTGCATCAAGGTAATACCAGCCCTGGTTCACAGTTCAGGTTTGCTCCTCACTTCACCCAAAGGACTGGATTGTAATGCCTCACATGGTGGTACCAAAATAATTCATTGGTGGTCTTCAGAGGTGGGTCCTGCTCAGGTTCTCCTTGACCTCCTCAGCCTAAATCTAGTGAATATTGAATTATTCATACAAAATAAATGGCACTTCTCAGCTGGGTTGGGAGAGCTCTGCCTCCAAGGTAGCAGTTCAGCAATCAGCACGCTGAGCTGCTTGGAGAGACACAGACTTGTGTCTTTCTGCTGCCTGAATCCAGCTGGGTATTTAAGCCTGCCCCTTCCTTAGCTGTAACTGAGGGATGCCTGTCTCATGATTAACCTCTGAAGGTCTCAGTTTCTCTCTGGAGCAAAACAGCAAAACCATTACATACACCAAAACATTAAAAAAAAAAATTAAAATGTGAAAGAAAGGTCTGGAGCCTGACTTTACTGTGCTGAATATGGTACAAACATGGCGTGAGATGACAGTCGCAGTGCGGAAGAGTTTGAGTTCTAAAGAATTTCTCTAAACAGAAAGTGCTTGTTTGACTTCCAGGCTGATCGGAGCGGGCTGGGCTGGGCTGTGGGTCCCTCCTTTCCCACGCTGCAATCACACCGGGGCCCCACCAACATCCACACCTGCTCCCGCACACATCAGTACTTCCCAAGCAACCTGGCCGGGGCGGTATTTTGGTGTTTGCACAAAAAAGGTGAGCAATTACTAAGCCACACCTCCACAACTTCTCATGCCTCTAAAGTTTCTAAAACTCTAAGTATCAGGTTCCTGAAATCGCTGCTGCCCAGGAGGGAAGTGTTGCCCAGGCTGGGGGGCTTTCTCCCAGGCTGGCAGAGTTGGGCTGCTCTACACTATACACTACTTTTGGACTATCATATTATTCATACTTCTTTTCCTTCTAGCCTAGCTTTTAAAGAATATTTCTGGTTTAAAGAATATTTTTGGGTTTAGGGGTATTAACTAGGTGCTTTTTGCCTGCCCTTTCAGTGCAATGCCATGTCAGGGCTTGCTTGCTGGCTTTTATTTCTTTTTACCCATGTTTTCATGCAAACACACCCTTTCCTAGTAATAGGACTTGGCATCTGGTTTTCCATCTCTCTGAACCCAGCAGTGTTGCTGCTCCAAGACTCAGCTGCTTGGAAACATATAGACAGCAAACATTTACATTCAGCATGTCTAACATCATCTGGGACTTAAACCCAGAACGTTGGTGATGCATAGAGATAGATATTTAGTCACATCAAAGCTATTTGCTAATTGCAGACACTTCATTCTTGTTTAATGTTTCATGTGCAAGATTAGTTGGTTGATTTAATTGGTTCAACAAAACTTATGTTTTAAGGCAAAACACTAGTTAAGACATAATGTATTCCCTTATGGAAAAATCCCATAAAACTGAATACATCAGAAGTCAGTTTTTGCTTTGTAATTTTGTTTTTGATTCCATAGCCATTCTGCCTACAGAATTGCACAGAAAACTACACTCTCCTATTGGAAAGTCTATCATTTAATAGCAATCCAGCAAAGTATTAAATCGTGTAGGATTGTTATAGATGCAAAAAGCATAGAGTAGGGCTATAATTGTCTTCTACAGTCTGTTTTAGTTGGGTTTGTAATATATGAATGTGTTTGTAATAGAAATTGATACAGAAAAGGAATAAAAAGGGATGTCAGGGCAAAATGCATATAGTTCTTATCTATATATGTCCAGGACTGCATATCTACATGAATATATAGAATTTATGTGCAAATATTCATTCAAACATGTCTCTGTGCAACACACATCTAACATAAACATGTACACTATGCGTGTACATGTGTATTACTATATTTATATTTACATACAACCTAAAACCTGCTAGTACAGTACAGACTGCACAGGACATTGATCAGACATCTCGCAGTGCCTCAGTACTTCACCAGAAAAGAGCCCAAATCTTTGCCAAGGTTTCCAGCAGCAGCAGAGCAGCGCTGCCCAACACACCTCCAGGGAGGAGCCGAATTGCAGATCCTGGTTCCACATGACAGAGGATGGGCAATTTGACCCCAGCACAGGAGTCAACCATGAGCACTGAAACCCACAGCTTAACTGCCCTAAAATGTTTGGAGATGTCCATTATGATTTTTTTCCAGAAAAGCTTTGAGAGGTTTTGAACTCAGTTTGCTGCTAAAGGCACATTTTTGAAGCCCAAACCCTCTGTATGTTTGCATGTCTATATATGAATATTAAAACGTTGAGTACATGGACCACCAAAAGTTTGTTTAGCTTGAAGTTAGGGATTTGTTTTGCTTAGAATTTAGTCTCTTGATATTTGGCTGATCTCTTTGTACTGGCTTTTATCTTAATTGCTTTTTAAACTATAATTATGGTGCCACATCCACATGGCTATAACACCACTGTAGTTTAAGTTGAGCATGTTTATATTACAACTTCTATTTTTAAGAGTGTTTTTTTCAATTCAGATATAAAATTTACATACTGCAGCCATGAAACTTAGTAAATAAAGTCTAAGTCAGGGAGAAAATCCTTTTTTACAATATTTGAGAAAATAAAATAGTTTGCTGAATATTAAATTAGAGGCAAAAAATAATTAAATTAGTTCTCTCCCATTCTGCAATTACAAGAGAGGAAATATGCTCCATTTTAATACCCATCTGAAATTTTGCATGCCATTACCCCATAAATAGAGACTCATGCATACAAGCACTTTAATGTGTATATACTAAAGCCATGTTGACACTGCAGACTATCATTACTCCTTAAGGAAATGACATGGGCTTTCCTTTCTTATTTGAACCAGCTGTAAATTTATAAATTTTTCAGCCAGTTAGTTTTAATAAGGTATTGCTCAGTTATTCGCATTTAAACCGTTCTCTAAATACCTATTTGAAGACTAAACCACATCAATCAATTAGGCCGGTAACACAGCCCAGCTTTTAAACAGTCCACATAGGGCTGTTAGCATGGTGTCCTACCAACCCTATTCCCCCTCCCTGCAGAAACATTTCTTCTTTTTCTTCATCGGAGACTAACATTTTAGGGAAAGAAAAATGCAAGCCATTCTTTTGTAGCATCCCTTTCTCCACGCAAACACAGGCAAATAACATTAGGACTATGACCGGCGTGGATGAAAGAGGGAGACAGCGCATTTCACCTGCCCGCTTCATCCTCTGTTATTAATCCCGCTGGTGCATATGCCATACAATTTCTGCAGAAGTCCGGGGTAAATTGAGGTTTAGCCATCTATAGGGCTTGGGGGTGGGGGGTGGGGTTCTTACCACCTTACCATGTGAGTATAATGGTATATTATGCAAAACATTGTACAGCATCAGACCTGGCGTTGAGTAGATCCTCTACATACGAGCACACAATATTGCATTTCCATGGGTGAGTGTGCTCCTGCCGCAATGTTATTGAAAAAGGGAGAGCTGTTGGGCTTGTGTCATGTTAGGGGCCAGATCAGTTTTGAGCAAACAAAAGCTGTTCTTATTTTCAGTTTTCCCACTGCACTAATTTAAGGTCATTCTATGAGGTCCAAATGTTACAGACGAACTCCCTGGTAAAGCTTTT